>NC_134087.1:16076526-17420964 GCF_000715075.1 Nicotiana tabacum | reverse complement strand
ATAGGTTCACAGATAGGCATAAGGAATATTCTTTTGGATATTCTTTATGTTGTACTTTTTAGGATTTTTGAGAAATATCCCTTATAAATATCAAGAGATAGAGAACAAAAAGAGGATCTTCACTTTTTGATAAGAACATATTGTTAAGGTTGACAAAACAAAATATACAAAAGTTATCTTGTTCACTGATAATATTATTTAAGCACACGTTGTTCAATTTTTGTTCACAAGACCCGAAGATTCCACATCCATCTTCACTTCTCTCTTTTTCACGTCGCTAACGGGATAAAGGAAGATTCCAATCATACAATAATTGGGTGGTAGATCTTTTCTTATTACACATATTTCCATCATCTACATTTATTACTCATACTATCATATTCACTGCAAATCACTGAATATTAAATTTGTTATTTAATGCTCTTAAGCACTACTCGTCTCGCAAGTATTTTGTTGCATTCGGTCTAGAATTTATTAAGTTCGACTAAAACTTGCCCTTTAACTCATCATTAATTGGTTTAACTAAAAGGTTTAACACTTTTGTGGTCAAACAATTTGGCGCCGTCTGTGGGGAGGTTTTAGTTAAAATTTTAGTTCCTTCTAGATAAAAGAATAAGAAGAAGAAGAAATAGTCATCTTCTCATCATTTGCACAAACTAACGATGGCAGGAAAAGGATATGCAAGGCTGAAAGCAATAGCAGGCGTCACTACCAATATTTTGAACACCATCAACGAAGATGGTAGGAAAGATAACGAGAACATGACGCCAAGCGCTACACCCAGGCGGAGTGATTCACCTCCCCCTCATGAAAGCGTAACGACTTCACGCGAAAAGGGAGCCTATACGTCTACAGCTGAGGAAGCACCATCAGAAGTAAAAGAATTACTGGAAGAGTGGTTGACAAGTACTCTAAACAACATACTCGACAAACCCGTTCAAAGGGAGAACAGAAACATCGCACAAGCAGATATCACAACGATCACTAGCAATAGCCCGACCCCCAAACAGGTAACACTCATACCACTGTTGATGCAAGTAATGACGCACTTGCAGCCATTCTAAAGAAAATGGAAGAAATGAAAAACGAAACCAAAGCACTCCACGATCAGATGAGGGAGCATCAAGAAAGGGTCGATAAGATAATGGGCGCCCCAAAGTTGCTACCTAAATGAGACGTTGGCCGGTTCGTCGAACAACCATACAACGAGGAAGCGGGTCCACATGACATTCCCAAGACCTTCAAAATGCCACCGTACTTGAAGATATACGATGGTACTATAGACCCCGAAGATCATATCATCTATTACGTCATAGCAGTGAAGAGCAATGACCTTTCGAAGGAGCAAGTACTATCAGTGTTACTGAAAACGTTCGGCGAAATCCTAATGGGGGGAACCTTAACCTGGTATTCATAACTGCCGGCACGGTAAAAAACAATGTTCGAGGAAATGGCCGACAAGTTTGTCACCGCCCATGACGGGGCTAAAAAGGCGGAGGTCTGGGTGAATGATATATTCGTCGTTAGGCAATCGCCCGGCGAAGGACTCAGAGACTTTCTCGCCTGGTTTAACAGGGTGAGAATCAGCATACCAAATGTATCAGAAGGGATAGCGGTAGCAGCTTTCCAGAATGTTATTAAGCAGAAAGTTATTAAGCAGGCTCATGAAATGCCCTCCCACCACTTGGGAAGAAATCCACAATGCCTATTGTGCCGAGGTGAGAGCCAACGAGGACGACCTTAACGGTCCGACCCAATGGCTGACATCAGTTCAAATAGAGTCTAGAAAATATCGTTGTAACAACGGTCGAAGAGATAAGTCAGGTTCCCGTCACAACTGAGAAAGACATTAACCTTACGTTAGAACAACCATCCCACCGTCTCCTCGACATGCGAAAGGGTTGTCTAGGCCACATACAGGGACTCAGCGAAACGAAAGAGGTATGCCTCCACTCTTATCTGCTCACAATATTTCTGTTTCCCCTTCAGAAATAGTGTACGCACTAGAGAAGCTTGGCACAAAGGTGAAGTTGCCACAGAAGATAAAGTCCGACCCAAGTACCCGAAAGTCGAACGTCCTCTGTGATTTTTAGCAGGAGCAGGGTCACAAAATCGAGGATTGCATAGCTCTACGGCAAAAGGTAGTAAACATGCTAAACCAAGGGCACCTGCGGGAACTGATGAGCGACCGTGGATGAGCCAACTTCGGCCGCAGATGCGAACAACACCATGGCCCCCCAAAGCCACCCTCTCCCACCCACACCATCCAAATGATCATCAGAGGGGGCGATGAAGCAACGATCAACCATGTGAAGTTCACTACCACACACAAACTAAAGCGGTCGATCACCCACGAATGGTACGACGATCTTGGAGACAGTATCCTCTTCGATAAATCAGATATCGATGGTTTGACTTTCCCTCATTTCGATTCTCTTGTTATTACTTTACGTATTTTAGATATTGATGTGAAAAGAATAATGGTAGATGACGGAAACGGCGCGTGTATTATCTACCCTCGAGTCCTCACACAAATAACACTCAAAGACAAGATAGTAGCACATTGCATAACACTGATAGGTTTTAACAATGCAGTTGAGAGAACCTCTGAGGAGATAACGTTACCCACTCTGGCTGGGGGCGTCACCGTAGAAACAACATTCAATGTCATGAACCAAGACACAGCTTACAACACCATCATAGGGCGTCCAAGGATACACATCACGAGGGCCATCCCGTCAAGCCTATATCAAGTGATCAAGTTCCCTACTCCATGGGGGATATTCAGCATCTGAGGCGAACAACGCACCCCCCAAGAATGTTATTGTATTGCACAGGATTGCACATACACTCATCTTCTAAAGGGAACAGACTCAGAAGCATAGCAATTACCAAAGTCGGGGACCAGACTCAACGCACAAATAGACGTCATCAGGGGCCCCGACATCGTGGAATCCATTGAGTCAACGATAGATGACCTCGATCCCGTCCAACCGGATAATAGCGACAGCAGCAAAAAGGCTTACATCGGACATAAACTCTCAAAACCAGGTAAATTTCATAAGTTTTTTAATTGACAATGCCGATTTGTTCGCCTTCTCCGATGCAGATATACTGGGTATCCCGAAAGATGTTGCCACACACAAGTTGAACATCGATCCACTCTACCCACCAGTGTGGCAAATAAGAAAAAAATTCAACGGCGCAATCAACGAGGCCGTCAGTAATGAAGTGGATAAGCCACTCACCAACGATTCCATCCGGGAATCAAATACCCTCAATGGGTCGCCAATGTGATCATGGTAAAAAAGAAAAACGGGAAAAGGCGTATGTGCGTGGATTTCACAAACCTAAACAAAGCCTGCCCAAAAGACTCCTTTCCACTGCCTCACATCAACCAGCTCATCGACGCAACAGCGGGGCACGAATTGTTAAGCTTCTTGGATGCTTACTCGGGTTACAACCAAATCCTCATGGAGGAGGAGGACCAGGAAAAAACTACTTTCTTCACCTATTAGGGAACGTACTGTTATAGAGTCATGCCATTCGGGTTGAAGAACGCAGGGGCAACGTACCAAAGGTTGGTTACCAAGATGTTCAAGGATCAACTCGACAAAACAATGGAAGTTTACATCGATGACATATTGGTTAAATCAAAAAGGAAAGAAGACAACATCGACCACTTGACAGAGACCTTCGGTATATTAAGGCAGTACGGCATGAAATTGAACCCCGAAAAATGTGCCTTCGGCGTAACCTCAGGCAAATTTCTCGATTCCTTGGTGTCACAAAGAGGCATCGAAGTCAACCCAGATCAAATCAAAGCCATTGAAGGGATACCTAAAGTGTTAACCAACAAGAAAAAGGTGCAAAAACTGTCTGGCCGTATAGCCGCCCTGTCAAGGTTCATCTCACGGTCATCCGACAGGTGCCCCAAGCTCTTCAACATGCTAAAAAAAGACAACAAGCTCCAGTGGAATTAAGAATGCATCGATGCCTTGATGGAACGAAAGGCATACTTGTCTTCGCCACTACTGATTGCCAAAGCAGAACCTAGCGAACGCCTCCTAATATACTTGGTCGTCTCAAAAGTTGCGGTAAGCGTAGTATTGGTCCGCAAAAACAAAGGTACGCAGTCTCCAATTTATTATATTAGTAAAACCCTGTTCGACACCAAAATGAGGTACCCCCACCTTGAGAAATTGGCCTTACATTGGTTATAGCTTCACGAAAGCTTAGACCCTAATTGTCGGGAAGACTGGCCAAGTGGGCCATAGAATTAAGCGAGCACGATATAATATATCAGCCACGAACAGCGATAAAATCATAGGTACTCGCCAACTTCATCGCCGATTTTAGTTCCAAATCGATTTTAGTTCTCGCCACGAACAACGATTTTAGTTCTCATACCCCTCCTAGACTACCCGACCTATGGGTCCTATACACCAATGGCACATCCAACACGTCAGGATCTGGACTGGGACTCGTACTCGAGGTCCCAAGAAGAGAAGTTATCCGCCAATCCATACGGTGCCCCGATATGACTAACAATGAGGCCAAATATGAGGCTGTAATTGCAGGACTAAAGCTAGCTCTCAAATACTGAGCACGACGAGTCATCCTCAGATACAACTCACAACTCATTATCAACAAAGTCACAGGGACTTTCCAAATCAAAGAGCAGAGGCTACAAAAGTACCAGGTAGAAATTAATAAACTACTACTAAAATTCGATGAATGTCGACTCGACCAGATACTTCGAGCACAAAACATCGAGGCAGATAGCCTCGCCATATTAGAAGCGGCCACCAAAAATATCACTAAAGAAAATGTGGTCACCCTCCTCCACTCGTCAATAGACCAACTTGAGGTACACTCTATAAATTTGACTTGGGACTGGCGCAACCGCACCATAAAATACTTGCATGAGGGAATACTCCCATTGGACAAAAAGAAGCCAAAAAGCTTTGAATGTAGGCGGCCAGATATAGCATTATCAATCACGACCTGTACAAAAGAACATTTGGGGGGGGGGGGCGAGGCAAAATGTCTAGGGTCGAACCAAATGAGGCGCGTCCTCGAAGAAGTACATGAAGGCCATTGTGGCCCATACCAGTAACCGAGCCCTCATCAGATGCCTCATTCGGGCAGGTTACTATTAGCCCACAATGAAGAAGGAAGTCGCTGACTACGTCAAGAACTCTGAGCAATGCTAGAAATATGCCCCTATGATACACCAAGCAGACGATCTCCTCCACTTTGTTACATTACCGTGGCCATTTATCAAATGGGGAATGGACATTATCGGACCCCTCCCAGCAGGGCGAGGCAACACACGATTCCTTATAGTTTAAACTGACTATTTTTTAAAGTGGGTAGAAGCAGGTGTATTCGCCCAAATACGCTAGCAGAAAGTCATCACATTCATATGGAGGAACATCATATGCCGCTTCGGCATCCCCAAAGAAATCGACTGCAATAACGGACTATAATTCACACGGAAGAAGACTGCTAAGTGCTTCGAAAAATGGCATATCAAGCGAATACTCTCCACAACATATCATCCTACTGGAAACGGCCAAGCCGAATCCTCCAACAAAACAATACTGAATATTTTAAAGAAAAAGCTTGAGGACGCCAAAGGATTGTGCCCAGAGTTACTGCCAGTACTGTGGTCATACCGCACCACGTCAAAAACAAGCACCGAAAAAATGCCGTATTCATTAGTCTATGGAACTAATGCCATGATACCGGTCGAGGTCGGAAAGCCTAGTATGAGATACTCCAATGAAAGCAGACCAAGCAACGACTAAAACAGGAAACAAGACCTTGACGAAGCAGAAGAGCGAAGAGACATGGCGTATATAAGAATGGTAGCCCAAAAAAAATAAGCAGAGCGGTACTACAACAAAAAAGCAAAAATACGACCACTCAAAGTCGTAGACTATGTACTCAAAACCAAAACACAGGCAAGCAAAGATTCAAGGGAAGGCAAGCTAGGAACCAATTGGGACGGGTCATACAAAATTACGGCAACAACAAACAAAGGATCATTCCAACAAGAAACAATAGAGGGAAAACTACTACAAAATAATTGGAACGTCGCCCACCTCAACTACTTCAACTTCTGAAAATAGACGCCCCTCGAGTCATACTATTTTTCCCTTACCCGGGTTTTGTCCCAATTGGTTTTCTCGGGGAGCTTTTTAATGAGTCAATGAAGGGGACGTCTTGAAGTTCAAGTATAATTCATCGCCCCGCCTGACGACTACTTCTCCAGGCCAAACGATAAAGGGACTGGATACATGGAAACTTCTCCAACGTACACGAAGAAATCCAATATATGTATGAAACAAACAGACATGTAAATATTCTCCAATGAATAAAGCAGCATTTTTACTCTCCACCATCCTTTCATACTTTACATTTGACCTCGCTTGAATTACTTTACATTCGACCTCGCTCGAATTACTTTAAATTCAACTTCGCTCGAATTACTTTATATTCAACCTCGCTTGAATTACTTTACATTCGACCTCGCTCGAGTTATTTTACACTCGACCTCGCTCGAGTTACTTTAAGATCTACTATCAACTATGTCACGACCCAAACTGATGGGCCGCGATGGGTGCCTGAATCCTACTTGTCAAACACCCCTAAGCATGCGTCTAAGATATGAACCTGAATAACATCTGTTACATTACCAAAATAATATACATGAAGGAAATCTGCTATCAAGGCATATGTACATATACATGCAGAATATAGTGGGCGAGCCGGCAAGGCAGCTATAGACAATTATACATCCAAAACTGAAAGCCGACAAGGCCACATACAACCCAACTAGACACAATATCTACAGACCTCTAATAGAAATATAACTGTACAAAGATGGGACTGAGCCATGTCATACCCATATATATATATATATATATATATATATATATATATATATATATATATATATACAAACATATCATACCAAAATCAAAAGCAGCTCCGGATCAAGTGGAGCATGCCAACTCTCGCTGATCAATGATCCTAAGAAGGGGTGCCGTCAGCTTGCTTACCTGCACCTGCTGGCATGAAATGCAGGCCCCGTGAAATAGGGCGTCAGTACGAAAAATATACTGAGTATGTAAGGCATGAAAATTAGTACGTAAAAGACATAGATGAAATACGTAATATAGAAACACGTCTTTAAATTTGAATAACTTTGTAAATTTTAAAACATTTATAATTTCATGCACGTGCGTATAAATGTCATGCCATGCATATGTATGAGTGTACATTATATCATCAAACCACTGGGGGTATCCCATCATATCGTCTCGGCCACTATGGGCAACATCATCAACATATACCAGCTGATCAGGTGGTGGTGCGTATAGAACGACGTAACCTTTTCCCATATCCCATATACATATATTTACATATATACGCGTATATAATGCCATTTGGTCATGGGTCAATGCACTTGTATAAATGGGTGAAATGCATGAAAAATACATTAAAATCTCAATATTCCCTCCGGATAAACTTTTTCAATTGCGTATTATTCTGAGACTCATGATCAGAAGATAATAATAATAATTCTCATGGGAAATCAAGAATATAGACACCCCTAGTATCTCTATGAATAGAGTAATTTATGAAAACTGTGCGTTTGCTCGTTTCTTCAGTATAATTTGGACTATGCCAAAAGAAAGAAGGGATGGCCGAAACATACCTGGAGTAGAAAACACTCCGTATAATATTCCGCTGAAAACCTTTATGGATTGAAATTAGAACCCAAAAATCGGATTAAGCTTTTGCGTTTTGAAATTGATGAATGAAATCTTGTTTTGATTTATTGAAGTTCAAACAAAATTGCTTCTGATGAAGTTTTGTTTTTGAAACGTAATGTTTCTTCTTCAACGTTTTTGGTTTTAAACCAAATGCAAATTGTTGTTTGGATCTTTTACAAGGAATTGTTACCAAGTCTCATGGATAATGTTTACAAGTCTTATTAAGACTTAAACTTAAGTCATGATTTGGTTATATTCTATAAGTAGCCATCTGTCAAAAGTTACCAAGAGTAATTTTTTTGCCATTGCATCTTTATGCCACGTGGGGGGTATAATTTATAATATTTTTTATCCACTTATTAGTTAACTGGGTAATGTCATGTTACCCGGTAATTAATTAATTACCCGCATAATTTAAAAATTACCATAAATTACTTAAAATTCTACTTATTTTTAATATACTATATATATATATATATATATATATATATATATATATATATATATATATATATATATATATACTCTATACATTATACTACCGTGGTCATATGGTACCTTCATGGTACTAGTTCATAATCATCAGGTATTATCGCTTGACCCGTATTTTATTTCAAATTGGCCACTTTCAACGAAACTCGTTTTCTTTAATTTGTGTACCCCTTTATTCTACATAACACTTATTTATTGCTTGTTATAAATAACATAAATGTGTTAACATCAAGATGATCTCATCCCCGAGTCTACGTCAATTAACCGAAGATGAAACTTTTAACGTACGAAAATGCGAGATGTAGCATCTTCCCCCCCTAGAAACATTCGTCCTCGAATGTTCAACTCCCCGAGACCTATATAACTTTGTCAAGGTCGCCTTTGTAACAACACTACTACCAACTCTTCCTGTAGAATCTTAATAATCCAACGCCACACCAGACTACAATTATCAATAACGACAATGGCCTCATAAGACCAACGACAATAACCAATAAAAAAATTTGTACACGTACCTTATGGTTATGATGTCTCCATCGGAACTTTTCTGGAGGAGGAAATAAGTAGGGATATCTAGACTTCATGTTATGCTCGGCCGACGAAGTCATTGCTTCCATATTGTTGTTCCTCCAAAGTACATTCACGAAGGCTACCCCTTATTCCGTAGCTTACGGATTTGTCGATCTAGGATGGCAACCGGAATTTTCTCGTATGATAAGTCTTTTGTAATCTGTACATCATTCGTGGGAACTACTCGGGTAGGATCGCCAATGCACTTTTGTAACATAGATACGTGAAAAACCAAATGGACAGACTCCAATTCTGAGGGCAATTCTAACTCATAAGCTACTTGGCCCACTCTCCGAATGATCCTATAAGGCCCAATATACCGTGGACTAAGTTTGCCTTTCTTGCCAAACCTCATCACACCCTTCATAGGTGACACCTTTAAGAATACCCAGTCATCAACCCCGAACTCTAAATCTCATTACCGCGCGTCAGAATATGACTTTTGACGACTCTGAGCTGTCAATAGTTGATCCCGGATAAGCTTTACTTTTTCTATGGCTTGCTGAACCAGGTCTGGCCCATGTAATTTAGATTCTCCAACATCGAACCACCCTATAGGCGACCTACACTTTCGTCCATAAAGAGCTTTGTATGGAGCCATCTGAATGCTGGAATGATAGCTATTATTATACATGAACTCAATAAGAGGCAGATGATCATCCCAGCTACCTTTGAAATCTATTACACAAGCTCGTAACATATCCTCCAGTATTTGAATAGTACGCTCAGCTTGTCCGTCTGTCTGGGGATGAAATGTTGTACTAAGACTTACTTGAGTCCCCAATCCTTTTTGGAAGGACCTCCAGAAGTTAGCTGTAAAATTGAGCTTTTCTATCCGAGATAATAGATACAGGGACACCATGCAGTCATACTATTTCCTTAATATAAATCCTTGCATAATCCTCTGAGGAATATGTAGTCCTAACGGGCAGAAAATGGGCTGACTTTGTAAGCCTATCAACAATCACCCATATCGAATCAAACTTACGCTGGGTACGAGGTAAGCCTACGATGAAGTCCATATTGATTACTTCCCATTTCCAAGTCAGAATCTCCATATCCTGCAATAATCTACGGGGTTTTTGATGCTCAATCTTAACCTGTTGACAATTAGGATACTGAGCAACAAATTTTGCTATATCCTTTTTCATTCCATCCCACCAATATACTTCCCTGATATCATATACATCTTTGTCACTCCTGGATGGATAGAATAACGAGAATAGTAAGTTTCTCCCATAACCTGTCGATGCAGCCCAGCAACATTAGGTACACATAATCGCCCTTGATATATGAGGACCCCATCTTCTGTAATTTCAAATGGTGTCTTCTCCTTCTGAAGAGTGGTATCCCTATAATGAACTAGCACATGATCCTCGTACTGGTATTCCTTTACTTCAGTTACTAAAGAGGATGTTGTTGTACCCTGAAGGGTAATTCCAATATCACCTGATTCGAGTAACCGAACTCCAAGACTAGCTAGCTGATGAACCTCATGGGTTGTTACCCTCTTTTTTGGCCGTAAATACGGCAGGCTACCCATAGATCTACGACTGAGGGTGTCAGCTACTATGTTCGCCTTCCCCGGATGGTATAAAATATCAACATCAAAGTCTTTAAGTAGCTCCAACCATCTCCTTTGATGAAGATTCAATTCCTTTTGCTTAAAGATGTACTAGAGGCTCCTATGGTCCGTATAGATATCAACATGAATGCCATACAAGTAGTGCCTCCACATCTTTAGTGCATGAATCACCACAGCTAACTCTAAATCGTGGGTCGGGTAGTTCTTCTCGTGCTTTCTTAGTTGTCTAGAAGCATAATCCACAACCTTACCATGCTACATTAACACACAACCCAATCCAATGCCTGAAGCGTCACAATAGATAACATAACCATCGGTCCCTTCTGGGAGCGTTAGAACCAGTGCTGAAGTTAATTTGTCCTTTAATGCCTGGAAACTCTGTTCGTAAGCATCAGTATATGGAAACTTTGCTCCCTTCTGAGTCAACTTTGTTAAAGGTGCTGAAAGGGAAGAAAATCCTTCCACAAATCTCCTGTAATAACCTGCCAAACCGAGAAAGCTAGGAACCTCCGTCGGTGTTGTGGGTCTAGGTCAAGTCTTTACTACCTCAATCTTTTGTTTATCCACCCGAATACTTTACAAGAAATAACATGCCCAAGGAAAGCTATAGAGTTCAACCAGAATTTACATTTAGAAAATTTTGCATACAGCTTCCCTTCTTGTAGAACTCTGAGCACAGTACGTAGATGATCTGCATGCTCATCCTCTAAACGAGAATATACTAATATATCATCAGTAAATACAATTACGAATAGATATAGAAAAGGTATGAACACACGGTTCATTAAATCCATGAATACTGTTGGGGCATTGGTTAGACCGAATGACATAACCTGAAACTCAAATTGCCCATATATAGTCCTGAATGTTGTCTTTGGAATAGCTTCATCCTTAACCCTTACCTGATGGTACCTGGACCTCAAGTCTATCTTTGAAAAATACTTGGCACCTTGTAATTGATCAAATAAATCATCAATTCTCGGGAGTGGGTACTTATTCTTGATCATCACCTTATTCAGTTGCCTATAATCAATACACATTCGTAAGGAACCATATTTATTTCTCACAAACAACACAGGTGCTTCCCACGGTGATGTACTAGGTTTGATAAAACCTTTTTCAAGCTAGTCTCTTAGTTGTTCCTTTAACTCTTCCAGCTCTGCGAGGTCCATTCTATAAGGGGAATAGATATTGGATGAGTATCTGGTAGTAGGTCAATGGCAAACTCAATTTCTTGCTCTGGCGGAAGAACCGGAAGTTCATCGGGAAAAACATCGGGAAACTCATTAACCACTAGGATGGACTGAATGATTGGTGACTCTACTTCCATATCCTGAACCCGAACTAAGTGATAAATACAGCCCTTATTGATCATTCTCCATGCCTTGAGATAGGAAATAAATCTACCTCTCGGCGATGCCATGTTACCTTTCCACTCCAAAACAGGCTCCCTTGGAAATTGAAATCGAACTATCTTTGATCTACAATCAACGTTGGCATGACAAGAAGCCAACCAATCCATACCCATTATAACATCAAATTCTACCATATCTAACTCGATTAATCTACTACGGTAGGTCGACCATGAACTACTATTATACAACCCCTATATACTTGTTTAGCTATCACCGAGTCCCCAACAGGTGTAGATACCTCAAAAGGTTTAACCAATTCAGGTTTTATTCCAAACTTACTAGCAACTTACGGAGTAACGTATGATAAGGTAGAACCTGGGTCAATCAGTGCATATACATCATATGAGGAGACTGATAATATACCTGTAACAACATCAGGCGATGACTCTTGGTCTTGTCATCCTGCCAATGCATAAATGCGGTTTTGAGGGCTGCTCGAGCTAGATGCTCCACCTCTACCTCTACCACGACTCATTGGTGCTTGGGGACATTGCCCAAGGGGGCGTACTGATGATGACGAACCATCTGCAGATCCCGATGGCTGAGATATGCTTGCATCACCTCTCATCGGACAATCCCTTATAACGTGGCCCGGATAACCACAAGTATAACAAACACCTAACCCCATATGGCACTGCCCGGTATGTTGCTTACCATATTGAGTACATCGTGGCAAGGGTGGCCTCATCTTATTTGACTCACCCCTATACTGAGAACCCGAGGCCCTGAAATTCTAACCAGACCCTGAATATGTAGAACGATCAAATCTCTTACCGCCAAATTGAGGGGGTGTGCTAGCCGAGGGCTGGGATGGATACCTCGAGTACTGCTGCCTCTAACTACCTCGAAACTCACCAGAAGGACCCGAAGACCTCGCTCTCTTATTCTGGTCCGTATCATGCTCAAGATTGACCCTCTATTTCTATTTACGCTCTTCTACACCCTGAGCATATGCCTGAATATGAGAAGTATCCATGTCTAGCTGAAGTGAGACCGACATACAATCGTTAAGCAAGTGAGGCTCTAATCCCATCACGAACCGGTGAACTCGATCCTCCATCTTAGATACAATAGTGGGAGCATACCTAGCCAACAAATCAAACTGAAGACTATACTCTCGAACACTCATGTTACCCTATCGAAGGGTCAAGAACCTATCAACTCTGGCTTGCCTAATCTCTGGTAGCAGATAATGATGAAAAAAGCTTCTGTAAACTCCTACCATACTGCTGGAGGGGCATCCTTACCTCTAGACAATTCCCAAGACTCGTACCAATTATTTGCAACATCTCGAAGTCTATAGGAATCTAGCTCAACTGACTCAGTCGCAGTGGCCTTCATTACCCTTAACGTCCTTTGCACCCTATCAATAAATACCTGAGGGTCCTCATTCGGATCTGCCCCAGTGAATATTGGAGGGTCTAAATTAATGAAGTCACGAACCCTTGCACTGACGGACCTATCTGCATGACCAATACCTATTTCCTGACGCCGAGCCTACGCGGCTACTAATCGGGTTAATAGCTGAATAACATCTCTCATCTCTTTACCCGGTGCATCCGGTTGAGGTGATGAATGTACAGGGGCGAGCACTGGAACTAGTGACCCTCGGAGCTCTTCTGAAAAGGGAAGGGTATATGAAGTCTGAGATGCAACCTCACCATGAGGCTCTCCTCGAGCCCTGGTGACTCATGGCACTCGACTAGTAGTCTCACCAGCCAGAGACTTTCCCTTCTGGGTGACCTTACTCTTTGTAGGCATCGCTGAAAATATAGCATATTGTTAGGAACATGAATTCTTGTATCGCACGATCTGAGATAAAAAGAGAGGATAACATCCAATATGTCATGTAGCCTCATGTCTATAAGTGTGGTGTACGACACACCCATAAAAAAGACCCTCCTAGACACGGTCTGTAGACAACCCTAGGACAGAACTGCTCTGATACCACTTTTATCACGACCCAAACCGATGGGTCGCGATGGGTGCCTGAGTCCTACCTGTCAAACATTCCTAAGCATGCGTCTAAGATATGAACCTAAATAACATCTGCTGCATTACCAAAATAACATACATGAAGAAAACCTGCTATCAAGGCATATGTACGTATACATGCAGAATATAGTGGGCGAGCTGGCAATGTAGCTATAGACAATTATACATCCAAACCTGAAAGCCAACAAGGCCACATACAACCCAACTAGACACACTATCTACAGGCCTCTAATAGAAATATAACTGTACAAAGACGGGATTGAGCCATGTCATACCCATATATATATATATATATATATATATATATATATATATATATATATATATATATATATATATATATATGTCTACAAACATATCGTACCAAAATCAAAAGCAGCTCCGGATCAAGTGGAGCATGCCAACTCTCACTGATCAAGGATCCTAAGAAGGGGGACCGTCATCTTACTTACATGCACCTGAGGGCATGAAACACAAGCCCCGTAAAATAGGGCATCATACGAAAAATGTACTGAGTATGTAAGGCATGAAAATTAGTATGTAAAAGATATAGATGAAACATGGAATATAGAAACATGTCTTTAAATCTGAATAACTTTATAAATTCTAAAACATTTATAATGTCATGCACGTGCTTATAAATTTCTTGTCATGCATAGGTATGGGTGTACATTATATCATCAAGCCACTGAGGGCATCCCATCATATCGTCTCGGCCACTGTGGGCAACATCATCAACATATACCAGCTGATCAGGTGGTGGTGCGTATATAACGTCGTAACCTTTTCCCATATCCCATATACATATATTTACATATATACGCGTATATAACGCCATTTGGTCATGGGTCAATGCACATGTTTAAATGGGTGAAATGCATGAAAAATACGTAAAAATCTCAATATTTCCTCCGGATAAACTTTTTAACTGCGTATTATTCTGAGACCCATGATCAGAAGATAATAATAATTCTCATGGGGAAACAAGAATATAGACACCCCTAGTATCTATATGAATAGAGTAATTTGTGAAAATTGTGCATTTGCTCGTTTCTTCAGTATAATTTGGACCATGCCAAAAGAAAGAAGGGATGACCTAAACATACCTGGAATAGGAAAAATTCCGTATAATATTCCGTTAGAAACCTTCATGGATTGAACTTAGAACCCAAAAATTGGATTAAGCTTCTGCGTTTTGAAATTGATGGACGAAATCTTGTTTTGATTCTTTGAAATTCGAATAAAATTGCTTCTGATGAAGCTTTGTTTTTGAAATGAAATGCTTCTGCTTCAACATTTTTTATTTTAAATCAAAGATAGATTGTTGTTTGGATCTTTTACAAGGAATTGATACCATGTCTCATGGATAATGTTTACAAGTCTCATTAAGACTTAAACTTAAGTCATGATTTGGTTATATTCCATAAGTAGCCATCTGGCAAAAGTGACCAAGATTCATTTTTTTGCCATTGTGGTTTTATGACACGTGGAGGGGGTATAATTTATAAAAAAAATTATCCATTTATTAGTTAACTAGGTAATGTCCTGTTACCCGGTATTTAATCAATTACCCGCATAATTTAAAGATGGTTATAAATTACTTAAAATTCTACTTATTTTTAATATACTATATATATATATATATATATATATATATATATATATATATATATACTCTATACATTATACTACCATGGTCATATGGTACCTTCATGGTACTAGTTTATAATCATCGGGTATTATCGCTCGACCCATATTTTATTTCATATTGGCCACTTTCAGCGAAACTCGTTTTCTTTAATTCGTGTACCCCTTTATCCTTCATAACACTTATTTATAGCTTGTTATAAATAACATAAATGCGTTAACGTCAATATGATCTCATCCCTGAGTCTACATTAATTAACCGAAGACGAAACTTTTAACGTACGAAAATGTGAGATGTAACAGACTACACCAAAACACTACACATAAGCGGCCGAAAAAGTCAGCGACTTCACTGCATAGCAAACAAAAAGACTGACAAATCCAGAAGTACACAGCAAAAGGTAATTATTCCATTATAATTGTTATATTACAAAACTTTTTACCAAGGGCCCGAAGACGCCCTCACAAAAATAGCAGGGAGAAACATAAATAAGTACAACGGCCTTACACCGCGTCATCCCCATTGATGTACTCATCATTATACCAAGAATCATAGGCGATCCTGTCCGCATCATCATCAACATTCTTCCCGCCAAGCGTACAGGGGGGCATAACCACAGGCTTCACGAGCCGCACGTGCTTTAACACGGATACCCTCAAATTCTGCCTCGAAAACTTTCCCGTTGGCCTTCAAGGACTTGTACACGTCAGCTAAGCCTCAGCATGAACCCACATCACATACAGCTCCCGCGACATGATGGGATCAACAGAAGTATGACACGTAGACGGCTGCGACTGCCGTCGCACTTCATTAGCCTTCAAAGGAAAAACTTGTTCATTTAATTCGGACAACTCCACCTCCGATCCTGGATCCACTCTTCTAACCTCGCCACCTTGAGTGTCGATGTCTCCACCTCATTATCTCGCTCAGACCTACAAACACGGAGGGCATCATCTAAGGCCTCTACTTCGAATATAGCAGCCACCCTACCTTTTTAGGCACGAGTCAATTCAGTGACTTTAATGCTCAACTCGCCCTTTAGATCGACAGCCTCCGTTTCCCTTTACCCAAGCTCAGCAGTTAAAGAAGCCATCCGCGCTTGAAGGTCGTCATTCTCGGCCATGACCCCCTTGCTCACCTCGAGCTCATCCTCTTTGGCCTTAAGAGCTGCCTCAAGCTCGTTGCATCGACCTATGGCCTTCACCAGCTCATCATCCCTTCCTTTCAGCTCCTCAAATTTCCTTGCCAAATCTTCCTATTTCTGTTTAAGCCCATCACAAAATAGTTGAAACTTGCTATCTTGGTTAAAGACATCGGCCAGCGCTCGGTGCTTGGTACGATACTCCTTGTACTTAGAGGTCACCTTTTTTAAAACGGACGTCCTCCGCTCATCCCGCCGGTCGTGCTCAATCTCCATGATGAGAATCTGACATGCAAAAGAAATAAAGTTGACATAAGAAGATTACGCATGCAAAACAAATCCTAACAGTAAAAAGCACTTACTTGCAAAGCCATGCCAGAAATAGTCAATGATAGCTCTACATCACTCATCATCTGTAGCGTCGTGTTCTCAGAAGCAGTGCACAAGGGGGAAGAGGAAGGTACCTCCCGTTTAGAGTTAGCCAAAATGTCGTAGCCCACGGGAATTATCACGTGCCAGTTAGGACCCTCTGTTCTTACTTCCACGCGGGTGTTCCTCTACAAGCAGGCCCTCACCTCTTCAGGATCGATGTCCGAGCTTGAACCATCGTCCTCTGCGGTCTGTACAGGCTCCCCGCCTTCATGTACCCCCTTAGCCCTAGAGGGTCTCCCCACCATAATAGCGTCCGCCATAAAAATGGCTCCTGCATCTAGCACAAATGCAGGCGCCGCTCCCTGGGTAATGATTTTCCTTGTTTCAACACTAGTGGCGACGGTCTTCCTAAGTTCCATTCTTTGCCTCTTTCTCGATGGTGACTCCTCTCCATTAGACAACTCATTTACAATGTGGTAGATAGGTCAGGAAGAGATCTCATCCCGTACAGCAGCATTCTGAGGAGGGGAGTCCTTAGCTAACAGAGCTTGAGTACGACCTCTGCGGACAGACTCAGCCAAAGTAAATTGCATCCCTGCCGATGCAATAGCCTGGGAAAATGTCGGTACTGGAGCTTTATTTTTGGAAGCTCGTCGACCTGTTACCATAAGGAGGTTGTATCAACAAGCAACGGTAAACAACAGAAGGCCGAAACAAAAGTAACACTTACTAGACGGGACCTTCGGTCCAAAACGTTTGTAGAAAACTGCCCAATCTCGAATACCCTCCATGTGAGGTAATACGCTCCACCCAATCTTCAATACCGAAGATAGGGGAGGGTGCACGCCTCTCAGCTAAAAAAACAAAGAAACCACAAATGAATGAAAAATGAGAGGATGAAAAGAAGACAACAAACGTATGCCCATAACACCTACGATTATGGTTCCACTGATCAGAAAACCCAGCAGTGTTTGATACCAAGTGCTCGGTTTTGATAAAGAAGTACTTGTGCCAAAACCTCCGATTCGTCCTGTGGTCCATTCCAACTATCATCCCTCTGGTCCCGCGATGTCATAGGTATATCGTAGTGCCTCTGTAAAAACTTGGTGAAAACAAGTGTAATAGGTGGCGGATACTGACCTCGCAACCAGTTAATTCCATATACTTTGTCAGCATCAAGAAAGCTTTATACAAATACAGGGATAGCTGTACCGGGCAGACATTGTAAAATCAGAAAACTTCCTCCGCCAGAGGGAGAAGAGGGAGAGCATAACCAATTAAGAAAGGGTAGACATAAAAGCCACAGTACCTAGGTCGATGGACCTCTATGATGTCGCCACTAGCCGACACTATCTCGACGTGAGATTGGATATGATATGTAGATTGGAGCTCAGCTATATGAGACGGCCCGGTCTCAGAGATCACCTGAACGAGAGTGAGAGTAGGTGCCTTATGAAAATTGCTTCTGGACAAGATGTTTCTAGGAACTATCTCCTCCACGTTAGGAAAGCTCTCACCCTCTTCAACTACAAGATCCTCACCGCCGGAAGGAGGAGCCACCGATAATGGAGTGGCGTCAGAAATTTCATCGTGAATATGAAGGGTTTGTGACATTTCAATGATTAAAGGTATGCTACTAAACCTAGAGAAGGAGGTAACGACTAGGTAAGAAGGAGAGATACGGAATCGTGAAAGCAAAGTCAATAACAAAAACTGGCAAAGAAGATCGAAGGAGAGCAATGTTCATACAAGGAAAAAGATGGTGGAAACTTCTGAAAAACGAAACCCCCATCTATTTATAGGGCTGGATGGCATGAGAATCGAGTAAAAGGATTGCCAATGACACCAAAATCGAAGCGACAGGCACGCAGACACTACCTCGGGAAGATGCGTAATGATGACGCACGTGGCTCTGACGTTACCCCATGGCAACCACACCAATCATGACTCCCCTGGTTGGGTCATTCTCTCGATCTTGGTCGACCCGGTTTATTCAGCATCCAAATTCCTCTGAAACAAAGGCAAATCATGTCCGCTTATCAAGGTGTGGGGACAACGACCTCAACAAGCAGAGGGACTAACTGTATAGGTCCAAATTTGGCGAATTGGCAGTAACGGATAAATAAGACAAAGGACGGGTCGACCATGGTGTGACGATGAAGGTTGCTCTTAAAAAGGCTGGTGCCAAAACGGGTAGCCGAGATGAAGAAATAACGGTATAATAGGTTTAGAGATAGGCATAAGGAATATTCCTTTGGATATTCTTTATGCTGTGCTTTTTAGAGTTTTTGGGAAATATCTCTTATAAATAGGAAGAGATAGAGAATAAAAAAGGGATCTTCATTTTTTGATAAGAACACATTGTTAAGGTTGACAAAAGAGAATATACACAAGTTGTCTTGTTCACTGATTATATTATTAAAGCACATGTTATTCAATTTTTGTTCACAAGACCCGATGATTCCACGCCCATCTTCACTTCTCTCTTTTCCACGTCGCCGACAGAAGAAAGGAAGATTTCAATCATACAATAATTGGGTGGTAGATCCTTTCTTATTACACGTATTGCCATCATCTACATTTATTACACATTCATACTATCATATTCACCGCCAACCACTGAGTATTAAATCTGTTATTTAATGCTCTTAAGCACTACTCATCTAATAAGTATTCTGTTGCATTCGGTCTAGAATTTATTAAGTTCGACTAAAAATCGCCCTTTAACTCATCATTAATTGGTTTAACTAAAAGGTTTAACACTTTTTTGGTCAAACAGTTACGAGGTAGTTAAAAATTATTTTTAATTAAGAATTTAAAAAATTTATTTAGGTTTTTCATTTTGTGTAGGGATGATTGTTCATTCAAGATTCTTCTCATTATTGCAAGAACTACAATTCATTTTCACATTTTTCACCTTCGAAACTTGTGGAATCCTAAAGTCTCTTCTATCCATCTTATCGAATTCTTGAATCGTTGAATCCAAGCACATGCACATAGATTCTGTTTGATTTAAACATTTGTAATCGTTAGGGATAACCAACCTCCCCCCCTCAAGAATAATATTCACGGTAATAAAAGCGGGATAATAATACGGTAATCAATAATAATAAAAGAGTGACAACGACACCAAAAATTTTACATAAATAATCCTTCTAAATAAGGGGAAAAATCACAACCCTAAGAATAACAATTGATATCACTATAGCAAAGGAATTTTATTCTTTGTAGATCCGAGTAAAATACTCCAAAGACCACTACAACACTCAAAAGAAATAGCCCTATTTTGATATTCCCATCTTACTATAATATCACTCACACTCTCTATTTCTTCACATGCTATTTTCTTATACCCTATGTGTGATGCCTCACTCTTTCTTTCTCTCTTTGCTGGTGTGACTAAAGAAGTGAAAGAGGTCATCATTTCACAGGAGAAAAGAGTCGTACGCTCTAAGTGTGCTACAGGAGCATTTTTAATCTTTTCCACTTATTTCCAAACTTTGACTCCAAGTAAGATCTTTCACCAAAGACCTTTGCCATAATATAGTCATAAGGCTATTTCCAATTATTGCCAACCAATGGGATGGACCCCACAATCTCCCTCTTCAGTATCATTCACCTGGATGAGGTAGCACTGGGTTCTAGTTTGAGTGCAAGTCGACAAGCTCTTTGTACAACTCGAACTTGTCTCTTGGAACCATCTTATTCAGCATATCTGAAGGATTCTCACTTGTATGTATATTCTTGACTTGCATAGATCCATCCTCTATCTTTTCTCTAATCTAGTGATATCTCACGTGGATATAATTCGTCCTTGCATGATACATGATATTTTTGCTCAAGTCTATTGCACTTTGACTTTCACAATAGACTATATATTCCTTCGAGTATAATCCAAGTTCTTGAAGAAACAAATTCGACCATACCATCTCCATGCCAGCTTCAGTAGCGGCAATATATTCAACTTCAATTGTAGAGAGTATGACGCATTTCTGCAACTTCAACTGCCATGATATAGCTCACTCTGAAAATGTGAACAAGTATCCAGTAGTAGATTTACAATTATCAAGATCATCTGCCATATCAATATCTGTATAACTCTTCAAGATTGGATCAAATCCTCCAAAATACAAATAGTCTTTAGAGGTACCTCTCAGGTACCTGAGTATCCACTTGATTGCTTCTCAGTATTCTTTTCCAGAATTTTCAAGAAACCTGCTGACAACACCAACTGCATGAGCAATATCTGGTCTGGTGCATACTATTGCATACATCATGTTTCCGACAGCTAAAGAATAAGGAACTCTAGCCATGCTCTCTTTATCCTCTTTTGTTGTAGGACATATCTTCTTGCTTAACTCCAGATGACCAACAAGAGGTGTGCTGACTGGCTTAACACTCTTCATATTGAAACATTCCAGTACACGTTCAATGTACTTCTCCTGAGATAGCTACAACTTTATGTATATTCGCTCTCGAACAATCTTCATCTCCAGAATTTGTTGTGCTGGGCCCAAGTCTTTCATGTCAAATGACTTGGACAGATCTTTCTTCAACTTTTTAATCATCTCCTTGTCTTGTCCTACAATCAACAAGTCATCCACATATAATAATAATATAATAAAGTTATTATCAAAAAATCTTTTGAAGTATACACATGGATCAGAATAGGTCTTCATATAAGTTTGAATTTACATGATTGAGCCAAACGTTTTGTACCACTGCCTTGGTGCGTGTTTTAACTTATAAAGACTCTTATTCAATTTGCACACCATGTGTTTATTCTTAGCTACTTCAATTCCTTCTGACTGATCCATATAAATTTCCTCTTCCAAATCTCCATGAAGAAATGCAATTTTCACGTCCAACTGCTCCACTTAAAGATCTAGGCTAGTTGCTAAGCTCAAAATTATTCAAATAGAAGTCATTTTGACAACAGATGAGAAAATTTCTTCAAAATCAATACCTTTCTTCTGTTCGAAGCCTTTTACCACAAATCGAGCATTGTATCTGATCCGCTTGTCGTTTTCATATTTCTTGAGTTTAAAGACCCATTTGCATCTGTGTGGTCTTTTACCCTTTGGAAGGTAAACCCACTTGTACGTGCCTTTTTTATGTAGAGACTCTATCTCTTCTTGCATGGCTTTCATCTTTTTCTATATGGGACAACACCTCCTTAAGACTTTCCGGCTTTTCCTCATCACTAATGAGAACATACTCTATGGAAGGGTACCTACATGACTCTGCCCTTAGCCTTTCTGACTCCTCAGAGATTGAGGTTGTTCTTCTCCCTGAGTAGGGTACTTCACTTGTCGTGCCTCATCATCAAGTTGCTCCCCATGCTCAATAACCTTATCAAGTTGACCCCTTGCTCAGCAACCTCATCGGTCCTACTTACTGTACTTGTGGGATCGTTAGAAATAGAAGGAATGGTAACAAGGTTAGAGACTATACCATTCTTGGCCTATTCTGGCATATCATCAGCAGTTCAAACTTTATTTTCTTGGAAGACTATATCTCTGCTTCTAATGACCTTTTTCTTTATAGGATCCCACAATCTACATCTGAACTCTTCATCTCCATATCCAATGAATATGCAGGGAACATATTTATCATCCGTCTTTGTCCTCTGCTTATTTGGTACATGTGCATGACACATCCTTGTTGGTTCAAACTCCCTATGGGATGTCAAACTCTAACGGAACTTATGGACTCCAACTGATCAGATAACAGGCTATTTGAACTGCTTCACTCCAAAATGACTTAGGCAGTTTAGCTATTTTGAGCTTGCTTCTCACCTTCTCAACAATGGTGTCGTTCATCCTCTCAACTACACCATTGTGTTGTGGGGTTCCATGAACTATATTTTCATGTCTGATCCGATGACTTTAAAAGTACTCTTCAAATTCCCTTAAAGTGCACTTGCCTCCATTGTCACTTCGGAGACGTTTTAGCTTTTATCATGTCTCCCTTTTTCTCAAAACATGAAACTTCTGAAAACCTTGAAACACCTAATTTTTGGTTTTCAGGATATAAACCCACAACTTATGTGAAGCATCATCAAAAAAAGTAACAAAATATTTTTTACTGCCCATTGATTCAATTTTCATTAGACCACAAATATCAGAATATACTAAATCAAGCATATTCAATTTTTTTTCATACGATATCTGAAATGAGACTCTATGTTGCTTACCAAATAAAAAATAGTCACAAGGTTTTACCGTTGTAACTTTGGCAAAAGAGATAAGTGATTTCCTAGAAAGAATATGTAATCCCTTCTCACTTATATGTCCTATTCTTTTGTGCCACAAATCTACTGAAATCTCATTTTGTGATGCATTCAATTCACCTCGGCATATTTCTGCATTTGTCCTATACAACTTACCACGAGAAACTCCCTTTGCACTCAACAATGATCCCTTGATAAGTCACCACTTATGATTTGTAAAATAGTTCTCGTACCCATCTCGGTCCAAAGCAAATTCTGAGATCAAGTTCATCCACAAATCAAGTACATGTTGCACGTCCTTTAGAGCCAATGTGCATCCGACATTTGTCTTGATACAAATGTCACCAATCCCCGCAATCTTTGAGTAACTTGTATTACCTATTTTCACAGTGCCAAAATTACCTACTATATATCTGCAGAATATATCTCTTACCCGTGTGGCATGGTAAGATGACACTGTGTCAACCACCCATTACAACTCTGGATTTGTCGGGTGCATGCATTTCTCTTCCTCGTTTATGAAGATAACAACATTATCATTATTTTGCAACATGGCGGTTGTACTATCGTCATTCTTCTGGCCACTAGTTTCACTTTTTCCCTTTCTTAGATTTGAACAATCTCTTTTAAAGTGACCTGGTTAATCGCAATTGTAGCAATTTTTGGCTTTTGATTTGGATCGGGTTTTGGACTTTCCACGACCTCCGGATCTACCATAGGTTCTCGAACTTCTTTGGTAAATCTTGCCTCTACCTTCTATGATGAGAGCATGTCATTGATTTTCATGCTTCTTTCTCATCTTCTCATTGAGTAGAAGAGGCGATGTGACGTCTTTCAACTCAATAGTGGTCTTACCGTGCAGGATAGTTGTTGCCAAATTATCGTACGAAGATGGCAACGAGTTCAAGAGCAAGATGACTTTATCTTCTTCCCCAATCACTACTCCGAGGTTGGCGAGCTGTGTGATTAGTCCATTAAACATATTTAAATATGACAAAACATCGGTACATTCATCCATTTGTAGGGCGTATAACTGCTTCTTCAGGTACAATTTATTTGCCAGTATTTTGGGCATGTATAGGCTTTCCAACCTTGTCAAAATATGACATGTGACGTCTTCATCAATGATGTTATTTACCACACCATCTGATAAGTGCAACCTGATTGCACTAGTAGCCTTTTCATCTAAGTCAACCCAATCTTCAGCTTTCATGCTATCAAGCTTTTTGGCATTAGCATCTAGTATCTTATGTGATCCTTGTTGAATGAGCAGATCCCTCATCCTTCTTTGCCATATTGAGAAACCGCTATCTTCGTTAAATTTTACTTCCTCGTACTTTACTCTAGACATTTTATATTTTCACCGAGTATAGCATGACCAGCCGTAAAGAGTATTTCTTTGAAGGAGCAGAACCTGTATTCTTATAGTAGTTGTTAGGAATAAACCCCCTCAAGAATAATACTCACGGTAATAAAAGCGGAATAATAATATAGCACCGAGATACCGTAATCGACAATAATAAAAGAGTGATAACGACACCAAGATTTTTACGTGGAAAACCATTCTGAATAAGGAAAAATACTACGACCCCCAGAGGAGCAACTGATATCACTGTAGCAAGAAATTTTACACTTTGTATATTCGAGTAAAATACTCCAAAGACTACTACAACACTCAAAAGAAATAACCCTTTTGTGATATTCCCACCTCACTAGAATATTGCTCACACTCTCTATTTTTTTGACAGACTATTTTCTTATACCATGTCTGTGATGCCTACATCTTTCTTTCTTTCTTTGTTGGTGTGACTAAATAAGTGAAAAAGATCCTCCTTTTATAGGAGAAAAGAATCGTAGGCTCCAAGTGTGTTACAAGAATATATTTAGCTAGCGTTTGGCCATAGATTCCCAAATTTATTTTAAAAAATCTGATTTGGGTGAAGTTTGGTTTGAAGATGAAAATCTGTTTGGACATAATTTTTTCAAAACATATTTCACTTTTTTTTTGAAAAAATATGAAATGTGACTTATACCCATAAGTTTTAAAAACTATCAAAAATACTCAATAACTCTGAAGAAAATTCATACAAAAAGTAAAATAAATCTGAAAAAAATTCATACAAAACAAGCAAAACAAATCTGAAGAAAATTAATACAAAACAAGCAAAACAAATCTAAAGAAAATTCATACAAAACAAATAAAACAAATCTGAAGAAAATATACAAATATTAGCAGATTTTAGCAAATTACCTTCAAGTTTTATCTTTATTGTGGATTTTCACAAATTGGCACAACAACTTTGGCGAAGGTTTTCTTCTATTTATAGAGAAGGCCAAAACCACGTGAGTTTAATAATGAAAAAGTGGGTAGATATGGATTAATTGGGTTATAATACCAGAAAGTGGACTTTTTTATAGATACAAACGTTTAGGGAAATTTTAGAATTTTTTTTTAAAAATCAAACGGTGATATTTTGGGCCAAAAACAACTCTTGAGCTGGTTTTGAGATTTGTGTTTTAAGATTTGAAAATTTGTCAAAATATGGATAAAATCTATAAACAAATTGGTATTTGCCAGGATGAACTATAAAACATAATTGGTTAACTTGGGTAACTAAATAAATTTCTAGATAAGTTGGGTTGAAATCCCTTTGTTTTGGATGAGTTTCAGGAGTTGTACTTGGGCTGCTTAATAGGTCAGAATGAACTATAAAACATAATTGGTTAACTTGGGCTCAGCCCAAATAGGCCCATGAGCTAAAATATTTGTAGCTTAACCCATTAATCTCTTGACGGGTTGGGCAGGTTGAATGAGTTTGGGCTCAAATTGTCATCCCTAATCCTAAGGGTCGTCGTTGGTACAATAGTAGGATAAAACAGGATATCCCATAGGGTAAGATAACTCATGGGATTAATTATCCCACCTTCTATATGGATATTTAATCTTTTCATTTTAAAATTTATTTCATAATTAGCTGATACCTATAACTAAATATAAGATAAATACAATTTCAAATGGTATCTCGAAATTATCATCTTTATTCCTGGTGTGAAATCGCCTTTAAGGTTGCTAGTTCAAGTCACCAAAGAAACATAATAGAGGAGTGTCCGGAACCCAATTGTGGTTCTTTAGGACTCAAAATACCGAAATAGGTTTAAAAAAATTTGGTGACCAAAGTATATAAAACGTACTTTTGAACCGGGTTCTACCTTTGGGACGTTAAGGTAAAACGCCTATAAAAAAGACGTTTTATATAAAACGCCTTTTAAAAAGGCGTTTTACCTTTTCTGATTAAACGTTTATATAAAATGTGGTTTATTAAGGCTTTAAAAAGCCTTAATAAATCATGGTTTGCCTCTAAAAGACAACTTTTCTTAAAGTGACTCTTTCTCCGTAGACGTGTATCTTGACACTGAGATTTGATGTGCATCATCTTTTTTAAAGGAGTCCGGAAAAAAGACGTTTAAACTTGAACATCTATCCTAACATTTCTCTGTTGAATGAAAGGTAAATAAATTCATGTGTATTGGCATAGGCAGACCCATGATTTGAGCGCGATGGGGGCATTAATATTTTCACATATGATAATTAGTAGCGATAAAGTTTTGCGCACAACTCTTTAAAAACTTAACAATTATAATAGTTTATCATCAAAGTACAAACTCTCTGTTGTTGTTGTCAAAGTCAGACATATGTTGCTGCTTCGTCGAAAGTGATTGTTGAAGGGAGAATGAAGAGTTTGTATTTTTTTACTTATTGAGAGAGGAGCTATACCAACCCCTCCACTCCACCCCCACCATAAATAAAAATATTATTAATAGTACTTTCTTTTCATTTTATAGATAGATCTTTTTTTATTTCAACAAATGAGTTTTTTTAATTATATAAAAAGGTATTTTTTTATTTTAACAAAAAAAAATACTTTCTTTTCATGTAGAAATAGTATTATTTTTGCTTAAAATTGTAAAGCAACATATAGTTCCTTTGGGTTTGTGTGGATTTCCACTTACCAACTAAACAAGGAAAAATAAGTGATAAAACCACTCATTTTTCATGGAAAATATTTTCCTTCATACCAAATACACCCTTAAAGTGGTACTAAATTATAATTTAATTAAAAAAAGATAAATTAATAATAAAAAAGTAAACCAGGTGACTATTAAGTAATTGTTTGAATCAATAAAGTGAAGTAATAATGTAAATGAATATAGTTGCCCAGTTTCGATCCCAAGTCCCAAAAGCAATAGAGAACAATCTATCACACACCGAACCAAAGCTGTGAGCCAACCTTTGGTGTCATCAGGGGCACCAACAAATTATTAGAGGGGTCATCTATGTATATACTGATATTCAAGATATATATACATTGATTTTGCCGAGATTAACGAATTCCAGTAATCCCTCTACTTTACATGTAGGTCCGCCGCTGTGTATTGGCCCCCATCTTGGGATAAAAGAAACTTTCATGTGTATTGAACAACAGTGAAAACTTCTTTTTTCCTTTGATCTTTCCTCCCAAACTCATGAAAACCCAAACTTACCATCAAGTAACCTAATTCAGACCTATCAAGAAACCTATAAACATACACTCAAAGGAAACCATCTTTAACTAAGATCTACGTGAAGTAAACCTCATTTTCCTCAGTTGTCTGAAATTTAAAAAATAAAAATCAAACTTATACTTAATTTCTTTTCTTTCTTTTTATTATGAAACCAGTATATTACACATGTGCTCAAGAAAATCACACTTTATTCCACATAGAAATACTCTATATTTCCACAATATATTCAGAAGGTAATTAAAAATCAAAATTGTATTCATAAATTCTAAAAAAAAAAATGAAAATTTACCAGTAATGAAGTTCTTATCCAAACAATACAATAATTTTTATTGTGATATACATTGATATAGAGATAATAATAAATTTTAAATAGCTATAACAACAACATACCCAGTAAAATCCTACTAGTGGGGAAGTTTTAAATAGCCATATTTATAATTTTATATTTGAGATATACAAAAAAATTAATGTACAATTTGATATATACAGAAAAAATTATAATATATATTATTATTGTAATGTACATACATTGATTATTTAGTGCCAATATTTATAACTACGTTTTCATAAATTAAAAATTAATGTACACTTTGATATATACAGAAAAAATTATAATATATATTATTATTGTGATGTACATATATTGAATATTTAGTGCCAATATTTATAACTACGGTTTTATAAATTAATTATGTGAATATTTTGTCACATTATGTTAAAATCCCAATAGAGAAAGTACATTGAATCTGTCATATGTCATCCGTCATCTGTCATACTCCCTCCGTTTCATTTTATGTGAACCTATTTCTTTTTTAGTCCATGCCAAAAAAAATGACCTATTTCCTTATTTGGAAACAATTTACCTTTACACAATGATTTATAGCCACACAAAATATATATGTCTCATTTTACACCACAAGATCAAAAGTTTTCTCTCTTTTCTTAAACTCTGTGTCCAGTCAAATAGATTCACATAACTTGAAACGGAGTGACTATATAAATCAGTGTACGTACAAATTGGTAACTGTACAAAAGTCGTCTGCAGAACACCAATAGCTTAGGAAGGCAAAATTCAAGAAGTTAGAAACGAAAACGTGGTTTATTAAGGTTTTTTTATATAAAAAGTATTAATAAAAAGCTTTAATAAACCACGTTTTATATAAACGTCCAATCAGAAAAGGTAAAAAGCCTTTTAAAAAGCACGTTCAAGAGTTTTGGTCACCAAATTTTTTTTTACCTATTTCAATATTTTAAATTCAAAAGAACCACAATTGAGTTCCGGACTCCATAATAGAGAGCTCGGAAGTGTATGGGTCCAAATTTGACCAACCACAACTTACAACGAGTATGATAAATGATCGGGTTTCTTCGAGTCGACGTCCCGAGGGAGACGACCTTAGGGCAAAAGAGCCTGTGCGTTTGCTCGTTTCTTCAGTATAATTTGGACTATGCCAAAAGAAAGAAGGGATGGCCTAAACATACCTGGAGTAGAAAACACTCCGTATAATATTCCGCTGAAAACCTTTATGGATTGAAATTAGAACCCAAAAATCGGATTAAGCTTTTGCGTTTTGAAATTGATGAATGAAATCTTGTTTTGATTCTTTGAAATTCAAACAAAATTGCTTCTGATGAAGTTTTGTTTTTGAAACGTAATGTTTCTTCTTCAACGTTTTTGGTTTTAAACCAAATACAAATTGTTGTTTGGATCTTTTACAAGGAATTGTTACCAAGTCTCATGGATAATGTTTACAAGTCTTATTAAGACTTAAACTTAAGTCATGATTTGGTTATATTCTATAAGTAGCCATCTGTCAAAAGTTACCAAGAGTAATTTTTTTGCCATTGCATCTTTATGCCACGTGGGGGGTATAATTTATAATATTTTTTATCCACTTATTAGTTAACTGGGTAATGTCATGTTACCCGATAATTAATTAATTAACACGCATAATTTAAAAATTACCATAAATTACTTAAAATTCTACTTATTTTTAATATACTTCATATATACTTTATACATTATACTACCATGGTCATATGGTACCTTGCATGGTACTAGTTTCATATGGTACCTTCATGGTACTAGTTCATAATCATCAGGTATTATCGCTCGACCCGTATTTTATTTCAAATTGGCCACTTTCAACGAAACTCGTTTTCTTTAATTTGTGTACCCCTTTATTCTACATAACACTTATTTATTGCTTGTTATAAATAACATAAATGTATTAACGTCAAGATGATCTCATCCCCGAGTCTACGTCAATTAACCAAAGATGAAACTTTTAACGTACGAAAATGCGAGATGTAGCATCTTCCCCCCTAGAAACATTCGTCCTCGAATGTTCAACTCCCCGAGACCTATATAACTTTGTCAAGGTCGCCTTTGTAACAACACTACTACCAACTCTTCCTGTAGAATCTTAATAATCCAACGCCACACCAGACTACAATTATCAATAACGACAATGGCCTCATAAGACCAACGACAATAACCAATAAAAAAATTTGTACACGTACCTTATGGTTATGATGTCTCCATCGGAACTTTTCTGGAGGAGGAAATAAGTAGGGATATCTAGACTTCATGTTATGCTCGGCCGACGAAGTCATTGCTTCCATATTGTTGTTCCTCCAAAGTACATTCACGAAGGCTACCCCTTATTCCGTAGCTTACGGATTTGTCGATCTAGGATGGCAACCGGAATTTTCTCGTATGATAAGTCTTTTGTAATCTGTACATCATTCGTGGGAACTACTCGGGTAGAATCGCCAATGCACTTTTGTAACATAGATACGTGAAAAACCAAATGGACAGACTCCAATTCTGAGGGCAATTCTAACTCATAAGCTACTTGGCCCACTCTCCGAATGATCCTATAAGGCCCAATATACCGTGGACTAAGTTTGCCTTTCTTGCCAAACCTCATCACACCCTTCATAGGTGACACCTTTAAGAATACCCAGTCATCAACCCCGAACTCTAAATCTCATTACCGCGCGTCAGAATATGACTTTTGACGACTCTGAGCTGTCAATAGTTGATCCCGGATAAGCTTTACTTTTTCTATGGCTTGCTGAACCAGGTCTGGCCCATGTAATTTAGATTCTCCAACATCGAACCACCCTATAGGCGACCTACACTTTCGTCCATAAAGAGCTTTGTATGGAGCCATCTGAATGCTGGAATGATAGCTATTATTATACATGAACTCAATAAGAGGCAGATGATCATCCCAGCTACCTTTGAAATCTATTACACAAGCTCGTAACATATCCTCCAGTATTTGAATAGTACGCTCAGCTTGTCCGTCTGTCTGGGGATGAAATGTTGTACTAAGACTTACTTGAGTCTCCAATCCTTTTTGGAAGGACCTCCAGAAGTTAGCTGTAAAATTGAGCTCTTCTATCCGAGATAATAGATACAGGGACACCATGCAGTCATGCTATTTCCTTAATATAAAGCCTAGCATAATCCTCTGAGGAATATGTAGTCCTAACGGGCAGAAAATGGGCTGACTTTGTAAGCCTATCAACAATCACCCATATCGAATCAAACTTACGCTGGGTACGAGGTAAGCCTACGATGAAGTCCATATTGATTACTTCCCATTTCCAAGTCAGAATCTCCATATCCTGCAATAATCTACGGGGTTTTTGATGCTCAATCTTAACCTGTTGACAATTAGGATACTGAGCAACAAATTTTGCTATAACCTTTTTCATTCCATCCCACCAATATACTTCCCTGATATCATATACATCTTTGTCACTCCTGGATGGATAGAATAACGAGAATAGTAAGTTTCTCCCATAACCTGTCGATGCAGCCCAGCAACATTAGGTACACATAATCGCCCTTGATATATGAGGACCCCATCTTCTGTAATTTCAAATGGTGTCTTCTCCTTCTGAAGAGTGGTATCCCTATAATGAACTAGCACATGATCCTTGTACTGGTATTCCTTTACTTCAGTTACTAAAGAGGATGTTGTTGTACCCTGAAGGGTAATTCCAATATCACCTGATTCGAGTAACCGAACTCCAAGACTAGCTAGCTGATGAACCTCATGGGTTGTTACCCTCTTTTTTGGCCGTAAATACGGCAGGCTACCCATAGATCTATGACTGAGGGTGTCAGCTACTATGTTCGCCTTCCCCGGATGGTATAAAATATCAACATCAAAGTCTTTAAGTAGCTCCAACCATCTCCTTTGATGAAGATTCAATTCCTTTTGCTTAAAGATGTACTAGAGGCTCCTATGGTCCGTATAGATATCAACATGAATGCCATACAAGTAGTGCCTCCACATCTTTAGTGCATGAATCACCACAGCTAACTCTAAATCGTGGGTCGGGTAGTTCTTCTCGTGCTTTCTTAGTTGTCTAGAAGCATAATCCACAACCTTACCATGCTACATTAACACACAACCCAATCCAATGCCTGAAGCGTCACAATAGATAACATAACCATCGGTCCCTTCTGGGAGCGTTAGAACCAGTGCTGAAGTTAATTTGTCCTTTAATGCCTGGAAACTCTGTTCGTAAGCATCAGTATATGGAAACTTTGCTCCCTTCTGAGTCAACTTTGTTAAAGGTGCTGAAAGGGAAGAAAATCCTTCCACAAATCTCCTGTAATAACCTGCCAAACCGAGAAAGCTAGGAACCTCCGTCGGTGTTGTGGGTCTAGGTCAAGTCTTTACTACCTCAATCTTTTGTTTATCCACCCGAATACTTTACAAGAAATAACATGCCCAAGGAAAGCTATAGAGTTCAACCAGAATTCATATTTAGAAAATTTTGCATACAGCTTCCCTTCTTGTAGAACTCTGAGCACAGTACGTAGATGATCTGCATGCTCATCCTCTAAACGAGAATATACTAATATATCATCGGTAAATACAATTACGAATAGATATATAAAAGGTCTGAACACACGGTTCATTAAATCCATGAATACTGTTGGGGCATTGGTTAGACCGAATGACATAACCTGAAACTCAAATTGCCCATATATAGTCCTGAATGTTGTCTTTGGAATAGCTTCATCCTTAACCCTTACCTGATGGTACCTGGACCTCAAGTCTATCTTTGAAAAATACTTGGCACCTTGTAATTGATCAAATAAATCATCAATTCTCGGGAGTGGGTACTTATTCTTGATCATCACCTTATTCAGTTGCCTATAATCAATACACATTCGTAAGGAACCATATTTATTTCTCACAAACAACACAGGTGCTTCCCACGGTGATGTACTAGGTTTGATAAAACCTTTTTCAAGCTAGTCTCTTAGTTGTTCCTTTAACTCTTCCAGCTCTGCGAGGGCCATTCTATAAGGGGAATAGATATTGGATGAGTATCTGGTAGTAGGTCAATGGCAAACTCAATTTCTTGCTCTGGCGGAAGAACCGGAAGTTCATCGGGAAAAACATCGGGAAACTCATTAACCACTAGGATGGACTGAATGATTGGTGACTCTACTTCCATATCCTGAACCCGAACTAAGTGATAAATACAGCCCTTATTGATCATTCTCCATGCCTTGAGATAGGAAATAAATCTACCTCTCGGCGATGCCATGTTACCTTTCCACTCCAAAACAGGCTCCCTTGGAAATTGAAATCGAACTATCTTTGATCTACAATCAACGTTGGCATGACAAGAAGCCAACCAATCCATACCCATTATAACATCAAATTCTACCATATCTAACTCGATTAATCTACTACGGTAGGTCGACCATGAACTACTATTATACAACCCCTATATACTTGTTTAGCTATCACCGAGTCCCCAACAGGTGTAGATACCTCAAAAGGTTTAACCAATTCAGGTTTTATTCCAAACTTACTAGCAACTTACGGAGTAACGTATGATAAGGTAGAACCTGGGTCAATCAGTGCATATACATCATATGAGGAGACTGATAATATACCTGTAACAACATCAGGCGATGACTCTTGGTCTTGTCATCCTGCCAATGCATAAATGCGGTTTTGAGGGCTGCTCGAGCTAGATGCTCCACCTCTACCTCTACCACGACTCATTGGTGCTTGGGGACATTGCCCAAGGGGGCGTACTGATGATGACGAACCATCTGCAGATCCCGATGGCTGAGATATGCTTGCATCACCTCTCATCGGACAATCCCTTATAACGTGGCCCGGATAACCACAAGTATAACAAACACCTAACCCCATATGTCACTGCCCGGTATGTTGCTTACCATATTGAGTACATCGTGGCAAGGGTGGCCTCATCTTATTTGACTCACCCCTATACTGAGAACCCGAGGCCCTGAAATTCTAACCAGACCCTGAATATGTAGAACGATCAAATCTCTTACCGCCAAATTGAGGGGGTGTGCTAGCCGAGGGCTGGGATGGATACCTCGAGTACTGCTGCCTCTAACCACCTCAAAACTCACCAGAAGGACCTGAAGACCTCGCTCTCTTATTCTGGTCCGTATCATGCTCACGATTGACCCTCTATTTCTATTTACGCTCTTCTACACCCTGAGCATATGCCTGAATATGAGAAGTATCCATGTCTAGCTGAAGTGAGACCGACATACAATCGTTAAGCAAGTGAGGCTCTAATCCCATCACGAACCGGTGAACTCGATCCTCCATCTTAGATACAATAGTGGGAGCATACCTAGCCAACAAATCAAAATGAAGACTATACTCTCGAACACTCATGTTACCCTATCGAAGGGTCAAGAACCTATCAACTCTGGCTTGCCTAATCTCTGGTAGCAGATAATGACGAAAAAAGCTTCTGTAAACTCCTACCATACTGCTGGAGGGGCATCCTTACCTCTAGACAATTCCCAAGACTCGTACCAATTAACTGCAACATCTCGAAGTCTATAGGAATCTAGCTCAACTGACTCAGTCGCAGTGGCCTTCATTACCCTTAACGTCCTTTGCACCCTATCAATAAATACCTGAGGGTCCTCATTCGGATCTGCCCCAGTGAATATTGGAGGGTCTAAATTAATGAAGTCACGAACCCTTGCACTGACGGACCTATCTACATGACCAATACCTATTTCCTGACGCCGAGCCTACGCGGCTACTAATCGGGTTAATAGCTGAATAACATCTCTCATCTCGAAGTCTGAGATGCAACCTCACCATGAGGCTCTCCTCGAGCCCTGGTGACTCATGGCACTCGACTAGTAGTCTCACCAGCCAGAGACTTTCCCTTCTGGGTGACCGTACTCTTTGTAGGCATCGCTGAAAATATAGCATATTGTTAGGAACATGAATTCTTGTATCGCACGATCTGAGATAAAAAGAGAGGATAACATCCTATATGTCATGTAGCCTCATGTCTATAAGTGTGGTGCACGACACACCCATAAAAAAGACCCTCCTAGACACGGTCTGTAGACAACCCTAAGACAGAACTGCTCTGATACCACTTTTGTCACGACCCAAACCGATGGGTCGCGATGGGTGCCTGAGTCCTACCTGTCAAACATTCCTAAGCATGCGTCTAAGATATGAACCTAAATAACATCTACTGCATTACCAAAATAACATACATGAAGAAAACCTGCTATCAAGGCATCTGTACGTATACATGCAGAATATAGTGGGCGAGCTGGCAATGTAGCTATAGACAATTATACATCCAAACCTGAAAGCCAACAAGGCCACATACAACCCAACTAGACACACTATCTACAGGACCTCTAATAGAAATATAACTGTACAAAGACGGGATTGAGCCATGTCATACCCATATATATATATATATATATATATATATATATATATATATATATATATATATATATGTCTACAAACATATCGTACCAAAATCAAAAGCAGCTCCGGATCAAGTGGAGCATGCCAACTCTCACTGATCAAGGATCCTAAGAAGGGGGACCGTCATCTTACTTACATGCACCTGTGGGCATGAAACACAAGCCCCATAAAATAGGGCATCATACGAAAAATGTACTGAGTATGTAAGGCATGAAAATTAGTATGTAAAAGATATAGATGAAACATGGAATATAGAAACATGTCTTTAAATCTGAATAACTTTATAAATTCTAAAACATTTATAATGTCATGCACGTGCTTATAAATTTCTTGTCATGCATAGGTATGGGTGTACATTATATCATCAAGCCACTGAGGGCATCCCATCATATCGTCTCGGCCACTGTGGGCAACATCATCAACATATACCAGCTGATCAGGTGGTGGTGCGTATATAACGTCGTAACCTTTTCCCATATCCCATATACATATATTTACATATATACGCGTATATAACGCCATTTGGTCATGGGTCAATGCACATGTTTAAATGGGTGAAATGCATGAAAAATACGTAAAAATCTCAATATTTCCTCCGGATAAACTTTTTAACTGCGTATTATTCTGAGACCCATGATCAGAAGATAATAATAATTCTCATGGGGAAACAAGAATATAGACACCCCTAGTATCTATATGAATAGAGTAATTTGTGAAAATTGTGCATTTGCTCGTTTCTTCAGTATAATTTGGACCATGCCAAAAGAAAGAAGGGATGACCTAAACATACCTGGAATAGGAAAAATTCCGTATTCCGTTAGAAACCTTCATGGATTGAACTTAGAACCCAAAAATTGGATTAAGCTTCTGCGTTTTGAAATTGATGGACGAAATCTTGTTTTGATTCTTTGAAATTCGAATAAAATTGCTTCTGATGAAGCTTTGTTTTTGAAATGAAATGCTTCTGCTTCAACATTTTTTATTTTAAATCAAAGATAGATTGTTGTTTGGATCTTTTACAAGGAATTGATACCATGTCTCATGGATAATGTTTACAAGTCTCATTAAGACTTAAACTTAAGTCATGATTTGGTTATATTCCATAAGTAGCCATCTGGCAAAAGTGACCAAGATTCATTTTTTTGCCATTGTGGTTTTATGACACGTGGAGGGGGTATAATTTATAAAAAAAATTATCCATTTATTAGTTAACTAGGTAATGTCCTGTTACCCGGTATTTAATCAATTACCCGCATAATTTAAAGATGGTTATAAATTACTTAAAATTCTACTTATTTTTAATATACTATATATATATATATATATATACTCTATACATTATACTACCATGGTCATATGGTACCTTTATGGTACTAGTTTATAATCATCGGGTATTATCGCTCGACCCGTATTTTATTTCATATTGGCCACTTTCAGCGAAACTCGTTTTCTTTAATTCGTGTACCCCTTTATCCTTCATAACACTTATTTATTGCTTGTTATAAATAACATAAATGCGTTAACGTCAATATGATCTCATCCTTGAGTCTACATTAATTAACCGAAGACGAAACTTTTAACGTACGAAAATGTGAGATGTAACAGACTACACCAAAACACTACACATAAGCGGCCGAAAAAGTCAGGGACTTCACTGCATAGCAAACAAAAAGACTGACAAATCCAGAAGTACACAGCAAAGGGTAATTATTCCATTATAATTGTTATATTACAAAACTTTTTACCAAGGGCCCGAAGACGCCCTCACAAAAATAGCAGGGCAAAACATAAATAAGTACAACGGCCTTACACCGCGTCATCCCCATTGATGTACTCATCATTATACCAAGAATCAGAGGCGAGCCTGTCCGTATCATCATCAACATTCTTCCCGCCAAGCGTACAGGGGGGCATAACCACAGGCTTCACGAGCCGCACGTGCTTTAACACGGATACCCTTAAATTCTGACTCGAAAACTTTCCCGTTGGCCTTCAAGGACTTGTACATGTCAGCTAAGCCTCAGCATGAACCCACATCACATACAGCTCCCGCAACATGATGGGATCAACAGAAGTATGACACGTAGACGGCTGCGACTGCCGTCGCACTTCATTAGCCTTCAAAGGAAAAACCTGTTCATTTAATTCGGACAACTCCACCTCCGATCCTGGATAAACTCTTCTAACCTCGCCACCTTGAGTTTCGATGTCTCCACCTCATTATCTCGCTCAGACCTACAAACACGGAGGGCATCATCTAAGGCCTCTACTTCGAATATAGCAGCCACCCTACCTTTTTAGGCACGAGTCAATTCAGTGACTTTAACGCTCAACTCGCCCTTTAGATCGACAGCCTCCGTTTCCCTTTACCCAAGCTCAGCAGTTAAAGAAGCCATCCACGCTTGAAGGTCGTCATTCTCGGCCATGACCCCCTTGCTCACCTCGAGCTCATCCTCTTTGGCCTTAAGAGCTGCCTCAAGCTCGTTGCATCGACCTATGGCCTTCACCAGCTCATCATCCCTTCCTTTCAGCTCCTCAAATTTCCTTGCCAACTCTTCCTATTTTTGTTTAAGCCCGTCACAAAATAGTTGAAACTTGCTATCTTGGTTAAAGACATCGGCCAGCGCTCGGTGCTTGGTACGATACTCCTTGTACTTAGAGGTCACCTTTTTTAAAACGGACGTCCTCCGCTCATCCCGCCGGTCGTGCTCAATCTCCATGATGAGAATCTGACATGCAAAAGAAATAAAGTTGACATAAGAAGATTACGCATGCAAAACAAATCCTAACAGTAAAAAGCACTTACTTGCAAAGCCATGCCAGAAATAGTCAATGATAGCTCTACATCACTCATCATCTGTAGCGTCGTGTTCTCAGAAGCAGTGCACAAGGGGGAAGAGAAAGGTACCTCCCGTTTAGAGTTAGCCAAAATGTCGTAGCCCACGGGAATTATCACGTGCCAGTTAGGACCCTCTGTTCTTACTTCCACGCGGGTGTTCCTCTACAAGCAGGCCCTCACCTCTTCAGGATCGATGTCCGAGCTTGAACCATCGTCCTCTGCGGTCTGTACAGGCTCCCCGCCTTCATGTACCCCCTTAGCCCTAGAGGGTCTCCCCACCATAATAGCGTCCGCCATAAAAATGGCACCTGCATCTAGCACAAATGCAGGCGCCGCTCCCTGGGTAATGATTTTCCTTGTTTCAACACTAGTGGCGACGGTCTTCCTAAGTTCCATTCTTTGCCTCTTTCTCGATGGTGACTCCTCTCCATTAGACAACTCATTTACAATGTGGTAGATAGGTCAGGAAGAGATCTCATCTTGTACAGCAGCATTCTGAGGAGGGGAGTCCTTAGCTAACAGAGCTTGAGTACGACCTCTGCGGACAGACTCAGCCAAAGTAAATTGCATCCCTGCCGATGCAATAGCCTGGGAAAATGTCGGTACTGGAGCTTTATTTTTGGAAGCTCGTCGACCTGTTACCATAAGGAGGTTGTATCAACAAGCAACGGTAAACAACAGAAGGCCGAAACAAAAGTAACACTTACTAGACGGGACCTTCGGTCCAAAACGTTTGTAGAAAACTGCCCAATCTCGAATACCCTCCATGTGAGGTAATACGCTCCACCCAATCTTCAATACCGAAGATAGGGGAGGGTGCACGCCTCTCAGCTAAAAAAACAAAGAAACCACAAATGAATGAAAAATGAGAGGATGAAAAGAAGACAACAAACGTATGCCCATAACACCTACGATTATGGTTCCACTGATCAGAAAACCCAGCAGTGTTCGATACCAAGTGCTCGGTTTTGACAAAGAAGTACTTGTGCCAAAACCTCCGATTCGTCCTGTGGTCCATTCCAACTATCATCCCTCTGGTCCCGCGATGTCGTAGGTATATCGTAGTGCCTCTATAAAAACTTGGTGAAAACAAGTGTAATAGGTGGCGGATACTGACCTCGCAACCAGTTAATTCCATATACTTTGTCAGCATCAAGAAAGCTTTATACAAATACAGGGATAGCTGTACCGGGCAGACATTGTAAAATCAGAAAACTTCCTCCGCCAGAGGGAGAAGAGGGAGAGCATAACCAATTAAGAAAGGGTAGACATAAAAGCCACAGTACCTAGGTCGATGGACCTCTATGATGTCGCCACTAGCCGACACTATCTCGACGTGAGATTGGATATGATATGTAGATTGGAGCTCAGCTATATGAGACGGCCCGGTCTCAGAGATCACCTGAACGGGAGTGAGAGTAGGTGCCTTATGAAAATTGCTTCTGGACAAGATGTTTCTAGGAACTATCTCCTCCACGGTAGGAAAGCTCTCACCCTCTTCAACTACAAGATCCTCACCGCCGGAAGGAGGAGCCACCGATAATGGAGTGGCGTCAGAAATTTCATCGTGAATATGAAGGGTTTGTGACATTTCAATGATTAAAGGTATGCTACTAAACCTAGAGAAGGAGGTAACGACTAGGTAAGAAGGAGAGATACGGAATCGTGAAAGCAAAGTCAATAACAAAAACTGGCAAAGAAGATCGAAGGAGAGCAATGTTCATACAAGGAAAAAGATGGTGGAAACTTCTGAAAAACGAAACCCCCATCTATTTATAGGGCTGGATGGCATGAGAATCGAGTAAAAGGATTGCCAATGACACCAAAATCGAAGCGACAGGCACGCAGACACTACCTCGGGAAGATGCATAATGATGACGCACGTGGCTCTGACGTTACCCCATGGCAACCACACCAATCATGACTCCCCCGGTTGGGTCATTCTCTCGATCTTGGTCGACCCGGTTTATTCAGCATCCAAATTCCTCTAAAACACAGGCAAATCATGTCCGCTTATCAAGGTGTGGGGACAACGACCTCAACAAGCAGAGGGACTAACTGTATAGGTCCAAATTTGGCGAATTGGCAGTAACGGATAAATAAGACAAAGGATGGGGTCGACCATGGTGTGACGATGAAGGTTGCTCTTAAAAAGGCTGGTGCCAAAATGGGTAGCCGAGATGAAGAAATAATGGTATAATAGGTTTAGAGATAGGCATAAGGAATATTCCTTTGGATATTCTTTATGCTGTGCTTTTAGAGTTTTTGGGAAATATCTCTTATAAATAGGAAGAGATAGAGAATAAAAAAGGGATCTTCATTTTTTGATAAGAACACATTGTTAAGGTTGACAAAAGAGAATATACACAAGTTGTCTTGTTCACTGATTATATTATTAAAGCACATGTTATTCAATTTTTGTTCACAAGACCCGATGATTCCACGCCCATCTTCACTTCTCTCTTTTCCACGTCGCCGACAGAAGAAAGGAAGATTTCAATCATACAATAATTGGGTGGTAGATCCTTTCTTATTACACGTATTGCCATCATCTACATTTATTACACATTCATACTATCATATTCACCGCCAATCACTGAGTATTAAATCTGTTATTTAATGCTCTTAAGCACTACTCATTTAATAAGTATTCTGTTGCATTTGGTCTAGAATTTATTAAGTTCGACTAAAAATCGCCCTTTAACTCATCATTAATTGGTTTAACTAAAAGGTTTAACACTTTTTTGGTCAAACAGTTACGAGGTAGTTAAAAATTATTTTTAATTAAGAATTTAAAAAATTTATTTAGGTTTTTCATTTTGTGTAGGGATGATTGTTCATTCAAGATTCTTCTCATTATTGCAAGAACTACAATTCATTTTCACATTTTTCACCTTCGAAACTTGTGGAATCCTAAAGTCTCTTCTATCCATCTTATCGAATTCTTGAATCGTTGAATCCAAGCACATGCACATAGATTCTGTTTGATTTAAACATTTGTAATCGTTAGGGATAACCAACCTCCCCCCCTCAAGAATAATATTCACGGTAATAAAAGCGGGATAATAATACGGTAATCAATAATAATAAAAGAGTGACAACGACACCAAAAATTTTACATAAATAATCCTTCTAAATAAGGGGAAAAATCACAACCCTAAGAATAACAATTTATATCACTATAGCAAAGGAATTTTATTCTTTGTAGATCCGAGTAAAATACTCCAAAGACCACTACAACACTCAAAAGAAATAGCCCTATTTTGATATTCCCATCTTACTATAATATCACTCACACTCTCTATTTCTTCACATGCTATTTTCTTATACCCTATGTGTGATGCCTCACTCTTTCTTTCTCTCTTTGCTGGTGTGACTAAAGAAGTGAAAGAGGTCATCATTTCACAGGAGAAAAGAGTCGTACGCTCTAAGTGTGCTACAGGAGCATTTTTAATCTTTTCCACTTATTTCCAAACTTTGACTCCAAGTAAGATCTTTCACCAAAGACCTTTGCCATAATATAGTCATAAGGCTATTTCCAATTATTGCCAACCAATGGGATGGACCCCACAATCTCCCTCTTCAGTATCATTCACCTGGATGGAGGTAGCACTGGGTTCTAGTTTGAGTGCAAGTCGACAAGCTCTTTGTACAACTCGAACTTGTCTCTTGGAACCATCTTATTCAGCATATCTGAAGGATTCTCACTTGTATGTATATTCTTGACTTGCATAGATCCATCCTCTATCTTTTCTCTAATCTAGTGATATCTCACGTGGATATAATTCGTCCTTGCATGATACATGATATTTTTGCTCAAGTCTATTGCACTTTGACTTTCAAAATAGACTATATATTCCTTCGAGTATAATCCAAGTTCTTGAAGAAACAAATTCGACCATACCATCTCCATGCCAGCTTCAGTAGCGGCAATATATTCAACTTCAATTGTAGAGAGTATGACGCATTTCTGCAACTTCGACTGCCATGATATAGCTCACCCTGAAAATGTGAACAAGTATCTAGTAGTAGATTTACAATTATCAAGATCATCTGCCATATCAATATCTGTATAACTCTTCAAGATTGGATCAAATCCTCCAAAATACAAATAGTCTTTAGAGGTACCTCTCAGGTACCTGAGTATCCACTTGATTGCTTCTCAGTATTCTTTTCCAGAATTTTCAATAAACCTGCTGACAACACCAACTGCATGAGCAATATCTGGTCTGGTGCATACTATTGCATACATCAAGTTTCCGACAGCTAAAGAATAAGGAACTCTAGCCATGCTCTCTTTATCCTCTTTTGTTGTAGGACATATCTTCTTGCTTAACTCCAGATGACCAACAAGAGGTGTGCTGACTGGCTTAACACTCTTCATATTGAAACATTCCAGTACACGTTCAATGTACTTCTCCTGAGATAGCTACAACTTTATGTATATTCGCTCTCGAACAATCTTCATCTCCAGAATTTGTTGTGCTGGGCCCAAGTCTTTCATGTCAAATGACTTGGACAGATCTTTCTTCAACTTTTTAATCATCTCCTTGTCTTGTCCTACAATCAACAAGTCATCCACATATAATAATAATAATATAATAAAGTTATTATCAAAAAATCTTTTGAAGTATACACATGGATCAGAATAGGTCTTCATATAAGTTTGAATTTACATGATTGAGCCAAACGTTTTGTACCACTGCCTTGGTGCGTGTTTTAACTTATAAAGACTCTTATTCAATTTGCACACCATGTGTTTATTCTTAGCTACTTCAATTCCTTCTGACTGATCCATATAAATTTCCTCTTCCAAATCTCCATGAAGAAATGCAATTTTCACGTCCAACTGCTCCACTTAAAGATCTAGGCTAGTTGCTAAGCTCAAAATTATTCAAATAGAAGTCATTTTGACAACAGATGAGAAAATTTCTTCAAAATCAATACCTTTCTTCTGTTCGAAGCCTTTTACCACAAATCGAGCATTGTATCTGACCCGCTTGTCGTTTTCATATTTCTTGAGTTTAAAGACCCATTTGCATCTGTGTGGTCTTTTACCCTTTGGAAGGTAAACCCACTTGTACGTGCCTTTTTTATGTAGAGACTCTATCTCTTCTTGCATGGCTTTCATCTTTTTCTATATGGGACAACACCTCCTTAAGACTTTCCGGCTTTTCCTCATCACTAATGAGAACATACTCTATGGAAGGGTACCTACATGACTCTGCCCTTAGCCTTTCTGACTCCTCAGAGATTGAGGTTGTTCTTCTCCCTGAGTAGGGTACTTCACTTGTCGTGCCTCATCATCAAGTTGCTCCCCATGCTCAATAACCTTATCAAGTTGACCCCTTGCTCAGCAACCTCATCGGTCCTACTTACTGTACTTGTGGGATCGTTAGAAATAGAAGGAATGGTAACAAGGTTAGAGACTATACCATTCTTGGCCTATTCTGGCATATCATCAGCAGTTCAAACTTTATTTTCTTGGAAGACTATATCTCTGCTTCTAATGACCTTTTTCTTTATAGGATCCCACAATCTACATCTGAACTCTTCATCTCCATATCCAATGAATATGCAGGGAACATATTTATCATCCGTCTTTGTCCTCTGCTCATTTGGTACATGTGCATGACACATCCTTGTTGGTTCAAACTCTCTATGGGATGTCAAACTCTAACGGAACTTATGGACTCCAACTGATCAGATAACAGGCTATTTGAACTGCTTCACTCCAAAATGACTTAGGCAGTTTAGCTATTTTGAGCTTGCTTCACACCTTCTCAACAATGGTGTCGTTCATCCTCTCAACTACACCATTGTGTTGTGGGGTTCCATGAACTATATTTTCATGTCTGATCCGATGACTTTAAAAGTACTCTTCAAATTCCCTTAAAGTGCACTCGCCTCCATTGTCACTTCGGAGACGTTTTAGCTTTTATCATGTCTCCCTTTTTCTCAAAACATGAAACTTCTGAAAACCTTGAAACACCTGATTTTTGGTTTTCAGGATATAAACCCACAACTTATGTGAAGCATCATCAAAAAAAGTAACAAAATATTTTTTACTGCCCATTGATTCAATTTTCATTAGACCACAAATATTAGAATATACTAAATCAAGCATATTCAATTTTCTTTCATACGATATCTGAAATGAGACTCTATGTTGCTTACCAAATAAAAAATAGTCACAAGGTTTTACCGTTGTAACTTTGGCAAAAGAGATAAGTGATTTCCTAGAAAGAATATGTAATCCCTTCTCACTTATATGTCCTATTCTTTTGTGCCACAAATCTACTGAAATCTCATTTTGTGATGCATTCAATTCACCTCGGCATATTTCTGCATTTGTCCTATACAACTTGCCACGAGAAACTCCCTTTGCACTCAACAATAATCCCTTGATAAGTCACCACTTATGATTTGTAAAATAGTTCTCGTACCCATCTCGGTCCAAAGCAAATTCTGAGATCAAGTTCATCCACAAATCAAGTACATGTTGCACGTCCTTTAGAGCCAATGTGCATCCGACATTTGTCTTGATACAAATGTCACCAATCCCCGCAATCTTTGAGTAACTTGTTTTACCTATTTTCACAGTGCCAAAATTACCTACTATATATCTGCAGAATATATCTCTTACCCGTGTGGCATGGTAAGATGACACTGTGTCAACCACCCATTACAACTCTGGATTTGTCGGGTGCATGCATTTCTCTTCCTCGTTTATGAAGATAACAACATTATCATTATTTTGCACCATGGCGGTTGTACTATCGTCATTCTTCTGGCCACTAGTTTCACTTTTTCCCTTTCTTAGATTTGAACAATCTCTTTTAAAGTGACCTGGTTAATCGCAATTGTAGCAATTTTTGGCTTTTGATTTGGATCGGGTTTTGGACTTTCCACGACCTCCGGATCTACCATAGGTTCTCGAACTTCTTTGGTAAATCTTGCCTCTACCTTCTATGATGAGAGCGTGTCATTGATTTTCATGCTTCTTTCTCATCTTCTCATTGAGTAGAAGAGGCGATGTGACGTCTTTCAACTCAATAGTGGTCTTACCGTGCAGGATAGTTGTTGCCAAATTATCGTACGAAGATGGCAACGAGTTCAAGAGCAAGATGACTTTATCTTCTTCCCCAATCACTACTCCGAGGTTGGCGAGCTGTGTGATTAGTCCATTAAACATATTTAAATATGACAAAACATCGGTACATTCATCCATTTGTAGGGCGTATAACTGCTTCTTCAGGTACAATTTATTTGCCAGTATTTTGGGCATGTATAGGCTTTCCAACCTTGTCAAAATATGACATGTGACGTCTTCATCAATGATGTTATTTACCACACCATCTGATAAGTGCAACCTGATTGCACTAGCAGCCTTTTCATCCAAGTCAACCCAATCTTCAGCTTTCATGCTATCAAGCTTTTTGGCATTAGCATCTAGTATCTTATGTGATCCTTGTTGAATGAGCAGATCCCTCATCCTTCTTTGCCATATTGAGAAACTGCTATCTTCGTTAAATTTTACTTCCTCGTACTTTACTCTAGACATTTTATATTTTCACCGAGTATAGCATGACCAGCCGTAAAGAGTATTTCTTTGAAGGAGCAGAACCTGTATTCTGATAGTAGTTGTTAGGAATAAACCCCCTCAAGAATAATACTCACGGTAATAAAAGTGGAATAATAATATAGCACCGAGATACCGTAATCGACAATAATAAAAGAGTGATAACGACACCAAGATTTTTACGTGGAAAACCATTCTGAATAAGGAAAAATACCCAGAGGAGCAACTGATATCACTGTAGCAAGAAATTTTACACTTTGTATATTCGAGTAAAATACTCCAAAGACTACTACAACACTCAAAAGAAATAACCCTTTTGTGATATTCCCACCTCACTAGAATATTGCTCACACTCTCTATTTTCTTGACAGACTATTTTCTTATACCATGTCTGTGATGCCTACATCTTTCTTTCTCTCTTTGTTGGTGTGACTAAATAAGTGAAAAAGATCCTCCTTTTATAGGAGAAAAGAATCGTAGGCTCCAAGTGTGTTACAAGAATATATTTAGCTAGCGTTTGGCCATAGATTCCCAAATTTATTTTAAAAAATCTGATTTGGGTGAAGTTTGGTTTGAAGATGAAAATCTGTTTGGACATAATTTTTTCAAAACATATTTCACTTTTTTTTTGAAAAAATATGAAATGTGACTTATACCCATAAGTTTTAAAAACTATCAAAAATACTCAATAACTCTGAAGAAAATTCATACAAAAAGTAAAATAAATCTGAAAAAAATTCATACAAAACAAGCAAAACAAATCTGAAGAAAATTAATACAAAACAAGCAAAACAAATCTAAAGAAAATTCATACAAAACAAATAAAACAAATCTGAAGAAAATATACAAATATTAGCAGATTTTAGCAAATTACCTTCAAGTTTTATCTTTATTGTGGATTTTCACAAATTGGCACAACAACTTTGGCGAATGTTTTCTTCTATTTATAGAGAAGGCCAAAACCACGTGAGTTTAATAATGAAAAAGTGGGTAGATATGGATTAATTGGGTTATAATACCAGAAAGTGGGCTTTTTTATAGATACAAACGTTTAGGGAAATTTTAGAATTTTTTTTAAAAATCAAACAGTGATATTTTGGGCCAAAAACAACTCTTGAGCTGGTTTTGAGATTTGTGTTTTAAGATTTGAAAATTTATCAAAATATGGATAAAATCTATAAACAAATTGGTATTTGCCAGGATGAACTATAAAACATAATTGGTTAACTTGGGTAACTAAATAAATTTCTAGATAAGTTGGGTTGAAATCCCTTTGTTTTGGATGAGTTTCAGGAGTTGTACTTGGGCTGCTTAATAGGTCAGAATGAACTATAAAACATAATTGGTTAACTTGGACTCAGCCCAAATAGGCCCATGAGCTAAAATATTTGTAGCTTAACCCATTAATCTCTTGACGGGTTTGGCAGGTTGAATGAGTTTGGGCTCAAATTGTCATCCCTAATCCTAAGGGTCGTCGTTGGTACAATAGTAGGATAAAACAGGATATCCCATAGGGTAAGATAACTCATGGGATTAATTATCCCACCTTCTATATGGATATTTAATCTTTTCATTTTAAAATTTATTTCATAATTAGCTGATACCTATAACTAAATATAAGATAAATACAATTTCAAATGGTATCTCGAAATTATCATCTTTATTCCTGGTGTGAAATCGCCTTTAAGGTTGCTAGTTCAAGTCACCAAAGAAACATAATAGAGGAGTGTCCGGAACCCAATTGTGGTTCTTTAGGACTCAAAATACCGAAATAGGTTTAAAAAAATTTGGTGACCAAAGTATATAAAACGTGCTTTTGAACCGGGTTCTACCTTTGGGACGTTAAGGTAAAACGCCTATAAAAAAGACGTTTTATATAAAACGCCTTTTAAAAAGGCGTTTTACCTTTTCTGATTAAACGTTTATATAAAATGTGGTTTATTAAGGCTTTAAAAAGCCTTAATAAATCATGGTTTGCCTCTAAAAGACAACTTTTCTTAAAGTGACTCTTTCTCCGTAGACGTGTATCTTGACACTGAGATTTGATGTGCATCATCTTTTTTAAAGGAGTCCGGAAAAAAGACGTTTAAACTTGAACATCTATCCTAACATTTCTCTGTTGAATGAAAAGTAAATAAATTCATGTGTATTGGCATAGGCAGACCTATGATTTGAGCGCGATGGGGGCATTAATATTTTCACATATGATAATTAGTAGCGATAAAGTTTTGCGCACAACTCTTTAAAAACTTAACAATTATAATAGTTTATCATCAAAGTACAAACTCTCTGTTGTTGTTGTCAAAGTCAGACATATGTTGTTGCTTCGTCGAAAGTGATTGTTGAAGGGAGAATGAAGAGTTTGTATTTTTTTACTTATTGAGAGAGGAGCTATACCAACCCCTCCACTCCACCCCCACCATAAATAAAAATATTATTAATAGTACTTTCTTTTCATTTTATAGATAGATCTTTTTTTATTTCAACAAATGAGTTTTTTTAATTATATAAAAAGGTATTTTTTTATTTTAACCAAAAAAAATACTTTCTTTTCATGTAGAAATAGTATTATTTTTGCTTAAAATTGTAAAGCAACATATAGTTCCTTTGGGTTTGTGTGGATTTCCACTTACCAACTAAACAAGGAAAAATAAGTGATAAAACCACTCATTTTTCATGGAAAATATTTTCCTTCATACCAAATACACCCTTAAAGTGGTACTAAATTATAATTTAATTAAAAAAAGATAAATTAATAATAAAAAAGTAAACCAGGTGACTATTAAGTAATTGTTTGAATCAATAAAGTGAAGTAATAATGTAAATGAATATAGTTGCCCAGTTTCGATCCCAAGTCCCAAAAGCAATAGAGAACAATCTATCACACACCGAACCAAAGCTGTGAGCCAACCTTTGGTGTCATCAGGGGCACCAACAAATTATTAGAGGGGTCATCTATGTATATACTGATATTCAAGATATATATACATTGATTTTGCCGAGATTAACGAGTTCCAGTAATCCCTCTACTTTACATGTAGGTCCGCCGCTGTGTATTGGCCCCCATCTTGGGATAAAAGAAACTTTCATGTGTATTGAACAACAGTGAAAACTTCTTTTTTCCTTTGATCTTTCCTCCCAAACTCATGAAAACCCAAACTTACCATCAAGTAACCTAATTCAGACCTATCAAGAAACCTATAAACATACACTCAAAGGAAACCATCTTTAACTAAGATCTACGTGAAGTAAACCTCATTTTCCTCAGTTGTCTGAAATTTAAAAAATAAAAATCAAACTTATACTTAATTTCTTTTCTTTCTTTTTATTATGAAACCAGTATATTACACATGTGCTCAAGAAAATCACACTTTATTCCACATAGAAATACTCTATATTTCCACAATATATTCAGAAGGTAATTAAAAATCAAAATTGTATTCATAAATTCTAAAAAAAAAAATGAAAATTTACCAGTAATGAAGTTCTTATCCAAACAATACAATAATTTTTATTGTGATATACATTGATATAGAGATAATAATAAATTTTAAATAGCTATAACAACAACATACCCAGTAAAATCCTACTAGTGGGGAAGTTTTAAATAGCCATATTTATAATTTTATATTTGAGATATACAAAAAAATTAATGTACAATTTGATATATACAGAAAAAATTATAATATATATTATTATTGTAATGTACATACATTGATTATTTAGTGCCAATATTTATAACTACGTTTTCATAAATTAAAAATTAATGTACACTTTGATATATACAGAAAAAATTATAATATATATTATTATTGTGATGTACATATATTGAATATTTAGTGCCAATATTTATAACTACGGTTTTATAAATTAATTATGTGAATATTTTGTCACATTATGTTAAAATCCCAATAGAGAAAGTACATTGAATCTGTCATATGTCATCCGTCATCTGTCATACTCCCTCCGTTTCAATTTATGTGAACCTATTTCTTTTTTAGTTCATGCCAAAAAGAATGACCTATTTCCTTATTTGGAAACAATTTACTTTTACACAATGATTTATAGCCACACAAAATATATATGTCTCATTTTACACCACAAGATCAAAAGTCTTCTCTCTTTTCTTAAACTCTGTGTCCAGTCAAATAGATTCACATAACTTGAAACGGAGTGACTATATAAATCAGTGTACGTACAAATTGGTAACTGTACAAAAGTCGTCTGCAGAACACCAATAGCTTAGGAAGGCAAAATTCAAGAAGTTAGAAACGAAAACGTGGTTTATTAAGGTTTTTTATATAAAAAGTATTAATAAAAAGCTTTAATAAACCACGTTTTATATAAACGTCCAATCAGAAAAGGTAAAAAGCCTTTTAAAAAGCACGTTCAAGAGTTTTGGTCACCAAATTTTTTTTTACCTATTTCAATATTTTAAATTCAAAAGAACCACAATTGAGTTCCGGACTCCATAATAGAGAGCTCGGAAGTGTATGGGTCCAAATTTGACCAACCACAACTTACAACGAGTATGATAAATGATCGGGTTTCTTCGAGTCGACGTCCCGAGGGAGACGACCTTAGGGCAAAAGAAGAAACTATACGACCCTTGCAGTAGAGTAAGCCCATTAGGGGGCATTAAAAATATGGGTTTTGATACAGTTACCCACAAAAATAAAACTATTTACTCTTGTCTACCCATTTATTTTTTTACCCATAAACTAATTACATTTCCTACCCATAGTAGGTTTTGTGCGGAATTTTTTCTTTATTCTCTAATTCTTTTTTATTTCTATTCTTTTTTTTCTTTTTCTTTTCTCCTTTTCTTTTTTCTCGTTTTCTTCTTATTTTTTTCTTTTTTCCTTTTCTAATTTCATTTAACTTCTTTTTTTATATTTTTTTCTCTTCATAATCTAATTTCATTTACTGTTTTTACTATTTTTATTATTCTTTTTTTATATATTATTACTAAAGAAAAATCAAATTGTGTACCAATTAAATGTAGCTAATACAACTAAAAAACTATTAACTAACATATGGTACCAGTATAGTATATAGCTATACCAACAGGGTATACAATTGTATGCAAAGAGTCAAAAAATTTTAATTTAATTATCAAACTGAAATAATATCAGTTGTCAATAAAAATTTCAAAAAATTCTAAAAAGATCTAATTGTAAGAGTATACTGTTACATTATATATCATACTATATGTAAGCACGTATTTTTTGACCAGCGCAAATTTTAAAGTTAGTTTTAGTATTTTAATATTTTTAAAATATTTACTTGACTTTATTTTAATATAATTTTAATCTTTTTACTTTTAGTCATAAGACATAAAAAAAACATAAAATAGTTTTATTTATTGTGTTTATCACTTTTCTATATTTTTATCTTTAGTTTAAGATCAATTAGTATATTTTTATTCATGGTATCTTAATTTTATCATGACTTTAGTCTATTTTCTTTACTTTTTACTTTATTGTTATAATATTTAAAAATACAAAAAAAAGTAGTTTCATTTTTAATTTTTTTTATTTACTTAACTAAGTTTAATTAATATTTTGGTAGGATTTTTGAGTTTGTCTTTGTCCAACAAGAAAATTTGTAGGCCCAAAGGTATGAGTCCATTCCTTTTAACTTAAACCCAATTATTGTTAGCCCATTCTTTCCAACCCATTAGCCCATTTATGTGCAAGATTTAATCCTAGCCATCTATTTCCTTCTAATCCAATGGCCATAATCCCTTCTCACCTTCATATAAAAGACCCAATTATAGAAACCCTAACTCAAGTTTTGAACTCTTAGTCTTGAACTAAAAAGAGCCATCGGCGGTTGCTTCATCTTCTCGACCCTTTACAAACTATTCCAAATACTCTACCTAGAAATTCACCAAAAAATGTTTAGTTCACTTTGTCTAGTTTTATTTTTTGTTCCCCTTTTGTAAATTGAAAACTGGAATCGTAGCTACTGGAGTAAAAATTATGGTCCATCATTTTGAGTCGATCCAGTCAATGTGGTTTGTTGTTCGAATATTTTTAGTGAATCGCTCGATTTTATTTTAAGCTTGGGTTGATGATGCTCTAGTTGATCGAGTATTCTAGTCTAAGCAGAAAGGGTCGATTTGTCGTTGGCGCGAGGTTTTGTTCGAGATTCGTGTCCCAGCTGACATTTTTGGTCGCTGCTCAATTAAAGGTCTATTCCAAACTCTTTTTCTTCTCAGATTTTCAGATTTCAATTTTTTTGGTGTTTGAACGGAACATTTGTTTGGTTGTGTGCTTGCTCTTTGATTTTAAGTGAAATTCTTTTGTTTGGCCTAAACTTTGATGAGATTAATCTACCGGTCAGTTTAATTGACCTTCTTGCTAAAAATATGGGGGCATGATCGTTGATTTTACTCTTTAAACGTTTGGAGTCTTGTTGCATTTGTTGGTTCTAAAGTTTGAAGTTTAGCCTCGTAGATGTATGATTAGTTTGGTTATTAGTAAATTGCTCAATAAAGTTATATTGACTGAAGAATATTTGGTTAGTATATGATAGTTAGTTTGGGATTTAGAATTGGCATTAACAGTAAGTAATATTTTGGCAAATGGTAGAACCAAAGTCTTTTTCCAGTAGCAATCAGTTGTTAAAATTGTCTTGAACTTCAAATAATATCACGTTTGCTTCTCTTTTCATATTATTCCATTATGCATTCTTCTATTTTATATGCATGTTTAGATGTTTTCCTTTATAGGTTTATTTAATTTTATTGGTATGGTTCGTACCTATTTTGGATAATTCAGATCATGCGGTGGGATGCGGGTATAAAAGGACTCAATTTGATTTTCCAACAATTTTATTTCAACGTTTCCCTGCTAGTAACATGTTTTAGGTCGATCACACTTGGGTAAGCAAGCCTTAGGATTTTTATTAGTTTTCGTGGCGAGAGGTCGTTCCCTTAGTTAAATTTATCTGGAGCATGCCTCGAGGGATTTGTATATATTTATCCGGGGTATGCCCCGTAGTATTTGTATTCAGAGACCAAAAAATAGAACTTGTAGTATTTTATTTTCATTTTTCTTTTCTTTTATTAGGTGGAGACGACCTCGAGCCTTTTGTGTGTTTATTTTTCTGTGTTTATCTTACCTCAATCCGAATATTCTAAAAGCCAACTAGATCGAGTATGCAATCGTGACTTTCACGGGACTCGGGGAATGCCTAACACCTTCTCCCCGAGTCAAATGAACCCCCTTACCCGATTCTCTGGTGCAGACTTAGCTTTAGAGTCTCAAGTGTTTTAAAAGAAAAAAAATTATTTTTAGAAAAACGGTGACCTGACACACCGAAATCAATGTCAGGTGGCGACTCTGAGTTAATCCTTTTGAACACAACTTTGTCACTTTTCGAATCGAAAACGCTTTTCAAGTTTTACTAAATCTTTTTATTATTTTAAGAGGGCTTAGTGAGTTTGTTTGAAAAAGGGGTGTGACATCTCTGGCGACTCTGCTGGGGACCTGCAGGTTCGAGCTGGTATTTGATCTTGTTGGCTTTTAGGATATTTAGTTGAGGTTTTTATGTGTTTCGTTTGTTTTTTATTTTGTTTATATCATTTTTATTTGCTAGTTGCTTATTTGTTTACAGTTTTTCCTTTATGTGTTACTGCTTTATAAACTGTCATCACGTGCATAACCATGAGTCTTCTTTCTGCAACAAATCTCGGAGTACGCGTCGCGTGCACGAACTCTTTGTTGAGTTATCCTTAATTTAGGAGGGGGGGCCGTCGGACGTATGGAGTGGGTGGAAAGCTTTAGCAGACACCATCGACCATACGCTCCCCCGAATTGCCTTGTTAGTGAACCCCAAACTTAGGTCAGCCTTTAGGTCATTTTTATTTGCAAATGTCATTTAGACCTAACAGGGCTCGGTCCCAGGTACTGTGTCCCTTTGTAGGAAGCCTATCCAAATTTTGTCAAAATGGGCACGTGGCCCAAAAAGACATTCAATCATCCCTATGTGATACATGTTGCATCTTTGAGGGTAAAAAGGTCATTTGGCGGATCGATGCTTGGGAAAGAAGGGTGAAAGACGAAGCAAGTAGGGCCCATTTATATTTTTCTTTCACTACTTTTTAAAAAAAAATGAAAATGAAAAATCCAAAAAAGATTTTACATTTTCCCATCATTTTCCAAAATTTCAAAAAAAGGAGAAAAGAAAATCCAAAAAGAGTTTACATTTTCCATCATTTCTCAAAAAGACAAAAAATATGGTTTTTTCAAATTAGTTGCATTTTTTTAAAAAAGGCTTTCTCCCATGACCAATCTTCCCGAACTACGCGAACCCGATTCTCGTTTTCTGGGGCGGGATACGTAGGCAACCCACATAGGGTATGGTCTTCCTATTAGGTCCTAGGTTCTTGGCTTCCGGGGTCGTAGCCAAATCTTGCATGTATAGCCATATTTGGCCGTTTTTGCAAAAATAGAAGTGTTTTCTCAAAGTAGTTTGTTATATCTTGTCTTAGGATCTTGAGTCTACAATAAAGTGTCCTCTTAATTCTAAGGTTCATTCCTGTCAAATTTGCATGTCTAGCCACTTTTGGCCACATCGGTCATTCTTGCAAAATAGGGTTATTTTCGCAAGAGTGGCTCAATTGCCCATATATTAGGATCTTGAGTTTATAACTCGGTGTCATATCGCTTTAAGGTCCATCCATGTCGTGTTTGCGTCCCTAGCCACATTTGGCCACATCGGCCATTTTTGCAAAAAAAAGGGTCCATTTCCGCAAAGTAATTTTTAAGACCATGATTGTCGGGATATTAGAGTCATGTAAGCTTTAAATGGAGCATTTCTCATGCATTAGGGGTCAACTTTCTCAAGTTTGCGCAAATAGCCACTTTCAGCCACTTAGGCCATTTTGCGAATATAGCCAAGTTGTGTCCTGCATTTGTCCACTAGAAAATGTGGTGGGATCACGTAGTGTCCCGAGTTGCTAATCATGTTTGCTTCATTCAGGTATGGACCCGCTGATTCGATCCAAAGTGCTGATGGTAGTAAAGATTCCTAGGAAGTTGATCAAGTGGTGGAAAATGTTTTCATCGTTAGAACAGCATGAGTTAATGCAGAAATTGGGCAACCTAACTTCCCTTCTTGATATCACACCCCACCCAGATTTAGTGGAGGAGATGTTGACTTATTGGGATCCGCAAAATTTGATTTTTAGATTTGGAGAGTGTGAGATGACTCCTACCTTGGCGGAAATGTCTGGTCTCACTCGTTTAAGCTATATAGGCAAGGACATGATACTTCCATGAGACCACTCTAGGACAAGATTCCTCAGCGACCTAGGATTGAAAGATAATAAGCATTTAAAATGTCTCGAGCAGTCCTGAATATCCTTGGATTATTTGTTTGCTAGATTTGGACCACAGGATAGTTTTGACGTCTTTTGGGATGAGTTCTGCACAACCAAGGCAAAGTGGTAAAGACATTGCCTCGAAGCTTTCAGCCTTGCTTTGTTAGGATTATTGGTTTTTTCATTAGATGAGAGGCACATTAGCACCCGTCTATAGTCAGTAGTAATGGCACTATTTCATGAGAAGCAACGCAAAACCGTTACCGTTGTGCCGATGATCTTAGCAGAGTTGTACCGAGCCCTGAGTGAGGTTAGGGGAGGTGTCAGATATTTTGAGGGAAGTAACCTTTTGCTACAGCTGTGGATGATGGAGCATTTGCACACCGCTTCCTTACTTTGTCCCATCGACCGTGCCTTGAGGGATTGGGTGGTATGCATCGAACGCATGATGAAATCTCCTAAGTTTACGTACCCAGTAGGCGTCACGGCTTGGATTGAGTTCCTCGGTTTTAGGACAAATGGGAATGTTTTGTGGGCTTATCTTTGGCTACCTTTGGATGATATCTTGGTAGGGTGCCTCATGTAGCCTTTCCTGATGCTGATAGGACTCAAGTGTGTTAGATCGTACACTCCCGATAGGGGTAATGCGGCAATTGGACAGAAAACAAGAGGAGCCTCCAATTTTGAATCTTCAGAGGCACATCATAAATTTTAGCAAAAAGGCGGCTGATGAAATCAAGTATGTGCAATACTGGAACAATGCAAAGAGGATGAAGAAAAATACATTAGTAGAGGACGTCGGTAGGCCCGAGTGTACTCAGAAGTACTTGATTTGGTTACAGTCCGTCCCGCCAGGGGTCAGCACCTCATTGCCAGCACAACTTAGGGGTCGGGCAGTTCAGACAGATGATTTTGAGGAGGCATCATACCAAGATCCCTGGGATAAGCTTGAGTTGATAAAGTCTCAGTTAGCGGGATTGGCAGCAAACGTGGAGCAGCATGGCCAGTATTTGTTTGGGGTCGGCCTTTAGGATGCGGAGGCACACGCCTGGGCCTTTATTCCCAGCATCGGTGTTTCTTTACGAGGCATGTTACAAAGTTCGATCATGACGGACAGCCCAGGATCATCCCAGCTAGGACCGTCGCATTCAGGAGTAGCTTGAGGAGTCATTCTATTTAGGTGTTTGGAGATTGTCGTATATTGTCTTTTACTTTCGTGTCTTGTCTAGAAGTACTGAGTCCTTTAGGTAGTGTCAGAGTCTGTCGTAGTGTAGTTGAGTCTGTCGTGTCTTTCATTATCGTATTTCCTTTTGCATTTTAATATAGAAAAGTTTTAAATGAAAAATCCCAAAAAGATTTTGTTTTCAGTTTATTTTCCACCACTTCTCCAGAACTACGCTTGATCTGATTCATGAGGGACATGATACGTAGGCAACCTACATCGGGTTCAATCAAATCATTTCTGGTTCAAAATAAAAAGAGAAAAAAAAAAGTGATAAGAGGTGTCGAAAAAGAAAGAGAAGAAAGGATTGAAATGAGCAAATTGGGATGATGCCATATGACCCTGCGACCCTCAAAGCCACTTTAGAACCATTAATCGTTGCTTGGTGCATTGCATGTAATGTGATATTACTATTTGATAAATGCTCTAACGCTAACATGGTGGTTTTGTGTTGTTGTCCTCTGTTATCTCTATTAAGTTTCAGGAAGGTGGTTAGTTTGTTGGCATCCTGGCAAGTCATCCATACAACACCCGATCAAAGCGTCAAACAGTTATGGCTAGCAGGGAAACAAACAATGGAGTTGTAGACCCACCAAGGGAGATTGTTGAGTCGGAATCGGAACTACAAGAGGAGGTCCGGAGGTTAAGGCAGCAGATGGCAGAAATGTATCAAGCCTGGACTAAGGGACACCCTCCACCTTCGTTCCCTACCAACTACACAGAAAACCCTGCTTCCGTTCCACCACTCTCTCAATCCCAGATGCCCAATACCATTGATCTTTCCCCACAACACACACCTGGCTTTACCCCTTACCACAACCACCCCGGCACTTCAGCCCAAACTGTTCATGCTCCGCCAGCCAAAACAACCTCATACCCTGCTCCGACATCTACTCCTATTTTTGTACCCCCTCCACAAGCTACTCTCCACCGATCCTCTAGTGAGCCTGCATTCCCCGCTACAGATGCTCATTACTATGCACTAGAGCCCACCTTCAAAGTCCCAGATCCTTACTCTTACACTCCCCAATTTGAGCCTCGTGTTGAAACTGACAAACCACCCAAGAACGCAGAGCAAGAAGAGATGTTTAGGAAGGTACAAAGTCTGGAGCAATCATTGAGAAATATGCAAGGGTTGGGAAACCAAATGAGTGTGGCCTATAAGGATTTGTGTTTGTTCCCCGATGTCCAATTGCCTACCGGGTTCAAGATGCCCAAGTTTGACTTGTATAACGGACGTGGGGATCCTGTAGCTCATCTGAGGGGTTATTGCAGTAAAATGAGAGGCGCCGGGGGAAAAGACGAATTACTAATGGCATACTTTAGCCAAAGTCTGAGTGGGGCAGCTTTAGAATGGTACACCCGCCAGGACGCTAGCAGGTGGTACACCTGGGACGATATGGCTCAGGCCTTTGCCCGACACTTTTAGTACAATATAGACATTGTACCAGACTGCCTATCTCTAACCAAGGTGGAGAAGAAACCCAGTGAAAGCTTTAGAGAATATGGGTTCCGATGGAGGGAGCAAGTTGCACGAGTCAATCCTCCGATGGAAGAAGACGAGATGGTTAAATACTTTCTTCAAGCCTTGGAGCCCACTTACTATGGCCACTTGATCTCAGCCATTGGTAAGTATTTCAATGATGTGGTAAAGATGGGAGAAATGGTGGAAGAGTCGAGTAAGATCATGAGCTATTCTGCTATAAAGCAACCACCCAGGCAATCCAGAGTGGTACCGGAAGTTTGCTAGGCAAAAAGAAGAAGGAAAATGTCGCTATGGTTGTCTCCGGATCATGGCATGGCCAGAGGGGTTCATCTCATCAATACACCCACCCTCGACCCCGACCTCAAACCTACACCCAAGCTCCATATAATCCACCTCAACATTACTTTTCCCCACAAAACCCCCAATACTCACCCATGCCATCCCAATACCTTATTCACCATGCACAGTCATATGCTCAACCCCCTCCTTACCCGCAATGGCATGCTTCAGCTCCGCAGAATACCTATCTAGCTCCACAAAATACCTATCCACCCCCACAACTCTATCAAAACCCCACTGGTTCAAACTTTCGACCAAGGCCGGAGTATAGAAGAGAGAGGCAGCAACGAAAGAAAACTTTTACCCCGCTTGGAGAGACTTATGCTAGTTTGTTTCAAAGGTTAAGGTAGTTGGACGTCTTGAGGCCGATCGAGCCAAGGATACCGAATCCCCCTCCAAAGAACCTCGACTATTCCTTAAGATGTTCCTATTGTTCTAATGCTCCAGGGCATGACATAGAAAAGTGCTGGCATTTGAAAACGGCAATCCAGGAGCTTATTGATACCAACCAAATTGTAGTCCAAAGCCCAGATACGCCGAACATCAACCAAAACCCTTTTCCAGCCCATGTAGAGACGCATATGATTGAAATAGTTCACAAGGACGGGGAGCCCAAGAAGTCTTCTAAGTCCGTCATGATGATTCGGGCCAGTGAAAGTAATTTGGTTAAAGCTCCCGACTCTACCAAAGCAAAGCCCTTGATAGCTGAAGGGGTGACAGAAAAGCCAAGCTCGAAACCACCAGTGTTGGTCGTGAAAGGGCTATCGAAAGATAATGGGGAAAGTCCGGGAAGTTAAAAAGTGGTAGTGCTAGGGATTCCAAGTAAACCTGTCATAGTTGTGAAAGGGGCTCCTATTACCCCTATCATCATTAAACCAGTAACCCAGCTGCCAGTGATGGATGCCAAGGTTGTTCCGTGGAACTATAAACAAGTGATAGTGACATACAAAGGAAAATAAATAGAGGAAGAAGTTAATGAAACTGGAGGATTGACTCGTTCTGGGAGATGTTTCACCCCAGAAGAATTAAGGAAAGCCAAGCCATTCAAGGATAGCCCAATGCCAGTAAAGAAATCGGTCACCGAGGAAGAGGCTGAGGAGTTCCTGAAAAAGATGAAAGTGCAGGATTATTCCATTGTGGAGCAGTTAAAGAAAACACTAGCTCAGATTTCTCTTTTGTCTTTGTTGATACATTCAGATGAACATCGCAGGGTCTTGATGAAGATTTTGAATAAGGCACATATTCTTGATAAGATCATAGTGAACCACTTGGAAAAGATAGCTGGCAATATCTTCGAAGTAAATAGGATCACTTTCTCAGACGATGAACTTCCTATGGAGGGTGCAGAACACAACCGAGCTCTTTATCTCACGGTGAAGTGTGAAGATTCTGTTGTCTCAAAGGTTTTGGTTGATAATGGCTCTAGTGCAAATATTTGTCCCCTGTCTACTCTGCAAAAACTGAAGATTGGCACTGAAAGAATCCACTTGAACATTGTGTGTATTCGAGGCTTTGATGGGGGAAGTAAAGATTCTGTTGGAGATATAATGCTCGAATTGTCGATAGGGCCTGTTGAGTTTACCATGGAGTTCCAAGTGTTAGATATGGCTGTCTCCTACAATCTGTTGTTGGGCAGGCCCTGGATACATGCTGCTAAGGCAGTCCCATCTTCTCTGCACTAAATGGTGAAGTTTGAATGGGACAAGCAGGAAATAGTTGTGCTCGGTGACGAGGACTTGTCAGTTTGTAATGATACAATTGTTCCGTTCATCGAAGCTGAAGATGATAAGGGATCTTGGGTCTATCAGACTTTTGAAATAGTATCTGTTGAGAAAATTCCTGAAGGAAAATGCATTCCGGGTCCTAAGCTATCCTCCACGTCCGTCATGGTTGCGAATGAAATGTTGAAGAATGGTTTTATGCCGAGCAAGGGTTTGGGCTCATCTCTGCAGGGTATTGTGCATCCAGTGCGCCCCAGTGGGAATCCTGGCATATTTGGTTTGGGATTCATGCCCACAGAGAAGGACGTGAAAGGGTTAAAAATCTGAAACAGAAGGTATGGTCGCTCCCCAAGCCCGTCCCACACATCTCTAAGTCTTTTGTCAAGCCAGGGACGGAAAAACCTCCAACATTCTCAATCCCAAAACTTGTGGTCGATGTTGATGAAGAGCTGATCAAGAGGTTCCGAAGCCTGTTCGAAGAGGTCAATATGGTAGAAGTTGGTGAAGGCTCTAGTAAAGCATATGTGCAGCTCGTTGGCCCAAACGTGAAGCTTAGCAATTGGGAAGCTACTCCTCTCCCCACCAGGAAGGAGTTTTGGTAGTTTGCTTTATTTTCCTTTCTGTTATCTGGGTTATTCCATGGTTGTAATCCAGATTTTTAGTTTTGCTTGTTTTGATATTCAAACCCTTCTATCCTTTTATTTTTAATGAAATGCAATTTTCCGTTTTTCGTTATTCTTAATAGTGTTTTATTTTGTTCTTTTTTATTTTGTACAGTTCTTTTTATGCTGGTTGCAGTGACATGACATGCATGAAGAGTTTTCAGCCGAGTCTTAAAAGCCAATCTAATTCTGAAATAACAATCCAAGAAGTAGAATATGATGATGAAATAGAATATGATGAAGAAGCAGCATTTGAGGAAATCAGTAAAGAGCTAAAATAATTTGAAGAAAAATCAAAGCCTAATTTGAGTGAGACCGAAGCAATCAATTTAGGGGACCAGGATGATGTTAGGGAAGCCAAGATAAGTGTGCATTTAGAACCGCAAGTTAAGGAGGAAATAATCAAAATATTATTTGAGTACAAAGATGTCTTTGTATGGTCATATGATGATATGCCGGGCCTGAGCACTGATCTGGTAGTTCATAAATTGCCAACTGATCCAGCATTCCCTCATGTCAAGCAAAAGATGTGAAAGTTCAAGACTGATATGAGTGTGAAGATCAAAGAAGAAATCACAAAGCAGCTTACTGCCAAGGTCATTCGGGTCACGCGATATCCCACTTGGTTAGCCAATGTTGTGCCAGTACCAAAGAAGGATGGTAAGACCAGGGTCTGTGTTGATTACCGTGATCTTAACAAAGCAAGCCCAAAGGATGATTTTCCATTGCCAAACATACACATTCTGATCGATAATTGTGCCAAACATGAGATTGGGTCTTTTGTGGACTGTTATGCGGGATATCACTAGATCTTGATGGATGAGGAAGATGCAGAAAAGACAACATTCATCACGCCATGGGGAACATATTGTTATCGGGTAATGCCATTTGGTTTGAAGAATGCTGGGGCAACTTACATGAGGGCAATGACCACCATATTTCATGACATGATACATATGGAGATCGAGGTTTATGTAGATGATGTGATAATAAAGTCAAAGAAGTAGTCTGACCATTTTAAGGATTTGAGGAAGTTTTTCCAAAGACTCCGCAGGTATAACCTCAAGCTCAATCCAGTGAAATGTGCATTTGGTGTCCCATCGGGGAAGCTGTTGGGATTCGTGGTTAGTAGACGTGGCATTGAGTTAGATCCATCGAAGATCAAAGTCATTCAAGAGTTACTGCTGCCAAAGAACAAAACAGAGGTGATGAGTTTGCTTGGAAGGTTAAATTACATCAGCAGGTTCATTGCTCAACTCACGACAACCTGTGAGCCTATCTTTAAGCTGCTGAAGAAGAATGATGTGGTCAAGTGGACTGACGAATGTCAAGAAGCATTTGATAAGATTAAGAGGTACCTGTCGAATCCACCTGTGTTGGTCCCACCAGAGCCTGGAAGACCTTTAATTCTCTATTTGACAGTCTTGGATAATTCTTTTGGCTGTGTATTGGGTCAACATGACATCACGGGAAAAAAGGAGCAAGCAATCTATTATCTCAGTAAGAAGTTCACTCCCTATGAGGTTAAGTACACTCTGCTTGAGAGGACATGTTGCGCCCTAACTTGGGTTGCACAAAAGTTGAAGCATTATCTGTCATCCTACACTACTTACCTCATTTCCCGCATGGATCCTCTAAAGTATATCTTTCAGAAGCCTATGCCCACGGGAAGACTGGCGAAGTGGCAGATTTTACTTACTGAGTTTGACATCATCTATGTGACTCGGACTGCGATGAAGGCCCAAGCCTTGGCCGACCACTTGGCCGAGAATTAGGTGGATGATGAATATGAGCTACTGAAGACTTATTTTCCTGATGAAGAGGTCATGTATGTTGACGAGGTTGACCGAGATGAAAAGTCAGGTTGGAAACTCTTCTTTGATGGAGCTGCTAACATGAAGGGTGTCAGAGTAGGGGCTGTACATATATCTGAAACAGGGCAACACTACCATGTAACAGCCCAGCTTCGATTTCATTGCACTAATAATATGGCCGGGTACGAAGCATGCATTCTAGGTTTGAGGTTAGCTGTAGACATGAGAGTCCAGGAAATACTGGTTCTGGGAGATTCAGATTTGTTGGTTAATCAGATTCAAGGAGAATGGGAGACTCGAGATTTGAAGCTCATACCGTACTGATAGTGCCTGCATGATCTTTGTCAACGGTCCAAGTCGGTTGAATTTAGATATATTCCCAGGGTTCATAATGAGATTGTTGATGCCTTGGCCACTCTGGCGTTAATGTCACATCATCCGGACAAGGCTTATGTCAACCCCGTGCACATCCAAGTTCATGATCAACATGCTTATTGTAATGTGGTGGAAGAGGAAATCGATGGCGAACCTTGGTTCCACGATGTGAAAGAATACATCAGGTTGGGGGTATATCTAGTACATGCTACAGGTGATCAAAAGAGAACCATTTGACGTCTGGCTAGTGGATTTTTCTTGAGTGGAGGAATCTTGTACAAGAGGACTCCGTATTTAGGACTGCTGAGGTGCATAGACACTAAAGAAGCTTCAACTATCATGGCCGAAGTGCATTCTGGAGTTTGTGGGCCGCACATGAACGGGTATGTCTTGGCAAAGAAGATACTTCGAGCAGGTTATTATTGGCTCACCATGGAACGGGACTGTATCAGTTTTGTTCGCAAGTGTCATCAATGCCAGGTACATGGTGATTTGATTCATTCTCCCCCATCTGAGTTACACACAATGTCTGCACCTTGTCCCTTTGTTGCTTGGAGCATGGATGTCATTGGACCAATTGAGCTGGTAGCGTCAAACGGGCATAGGTTTATTCTGGCGGCCATTGATTACTTTACCAAGTGGGTCGAAGCTGTAACTTTCAAGTCCGTGACCAAGAAGGCGGTGGTGGACTTTGTTCATTCAAATATCATTTGTTGGTTCGGAATTCCCAAGGTAATCATCACAGATAATGCTGCTAATCTCAACAGTCATTTGATGAAAGAGGTATGCCAACAATTCAAGATCATGCATCGGAACTCCACTCCGTATCGCCCCAAGGCAAATAGAGCTGTTGAGGCTGTTAACAAGAATATAAAGAAGATACTTCGTAAGATGGTTCAAGGTTCTAGGCAGTGGCATGAAAGGTTGCCTTTTGCCTTACTGGGTTATCGCACTACTGTTCGTACTTCAGTAGGTGCAACTCCTTATCTGCTGGTATATGGAACTGAGGCAGTTATACCTGCGGAAGTTGAGATTCCATCCCTTTGGATTGTTGTAAAAGCTGAAATTGATGATGATGAGTGGGTCAAAACCCGGCTAGAGTAGTTGAGTTTGATTGATGAGAAAAGGTTAGCTGCAATATGTCATGGTCAATTGTATCAGAAGAGAATGACAAGAGCATACAACAAAAAGGTGCGTCCTCGGAAATTCGAAGTGGGCCAGATGGTATTGAAACGCATCCTTCCTCATCAGGCTGAAGCTAAAGGCAAGTTCGCCCCAAACTGGCAGAGGCCGTTCATAGTGACAAGAGTGTTGCCCAATGGTGCTTTGTATTTAACAGATATTGAAGGCAAATGTGTAGATATGGCTATTAATTCTGATGCAGTTAAGAGGTACTATGTATGATTTCTTTGCTTACCTTCAGTTGTATTTTGTACTTGGCATGTTCAAAGTTGAGATAACGAGGGCATTTTGTTCCACTACCCAAATACTTTCATCCTTTGTTACCCCTTTTGAGTTTTATTTATTTTCTTTCATACCCTTCTTTTGGAATTAGTAACAGAATTAGAGAACGAAAAAATGATGATGAATGAATGAATGAAAAAGAAAGAAAAAGAAAAAAAAAGAAAAAAAAGAAGAAAAAAAGAAAAAAGAATAGAAAAGCAACAAAAACAAATAACTTCCTTTTGAACTACGTTCGACCTGGTTCCTCTTAAGGATACGTAGGCAGCCTTACGGTTCGGTCCCATCAAAATAAAAATAAAAATTCCCCAGACCCAAAGAAACTGGGGCAGAAGTTTTGGTTTTGAAAAAATCTGATTCCAAAAGTTGTAATTTTGACCCCTTTTCATCTTAAGTTAGTTTGAGCCTTCATGCCACCCTTTCTTTCTAACTCTGTCCAAAAGCCTACATTACGGTCCAATGAAAGACCTTCCGATCAATCTTTGAGGATGTCAGGTCAAGCGAGATAGAGGTATGATTTACATCATGGGTAACACTTTGTTCACGGGCGCAAGAGAGAAAATTTAAAATGAGAGAGTCTTATTGGTGAAAATCCTCACGGGCACCGTAAGGCGATGGTGAGCTGAGAGAAAATTTAAAATGAGAGAGTCTTATTGGTGAAAACCCTTGTGGGCACCATAAGGCGATGGTGAGTTGAGAGATGAACAAATGAGAGAGGCTTATTGGTGAAAACCCTTTGGGGCACTACAAGTCGAATGAGGCTCATGACTTTACAGAGAATTTGGATCAGTGAAAGCCCGGTTTTGAAGTATGAAAACAGGACATGAATCGAAAATATGATTGGCTGATCGATCTGAAATGCATGTCATGATCATTGGAGCTGGTTGCTTCCCTTAGATAAGTCTTCTTTTCTCATTCTTCTTCATATAGTCATCTGTGCTCAAAATTTTCCTTTGTTCCTTTTTGTCAAAAATCATTTCACTTTGCTCTTTGAGTCTATCTTTATGGGTATCTTTTGAGTCAGCCTTGTTGAACAAGCAGGAACAGATTTCAAAGCCTACTACCAGCTTCCGAATTGCACAAAGCGAAGTCCGGCCAGGCACATCACAATTGACTTGATTTAGAATAGGCAGTATGGTGATAACTGAGGTTCAGGGAATCAAGTGAATCTTGAATTTTGAGATAATACAAGGATTCAACAATTTTCAAAATGAAAACACAATGCAACAAGCAAGCGTGATAGATTCAGGTCATGCAGAGGTTTTGTGGTCCAATCCCAATCAAAAGGTCAAACAACTCCTTGATAGCCCGAAGCAGCTAATTAGAATGAAGCATGGCGATGGCAGAAGCAGACGCTCAGCAATGATGCCACAAACTAACCACCACGTTCTCAAACTAACAAGATTTTATTTGTCTGAAACAGGGGCAAGAGAATTTGTTAATCCACAGGGACCCTCCTACGAAGAAGGCGTGGTTCAGGGGCAAGAAATTCTGTTCAGAATCCTCCAAGAAGAGAGCATGGTTCAGGTAAGTTCATTTTCGGCTTTTTAGGACCCTCCTGGATAATGGGATTTAATTTTAAAAGCTCTCAGGACCCTCCTGGACAATGAGATTTAGTTTTAAATTCTCAGGACCCTCCTGGATAATGGGATTTAATTTTTAAATTTTCAGGACCCTCCTGGATAGTGGGATTTAATTTTTAAATTTTCAGGACCCTCCTGGATAATGAGATTTACTTTAAAATTTTCAGGACCCTCCTGGATAATGGGACTTAGTTTTTAAATTTTTAGGACCCTCCTGGATAATGGGATTTAGTTTAAATTTTCAGGACCCTCCTGGATAATGGGATTTAATTTAATAGTTTTCAGGACCCTCCTAGATAATGGGATTTAATTTAATAGTTTTCAGGTCCCTCCTGGATAATGGGATTTAATTTAAAATTTTTAGGACCCTCCTGGATAATGGGATTTAGTTTTTAAATTTTTAGGACCCTCCTGGATAATGGGATTTAATTTAATAGTTTTCAGGACCCTCCTGGATAATGAGATTTAATTTAATAGTTTTCAGGACCCTCATGGATAATGGGATTTAATTTAAAATTTTCAGGAACCTCCTGGATAATGGGATTTAGTTTTAAAATTTTTAGGACCCTCCTGAATAATGGGATCTAGTTTTTAAATTTTCAGGACCCTCCTGGATAATGGGATTTAGTGTTAAATTCTCAGGACCCTCCTGGATAATAGGATTTAGTTTTTAAACTTTTAGGACCCTCCTAGACAATGAGATTTAGTTTTTAAATTTTTAGGACCCTCCTAGATAATGGGATTTAGTTTTTAAATTTTCAGGACCCTCCTGGATAATGGGATTTAGTTTTAAATTCTCATGACCCTCCTGGACAATAGGATTTAGTTTTTAAATTTCCAGGACCCTCCTAGACAATGGGATTTAGTTTTAAATTCTCAGAACACCCCTGGATAATGGGATTTAGTTTTTAAATTTTCAGGATCCTCCTGGATAATGGGATTTAATTTTTAAATTTTCAGAACCCTCCTGGATAATGGGATTTAGTTTTAAATTCTCAGGACCCTCATGGTTAATGAGATTTAGTTTTAAATTTTCAGGACCCTCCTGGACAATGGGATTTAGTTTTTAAATTTTCGTGACCCTCCTGGATAATGGGATTTAGCTTTTGAATTCCTAGATCTCTATAGGTAACATGATCCGATTAACACTCACAAGTATGCCCAGATCCCAAACTGGGGCAGAAAAATTTCTTTTGTTTTGTCTGTTTTGTTGCAATATCAGGCGCCTACCTGGAAAACGAGGGAATAGAATTCAAGTTTTTCGCAATCAGGCACTCACCTGGATAACGAGGGAATACAATTCAAGTTCTGGTAATCAGGCGCCCACCTAGATAATGAGGGAATACAATTCAAGTTTTTGGTAATCAGGCACCCACCTGGATAATGAGGGAATACAATTCAAGTTTTTGGTAATCAGGCACCCACCTGGATAATAAGGGAATACAATTCAAGTTTTGGTAATCAGGCGCCCACCTGGATAACGAGGGAATACAATTCAAGTTTTGTAATCAGGCGCCCACCTGGATAATGAGGGAATAATGTTCAAGTTTTGGCAATCAGGCACCCACCTGGAGAACGAGGGAATTCATTTCAGAGTTACTTTCAATTTACAAATTCAAGAAGCAGCAGGAGCCCGCCTGAAGAACAGTGTCCACTTTTCAGTCTCATGTTGATGATCAAATAGAGATTCAAGGAAGATTCAAGACAAGAAGTAGATATGATCTTGTATTTTCTTTTACTTTTGTTGTAATTTTTCCCTTTTATTTTCGATGTAATGGCAGGAACCGCGGACTAGAATCTCGACGACACCTCGACCGGCTCTCCATCTCGGTACTTCATCATCCTTCTCACTTCTGAACTACACGTGGCCTGATTCCTTTATAGCCAAGGATATGTAGGCAGCTCAGATACAAGGGCTCGGTCACAATCTTTTAGCCACATTTATTTCCTTTTGAATAAGCGTCGGGTCATAAATCAATTACGTTGCGTATTGTTCTTTGCTCTGAAAACTCTTCGTGTTTCCAAGCAAAGAGGGGCAGTTGTAAGCACGTAATTTTTGACCCGCGCAAATTTTAAAGTTAGTTTTAGTATTTTAATATTTTTAAAATATTTTCTTGACTTTATTTTAATATAATTTTAATCTTTTTACTTTTAGTCCTAAGACATAAAAAAAACATAAAATAGTTTTATTTATTGTGTTTATCGCTTTTCAATATTTTTATCTTTAGTTTAAGATCAATTAGTATATTTTTATTCATGGTATCTTATTTTTATCATGACTTTAGTCTATTTTCTTTACTTTTTACTTTATTGTTATAACATTTAAAAATACAAAAAAAGTAGTTTCATTTTTAATTTTTTTTTTTCATTTAATTAACTAAGTTTAATTAATATTTTGGTAGGATTTTTGAGTTTGTCTTTATCCAACAAGAAAATTTGTAGGCCCAAAGGTATGAGTCCATTCCTTTTAACTTAAACCCAATTATTCTTAGCCCATTCTTCCCAACCCATTAGCCCATTTATGTGCAAAATTTAATCCTAGCCATCTATTTCCTTCTAATCCAATGGTCATCATCCCTTCCCACCTTCATATAAAAGACCCAATTATAGAAACTCTAACCCAAGTTTTGAACTCTTAGTCTTGAACTAAAAAGAGCCATCGTCGGTTGCTTCATCTTCTCGACCCTTTACAAACTATTTCAAATACTCTACCAAGAAAATCACCAAAAAATGTTTAGTTCACTTTGTCTAGTTTCATTTTTGTTCCCCTTTTGTAAATTGAAAACTGGAATCGTAGCTACTGGAGTAAAAATTATGATCCATCATTTTGAGTCGATCCAGTCAATGTGGTTTGCTGTTCGAATATTTTTAGTGAATCGCTCGATTTTATTTTAAGCTTGGGTTGATGCTCTAGTTGATCGAGTATTCCAGTCTAAGCAGAAAGGGTCGATTTGTCGTCGGCACGAGGTTCTATTCGAGATTCCGTCATGTTCGTGTCCCAGCTGGCATTTTTGGTCGCTGCTCAATTAAAGGTCTATTCCTCACTCTGTTTCTTCTCAGATTTTCAGATTTCAATTGTTTTGGTGTTTGAACGGAACATTTGTTTGGTTGTGTGCTTGCTCTTTGATTTTAAATGAAATTCTTTTGTTTGGCCTAAACTTTGATGAGATTAATCTACCGGTCAGTTTAATTGACCTTCTTGCTAAAAATATGGGGGCATGGTCGTTGATTTTACTCTTTAAACGTTTGGAGTCTTGTTGCATTTGTTAGTTCTAAAGTTTGAAGTTTAGTCTCGTAGATGTATGATTAGTTTGGTTATTAGTAAATTGCTCAATAAAGTTATATTGACTGAAGAATATTTGGTTAATATATGATAGTTAGTTTAGGATTTAGAATTGCCATTAACAGTAAGTAATATTTAGGCAAATGGTAGAACCAAAGTCTTTTTCTAGCAGCAATCAGTTGTCAAAATTGTCTTGAACTTCAAATAATATCACGTTTGCTTCTCTTTTCCTATTATTCCATTATGCATTCTTCTATTTTATATGCATGTTTAGATGTTTTCCTTTATAGGTTTATTTAATTTTATTGGTATGGTTCGTACCTATTTTGGATAGTTCAGATCATGTGGTGGGATGCGGGTATAAAAGGACTCAATTTGATTTTCCAACAATTTTATTTCAACGTTTCCCCGCTAGTAACATGTTTTAGGTCAGATCACACTTGGGTAAGCAAGCCTTAGGATTTTTATTAGTTTTCGTGGCGAGAGGTCGTTCCCTTAGTTAAATTTATCCGGGGAATGCCTCGAGGGATTTGTATTTATTTATCCGGGGTATGCCCCGTAGTATTTGTATTCAGAGACCAAAAAATAGAACTTGTAGTATTTTATTTTCATTTTTCTTTTCTTTTATTAGGTGGGGACGACCTCGAGCCGTTTGTGTGTTTATTTTTCTGTGTTTATCTTACCTCAATCCGAATATTCTAAAAGCCAACTAGATCGAGTATGCAATCGTGACTTTCACGGGACTCGGGGAATGCCTAACACCTTCTCCCCGAGTCAAATGAACCCCCTTACCCGATTCTCTGGTGCAGACTTAGCTTTAGAGTCTCAAGTGTTTTAAAAGAAAAAAAATTAGTTTTAGAAAAACGGTGACGTGACACACCGAAATCAACATCAGGTGGCGACTATGAGTTAATCCTTTTGAACACAACTTTGTCACTTTTCGAATCGAAAACCCTTTTCAAGTTTTACTAAATCTTTTTATTATTTTAAGAGGGCTTAGTGAGTTTGTTTGAAAAAAGGGGTGTGACACTATAATATTTTTTTTTTCATTTTCAATTTGTCCCTTACGTTGGGTAAAAGCTTAAAGTAAATTAAAAGGGAAAAGGCAAGTGAATTTACGTGTAATAAGTATACTATTATAGTATATTGTATACTATTATAGCATACTGTTACAATATATTGCATATTATTACAGTATATTATAATAATATATTGTATACTCTAATATATTGCTTACCACTGGAGGTTGCTCTAGTGATAAGCAATCTCCACTTCCAACCAAGAGGTTGTGAGTTCGAGTCACCCCAAGAGCAAGGTGGGGAGTTCTTGGAGGGAAGGATGCCGAGGGTCTATCAGAAACAGCCTCTCTACCACAGGATAGGGGTAAGGTCTGCGTACACACTACCCTCCCCAGACCCCACTAGTGGGATTATACTGGGTTGTTGTTGTATACTATAATAGTATATTGTTGCAGTATAAATATATACTCCTATAGTATATTGTTGCAGTATAAATATATACTCCTATAGTATATTGTATACTGTAGCGGTATACTATTAGGTATTGTGTTCTTCTTCGATTATTACAATATACCATTGCAGTATATTGTAAACTATAATAGTATACCAAAATGGTATATTTGTATACTATTTGGTTATACAATACAAATTCGTCTTCTTCCTTAGTTTAACTATATTTCAACCTAAATTTCTAAATCTGCTACAAAATGTCCACCAAATTGACTAAAACTTTAGCTACAATCTCCAATCAAACTTTCCAAACAAACTCATGCAGGATCGGATCAGAACAATTAAAAACTCAAACAAACCAAGTTATGAGTTTCAAGCTTCAATATCCTTCAATGGTGGATTTAAATTTGTATACAATAAATCTCCAAAAATCAGCATCAAAGGTACAATATACACATCAAAAAACAATAACTAATGAATTTCAACAGTAAAACACTATAAAAAATCAGATCTGGCATTTTGAACTTATGGGTTAACAACAAAAATTGATCTGTTCTTCCTATAATCTAGTTTTTGAATTGTGCCGTGTACTTTAGTGTTGGAAACTTGTTTTTGCGGGTCGACCCGTTTGATGGGTGGATACTATATCAGCTCAGTTTCAATAGGGAATGGGGAAAACAAGAATAATATGAATAATGGGGATTTTATTATGCACGAGGAAGCAAAAAGGCCGATGAGATTGGTAAATGTTGAGGAGCTGAAGTGAAAATTAGGTATGGAGAATACTGAGGCTATTGGATACAGTGAGCTATTTAAAGCTTGTGAAAAAATGGGTGTGGCTAAAACGCATGATAAGCGGGTAAATAGTTTGGAACGCATGGGTAGGAGTAGTAAATAGTTTGGGCCTGGACATTAAAGGATAAATAGTTTGAATCTAATGGGTATAAAGTGAGATTTTCTTTAAACATATTCCGTCGAATATTCCTTGTATTTTATTTCTTACAATTTAGAATAGTTTCTCTCTAGTATATAAGGGAGACTAAAACCTTGTAATAGCGCATCGATACTCTAGGAAACTTACTATTCTTGAATGAAAAGAAACTTAACAATCATCTTCTCTTTATCTACTATTATTCATTCTAGAGATTATTATTTTCAGCTAAGATTTACCCCTCTATCTTCGATTGATTTGTTCAAAAGGTTTTAACATCTTTTGAGTCAAACAAGAGGGGCAAAAAATAATGTGCATGGTGGTTGGATGAGAAAAATGGGCAAAAAATAATGTGCATGGTGGTTGTATGAGAAAAAGGGAACAGGTGACTCCATGTTAAAATAAGGTTAAGTGCCTCTTGTTCCTCCGCTAAGATTTACCTCTCTATTTTTGATTGATTTATTCAAAAAGTTTTAATATCTTTTGAGTCAAATACTAGGGGCAAAAAATAATGTGCATGGTGGTTGGATGAGAAAAAGGGGCAAAAAATAATGTGCATGGTGGTTGTAGGAGAAAAAGGGAACAGGTGACTGCCATGTTAAGACAAGGTTAAGTGCCTCTTGTTCTTACTTCAAATGACCAAGCAATTAGTCAAAGGAACAGACGGAAAAAGAGACATAAACAAACGTACCTCTGTAGCATTTCAACTACCAAGTTAGCACATGGCCCATTACACTTGTTCCTTTTTACATGTATCATTTATGGAGTAAAAAATATGTATGCCCAAAAATAGGAAATTTAACTATTCACCCGACTCAACCCAGCACACAGCAATTTTTAACTTTCTTCTTTTAGATTTGAGAGCACGGTAAAATGTTCTCACTTGAGAGTTGAGACTTGAGAGCAGACATTATCATGAATCATGAGGCTTCTATACATTTAATTATTTTTCGTTTATTTCCAATTCCATTTTTTCTCTGCGTATATTATGCTAGTGTTTTGCCATATATTTCCAAATTTTTTTTAAAAATTTTGATTTGGGTGAAGTTTGGTTTGAAGATGAAAATGTATTTGGACATCAGTTTTCAAAATATATTTACCAAATTTATTTTGGAAAAACATGTATATTATTAGTGTTTGTAAATATTTTGGCCCAAAACCAGCTATTGTGTCACGACGCTAACCCGTACCCGGTCGTGATGGCGCCTCTCGTAAAGACAAGGCCAGCCAACTACTCCCCGTTCAATCTTTAAGCAGTTAAACATTAAGAAACAGTAATAAGCATAATCAATTAAACCAAGATTTAAGCAGTTAAAAACATAATTTGCGGAAAATAACCCTAACACAGCCCGAAACCGGGGTGTCACTAGTCATGAGCATCTATAAATCCTACTACAAGTCCGATAAGTCTATAACTACTACAAATGTCTGAAAAGATATAGAAATGACAAAGAGGGAGAAACACGGGACTGCGGACGCCAAACAGCTACCTCGTGAACTCCGAATGTCTGTCGGGAGCCCTCAACTCGCACTGGCAGGATCAGCAACGCCTGAATCTGCACATGGGGTGCAGGGAGTAAAGTGAGTACTCCAACTCAGTGAGTAACAAGTGTAAATAAAGACTGAAAGCAGAAAATCACGTAAGGCACAAAACATGCTATAATGAAGCACTAAAACCATTTAAACACAGTAAAAACCAATGAAAAATAGGTAGAAATACTTTAACTCAAATTTAACTTCATGAAAAGCCTTTTTTAACAATTTAACAAGTAATTGACAGTTAATTATGAAAAGTAAACACATAAAGGTTCGCCCCTCGGGTACAGTATCAACAAATCCGCCCCTCGGGCAATATCTCAGAACAGTACCAGCCCCTCGGGCAATCACATAGAACAATACCATCCCCTCAAGCTAAATCTCACATCACAATGGGTACCCACGCTCACTGGGGGTGTACAGACTCTTGGAGGGGCCCCTTACGGCCCAAGCACAATATCAAGCCACCTCGTGGCATCATCACTAGGCCCTCTGCCTCATATCAATCAAGTCACCTCGTGGCGTACATATCTCAGGCCCTCGGCCTCATAATCAGTATCAAATATTTCCTCACAACATAAGCCCTCGGCCTTACTCAGTCAAAAATCCTCACAAGCCACTCGGATAGTAGTAAAACAAGTTTCTCAGCCCAAAATATCATTTAAAAGATCATGTAAGTGTTAAAACAGAGTAAACATGGCTGAGTATGAAAAATAGTGAAATATAACATGACTGAGTTCAAGTATATAGTCAAAACAGTAAGGAGATACCAGTAAAAATCCCAGAAGGGTTCAAATAGTTAGCACAAGGCCCAAATATGGGATTCAGCCCAAATCATGATGATAGCAAATAGATTTCAGTCAAATACGCGGTAAAATAGTCGTTTGGGACGGACCAAGTCACAATCCCCAACAGTGCATGACCCCACGCTCGTCATCAAGCGTGTGCATCACCTCAATATAGCGCAACGATATACAAGTCCGGAGTTTCATACCCTTATAACATCATTTACAATCATTACTCACCTCGAACGGTCAAATCTCTAGCTCGCGACGCCTTTGCCCCTCAAGTCGGCCTCCATTCGCATTGAATTTATCCAAAATCAGAACGAGGACGTCAAAATATGCTAAGGGGACGAAGCCCAAGCAAAAATAATCAAAATACGACACAAATTCCGAAATTACCAAAACCCGACCCCCGGGCCCACGTCTCAGAATTCAATAATTTCTATGTCAATAGATTTCTTATCTCTCCACGAGTTCATACATATCAAAAGTTTTGAAATCCGATCTCAATTGGTCTTTCAAATCCTCAATCAAAGGTCTAAGTTTACAAGCCCTATTTTTCCCTATTTTTCACCCTTAATTTCCATGATTTCTAACTCTAATCCGTGTAATAATAGCATAGGAACAAGTTTTAGGTCTAAATTCCTTACCTCAATAAAGTTCCCTTGAAATCCCTCTTTCAAATCATCCAAAAAGCTCCAAAGCCGAGATAAAAATGGTGAAATTAGCTAAAATTTGCGAAGGCCACAATTTATACTTTCTGCCCAAACATTTTCGCATCTGCGGCCCAATACCCGCTTCTGCGGTACTGCATATGCAGTTCTTCCTTCGCTTCTGCGGAAATCACTTACTCCCCTTTTCGCTTCTGCGATCAAATCCTCCGCTTATGCGGCGCCGCACCTGCAGTCCCCAATCCGCAGGTGTGGAAATACCAGAAGCAACAAATTCAGCAGCTGCAACAAAGTCCAAACTTCTCCGTTAACCATTCGAAATCACCCCGAGGCCCCCGGGACCTCAACCAAAAGCACAAACATATTCTAATACCTTATTCAAACTTGTTCCAATCATCAAAACACCTCAAACAACATCAAATCACCCAAAACACATCGGATTCAAGCCAAACAATTCAAAAATCTTCCAAATTCCGCTTTTAATCAAAAACCCAACCAAACCACGTCTGAATGACATGAAATTTTGCACACACATCCCAAATGATCCAAAGGAACTACTGCAACTCTCGGAATTTCATTCTGACCCCTATATCAAAATCTCGTCTACCAACCGAAAATCGTCAAAATATCAACTTTGCCAATTCAAGCCTAAATCTACTCCGAACCTCCAAAACTCATTCCGATCATGCTCCTTGTGGGCACCTAATTTTTGACAATATTTATTTTTTTTGTCACTTCTTCTATGTAAATATTTTAGGGGTTTTTAACATACACATTTTTAGCTTTGTTATACTTTTTATTATAGGTTAAAAATACAAAATTGTAGAAGGTGAATTATTACTATTAATATTATTTTATTTTTCTTCTTATTTTTAAATAATAATAAAAAATCCGAAAAATATTAATTTTTTTTTAAATTTTCGGGAGAGATTTAAAAAAATAAGAAAAAGGGAAGTATGGAATTAAAAAAAAAAGTAAAAGTAGGTGGAATTCTCTTTTAAAAAAGTAAAAGAAAGTGAAAAATTAAAAAAATAAAATTAAAGTTTTGTGGAAATTTTTAAAAATAAAAAGTAAAAAGAAAGTTGGAATTAAAAAATAATATAAAGGCAGCTGAAAATTTTAAAAAATTTAAATTAAAATAAAGTAGAATTTTTTAAATAAAAGTAAAAGAAAGTGGATTGTTTTTTTAAGAAAAGTAAAATAAGTGGAATTCTCTTTTAAAAAGGTAAAAAAGTGGGATTTTAAATAAGATAAAAGTAATTAAAGTTGGAATTTAAAAAATAAAAGTAATGAAAGGTGGTAATTCTTTTTATATAAAAAAAAAGCAAAATGTAAGTGGGATTTCTTTTAAATAAAAAAATTAAAAAATTATTAAAAAATCTGATTTTTTTTGAAAATTCTCCTATAAATAGAAGAGAAATATTTGAAGAAAAGAAGAGAAGAGAAGAGGGAAGAATATTGAGAGAAAACAAATTTTCTTCTTCTATGCTAAAGAGAATTTCTACTAGTTTTATTCTTTCTACCTATTTCTTTCAACAAAAAAAACATATAGTCATTCATTACCTTGTTTAAAAAAAATACCTCAAAAACAGGAGCTAAATCACACCAAAAATCAAATCCAAAAGCTTCAAACTCAATTTAAAAGATAGCCCAAAATACTAGCCCGAAGAGGTCGAAGTCGAGTTCGGTTCGAAAGGTTTCCGCTCGTTGCCTCTGATTGTGGTTCATTTGCACATTAAATTTGATGATTGTTTGCTCCATATGTATTGAATAAGATCTTCATCTATAAAAGGTTCATTCTTTTCTTAACCAATGTTTCCATTATTTTTCTTTTACCGTATTTCCTTTTGATTTGTATATTATATTTTGGTTATCTACCAACTTGAAAGATATGAACAAAAAAAATGAAGGAAGAGCATCAAGAAATAGAATTCGTGAAAGACAGAATGAGTTTCTTCAATGAGATTGTAGTTCACAGGGAAAGATAGGAAAATATATTCAAAATGGAGAGAGAACGATGTAATAGCTTGGATCCAAATTAAAGGATGTTAAATCAATAGCAAATTTAATACCGACATGGGTGATTAGGTCCATAATAACTCAAATCATATATTTCTTCAATAATAATTCCATATTCATAAATCATGACCTTGCAATAATCTCAAAGTAGTTTTAGGAAGAAACATAATCATGAATATTTGTAGTTTGCTTTAAATTGAATACAATCCTTTTAGAATAATCGAGGCGCGTCATGCCAAATAAAATCTCAAAACTCATGGCCCTCATTTAATTAATTTTAATCCTTAGAAATCGAGGCGTGCCATTTAGTTGAATTTTCCATGGCCCTCGCAAACTTGAAAGTGCGTAGTTGCTTTAGGCGCGCTATTTTTTAAAAAAAAAAATAATTTCCTAAATCGGGTGTGCATTTTATGTGACCCAAATCCAAATCTCAACAACGTTAGATAAAATGTGTCATGGACCGCGGGTGCATTTCATGTGACGTGGTTCAATACGTGTTTTATATGACGTTGAATTTTTCCAAAAAAAAAATTAATTAAAAGCGGCTAATAAGTTAAAAATATACCATAGGTTGAAACATGTTTTAAAAATCAGATAATAGGCCAATTGTAATAGTTTAAGCGACCGTGCTAGAACCACGGAATCCGGGAATACCTAACACCTTCTCCCGGGTTAACAGAATTCCCTACTCAGAATTTCTGGTTCGCAGACTTCAAAAGGAAAGTCAAAATTTCCTCGATTTGGGATTTAAAATAAATCGGTGACTTGGGACACCAAATAAACTATCCCAAGTGGCGACTCTGAATTGAATAATTAATCCCATTTCGAATAATGTCATTTAAATTGGAAAAACTCCCTTATATACCTTCGGGTGTGTAAAAAAGAGGTGTGACAGCTCTGGCGACTCTGCTGGGAAAACCAAACCCATAACTTCGGTTCAGGGTTCAAGAATTCGAGCTTAGAATAACTGTTATAGTTGGCTTGTTTTATCTGATTTTTACATGTTGAGCCTAATGTGCTAAATGCCGCTTTTACCGCTTTGATATTGTTTGGACTGTATATAAATTGCTACGAAACCCTCCTCTCTCTGAGTCTTCTAAATCATCTGGGAAGTGTGCACTTCGTGTGCCTTCTTTTCTATTAGAGTCTTATCCCAATTTTAGAACGAGGTTCGGACAAGTTGCAAAGCCGATGAAGCTTCTGTATTCCCGGTACGCTGCCCCACCTCGGTTCGAGCTGTCCGCTCGGGTAAGCCAGGTCTAGAACAATAAACCCAGGTTTTTAAACCTAGTATAACAAGCCTCATGCCGGATCCCTGGTAGGAACGTTTGTTTGCATCATGTGCATTTGACCTTGGAGACTCAACACAGGGGTTGGGTCTGTCTAGGACAGGTGTACCCAAATGAAAAAGACCATCCTGATGCATCTTACGTGCTACTTGCGCATCTGTTTGTTTCGGCTTGCATGTTGACCGGCTTCTAGAACAGAGGAAGAAAATCAAAAAAAAATCAAAAAATCAAAAAAAAATAATAATATAGGAGTGAGAGGTAGGTAATTAGAAAATTCTGAAACTCTGCCGAAATTCCGGAAAAAAAAAGTCATCTCCAAATGAGCCAAAGTTTTCAACTGCCATGTTCTGTCAAAACTGGCGAACTACGCGGGTCTGATTCTCACCGGATATGAGATACGTAGGCAAACCTCATCGGTTCCGGCCCATAATTTTCAAAAAAAAAATCCAAAAATATTTTCCTTTACTTCCTATCTAGAAAAGTCTTTTTTTAAACCCCAATTTTCAAAAAATCCAAAAAAAAAAATATTTTCCATTATTTGCTTCTTTAGAAACTAATTATTTTTTTTAAAAAAAAAATATATACAAAAATATTTTCTTTTACTGCTTCTTTAGACCCTAATTGTTTTAAAAAAAATATATATACCAAAATATTTTCTTTTAATTTCTTCCAAAAATCCAAAAATATTTTCATTCTTCTTTCAAAATTGAAAAGAAAATTCAAAAATCAAAAATATTTCATTTTTTTAGAAGCATTTCTTTCATAAATTCAAAATAAAATTCCAAAAATATTTTTCTTTCTTCTTTAGAAGTTTTTTTTTCTATAGAAATTCCAAAAAAAAAACAGTAAAAGTCTAAATTAAAAAAAAAATCTTTCTTCTTTCGAAATTCCCAAAAGAAAATTGAAATCAAAAATATTTTCTTTCTTCTTTATAAGTCTTTCTTGCGGAAATTAAAATATTCCAAAAAAAAATGAGTTAGTTTATTTACTTTATTTTTTGTCTTCCCGAATTACGCTAGTTTGATTCTCACCGGATATGGGCGTAGGCAACCCCCATCGGGTCCAACTTCATTTTTGTAAAAATAGTCCAAAAGGAACAAAAAAAATTGTTTTGATTGTAAATAAGAAGGTGATGTCATTCTTGTCTAAAATAGTTGAATGTCCCCAAAAGGGCGCCAGAAGGCCGTTTTTGCAAGAACAACCACCTTTAGTAGTTTTTTTAAGGTTTTGGCCGTTTAGCAAACACAGCCTTAAAATTTTCTTCCCCGAAGTGCTGAAAGGCCGTATTTGCAAAGCCGGATTTTTTATGAAAATTAAAAAAAAAATAGTGATAACCTTTTCTTGAGTCAAAATGAGTCATAACCTTTTAAATTAAATTACCCTAATAAATGTGCAGGATGAACACAGATGAAAACGAACCCTTCACAGCTCTTGAAGAGATCCCCTTACAGCTCCACATGTGGTGGAATGACTTAGGAAAAGGTAGCCGAGGAACTGTGATAAAAGTTTTGGGTGGTCTTGTCGGACTTTTTAACATCAAGCCAAGATTGGACGTGATTGAAGCCTTGATACCTTTTTGGGATCCGACTCGCAATGTGTTTCGCTTTTCTGATTTTGAGCTCACACCCACGCTAGAGGAAATTGCGGGTTACGCCGACCTTAGGGGAAACTTTAGAAGTCGGTACCCGGTGTCACCGAGACCAGTATCTCCTCACAAGTTTCTGGATATGTTGAGTATTAGCCGGGATATTCAGGATGGGAATTTATCTGAAGGGTTTTGCACTTTCCAGTTCCTGTACCAACGCTATGGCAATCCCCAAGGTTTCGAAGCACCGAATACTGGTCTGACCCATGCCGGAAATAAAGATAAATGGGAGGCAAGGCGGGGTTTGGTTTTTATAGTAGCATTCTTGGGTGTTATAATATGTCCGCAAAAAGACGGCAACATAGAATTTGGCCTCGTGGGAATGATTGATGTCGCAATCAAGAAAGCTAATGGCACATTAGTTCCCCTGATCTTATCTGAGATTTACCGAGCTTTGACCATTTGTCGAGAAGGGGGAAAATTCTTCCAAGGCTGCAACTTACTACTACAATTGTGGATACTGGAACATCTCTGCCACCGTGTCGGGTATATGAACTACAACATGACCGGTTTGGATTGCATCGAAGAATTTGAAAGCCGAGTGGCGGGGGTTGAATTTCCAGAGGGTACCGAAGCTTGGTTTGCCCACTTGAGTTCTTTAACTTCGGATAAAATTGAGTGGACGTTCGGATGGCTCCCTGCCACCGAAGTCATATACATGTCAGCTAAAGTGTGCTACTTTCTCCTAATGGGCATCCGGAGCATCCAACCATATACTCCTCACAGGGTTTTGCGCCAACTAGGAAGATTTCAAACCGTCCCCCATGACGAAGATTTGAGTGTACATGTCGTCGAATTGGGCCTAAAGGCTGTATTTCCAGAAGGAAGAGTTCGCCAAGTTTGGAATGAGTGTAGATTTCTCGAACCCAAGACTATGGTGTGGGATCTAGCTAGAGGTGAGATGGACCCCAATTATATGGTTTGGTTTGGCAAAAGATTTCAAATTCCTCGAGAGACCGAGAGATCTGCTAAGAGACCTCATGTCCAACAATTCACTAACGACTCGCAGGAGCAGTGAGGCTGGTGGGCAAAAGAAGAAAGCTATAGGGCTAAGATAAGTAAATTAGAGGGACAAATCAGGGACCTCAAATTTGGCCACAGTATCCAAGCTGCCGCAGATGAAGGGGAAAAGAAAAAGCTAACTCAGAAAAACGAAGCTCTCAATGCTCAAATCCATAAAATGAGAATAGCTGCTAGAAACCCGGAAAGAAGCCGGGAAGATGAAAGGCTTATAAGCGGTCTGAGAAAGAAAGTACTTTAGTGTCAAGATGACCTAGAAAAATCTGAGGCTAGTCTAGCAAAAGTCCGAGCACAATTGGCAGAGAATGCAGAAGGGCGGGCAGAGTTTGTGAGACAAATGAAAAGAAAATATGAGGGGACAATCGCCAATTTAAAGAGAAATCTAATCACCCTTGAAAATGAGGCGGACAAACAGGCCAGGAATTTTAAAGCCGATAGGGAACATTTTTATGCTTTGATGGCCCAAATGGACGAAGATATGCAACAATTGCGGAATCAAAATCATCATGACACTCAAGTGTTGGAAGCCCGGAATCAGCAAATCGGGCGTTTACTTCAGGAAAAGGGTATTGTCCGAGAGAGGGTTAGAGCCATTGCCGACTACATCGTCATGAAATGCCATGCATGTGAGGAAATGACTCAGACCACTTTCTTCGTTGCTGTAATGACATTTATCCTCCAGATAATGAGTGATTTGGAGTGGCTTCAAGGGGATCTCGCACGTAGGCCCGTGAGACCGAATTATGACCCACGGGCCCCAGGAGTCGAAGCATTGATGTATTCATGATATTTCACTTATTGAGTCTGTATTTTGGAAATTATTTTTTAGTTTGTTGGTAGTTTTAAAATTCCAAGAAAATGAGTAGTTTGAAGTCTTTTGTAATAGAAAGTTTAGGAGTTTTATTAATGAAAATTTGAAAATTTCCAAAAAATTATTTCTTTATTTTTCGCACTTGTTTTTCTTGAACTACGTAATGATCTGATTCATGCGGCGTTGTGATACGTAGACAATCCTCATCGGATCCGGTCACGATTTTTGTAAATAACTCAAATAAGAGAGGGATGTGAAAAAGAGAGCCAAAGAAAAACCAAAAGAAAAACGAAAAAAAAGGCAAGGAAAGAGAGGAAAGAAAAGAGTGGAAAATGGGAATAAGAGGAGAAGTACAAAACCCAAAAGTGGAAAGAAAAAGAAAATTGGGAAAATAAGCAGAGCTGGGATGAAACATGCACCTGTTGCGAAACATGTAGAAACACATTTAACTGTATAGGTGCATCACACCCCAACGTGCGATTTCCTATGCATTAATTGCTTCAAACTAACTGGTTTGTTGTCTACTATTATAAAAGGTTCTATAGTAAGGTGGTTGGTTTTGTGGTAGTCTGGCTTCACATTCATACTTCACAAGGTCAAAAGGAAGCATTGAAATGTCTTCGGAAATTCCTCTGCCAACAGTTCCTATTCTAGAGGATAGTCCGATCTCGGCCATCCCAACTTCTGAGTCATCAACGGCTGAGGAAAATAGAATTCTGCGTCTCCGCATGATGGAAATGTGGGACGCCTGGGCCAATGGAAAAGAACCACCAAGTGCGATCCCTGGATTCCCTGAGCTTTTTCCCAGGGCAAGTGGGACCTCCAACATCCCCATAAGTTATCCAAATACCCCACTAGGATATCCTACCATTTCAGCCCACTTTGCTGGAACACCTTCTGAGTCTCGCCCCCAGGTGTTAGCTTTAAGTGCAGCTTCAAACATATTCACCGCGTCACCTTGTTCAGCTACGACACAACCTGCTTTACCCATGCCTAACTTTGATTCATCTTCCTTCACATTTCAAGCACCATCTTTCCCAGTGGAACCTCCTCAGTTTCCTACTTATACTTACCCTCAACCACCCCAATTTGAGTTCACTGCGGGGCAAGAAAAGACCACCAAAACTCCTGAGCAAGAAGAGATTATGAGGAAGATGAGGAGTATGGAACAAAGTCTCAAAAGCATACAGGCTTGAGTGGACAGAAAAGTGTATCCTATGCCGACTTATGCATGTTCCCTCATGTGCACCTACCATTGGGATTCAAAACCCCAAAATTTGAGAAGTACGATGGGCATGGTGATCCTATTGCTCATTTCACACCTCCTTTTTCCGCGCCCGGGGGGGGCGCAGGGGGAGTTTTTTCCAATTAAAGGACAATCGAAACGGGATTTATTTATTAATTTCAGAGTCGCCACTTGGGAGATTTAGGGTGTCCCAAGTCACCAATTTTAATCCCGAATCGAGGAAAATAATGACTCTATATTATAGTCTGCGTACCAGAAATCCGGATAAGGAATTCTGTTAACCCGGGAGAAGGTGTTAGGCATTCCCGAGTTCCGTTGTTCTAGCACGGTCGCTTAATTGTTATATTCGGCTTGATTATCTGATTTTAATACAATTATGAACCATGTGCAGATTTTATCTTTTAACCGCTTTATTAATTATTATTATTAAGAATGTGAACATCGCTTAAAATATGTCTTTGGACTGCGTCACATGAAATGCACCCACAATCCGGAACATATCTTATTTGACGTTTTGGGATTTGGATTTGGGTCGCATGAAATGCACACCCAAGTTTAAGAAAGTAAATTATTAAACACACGCCTAAAGAGACTATCGCGTTATTATTTCGGGAAAGCCACGAAATTCACTAAGCGGCCCTCCTGAATTCTAAGTAATTTTAAACAAGTATTTACTGAGGGCCCCGCAATTTGTATTTTTATTCGGCGAGGCTCATCTCATTCTTATTTTTTAAAAGAATTTGCAACTTCATGGATATACATCTCGGGCCACGTCACAATCAATGTGCCCGTGACTAGAGACATATTTCGACTCCGTTGAGATTTGGATTTGGGTCACATAAATGTGCACCCGAGTTTAGGGAGATAACATTATTAAAGGCGCGCCTAAAGCAGCTAGCGCATTATTATTTTGGGTAGGGCCATGAAATTTGCTAAACGACCCATCCCGGAATCTAAGTATTTAATACATATATTTTGTGAGGGCCCCGCAATTTGTCCCTTTTATTTGGCGAGGCTCGTCTCATTTTATTTTATTTTTTATTATTATTATTATTTTTTATTATTATTATTTTTTATTTTTATTTTTAAAGGGATGCCATTTTTACGCCTTTAACCATACTAAACCTTCAGCCTCTTTACAAATACAATCTCATAACTTGTCAAGATTTGCTAAAAGAAGTTAAGCGAATGAGTGTTTCGGGCGTAGCAACAACAGGTACTAATACTAATTTTGTCCAAATAAATTGAGACAATAATAACATAACACATTGAACGTAAATAATAACAATACTAATCTTGGGACTACTAATACGATTAAATCAAATGACATCAAGTAATCAATAATAACATAACACAAAATTGAACTAAAATGCATACGGTGAAACATAAGCAGGAAATTATCATATCAATTGATATATCGCAACTTCAAACATTGAACGTAAAATTTCTTTAATCCAATACATCGAGGCTTACTAACCTGAATAAACAGAAACGCCTAGAGCCATTGACCGAACCTCAACATCGACTTCAACGGACGGACTCGACGCGCCAGACCTCGACGAACAAAGACGACCTCAACGGACTGCACGACAACAGTGAAAGAACGACGATAACATCAGCTGAAGCAGTGGTGGTCGCGTTTGGACGGTGGGGTTGCGGGCAGTGGTTGACGGACGTGGGGTGGTGGCGTTTCGAAGTTTGGACGCGAGAGGGTGGCGACGAAAGGTTGCTGGGCTTCGAACGTTGGGGGTGCGACTGGAGGTGGAGAAATATATTTGTGGTGGTGTTAGGGTGGTGTTTGGGGCAGTGGTCGTGAGGTCGTCGGTTATGGTGGAGGTGACGGGGTGGACAACAATGGAAGTTTGTTGATGGTTTTGGGCAGTAGGGGTGTTGGGTTTGGATTGTGACGGGGTCGAACGGTGGTGATGCTTGGTCGACGGGGGAAGCTCGCAACGGGTTGCAATGGCGGACGTGGACTGGCGGGTGGTTGCTGTTGGTTTTTGGTGACGGGGGTACGACGGGCCTGGTTTTTCCGGTGGGAAGCTTAGGAGGAGGAGGTGTGGTTGCCGGTGATGGGGGGGTGTTTGGACAGTAGAGTCGACTGGTTTGGGTAGTGGTCGACGAACGGGTTGCGAGATGACGAGGGAGATGTGTCGTCGGAGCAGGTGGTCGTTTGGTGGTTTAACGTCGGGAACTGGGGAAGGTGACGGGGTCCTTTGGGTTTGGGACGCTGGGGGGGAAGCCGGGATCGATCCAGTAGGTTTTTTTTCGCAGGCTTTGTAGTTTCTTTCTTTTTTTTTCCTCTGAAGAAGAAAGAGGAACTGTAGTATATCTTTTCCAAATCTCAAAAGTCCCATTTTTTCAACTTTTCCAAAAGTCCCTCCTTTCCTTTTCGTTGGTCCCCCGTCCATTTAGCATGGGTTTTGCCCAGAAAAATGAGCCCACGCGTGGTGGGGTTCGAGGCATATGTCCCCCACGCGTGGTAGGGTTCCCCATGTGTCCTGGACACTGTTTATTATGGGCTAGGTCCGAAAATTAGGCCTAAAACCGGGTAGTTTAAACCCGAATATTATTCTTTTGCCCGGACCCGAGAAATAGGAACACGTTGCTTAACTAGTCCTATGTAAGCAAAATAACTACCAAAAATAAGACTAGTATTTAACAAAACTATATCTTTTTAAATATTTTTCAAGGTTTAAAAATAGCTACAAAATATTAATAAAACTATTTTTTGTAATTTTCGTTTTTAAATATTAAGATAAAATATGAGGTAATATTTTTGTATTTTTTCAAAGTTAAAAATGCCTATAAAACTTTAATAGAATTATTATTTTTGTATTTTTCGAAATTATATAAGGTATAAAAATAAAGTGCAATTTTTGTATTTTTCAAGTTTATGAGAAATACATAAACTAAAATTTTTATATATATTTTTTGAAATTTTCTTTTTTTGCAACGAAATAAAGTAAAATAGTTAAAATAGTTATACTTGTCCTAAATTAGATATTTAAGCTTAAGAACGCAAAAATTCTCGGGGAGGGTCAAAAATCACGTGCTTACAGCTGCCCCTCTTTGACTGGAAACACGAAGAGTTTTCCGACAAAGAACGACTAGCCGTGTTTTTGACCCGACCATTACTTGGACGGACTACGCTTAAGGAAAGGAAGGGAATGTGACCGAGCCCTGGTATCTGAGCTGCCTACATATCCTTGGTTATACAGGAATCAGGCCACGTGTAGTTCGGAATATGAGAGAGATAGTGAAGTTGTACCGAGGTGGAGAGCCGATCGAGGTGCCGTTCCGTCGAGGTTCCGGTCCGCGGTCCTGTCATTACAACAAAAATGAAAACTGAAAAAGACTAACTAAGCCTATCAGCTACTTGTTACAAGGATTCCTATCTCTTAAGTCTTCTGAAACTTGATCTTGAGTCTTGAATGGTGCTTCTCACAGACTTTGGATTTGAACCTTGATACTTGCTAGTTGTAGGCGCTAGTTCTTGAGCATATCACATTTGTTCTCCACATCCGTGCTTCGGATTCATTCATTTTTCTCTTTTTCTTTTTCTTCTTTTTTTTTCTTTTTGTTTTTGTGACTAGCTTTTGTTGACCCTCTCAGGCTGTTGACTCGCATTCTTGGGGCGAGCTTCTAACTTGGATTGAATGTTGTGGATTTCTGTTGTAATCCTTCTGCTCTCCAGTGGGTCACTGCTTGATCTTGAAAAATGTTTCCCCGTTCTACAGGCGGGTCCCTGGCAATCAAAACGAACAAAACAAACAAAATTTCCTAACCCAGTTTGCACTGGGGAGGTTTGTGAGTCGTTAGCAAAATCGTAACTTACTTACACTACTGATGCAATGATGAGAGTAAACTAAAGACTAGGCTAGGATGTGCATCTCCTATGAGTAAAACCAAAACTCTTGCTAGCAAATGTGTCTGCTAAAATAAAAACCTCAACGACTCAAACTAGAACGTGTGTCTTCTATGGTTGGATCGGAATGAGCTAAACTAGGAAGTGTGTCTCCTAAGGGTGAAAACTTCAGTGACTAGAAACTAGGAAGTGCGTCTCCTATGAATAAAATCTCGATTAGGAAGTGCGTCTCCTACGGGTAAAACTAAACTTTGAGGAAGTGCGTCTCCTGGGGGTACAATAAACTTAGGAAGTGCGTCTCCTATGGGTACAATAAACTTAGGAAGTGCGTCTCCTATTGGGTACAATAAACTTAGGAAGTGCGTCTCCTATTGGGGATGACTGTTTTTAGGAAGTGCGTCTCCTACTGGGTGAAACTATTCTTAGGAAGTGCGTCTCCTATTGGTACAATAGATCTAGGAAGTGCGTCTCCTATTGGTAAAACTTAGCTTAGGAAGTGCGTCTCCTATTGGTAAAACTTAGCTTAGGAAGTGCGTCTCCTATTGGTGAAATCAACTTAGGAAGTGCGTCTCCTATTGGTGAACCTATTCTTAGGAAGTGCGTCTCCTAATGGTAAAACTGAACTTAGGAAGTGCGTCTCCTATTGGTAGAACTAAACTTAGGAAGTGCGTCTCCTATGGGGGAAATGAACTTAGGAAGTGCGTCTCCTATGGTGAAACTGAACTTAGGAAGTGCGTCTCCTATGGTGAAACTGAACTTTAGGAAGTGCGTCTCCTATGGTGAAACATATCTTAGGAAGTGCGTCTCCTATTGGTGAAACTTGCTTAGGAAGTGCGTCTCCTACTGGTGAAACTTGCTTAGGAAGTGCGTCTCCTACTGGTGAAATATTTTTAGGAAGTGCGTCTCCTATTGGTGAAACTTATCTTAGGAAGTGCGTCTCCTACTGATAAAACTTGCTTAGGAAGTGCGTCTCCTACTGGTGAAACTTATCTTAGGAAGTGCGTCTCCTACTGATAAAACTTGCTTAGGAAGTGCGTCTCCTACTGGTGAAACTTATCTTAGGAAGTGCGTCTCCTACTGATAAAACTTGCTTAGGAAGTGCGTCTCCTATTGGTGAAACTTGCTTTAGGAAGTGCGTCTCCTATGGTGAAACTGACTTAGGAAGTGCGTCTCCTATTGATGAAACTTGCTTAGGAAGTGCGTCTCCTACTGGTGAAACTTATCTTAGGAAGTGCGTCTCCTACTGATAAAACTTGCTTAGGAAGTGCGTCTCCTACTGGTGAAACTTGCTTAGGAAGTGCGTCTCCTACTGGTGAAACTTATCTTAGGAAATGCGTCTCCTACTGATAAAACTTGCTTAGGAAGTGCGTCTCCTACTGGTGAAACTTGCTTAGGAAGTGCGTCTCCTACTGATAAAACTTGCTTAGGAAGTGCGTCTCCTACTGGTGAAATATTTTTAGGAAGTGCGTCTCCTATTGGTGAAACTGAACTTAGCTTAGGAGGAAATGCATCTCCTATGGGTAAAGACGTGGAATGTATGCCTCTGTTATCTGGGCGGGCTCCCAATTTCAACACTTGAAAAGTAAAGACTGAATTTATGCCTCTGTTATCTGGGCGGGCTCCCAACTTCAACACTTGAAAATAAAGACTGAAACCAACATATCCTATTTGAGGGCGGATGAACCCAACATATCCTATTTGAGGGCGGATGAACCCGACATATCCTATTTGAGGGCGGATGAACCCAACGTATCCTATTTGAGGGCGGATAAACCCAACATATCCTATTTGAGGGCGGATGAACCCAACATATCCTATTTGAGGGCGGATGAACCCGACAGATCCTATTTGAGGGCGGATGAACCCGACAGATCCTATTTGAGGGCGGATGAACCCGACAGATCCTATTTGAGGGCGGATGAACCCGACATATCCTATTTGAGGGCGGATGAACCCAACATATCCTGTTTGAGGGCGGATGAACCCAACATATCCTGTTTGAGGGCGGATGAACCCGACATATCCTATTTGAGGGCGGATGAACCCGACATATCCTATTTGAGGGCGGATGAACCCAACAGATCCTATTTGAGGGCGGATGAACCCAACATATCCTATTTGAGGGCGGATGAACCCGACAGATCCTATTTGAGGGCGGATGAACCCGACAGATCCTATTTGAGGGCGGATGAACCCGACATATCCTATTTGAGGGCGGATGAACCCGACATATCCTATTTGAGGGCGGATGAACCCAACATATCCTATTTGAGGGCGGATGAACCCAACATATCCTGTTTGAGGGCGGATGAACCCAACATATCCTGTTTGAGGGCGGATGAACCCGACATATCCTATTTGAGGGCGGATGAACCCGACATATCCTATTTGAGGGCGGATGAACCCAACATATCCTATTTGAGGGCGGATGAACCCAACAGATCCTATTTGAGGGCGGATGAACCCAACATATCCTTAAGACTTGAAGATGTCTTACCTTGAATACTTGTTGGGGATTGGGATGAAATTTCCCTTTCTACCTTCCCCATTTATTTTTTATATATATATATATATTTTTTTTTATCTATTATTATTATTATTATTAGCTTCCTCCTTTGAAGTCTAACCGCTGAGGATACCGACTTTCCAACCTTGTGTTGGACCCCTCGCAACTGCTAGTGATAACACTGTTGAGGAATTATTTACTTACCTGTTGGGGGTAAAATGTTATCAGCTGGGGGTACCTGACTTCCAGAAAATTTTTCTAAATGGAAGGAAAATTTTCTGCCCCAGTTTGATAATATCCCTTGTGGCATGCAGTTCTGGCATCAATGCCATTTCTGTTACCTGCTTCAAATCAAACAAAATTTTGTTAGTTTAAAACGCGGTGGTTGGTTGTGATACTCCTAATGGGATGGCTTTCCCTTTCTCTCTTCCTTGCTCTGTGCTCCACAACTTGTTGGGGATGATATTATGTGCTGGGGATAATCCCTTCCTGCTGGGGATATCCCTCTTCTTTCGTGGCATAGCTCGGAAACTGGCATTTCCCCGACCTTTTAGTCTAGCATGAATTTCCCCAAATCATGCACACTGCTTTCCTTGCTTTGTTCATGGGCCTTGGCCTTGAGGTTTATAACTTTTGGTAAAGGCGATGGTATCCCTCTTGACACTTGTCAATCTTTTTGTCAACTCCCTTTTGGGGATATCTTTTTGACACTGGCCTCGCGCTTGTTCCTTGACGACTATACCATTTGGGTGCACTAGTCAGATCTTATCTGGCATAATTGGAAAGCTGATGGCATATGTTGAAGTCAATTCACACTTGTTCTGACCAGACAGACTCTATTGGGGATTTTTCTATGAAAGGAAAAAGATAAAAGAAACAAAACAAAAGACAAAGGAAACGATGACTCTTTTACAAAAGAAACTATAAATAAAAACTCAAATGCAGATACCGACTCTAATGGCCATGACATGCGTATGTGGCCTATCCTTTACCGTCAATCATCTTTCAAGATCTTCAATTGGTGATTCCCCATCTGATTCTTGATCTTATTCGACTTGCAGTGCCCGAAGGGTTTTCACTATCAAGTCTCTCTCATTTTTGGCTTTTCTCTCAGCTTTCATCGCCTTATGGTGCCTGTGAAGGTTTTCACCGATAAGACTCTCTCATTTGTATCACTTTCCAGCTGGGGATTTGGAGTGTTGCCGGTATGACTCTTTCTGCTGGAGATTAGAGTCCCTTTTGTTGTGGAACAGAATGTTATGTTCGCCGGTAAGACTCTTCATTTGTTTGACTTGGCATCTTTTGAAGACTGATCAGAAGGTCTTTCTTTGGACCGTAATGTGGGTTTTGGATAGGGCTAGAAAGAAAGAGTATTAAAGACTCAAAAGTGCATCGATTCTGGGTTATTAATTACAACTTTCTGAACCAGATTTATTTACAACGAACGCAACCTCTGCCCCAGTTTCTTGCTTGGGGATATCTTAAATTTTTTTTTTCATTTTTCAAAACTATGACCGAGCCGTGAAGCGCCTACGTATCCTCTTTGAGGAATCAGGTCAAACGTAGTTCCCAATTCCTCTTTTTCATTTAATTTTCCTCTTTTTTTCTTTGTTATCAATTTTCTTTTCTTTTATTTTCTTTTTTTTTCTTTTTTCGTTTTGTTGTTTTCTTTCTTTTTTTTTTCTTTTTCGTTGCTACTGATTCCGAACGAGGGGTATGAAAGAAAATAAATAAGGCTCAAAAGGGGTTAACGAAGGATAAAGTGTTTGGGTAGCAGAACAAAATGCCTTCGTCATTCCAGTCTTCAAAACATGCCTAGTGCAAACAACACAATTTAAATTTGTAGTCTCTTCTGATGGTGCTGGACTTGACAATTATGTTAGACATATGTTTGTTCATTTGTCACTTCTAAAGCACCGTTGGGCGACACTCTCATTCTCATTATTATGAACGACCCTCATGCCAATTTAGGCGAATCTTTCTTTAACGGTATTCTTTGTGTTCAACTTGCCCCAGTTCCACATGACTCGAGCTCTGAATAATCTCAACCGTCCTTATTTCCTTTAAATGGTGTGAATCGCCTTTCCAGGGTTTTATGATTAACTTTTAAGATTATGCCCAAACTGGGTGCGCATGTCATGTCCCTAGAATCGGCGTTGAACAAAATGGTAAAAAGGACTAAACAAAAGATGACTGGAAATAATAAAAGACCGGACTTTGTATTAGACTACCGGCGAAATGGTTTAAATAACAAAGCAAACAAAACAATCCAGAACAAAATCCTAAAAACAAACTGGATAAGACAACATCCGACTCATAACCCTAATAATCCGAACAACAGAAATGACAACAAAATGAGCCACCACAAGCTTCTCTCTTGCTGACCAAGGAACAAAACGTCCTCCCACTTTATCAAAATCGGCATTTTAGCCACTGAGCTTTGCATCAATATTGCCAGCTTCAACCTCATCAACCTCCGTAGGCAAGTTCTCGAGGAGGTTCGAGTGCTCCATGTCACTGTTATTAATCGCAACCCGCCCTTCTCGGATCATTTTCTCTACTTCCTTTCTCCAGCTATGACAGCTCTCAATGTTGTGCCCTACGACATTGGAGTGGTAGGAGCATCGTGCTGCCGGATCAAAGCTCCTTGCAAGCGGATTTATAGTACATGCGGGGAGTGGCTCAATCGAACCAGCATGCCTTAGCCTTTCAAACAGACTGGCATAAGATATCCCGATGGGGGTGAGAGCCTCTCCTCGTTTCAGCAACCTCTTCATTCTTGCATGTTGACAGGGCCGGAAACCTGATCCAGATGGCTTTTGATGGGCTTGTGTGGGTGGGTAAGCATTTCGTGGAGTCGGGTCCCTGGGAAGTGAGGTATGGCTTTTGAGGTCGCAGGGAAAGAAATGGTGTTGGGGAGTGGAGAAGCATTGAGGAGTGATGGAGCTACTCGGGTAGCTGGGAAAGCTGCCATAAGTGGGTTGGGATGGAGAGTATGGGGGATCTTCCATTATGGTGTTGGGTGCTTGGGAAATGACCGAGCTCAAGAGACTTGGCGGTGGAGGGGGTGGTGCTTTTCCCGTTATCCATGCCTGATACATGTCTGCCACATGCCGTCTCAGCATTTTCACTTCTTCTACCAACCCGTTGTTCCGTTCGACCAATTGTTGTCGGTCATCAGTACCGACCCACTCGGTTCTACGGTTCTGAGCCATTGCCCTTTGATTTTGCTTTGCAGGGAGGAGTTACCACAACCAACCACTCTCTCTATATATGGACACATCAAAGGGAAGTCATCACGTTAGTGTTAGGGCATTGGACAGACAATCATATATCAAAAATGTACCCAAGCAGTTAGGCAATTGTGCCCCCTGAAAATCTTCCGCACTCTCTTTTATTTATTTATTATTATATATTTATTTTATTTTCTTTTATTTTTATTTTATTATTTTTCATTTTAGTGGTGGTCGAATCTTATGGAGATTGCTTACGTATCATGTCCCCGCATGAATCAGACCTTGCGTAGTTCGGACCAACAAGAGATAAACAATAACAAACCATTTTTCAATTTTCATATTAAAACAAACTGAGTTTCAAAGGTTTGAAGATGACCTACAAACTCGAAATCAAATAACCCATATACTTCAATCAAGAGATTTATAAACTCAAAAACAAAAGGCTAACTCCCTTTCTCTGTTCGACAAATGCAACCAAATGGTTATTTTTGCAAATGTGGCCCCTTCCGAATTTCATATGAATTTTGAGGCCGGGGAGGATTATTTTGACACTTTACAAACTTGTCCGTTCTTTTACGAAAATAACCTTTCGACAACTGAAAGACACTCTAAGGCTATTTCGGCAAGAACGGTTCAAGGCGCGGCCGAAGCTGGCTCGACTTATTATGACAAAATTTGAACGGTATTCACCTGACCGTCGACTCTTTTTTTTTTCAAATCACAATAAAACTTGGTGTTGCAAAACACGGCCATTCAGCGTGTCGGGGGCAAAGGTTTAAAAGGCTGTGTGGGTCAACTAGACCAAAAATCCTAAACATGGCCCCAAAAGGTGGCTATTTATGCAAAGTCAGCCTTCCGGCGTTCCCTTCGGGAACATTCGGCTATTTACGACATAACAACATCACCTAACTTATTTATGACTCTTTTTATCGTTTTTCAAATTTAGAAAACTCAATATTGCAAACACGACCTTTCAACGTCTCGGGGACGAAGATTTTTAAGGCTGTGTGGGTCAACTGGACCAAATCTTAAATATGACCCAAAAGTGGCTATTTATGCAAAGTCAGCCTTCCGGCGTCCCCTTCGGGAACATTCGGCTATGTCTTGATAAAACAGCGTCACCCGACTTCTTTATGACAGAATTAAAATTTTGACATGTTTTTTTTTCTTTTTATTATTATTTATTTATTTTTGGCTATTTTAGCAAAAGGTGAGGTTGGACCCGATGAGGGTTGCCTACGTATCTCACATCCGGTGAGAATCAAACCCGCGTAATTCGGGCAAATAAACTGTTTTTGAGAGGACCCTTTTCCATTTTCTATATTTTTTTTATTATTATTTTCACAACAATCAAATAGACTATTATTCTATTATTTTCATTTATAACAAACAAACGAATTAACGAAAAACATAAAACATTCCTTCTTTTTTGAGAAGGTGGGGTTGGACCCGATGAGGGTTGCCTACGTATCTCACATCCGGTGAGAATCAAACCCGCGTAGTTCGGTCAATCAAGGATAAGTAAATGAACTAACCTTTTTTGAATTTGAAAGAACTACTTCAAAAGAAGAAAGGAAGTATATTTTTGAATTTCATTGGCTTTTTTTTTTATTATTCTAAAGAAGAAGAAGAAAATATTTTTTTTGGAATTTTACCTTTAATAAAAGAAATGCTTCTAACATGTTTTTTTTTCTGAATCTTCTAAAGAAGAATCAAAATATTTTCGGTTTTTTTTTTTTTTATTATTATTATTTACACAATTAGCGAGACTTTCTAAAGAAGTCAATAATGGAAAATATATTCGGATTTTTTTTTTATTTTTGAAGATTGGGGTTCTAACAACTTCTCTAAACCTTTGGCAAGACAAATGCACTTGCAACACATGAATATATATATACATTTTGGAAATAAAGGAAAACTTTTGGATTTGTTATATATAACATATATTTGCAATAATTAAACCCCTTTCGACGCCCGACTCTTTTTTTTTATAACCTAAATAAACTTTTGGACTTTTGACATTTTTTCAAAACAAGACTGCTAATAAACAAACTAATAAGACATTTTTTATTTTCTCCAAATTTCGACAGAGCTTCGACTCTACTTGGTTTTTTCTCCACGCTGTTATTTTCTCCTCTTTTCCACAATTTTCTAATTTGTGGATGATGATGAAAACATACACAATCCTTTTTTTTTTTGAATTTTCAATGTTTTTATTTTATTTTATATATATACATATATATTTTATTTTTTATTTTTATTATATTTTCAAAATGTGGCATGGGAGACATAACGATTTCCAAGACTTCTTGGATTCCGCAAATGCTCCCCATGCGCTTTTCCCAACATATGAAGCGTGGGGGACACATGAGAATTCCAAGACTTCTTGGATTCCACAAATGTTCCCCATGTGCTTTCCCAAAAAGCAAGCGTGGGGGACATAGGGAATTCCAAGGCTTCTTGGATTCCACAAATGTTCCCCATGCTTTGATTAAAATAAAATCATGCTGGAAATGACCAAATGACTCATTCGCCCTTGACTGAATACAACATGTAGCACATAGGATGCCATAAGATGGTCTATTATTTTCAGGTTGCTTGTCCTAGACGGACCCAACCCCTATGTTGAGTCCCCTAAGTCAAATGCACATGATGCAAATAAACGTTCCTACTAGGGATCCGGCATGAAATCACGTTATTCTATGTTCAAAAGCCTGGGTAAGTGTTCTAGACAGTGTACCCGAGCGGACAACTCGAGTCGAGGAGGGGCAACTTACCGGGAACCAAAAGGCCGTCTGGCTTCGTAACTTATCCGTCCCCTTTCTTATTTCGGGTATTGACACTAACAGAATAGGGAGTCTCGACCAGCGAGCTTCTCCCTGGAGGTAAGAAGAGAAGGGTTTCGGCACAGTTTATATACAGCCCAAATAATATCAAAGCGGTAAAAGCAGCATTTAGCACATTAGGCTCAAACACGTAAAAAAAACCAGATAATAAATAAATCCAAATAATAACAATTATTTCAAGCTCGAATTCTTAAACCTGAACCAGTGGTTCTGGGCCAAATCCCCAGCAGAGTCGCCAGAGCTGTCACACCTCCTTTTTCCGCGCCCGGGGGGGGCGCAGGGGGAGTTTTTTCCAATTAAAGGACAATCGAAACGGGATTTATTTATTAATTTCAGAGTCGCCACTTGGGAGATTTAGGGTGTCCCAAGTCACCAATTTTAATCCCGAATCGAGGAAAATAATGACTCTATATTATAGTCTGCGTACCAGAAATCCGGATAAGGAATTCTGTTAACCCGGGAGAAGGTGTTAGGCATTCCCGAGTTCCGTGGTTCTAGCACGGTCACTCAATTGTTATATTCGGCTTGATTATCTGATTTTAATACAATTATGAACCATGTGCAGATTTTATCTTTTAACCGCTTTATTAATTATTATTATTAAGAATGTGAACATCGCTTAAAATATGTCTTTGGACTGCGTCACATGAAATGCACCCACAATCCGGAACATATCTTATTTGACGTTTTGGGATTTGGATTTGGGTCGCATGAAATGCACACCCAAGTTTAAGAAAGTAAATTATTAAACACGCGCCTAAAGAGACTATCGCGTTATTATTTCGGGAAAGCCACGAAATTCACTAAGCGGCCCTCCTGAATTCTAAGTAATTTTAAACAAGTATTTACTGAGGGCCCCGCAATTTGTATTTTTATTCGGCGAGGCTCATCTCATTCTTATTTTTTAAAAGAATTTGCAACTTCATGGATATACATCTCGGGCCACGTCACAATCAATGTGCCCGTGACTAGAGACATATTTCGACTCCGTTGAGATTTGGATTTGGGTCACATAAATGTGCACCCGAGTTTAGGGAGATAACATTATTAAAGGCGCGCCTAAAGCAGCTAGCGCATTATTATTTTGGGTAGGGCCATGAAATTTGCTAAACGACCCATCCCGGAATCTAAGTATTTAATACATATATTTTGTGAGGGCCCCGCAATTTGTCCCTTTTATTTGGCGAGGCTCGTCTCATTTTATTTTATTTTTTATTATTATTATTATTTTTTATTATTATTATTTTTTATTTTTATTTTTAAAGGGATGCCATTTTTACGCCTTTAACCATACTAAACCTTCAGCCTCTTTACAAATACAATCTCATAACTTGTCAAGATTTGCTAAAAGAAGTTAAACGAATGAGTGTTTCGGGCGTAGCAACAACAGGTACTAATACTAATTTTGTCCAAATAAACTGAGACAATAATAACATAACACATTGAACGTAAATAATAACAATACTAATCTTGGGACTACTAATACGATTAAATCAAATGACATCAAGTAATCAATAATAACATAACACAAAAATGAACTAAAATGCATACGGTGAAACATAAGCAGGAAATTATCATATCAATTGATATATCGCAACTTCAAACATTGAACGTAAAATTTCTTTAATCCAATACATCGAGGCTTACTAACCTGAATAAGCAGAAACGCCTAGAGCCATTGACCGAACCTCAACATCGACTTCAACGGACGGACTCGACGCGCCAGACCTCGACGAACAAAGACGACCTCAACGGACTGCACGACAACAGTGAAAGAACGACGATAACATCAGCTGAAGCAGTGGTGGTCGCGTTTGGACGGTGGGGTTGCGGGCAGTGGTTGACGGACGTGGGGTGGTGGCGTTTCGAAGTTTGGACGCGAGAGGGTGGCGACGAAAGGTTGCTGGGCTTCGAACGTTGGGGGTGCGACTGGAGGTGGAGAAATATATTTGTGGTGGTGTTAGGGTGGTGTTTGGGGCAGTGGTCGTGAGGTCGTCGGTTATGGTGGAGGTGACGGGGTGGACAACAATGGAAGTTTGTTGATGGTTTTGGGCAGTAGGGGTGTTGGGTTTGGATTGTGACGGGGTCGAACGGTGGTGATGCTTGGTCGACGGGGGAAGCTCGCAACGGGTTGCAATGGCGGACGTGGACTGGCGGGTGGTTGCTGTTGGTTTTTGGTGACGGGGGTACGACGGGCCTGGTTTTTCCGGTGGGAAGCTTAGGAGGAGGAGGTGTGGTTGCCGGTGATGGGGGGGTGTTTGGACAGTAGAGTCGACTGGTTTGGGTAGTGGTCGACGAACGGGTTGCGAGATGACGAGGGAGATGTGTCGTCGGAGCAGGTGGTCGTTTGGTGGTTTAACGTCGGGAACTGGGGAAGGTGACGGGGTCCTTTGGGTTTGGGACGCTGGGGGGGAAGCCGGGATCGATCCAGTAGGTTTTTTTTCGCAGGCTTTGTAGTTTCTTTCTTTTTTTTTCCTCTGAAGAAGAAAGAGGAACTGTAGTATATCTTTTCCAAATCTCAAAAGTCCCGTTTTTTCAACTTTTCCAAAAAGTCTCCTTTCCTTTTCGTTGGTCCCCCGTCCATTTAGCATGGGTTTTGCCCAGAAAAATGAGCCCACGCGTGGTGGGGTTCGAGGCATATGTCCCCCACGCGTGGTGGGGTTCCCCATGTGTCCTGGACACTGTTTATTATGGGCTAGGTCCGAAAATTAGGCCTAAAACCGGGTAGTTTAAACCCGAATATTATTCTTTTGCCCGGACCCGAGAAATAGGAACACGTTGCTTAACTAGTCCTATGTAAGCAAAATAACTACCAAAAATAAGACTAGTATTTAACAAAACTATATCTTTTTAAATATTTTTCAAGGTTTAAAAATAGCTACAAAATATTAATAAAACTATTTTTTGTAATTTTCGTTTTTAAATATTAAGATAAAATATGAGGTAATATTTTTGTATTTTTTCAAAGTTAAAAATGCCTATAAAACTTTAATAGAATTATTATTTTTGTATTTTTTCGAAATTATATAAGGTATAAAAATAAAGTGCAATTTTTGTATTTTTCAAGTTTATGAGAAATACATAAACTAAAATTTTTATATATATTTTTTGAAATTTTCTTTTTTTTGCAACGAAATAAAGTAAAATAGTTAAAATAGCTATACTAGACCCAATTTCACATATTCATGCTAAAAATGTGAAAATTCTCGGGGAGGGTCAAAAATCACGTGCTTACACTCATCTCAAGAGATATTGCAATCAGCTGCAAGGAGCCGGTGGAAAGGAAGAACTACTCATGGCCTATTTCGGAGAAAGTCTAGTTGGCATCGCATCTGAGTGGTACATGGACCAGGATATATCCCGCTGGTACATCTGGGATGATCTTGCTAGAGATTTCGTCAGGCAGTTTCAGTACAACATTGATATTGCTCCAAATAGGAACTCATTGACAAACTTGAAAAAGAAATCCTCAGAAAGCTTCCAAGAGTACGCAGTTAAATGGCGTGAGCAGGCATCCAAGGTAAAGCCTCCGATGGATGAGGTTGAAATGGTCACAGTTTTCCTTCAAGCTCAGGAAGCTGACTACTTCCAAAATATGATGTCCACAATGGGTAAACCGTTCGCTGAAGCTATCAAGATTGGCGAAATGGTTGAAAATGGGCTGAAAACGGGTCGAATTCTAAGCCAATCCGCTATCAGAGCTACCTCCCAAGCCATTCAGGGTGGGTCTGGAGGAATAGCAAAATGAAAGAAAAAGGAAGAAACATTCATGACAGTGTCGGCTGCAAGGAGAAACTGTACTCCCAGATCCCTTTTCTCAGAAAGGACCCCGCAACACTATTACCCTCACCAAGACTTGGCCTATACTCCTCAGCCATACTCGGTCATGAATGCTCAGCCTTATGTCCGGCCACAACAACAAGCCAACAGAAATCAAGCTCCATTTCCTAGAAACCAACCTCCTTACCAAACCCACTACAACCCTCGTCCTCCACAAAATAATTTCCACCCTCATGAACCGCCCAAGAGGCCAAATTTCACACCAATTGGCAAAACCTACTCCAGCCTGTTACCAAAGCTTGTTCAAATGGGTCTGCTACAGCCTGTTCCTCAAATCAGGCAAAACCCAACATCACCCGCTTACAGATCCGGTACCCGATGCGCCTATCACTCAGGGGCAGAAGGGCATGACATGGATGATTGTTGGACTATGAAGAGAGCCGTTGAGAAATTGATAGAACAAAGGAAGATAGTGCTGAGGGATGAAGATGTTCCCAATGTGACCAACAACCCACTGCCAGCCCACAACAACGGGCCGGTAATTGGAATGATTTGTGAGGATAAGGAATTTGACCCAGCATTGAAGGCCATCATTGCCATTGTTGACGAAGAAAAGAAACCAAAAGCTGCCCCGAAGCAAGATAAAGGGGAGAAAAAGAAAGAAACCACCCCTCCAAAGTCAGAGAAGAAAATTGAAGTTGAGACCGGGGCAACGCCTCCCAAAGATGTTGTTCTCTACGTCCCTCAAGGCCGTAAAGAAAAGCAGATGACATTGAGTCCTCCCAGGAGATTCGAGCTGAACAAAACAACCCAGATGTATGTGCCCAAGGGGGCTTATGTGATGCGGGGGCCAATTAAGCCATCGAGGCTAAATGAGCCCGTGGTTATTGGACGCGCGCCACAGAAGCCCATGAAAGATCCTACAGTTGTGCCCTGGAACTACAACAAAACGGTGGTGACCTATAAGGGCAAAGAAATCCCAGGAGAAGTTCAAGAAAATAACCCTGTTGAAAAGTATTTCAATTTGGAAGAGGTGAACAACGCTACTAGAAAGCGCTTCCCACTTAAGAAGCCCGTGAGTGCCAAAGAAGCGGAGGCTTTCTTTCAAAAAATCAGATAATAGGCCAATTGTAATAGTTTAAGCGACCGTGCTAGAACCACGGAATCCGGGAATGCCTAACACCTTCTCCCGAGTTAACAGAATTCCCTACTCAGAATTTCTGGTTCGCAGACTTCAAAAGGAAAGTCGAAATTTTCTCGATTTGGGATTTAAAATAAATCGGTGACTTGGGACACCAAATAAACTATCCCAAGTGGCGACTCTGAATTTAATAATTAATCTCATTTCGAATAATGTCACTTAAATTGGAAAAACTCCCTTATATACCTTCGGGTGTGTAAAAAGGAGGTGTGACAGCTCTGGCGACTCCGCCCCGAAGCCATCCGAACCATCGGAACTCAGATTCGAGCCCTCTAACACATAAGTCAACATCCGGTTGACTTTTCCAACTCAAACTTCCTCAAAAGAGACTAGATGTCTCAAACCTTACTAAAATCATTCCGAATTCGATCCGACCAACCCGATACCACATAACACGGATAAACAAAGCATAAAGAAGTAGAAATGGGGAAATCAGAGCGGTAACTCATAAGACAACTGGCCGGGTCGTCACATCCTCCCCAACTTAAACAAATGTTCGTTCGCAAACGAATCAAGAAATATGCCTAAAGCCTAAAATAGGTGAGGATATCTGCTCCGCATCTCCCGCTCGGCCTCCTAGGTAGCCTCCTCCACGGGCCAACCTCTCCACCGAACTTTCACTGAAGTTATATCCTTTGACCTCAACTTTCGAATCTGACGACCCAAAATAGCTACTGGCTCCACATCATATATCAAATCATCATCCAACTGAACCGTGCTGAAATTCAGAACATGAGACGGATCCCCAATATACTTCCGAAGCATAGATACATGAAATATCGGATGCACACTCGACAAGCTGGGTGGAAAAGCAAGCTAATAAGCCACCTCCCCAATCCTCCGAAGCACCTCAAAAGGCCCAATGAACCGAGGACTCAATTTCCCTTTCTTCCCAAATCTCATAATACCCTTCATGGGCGAAACTTTCAATAGAACCTTTTCCATAACCATGTAGGAAACATCCCAAACCTTTCTGTCAGCATAACTTTTTTGTCTCGACTGCGCGGTACGAAGCCTCTCCTGAATCACCTTCACCTTTTCTAAGGCATCCTACACCAAGTCTGTCCCAAATAGCCTAGCCTCACGGGGCTCGAACCAACCAACTAGAGATCTACACTGCCTCCCATACAAAGCCTCATATGGAGCCATCTGAATACTCGACTGGTAGCTGTTGTTATAAGTAAACTCTGCAAGCGGTAGAAACTGATCCCATGACCCTCTGAAATCAATGACACAAGCACGCAACATGTCCTCCAACATCTAAATAGTGTGCTCCGACTACCTGTCCGTCCGAGGGTGAAAAGTTATGCTCAACTCAACCTGAGTACCCAACTCTTGCTGCACAAACCTCCAAAATTGCGAGGTAAACTGAGTGCCCCTATCTGAAATGATGGAAACTGGGACACCATGCAAGCGAACAATCTCTCGGATATAGATCTCTGCCAACCGCTCTGAAGAATAGGTAGTACACACAAGAATGAAGTGCGCGGACTTGGTCAGCCGATCCACAATCACCCAAATAGCATGGAACTTCCTCAAAGTCTGTGGAAGTCCAACTACAAAGTCCATAGTGATCCTCTCCCACTTCCACTCTGGAATATCTATCCGTTGAAGCAAGCCACCCGGTCTCTAATGCTCATATTTCACCTGCTGACAATTGAGACACCGAGCTACAAATCCCACAATGTCTTTCTTCATTCTCCTCCACCAATAGTACTGCCTCAAATCCTGATACATCTTCGCGGTACCCGGATGAATAGAATATCGCGAGCTATGGACCTCCTCCAGAATCAAATCCCAAAGCCCATCCACATTGGGCACACAAATTCGGCCCTACATCCTCAACACCCCATCATCTCCAATGGTCACATCTCTGGCATCATCGTGCTGAACTATGTCCTTAAGGACAAGCAAATGCGGATCATCATATTGGCGCTCTCTGATGCGATCATATAAGGAAGATCGAGAAACCACACAAGCCAATACCCGACTAGGCTCCGAAATATCTAATCTCACGAACCGATTGGCCAAGGCCTGAACATCAACTGCAAGAGGTCTCTCCCCAACTAGAATATATGCCAAACTCCCCATATTCACTGCCTTTTGGCTTAAGGCATCGGCCACCACATTGGCCTTTCCCAGATGGTAAAATATAGTGATATCATAATCCTTAAGCAACTCCAACCACCTCTGCTGCCTCAAATTGAGATCCTTCTGTTTGAACAAGTGTTGGAGGCTGCAATATCAGTAAACACCTCACAAGACACGCCATACAAGTAATGCCTCCAAATCTTCAATGCGTGAACTATGGCAGCCAACTCCAAATCATGAACGGGGTAGTTCTTCTCATGAGGCTTCAACTGACGAGAAGCATAAGCAATAACTCTACCCTTCTGCATCAAAACGCAGCCAATACCAACTCTCGAAGCATCACAATACACGGTATATGAACCTGAAGCTGATGGCAAAGCTAACACTAGAGTTGTGGTCAAAACCGTCTTGAGATTTTGAAAGCTCTCCTCACACTCGTCCGACCATATAAATGAAGCACCCTTCTGGGTCAACTTGGTCAAGGGCGATGCGATAGATGAAAATCCCTGAACAAACCGGCAATAATAGCCTGCCAAACCAAGAAAGCTGTGAATCTCTATGGCTGAGGACGGTCTAGGCAAACTATGAACCGCCTCTATCTTCTTCGGATCAACCTAAATACCCTCGTTGGACACCACATGTCCCAAGAAAGCCACTGAACTGAGCCAAAACTCACACTTGGAGAACTTTGCATAAAGATTCTCCTCCCTCAATCTCTACAACACAACTTTCAAATGCTCCGCGTACTCCTCCTGACTACGTGAATACACCAGAATATCATCAATGAAGACTATGACAAACGAGTCGAGATAAGGCCGGAACACGCTGTTCATCAAATGCATGAACGCTGCTGGGGCATTGGTCAACCCAAAGGACATCACCAAGAACTCATAATGATCATATCGGGTCCTAAAAGCTGTCTTAAGAATATCCGAGTCCCTGATCTTCAACTGATGAAAACCTGAACGGAGATCAATCTTGGAGAACACTCTCGCTCCCTGAAGCTGGTCGAATAAATCATCAATGCGAGGTACATGATACTTGTTCTTAATTGTTACCTTATTCAATTGCCTATAATCAATGTACATCCTCATAGTGTCATCCTTCTTCTTCACAAATAGAACTGGCGCACCCCAATGTGACACACTAGGCCGAATGAACCCTTTATCAAGGAGTTCCTGAAGCTGCTCTTGTAACTCCTTCAACTCCGCTGGTGCCATATGATACGGCGGAATAGAAATGGGCTGAGTGCCCGGCACCAGGTCAATACCAAAATAAATATCCCTGTCTGGTGGCATGCTCAGCAGGTCTGCAGGAAACACATTGGGAAAATCCCTCACAATTGGAACATAATCAATACTGGGAGTCTCAGCACCGACATCCCTCACATTGGCTAGATACGAAAGACAACCCTTCCCAACCATATACTGGGCTTTCAAGAATGAGATCACTCTACTGGGAACATAATCGGTCACACCTCGCCACTCGATCCGTGGCACACCCGGCATAGCCAATGTGATTGTCTTAGCATGACAGTCCAAAATAGCACGACGCGGAGATAGCCAATCCATGCCCAAAATGACATTGAAATTCACCATACACAATAATAAAAGATCCACATGGGTCTCTAGACCCCCAATAGTCACCACACACGACCACTGCACACGGTCTACAACAACAGTATCGCCCACCGGAGTAGATACATGAACAGGTGAAGCAAGAAACTCACAGGGCATACCCAAATAACAAGAAAAGTATGATGACACAAAAGAAAAGGTGGAACGGGGATCAAATAATACAGAGGCATCTCTGTGGCAGACTGAAACAATACTTGTAATAATAGCATCTGAAGCAATAACATCGGGTCTGCCTGGAAGTGCATAGAAATGGGCCTGACCGCCACCTGATCGACCTCGCCCTCTGGGGCGACCCCTAGCTATTTGACCTCCACCCCTAGCTGGCTGGGCGGGTGGTGGTGAAGCAACTGGCACTAAAGTCGATGACTGACCCCTCTACATAGGTGAACTCGCAAGATGACAAGGGCACTACCTCCACATATGACACATCTCATCACACTCATAGCAACTCCCAGGTGCTGGAGAAGGGGACTGAAGGGAACCCCTCGCACCAGAGTGACTAGCAGATGCACTCGGCATAGAAGAGCTCTGCACTGATGGAGCACGAGACGAACTCTGAGCTGGAAGGGCACTAAGTGATGACTGACCCTGATGAGAACTATGAGAACCATTACCCAATGACGCCCCACGATAACCTGGGCGAGCTGGCTGAGCATGCCTGAATGGACAGCCTCTGTCGTGCTGAAACTGACCCCTCGAAAGAGTACCACTGTAACTTCCAGATCCTTGAGGCCTCTTGGCCTCCCTCTCCTCTCGCTCCTGGCGACGAACAGACTCAATCTTACGGGCAATATCCATAACCTCCTCGAAAGTGGCACTAATCACCCTCTCCCTGGTCATGAGAATACGAAGCTGATAAGTGAGGCCGTTAACAAACCTCATAATCCTCTCTCTATCTGTCAGAACCATACAAATAGCATGACGAGATAACTTGGAGAACCTTATCTCACACTACGTCAGAGTCATATCTCCCTGATGCAACCACTCAAACTCTCTACGCAGCTCCTCTCTGCGGGATTGCAGCACATACTTCTCCAGAAAGAGAACGGAGAACTGCTGTCTGGTAAGGGGTGCTGCACCAACAGGCCTACGCCTCTCAAAAGCCTCCCACTAAGTAAAGGCAGCTCCAAAAAACTGATAAGTAGTGAAAGCGACCCCACTGGTCTCCAGAATACAGGCTGTACGAAGCATCCTCTGGCACTTATCTAAGAAACCCTGGTCATCCTCGCCCTCTGCACCACTGAAGGTCGGAGGCTGCAGTCTACCAAACCTCTCCAACCTACGCTGCTCTTCCTCTGGCATAACAGGAACTACATAGTCCTGAGCAGCTGTAATCGGCTAGGCTGGATGTGCCCCCAACATTTGAAGTCCCTGCACGACCTGCTCAGGTGTGCGAGCAGCGGGAGTCTGATTGCCTCCCCCGGCCTGAGAAGTAGTTGCAGCCGTAGTGGTTGAAACCGCCTGAGCTAGCCAGTGCAAACTGATAAGATCTGAGCCAAGGCCTCCTGAAGACTCGGAATCACAATGGGCACAACTGGTGCCTGAGCTGGTGTTGCTGGAGCGCCCATAACTGGGACCTGACCCTGAACTGGGGCAGCTGGTGGATCTGCAGGTGCTGCCCTAGCTGCTCTGCCCCTACCACGACCACGGCCATGTCCTCCGCCTCTTGTGGCCACAGCTGGTGGTACTGGTGGTCGCCCATCTGACCGGTAGCGCGTATCCTCACCATCTGTGAGAGACTAAAACAACAGAAGTTTAGTACTCGGATCAATGAATTCGCACGACAAGAATTTCAAGAATATGAAGTTTTTCCTAAAGGTTCTGCAACTTCTCGAGGATAAATACAAACGTCTCCATACCGATCCGCGAGACTCTACTAAACCTGCTTATGACTCGTGAGACCTATGTAACCTAGGCTCTAATACCAACTTGTCACGACCCTAACTCGGAACCGGTCGTGATGGAGCCTCTCGTGAAGACAAGGCCAGCCAACTACTCCCAGTTCAATCTTTAAGTAGTTAAACATTAAGAAACAATAATAAGCATAATCCATTAAACCAAGGTTTAAGCAGTTAAAAATATAATTTGCGGAAAATAACCCTAATACAGCCCGAAACCGGGGTGTCACTAGTCATGAGCATCTATAAATCCTACTACAAGCCCGATAGGTCTATAACTACTACAAATGTCTGAAAAGAGATCGAAATGACAAAGAGGGAGAAACACGGGACTGCATACGCCAAGCAGCTACCTCGTAAACTCCGAATGTCTACCAGGAGCCCTCAACTCGCACTGGCAGGATCAGTAACGCCTGAATCTGCACACGGGGCGCAGAGAGTAAAGTGAGTACTCCAACTCAGTGAGCAACAAGTGTAAATAAAGACTGAAAGCAGAAAATCATGTAAGGCACAAAAGCATGCTATAATGAAGCAGTAAAACCATTTAAACACAGTAAAAACCAGTGAAAATAGGTAGAAATCTTTTAACTCAAATTTAACTTCATGAAAAGCATTTTTCAACAATTTAACACGTAATTGACAGTCAATTATGAAAAGTAAACGCATAAGGTTCGCCCCTCGGGCACAATATCAAAAAATTCGCCCCTCGGGCAACATCTCAGAATAGTACCAGCCCCTCGGGCAATCACATAGAACAATACCAGCTCCTCGGGCTAAATCTCACATCACAATGGGCACCCGAACTCACTGGGGGTGTACAGACTCCTGGAGGGGCCCCTTACGGCCCAAGCGCAATATCAAGCCACCTCGTGGCATTATTACTAGGCCCTCGACCTCATATCAATCAAGCCACCTCGTGGCGTACATATCTTAGTCCCTCGACCTCATAATCAATATCAAATGTTTCCCCACAACATAAGCCCTCGGCCTAACTCAGTCAAAAATTCTCGCAAGCCACTCGGGCAGTAGTAAAACATGTTTGTTAGCCAAAATATCATTTAAAAGATCATGTAAGTGTTAAAACAAAGTAAACATGGCTGAGTATGAAAAACAGTGAAATATAACATGACAAAGTTCAAGTATATAATCAAAACAGCGAGGAAATACCAGTAAAAATCCCCTAATGGATCAAATAGTTGGCACAAGACCCAAATATGGCATTCAGCCCAAATCATGATGATAGCAAATAGATTTCAGTCAAATACGCGATAAAATAGTCGTTCAGGACGGACCAAGTCACAACCCTCAAAAGTGCACGACCCCACGCTCGTCATCAAGCGTGTGCGTCACCTCAATATAGCGCAACAATGTGCAAGTCCAGGGTTTCATACCCTCAGAACATCATTTACAATCATTACTCACCTCGAACATGTCAAATCTCTAGCTCGCGGCGTCTTTGCCCCTCGAGTCGGCCTGCACTCGCGTCGAATCTATCCAAAATCAGAACGAGGACGTCAAAATATGCTAAGGAGACGAAGCCCAAGCGAAAATAATCAAAATACGACACAAATCCCGAAATTACCAAAACCCGACTCCTGGGCCCACGTCTCGGAATTCAATAATTTTTGTCAATAGATTCCTTATTACCCCACGAGTTCATACATATCAAAGTTCTAAAATCCGACCTCAAATAGTCCTTCAAATCCTCAATCAAAGGTCTAAGTTTACAAGCCCTAGTTTCCCCAATTTTTCACCCTTAATTTCAATGATTTCTAGCTCTAATCCGTGTATTAATAGCATAGGAATGAGTTTTAGGTCCAAATTCCTTACCTCAATGAAGTTCCCTTGAAATTCCTCTTTCAAATCTTCAAAAAAGCTCCAAAGCCGAGATAAAAATGGTGAAATTAGCTAAAATTCACAAAGGCCACAACTTGTACTTTCTACCTATACATTTTCGCATCTGCGACCCAATACCCGCTTCTGCGGTACCGCATATGCGGTTCTTCCGCTGCTTCTGCGAAAATCACTTACTCCCCTTAGTCCGTATCTGCGGTCCCCTACCCGCATCTGCGACATCGCAGATGCGGTCCTCTTAGCCGCTTCTGCGATTCCTGCTCCTCAAGCTCTTTTCGCTTCTGCGATCAAATCCTCCGCTTATGCGGCGCTGCACCTGCGGTCCCCAATCCGCAGGTGCGGAAATACTATAAGCAACAAATTCAGCAGCTGCGACAAAGTCCAAACTTCCCCGTTAACCATCCGAAATCACCCCGAGGCCCCCGGGACCTCAACCAAAAGCACAAACATATCCTAATACCTTATTCAAATTGTTCCAATCATCAAAACACCTCAAACAACATTAAATCACCCAAAACACATCGGATTCAAGCCAAATAATTCAAAAATCTTTCGAATTCCGCTTTCGATCAAAAATCCAACCAAACCACATCTAAATGACCTGAAATTTTACACACACACCCCAAATGACCCAACGGAACTACTGCAACTCTCGGAATTCCATTCTAGCCCCTATATCAAAATCTCGTCTACCAACCGGAAATCGCCAAAATATCAACTTCGCAAATTCAAGCCTAAATCTACTCCGAACCTCCAAAACTCATTCCGATCATACTCCTAAGTCCCAATTCACCTCCCGAAGCTATCCGAACCATCAGAACTCACATCCGAGCCCTCTAACACATAAGTCAACACTCGGTTGACTTTTCCAACTCAAGCTTTCTCAAAAGAGACTAGGTGTCTCAAACCTTACCAAAATCATTCCGGATTCGATCTGACCAACCCGATACCACATAGCACGGATAAACAAAGCATAAAGAAACACAAATGGTGAAATCGGAGCGGTAACTCATGAGACGACTGGACGGGTCGTCACATCTTGGGATTTGAAATTTTGCCAAAATATAGGCAAAATCTATGACCAAATATGTGTTTGCCAAATAAAATCCAAATTTATTTTGGCAAAATCTATGGACAAACGGCTCCTAATATTCATAGCTCAGGTGTCTGTACTGTTTTAAGTGTGTCATCATTTCAAAAGGGTTATGACTATTTTTACCAATAATGATTGTTAATAGAACACATATTTTATTTTTGAACTACTTTTCGTTTGTTTTTTCTACCAAAAATAAAACTTTAAGATGGAAAATATGAATCCAGGTTTTTCTTAATTCTTACTGCCTCCATTTTAGAGTCCGTCTGGACATAAAATCTTTTTCCTTTTTTCTAAAAAATATTTATTTTTTTCCGAAATCAGCGTTTGTTCATAAAATTTCCAATTTTCACTTGAAGATACATTTTGAAAATTTTCGAAAATTTTAAAAACTCCAAAAGCTATTTTTCAAAATTTTCACTTAAATCACTTACAAAACTTTAAAAATAACCTAAAATTATATTCATGTCCAAACACAACTCTAAATTTCAAACACCATTTTCACTTGAAAATTATTTTCCCCCTAATTTGAAATTTTACGATTCTTATGTCCAAACACCCACTTAATTAATTTTGTATTATTTTCTTATTATTTTTTTCTAGAAAGATTGGTAAGATTTGTATATTTAAAAGTAATTAACTTTAAACTTTTAATTTTATCCTAAATAGAAAGTTGTTATAGCCGCAAAAATGTTATGGCATATTTACATCACAAATTTTAAAAATTCTTATCATTTTCTTAAATTTCTTGTCAAATCAAACTATATCAAATAAATTGAAATGGGAGAGTACGTATTAGTTTAGACGCTTACCTGCGGATGACTTGATTGTGCAATAAATTACATCACTAGTCTTCTTAAATACTTACTTAAAATCGAAGAATATCAAAAACACTTTAAAAATAATAACATGTTATAAATAGAATTTTATTTATGATGAATATCTATATTTAGAGAGATTTTAGGGTTTATTACTTGGTGGCTAAGTCACTCTCTCCCTATAAATAGAGGGTTATACTCCATTGTTATTCATCCCAAATCAATAAAAATTCTCTCTCCCTACTTTTCTCTGCAATATTCTTCTTCTTTTATTGTTTCATAATACGTTATTAGCACGAGACTCTAACAAATTGAGTAAAAGTTTTTGAGATTGAGTATAATGATTGTCAATTGTTCCATGAACTTCCTTCATGATTAAATTCTGGATTTAAGGTATGTATTTTACCGTATTTCTCTCTTTTATTCTATAATTTGATTTTAAATACAAACAAAGAAAATAAATTTTGATTATAACTCTAATAGAGTTAGTAAGAAATTATAACCACCTGAAGTGGTAAAATTTCTATGTCTTGTCATGATCAAAAGTAATGTATGATCGTGATTACAAGAAGTGGAAACCCGTCCCATTGAATTTGCTCCGTTCTCATTCCCTTAAGAGAATGTGATAGCAGTATGTAATAATTCTGAAAGAAGACAAAATTATTACCGTGAAGGTATCAATGGATGTGGACGTGGCAATAGACGAAATTATAATCGTCATCATTGTGATAATGAGAATAATAAGAAATTTTGTGGAAAAATCCATCATTGTCTCATCTTGATCCACGTGCTTCTATTTTTGAAAAAGAGGTGCAAAAGATTATTCATTTGCAAAAAATAGCAAACCAAATGCCATATGCATTTATGGATCTGAAAAGGATAACAAAATCACATATCCCTGCAGAGAATGTTCTCATCCGTATTGATGTCCCTGTTGGACAATCTTCTAGTGTCATAGCTAATGAGTCAAAAGCACGCCTAAAATGCGGCAGACCATTAAGTTCTAAGGATCGAAATCCTAGAAAAAGGAAAATATATGATCAAGATGACACTACGAAAGAGTCTCACGAAGAAATCCACGATTTAGTAAATTCTGAGATTCATGAAGAAACCACTTAGCCTGAGACTCAAGAAAATAAGGAACTATCAATAAATCCAATGGATATTGAGATAAATTTGAATTGAGTGGATATAGTGGTGGATTATGTCTTTGCATATAATGTTGCATCTAGCATTATGCAAGATAGTGAGGGTCTTGAACCTCAATCTGTTGGAATGTCGACAAAGACGTGATTGGCCAAAATGGCAAGAAGCAATCCAATCAGAGGTGAATTTACTTGCAAAACGTAAAGTTTTTGGGCCTGTAGTCCAAATACCTAATGGTGTTAAGCCTGTTGGCTATAAATGGGTCTTTGTACGCAAGATGAATGAGAAAAACGAGGTATAAAGATATAAGGCACGCCTTGTTACACAAGGATTTTCACAAAGGCTTGGTGTCGATTATGAAAAGACATATTCACCCGTTATGGATGCTATAACGTTCCGTTATCTCATTAGTTTTGTTGTCCATGAAAAGCTTGACATGCATTTAATGGATGTGGTTACCGCCTACCTTTATGGCTCACTTGATAATGAGATATACATGAAAATTTCCGAGGGATTCAAAATGCCTAAAGCAAATAATTCAAAGTCCCGAGAAATGTTTCAATCAAATTGCAAAGATCGTTGTATGGTCTAAAGCAATCAGGACGAATGCGGTATAATCGTCTTAGTGAGTATTTATTAAAGGAAGCTATATAAATGATGTCATTTGCCCATGTGTTTTTATAAAAAAAACAACACCGGAATTTATTGTACTTGCCGTATATGTTAATAACATAAACCTTATTGGAACTCCTATATAACTCCAAAAGGCAATTGATTATTTAAAGAAGGAATTCGAGATGAAAGATCTCGGAAAGACAAAATTATGTCTTGGTTTGCAAATTGAACATTTGGCAAACAGAATTTTTGTTCATCAATCTGCCTACATAGAAAAGGTATTGAAACGATATTACATGGATGGAGCACATCCATTAAGTAATCCGATGATTGTTCGATCACTTGATGTGAATAAGGATCCATTCCGACCTCAAGAAAAGAAAGAAGAGCTACTTGGTTCTGAAGTACCATATCTTAGTGCAATTGGTGCACTAATGTATCTTGCTAATACTACAAGGCCTGACATAACCTTTTCAGTTAATGTCTTAGCAAGATATAGCTCTGCTCCTACAAGGAGACATTGGAATGAAATCAAACACATATTGCGGTATCTAAAAGGAACTACCGATATGGGCTTATTTTATGGCAATAATTGCAGTCCTGATCTTGTTGTTATGTCGATGCTGAGTATTTATCCGATCCACACAAGGCTCGATCTCAAACAGGCTATGTGTTTACATGTGGAGGCATTGTGATATTTTGGCGATCGACTAAGCAATCAATTGTGGTTACTTCATCTAATCATGTTGAGATAATTGCTATTCATGAAGCAAGTCTAGAATGTGTGTGGTTGAGGTCTATAATACATTTTATTCGAAACAAATGTGGTTTGAAGTGTGACAAACTACCCACAATTTTGTATGAAGACAATGCAGCATGTATAACCCAATTGAAGAGAGGATTCATAAAAGGAGATAGGACAAAGCACATTTCACCAAAGTTATTTTTCACACATGATATTCAAAAGAAAGGTGATATTAATGTGCAACAAATTCGTTCAAGTGATAATATGGCTGATATGTTCACCAAGTCTCTACCGACGTCAACCTTCAAGAAGCTAGTGTATAAGATTGGGATGCGAAGACTCAAGGATGTGAATTGATGCTCTCATCAGGGGGAGTTAATGCGCGTTGCACTCTTTTTCCCTCACAAGGTTTTGTCCCACTGGGTTTTCCTTGCAAGGTTTTTAACGAGGCAATCAAAAAGTGTATTGTTAGATATGTATACTCTTTTTCCTTTTCTAAGAATTTTTTTCCCACTAGATTTTGTTTTAGTTAAAGTTTTAACGAGACACATTATCTGTTAAATAGACATTCAAGGAGGAGTGTTATAAATAGAATTTTATTTATGGTGAATGTCTATATTTAGAGAGATTCTAGGATTTATTACTTGGTGGCTAAGTCACTTTCTCTCTATAATTAGAAGGTTATATTTCATTGTAATTCATCCCAAATCAATAAAAATTCTCTCTCCCTACTTTTTTGTGCAATATTGTTTCATAACATAACAGTGATTCTTATTTTCAAATTTCTACCATCAGAGCTTCTCTCTAACACTATTGTACTCCCAAAAAAGGAAAAGGGTGCAAGTCTAATTTAACTCTATTTCGGTGAAATAACATAAAATCAATGATGGTATTTTGGACAACAACATAATTTCGTGCTGAAGATTCCATCTACAGCAGACAATTTGTTGTCTTGTGTGGGTTTTTTGACAACAACAGCCCTTCAAACAGTTTGTTATCATTTCCTCTACGTTCAAGGTGAATCCACAAATAGTATTAAGTGGTTCACAAAATGTCAAAATATAATCTTTGTTCATTTATGCCTAATACTTTCGATAACTAGCCCCATAGTTTTGAAAATATAATAAATTCAATGTTAAAATCTAGAAATTAAAAGGGGGGGGGGGGGCTTTAACGACGATAAAGTTATCTTTGCGTGACCTATAAATTATAGGTTCAAGTCGTGAAATCAATTACTGATGTGTGTATCATAGTAGGCTGCCCACATCACATTTTGTTAGAGTACAATCCTTCTCCGAACTCTGCGTGAACACGGAATGCTTTGTGCACCAATCTGCTCTTTTTAGTACTAAAACCTTAAAGATTGAGCTCATACAATTTAAATTCTAAATTCGTCTAGGAAAGAAATGACGACTCCTATAGTGTGGAGCAAGTAATTACTAATTACGCAACTTTACATAACTTTTTCTGGATCAAAGTTCTGCCCAAATTACTTGGATTGGTATGCGATGAATTATATTAAAGGTATTTTGTAATTTCATCGTCCAAACTTTATTCAGTTAGATTATACTATATTGTATTATTACTGGACAAGTCAAGATAGATAGGGTCCAAATCAATGACATCAAAAAGATTATGTTAGTATGACTCAAAGTGAAAACTGACCAGCAAATAAATTACTCATATTCACCTAGCTCACAAGGTAGCCGTCACCATAACAACAAAATAGTTTGTCTTCTACATATTTATAGTGCAAGCAATATATTATCAAGTCATTCAAAAGATATATAATTGGCTGAAACTAAGCTATATAGGAACAAATGAAACCAATTATCAGAAAATTAAGATAACTAACATGCTATAACAAGTAATAGTAGATCCAAAGTAAAAAATTGATGGACCAAAATAGTCAGTATAAAATTAAACAATCTTTTACCCTTCAATCAAACACTATTCTTATAGTAGTATTTTTGTAGAAAACGTAAATATACATTAATAGATAGTACTCTGTCCATCCCAATTTATGTGATTGACTGTGTGAGTTTACGAAAGAAAGAAATACTTTTTAAAATTTGTGGTAAAATAATTCATATGTATATTTATGTGGTTATAAGTCAGCCCATTAGTGGGGATGGTAATAAGGTTGAGAAGGAATTTTGGAAAATGTTTTCCCTTCTCTTGATAGAGAAAATATTTTCCTCCAATTGGAGGAAAATAAGCTCATGAGGAAAATATTTTTCAAAATATTTAGGACAGCCAAACATGAAAAAATTGAAATATTTTCTGGAAAATGTATTCTTTCGTACCAAACACACGGGGTATTTGCATCTATACCCACTTTTTGTGTCACGTTTTAACTTATGCCCACTTTGCAAAAAAAATTGCAAGTGTACCCGTTTTTTCGTATAACTTCAGCATACGGGGCTGAAGTAGCAAAGACAATCATGCAAAACTTCAGCATTTCTAGAAGACGGGCCTGGAGTTCAGCTCTAGAGCTGAAGTTTTTGTTTTGTAACTGTGGCGAATTTCAGCTCTAGAGCTGATGTTTTGTTTTGTAACTGGCCTAGAGTTGAAATTTTTGTTTTGCAACGAGCGAACTTTAGCTCTAGAGCTGAAGTTTTTGTTTTGTAACTGGCGAACTTCAGCTCTAAAGCTGAAGTTTTTGTCTAGAGCTGAAGTTTTTGTTTTTGTAACTGGCAAACTTCAGCTCTAGAGCTGAAGTTTTTGGCACTATTTGTTATATTTACTTCAGCACTGTATAACAAATTGGCACTATTTGTTATATTTACTTTTTTCTTATGTTTTCACTTAAGTAAGCTACGAATCAGATGCTTTGCTTCAGCACTTACTACTATATTGTATTTGGGTTTTTGACTTTTTAGCCTTAAAGCAGAGCGTAGAGTTAGACCTACTATAATAGATAGTGTAACTCCTTTCATTAATGAATAATGCAAATGGATATGAACCAACCATGGGAGTGTGTACTGTGTTTGGTATAAGAAAGTTATTTTTTTTTTAACAAAGATTATGAATTGGACGATGAGAACGAAGAAATAAAGAAAGAAGAAGAAGAAGAAAACGAAGGAGGAGAAGGATGAGGAGAAAGGGGGCTGAAGTTATTTAAAAAGTGGGTACAAATTAAAAGTTTTTAAAAAAATGGATATAGGTTAAATGGGGTCGACCAAATAAGGCGCCCCATGCAATTTTTACCAAACACACCCTTAAAAGCCTTTCATATTTTTTAAAATTTGCATATAAAGCCCGTTTGGATGGGCTTATTTTAAGTAGATTTTTAGTCAAAATGGCTTTTAAGCCATAACTTAGGATTATAGCTTTTGGTTTGTTTTTTTGTCATTTTAGCTTAAAAACAAGTGCTTAAAAGTACTTTTTTACTCTATCCAAACACTATAAAATAACTTAAAAATTATTTTGACTTAAAAGCACTTAATATAAGCCTTCCAAATGGGCACACAGTCAAAATAAGACACATAAATTAAAATTGATAAAATATATTTTTGTACTAAAAATTAATTTACCTTTAAATTTTGTAACTAATCGAATTAATACAAATTGGGATGGAGAAAGTAATAATACAACTCACACACATGACTTGCAACATAATAGCCTAGATACCACTTTGCAAATCTATAGTCCAAAAATAATAGGCTAATTCCCGAAAGACGGCTTATTTTACACAATCAACTACGGTTATTGCTCCCTCTTTATACAACCAGTTGTTTTCATTCTCTTGATTTCCTTTGATTATTAAGCATTTGATAAAAAAAATGCAAATCAGCCATAACGCAACTCAAAAATCCTGAATAATGCATATTATCTGAAGGTAAGAAATTCAAACACTTTTATATGCAATTGCTGAAGCAATTCAACAGGATAAAAGAAAAATAAAAAATTGGTAAATGAATTGTAGAATCCTTCCAACGCTCATACAATACATACATGAAAAAGAAGAAGAGAAGGAAGTGTCAAACTTCCGTAGAGGCCTCTTACACAATAACAATGTATATACATCCTTATAAATTGAAAAAAATATATAATTATACAACATTATACACAAATATACATAATTATACAATACTATATAACTTGTATAAACATGTATAATAGTGTATAAGAGGCGTTTGTATATCCATATACACAATTATATACTAGTATACAGTATTGATACAAACTGCTACATAGTTATGATTTTTATCCAAACCCAATTTCAGATTCGAGACTTCAAGGTCATAATAATAATGACCAGAACTTCAAACTTCAAAATCTTCCAAAATTAGTAGTTATTTTTTGGTGCAAATCAAGTTTGAGAGCTATTTATTTTTAGATTTGTGTGTATTTTTATTTTTATTTCAAAAATCTCCAATATTGTTTTGCTTGCCACCATTTAGTGTGCTGGGAATGAAGAAAAAAGAAAATAATAAAAATCATAAAAGTGTATCTTTAATAATGGACTAAAGGTTAAAAAATTTCTTTGAAATTATGTACAACATATGCAAAATAGGATAAGAGCTTCAAATCTGAGCTATTTTCAATTGAGCGGTTAAGTCAAGTAACAACGCCCTAATTCTTTCTAAAATCACAAAGATGCCAGAATGGAAAATTAAAAGTAAGCGAAAAAGATACCTAGTCCGTACCTTTTGTCCGTTGTTGATTCTTCCAAAAACTTGTGGCCTTTACTCAGACACTAATTGACGCACCAGTTTCTTTAACCAATCAAAAATCGACAACGCAATTGACGAAACCATCCTGGTTTTTCAAATACCATTGCTCTCCCTCTCTCCTCCTCTCATTGGGATATTTATTAATTTCCACTTCCCAATACTATAACAATAAACAATTCCTTAAGCTACACAGAATAATCATTTCAATACCAAAGAGAGAAATAAAGAGAATAAGACCATCACTTTCTTATTCTGCACTCTTCTTTTCTTTCTCCATTTGTGAGAATATATTACTACTATTTTTTTTTTCAGGAGAAAAAAAAATTAGCCAAAAAAAGAAATGGGAAGAGGAAGGGTACAGTTGAAGAGAATTGAGAACAAAATTAATAGACAAGTTACTTTCTCAAAACGTCGATCTGGTTTGCTTAAGAAAGCTCATGAGATTTCTGTGCTTTGTGATGCTGATGTTGGTTTGATTGTTTTTTCTACTAAAGGCAAACTCTTTGAATATGCCACTGATTCTTGGTACGTCTTTTCTCTACTTTTACTACTCTTCGTTTATAATTTGTCTTACCAATTAATTAGAACCTCTTTTCTTTTTTATTAAATTTATATTTTTTTTTAAAATATGTTCAATCAAGTGGCTAATTCAGAAAATTCAATAATTTGAACACCCTTTAACAATATGTTATGCAAGAGTATTCAGAGTATTTTTTTAAATTAATAATAAATACATATTTTACCCTATAGTGTGATTTTTGGTTCCATTCTTGATCTTTTTTAGTTCTTGACATTCTTTAATTTATTTACTTTTGGAACAGTGCTACCTCTTGTTTGTAGTAGTATAATTTTCACTTTTTGTAACTAATTCCCTGTTTGTGTTTACTTGTTTTATTTTCTTAAATTTTATGTGCTTAATGTGTACCTATTGCTGCTCGACAGCAAGTTACTTTCTATTTTGAGCAGTAGCTTTCTTTCTTTTTTCATTTTATTTCTTCCCATTTCTGTTGTTGTGTGTGGTCTCTGTCTATAGGTATAATATTTTATTAAGCAGTTATTTTAGCTCCCTTTTTAGCTTATAAACTCCATGCAGAAACCTATAAAATCTGTTTCGCAGACTCAATTTTGAAAGATCCAATATTATTCGTGTTTCCTCGTTTAGTTTCTAAAAGTAGTTCACATCTTTAACAGCAGAAGAAAAGCACGTGCAGAAAAAAAAAACTTAAAAATATGTTCTTTTTCCTGTTCTCCTTTTAATTTTTAGTCCCTTTTTTGCTGATTTTTTCTAACTAGGATCTAGCTTTGAAATAATGATTCCCCTCTCCTCCTCGAATCCACCACCTATTATAGTGTGCCAAAACATGGTAAAGAATATATAACTCGAGTCAAACATTTTTAGTTACAAATAAACCATGACAAAAAGGCTAATATGTGTTTTACTTTGGAAGCCAAGTTGTAAAAGCATTCATAATTCAAATGTATTTAAGTAGTACTTTGTGTTTCATGCAAATGTCTTCTCTCACAAGGCTAGACACTGACCAACTATTCAAAACTTTATACTAGTAGAAATTAAACGAGGTACTCATGGTACAGTGTAACCATGTCTTCTCTCACAAGAATCAAGTCGAACATATTTCTTACCCAAAATAGACTAGGCACAGATGAAAATAGTCTATTATGAAGCTGGGATGAAAGTACTTCTACTCAGGCAATCCGATTGGTTAATTTAACAATTGTCAAAGTACAAGTATATTTACAATGAACTTGATCATGTTAAAAATATAATTAATTAACACATAAAAATATGTTTCTTCTAACAATTTAAACTTTAAATGACATGATTATATACTTCTACATAATATAAAAGCAAGCAAATTAAAAGTCTTGGGTTTGAGTCTCAGCTTCATCCATTATATAAAAGAATTCCTTCTGCTTGATGACATATATAAAAGAATCAAGCCTGCACGTCGTGAGGCGTGTTGAAGATATAACTAAAAAATAAAAATATGTTTTGTTTAAATATTTAAATGAGATGATCACGTACTTCTATCATAAGATTTTTAGTATCTACTCTCTCTGCATGCTTTTATATATGATGTGAATTAGATAGTCTTCGCTTTGAAGAAGACCTTCTTCAGGCATGTCCGAAGTTCACTTCGTTTGTAAAATAGGTATATAAATAATGTTACGCGATCACCAGAGGCGGATTCAAGATTTAAACTTTATGAGTTCAGATTCGCAATGCTACCACATCTCATCTAATTTAATGAGTTCAAAGTTTATTATTTATACATATTTATAATTTTTTAGACAAAAATATAAGGTATGAGCGAAAGCTACAAGTTCAAGTTAGAACCAATAACTTCTGCATTAGATACGCCTGCGGTGATTATAGCAAAAGTAAAGCATAACTGTAAAGTGGTACTCAGAAAATATTCATGCAGAGGTGGGCATGTCGGATCCAAAATAGATACGGGTTTGGCACAATCCACATTTTCGGGTTAGATCCTCGCATCAAATGATTTTTTATACTAATTAAAAAGCTTGTACAGATTACACTATATTTAACTTTTCCTTTGAAAACCATAAAAAGTTTAATGATGTATACGCTTCATTTAAATTCTGTTGCATGCTAAGTTGTAATCTCTCTTTCCTGATAGTCTTTTGCTTATGAATTTGTTTAGCTTAATTAGGAGAAAACTACTAATCCAGTCCTTTTCTCTTCTTTCTTCCTTTTTCATTTCTTCTACCTTCTTCTTCTTTTTTTTTTTTAACTTCTTTCTATATTAGGCTGCTTATTTTGTTGGACATAACATTAGAATGGTCAAAAAAGGTAAAATTGCACGGGGCGTTCTATTTGGTCGCCCCCCATTTAACCTATACCCATTTTTTTAAATTTTTTTAACTTATACCCACTTTTTAAATAATTTCAGCCCCCTATCTCCTCCTTCTTCTGCTGTTGTTGGTGCTGCTCTCTTACTACTATCGCTTTTGCGAGTCTGAATTTTGTAACAACTAAAGATAATTATTTGAATCCCTTCCTATTTTTCCTGCACAGGACAGACGAATCGGGATCACGACTCGAATAAATAAACTATATTTTTTGATCGAAGCACAATTATTATTATCGCATTACCACTGCCATCCACATTCCCTTGAGATATGTTATGGCATGAAAAGTTGATTATTAATAGGACAAAATTTTAATAAAAGTTTTAGTAAACAAAACAATTACTATGTAAATGACTTGACAGTTCGGACAAAAACTTCAGCTTTAGAGCTGAAGTTCGCCAGTTACAAACACAAAAACTTCAGCTCTAGAGCTAAAGTTCGCAAGTTACAAAACAAAAACTTCAACTCTAGAGCTGAACTTCAGGCCCGACTACTAGAATGCAGAAGTTTTGCGTGATTGCCTTTGCTACTTCAGCCCTGTATGTTGAAGTTATGCGAAAAAGCGGGTACGTTTGCAATTTTTTTTTGCAAAGCGGGCATAAGTTAAAACGTGGATATAGATGCAAATTCCCCTCAAAAAAGTCATGAGTTGAGGGTAGTGGGTGCGTTGGGGGCTTTTGCATCTATAATTGGTTTTGGAGTCACAATTGAACTTATACCTACTTTACAAAAAAAATTGCAAGTCTATCTACTTTACGATCAACTTCAGATTAGCCTGAAGTTAAAACAAATTAGCCTGAAGTGAAAAAATTGCACTTCAGATGAACTTAAGACCAAATAGGTCTAAAGTGCAACCAACGGTTTCATGCATTTAAGGTCAATAAGTCTGAAGTGCAAAATTGCACATCAGATGCACTTAGGTCATAATGTCTAAAGTGCAACAAATATTTTCCTACACTTAAGGCCAATAAGTCTGAAGTGAAAAATTACACTTCAGATGCACTTAAGGCCAAAAGGTCTGAAGTGCAACTAACGTGTCATGCACTTAAGGCCAAATAGGCCAGAACTGCAAATTGCCTATTAATAGAAATTTATTTTTCGAATTTTAACAATCCAATATACAATTTAATACCTAAATCTACTCCAAATAAGTTCAAATTTGAAATATAACCTCCAAATATCATCAATAACAAACTTCAATCATCAACTTATGTTATGGCATTGTTATTATCGAAGCACAATTGTCATTATCGCATTACCACCGCCATCTACATTCCCTTGAGATATGTTATGGCATGAAAAGTTGATTATTAATAGGACAAAATTTTAATAAAAGTCTTAGTAAACAAAACAATTACTATGTAAATGACTTGACAGTTCGGACAAAAAGTTCAGCTTTAAAGCTGAAGTTCGCCAGTTACAAACACAAAAACTTCAGCTCTAGAGCTAAAGTTCGCGAGTTACAAAACAAAAACTTCAACTCTAGAGATGAACTTCAGACCCGACTACTAGAATGCAGAAGTTTTGCGTGATTGCCTTTGCTACTTCAGCCCCGTATGTTGAAGTTATGCGAAAAGGCGGGTACACTTGCAATTTTTTTTACAAAGCGGACACAAGTTAAAACGTGGGTATAGATGCAAATTCCCCTCAAAAAAGTCATGAGTTGAGGGTAGTGGGTGCGTTGGGGGCTTTTGCATCTATAATTGGTTTTGGAGTCACAATTGAACTTATACCTACTTTACAAAAAAAATTGCAAGCCTATCTACTTTACGATCAACTTCAGACTTATCGGGTCTGAAGTAAAAACAAATTAGCCTGAAGTGAAAAAATTACACTTCAGATGAACTTAAGACCAAATAGGTCTAAAGTGCAACTAACGGTTTCATGCATTTAAGGCCAATAAGTCTGAAGTGAAAAATTACACTTCAGATGCACTTAGGTCATAAGGTCTAAAGTGCAACAAATATTTTCCTACACTTGAGGCCAATAAGTCTGAAGTGAAAAATTACACTTCAGATGCACTTAAGGCCAAAAAGTCTGAAGTGCAACCAACGTTGTCATGCACTTAAGGCAAATAGGCCTGAACTGCAAATTGTCTATTAACAAAAATTTGTTCTTCGAATTTTAACAATCCAATAGACAATTTAATACCTAAATCTACTCCAAATAAGATCAAATTTGAAATATAACCTCCAAATATCATCAAGAACAAACTTCAATCATCAACTTATGTTATGGTATTGTTATTATCGAAGCACAATTGTTATTATCGAATTACCACTGCCATCTACATTCCCTTGAGATATGTTATGGCATGAAAAGTTGATTATTAATAGGACAAAATTTTAATAAAAGTTTTAGTAAACAAAACAATTACTATGTAAATGACTTGACAGTTCGGACAAAAACTTCAGCTTTAAAGCTGAAGTTCGCCAGTTACAAACACAAAAACTTCAGCTCTAAAGCTAAAGTTCGCGAGTTATAAAACAAAAACTTCAACTCTAGAGCTGAACTTCAGGCCCGACTACTAGAATACAGAAGTTTTGCGTGATTGCCTTTGCTACTTCAGTCTCGTATGTTGAAGTTATGCGCAAAAGTAGGTACGCTTGCAATTTTTTTTGCAAAGCGGGCACAAGTTAAAACGTGGGTATAGATGCAAATTCCCCTCAAAAAAGGCATGAGTTGAGGGTAGTGGGTGCGTTGGGGGCTTTTGCATCTATAATTGGTTTTGGAGTCACAATTGAACTTATACCTACTTTACAAAAAAATTGCAAGCCTATCTACTTTACGATCAACTTCAGACTTATCGGGTCTGAAGTTAAAACAAATTAGCCTGCAGTGAAAAAATTGCACTTCAGATGAACTTAAGACCAAATAGGTCTAAAGTGCAACCAACAGTTTCATGCATTTAAGGCCAATAAGTCTGAAGTGAAAAATTACACTTCAGATGCACTTAGGTCATAAGGTCTAAAGTGCAACAAATATTTTCCTACACTTAAGGCCAATAAGTCTGAAGTGAAAAATTACACTTCAGATGCACTTAAGGCCAAAAGGTCTGAAGTGCAACCAACGTTGTCATGCACTTAAGGCCAAATAGGCCTGAACTGCAAATTGCCTATTAACAGAAATTTGTTCTTCGAATTTTAACAATCTAATATACAATTTAATATCTAAATCTACTCCAAATAAGTTCAAATTTGAAATATAACCTCCAAATATCATCAAGAACAATCTTCAATCATCAACTTGTCAAAACAATATTAAATATAACGAACCCATATTGCAATTAAGAAAAAAAAAAGACCCTAAGCAATAGTAAAAAATAAAGCGCCACACAGCTCACCACTGTAAAACATCATAAACTAGCTTAAAATATGTTCACAAACACAGAAGAAGGAGGAGGAGGAGAGAAGGAGGAGGAGATTGGTTCATTTAATACATTATTAGCAAGTGTAACTCACACATATGTTTATATGCGCTTGTGTGTTTACTTGATACACTTAGTAACATATTGAAGTGTCTAAATGGTAAAAAGGCCAGTTGAGGTGTTTGCCTAATCGTTAGGGACAACTTAAATGGGCCGTTTATGCTTATCCATGTATTAATAACCATGGTATTGCTAATGTCATGGTTTGTTATGTATAATAATAGTACTGAATATGATAGGTTGAAATATATATATAATTTCTAAGTTAAAAAACACAATCAAACAAGAAATTAATAATACAAAAGCTAATATATGTATTATTTTCCCTAAATATTCTGATAGACAACATAGTATCTATTTTAATAGTATATGAATATAGCTGCTATGACGATTAAAAAGCTACACTTACCAAAGGACTTGATCAAAGAGAATAAATTATGTTATGTTGATTTTCTTGGGGCGTTCCTGTATTTGACTTGTATCTGATTCTGATCAAACAACTCTCTTCTGATACTATATATCAGCATGGAGAGGATCCTTGAAAGATATGAAAGATACTCATATGCTGAGAGGCAGCCTGTTGCTAATACTGATCATAGCTCCCCGGTATGGCTAATTTATTTCGGATTTAACTTATATACATTGATATTAAAAGTTCTTTTCTATTAACAAAGCGTAAAAGTTGAAGTCATTTCTTCGTTTTGAGGACGGTGTAATTAATTTGGTGCAGGGAAGCTGGACTCTGGAACATGCAAAACTTAAGGCTAGACTTGAGGTTTTGCAGAGAAACCAAAGGTACACATAATTATATTGATCTCTAAACGAATTTTATGTAACATATACATTGCCCTTGGTAGAAACATTACAACAATAACATATCCTGTGTAATCTTACATGTGGGGTCTGGGAAGGGTAATGTTAGAATATACTATAAGCCATGCGTATTGTTATAGTATCCTTTATGAACAATTATTTATTTACTTGTTTAAATTCAATAAAGTTTCATTTTAAATAGATCATGTGTTGGTTTGTGCGTCCATTGCTTACATAGTAGATGATTTAGTGTATAGAGTTTAGCTTATACACGGAAGATTAAATCATCGGTTCTTGTAAGACATAAAAGTTAATGTTCACAATCTAATAATGGAATTGGACAAATCATCGGAATGATTGTAGCACAAGATTAAATATAATTTATCTTGATTATGGGAATGGTTTAATTCCAACTTCATGTGTTAGTACATTTTGTATGTATTGAACGGATCAAGTAGAGATGAGTATTTTATACTAACTTTATAAAATAATTTCTCTAGTCCATTTAATGTACTTATACTCTTAATCCTGATATAATTATTATTAGCTGTGTATGTCACTTGTTGTTTTGATTTATTGAAAGGCGAGATTCTTTCGCGAGTCAATAAGCCTGGTAAATTGGATAACAATGATATACATTGGCGAAGTAATAATTAGTTGATGAAATCCATGTCTCAATTTTGAGATTGATGATACTCCTTTATGAAAGCTTACAAGTTTTCATGTGTAAACCCGGCCGGTGAATTTTGTATCCGGCACATGAAATAAGTTAAGTGTAAGTCTAAAAGAAGTAATCAATAAATTAAATAGTCAGTAATTTAATTTGATTGATTAGTATCTGAATCTTAACATGGGGAGTTAAATAAGGTTTTATGGAAGAATTTCGAAATTGAACTAAGGAGTGCAATTACGAATTTTTAGTGGAATAATTCATAATTTATTATGATGGAAATTAATTTCAGAATTTCGAAATTAATATCATAATAGGAAGCCTTGTTAATTAAATTATGTGGTCCCTACTGTGCCTAAATAATAGAAAATAGTGGAAACTGTTACTTAGTGGGAAAGAAAACATGAAAATCGTCCCTTAGTGGGGAAGGAAACCTAACAGGTTTTGAAAACGGTTTTAACCTAAAAACACAACTATATATATGGATATACGGGCTGGATGTTTGAGAAAGGATTCTGACTGCGATTTCTACTAGAATTTTGCCCACCCAAAATTCTCTATTTTCGTTTATTGTTTGGGTAACACAGTAGAAGACTGTGGAAATCTGCTGGTGTGTGGTATCAATTGAGGAACTGGAGAACGACATAAATTTGTTGTGTTTACGCTTCAAGAGGTAATCCTAAAATCTCCATACGTGCTAGTTGTTTAGATTACACGTGAATAAGATTCTGCTATTGCTTCCGCTGTGGTATATATTCCTACAATTGGTATCAGAGATTACTCACGTCTAATTAAATAATTAGGATAAACCATAAGGATTAATATCATGTTCTATATGTAAGTTTTGAATTACATGCAAAGTTTATTTTTTCTGAAAACTTGCACTGTTTTTTTGGTGTGATTATCTGTTATGGGTTGTGTTGATTATTCTGAAAACTTGATGTATCCTTTAATATTGGTGATGTTGAGTAAGAATAATTTGAAAGTTGAATTTTATCATGTAAAACGGCAAAACAAGTTTTGCCGAATTAGGGCAGAAAATCGGAGGTTAAAAAGTTGACGGACTCCGATTGACCTGAAACTTGGCAGGTCCATGCGAAACGGCCCAGTGAGCAATACACATGGATTTCATCATGATTGAAGTCGTTTTTTGGGCTCTCGGGGTCGTTTAGATGGTGTTTGTGCTATTTTTCTAAAATTCTGAATTTTTTTTAAGTTGTTTTTAATTTCAGTAATTGTGGGGATCAATTCCCTTGGTCCTGGGGCTTAAAAAATCAGTGATATAATGTTTTTTACGCGTTGACGTAGGTCTTCTTCCATATCGGATAAAAAAATATTATGAATAATCACCATGTTATACTAGTCATTGATTATTTGTATTTACTCTCCATCTGAGTATGCATGTTGGTTCAATGAGACTAATATATGTTGAATGTTGATATTCACTTGGCTTAAATTAACAGTTTACTCTCTATCTGAGTATGACCTGTTTAAGTTTATGGAGTAAAAATCTGTCATTATATATGTATATTGCAAGAATAACTTCTTTCCCATCAAAATTTGTTGTTCAAGGTGCATAGATTGTATATATATAATGTGTTTTGAATTTTAATGTTCATAAAATAAACTAATTTGATCTATTTAAATATTTAATGTCTCCCAGATTGACAATGACTGCTTTCAATCCCCTTACTGCCATTCTTACCCAAAACAAACTTGAGGGTCCAAATTATATTGACTGGAAACGAAATTTGGATATTGTTCTAATTGCTGAAGAGTAAAAATTTGTGCTCGATGAGGTGTGTCCAGAAAAACCTGGAGATGATGCCACAGATGATGAAAAGAAGGCTTACCAGAAATGGATTAAGGCTGATGACATGGCGCGGTGTTACATTTTGGCATCCATGTCGAATGTTCTGCAACATCAGCATCAGTCGATGGAGTCTGCTTATGACATTCTGGAAAATCACAAAGAAATGTTCGGAGATCAGAATCGTGCGGCTAAGCAGACTGTCATGAAAGCCCTTCTGAATACCAAAATGGTTGAAGGTTCATCGGTCAAGGACCATGTTCTGAAGATGATGAGTCTTCTGAATGAACTGGAGGTCCTTGGAGCTAACATTGATAAGGACACGCAGGTTGAAATGATCCTGCAGACTTTGCATGACAGTTTTCAGTAGTTTCGCCTGAATTATAACATGAACAAAATGGATTTGTCCCTTGCGAAATTGTTGAATGAGCTGTAGTCGGTAGAGACTATTATCAAGTCCCAAGCTCCTCCCGTGGCATTGAATTTTGAGGCAGGTTCTTCTTCTAAGCCGAGAGGCGGGCAGAAAAAGAAAAAGGCTCAAAACCCCTCTTTTGGTGGCGCGACTGCTGGTGTGAAAAAGGCTAAGGGCAAGTGTTATCACTGCAAGCAGCTCGGGCATCATAAGAAGCAGTGTCCAACTTATCTTGCCAAGCTGAAAAATAAACCAGGTGATTTACATCTACTTGTCGTTGAAACATTTTTAGCGGCTGTTTCTACCATGTCATGGTGTGTAGATTCGAGAGCCACTAATCATATCTGCACTTATTTGCAGGGGTTTCAGATAACGCGGCGGCTAAGTAGAGGAGAAATCAATGTTTATCAAGCAGACGGTTCAGCAGCCCCAGCTTTAGCATTAGGAAATATTAGTATTTCGTTTGGTAGTGGTAGAGTTTTAGCTTTAAAAGACACATTATATGTACCTTCCGTTAGAAGGAATTTAATTTCGGTTTCTAGCGCTATGAGAGATGGTTATGATTTTAATTGTCATGACGTTGATAAATGTGTTATTACTCATAATAAGCGTTATCTCTCTTCGGCTACATTGATTAATGGTCTTTTTGTTGTTGACTCTATTCCTAAACCGTTACCACCTAAAGAACTGAATAATGTTGATTTACCAAGTAAGAGAAAACGTTCTTCTGAATTGAGTGAAACATATTTATGGCACTTGCGTTTGGGTCATATAAATCTAAACAGAATTTCCAGGTTGGTCAAGGATGGACCTTTAAGTTCATTGAAAGTGGAGGCACTACCAACTTGTGAATCTTGTTTAGAAGGAAAAATGATAAAACAAAATTTCCCCTCAAAAGGAAATCGGGCAAGTGATAAATTAGAGTTAATTCATTCTGATTTGTGTGGTCCAATGAATGTCCAAGCAAGAGGTGGTTTTGAGTATTTTGTGACTTTCACAGATGATTACTCAAAATATGGATATATTTATTTGTTGCGTCGAAAGTCTGAATGTTTTGAAAAGTTCAAAGAATTCAAGTCTGAGACTGAAAAACGACATAATAAACATATCAAGACACTAAGATCTGATCGTGGTGGGGAGTACCTCTCTACGGACTTCATTGGTTATTTATCAGAATGTGGAACTACATCTCAATTATCTGCACCTGGAACTCCACAACAAAATGGTGTAATTGAAAGAAGAATTAGGACTCTTATGGAAATGGTTAGATCAATGATGAGTTATTCCGATTTGCCTTCGTCCTTTTGGGGACATGCCTTAGAAACGGAGAATTATGTTCTGAACTTAGTTCCTTCAAAGTCAGTACCCTTGACCCCTACAGAATTGTGGACTGGGCGCAAGCCTAGTCTGCGGCATATTCGAGTTTGGGGTTGTCCGGCACATGTGCTAAAGGGGAAAACGGATAAATTGGAGGCAAGAACGGATGTATGTGTGTTTATAGGTTATCCAAAAGGGACGAAAGGTGGTTTATTCTATTGTCCTAAAGAGAAAAAGGTAATTGTTAGCACAAATGCCAAGTTTCTAGAAGAGGACTATTTGATGAACCATGTTCCTAGAAGTAAACTCGTTTTACAGGAACTTAGCAAAGGAATGGAAACTCAGTCATCTGAAAATCAAAACAACCATATCCAAACCTCGGAAGTCGATTTTGACATATCATTGCACTTTAGTAGTGGGAGAAATGCCAATAGACTTAATGTCCCACAAGAACAAGTGCCCGCAGTCATACTACCACAAAGTAGTGGGAGTCATGTTGAGCAGACTGCACAACAGGAAGAAGTCATTGATATCCCTGAGGATAGCATGGAGACTCAGGTTCCTGATGATGTTGTGGTTTAACCACAAAATCAAAGTGATGTAGTTGCAACAGATGTAGTGAGTAGTCGTAGTGGAAGAGAAATAAGACAGCCAGTTTGTTATACGCTCTTGGGAGAATCATATGATAGGATCCCTGAGGAGCCTACCTCCGAACCTGTCAATTACGACCAAGCACTACATGATAAGGATGCCGATAAGTGGGTTGCTGCTATGAAATCAGAGATGGAGTCTATGTAATCTAATCAGGTCTGGGATCTTGTAGAACCAACTGATGGGGTTATACCCATTGGATGCAAGTGGATCTATAAGAAAAAGAGAGGTGTAGATGGAAAAGTACAAACTTTTAAAGCAAGGCTTGTAGTGAAAGGGTTTACTCAGAAAGAAGGGATCGACTATGAGGAAACCTTCTCGCCGGTAGCCATGCTTAAGTCTATAAGGATTCTCTTATCCATTGCTGCTCATTATGATTATGAGATTTAGAAAATGGATGTCAAGACAGCTTTCCTTAATGGAAGTCTTGATGAGTGCATCTATATGGTGCAACCAGACGGTTTTATGGAAAGTGGCAAAGAGCACATGTTGTGTAAGTTTAAAAGGTACATTTATGGACTAAAATAGGCATTTAGGGCATGGAACACTTGTTTTGATAAGGCGATTAAAACTTTTGGTTTTTGATCAGTGTCTTAACGAATCTTGTGTATACAAAAAGTAGGATGGGGACAAAGTGGCGTTTTTGATCTAATATATAGATGACATACTGCTCATAGGAAATAATGTGGGCATGTTGAATTCAGTTAAGCAGTGGTTGTCCACACATTTTGATATGAAATATTTGGGAGAAACGGCTCATATCCTTGGGATCAAACTCTTGCGAGATCGCAAGAAAAAGATATTAGGCTTGTCTCAAAGTCTTTATATTGATACAATACTCTCCAGGTTTAGCATGCATGATTCCAAGAAAGGATTTCTTCCTTTCAGACATGGAATTTCTCTATCTAAAGATCAGTCTCTTAAGACTGATGAAGAGATAGAAAAGATGAAGGCGGTCCCTTATGCATCAGCTGTGGGGAACCTCATGTATGCTATGTTATGCATTAGGCCTGATATCTGTTTTGTCGTTGGCATTGTTAACAAATTTCAGTCTAATCCTGGGAAAGAGCATTGGACGGCGATTAAACATATAATCAAGTACCTGAAAAGGACTAGGGATTACATGTTGATCTACCATTCGGATGACCTGGTACCTTGGGTATACTGATTCGGATTTCCAATCAGACAGAGATTCTAGAAAGTCTACCTCAGGTAATGTGTTTACTCTTGGAGGTGGAGCCATAAGTTGGAGGAGTATCAAGCAAACTTGTGTTGCTGATTCCACCATGGAAGCCGAATATGTGGCAGCCTCTGAGGCAGCCAAAGAGGCAGTTTGGCTCGGTAACTTCCTGAGAGAGTTGGGTGTGGTTCCTTCGATTCAAGCGCCAATTACGCTTTACTGTGATAATAGTGGTGCGGTTGCAAATTCAAAGGAGCCACGAAGCCATAAGAGGGCAAAACACATTGAGCGTAAATATCATTTAATTCGTGATATAGTGCAGAGAGGGGATGTAGTGGTCACCAAGATTGGGTCAGAGAACAACTTGGCAGATCCGTTTACTAAGAGCTTACCTCAGAAGACTTTTGATAAGCATATAGAAGGAATGGGTGTCAAAATTGTAGACGCATGGTTATTAGTCTAAGTGGGAGATTGTTAGAATATACTATAAGTCATGCGTATTGTTATAGTATTCTTTATGAACAATTATTTATTTACTTGTTTAAATTCAATAAAGTTTCATTTTAAATAGATCATGTGTTGGTTTGTGCGTCGCTTACATAGTAGATGATTTAGTGTATAGAGTTTAGCTTATACACGGAAGATTAAATCACCGGTTCTTGTAAGACATAAAAGTTAATGTTCACAATCTAATGATGGAATTGGACAAATCATCGGAATGATTGTAGCACAAGATTAAATATAATTTATCTTGATTATGAGAATGGTTTAATTCCAACTTCATGTGCTAGTACATTTTGTATGTATTGAACGGATCAAGTAGAGATGAGTATTTTATACTGACTTTATAAAATAATTTCTCTAGTCCATTTAATGTACTTATACTCTTAATCCTGATATAATTATTATTAGCTGTGTATGTCACTTGTTGTTTTGATTTATTGAAAGGCGAGATTCTTTCGCGAGTCAAAAAGCCTGGTAAATTGGATAACAATGATATACATTGGCGAAGTAATAATTAGTTGATGGAATCCATGTCTGAATTTTGAAGTTGATGATACTCCTTTATGAAAGCTTACAAGTTTTCATGTGTAAACCCGGCCGGTGGATTTTGTATCCGACACATGAAATAAGTTAAGTGTAAGTCTAAAGGAAGTAATCAATAAATTAAATAGTCAGTAATTTAATTTGATTGATTAGTATCTGAATCTTAACATGGGGAGTTAAATAAGGTTTTATGGAAGAATTTCAAAATTGAACTAAGGAGTGCAATTACGAATTTTTAGTGGAATAATTCGTAATTTATTATGATGGAAATTAATTTTAGAATTTCGAAATTAATATCATAATAGGAAGCCTTGTTAATTAAATTATGTGGTCCCTACTGTGCCTAAATAATAGAAAATAGTGGAAACTGTTATTTAGTGGGAAAGAAAACATGAAAACCGTCCCTTAGTGGGAGAAGGAAACCTAACAGGTTTTGAAAACGGTTTTAACCTAAAAACGCAGCTATATATATGGATATACGGGCTGGACGTTTGAAAAAGGATTCTGACTGCGGTTTCTACTAGAATTTTGCCCACCCAAAATTCTCTATTTTCGGTTATTGTTTGGGTAACACAGTAGAAGACTGTGGAAATTTGTTGGTGTGTGGTATCAATTGAGGAACTGGAGAACGACATAGATTTGTGTGTTTACGCTTCAAGAGGTAACCCTAAAATCCCCATACGTGCTAGTTGTTTAGATTACACGTGAATAAGATTCTGCTATTGCTTCCGCTGTGGTATATATTCCTACAGGTAATACGTACGCAAACCTTACCCCTACCTTGTGAAAACAAAGAGGCTATAGACCTTCGGCCTTGGTAGAAACATTATTGCCTAAAAAATTGTCCGTTCTTTCATTTTTGCAGGCATTATATGGGAGAAGATTTGGACTCGTTAAGCATGAAAGAACTTCAGAATTTGGAGCATCAGCTGGATTCTGCTCTTAAACACATTCGCTCAAGAAAGGTATAGTAGAACCAAATTATTTAGAAAACATAGCTCTATAGTCTGGATTTTCTTTGACAAAACGCCTCTAAACTGAAGACTAATTTTCTTGTAGAACCAATTGATGCATGAGTCTATTTCTGAGCTTCAAAGAAAGGTAAGAATTTCCTTTCAAGTGCTTTTTACCCGAAAAGTACGAAAAAGATGTGTGTTCAGGAGTGTGACGCTTAAGTTGTTAGAGAGCAGTAGCCAATAGCAACAAGCAGTAATCACGACAAGATATATACTAGAAAATCGAAGCAGAAGATAGTAAGAAAACAATCATAATACTAACAATCTAAGAATAATGACAAGATTCTAACAGACTAGCTCTAAACAACCCGGTATGGATAAGAAGAACGCCCGACTACCTGCTACTCTTCTATCCTAATTCTTGTTCTCCACACCCTCCTATCAAGGGCCATGTACTCAGCAAGCTGAAGTCGCGTTATGTCCTGTCTGATCACCTCTCCTCAATACTTCTTAGGTCGCCTTCTACCTCTTCTCCTACCTGCCAAAACGAACTGTTCACACCTCCTAATTGGGGCATTTAGGCTTCTCTATTTTACATGCTCGAACCATCTTAACCTCGTGTCTCGCATCTTGTCCACCAATATATTGTGTCTCAACAATGAGATATTAATTTCATGATAGTAACGAATTGTTTCTTTAACATTTCCTTTGCGTGGTACAGGACAAAGCACTGCAGGAGCAAAACAACCAGCTTTCCAAGAAGGTTGATTATTATTTCATTTGTCCCTTCCAATTGGGAGTTGCCTATTTTTATATTTTGAATTCCTTTACAGGTGAAGGAGAGGGAGAAAGAGCTGGCCCAACAAAATCAGTGGGAGCAGCAGAACCAAGAACTCAACTCATCTTCATTTGTTTTGCAACAACAATTGGACTCTCCTAACCTTGGGTATATTGTAGTTTCCCCCTTCCGGTCCCCATTTCTTTATTCTACTTTTGGTATTAGATCAGCCACTGGCTTATCAAAAAGCAGTATAAAAATAAGTTTAAAAAATGAGAAAATTAACTTTCAAATAACGTGTATCCAATCATCGTTCAATCAATTACATAAAGTACTCAAGAAAAAGGGATGCATATGCCTAGGGTTTTGGTCTAATGGTAAGAGCGCATCGCGTGATGTATAGGTTAACTCACATGTTTGAATTCCACTATAGACAAAACTCGATATTTAAGTAAAAAGAATAGAGGGGCGATATATCCCATCATCTAATGAGTTTCGAACTGTGCACCACCAACCCTCAAGAACTTCTCGATCTACAAGAAAAAAAGGAGGTGATATGCATATTTGAGCTGATGTAGCTTTCTTGGGAACACTATATATGTGATCTAACGCATAAGTGGATCTGGGATTTAAATGTTATTCCAAGCTTTAAGATTCTTAGCATCACACTTATTGTAATTATGAAATTATGCGTTCAAAATTTATTATTTTGTTGAGGTTTTGGTGCCTTTTAACTATATATCTATGTTCTGCAAAATTACTGAGTTCTATTGAACCCGTAATATATATATATATATAAGCTCCATTTGCCTCTGATGTAACATGCAAAATGCAGGGAAGCATATCAGAGCACTGCAGAAGAAAATGGAGAAGTAGAAGGAGGTTCGAATTCGCAGCAGCAAACTGCTAATACTGTGATGCCACCATGGATGATTCGCCATCTTAATGGCTAATTAATAACTTGATGGTCAGTATTAAGCTAGGTATTTTTGTCTAAGAATTAAGTAAACGCTTCATATATGTTTACCAAAAAATAACTCTATCTCTAATTTACACAATATATACAGTTATATATAGATGGGCTGTTGTAAAACATTACTATGTTAAAATGAACTGATTTACTGTATCAGCCTTGCCTTTGAATAACTAATTAAATATTATGAATGATCTTCTTGTAGAAGATATATATATACTTGAATGGTGATGATTAATCTTTAATTTCTTCAAGTTGAACCTAGTATTTCCTTCATTCTTCATATTTGCAACAGAAACAAATCGTGCATTTTATCTTTATCATACCTAGAATGTGACCGAGCGTATTATGAGCGAAATGCTCAAGTGACCCTATCGTACTTTTAATCTTAAGGGTTCCAAATAAATTATATGACCATTTTAACATATATATACACTTATATATTTAGAATATTTGCCGAATTAACAGGGTTTGGTGGCGCCTCTTCTACACGCGTAAGTCTGCCTCTGATCATACCATAGTTAGGATTACTGTGAATTGTTTTTAAAGAAATGCATGAACATCACATACTTGTGTTGTTGAAAATATATTAGTGATATATATTAGTGCTCTAAACAACAACAAACCCAATATTAAATTAGTGCTCTACCAATATATTAAAATTACGGATAGGCGACCAAACAATTGATTATATGATCAATAAATATTGCACCGAACTCTCAAACTAGATTATATAAATTGTCAAAAATTTAGTTACTATAATTCGTGCATGCACGTCGATTTTTAGCTTAGTTACTATAGTTCGTGCATGCACGTCGATTTTTAGCTTAGCTAAAACCAGAGCTAAATGCTTTAATTTCCCTAGATATATATTTTTCCTATTTGTCCCAATTCCCCCTGTCCCTATTCGAATATTCTTATTTCTTAATTATGCTATTCTATAAGCAAAAAAATCTCGTTTTGTTCATATTTTTTCTATGATTTCCGTGGTGATACTAATATTGTCTCCTTTTATCTTTTTGTTTTCTTGAGCCGATGGCTTTTCAGAAACAACCTCTCTACTCCTTCAGGATAGGGGCCGGTAAGGTCTGCGTACACACTACCCTTCCCAGATCTCACTAGTGAGATTTTACTGGATTGTTGTTGTTGTCATGTTTGCTAATTAACTTATCCATAAACTCGTGTTTGAGAATAAAATAAAAAGTGTATAAAATATAAATTAAAGAAATGATTGACAAATGTTAAAAAACAAGAAAGACACGAGCAAAATACTTGCTTTTTCTTCGTCATCTTTTCTTGATTGGTACTACAAATATTGGCTTTGGGAGTTTGTTGTTAAACAAAAACCATTAAAGGACAGCTAGAATTTTCCATTCCTGAAGATTTAATGCAGAATATATCTTTTTCAAATATTTGACATTTGAGGATTATGAATGAATCATAAGGCCAATGAGTCCTACCGGTTGATGGACTAATTAGGCCAAAATCCAAATATTATTTGGACTATTGGATCATGTCCCGTAACTTTCGATGTGGAAATTTGACTCGTGTAGTGGAGAATTGAGAAGGTTTCATGTTTCACATTTAAGACCTAAATAAACTTTTGTACTCGGTGTTTTTTATATTCCTTTTCAATTTACATACTCCTCTCCTCGGATGTTATTATTGTTGTTTCAATTTATGCACAGTAAATGCTTGTATAAGTTACACATAAATTCATGTTATTCTATACCTAATGCAATATGAGATAACGATATTGTATAATCCATACCATGATTAAAGTTCCTAACGGAAAAGACAACACTGGCCTTGCTCTTTAAGTTTCTCCAGATCAAACTTCTTTTAGGATACTCAAGTCCAAGACTCCACAAGGGCACTGAAAACAACAATTCTAAACCAAACATAAGTTTAAGTTATTCTAATATAATAATCCCTTTATTTTAGTTGGTGTTTGGACGTACATTTTGTTGATTTTTTTTTTATTTTATAAAAAAGAGTTTTTGAAGATGAGATTGAAAAATAGTCTTTGAAAGTTAAAATTATGTTTGGACGGAATATCCTACTTGAAAAAAAAACTAAAATTTTGTCAGTAGATAACTTCAAAAACTTAAAAACTAGTCTACCACTTTTTGAAACTTGAAAAATTCATCTTCAAAAACTGCCCTCTTTTTATAACTTAACAATTACTTTGCAAAAAAAAAAAAAAAAGTGAAAAAAAGACTCATGGCCAGACAGAAGCTTAATTTTTACATTACTAATTCATGTATTTTAAATCTTGCATAATTATTGAATAAACCAAAGACCCCTAAAGTGTCCTTATCCTCACACCCAACAAGCCCACCTTCTAATTTTTAATTTCTAATTAACGGGATTCTTACATACCTATACATTATTAGAAACTTTATTACGAAAAATGTTTATGTTTTGGTATTTAATTATCCGACCTAAACACATTTTAGTTATAAAATATATGCAATCCACGTTAAAATGCTCCCAATCCATTATTTGTGCCTTCGATCAAGAAATTTAGTTATAGCTTTCTCTTTTTTCTCTCATCTCTCCTCTCTTAGTGTAATAATACTCCCATGGTCGAAGATTCTAGTTTGATACCCATTCTTCAAGGCTTTTTCTGACATTTTTTGGATGAATTTTGATTTTAAACTATATTTTTAAAATACTGTCACTGTAGTTTCAGATACCCTTTCCTTAATTAACTTGGAAAAGCTTATCACTATTATTCAAGCGTTCATTATTTATTTATTTTTTAACATTTTCAACTCCATAATAAATCAATGATTAGACGTGGCTCACTCTAAGTTGTAACCGGTTGCAGAAGCATTCGCGATGAGCTCGCCAAGCAGAATGTAGAAGCCACCAATCTTACTAACAAGCTAGATCGAGTAAGTGTTTTTTCTTACTACTAATAAAATATAGACTTGATCAGAGAAACAAATTTTACTAATATGCACGGACAGTGTAAAAGAGATAATTATAGGTAAAGGCATAAAATAAGTAAACTAGTTACCTGAAAGCTATAACAGCTAACTTGTTTCAACAAGTTAAATTGCAATGGAAGTGTCAAAAACTATTAGACTATCGGTGTGTACATAAGTTAAATTCAATAAAATTTAGTGTAATAGCGGGTAACATTATCGAACTCACTATGTCTTGATATATATTATACAACTTATCTACAACTTTTATACATTATTTCTACCCAGTTATATACAATTACAATATCATACAACTTAATTATAATTTTTATATAAATTTTATACAATATATTTTTTGTATATTTTGTATTTGTTTTATACATAGTAAAAACAAATTTCATACAACTAATTATATATTATACAACTTATCTACAACTTTCGTACATTATTTCTACCCAACTATATACAACTACAATATCATACAACTTAAATACAATTTTTATACAAATATTGTTCAACTTTCATACAATATTTAAATAAAAATATATATATAAACAATAGAATACAATTTATCTAAAATTTTACTACAACTTTACTACAATTTTGTAAGTATAATGTGTGTCATGTCTTCTTTCTTCTTCTTCTTCTTCTTCTTCTTCTTCTTCTTCTTCTTCTTCGAGTTTCAATCTGAAATTCAGCCAAAATCAAGTCTAATCTTCAGTAAAACATCCTCAAAATTGAGATATAAACTCCAAACAATATTCTCAATTGTTTGCAACAACACTCAATTCAAACAAATAATATTTTTTGAAAACCCAAATTCGAATCAAAACTTCAAAGCTTTTTAATAAGGATGAGAGAGACATGAGGGAGAGAGAATAAGGATGAGAAATAATAATTGATTCCTAATATAAAGGGATACTCATTTAATTCCTAAAGTGTATATAATTGGTAGATTTATATATAGGAGGTAATTAAATTGAAACTTGAGTAGGGAGGGGTAATAAAGTTTCCAATATGTAAAAATCCCATTTTTTATTTGGACTTTGAGTAACGTAAGTTTGGGAGATTCTTTATTAATCGTTAATGGAATTTTGCCCAACTGATTTTTTTTTTTATTTCGCCAACTGATAAATAAACAATTCCTGATCCAAAATTGTAGTCAAATTACTATTACGTGCCTCTGACAGATATCCAGGTAATTAAGGCTTCATACATAGAACTAAACTAAGTACAACTTTATGACATGTAGGAAATTAACACTTTTTATAGAACTATAACTTAACAAATAAAGTTGACTTTCCCTCAAAAGGACAAAAATTAGAGAAATCATACGTACTAATTAACCATGATCGATCCTGAAACCATGATTAATAAAATGGTGTGGCATTACATTCTTAGAACTGTAACTGGATGAATCTAATAACGACCAGAGGGTATGAACGGAATTTTTTTAGTGGACTTTCATCTAAAAAATTTATTTTTGTTCTCAAATGAGCAGCAAGTGATTCAAGCATAATAAACAAACAATTCAAATTTTGATCTTATAATTTCAACCACAAAATCTTGTACAATAAATCTTTCTATGATTGGTGTCATTTGTCGAGACATTTTTTGATTGCTATAGCAAAATACAGTTACAAAAAATATATAATATAACATAATATGGAGAATCAATTTCAAAGAAAATTACTTATCCGTTATAGCAAAATATTATTGCTAAATGAAGTCTATTATAAAGTGGTATGACTTCACATGTTTACCTAATTAATTAATGAGTAAATGCTTAATCAATCCCCACATGATAGTGTAAAAAAATTATATTGTTTATATATAAGGTTAATGTTTTACATGACAAAGATTCATGGGGGGGGGGGGGAGGGCTAGTTGGTGTGTGCTGGCTTTCCTTCATTCATAGTTTAGAATGAAGACTTGTTAGTCTGTGCTGGCATTCCTGCATTCATATTTCTACAATAAATGGTGCTAACAAACATTGTTAATTTGTTCTTAAATACTCCCTCCATTCAGTTTTACATGTTCACTATACCAAAAATATATTTTCACTTTTACTTGTACATTATACTAAATCAAGAGAAAGACAATCTTTTTTTCCTGTTTTATCCTTATCATTCCCCAAATTATTTGCCACAACTTTTGAAAATACTATCATTATTTTAAATAAAATTATAAAATATATATTTTATTTATTATTTTTTAAAGAGCGTAAACACAACTAAAATTGAACGGAGGACTTACTTATCATAGAGTTACAATAACTCTAGACTATCACCTTTTACCACTAATCTCATTGAGACATTTAAATTTCAACAACCAGTCATTATGAGTCTACTACCACTTCATGGTAGGCACGTCAAGAAACAAAGAACCCCACATTTAGAAAATCCAATATACAAACAGATTCCAGAAAATGATTGCCATGACTTTTAAGCCTCTAATTTTGTCACCACTTATAACATATATATAAAGTCATCATATTCCTCCCTCCACATATTACACATTACAATCAAATATAGAATTTGGCTCATTTGCCTCTTTAGGCCAAGACCACATAAACAGTGTATTTCAGCTTATTCTTTCATTTGGATTTGATCACAAAGAATGATGCGTGTGCGTACAAAGTTACCAGGATTCTGCAAAAGCAAAACTGCGGTTCGTGTTGGAGCGCGTTCGCCTTCTCAGCCATACAAGAAGAATGGTTTGATCAAATTCGATGCCACTGACAACCAAAACAGCACAGAAATGATGAGTTTCAACAGTAGTACTGGAAATAATAATAATAATAATAATAGAGTTATGGTTGTTGTTGATCCTAGTCTCGATGCCAATTGTGCTTTGCAATGGGCACTTTCTCATACTGTCCAAAGTCAAGATACTATTATTCTTCTCTATGTCACCAAGACTTCAAATGAAGGTGTAGGTGAAAAAGCCAACAGTGAATTTAATCAGAAGGCTTATCAACTTCTTTGCTCCATGAAAAATATGTGCCAAACAAGGAAACAAGGGGTAAGTAATTAAATTGAGATATATTATATTTTGGTTAATAAGACATGGTTTCTAAATAGTTATGGTTTTCACCACAACTTTTTTTTTGTTTCTCCCAACTATATTCGGATTCGCGCAGTGTAGTGCCCATTCGGGGAATGCTCCCTACCAAGGGGGTTTCTCCTCAAATATGCTGTAACAAAAAAGTTCATCGCAGAGTTCTAAAGTGACTTCAAATATTTTCAGAACCATAAATTACTTAAAAATATATTAATTGACCAAACTAAACAGTCGTGTCAAATATTTTTATTGGCCTTAGCCAGTCGAGAAAGACACAACGGAAAAATAATCTTCTTCTCCAAGTGATACTCTGCATCATGCATATCAAAATGATCATTCGCACTTTACGTTGACAGTAACAATTTTCATTAAGCACTACAGTTTAGAGCTGAATTACCATACGTAACTATAGTTTCCTTAATTACCAGAAACTAATTACCATTCGTAGCTATTGTTCGATTGTTACCAGTTTGTATCACTTGTAATCATTCGCTCTAGATGGTTGTATCAACGCATACAATACACTAAAATATTGCGATACTTACAATTACTTTATCACTGTAGGTGACTCCATACACTGTATTTACCGTTGGGATTTTGCTACAAAATCTAAAGGGCAGCTACGAAATATAATTATTTCAAAGTGTATTTATGTATGGTAATTAAATACAGTGTATAACTTAGTTACACATTGTAATTTAGTTGTATAAAAATGGCAGCCCGGTGAACAAAGCATCATGTGTTCACGAAAGGTGCGGTAAAAGGCCGCACTCCATGAGTGTGATGTAGAAAAAACAACTACATATAATTTGTATGAATACTCCAAATATTGAGCGGCTCTTTAGGGAAAATCATGCTTACTTGGCCCAAAGTAAACATTAATTCTACAAATCCATTAATATTTCAATTCAATGAGCTGCTAATTATCTATTGTCTTCATCATGTTAGGTGCAAGTGGAGATAGCAATGCAAGAAGGAAAAGAGAAAGGAGCTGTGATTGTAGAAGAAGCAAAGCAACGTAAGGTGTCTTTACTGGTATTAGGACAAAGGAAAAGATCAATAATGTGGAGACTGCTAAGGAAAAAGTCAAGAAGTAGAGTTGTGAAATATTGTATTCAGAAGGCCAATTGCATGACAGTTGCTGTGAGAAGAAAGAGCAGCAAATCTGGAGGATATTTGATTACTACTAAACGTCATAAGAAATTTTGGCTTTTAGCTTGATGGAGTCATTTCAAGATTTCATCATTTACTTTTTTGGTGAAATATTGTATTCAGAAGGCTATCTGTTTTTTTGTTTTTTGGTTAAAAAATCAAAGGCAAGAATGTATGGCCAAGAAACAATTCAAGTAGACAATCTGGTACTCTCTCCTGACGAAAAAGCAACAACTAAGCAAAGGCCGATCTAGGATTTTTATAACATGGATGCACCATTAAAAAAAGGAGAAAAAAGAAAGTGTTGAGTGGGATTTGATCCCAAGTCCTCTAGGTAAATAAATCAACATTCAACGGCACCATTTACCCTTTCTAGAGCATGGGTGCCAACAGATAATACTAGACCAATTCTACGAAATATGTACGTAAAATACTTAATTTGACGAAAAGACCACAGATTCACATGCCTCATGTATTTGCCTATAAATCCGCCCCTGCCACTAAGCTAGAACTGAAAAAAATTTCAACTGGAGCTTGGTATCACAAAAGTGAAGATATTAACACAAGGTATCATATCATGCCAAGAAAATCAATGTATTTATACAGGTGAACTGATCTTCTACTATTTGCACTTTCAACCTATTTATCTAAAAGAAAAAGGCCTCAGCATCAACCTATTCATTAACAAGTGAAAAGTTTAGATTATCACAAGTCGTCGGATCAGTGATCAATGGAGGTAAAAAGCAAAGAAAACAAGGTTTAGAATGGACTGTACAGAAAATACAGGATGGAGGCGCTTATTTCATTTCTTCTGCCTTGTTTATTCTTGTATATGCACATGGTAACTCTTGCCAAGCGTCAATTCAAAAGAAGTTGAGAGGGGAGAAACAATAGTCAGATGGAACAAGAGTCTTCACAGTGTAGTCTTGTATGACACCACGCACTTCATTGTTTTGTTCCGATGGTCCACAACATATAAAGCATTTGGTCTACAGCAGCACAAGTGACAGAATTTCATATTCACGGAGCTATAACATTTGTGCGCAAGCACCTGCTGCATACTGTTGCTTTCGTTTCGTTAAAATCAGTTGGTGAAATGAATGCTCTTCTACACCTCTGCTTCTGCCAAGAATCCATACTTCCGTATGCAAATGAAATAGTGTTGTATACATGTACAATATTCATGCAAACGTCTTACTTGTTGAAGGCTCTTTGAGTCTCAAAACTGTAAGCAGGTCTATATACAATTTGGTGTAATTTATCATACCCTGCAAGCACTCCAGCCCCTGCCATGCCATATAGCATGTTTGCGCTTACTCCTCTAAAAAGTGCAGCAAAACCTTCCACGCGTATAATTTCGCGGAGTGCATGCATGGAGTTCCTATACTTTGTTTCTTGCCCTGAAGTTAGCATCATTCTTCTGCGGACTGTGTCGAATGGGTAGGCACATACCCCAGAGGAAGTGGTTATGCTCCAACCCAACAGGAAACTGGCAAGAAAATTGTCCTGCGAATGAGAATGAATGTCGAGATTAGTGTCTGCAGCCATACTTTGACAAGTCATATCAGGGCATGTCCTTCATCCCCCTCAAATAATTTATCAAAAAGATCAGCACCATAACACATTTTCCCTTCGTCCCTCTCTCAAATACCCCACATAAATTTAAATGAAAGAGCAACTTTTAATCTTTTTAAAAGCTGTTTTCCCTTTGTCTTTCATTTAAAAGAAGGAAATGGTGCAATAACACAGAAAATTCAAACCAGAAACTGCCAACCAAGGATCTAACATACCTGTAGAGGTCCAACTAAAACAATTGGCTTCATGGAGTCATAGAGCCCAAAGTACATGCCTCGATACAGAGTTATTCCCATAATTGAAGCCCCGAATCCCCGATAAAGGCCAACAATTCCATCACTTGACAATGTCTTAGAGTAAACATCGATTAGCCCCTTAAACTGACGTTTACCATTAACGGGGCACTCCGTAGAATCCATGGCCAAGCGAGTCCTTGCATAGTCCAAGTGATAAAAGAACAGAGAAGTAGTTGCCCCAGCAGCGCTACCTGATGCCACATTGCCTGCAAACCACTTGACATATCCATCTTTCTCTTTTGAATATCCAAAGAGGGTCTTGTAGTAACCTTTGAAAGCAAAGTTGGAAGCCTATGAAAGAAATAATAATTTAAGCTCACCAAAACTAGTTGAAATAACTTCTGTAGAATTTGATAATAGGATTCATCAAGATTTAAGTACAGAAACATGTTGATCAATTATTTGATACCATAAATCCATCTTGCACTTGATGTCAATGTGAAAAAGACGATCTTTTTGTGGATGCAAAGATCAGACAGATGAAAGAGAAGACAAAAAAAGAACGGATGAGACTATTTAAGTGATTCATGTGGAGTTCATCACAGATAGAGTGCACCGCATATGCAGAGCATTATTTCAACCAAAACTCAACAATATTTCCCTAAGATCTTGAGATGAATGTAGCTAGACCGCACATATCCCGAACACAATAATAACAGCAGCAATCACAGATTTCTTCTTAGTTGTAAAGAAGGTTTATGAACAATCAACTAGGCAGAAATCTAGATAGGAAATATGCAGACGTTGTAAAATACATCTTTGTATAGGCATGAACACATTCATTTTTCATATAGGTTACGAGGAATTAAAGAAGACATGTCCATCCCTCCTCCATGTATGGTTTCAGATAACAAACAAATAAAGGCCTATACCACCATACCCAAAGTGAATTTGATAATGATTCAGATGTCGGACCCAAAAATAGAGAGTAATTTTCCACTCAGACTAAGATATGAGAAGAACATATTGGAGCTCACGATATTTCACTATTAATTCCAAATATGCTTGAGATTGTGCTTGAGGTCCTGGTGAGTAGAGTCCAAGGAGGATTGCTTGGAAAGGTGCTAAGTTTGAATAGGAGCAACTAATATTTACGGCAAACTCCAGGCTCATACTTACATTAATGCAATGCATGCTCTAAATGTCATGGAGAGCATGAGGGTAAATCTTGTGCCTTTAGGCATTCACCTTATTTTCATAGTAATAACATCTCTCAGAACAGTTAGCATGGGGCCCTCAAGTTTTGGTCATGTCGTCAGGGAACTTCTCTGCATTATTAGTCAAATATAACTTAGATATGATTCCAATAACCTTTCTCCTTCACTGCATGTATGGCGGCACTTCTGCGGTACCCTTGTTGATGGATACTGAAACTATGCAATAAGCTTTCTCGCATAGCTGACTATTGAAGCAATCATCATAATCAAGAGCTATAATAAGCTGTGAAATTATTCTAAGGATAACAGGAAGTCTATCTGAATTCCAGTTTGTAGCTAGAATAAAAACTAAAAGGCTAATAGTCCTTTTCGGTGGCCACTTCGAAACATATTGCAAATTCACTCAACTCTATCAATTCCTGTCCTTTATTGCGGTCAGTGGCTAGGTGGTGGGAGCGCTTTGGTTCCTGAAGCTACGGCAGTCACCTTAGACTTCCTCTAACTTCGTATATTTAAGAGAGACAGACAACCAAGAGACCACTTCGGAGAAAGTGGGTAAAGGTTACACTGAGAAGAGATCTTCTATCTATAACACCTTAAAAGCATGAAAAAGCTTTGCACAGGGAGTATAATCAATAAATTCATACATTTGAATTTTGCTAAAACATGGAAAACACAACAGAATAAGAATGGCATTAGATATGAAAAGGAAGAAAGCAACAGATCCATTCAAGTATACTCCTAATTGGATATTTTTCAGTCTTCTATGAAAAATAAAGTACATAACACGTCTACCTACAGCTTGTAGCAGCAAGACACAATTTTTTCTACTAAAAAGCTTAACTTGTCGCTGTAAACTGACAAACTTGGCAACTGAGATTTAGACCTACATGTGACAAGTCTTCTAGAGCCTATAACTGCAAGACACAGATTTTCCCAAGACAAAGAAGAGTAGCTTGTCCAAGTAAAGTGGTATACTTGGCATCAAATGAGCTGTAAACCTACATGTCGAAATGTTATGACGATATCTTGGAATCTAATTGAAAGCTATAAATTCTGATACCAGAGGAAAAACAACTTCCCTTTATTGCAATTCTTTACAAACAGTAGTGCACTTATATAGCAGAAAGTACTCTCGGAAGGTTTCTTAATAGTGAGGACTCATATAGAGGATGCCGACAAACTTGACTGATGCGTAGTTGTTGTACTCTTTACTTTGTACTTTAAATCTCTATATTACACGTCCCTCTTTTTGTAGCCTATGTTATAAAACATTTAGGAGAAATAATTTAGATCTGTTATCTGAGATTGTAAGGGAGAAGTGGATCGTGCAGGAGTAATTTTCCATTCACATCACTGAAGTGAGCAAGGTGGGAAGTTCTTGGAGGGAAGGATGCCGGGGGTCTATTTGGAAACAGCCTCTTTACCCCAGGGTAGGGATAAGGTCTGCGTACAGACTACCCTCCCAGACCTCACTAAGTGGGATTATATTGGGTTGTTGTTGTTGTATCACTGAAGTGAGCACTGGTTGGATCTATTGTTTGCTTTATAAATTTATCAGAAAATACCACCTTTGCACGTTGTGTAGCAGACAATGTTAGATGTGGTTACATTAGGTCACTTGTAGAGATGAGCATAATCTTAACGATCATTAAGTAAAAAAGCTGCTTTGACATGGTAGCTAAGGAAAACCTTACTTTACGAACCTAGAAGGGGTCTGAATCATACAGAGAACATTGTGAATCCATTCAAGAAACACGTAAAGGATGACTCAGTAGAGTAATCATCATGAACTGTCCAAGTCCAAGGCAAAATAAAATAATTTATGACCCACCTGAGTTGGGAAATATCTTATAACATTGGCCTGGTTTCCCCTCCACAATGAGACAAGACCCTCCTCCCGCAAAACTCTTTGAAAGCAATCACTAATTCCCATATAAGGTCTCTTAAGTTGACCTCTCTTCATCAATTCTCCCTGATTCTGCAACAGAAGTTTTACTCTTTCAATTGGTGCTGCAGCACTTTTTGCTACAATGGCTGCTGTTCCGCCCATGAGAAAATCCACAGAAAATTTTTCCGATCTAGTTTCCATTTCAGGCCCAAGTTTTCCCTCCTTAATCCTGCAAAAGCAAACCCGAGGCGCATAAATATCTCAACAGATAGAATTCACCAACCAAATTCTCTCTTACCTACTTTATTAATGGGTGCCTAGCTTCATGTTCCCAATCTATGACCACAAACATCATACAAGTGAAGATATTTTATACAATGCTTTGAAATTCTTTCTTCACTTCAAGACAAATAAGCTCGATTAACATTTCAACTTCATTTTTCACAAGGTGGCATTTAGAGAATCTCTAATTTTAGAGACCCCTAATTTGTCTTCATTATTGAGTATTCGAATGAACCAAACTGAAAAAAGAGCATAATGGGTATAGAAGACATATATATTTGACCCAAATAAATTTGGGATTGAGGCATAGTTATTCTTGTCTAAGAGCTGGGCATTTCTTTACGTTTTAACTATAAGCTCCACATGGAAATTCCAGACATCAAGCCTTTTCCAATGTTTACAATGATAAAGATTTAAACTTGCAAATAATGACGTTTGTTTTATAATTCTTCACCGCCCGATATCAAAAGGGTTTCTGGATTTAAGGAGAGAAATCCAGCTAAAGAAACTTCTTCCATCAAAAGGGTAAAGATATATGTAATGAAATGCGCAACGTTATTAAGAAAGATAATGAGAAATTAGTTACCTGACGAGCTAATGGGTATTCGGAGCCTGAAGGTTCGGAGAAGAGTCACTTACCGCCGGGAAGTGGCGGTGGCGGTGGCGGAGGGTGAAAAAGAAGGGGTGGTTGCTGCGGCTTCAGCAAACCACCAATTCTTTTTCGATTTTAATGAGGAAATAGATTTTTGAATGTCTTACATGAGAGCCGTGAGGGGTCTATTCTGTTGTGCGTTCTGACATTATCATTTTTGGCGTCGAAATGCGCAATCCATTAAACTTCCGCCTTTGTCTTTTCCATAGTTGTTACTCCTTCTTTATGGTTTTCCTCCTTTATTAATGTTTCCTTTCCTTTTACTTTTTGCAACTGAGTCAACTGGCATTTCACCAGCTCAAAGATGCTTTTGCATTTTGCGGTATAGTTTGTTTTAAGCCAAATTATACTTTTATGGTAGAATTGTTTTCTGTGTGACCTGTAAATCACGAGTTTGACTCGTGAATGCGGTCATTAATGGTTGCAATAGAGTAGGCCGTCTACATAATATCTCCAAAGGGTGTGACTCTTTCCCAAACCTTGCGTGAGTACGGAATGCTTTGTGCACCTGATTGTTCTTTAAGCATAATTTTTTCTGAAAATACCTCAAACTATTAAGAATAATATTATATTTTATATATGATTTATTTATCTATTTGTTTATCAACTTTAAACGTAAAACTTTGTTGGCACACCGGTCACACTTCTCACTGTTAATTGGTTATTTTTGCAAATCAAATAGAAGTATTTGTTTGCGCATATGAACCGCAGAACCGGAGGTGAGAGGGACAAACAAACAAAAACAGGAAGTTTACATGTGAGGTTACAATTCTTTTATTGAAAGGCTAGTGTTTATGCTTAGTATCGCCATCAGATGCCTTGTGTCTCTTATTTAAATAGGAGCTGGTGGCTAAAGCCTAAAGGTGAAATCCTGGTCTCTGATGCGAAATTTGACCACATAGTACAATATGGATATACCAAAATATACGATTATTATGCGAGTGCTGCTGCCTAATCCCTATGTCAATGTGCCGCCAGCAGGTAATTGGATCCCTTGTACCCACTTGTCTACTTGCGTAACCAATGTCATAGGTCTACTTGTCGCCCACTCGCGTCCAATTAAACTGTAGTCTAACGATAAATGAAGTATTTAAAATAGTAGTATGAGATACAAGAACTCAAATCTCAACGGACACAAAAACATTAGGTGATGAGTAGAATTACCAAGTGTCTGCTAGTTAGGACTTAGGTAGCATGTAAGATACCAGGTGAAATGGACACCAAGGTTCGTGCAAGCAGAGGCATACCCAAAATTTAAAAGTGGGGACATTACTGTCGAATAAAAATTTGAGTAAATACTAGAATGAGAATCGAACTCAGGAACTAAAAGTTAACTTATATCCCCTACAATGTTTTTGATATAGTATATATATAGTATATTATAGTATATATATACATCTTAAGATATATATATATATATATATATATATATATATATATATATATATATATATATATCTACAAAACAATCTTGATGTCTGACTGCCCATAGGACTACAAAACTAAGAAGCTTTTACTTTATAAACAAGAACCCATGGATATAATAGTATATTTGCCCAGCCTTTATTCATATTCCGTGGAGAAACCAGATTGGATAGACGACAGAGAAATAGACACAGTAGTTCAACATTAGTTCACAGAGAAAACCAAAAGAGGCATTTTGATCCTCAGTGTTCATAAGTTCTTTTGAGAAGATGATTAGCCAATGCTAGGGACCGAGGCAACTTTTCCATATTTATCAGCAAAGATACGGACCCTATTTGAACAGTAATCCAAAGTCACCATTGAATTGGCTGGAATTATATGTAGGTGCAGCTTTGGGTTCTCCTCCTTTATCTTCCTTTCTGCTTCCTCTGTTGACAGGCCAACCAACGTAGGCCATGACTTCCCAGCTAGTTTACTCCGCCAATCTGTTCCAAAAGTTTCTTCATCTGCAATATTATAGTATTACAAAATAAGCAAGTGAACGCAAAGAAGCAAACTAGACTAAATAGAAAGAACTCCGAGTAAAAAAAGCAAAAGCCCATCTGGCAAATCTCAAACTGACTGAGAAGACAAACTAAAATAGGGCGAGGGATCACTAGCTACATGGATCCTGACCTTCCCAAAGGATAATATCTTGAAATATTCAATATTTTTGAGCGGAGCATACACGTAATATAAAATTATATAACAAGGAGAAGGAATATAGAAGCTAACCAAAAATGGGTAATAGGGCTGGTGATCACTAGAGTTTATTGGTCTTGGTTTCATCAATCATATTTCTTGGTTATAAAAATGGGGAGAACAAAAATAATATGTAATATCCATATAATAAAGGAACGGAGGCTTACTATCAGCAATTATATGGACATCAAAATCAGAGTAACAGGGCGGAATTATACGCATGTCCAGCTCTGGTTCTGCTTCCTCTGCTGGTGTACTCCACCAATCTGCTCCAAGAATTTCTTCATTATTGCAATCTGTTTCAAAAGTTTCTTCATCTGCAATATTATAGTACTACAAAATAAGCAAGTGAACGCAAAGAAGCAAACTAGACTAAATATTAGACAGAAAGAACTCCGAGTAAACAAAGCAAAAGCCTATTTGGCCTATCTCAAGCTGACTAAAATAGGGCGAGGGATCACCAACAGCATGCCCTAAAATATTTTCGAGTTGTATTTTCGAGCTGTACGATTTCAACATCTCTCACACAGGAACGGAGTGGAATTATATGCATGTACAGCTCTGGTTTCTCCACCTTTATCTTCTTCCTTTTTGCTTCCTCTGTTGTCACGCCTGCCAACTCAGGCCATGACTTCCAAGCTGGTCCTTTACTCCGCCAATCTGTTCCAAAAGTTTCTTTGTCATTGCAATATACTACAAAAGAAGCAAACTAGCTAGACTAGACAGAAAGAACTCCGAGTAAGCAAAGTAAAAACCCATCTGGCCATTGGACAATCCTCAAGCTGACTGAGAATATTTACAAACTAAAATAGGGCGGAGGCATAGCATGTCGTCTTGAAATATTCAATATTTTTGAGTTGGACATACAACAAAAAATAACAACAAACACGGTGATTTCCTATAGTTTGGGGCCCCCTATCCTGGAACGACGGATAAGCTATTATAGATAGACCCGTGGCTACACAAAGGATGAAAAAGAGTAATGGCAACAAGACAACAAGATAAAAATAAAATCGAAGCCCGAGAAAGCAGTTAAATTCTAGTTAGTAATATTTTCGAGTTGGACTTGAACATACACATATAAAAAGTCAGTATCTAACGAAGGGAAGCTGAGCAAAAATGGGCAATAGGGATGTTGATCACTAGAGATTATTAATCTTGTCCAAGTCATTTGATATCTTGGTTTCATCTAGTATCATATTTCTTAGTTATAACAATGGGAGGAATAAAAATACTTATTAAAATCCGTATAATAAAGGAAAGGAGGCTTACTATCAGCAGCAGCAGATTCTTGCGAAGACGGAAAGCTGCAAAAATGGAAGCTTTGGATTCCTTATCACCATTTTTAACCACTGAGTTCGAACCAACGTCACATCTAGGGCTCAACAAGTGCGATCTCGTACAATAAACCAAACGTCTTAATGCTTCGACGACTGCAGAAAAATCTAACTTGATGACCAAAATAAGCGATCGATCGATAGAAAGAGAAGAAGCTGAAGAACTGAAAAGCAAACTGACACCTGATTTTGCCTTAGATTTTAAGCCTGCAACTGCACAAGAGGTTGCCAAGCCACTCGTTATCGCCATTGAAACGCAATTCCAGTTTGTGGGAAGACAAAAAGGGTATTGCGAGAGCGCTCCAAAAGCCCAGATTTTGTTATTGACATTCGGCGCAAAGTGACAAATAGTTGGGTTATTATAGTGCAGGGTTTGATGTTGGTTGGTCAAGAAAATGGAAATTCTCCTCATATCCAACTGATCAGTGGTTGCACGATAGGTGTGGTACACGGCATATATATATATATACATATATAAGAGATACTAAGATCAAACTGGTAAAACTGATAATCCGAACCGTTAATTATTTATTGGGTTATTGATATTAGGTTATTGGGTTAACGGTTTGGTAACGGTTTAGAATTTTTTTACTATTGGGTTATCGGTTCGGGCCTGGATTTGTCAATTTTGTTAATGGGTTAACCGATAACCCAATAAGAATTAACGAAATTACTACTTTATCCTTAAGTATATACATATGTTTTGGCTTCACTCCATTCTTTCCTATTTATGTGTCTGATTGTGTTTTTAGTTGTAAAATGTTATAATCTTGAAGGTAATAATGTTGAAATCAATTGTTTGGACAAGAGGGGTTGCTCTGATGGTAAGCAACCTCCACTTCCAACCAAGAGGTTGTGAGTTCGAGTCTCCCCAAGAGCAAGGTGGGAAGTTCTTGGAGGGAAGGATGCCGGGGGTCTATTTGGAAACAGCCTCTCTACCCCAGGGTAGGGGTAAGGTCTGCGTACACACTACCCTCCCCAGACCCCACTAAGTGGGATTATACTGGGTTGTTGTTATTGTGGGTTGTTGTTATTGTTGTTGTTGTTGTTTAGTGTTTCTTTGTGACTTTTCTTATGTGATTTGATGAATTCAGTGTTTTAAAAATCTTTTAGGGTTGACTAGCTAAAGTATATTCAAGAACTTAACATGATTATGGGGTTTGATTAAGTTCAGTAGATTTTTGGTTAGAGGTAGGTTTGACTTCTCAGAAAAATAAATTCCAAGAGCTGATCCTTTCCTTTCTTTTGTGGGGTCTGAAATTGTTTCGATTTTGTTATAGGTTTCACTTCTTTTCTTTTTTCTTTTTTGCTTAACTCTAGATTGAATTATCTTATCGGGTAAATCAATGACTGAACCGATAATGATCGATAACCGATAAGCCGATATCCGATAACCGATATCTTATCGGTTCAGTTATCAGTTTATTAAATTTATAAACCGATAATCGATATGTTAAACCGATAATATTCATAACCGGACCGACTGATGCTCACCCCTAGTCATCACCCCTTATCCTTGTTTGAGATGGAATTAGGATTTGTTTAGATAATTACTAGGATGTGTAATTATTAATAGGATAATAATAATAATTATACAGTCAATTAATTACACATTATGATAATTATAATGATATTTTTATCTATTATAACATAATTGTAGTGTAATTTCTAGTATCATGGTTACACAAGTGTAATTATATTTGATATTCGTTTATTTTAGATTAAAACAAAACCTTATTATAAAATTAACTAATTAATTTTCAAATGATTATGTAAATAGGTTTTAATGTGTGTCAAGTATAAGTGTACAAGAAATATTAAATATGGAAAAAACTGAAAAGTCATTTTGTAGTTGCATGGTGTAAGTGTGTAACTACCACCAATTTTTTGCTCTGTTGAAAATTGATGAGTGTAATTGCTTCCCTATAAAAAATCTATTTTCAGATAAACAGTTCAAATTATTATCACCCAAATCCAATCACAAGTTAGCCTCCAAAACATACCCTTAACGAAGGTTAAGATGTTACCATATCATATATGTATACTTATCAAAAGCGTTTGTCATTTTATTCAAAATGCTCTAATTTTTACCTTATTTTAGTATTCACTATTGTTTGATAAAAAATGTTAACTTTCGATTAAAATGATTATACTTATATAATGATTGATTAAACCTAGATAATGATAATATCTTTAGATGAGGGTTCCGAAAATGCAGCTTGTATTAGTATAAAATAAATATGACACGTGGAATTATGTGTGGCTGACAGGGCATGATACATGGATCACTAAGAAGGTGCCAACTATAATATTGCATTAGAAGATGCACGAGATACAAAAGGCACGGGCAAATCACTCACGAGATGAAGAGATGTGGTTGCTCGAGTCTAAATCATTCAGTAAATATGGGCTGAATGAATCAAGATAGTAAAAAGGGAAAGATTCACGAACCTCTAATTAATGAGGAAAAAGAATTGGAACCATTATAGAATCTCCATAAACAGTTACGATTGCCAATTATAACGGATCATTAATGCCATTAATGTTCATAATGATCCAGCCATAAAAAGAAGGAAATGTTATACTTGTAAATTCCTATAGAAGGGAAGAGAAATTCATTTGTAAAGACATCTGAGTCAATATTGGAATATATTCACTTTACTTTTCTGCTTTTCTCTATATTAACTTTGCAATCAGTTATTTCCTTACTTATTCTTGTTTATTTTCTTTCATATAATTGAGAAAGTACAAAATTTCTTGGTTATCAGTAACCCGAGTTCTTCTAAAAATAGGCTTGGACCGAAAGATGCATTTTTTGGTTAAACAAATTGGTTCTGTTATCGGAGATCTGATAATCTTTTCACTTTTCAAATTCATTTTTCTATCAAACAATCATGTCGACTGCCAATGACAACAACTAACAAAACCAACTGAACCAACAGAATCAACAAGAGGATGAAACTCCAATCCCTTCGGTACCCAAATAATTCTGATTTACAAAGTTTAGTACTAACTTTGCAGAAGCAGCTCAAGGAGCAGAATGATCGCATAGAGCAAAGACCCGGTGTGCCACCCGTGATTAAAGGAGTGGATATTGATAAATATTTTCAATAGCCCTGGAAGCCAATTGCTGCTCCCTTGCCGATTCCAAAAAAGTTTAGGATGCCCGATATTCTGAAGTATGATGGAACAACCGACCCACGAGACCATGTAACTGCGTTTACAACTGGCATGAAAGGCAACTTAATCAAGCAAGAAATTGAGTCGGTGCTGGTCAAAAAATTTGGCGAAACACTCACAAAAGGAGCACTAATATGGTATTCTCTTTTACATGAAAATTTTATTGATTCTTTTGCTGAACTTGCAGATTCATTTATAAAAGCACACTCGGGAGCTCAAAGTTGAAAAGAGGATGGAAGACATCTTCAAAATAAAACAAGGAGATACAGAGCTACTCAAGGAATTTGTGGATAGATTTCAGCGTGAAAAAATGATGTTACCACGTGTACCTGATAATTGGGCGGCCATGGAATTTGCAAGTAACCTAAATGAAAAAAGCTCAGAAGCCACGAGGAGACTCAAAGAAAGATTATGAGAATTATATGCTACAACTTGGAATGATGTTTATAATAGGTATAACACGAAGCTGCGGATAGAAGAAAATACTATCACTCAATCACGGGGAGATGAAAGAACAAGTTCGAGGCAAATAGAAACTAAAAAAAGGTTCGGTAAGAACATGTACAAACCTTATATGGGATCAGCAGAAAGGGATTCACGTTCTAAACACGAAAACCCGAGGTACGGTTCTAGATCAAGGGACAAAGATGTGGGTTCATCATCCAAGTTTAGAAAGGAGCGAGATACGCGAGATAACAATGTTAATACAAAGGCAATGATTGGTGATTATAGTTTCAATTTTAGCATTTCAGATTTGGTAGCTGTTTTAAGAAGTATGAGAGATAAGGTGCGGTGGCCAAAAGAAATGAGATCTAACCCTAACAGAAGAAATCCAGATTTCTAGTGCGAGTTTCATAGTGATAACAGTCATAAAACAACATATTGCAGATTGCTACAAGGTGAAATAGAGCACTTGTTAAAACAAGGTTATTTAACCGATTTGTGTTAGTGAGAAGGGTAAACAAGCGTATATAAAGAATAGACAGGAGCCACCAAAACCTCCGTCACCAAAAAGAACAGTTAATATGATAAGCGGAGGAGAGGAGGTCAACAGTGTGACGTATATAGCTGTAAAAAGACGTCAAAATCACAGTTACCCACGAAAAGCGAATTGCCAAGTTTTGGAAGAAGATAGCATAACGTTTGATGATGCAGATGCAGAGGGCGTGATGATCCCTCATAATAATTCATTGGTAATATCTTTACTTGTACATGATACTAATGTGAAACGGGTTTTGATTGATTTAGGTAGCTCTGTAAATATCATTCTTTTAAGAGTGGTAAACAAGATGCAAGTCGATGATAAATTGGTGCCCAAAACACGTACCTTATCTGGATTTGACAATTCGAGTGTTGTTACAAAAGGGAAAATAGTGCTCACCATATTTGTAGAAGGAGTAGTCAAAGATACAAAATTTCAAGTGATAGATACGGACATGGCGTATGATATGATTCTCGGCAGACCTTGGATTCATGATATGGATGCTATTCCATCTATGTTACATCAAGTTATTAAGTTCCCTTCACAATGGGAATTAGACAAATCTGTGGTGATCAGCAAGCTTCTAGAATTATCAATTCAGTGGCGGATTCAAGCATAAATAACGATGTTGCAGATAAAAAATAGCAATTACAGAATTCAGGTGAGGATTTAGCAACACAAACCTCAATTGGAGATGGGCAAAAAGATGTAGACTCAAGGCTTGATATCATTCAAGAGCCAGAAGAGAACGAAAACATCAAAACAATAATTGAAGAACTCGAAGCGGTGGTGCTGTTTATACATTGGCCGGATAGAAAAGTTTACATCGTAACCAACCTGAGCGCAGAGATGAAGGTAAGTTAATTAAATTCTTAAAAGCTAACGCAGACTACTTTGCTTGGTCGTATTTGGATATGACAGGTATACCATCGGAGGTGATGACCCATAAGCTAAATGAAGATCCAACATATCCACATGTCAAATAGAAGAAAAGGAAGCAAGGATCCTTTAAAAACCAGGTGATTCAGGATGAGGTACAAAAGCTTTTAAAAATCAGGTCTATCCGAGACGTAAAATATCCTAATTGGCTAGCTAATATTGTAGCGGTGCCGAAAAAGAATGGTAAATGGCGAGTTTGTGTAGACTATACTGACTTGAATAAAGCTTGCCCTAAAGATTCTTTTCCTTTACCGCTCATAGATCAACTAATTGATGCTACTGCATGTCATGAATTATTGAGTTTTTAGATGCCTATCCAGGATATAATCAGATAAAAATGGCTCCTTTAGATAAGGAAAAAACTTCTTATATTACAGACAGAGAGACTTACTGTTATAAAGTCATGCCTTTCTGCCTAAAGAATGCTGGAGCCACATACCAGAGGTTAGTAATGAAAATGTTTCAAGAACACCTAAGAAAAACCATGGAAGTCTACATCGATGACATACTAGTCAGGTCAATACAAGCGGAGCATCACATCTAACATTTGTCAGATATATTTCAAATTCTCCGCAAATTCAATATGAAGTTAAATCCCGAAAAGTGTGCATTTGGTGTGTCTTCAGGTAAGTTTCCAGGTTTTCTTGTTTCTAACCAAGGAATTGAAGTAAACCCAGCACAAATTAAGGCCATTGAAGAAATACCAGACATACTCACGAGCAAAAAAGAGGTACAGAGGTTGACAGGTAAGATAACAACATTGGGAAGGTTTATTTCTAAATCTTCATAGAAGAGTTTTAAGTTCTTTTTAATGTTGAAAAAGCAAAGCCAATTTGAGTGGACTGAGGAATGCCAACAAGCACTCAAAAATCTAAAAACATACTTGTCAAACCCACCGTTGCTGGCTAAACCGAAGGATGGAGAAAGGCTACTCCTCTATCTCGCTGTGTCAGAAATGGCGGTAAGTGCAGTGTTAGTTCGAGAAGACAAAGGTAAACAATCTCTAATTTATTATGTTAACAAGTTTTTATTGGATGCTGAAACTCGATATCCTTATTTATAAAAACATGCTTTAACACTAATCATGGCATCTAGAAAGTTGAGGTCTTATTTTCAATGTCACTCTATCTCTGTAGTGATCACTTACCCCTTAAGAAATATATTACATAAGCAAGAACTATCAGGTAGATTAGCTAAGTGGGCTATAGAACTAAGTGAATGTGATATCACATATCAAGTTAGAACTGCGATAAAATCATAGGTTTTAGCAGATTTCGTGGCAAACTTCAGCTGAGGAATAGTACCAGAAGCAGGAAAGGAACTTTAGGTATTCAACGGGTCTAATCTAGGTACATGGACCCTATTTACTGATGGCTTCTCGAATGTTCAAGGAGAGGGTTTAGGCATTATTCTAATCACACCTTCGGGAGAAACTATAAGGCAGACAATAAAATGTCATCCCATTACTAACAATGAAGCAGAATATGAAGCTGTAATTGCAGGTCTGAAATTGGCACGAGAGCTCGGAATAGTGCAGGTTATAATCAAGAGCGTCTTGTAGTTAATTAAATGTAGGGGACTTATATAGCTAGAGAGGCGAGGATGCAATAGTAGTTGGAAAAGGCACGAGACTTAATCAGACAATTCCAATCATGGAAAATCATGCAAATACTCGGGGAAGAAAATGCTGGAGCAGATGCACTGTCTAATCTCGCATCTACTGCAGAAGTGAAAAATGAAGAAAAAGCTTCCATAATACATTTGATTCATTCAACACTCGATCAATACAAAAACGAGGTAAATTTCAATAATTTAACTTGGGATTGGATAAACGAGATCGTTAATTTTTTGCAGAACGGGATTCTACCCGAAGATAAGAAAAAGGCCCAGGCACTTCGACGAAAAGCTGCCCGTTATTGTTTGGATCGTGGCAACCTATATCGAAAGATGTTTGATGGACCTTTAGCAAGGTGTCTCAAACCTTCTCAAACAGAGTATGTGATGAGAGAAGTACATGAGGGACACTGTGGAAATCACACAGGAAGAAGATCCTTGGTAAAAACTCCAATTCGAGCAGGATATTATTGGCCAAAAATAGAAGAAGATGCGGAAAACTTTGTAGCCAAATGTGACAAATGCTAACAACATGCATCGCTCAGCAGAGTTATTGCATTCGGCTATTGCACCATGGCCTTTTATGAAGTGGAGGATGGATATCGTGGGTCCACTACCACAAGCCAAAGGAAAGGTACGATTTTTACTACTACTAACCGATTATTTTACCAAGTGGGTAGAAGCAAGTGACTTCAAATAGGTGTGGTAAAAAAAGGTCAGGGACTTCATTTGGCGAAATATTATATGCCACTTTGGAGTTCCAAGCGAAATCGTGTGTGATAACGGCCCGCAATTCATAGGCGCAAAAATCACAGAATTCTTTCAGAGTTAGCAGATTAAAAGGATAACTTCAACACCTTATCATCATGTGGCTAATGGACAAGCTAAATCAACAGACACGGTTATTATTAATAACTTGAAGAAAATATTAGAGGATTCAAAATGTAAGTGGCCAGAAGTATTACCAGGAGTCTTATGGGCTTGTCGGACGACATCGAAAACAGGTACGGGAGAGACTTCATTCTCACTTGTGTATGGTGCTGAAGCCTTAATCCCAGTTGAAATAGGTGAACCGAGTACAAGATATACCTAAGAAACCGAAGAATCAAATGAGGAAGAGATGCAAATAAATCTCGATTTGCTTGAAGAAAGGAGAGAAACATTTCTAATAAGAATGGAGCGCAAAAGCAAATTATTGAGCGATATTACAATCGGAAAGCTCATCTTAGATACTTCAAGATTGGGGACTTCGTACTCAAAAAAGTTTTTCAATCATCAAAAGTGGCCAACGCAGGAAATTGAGTCCAATTTGGGAAGGATCTTACATGATTCGAGGTATTACTGGAAATGGTGCATATGAGTTGGAAACAATGGACGGCAAAGTACTCCCATCAAATTGGAATGTTGTTCATTTGAAAAGTATTACTTCTAAAAAGAAGAACCTCCGGTCAGCTATCGTTTATGCAAGGTTTAGATTTATTCCTTTTAATTATACTAACCATTTTAGATAATAGGCACAAAGCTTGCCCAAACCAAATGATGATTTTAGACCTAAAAGACAAGCGGGATGCAAATCATCCCCGGTCTGGGTTACAACCTTTTTGATGGAAATAAAAAGTGTTAAGCAGTCATCATCTAAAAATATACCTCCGAGTCTCGTATGTATTTTTCTTTTCAGGAAATGGATCATATGGAAGGAATAATCAAGTGCTCGAGATTTTATACTTCAAAGCTCTAACGCTTGGGGGACTATAGGTAGCAGGCAAAGAAGACTGCAAGTCAAAGAAGAAAGAAGACTAAAAGTCAGTTCAAGTTTGGATCGACCCAGAAATCAAAAGTCAAGAGCCAAGAAACAAGTCTGAATCAAAAACCTTTTGTATTAAGCTTTCATAAAGTGTAAACTCGCGGACATAAATTATAAGATCCTATGAGTACTAAGGTTAAAGGCAATATTTAGTCATGGGTTGAAAAATATACCCTAGAATTTTGTGGAATTTGTTATAAAGAAAATAGTTATGAAAGAGTTGTAGATGTTGTACAAAAGGTTACGTGAATGCATGTAAAGTGTTATATAATTTGAAAGTTCAAAATACAAAACTTCCTCAAATTATTCAAGAGATTTCTTTGAAATATGTATTTTCCTACTTTTTTCCTATGTCTACACCAATATGAAGTTGAGACGTCATCTTCATTAGTGTCGTTTATAAAATGGCCCTCTTTTATAAAAATTCGTGTTTATTCAAAAATCACGAAATACTAAAGCATTTTTAAATGCAAATTAAAGAGTAGAACGGAAACTCAAACAAAATATTATATATTAAACCTGGCTAAAACTAAGTATAAACTTAGTTAAAACCAAGGAATTTTGATAACAAACCCCAAAACAGACTATGGGTAAAAACTTGCCAACTATTCCAAAAGTAAAAAAAAAAAAACTTCCCAACAAAAGTTCACAGAACACTATGGGGCAGGATCTAAAGCAGTACTATCAGCAGTAAGAGAGGCAGAATCCAATAAGACATCATCAGCAACGGGAGAAGATACAACTTGAGCAGAAGAGGCTTGAACATCAACTTCACAAGGAGTAAGTTCATCACCTTCGGGAACGTCGACCTCAGGTGAGGAAAAGTTCCGACGTTGCTGAGTTTATCAATAGTTTCCTTAGCTTTTGCAATCTCAGCAGTCAAGTCAAAGCCTTCCTGGCTTGGGGTGGCTTCATCATCCGAAATAACGCATCTCCTAGCCCGAGGCCTGCGCACTAAGGAACCCTCTTCTCGTTCCTCTTCACCTTCAGAGCCATGAGCTCTCACAGCTTTTCTCTTCGATGAAGAATTCAATATCATTTCTTGAGCAAGAGATAAAGAAAGCTTGATGAAGTAATAGACGCGGCACTGACACCTCGAATGGAAAATTCTAACAGAGGAAAAAGTTAAAAATCCCCAAATAAATACGAAAGAAAGGAAGAAATTTAATGGGAAGGATACCATGAGTTTTGACTTTCCAGTCAAACTTGAGAAAGGTATTTCCGAGACCTTCTTTTTATAGGAGCAACCGATAACAACTTCTCTACCCAAGCACGGAAGTCTGGTATTTCAGCAAAAACATCCATGGTTGGTAAAAAGAGACAAAAAACAACCATGAGATCGTCAGTTTCTTCCTCCTTTATAAAATAATATATGAAAAGAACTTACGTGCAAAATTTCATTTCTCTGGAAAAGGTCATATTCTCTTCACCCACTAAACTACTTGTGGGAGCAGCAATGAAACGGGCGTACCAACCACGGTCCTTATCATCTTCAGGGCTACCCAAAACCCTTTTGCTCCTGGCAGAGAGAGTAAAAACCCTCGAATAGAACAATTTAGGGGAATAAAGATGAAGCAAGTGTTGAGAGGTAAAGGGTAAAAAGGCCAGATTATATAGGTATCGTAAATATGCAACAACTCTCCATACAATAGGATCAATCTGTCCTAAGCAAACGTTGAAGAAACGATAAAATTCTATGATAACTGGGTCAATATGGAGCCTGAAACCTAAAGTAAAAGGATATGTGTAAACGAAAGAATAACCAGCCAGGAACGAAGTTATCCTTTAATTTGGACCAGGAACTAAAATTGGAAAATCTTGTTTCCAGTAGCATTCTCTTCGCACAAGAAAAACAAGCCATTAGTAATCTGAGAAGGATAAACATCGGCACGATCATGGGAAGTCATAGAAGTAACTTGATTTCTAATTGATTCACGATCAGTGGAGAAAAAAAATTCTGCAGGAATAATTTTGTCAACTGTTGGTTCTCGAAGGGGCTCACTTGATTCCCTATTTCTGGTAGAAGTTCTATGGGATGAAGAAGCCCTATTCCTAGATGAAGAAGGGGCAACAATATTGGGTTGAGAAGTAGAACCACAAATAGACAAAGACCATAAACTATGTAAACTACCCCCTCTTTTACTCCTAACAGGAGCAGATGAAGGGGGAAGTTCATCTACAATTACTGTTTTGCGAGGATTGGGGTTTGATGAAGACATGGATGCAAGAAAATAATGCATACTGAAGAATAAGAACGATTAGAGAAGAAGAATAACGTAGATTGAGGGTTTTCATGAAACTAAAGGTACATGGGGAATTTATAAGAAGAAGCAATCATCATGTAAAGTAAGTCATGATGGTGACGTCATAATGAAACAGTAACTTCGTGACTGACGCAACCATAAGAAAGCCCTAAAATCCGCTGAAGAGTCGCAAACCCAATCGACATAGGCCACATGGCACATGCATTAAATGGAAGTGACATACGATGCATTGGTTCTAAAGAAGACATAATGATACATGGGAAACTGTGGCAAAAATTCCCGCCATAAATACATACCACTTCCCAAATATTCAATTGCAGAATATTCGGCAAGTGGGGGGACTATCTGTATTAGTAGAAAATAAATATGACACGTGAAATTATGTGTGACTAACAAGGCATGATACGTGAATCACTAAGAAGGTGACAATTGGAATATTGCATTAGAAGATGCACGAGATACAAGAGGCATGGGCAAATCACTCATGAGATGAAGGGATACAGTTGCTCAAGTCTAAATCATTCAGTAAATATAGACTGAATGAATCAAGACACTAAGAAGGGGAAGATTCACGAACCTCTAATTAATGATAGATAAATCATGGAACTTTTTCGAAATATTATCGGATTTGTTGGATAGGTGTGGAATAATATGAACAAGAATCTTGGTAAAAAGGTAGTGGTTGTATCTTTATCATAGATCCGTTCTTATCAAATTAATGTCACATGCCCTTATTCATTATCTTTTTTCCTATTTATATGGGACATACCTCCAACAAACCCTAATAGTACAAGTGCAGAGAATATACAATGGATTGACTTTTAAGCTGGTCAGATTTGCTTTTAAGCTCTTTTTTATAGCTTTTTAAGTGTTTGACAAAGCCAAAAAGTAATTAAAATAAGTTAAAAACGGCTTAAAACAAGCTAAGCGCAACAAGTTGGGTAACACTAACTTATTGATTTTTAGCTTAAACAACTCGATTGTATTTTAACAATGTGAAAGCGTAGAACATAAAAACGCAGTTCCATAATATGCATTCTGAACATAAGGTTGATGTTATATTTTCCTTTTGATGCAATAGGCTTTGCGATGATTGCGCCAAAATTATCCTGCTCTGTGAGTTACATAGCAACAAGCTGTTTTAGGTCAAAGATGTCACTGAATGCTAAATGGGCAGTGTTTTTAAAGAACTAGACTCCTCTTGCATCTCGTGCATTTTGTCGCTTAGTATTGTTTAATTCAGCTGAAATTCAAGTAAACTTTGATATATGATGCCCTCAAATAGCACTCATGAGTTGTAAATGTAAAGAAAAAAAATTGAGCCCTGACCCCAACAAAGGGTGAACTAGATGATTGTTCCTCCTCACAATAATGAGTGATAGATAAATCCTGGAACATTCGAAATATTATCGGATCTGATGGATAGGTGTGAAATAATATGAACAAGAATTTTGGTAAAAAGGTAGTGGTTGTATCTTTACCAGAGATCCGTTCTTATCAAATGAATGTCACTTGACCTTATTCATTATCTTTTTTCCTATTTATATGTGACATACCCCCAACAAACCCTAATAGTAAAAGTGCAGAGAATATACAATGGAATATTCTCTTTAATATCATATTTTAAAAACTAGCCGTTACAGCTTTTTCTGTGGTACTCGTCCTCGACCGTTGTTGACACCTTGACCACGAGTCTATCTATTTCCTGGTCGACCTTGACTGATTCTTTTCTCGACCTTGCCCTAAATATTCTGAGATAGATTTCGACCTATACAATTATAAAATTACTTAGTAACTAGTGAATTTATCTGCGCTTCGTGCAGTTATAAAAAATATAAATTTAATTAAAATAAAAGAGATAAATTTTGGTGTACATATATTGATTGAGGTTAAATGGATAAATCTTTCATAAACTGACTTTTTAAAGAAATAAAGAATTATAAGCAATTTTTTCACTTATATATGTGTGTTCATGCGCTCCTTATTTCCTTAGTCTAATACATATCTAAAACATGCCTATTCTTTCATTAGATAGCACAGCTTAAGTTTTTCCTTTAAAAAAAAAAGGATCTTCTACTCAAATCATAATACTTGAAATGAATACAAGGCAACTAAAAAATAAACAAAAAAGTGACATCTAAAGTTGTGATGTCTGTCCAATGAATTGTATTTTCATTATCTATTTGTTTCCCTATTCCTTTTCCTTTTTTAACTTCTTCCTTTGATTATTCTTCTTTTCTTTTCTGAATATATTTTTTAAACTCCCTACCAATTCTCCTATTCTATAAAAGTCATTGAATCTGTGCGATCATTATTGATTTCTTTCCTCTTCCCCCCTCTTAATTCATCTATTCTTGAAAACCCTTTAAATCTCTACTATCCTCGATAAATTAATTTTTTTCTCCTTTTCCACAGTTAATTCAAATAATTGCAGTTTAAGTTATATATATATATATGCGATTTAATATAAAAAAGAATTTATAATTTTAAAAATAAAATATATTATTTGCTTATTCGCTATAATAGGTAAATATGACATGATATTGTAAATAAATTTTTATACATCATAAATGTATAGATGTAAAATAAAATACTTTGCTCCCTTCTTTATAGTATTTACAAATCTCTAATTTCTTCTCCTAACTTTGTGCAAAATTCTCAAGAAGTTTACTTTTTTCTCTTTCAATGTTCTCATCGCCAATCCAATAAATTAAAAAAAAATAGTTTATTCAAAAAAAAGAAAAAAGATCCAAGCACCAGAGAGGCAAAGAATCAAGAAATAGGAGAAGGAAAAGAACTTATTTCTAGTTCCTTTTTGATTTTTTTTTTTTGGTTTCAACATTCAAGATATATTTTTTTATTCACGAAATTATATTAGTAGTATCGCAATTAAAAGACAAGAACAACAATATTGTTAGAGCGTTTTCACATAAATTTATTTTAACTACCTTCTTCCTCAATAGTGTGAATAACAAAGATACCTCAACAATATCAACTTTGCTGGCTAAAAAACCAGCTCTAGTATATCTCAAATTCAGCATTCTTTAAAACTTGGTTGCTGGAAGTGAACTTCTAAAGATGAATGTCCATCTAAAATTTGTTACAAATTAAATTCTATTTTTTTCTAACTTATGATCATACAAATGGAAAAAATAGGGAAAAGAAAAAAGATAATGGCAAAAAAATGAGAAAAATAAATAAATGCCGGTTTAATCGTTGTTTACAAACTTATCTCTACATTCCAATACAAATTTCAACTCTGATATAAGCAACATGTTGTTGAGAAGCCTACGACTTTGTCTTCTTTAAGATTCCACAATAGTTCTTAAGCTTCCTGACTCAAGAATAGCCTTTTTTGTATGTAAAGACATACCGGTTCCATATGGTATATTTTCAACTACATATCACCCATAAAAACAAATCCAAATTAAGCACAAACTCTATTAGTTTTGAATTATCACTATAGCTATACAATTATCCATATAGAAGAGTACCTAAACTCATTTCAATTAATGTGATAATTAACTCCATGAGTCATGTCCCTTGGAGGACATCCAAATAACAGAAAAAAGAGAGAGAGAGAAAAGTCCAAAATGTCATTACTACTAGAGTATTAAATAAGCAACGGATTCTTGCTTTAGAGATCAATCCAATGGCCGCATTGTAAACCCTCAATTAGTCATTAGCTATTGTCCGGAAAAGTGTGTATATTTGTGAGAAAATTATTATTTTCCATCTTTCTTGCAATTTAGTCATCCCACTTCAACTTTGCTCCTTCAAATGAACATCTGCACAGAAACAACAAAATATCTATATTTTTTTTCTCATTTAGCTTCATATAACCTTCAGAAGGAAAATAGAAAAAGCAAAATAAAGATAAGCAGGCAGCGTATACCATTGTTGGTTTTTTCTGCACAGTGTAAGCACATGTGAGAATTTTTTAAAGTTGTATATGCCTCTCATTCCGTACCTAGAAAAAAAAACTGTTGTCAACATAGTCAATGATTTATACAATAATAGAAAATTTAATCTTTTTGAGAAATGAAGTAACACTTTGGGACAACAATTATCAAAACGCAGGCTCACAAAATCTTATGTAGATAGAGATTATCAGTGGAAACTGCTAAGCAAATATGCATCGACGCTGCGAATCAGAAGGGGCAACAACTATAATACTTTTATGTGTTTATTATCTTTTTGTTCTTTCTGCTTTGAGATGGAGTAGTAGTATCTTTTGCTGCAATTGATTTCAGTTTGGATACTGAATTTATCAAGCAACTTTCAATTCAGTTGTTGTAATTACTATGGGGAGAGGAGATGTAGGTGTAATTAAGATAATTTTAAAAGTGACTTGCGATAGATGTTTGAGGGAAAAAATGGTTGTCTATAAATTAATTAGTCTTTATTACTAATAGAGGCAAAACGGTTAGCGATCACATTTAGTTGCGACTTTTCATATAGAGACGTTCAGTAAAAAATTTTATTTAGATAAATGAATTAAAAAATATCAAAATAACGACAAAATAGATAAATGTGATTCTTGGCCAAATAGAGGTGTCAAGTTAGCTTTTTCGTTCCTTTATATATATATATTAACATCAAAGTTGTAATTAATTCAACATGCCTATTGTATGGGTCAAAATCTGACCAGACAAGAATCGACGTGGGAAGGGACGACGGAAGGTTACTTGAAATTGTCGTGTCCGAGCCACGCTGTAACGACATGCACTTTGGCCACGACCGAGGTCGTGTATTTGGGATATCTGAGAGGCGAATTGGATATCATGGCATTTCAAGGGGTCAAATTGTAACATAGTCAAATGACTCAAATACTATGGTCAATGACCGTTGGGTAAGAGAGAAGGTCTAGTATATAAACTAAGTGAGAAGAAGAAGAAAGTGGGGCGGAACAAATAGAAAGATAGACACATTCTCTAGGGGGGGGTCATCATCGTTCTCTCTCCATGAAGGAGAAAGAAGTAAGGAAGCTCAGGTCTTCAACATAGATCGTTAGTCTCATCACACTCAATGCATGGAGTTCTACCCTATTAAATATCGGTGATATTTCCACTCATGTATTCCTTATTGATTTTTAAACATAATGGAAATCGTCATTTTCTTCCCGTATAGTGTGATTTAATCGATATTACAGTCAAATCTTATATGTGCTATGCTTGCTTACTCTCATATTTTATTATAGATCTAGAATAAATTATCATTGGCTAAGATTTACCTAAAGTTTTATTTAATTAGTTTAGCAAAAAGCTCAACACTTTTTGGTCAAATAATTTGGCGTCGTTTGTGGGGATTTCTTAGCCAAAATTTTAGTTTCCTCTAGATCTAAAACTAGCCAAAGCATCACTTCCCGTCTATCAAGCCTCACCATCTCAATATAAACACCAACTCGAAAAAGTGATAGATAAGCTTTTGAGATAACCAAACCAATTTGGGTCAGATATCTACATGAAATCGAAATTAGGTCCGATGTCTATACAAAACCCATGCCTCGCCTATAGCGATGGGTTCGACACGTCGTATGAGTACTCAATGTGGGGTTACAGCCACTACGCACTTAGCATGCCCGCAATCCTACTTGCCGTATTAACGTTATATGCCGATTTATACTTCCACCTCTTAGGAAGGAGCGATAGCCTATTGTATGATTCTTTGAAATAACCAACTTATCCTGCTTTATTTTTTTTACTTGTGTGCGCAATGTAATTTATGTACAGGGTATATCATGTTTCCCTTATTATCTGTGCACATCGGACGGGGTTGAACAAGGACTCGAGCTCGAGATCCCAATGGGCAAGGTAAGTTCAGCCCATAAGAAGCCTGGACGCGATTAACGGCGAAGCCAAACATAGGGGTGCCAAATCTGAAACCGTCATTCGAGTAAGGGATGGAACACGTCGCCTTACAGCGCCACTTACCAGGTCAAGGTAACAGGCAATTTCGTTTGGATCTAACTTGTCGTTTTTTTCTTTTTAGATTGGGATAGGAATACGAGCATTCTCACAGGTACACGAACAAGGAACAAATGCCACCGAACGCACCAAGCAGAACCCTCCACACCATACCGTACTACAAATAATAGACAAACGACTCAAAACAAGCTGGTATTATTAAGAAAATCTCCATGATTTGGGACTAAGCGGTGAGCTCGTGGAACGTACAGTCCCTCCGACACAAGCAGAACTTGAACTCGAAAAGCTTGCATGTATATTTGCCATGACAATCTTACACTAATTCAGCCGACTAAATATTGCGAATCACGTCTGGACTTTATTTAGTCTCAGGGTACCCAGAAGCCCAAGCAATAAGTTCGTCGCTCATCCTGATCACGGCCTTTCTAGGGCGAGCAAAAAAAGGACTAGGTAAACTGGGACTCCTGCGACAGGCATAGCTTTCTCCAATGAAAACTAAAATTAAAAAAATCGGGACTCATCCCGACGCATATTACTCTCCAATGAAAACAAAATCAAACAAACTGTGATTCACCTCAACGCACGCATAAACAATGCAACAATAAGTGATATTCTCCAATAAAAGTAATGCAACAAGCAAACCCGCTCCATCGTCAAACGAGTTATAATTCGACCTCGCTCGAATTAACACCCTTACGGCCATCGGCCATCGCCAAACGGGTTACAATTCGACCTTGCTCGAATTAACACCCTTACGGCCATCGACCATCTCCAAACGGGTTACAATTCGACATCACTCGAATTAACACCCTTACGGACATCGTCCATCGGCCACCTTCTCCGTCTATTCTACACTTAAATCGGTGACCCTGGTGGCGTTCTGTTCAAGCTCGGCCCGCAATGACTGCACCTTCGCCTGAAGGTCTTCACACTCCACCCCGACCCCTTTGCCCACTTCAAGCTCCTCGTCTTTGGCATGGAATAACTCCTCGAGCTCTCTACGTCTGCGGATAGACCACATCAGTTCCTCATCCCTTTTCTCCAACTCTTCCCTAACGGACTGAGTATCACAACGCACCTTAAGCTGTGCGTGCATCTCACAGCACTTGTCGCGGTATCGGCGATACTTTACATCCATTTTTAGAAAGACTTCGGCCCTAGTCTCACCCCTACGAGCAATCTCAATCTCGAGCATGTCAGTCTAAAAAAAAGAGTAGAAAGAAAAAGAGGGGAGGAATTAGCGAAGACAAAATAGCGCAAAATAAAGAAAACGACAAAAAGAAACTCACCCTCAAGGCCATCCCAGCCACACCTCATGACAAAGCGGAATAGTTGATCTCCCGAAGAGACTTGCTTTCGGCGGCAGAACACAGAAGGTCGAATTGAGGCACTAACTCCACCGTGTCCTCCAAAAGGTTGAAATTCATTGGAATCTTGAGCACACGAGAAGGACCTTCCGCCCTTACATCGACCCCGGTAAAGCTCTCCTCGAACATCCTCATATCCTCAGTGTCGATGCCGAAATCCGATTCATAATCATCCACAACCACGCCTGTCCCTCTCTCATTGACCGAAGAAGGGGTGCGGTTTTGCCGAGATGACGATGGACCGCTTGGAACAACCATGATAGCCCCCGAACTTTGTCCCCCCGCCACGATGGTCTCTTTCGCAACCGGATAGGCGTTACCTCCGCACCCGGTCGGTGTCACCACCAACTTCAGATACCTCCAAAGAAGGGTCGCCCCTCGAGGACGTCTCAATCAAAGATGCTCCCTCTGAAAACCTCCGCCACTTTGACGGTGCCTCTTCGCTACTATTGCAAGAAGGCTCACCCGTTGAATGGACGGCGAGAACCGGAGTATCTGACCAGGGATCAACCTCCAAAACGAATAGGCCTGGTCACCGACGTGGTCTGCCGTGCAACCACACATTGGGTGTTCTCACCCTCTGGTGCCCTTTGCACGGGTCGGGCAAAGAAAGCCGGTTGGCGAAAAGCGAGCGTAGGAGCCCTTGTCCTTCTCACTCCTGTCCGACCTACCAATGAGAAGAGATTTAATCAAGCAAGGATAGGGTAAAAGAAAATATAGAGCAAAGAACAAAGTAACGGGCCACGACGAGCCAACTCACCAGCAAGAGGCTTGCGCCCGAACTTCTTATGGAAAGGTGTCCATTTGCGAATCCCCACCGTATGAGGAAGAATCACGCTCACCCACTCGCAAACATCAGCAACTGGCGGATGAGGTACTCTCTCAGCTGCAAGAACATAAATAAACCCTCAACGAGGTCATTAAAGGGAGATGATCGACGACCATCTTAAGAGAAAATACATAGAATAAAAAGAAAAGAAGATCTACGAGCAAAATTCCACGTCTCAGGAAACCCCGTCGGGTTCGACATGACGTGCTCTATTCGGATGTAGAAGAATCTCTCCCAAAAGCGGCGATTTGCCTTGTCGTCCATTTTCACCACCAAACTCTTGGTTCCTCGGTGATGCATGTGAATCATCGTACCCCGAAGAAAATGGGGGCGAAGAGGTGAAGCATGTGCTCTAGAGAAATTCATCGGTCGACCAGCTCCGCATACTTGATTAGCATAAGGAAAAGCTTGTACGCATACGGAGAGACTTGAGCGGGGCACACCTCATAAAAGCGGCAGAAATCCACCACCAAAGAAGGAAGGGAAAGTATGTACCCGATGACAAAGGGATACACATAAAACGTGCAACAGCCCGGGCGGTGTAAATGCACTATGTCCTGATCCGCTGTCACCATTTCAATGTGATTAGGGATCCCCCCATTTGGCTTTGAACACCGTGATCTCCGCAACATCCATCGTGGAAGGAACGTGCTCCGGCTAGTCTCCAGCTGGGCTATTAAAGTCAGTCCTCGCCTTCCCCGGGTGGGGGACCACCTTATCTACCGTGGAAAAACCCATATCCTCCACCATCTCCACCCCCTCTTCAATTAGGGGTGCATCATTTTTCGGCACCGGAGCACCAACAGCTCTTTTAGAGTTGGAAGAAGCACTAGCCATTTTTCCGGTGATTAAAAGAAACGAGAGTGACAAGGGAAAAAAGATAACAGTCACAACAAATCCTCACAGAAGCAGAAATATGAGAAACTGAATAAGAATAAGAGCTAAGAGGCTCTTGAGCGATTGGGAAGCGTAACATTCAAATGGAAGATTCTCCCATATTTATAGGGATATGAATACCCTAAGCGGAAAACCCAAACGCCGCCATTTAGAGAATGGAAAGGGCACGAGAAATGACGCAATGCATAGAAAACGTGCGCCATAATGACGCATGAGAAGTATTTATGACATCGTGAACTGACGTGACGATCCAATCCTGAACTGACGTAATGGTCCGACGCAATTCTCGAAACGTCACGTTGCTACCTCGCCATGAGGTGCTCGCCCCTCGCATAAAGCGCTCAGATTTCTCCCAATTTTTGAATCAACAGAGTCCGCCCATCGAGCTCGCCAAGAGGCGACCCCAACGGGCGAAGGGACTAATTGTATGAGTCAAAATCTGACTAGACAAGAATCAGTGTGGGAAGGGACGATGGAAGGTTACTTGGAACTATCGTGTCCGAGCCACGCTGTAACGACATGCACCTCGGTCACGACCGAGGTTGTGTATTTAGGATATCTGAGAGACGAATTGAATATCATGGCATTTCAAGGGGTCAACTCGTAATATAGTCAAATGATTCAAATACTATGGTCAATGATCGTTGGGTAAGAGAGAAGGTCTAGTATATAAACTAAGTAGAAGAAGAAGAAAGTGGGGCAGAACAAATAGAAAGACAGACACATTCTCTTGGGGGGGGGGAATCATCTTTCTCTTTCCATGAAGGAGAAAGAAGCAAGGAAGCTCAGATCTCCAACATAGACCGTTAGTCTCATCACACCCAATGCATGTGGTTCTATTCTATTAAAGATAAGTGATATTTCCCCCATGTATTCCTTATTGATTGTTAAACATTATGGAAATCGTCATTTTCTTCCCGTATAGTGTGATTTAATCGATATTACAGTCAAATCTTATATGTGTTATGGTTACTTACTCTCATCTTTTATTATAGATCTGGAATAAATTATCATTGACTAAGATTTACCTAAAGTCTTCTTAATATTTAATTAGTTTAGCAAAAAGCTCAACACTTTTTGGTCAAACACTTATAATGCGTAGTAAAATTATTTATTTAAGAGCGTAAGAAGAAAGCATCCACTGCTGAGTGCTGACAATAGATCGTGACAAAGGAGACCAGGAAAAGCAAAGGGACTTCTCCTGTCCATAAAAGCTACTGTTTCACTACCAAAGACATTCTTGATTTCATATGATATGCCTAGTTAATGCATTCATGGGCGCGGCTTAACATTTAATAACGTAGGTGATTTTTTTTTGGTCTATTTAAATTTTGGGGTAGAATTATTCGATATTTGTGTTTATACAAAATAGCTGATGAAATTGATATCAAGATACGTGCAAGTTAATTCAGACATCACAACTATATGAAAAAATGACAACTTAATGTCTGCCAACAACACCGTAGCGACATAATACCGAAGACGGGGGCGGATGTAACATTGTACCCATAAATTTAAAAATATAATGAACTCAATATTAAAAACCTTAAATATTAAAACCATAAAATTTAAATCATGGATCTGCCAGGAATGGTTTACTTTATAAACAAGAACCTATTGACAAATTTGACATGATAGTTTATTTGCCTACCTTTATTCGTAAGCGAAGGAGAAACCAGATTGGATAGACGTAGTACAAAAGGCATTTGATTCTCATTGTTCACAAGTGATTTTTGGAAAGATGATTAGCCAAGTTGAGGCTCTTGGGCAACTTTTCCAGATGCATCCACAAAAATACGGACCCGTTCTAAACGGTAATCCATAGTTACCATAGAATTTGGTGGAATTATATGTATCTTCAGCTCTGGTTTCTCCTCCTTTATCTTCTTTTCTGCTTCCTCTGCTGTCATACCTACCAACTCTGGCCATGACATTTTCCCAGCTGGTGGGTTACTCCAATCTGTTCCATAACTTTCTTCATTATCACAATTTAAATTTAAAAAAATTAATTCGATGCACGAAATATCCCGAGTTCACGCAGGGTTCGGGAAGGGCCCATCCTAAATGCAAGAATCAATGAATGATTCCATCGCTCGAACCCGTAACCTATAGGTCAAACGAAGATAACTTTACTATTGCTCCAGATATAACAAACAAATCTAGGATCTAGCGTAAATTAGTTCAGAACGAGTTATACCTGTTATATATATTTAAATAAAATTCGAGCTGAAAATAATAAATTCAATTGAACGTATAAAATTCGCCCTAAATCCGCCTCCACTAGAGATCACTATACACTAGCCGGTTACTAATCTTCTCAAGGACTTTATCTTGAAATATCAAATAATTCTAAGTTGGACATACACATAATATAAAATTATGACCACCAAAGGATGTGGTGCAGTGAACATGACTGTTCTTCCCTAAATTAGAAGTTTCGGTTCAAGTCATGGGTATAGAAAAATTATTGGTAGGGAGCGCTTCCTCTCCCAACCAAGTCATGGGTATGGGTATGGCTGCACTTCCTCTCGAATGGGATCCTATGCGGAGCAAATCCGAATATAATCGGGCTCCAATACGAATACCGGACACACGGTGAGAAACTAAAAAAATTATAACAAGGAGAAGAGATAGAGAAGCTAACCAAGAATGGGTAATGGAGATGATGATGATTCTTTAAGAAGATCAGGGAGCTTCTTTGAATCCTCTGCCATGATTCTGATAAAAAAACTACCTGGGTTGTCTTGTATTTTAAGAGCAAAGAATTAGTATTGATCTTGTCCCAGGTCTTTGATATCTTGGTTTTATCAATTCTATTTCTTGGTTACAATAATGGGGACTAAATAATAATATCCATATATTGCCGGCCAACAAATTGGACCTACTTCTACTGTTCAAGGTACAACTTATCTTGCAAATTGTACCTACTTCTAATATTCAAGGTACAACTGATCTTGCAAAATGTACCTACTAACCAAGCCGACCCCTGCTCTTTATGCTTTTTCTTTTTTAATTCTCTTGACTGTATTAAAATTTCTTAGACAAAGCTTGATTTGTAAGCAAAATGATGAGGGTAAAATTGTCATCTTATTTTATATTTTCAATAAAATAATATTCTTAGAGCAAAGCTCTAGTTTGGATGATATCATACACAATGCTTCATTTTCGAAAAATTCTTCGACATATTCATAGGATCATAGCCCCAAATTGGTATAAAATTCTATTCTTTCCGTCCCAAAAAGATGATATTTTTCGTATTCTCAACTTTGAGCAAACACACAAACTACCCATCTCAGTTTTGTTACAAAGCAAAAGAAATACCAAAAAAAAAAAAAAAACAGTCTAGTGCACTAAACTCTCGCTATAGGCGGAGTCCGAAAAAGGGTCGGACCACAAGAGTTTATTGTACGCAATCTTATCCCGCATTTTTGCAAGAGGGTGTTTCCACGGTTCGAACCCATTAACTCCTGGTTACATGGCAACAACTTTACCAATTACAGTTACAGTTACGTGAAGGCTCCCCTTCCAAAGCAAAAGAAATACAACAAAAAACAAAAGTTACCAAATTGCTACTTCTCTATTACCATATTGAGTAGCACAAGCTCTAAACATGCCAGTAGTATTAAACAGTGTGACAACTTCCCCTGCAGCAGACACAGCAATCAAACCAGTAGTACCATCTGGTGTAGATTCTTTTATAACATAATCTGTTGCCTCCTTCAATGTTAGCCCTTTGTATTCCATTAGAGCAGCAATATCTCTTGCTACAGTTGCGCGGATAATAGCTTCGCCTTTGCCTGTACAAGACACTGCACATAGTTTATTTGCATATGTTCCTGCACCAACAATGGGAGTATCTCCAATTCTACCAACCATCTTGTTTATTTACTAATCCTCCAGTCGAAGTCGCTGCTGCTAAATTTCCATTATTGTCAACAACTACACATCCAACTGTTCCTATCTGGCTATCCCCGTTTGGAACTGGAGTTACATCAACTACTGGCGTAGGTTGTGTATAATCTACCTGTAAAATTTATAAGCATACATATGTTAATCATCACATCCTGAGGCTGCTAATTACTCGTACACAAAGTGATTAACGTCAAAACATGGAGAGAAAAAGGAAGAATTGTTAGAGGCAAAGCGAGAAGTAATTTTGAGTGATCGCGTGACACCATCAAATATTTAAAGGCAAGAAGAGGAGGAACAAGTACACATGAACATTGTGGTGTTAGCATGTTAGCAAGAAATGAATTACTACTTCGACTTGAGTATCATCTTTACCATGATATGATGCATTAAACAATCTGAATATAGAACAACAACAACAACAACAACAACAACAATCCCAGTCAGTTCCCACAAGTGGACCTCGGAGGGTCGTGTGTACGCAAACCTTACCCCTACCTGAAGAGGACAGAGAGGCTGTTTCCGACCCTAGGCTAAAGAAAAGATAAAAAGAAGCAGTGACAATAAATAGTATCAATAAAAAGTTATTAAGAAAACTGAAGCGAAAAAGAGCAACCAATCAGTAGGTGGTAAACAAGTATGCTACATTGCAAAGATGAAAGCAGGAGTAAACAAGCACAAATATGCTACATTGCAGCAACGAGGATAAAATGACTGAGCTGGGACAAAAGTACCTGAACTCTGTTAGCTGCTTTTGCTTGTTTTAGTCTCTCCATATTTGGCGGGGTGATAAACTGGTTTGAATCTACAGTTTCAACCCCCTAGATAACAAAATCACCACAATTAATCAAGTATACTTAACATGATACAATCAGGTGATCAAGTTATTAAGCCGATTGCTCCTGTCTCAAATCTTTTGGGATGTCCAAAGAAGAAAAATATTCAATGACAAGTTTTCAAGAACCTGCTCCCTAGCAAATGCTTCTGCTCCTTCAAATGCAAGGTATACATGTGGAGTTTTGTCCATGACTAGCCTAGCTAGAGATACAGCATTAACAACTGTAGAAAGACCAGAAACAGCTCCACACTTCTTTGTACTTCCATCCATGATGCAAGCTTCCATTTCTACCGTGCCATTGCTGGTTAAAACCGAACCTCTACCAGCATTGAAATGTGGATCATTTTCCAGTTCACGCACCTGTTTGATTCAAGTTCAATTCTCTTTTATCTCTGTTGTTTACCAAGAGTATACAAAAACATGAAGTTTCCGAGGGCCTCAGATCGAGTTCCAAAATTACAAGTTTTTGAAGAGTTTAACTTTTATATACTGCTATAAAAGAATTTTTACATCTAACCATAGAGTAACTACCCATAAATACACTCGTGCAACAATTACGATGACGACTTGATGTGGATCCAGGATTTTATGGTTCCGGACTATAATCATTTTTACTTACTGGTTCTGGATAGAAAATTTATACATAATATATGAATTTTCTTAACACAAATACAGAATCTGACCAAAGCTATTGAGTTCTGCGGACTTCTGAGGGCATGTATCTTTGTAGCCGTCTATATCAAATTTAACTAAAGAATACATTCATTCATTCAACAAGCCTTCTTAGCTCAGTGGTAGAGCGCGTGGCTTTTAACCACGTGGTCGTGGGTTCGATCCCCACAGACGGCGAAGTTTTTTACCAATCAAAGTAAAAAACATTCTGAAAATGAGTGCCAGGGTAGAACAACACCCAAGGAGGAAATCTAGCGCCATCTTTCGTTAAGCCTTTTGAAAGTTCAAACAAAATCAAATACTAGAAATTGTTTCGAAACGATTTCCTTTTAAAACCAAATTAAAGGGCACCCAAAAGTTTACCCTTCACTCATTTCGTACAGATCTATTATGTCAGCTGTCACTACGGTACATATATACAACTACACAATAAGAACACAAACAAAGTAGATCACACGCTACAAAGAATAAGATAATAAACAGATGCATGATATACATACCATAAGTTCAACAACATCCAAAGGTGATTTGTGAGAATTGAGAGCATCAATGCCGATCTGTAAACAACGGTGGAGGCAGGCTTCTCTGGGTTGAAGGAGTTCCGGTGGAAGATCACGGGGAATGTCACCAGCACCACCGTGCAATGCAATAGCCCAACCCATACTCACCGGCCAGCCACCACCAATAATAAAGCACGTCAAAGCAACTAACAAAAGAGAACATTATTAAGACATGGTTTTAGCTCAATAATATATACAGATGACTAGTTGACTACCCATGGTTTTAGAACGGCCACGAGTCCTTTCGAAATTTACATAATTGTCTTTACTTTAAAAGGTAAGGTTCTTTCTCAAAATAATACTTATTTCTAGTGTAATATACAGTTGTATGCTTTCTTTTCTCTACTTCTTTTCCCAGAAGCGGATTGCATACTATATACTCTACTTCTTTTCCCACAAGCGGATAACATACTATATTACACCTGAATTAAATTCTCATTTTTAATATTAAACTAATGAATTCTCCCCATATATATCTTCTAATACTTTCGGTAATATTCAACTTTCAAAGTTATAGCGAGATCAACATGTAAAATAGAAAAATGTTTTAACACACTCCCTGTGTACTAATTTATGTCTCATACTTTCTTTTTTAATCTGTCTAAGAAAGAATGTCATACTTCCTCATTTAAAAATAATTTAACTTTAACAATCATACTTTACCCTTAATAAAATAATTTACAGCTATACAAATATTTATAACTTATTTTAGACCAAAAATTTCAAAAAAATTTATTTCTTTATTAAACTTCATGCCAAGTCAAATACAACCACAATAGAACGGAGGGAGAATAAGAAATACTAGAAAATGTTTCAATACAAAAAATTTCGCACAAAAATGACTTAGTCTCAAATAAATTGGGTCGTCTACCTGAATCCTCACTATCATGTTTCTTCAATTAAAATTAGTTAGGGTTCAGTTTAAATGCATTCTTACTAAATATTAATGAAAATTTCAATCATTAGCTAAATAACCATACTTTAATAAAACAGGTCATATTGGGAAGAAGGGAAGCAGTTAGTGGCGAAGCCACATGGTCACAAGGATGGTCAGTTGACCACCCTTCGTCGAAAAATTGCACTGTATTTATAGATAAAATATTATATTTTAAAGGTATATAACATATATTGAACACTCTTTGTCGGGATTTTTTTTTCCACTTCTTTTAAATTTGAATACCCTTGAGAAAATTCCTAGTTTTGCCACCGGAAGCAGCCGTAGTAAGAACTAAAATAATCTATAAGAGGAAATTAAAAAATCCCGAGAAGCCCTAATTGGAATTAATGGGCATCTTAGACGTATATCGTATAACAAATTTTGCGCTCTCTAATGTTGTATGATTCCTTCCATTTTAGTTTAATTGGGCTAAGCTAATCTTAATAATCTACGATTTTTTTTTTCATCTTAGCGTGTAATCTTGATCACACTCAATTCTAGTCATAAAAAGAATAAGTGGCCGCTGCAAATATAATCCGGTCTAAGAGTCCGGAGTCGAATCCCACAGAGAATTAAGGTTTAGCTACAACTATCCTATCACTAAGAATACAAATTCGAACATTCCTAAGATATAAATATTCAGATTCTTGTGTCTAACTAATTAACTAATAAGTTAAAGTAGTAAATTAACAACTAAAGATACTAAGGTTTGGAGACAGGATTAACGAGATCTAGAGTTATGATTTTCCCAATTGTCAGTATCTTCCTGCTATGTCTCATAGAATATCGCATAAATATTCTCTACTGATCGTGAGCACTCGACTTATCATAATTCTCTCTCAAGAAACTACAATAATGTACTAGTTATATTCTCTCGAATTACGCTAGCTCACACTCTTTTACCGCTCACTTTGATCACGTCAAAGCTCCATTATCTCTAATCCTGCTTTTAAACCTGCCATAGTGATCTCTCATATACGTTAGGAGTGACGTTGTTCAACAACCACCTAAATATGTATCCTTTTTCAAGTAATACCTAATAAATAGGCATCGTTAATTGAGAGCTCTTTAATTAACTAAAATAAGCAAGTAGTTGAACAAATAAGAAAATTCAAAAACTTAATTATATCAAAATGTATCTAGAATTCATTCTACAAAATGTTCTATCAAAACCCTAGATACCAGAATTAGCTACTCATAAAGTATGTAAAACTACAATAATAAAATTCATAAGCAATAATAGAAATAGGAAGAAGAAAATGAAAAACTCGTAGAAGAATTCTCCGCCTTGCTCCTAGTGTATTCTTTCCTCCTTAGGTCGAATCTCCCATTCAAAAGTCAGTTTATAAAAGTGAGTTTAAAGACTATTTATATGGGATAGGTTAGCATGGGGCGAAATAATACAAGCCAACTTTGGAACAGACTTTTCAGGTTAGCTCGTTCACTCTCTCATATCGCACGCGAGAGTGAACGAGCGAAGTACTTCTCTTTTTCTTTTCCTCCCAAATCTCTTGTGCACTTCCACGCCTTTTTATCTTAGTTCACTGTTTCTTTTCAAGCTTTCCTCATCTAGCTCGTTCACTCTCTCGTGTGCATGTTGTTTACCCACAAAACGGTACAATTGAATTGATACGTGAATTATAGACAAGCGAATTGATTTGATCCTAACATGATAAACGAACTAGACCAAAATGTAAGACTTAGCGTTAAAATCGAGCTAAAACGATAGAGATCTTGAGCCCGGGAACAGAGCTTCCGGAGGCAGTAAGACCAATATAAATAAGCAAAAAAATAAAATGTTATTGAGCTTTGAACAAAGTGTAGTGTATGCTTGTCAGAAAATTCGTCTCTCTTACAATGATGATAAAGCTCACTATTTATAATTATACCTAGGAAACAAGGTCGTAGGATCAAACCCCTATTAAATGACAATTATGAGGGTCATTGAAAAATGTAAAACGGTAGGCAGTAAATGCCTTATTCTCTGTAACGGACCGTGTACTTAATACTATATATTATTCTTCATTAAATGCTATAAGGTGGTAGGCATTTATGAATATCATTCTCTCTGATAACAAGCGAGATCATTTCCCTCAGACCCGACGATCTTCTGTCTCCGGCTCCACGTGCCACTTCTCATGCGAATATTAAATATGAATATATTTTACCCCATACAGATAGTCCCCCTACTTTCCGGTGGCATAACTTTGTGTCACCAGGATGTTGGTAGAGATACCTTATTTGGCGGGAAATTCTCTGACCCCCTCTGAAAAGTTTCTATGGTTGATTAGACGCACATCTTTCCGCATTTAATACCCCGGACATGCGTCATCCCGTGATTTAGCATCATTTTTGCCAGTTGTCGAGGTAATTATGGCCACGATTTTAGCCGCCTATTCCTTTACTTATATGCATCAAACTTCTTCATCTACACTTAAAAATTCTCCAAACTTTTTCAAACTCTCTTTACTCAACTCGTACTTTGTTTTCAACCTTTCTTTAACCTTCTTCTTAAGAGAAACCCTTCATTCCTTTTTGATAAAATTGGCTTCTTCTTCTAGAAACCCTAGTTCTTTAAAACATAAAGGTAAAGCTGATGATTCTGCTCCTCCTTCGGTGAGTACCATTATCCCAAGAAATCTTGTCATAACTAAAGACTTCGAAGAGATGTATCCTTCCGCTAACCCTTGTATGTAGGCCGTTGGCATGTGCTCTTCTTCCATCCGTCCTTCTAGTATTCCTGCTGTGAAGGAAGAATGCCATTGCCAAGATTTAGACATTATCGCTCCTGATCTGGCGGAGAGAATAACCTTATTAAAGAAGAGTTTTATGTATTTTTATATGTATCCCTTCACATTGGTGAGAGGGAAGCTTGACTCCATCATCGTGGAGTTCTGCATCCGCTACCAGGTATACCTAACACAAGCCTTCTGTGTTGAGGAAAATTGCTTGTCTTTGGCAGCTATGCCAAGAGACGGGAGAAGATAACCCTGGCTAAATTAATGAACATTTATTCCCCCAATATTTTTCGAGAATCATAAACTTTAACAAACGTGGCCACCATACTCTGTTAACCAGCATGGATGATGACAACGACCGTGGGTGGATGGAATGGTTCGTTGCATTTGTTGCCAGGGACATCATTCCGGCTACGGCTTCATCCTTTTCAAAATTGTGGAACGGTACTCGTAAGTTGATCGTTGTCATGTTCTTCTAGTTAAAGATCATCCCATGCTGTTACTGACTCCTTTTACTTATTTTAGCAACTCGGTGGATCCCATTGGAGGTTGAAGGCTTGGATTAGTGGGTCCAGAAGATTTTGGATGCTACTACGCCCGAGACCCGTACGTGGAAAGAACTGGACCTTAAATATGGGTGGAAGGCTAAAAATCATGGTAAGTTGGACTCATCATGTTTTTACCTTTCATATAGGGAAGTTGATTAACCTTTATCTCCTGTTAAATTTAGGTCTACCCCAGGGCTCAGTTCTCGTCCCCCAAGAGGACATTTTGGCTAGTCCTACTAATGCAGTGAGGCTGCTGCAGGAGGCTATTACCTAAATAGGTGTCTCCAGGCCTACTTCTAGCGCAAATGATTCTTCTTGGAGTCCCCGGCTGGAGAACAAGCAACCAAAAAGGAGACGTCCCTCCGCGTTCGGGGAAAAACTAAAAAGGCAAAGAATTCCTCGCCCGAGTCATCTTTGAATGTTGTAGTGATAAGCCCCGCGCCCGAGCTTTCCATAGACACCATGGTGATCGACAATGATGGAGAAGCTAGGGAGGATGAGGCTTATCTATATAGAAGACGACGACCTTCCTTAGCTTAATAGAATGCTCAATCTGTTGAGTTAGTTACACCAACCGAGGACGATGCCTCGACACTCTGGGGGGAGTATGATATGGTGGAAAATGCTAACTCTCGTTTTCGAGTCCCAACCGCCGTGCCTCATACCATGAGGCTGAGAACCAGGTCCCTGCCATCTTCCGTTGATGAGAAACCACAACCAGCACTGTATTTGCTACAGCTACTTCGCCAACAGCTTCATCTCCTTCTTCACCAACTCTGCCTTCGCCACCAACAATTACTCCATTATCTCCACCGATTGCAGTTGCCTGAGAGGATGATGTCCCTTTTCCCCAGTCCCCAGTTCATGGGAACCTGGGGAAAAATTATGTTGCCCCCTTCATAAGATCCCCAAAGGAGGAGGAGCGTTACCCTCTCTATTTCTACCGGATGCCATCCACTATCCCGGCCGGTGGAACTTGCAAACTATCTGAAGTTTTTGGCTTCAGAAAAAGATAGGGAAAAAATACAAACTCTCTCGATAGAGTGTTTGTTGAACAATGCCATCCACAACGCAGCGATGGTATAGTCTTTATTTCATCTGTCGTTTCTTCTATATTTATTATGGCATGGTTTTGAATTTGTATTTTTGTTTTGCAAGCCAAGTTCCTTTCTTCCAAAGGCCTTCAATGGCTGATTCATGATAAGGAGGAACTTACCTTCGAGCTGGATCAACTTTTGGCCGACCGAGACCAAACTGCTACTCGCCTCTCAGAATTGGAAGCAGAGCCGCTGAGGTCATTGAGTTGGAGGCTCGGTTGCAACAAAGCGAGCAAGAAGTAGTGACTCTTAGCCAGGAGGTCGCCCCGTTAAGGGCACAATTTGAAGAAACTAAGGCCAAATGGGCGAGGTCTATAATGATGTTCTTGCTACATCCGATCACGAGGCTGCCACTACAGAAAAATTGAATAATTTGGAGGCAGCCTTAAACTCCAAAACTGAAGAAGTTACTGTTGTCGAGGCAAAGTATGCCCGATTAGAGGAGAAGTATAAGAGGACCATCGAGCACAATAGAGTTTTCAGCTCCACTGTCCGCGAGCTTGATGTTAGCCTCTGGTCCATTAGATCCATGCGGGATAACCTTTCTGCCGAGGTCGACCGGCTTAAAGTAGAAATCCAACGCCGAGCGGCTTCCCTTGTTGTTGAAAAAACATATACTATGTATAACATGAGGAGAAAAACCTTTGAAGAGGCCAAAGCAGGTGTCATTGACTTTGATGCCGAAATCTCTAGAGTCCGTGAGATGGAGTTAATTACCAAAAGGGGTCTTCCGACCTGACTTGATGCTACAAACTCTTCTGGTTTCGGCTCCAATTTCTCGGGAACTGAAGAAGAATCGGAAAGTGATAATGATGAAGGCGAATGTATTGAGCCGGCAGTAGATCCTCCCACTTCCCCTAGGGTGCAAATGATTCTCTTCCTTTGGGTTCCGGAGATGCAGTAGCTTAGTTTTTATTTTATTTTCTTTCTCATATTTTTGTACTTGTGATATTTGGCACGTTTATTGTGAATAGAAGCGCTTTTTCGTTCAAGTATCGTGCAAGTTTTCTCTTTGCGTACTTTTCGTTTAAGTATTTGCGCAAGTTTTGTTATTTGCATCCTTTTCATCTAAGTATTCTCGTAAGTTTTTCGCACCGAGATATGTGAGGATTCAAGTATATTTTTCCCCCGGTGGTATTTGGATTCCGGGCATAGGTTCTTCTGAAATCAACCCTTTAATGTGTGGGTTTCATAAGAGGTACTTGGTTAATTTTCAAATGATAAAATCAATTCATCTTTTAGACAAAAAACAAGATAGAAATAAAAAGACTTTCTTTATTCCTTCCATTTTCAAAAGTACATAAGCATTCGTTATGCTAAAAAAAATTGTCATTTCTTATGACTAACTTGTACAACTTATTTCTACGGGGCTGCCCGTGCAATACCCAGTCTCGATGATACAACTATGTTTCCGGGTTTCGTATTCCGATGGATGTGGTAGCCATTGTTGATGTATCCTTGTATCATTCTCCCCCAGTGTTCGAATGTGAAGAATGCAAATTTGAACACTAGAAGTTTTACACAATCGAGAATTACATTAGTGTATTGCTAGATAATGATCAGTTCGATAGCAAACTTCACTTCCCCTTAGGAATTTACGCTATCAAGCCAAAGATCATCTAATAATCCCCTAGTGGATTGCACTTGTAAACGGTCAGGTAATCTCTATTCAACAGCAAACTTTACTTCCCGGTAGGAACTTTGCTATCGAGCAAAAGACTATCTAACTGCTCCATAGTGGTTCTTTGCTTGTGTGCCTTCTCATTTAAAGGTCTTATTGTTGTTGCTGAAGCTTCCTTAGTAGTATGCTTTTCATTACTTACTCGTTAAAAACCTTGGTAGAAAAACTCAATTGGGACAAAAACTGGACGAAGGGAAAAAGAGTGCAGCACATGCTTTCAGTACAGGCAAGGCTTATCAGCAATAGTATCTCTTGAGGTATTCCACATTCCAGATGCTTGGCATCTTGATTTTCTAACTCGTATGACCCTTTCCTGGTGATAGATGAAACCCGGTAGGGGCCTTCCCATGTTGGACCTAGCTTCCCTGCAATGATCTCCCGGGTGTTCTGAGTTACTTTTCTTAAAACCAACTGTCCTACTTTGAAATAGTAGAGGTTGGCTCTTCGATTGTAATATTTCTATATTCCATGCTTTTAGGTTTCCATCCTTATCGTGCCAAGTCCCTGCGTTCATTGAGCATATCCAAATTGTCTAACATTGCTTCATTATTTGCTTCTTCGTCTGCTCAGAAATATCTTAGGGTAGGCTGTCCTACTTCCACCGGGATCAGGGCTTCTACCCATACACAAGAGAGAAAGGAGTCTCCCCCGTGCTCGATTTGACCGTTTTCAGTATTCCCATAGTACACCTGGCAGCTCTTCGGGCCAATTTACCTTTAGCTGCTTCCAATCTCTTTTGAAATTTTGTATAATCACCTTGTTTGTTGATTCTACTTGACCATTTGCGCTCGGATGATAGGGTAATGATATGATCCTTTTGATTTCAATTTTTCAAGGAACTTTGTGACCTTTGCGCCTATAAATTGTGGCCTTTGTCACATGCTATCTCTTTTGGTATCCCAAATCTGCAAATTATATTCTCCCACAAGAAGTTCACTTCATGTTTGCCGATCTTCTAATAAGGACCTGCTTCAACCCACGTAGAAAAATAGTCAATTAAAATCAAAATAAAGCTTACCTTACCAGGGGTCGGTGGCAGTGGTCTAACGATATCCATTTCCCACTTGATAAACGGCCATGGTGACAAAACTGAGTGCAATGGATCTGACACTTGATGTACCAATGACGTGTAGCATTGATATTTATCACATTTTTAACATAAGCTTTGGCGTCTTGTTCCATCCGGGGCCAATAGTATCCTACCCTAATTAATTTTAACACCAAGAAATCTGCGCCTGAGTGATTTTTGCAGATCCCTTCGTGGACTTCTCGCATAACATAATTAACTTTGGTGGCTTCCAAACATCGGGCCAACGAGACTTGGAAAGATCTTCTATACAATTGACCACCCTTGAAGCTTTATCTTGTTACTTTAGTGCGCAGTGCCCGAGATGCCTTAGGATCTTCAGGCAATTTTCCGTATTCAATATAATCACTAATATCTTTTCTCCATTCCCAGACCAAATTGGTCGTATTTACCTCATAGTAGTTATGCACGTCCAATACTGAATGCGTAAGTTGTACTACCGTACCGGAGTCCGACCCCTTCATCTATGTGGATGATCCAAGGTTGGCTAGTGCATTTGCTTCCGCATTCTCTTCCCTCGGGATATGCGTAATTGACCATTCCTAGAATCAAGCGAGTAGAGTCTCGACTTTCACTATCTATTGTTGCATGCGTTATTTTTGGCTTCACATATCTCGTAGAGCTGATATACTAACAATTGGGAGTCGCATTTGATTTCTATGACCTCAGAGTCTAGTCCCCGGGTCAATTTAAGCCCTATAATCAAAGCTTCATACTCTGCTTCATTATTAGTCAGAGGAACAGTTCTTATTGTCTTCCTTAGTGTTACTCCCGTGGGAGTGGTTAACACTATGCCGAGACCGGGCTCTTTCACAATAGAAGCTCCATCCGTGAACAAGGTCCAAACTCCTGATGTCAATTTTGACACCATTACTATTTTTTTGGTAGCCAAAGGTAAATGTTCTGGACTGAAATCGACCACAAAGTCGACCAAAACTTGTGACTTAAATGCAGTCCTGGTTTAAACTCTTTATCAAATTCGCTCATTTCGTCGGCCCACTTGTCCAGCCTACATGAGAGTTCAAGCTTATGAAGAATATTCTGTAGGGGAAAAGTGGTCACCACAGCTATCGGGTGACATTGGAAATAAGGCCTTAGCTTTCGAGCAACGACCACGATGGCTAAGTCTAATTTTTCTAGATGTGGGTAGTGAGTTTTTGCTTCCGTCAAAATTTTACTTACATAATAAATAGGAGATTGCATACCTTCGTCCTCGCATACTAAAACAATACTTACCGCTACCTCCGACTCCGCTAAGTAGATTGGTAGTTGTTCGCCTTCCTCTGGTTTCGACAGTAATTGAGGACTTGACAAATAACTTTTTAGATCCTTCAAAGTCTGCTGACATTCTGGTATCCATTCAAAGTTATTCCTTTTTTAGGAGCTCAAATAAATGATTGCATTTTTTCGAAGACCGTGAAATAAATTTGCTCAGAGTAGCCAGTCTCCGTGTTAGCCTTTGAACCTCTTTTATGCTTGGTAACTAGTCTGGGATGTCTTCGATGGCTTTAATTTTATCGAGGTTAACCTCGATCCCCCTTTGAAACAAAAGAAATCCTAGGAACTTATCGGAGTTGAACCCGAATGCACACTTCTCGGGGTTAAGCTTCATATTGTGTTTCCTTAAGATGTCAAATGTCTCTTTCAGGTGTTTCAGATGATCACCTGCGTTCAAAGACTTAACCAACATATCTGTTTAAACTTCCATAGTTTTCCCTATTTGTTTCTCAAATATCTTGTTTACAAACCGTTGATAAGTGGATCCAGTGTTCTTTAGCACGAAAGGCATCACATTATAACAATATGTGCCAAAGTTCATTATGAACGAAATCTTTTCCTGATCCTCCGGGTCCATCTTGATTTGGTTATACCCAGAGTAAGCATCGAGAAAACTCATTAACTCATACCCGGTCGTCGCATCAATTATTTGATCAATGTTTTACAGCTGAAGCGAGTTTTTTGTCATGCCTTATTCAAATCTTATAGTCTACACATATACAAAACTTATTATTCTTCTTTAGAACTACTACTACATTAGCTAGCCAACCAGGATACTTTACCTATCGGATTAAACCAATATCAAGCAAACGAGTTACCTTTTCTGTGACGAATTTATTCCTGACCTCGGCAATAGGAGGTTTTTTCTGCCGTACTGGAGGGATATTGGTATCCAGGCTTAGTTTGTGCACGACCACTTCTGGTGGGATAACTGTTATATCCACATGCGATCACGTAAAGCAATTGATATTAAGTTTAATAAATTCAATAAATCCAAACCTGATCTCGGGGTGTAGTCCTGTCCCCAAGTGGAACTTCCTCTCTAAGAATTTTTTGAACAATGTGACTTGTTCAAGTTTTTCCGTCGTGGATTTTGTTGCGTCCGTTTCTTCTAGTACCTGAAAATATCTTGGTACCTGATAGGATTCCAATGACTCCTCCCCCTGGTTGACTTCACTTGGCTCGGGAGTAGGCGGTGGTTCTGTAATTGCTATGCCGCATGCTCCTTTCCTTTTCTACTAGAAACTTATATCGTATTCATCTCCCTTGTTGCCGATTGGTCACCTCTTATTCGTTTAATTCCCTCGGGAGTTAGGAATTTCAGCAACTGGTTATATTGATGGCACAAATCGGATCTCATTGGCTTCGGGAACCGTGCCTCTTTGATGTTCCTCATAGACAACACCAGTTCCACTACGCTGACATTAAAGTTGTACTCGGAAAGCCTGGAATAGGAGAAATCTAGAGAGCCTGATGTCTCCTTATCCTGCAACAACCTATTATTCCGGTCGCGCTCAGCTCCCCTATCGATAGTGAATATATCTGCTGACCGTAAACCTTTGCCGCATCCTTCGACCCGTTCATAGGGAAGAAATCGACCCCTTGAAGACCGTCGATCTGAGTCGAAATCATCTCTTAAATTCTCTTTATTCTTCTCTCGGTCCTGACCCTTGGTTGATGTCGGGAAATTGAGTCGATCATCCTTAATTCTTATCTTTGATTCGTACCGATTGTGAACATCTGTCCATGTTGTTGCCTGGAACTCGAGCAGACTTTCCTTCTATTTCCGGTAAGCATCGGAACTCCTCGAATTCAAACCTTTAGTGAATGCTTGAGCTGCCCATTTGTCTGGTACGACCAGTAGAAACATCCGTTCCTTCTGGAATTTGGTCACGAACTCCTGTAGCTATTTAGACTTTTCTTGTGCAATTCTGAATATATTGGTCTTTCGGGCCTATACCTTACTGGCTCCGGCATGGGCCTTAATGAAAGAATCTGCGAGCATATCAAAATAGCCTATGGAATGCTTGGGCAAGAGTGAATAATATGTCAGGGCCCCCTTCGTGAGGGTCTCCCCAAATTTCTTCAATAAAACTAACTTAATCTCGTGTGGAGCCAAATTGTTTCCCTTTACCTCCATTGTATAGGTGGTGATATGCTCCTTGAGATCTGAAGTCCCATCATACTTCGGCACATCTAGCATTTTGAACCGCTTTGGGATCAACTCCACTGTCGCACTAAGTTTGAACGGTAGCTGAGTGTACTTCTTTTAAATCTGGTCCTTTCAGTACGGGTGGTGCGTCCGGAATTTGATCCATTCAGGCATTTATTTTCCTCATAAACCGCATGAGTTTGGTTTTAAAGGGATCTTTCTTATTGTTATTGCTGGAACCACTATCGTTCGCCCGACCCTGTTAAAGCTGACTTCGCCCTTCGGGGTGTTGTTATCGACCATTTATGCTGTTTGATTTTCTAGAACACTGGGAGGAAATGGACCTCGTCCATTCACATTGTTGGAAGAACCCGACAACGCCTACCTTAATTCCGCCATAACCTGATTTTGCCGCGATAGATGTCCCACAATAGCCTTTTGTTGCTCCCTCAGGTTCCTTATAGTTTCGACGACATGCTCATCTTCAACATCTGGCGTTGCCTCTCAAACACGTCATGGATATTGCCCACCATAAACCGGTGTGGTCCCTCTTATTGTGGGTATCACTAATGGAATCTTAGTGTTGAGGCTAATTTCCTTGGGTCTCAACGTTGTGTGTGATGTTGACATCGTTATCTACCATTTTTAATGATTTTTTTCTAAGAACAAAGAATCAAACAAGTTAGTGATAGATGTAGGGATCAATTCAATTACACAACTGTCTATGCACCACGGTGGGCGCCAAACTATTTACCCGCAAAATGGTATAGTTGAATTTATACGTGGTTTATAGACAAGTGAATCGATTTGATCCTAAAATGATAAATTAATTAGACAATAATGTAATACTTAGTGTTAAAATCGAGATAAGAAGATAGAGATATTGAGTCCGAGAACAGAACTTCCGGAGGCAGTAAGAACAATATAAATAATCAGAAAAGTAAAATGTTATTGAGCTTTGAACAAAGTATAGTGTATGCTTGTCAGAAAATTTGTCCCCCTTACAATGATGATAGATCTCACTATTTATAATTGTACCCAAAGAACAAGGTCCTAGGATCAAGCCCCTGTTAAATGACAATTATGAGGTCCATTGAAGAATGTGTAATGGTAGGAAGTAAATGTCTTATTCTCTGTAACAGACCGTACACTTAATGCTATAGAATATTCTTCATTATATGCTATAGAATATTCTTCATTATATGCTATAAGGTGGTAGGCATTTATGAATATCATTCTCTCTGATAACAAGCGAGATCGTTGCCCTCGAGCCCGACTGTCTTCTGTCTTCGGCTCCAAGTGTCACTTTCTCATGCAAACATTAAATATGAACATATTTAATCCCATACACACGTGAGAGTGAACAAGCAAAGTTCTTCTTTTGTCTTTTGGTCCCGAATCAACTTCTTTTCCTTACCTTTCGCCCAGCTTGTTCCTACACATAGGGATGCATGTAATGAGCATAACTCACTACAATAATTCACGTAACCTCCTACAACCATACAAGTTATGAGATGAGAGTGCACTGAAAAATATGCATTATCTCAATTTCTCTTAATTTTACGACATAATTGCACAAACTGATATGAATAATGTAGTAATAATTATCACTATTTTTTCGACAAAATAAGCTATTATATTACTCCATCTATCTTAAATTATTTGTCATGTTTCTCTTTTATACGCCCCTTAAGAAAATATTAAATGAGAGATATTTTGGACTGTTTTACCCTTATTTATGTCTTAATGTTACATCCCTTGTTTTCGTACGTGAGAGTACGTCGTAAGTCAATTGATGTAAGCTAAATAAATAAAATTGTCATTAAAAGTACATAAAGTAAGTACATCATGTTATCTTGGAGGTTCCAAATCTTTAAGATCATGAATAACAAGCACCAAAAGGGTTGGAAAGCTTAGACGCTAAACGAATTGAAGAAAATAAGTTTCGTCAAAAGTCGACAAGTTTGGAATGTTATAACATATATTTTTGGGGTGAGACTAGGGTGATTAACATTATAAGGAGGTTAAGTTATGAGTTATTTTAGTAATATGATAGTCGTGTGTTATGTTTTTAAGTCAAGTGAGTTGTGAAACAAAAGTTGGCAAAGGTCATCACAAGTTACATTCATAATGTGCTGAAATTTTGGTCAAATGTAACTGCAATTTTATCCTAATATACTTGGAATCAAGGGATAATCTGCATATCAAATTGAATATCTACGAGTCTAATTTCTAAATAATTAAACCGTTCGTGGATACGACATCGGACTAGAGAGATATTCATGTTTTGCGAGACTGTGCAAGTAGCTCCTATGGGACCCACAAAGTTGGTTTAAACTTCAACTTGTATTTAAGTCATTTATATGTTGTTTTAACCCATTTTTCTCATCCAAAATAGTTCCTAAACCCTATTAAATTCTCTCCAAGGGTTCCTCTATGATTCTAGGTTAAAACCTAAGATAAAAACATGTATCCAATGGTAGAAATCCTGTGGTGCTTGCTAGATCGTAGTTTTACATCTTGTTGCTATTTTGGAGGGTTCTTTAAAGGTAAGTTACTTCAGATTTTGTGTTTTTCTTTATGTTTAAGATAAGAATCAGTCCCTCCTTCATATAAATTAGAGTTTCAAGGCGAAATACAAGTATTTACACACCAACTTGAACACAAAAATTGATTCAAGAAAAGAATACAACTCCTATAGTGTTATGGTGTGATTGAGGATTGTTGTGAGCTACACCAGTTGGGTATTTCAAGTTGTATCTACTACCTAAGTTATGTAAATCATGTTCTAGTTGTGCTTGAGGTCGATCATGTGTTGGTTGAGTTGTTTGAGTAAAAATCTGCAAGATAGTAATTGACATGGCATAAGGAATCATTATCTTTTTTTGTTGGCTGTGTTGAGGCTATATATATGGTTTGTTGTGGCTGAAAATTATTATAAATAATTTCATTATGTTGTGGCTGCTATTTTAAGCTTATCTATGTGCTAATTCAGTGGATTGAAGAAGATAACATGAAAAATAGGATGTTGACGGTAAAGGTTAAGGTGCTAGGCGTGTGGACTATAATTTAAAATTATGCTTATGATGTTTTGTGTTGAAAATGATATGGTAAGCATAAGTATGATGTTATATATGTTGTAGAAAGATTCATGGAAAAGGAATTGGATTCAAACCAAATTTTGTTAATCTTAAATCGAGCCTGCCGCTCAAAATAGTTGTTGAACTAATCAGAGAGCTTATTGTGAATTATATTATTGTTGTTTGGTGAATTTTGGTAACATATGGGATGTAGTACAAATAGGGGAGGTGCTATTTGTTTTCTTGTAGAATATTAGTTTCCAAATATGAGAGTTACAATGCTTATATGATGGCAATGAAGTCAGTTTACTTTTTGTAGACGTAAGAAGATCATATTGAGCTTGCTTGACAATTGGATAGAAGATTTAAAAGATATGTTAAGGTACTTCCTTCTTTCTTTTGGCATGATCTAAAATGAAATGAACATAAACGATACGCTATTTCGTAACATATCTACTCCTAGTAACTAAGGTTGCCCGTATTGTTCTTTCCTTATAAAGTTATTCTAAGAAAGTATGTATGATCCTTGAATCTTATTGAGGTTCATATTGATAGTATGGAAGTCAATAATGTTAATCGAGGGTGCGATGACCTTATGTCATTTCGAAAGTTTTAGAAAGTAATTCCATGAGTCTAACATGCATTATATATATGTATCTATTTTACTCTATCGAGACGCACTATAGTCGGCCGGGTACGACACCTATTGTGCAACCACTGATCAGTTGAGTTTTACCGAGCACCACGTGGCCGAGTACGATTCTACCGAGCCTTATGATGGCCGAGTACGTTTTTACCGAGTCCTCTTCGAGGCCGGGTACGATATTATGATGATGATGCCCACAAAGGTGTATGCTTTTTAAAATTTTATGTATATATATGTATCATGCATTTTATGTCAGTATCACTTATAGGCACTCAGTTGTTACAGATCGTATCTTCTCTACCTCTCTTTACATTATTATTCATATTTATGTTTTCCTGCCTTACATACTCAGTACTTTATTCGTACTGACGTCCCTTTTGCTTGGGGATGCTGCATTTCATGCCCGCAGGTCCTGATTGATAGGGTTGACAGTCCTTCTAGTAGGCTATCAGCTCGGCAGAAGGTGTTGGTGCACTCCACTTGCTCCGGAGTTGCCTATTTGGTCAGTATACTTTGGACATGTATTGATTGGTATAGCGGGGCCCTGTCCCAACCTTTGTGATGTTTATGTACTCTTAGACGCTTGTAGACAGATGTCATGTATATGGATACTTGTATGACTTTGTCAGCCTATATTTTGTGTGTCCAAATGATCATTTCGGTCTTATAGGCCTGCATGTCACATATATAAGTTTGGTTATCATATTTGGTCATTATATGTCGAGTATTCCTTTATGTTTTATTCTTGTTATCTCATGATGGCCTTTCTGGATCATTTACCCATGATAGTATGATAAAAAAATATGTTACGTTGGTATTTGATTGAGTAAGGCACCTGGTGCTCGTCGCGGCCCTTCGGTTTGGGTCGTGACAAACTTGGTATCAGATCAGTTCAGTCCTAGGGAGTCTACAAGCCATGTCTAGTAGAGTCTTATTTATGGGTGTGTTATGCACCACACTTATAAGAAGGAGGCTACAGGGCATTTAGGACTGTTACTCTTTCTTCTTGCTCTAGATCGTGTGGTAGAGCTCAATTGTAATAATTCAAACTCCTAATTTCTATTCTATTCATAATACACGGACACCTACATCTGCAAAGACAGTTGGTAAGTGATTGAATGTGGCTGTAGAAGAGTTGATCAGAGGAACTCGAGTTTAGATCATGCTTATGATGAGTAAATATAAGGTCTTCAGTAGATTATGTATGTACTAAGACGTGCAAGCTTCTTGATAAGGAGCCCTAAGGCATGAATATCAATCCACCTATATGGTTTAAAAATCAGCGAGAGAATTAGAAGGTAGATACATGTTTCAAGAAGTAAAAGAAGCAAGGTGGCGAAGGGTACGAGGTACCCAATTAGTGAAGATTATTAGTTTTTACAATTTAGGCAAAGAAATATATGTATTCTGAGTTACCGTCAACAGTAACAGAGGTAATGTACAATTGACCACGCCTATCTTAGTTATGCCATATGGGAGCTAACAGATATAGTTTAAGAGAAGGATAGGTTATCAGGATCCAGTTAGGGTTAGAGTAACCCAATATTGTGGATGGAATTTTATCATTATATAACATTTCTGAAGGGTAGTGCAAAACGTGGTAATTTTTCTCCTTGTGAGACACATATATGGTGCACTCTAGAATAGTACAAATAGATATGAATACTAGAATGCTCAAAAATTTCAGAAGATAAGCAGTGGAATCCTAGAAGGGATAACTATTTACCTCAGTATGACTCTCTCCCCTAGGAAAAAAGAGAATGTTAGGCGACCCGAAGAACTAGTGAGATGAAACAAGGGGAGCTAAAAGTGAAAGAACGTTTGTTGAAGTTTTCATAATAAAATGATAGATAGAAATATTAGCTGGAGAATAAGAATAGAGTTAATGAAGCATTACGAGTAAGATATGATAAATGGGTGATAACAGTAAATAAAAATATGAAAGAATGATAGAGTCTCTGGTCAAGTGAAAGAAAGGACAAGATGTGACAGGCCTTGAGAAAATAAAACTGTATAAGCCATACCCTCATTTGGAGAAATAAGTTGGTGAGTTGAACGTGATTACCAGAAGACTAAGTTAGAACCCCGGAGTAATAGAAATTAGTATGATATAGTAAACAAGATAAAATAGAACATGAATTAGGGACCATAGGATTTAATAATAGTCAACATCGTGACAATTTTATAGATTGCATTCTGGCAATAATAGACTGGACAACAAAAGAACAACCTTTACAGTTTATTCAGGAAGACGATTCCCTAAAACAAGTACTGTGAGGCAAAGTTAAGCTTATGGGACTACGTGTGCCAGTTACACTAGATATTTTTGATAAGTAAGTGCAAATGAACACTTGATATATAAGGAGCCAGTGCGAATGGTAAGTTAAGACAAAGGACTTAACCCAAGAGAGATTTTGCAGAATATAGATATGAGAATGGACCAACGAGTAGTTAGTAGTTGATTGAGGAAGAGCCTAGTTATGGCTAGACAAGAGGATACAGACAAATCAGCAGATCGTGTAAGATAATCGTAGTGAACCCTAACATAGTGAATTCAGTCTCGCAGATATGACATCGTAATCCTTGAGAAATATTCAGATAAGAGGTGGGGTTGTTAAATGTACCGTATAAGTGTTACGAAAATAAAATATGGTGCCACTAGGAAGACAGTCAAAAATTACAGTTCAGAAGCAAACCTACGAGCACGAGGGCGCGGAGGTAAGTAATTAAGGATAATTCAACATCAAAAATTTCTTCGGGTATACGGTGTGATAAGCTTGTAGCTTTACAGGAGTCAGAGGATCTCCCCTAAGTACTACCACAAAAAACTAGCTCAAGAAATAAGGAAGAGGGCTTCTACTTAAGCATATTAACTTAAAGAAGAATTTGTCTGGTAACAACAATCTCACTACAGCATTGGATGCACTCCATAAGAAAGCGACACCTATAGTAGCTAATGAATGGAAAAAAATCAAAGGTGATGTTTGAGATCATATGAGGTACATGAATTATAGTATTCGTGGGCAATAAGACAAGCCAAATATTTATGCAACAAGTGGAAGAACTACCAGAAAAGGTAATTGCTTACATTTAAAGACAGTTGAGAAGGCACAAAAGGAAATCTGTGGTGCTAGCAAGTTAAAGGAAGGATGTGAGTAGTAAAAATAGATATGTGTAGGTATCAAGCTAAAGTATGGAAGAGTGACAAGATTTTAGGTATATGGGAGTAAGGAAAAGAAAAGATGAGTTAGAAGGTGACAACAATAGGTAAGACCTCGATATTAAGCCCATCGAACAAGAGAGTTGATGGTTTATATATCTTATAAAAAGCTCAGTGTAGCTTGAATTAAAACAGAGGAGTCTAAGACTATGAGCATTTAGAAGAGATGGAATGGTTGTAATGTAAGGGATTAATTGTGGTAAATTATAAAAGGATGATATTTAGGCCTTCGATTGAGTAATGATTCAAAGAGAAGAGATTTCATGGATTGCACGGGATTAGAATACCCCATAAGATGAATCACATTGGGATGCTATGAAATACAGTTATTTAAGTATGGTATCGCCCCTAGGTGGATAAGGAAAGCCACTTCAGATGTTCCCTGATGAGACATGAGCCCTAGTGACAATGTATTACGTAAGAGGTTTCAAGTTATCAATGGCGAATTATAGAACAACATTAAGGTGAATCAACAATAGATGGATAAAAGTTCCAAAGTATGAGAGGAGATTATGATGCCATTATTTGGATGAACAATAATAAGGAAGCATTAAATGACTTAGATTTATACATATTGGATAATCAGTGAGAGAGTAACCTATAGTTGGGTAGTAGACCTCGGTAATATTAAACTGAAGTAAGAGTTAGGATATAATATGACCTACCTAGATGTAGTAAAACCATAAACATAGATAACCGAGGCTTTGAAGTAAGGTATAGCAATAGTCGTAAGTTCGACAAAGTACCGAGCAAAGAACTTTACTACACCTATAGATGCCTAGAGGACATCTTGTCATAGTTCTGTATATATTCACAAAGTGAGGCCTAAAGATTGGCTAAAAGCTGGAGGAAAAAGGAAAGAAGAGTCGCATAGGCACACAATAAAAGTACACGGTTGTACATGATGCATGATAAAAGGTAACAACAATTATGAGATTGAAAGAATTCCAACAACAGATTGTGGTATGAGAAAGAGGCCTAAAGGGGAAATACCCTGGCCTTTGGATTTATTTACAGAATAGTTTCCTAGATGTCAAGGATAATATTAAAGTATTCGTAAGAGCTACAGGTTATGAGACTGATAAATGCATCAGTCAACATTCGAGGACGAATGGTCCAGGGGGGAATGATGTTACATTCCATATTTTCGTACGTGATAGTACGTCGTAAGCCAATTGATGTAAGCTCAAAAAATGAGATTGTTATTGAAAGTACATAATGTAAGTTCATCATGTTATCTTGGAGGTTACTAGTATTTAAGATCATGAATAACAAGCACCAAAAGGGTTGGAAAGCTTAGATGCTAAACGAATTGAAGAAAATAAGTTTCGTCGAATGTCGACAAGTTTGGAATGTTATAACATATATTTTTGGGGTGAGACTAGGGTGATTAACATGATAAGGAGGTTAAGTTATGAGTTATTTTAGTAATATGATAGTCGTGTGTTTTGTTTCTAATTCAAGTGAGTTGTGAAACAAAAGTTGGCAAAGGTCATCACAAGTTACATTCATAATGTGCTGAAATTTAGGTCAAATGTAGCTACAATTTTCTCCCAATATATTTGGAATCAAGGGATGATATACATATCAAATTGAATATCTATGAGTCTAATTTCTAACACATTAATTCGTTCATCGATACGACATCAGACTAGATAGATATTTGCATTTTTGTGAGACTGCGCAAGCAGCTCCCATGGGACCCACAAAGTCGATTTAAATTTTAGCTTGTATTTAAGTTATTTATATGTCGTTTTAACCCATTTTTCTCATACACAACAGTTCCTAAACCCTCCTAAATTCTCTCCAAGGGTTCCTCCATGATTCTAGGGTGAAAACCTAAGATAAAAATATGAATCCAATGCTAGAAATCCCGTGGTGCTTGCTAGATCGTAGTTCTTCATCTTGTGGCTGTTTTGGAGGGTTCTTTAAAGGTAAGTAACTTCAGATTTCGTGTTTTTCTTTATGTTTAAGATAATAATCAGCCCCTACTTCATATATATTAGAGTTTCAAGGTTAAATACAATTTTTCTTGTTGATTAAGGCAATAATCAGTCTATCCCTCATATATATTAGAGTTTCAAGGAGAAATACAATTGTTTACACACCAACTTGAACACAAAAGTTGATTCATGAAGAGAATACAACTCCTATAGTGTTGTGGTGTTATTGAGGGCTGTCGCGAACTAAACTAGCTAGGGATTTAAAGTTATATTTACTTCCTAAGGTAAGTAAATCATGTTCGTGGTTGTTCTTAAGGTTAATCATGTTTTGGTTGAGTTGTTTGAGAGGAAATCTATAAGATAGTAATTGACATAGCATAAGGAATCATTATCTTTTTTTGTGGGCTGTGTTGAGGCTATATATATGATTTGTTGTGGCTGAAAATTGTTATAAATAGTTTCATTATGTCTTGGCTTCTGTTGATAAGCTTATCTATGTGGTAATTCAGTGGATTGAAAAAGATAACATGACAAATAAGATGTTGACGGTAAAGGTTAAGGTGCTAGGCATGTGGACTATAATTGAAAATTATGCTAATGATATTTTGTGTTGAAAATGGTATGGTAAGCATAAGTATGATGTTATATATGTTGTAGGAAGATTCATGGAAAAATAATTGCTTTCAAACCATATTTTGTTAATCGTAAATCGAGCTTGCCGCTCAAAATAGTTGTTGAACTAATCAGAGAGCTTATTGTGAATTATATTGTTGTTGTTTAGGCCGTTTGGTGATTTTTGGTAACATATGGGATGTAGTACAAAATAGGGGAGGTTCTGTACATTTTCTTGTAGAATATTGGTTTCCAAATATGAGAGTAACAACGCTTATATGATGACGACGAAGTCAGTTTACTTATTGTAGACGTAAGAAGATCATATTTAGCTTGCTTAGCGATTGGATAGAAGATTTCAAAGATATGTTAAGGCACTTCCTTCTTTCTTTTGGCATGATCTAAAATGAAATGAACATAAACGATACGCTATTTCATAACAGATCTACTCCTAGCAACTAAGGCTGCACGTATTGTTCTTTCCTTATAAAGTTATTACTAAGAAAGTATGTATGTTCCTTGAATCCTATTAAGGTTCATATTGATGGTATGGATGTCAATAATGTTATTCGAGGGTGCAAAGACCTTATGTCACTCCGAAAGGTTTAGAATTTAATTCCACGAGTCTAGCATGCATTATATATATGTATCTATTTTACTCTATCGAGTCGCGTCATAGTTGGCTGGGTACGACACCTATTGTGCAACCACTGATCAGTTGGGTTTTACCGAGCTCCACGTTGCCGGGTACGATTCTACCGAGACTTATGATGGCCGGGTACATTTTTACCGAGTCCTCTTCGAGGTCGGGTACGATATAATGATGATGATGCCCACAGAGGCGTATGCTTTTTTAAAGTTTATGTATATATATGTATCATGCATTTCATATCGTATCACTTATAGGCACTCAGATGTTACATGTTGTATCTTCTCTACCTCTTTACATTATTGTTCATCATTATGTTTTCCTGTATTACATACTCGGTACTTTATTCGTACTGATGTCCCTTTTGCTTGGGGACGCTGTGTTTCATGCCCGCAAGTCCTGATTGATAGGTTGATAGCCCTCCTAGTTGTCTATCAACTCGGCGGAAGGTGTTGGTGCACTCCACTTGCTCCGGAGTTACCTATTTGGTCAGTATGCTTTAGACATGTATTGATTGGTATAGCGAGGCCCTGTCTCGACCTTTATGACGTTTATGTACTTTTAGAGGCTTATAGATAGATGTCATGTATATGGATACTTGTATGGCCTTGTCGGCCTATGTTTCGAGTGTCCAAATGATCATTTTGATCTTATAGGCCTGCATGTCACATGTATAAGTTTGTATATCATATTGGGTCATCATATGTCGAGTATTCCCTTATGTTTTATTCTTTTTATCTCATGACGGTCTTTCTGGATCATTTACCCATGATAGTATGATAAGAAAGATATGTTACGTTGGTAGTCGGTGGAGTAAGGCACCAGGTGCCCATCGCGGCCCTTCGATTTGGGTCGTGACAAACTTGGTATCAAAGTCTTTCTGTTCTAGGGAGTCTACAAGCTGTGTTTAGTAAAGTCTTGTTTATGGGTGTGTTGTGCACCACACTTATAAGAATGAGGCTATAGGGCATTTAGGACTGTCACTCTTTCTTCATACTCCAGATCGTGTGGTAGAGCTCAATTGTAAGAATTCAAACTCTTAATTTCTATTTTATTCGTAATACATGGACACCTACATCTACAAAGACAGTTGGTAAATGATTGATGTGGCTGTGGAAGAGTTGATCAGAGGAACTCGATTTACATCATGCTTATGATGAGTAAATGTAAGATATTCAGTAGATTATGTATGTACTAAGACGTGCAAGCTTCTTGATAAGGAGCCCTAAGGCATGAATATCAGTCCATCTATATGGTTTAAAAAGCAACGAGAGAATCAGAAAGTAGATACAAGATTCAAGAAGTAAAAGAAGCAAGGTGGCGAAGGGTACGAGGTACCCAGTTAGTGAAGATTATTAGTTTTTACAATTCAGGCAGAGAAATATATGTATTCTGAGTTACCGTCAACAGTAATAGAGGTATGTACAATTGACCACTCCTATCTTAGTTATGCCATATGGGAGATAACAGATATAGTTTAAGAGAAGCATAGGTTATCATGATGCAGCTGGGGTTAGAGTGACCCAAAATTATGGATGGATTGTTATAATTATCTAACATTTCTGAAGGGTAGTGCAAAACATGGTAATTGTTCTCCTTGTGAGACATACATATGGTGCACTCTAGAATAGTATAGTCAGATATGAATACTAGAATGTTCAAAAATTTAAGAAGATAGGCAGTGAAATACTAGAAGGGATAAATATTTACCTTAGTATGACTCTCGCCCCTAGGAAAAAAGAGAATGTTAGGCGACCCGAAGAGCTAGTGAGATGAAGCAAGGGGAGCTAAAAGTGAAAGAACGTTTGTTGAAGTTTTCGTATAAAGTGATAGACAGAAATATTAGTTGGAGAATAAGAAGAGAGTTAATGAAGCATTATGAGTAAGATGTGATAAATGGGTGATAACGGTAAATCAAAATATGAAAGAATGACAGAGTCTCTGGTCAAGTGAAGGAAAGGACAAGAGGTGATAGGCCTTGAGACAATAAAATTGTATAAGCCATAAAGTCATACTCTCATTTTGAGAAATGAGTTGGTGACTCGAACGTGATTACCAGAAGGCTAAGTTAAAACCCCGGAGTAATAGAAATTAGTATGATCTAGTAAACAAGATAAAATAGAACATGAATTAGGGACCAGATGATTTGATAATAGTCAACATCGTGACAATATTAGAGATTGCATTCTAGTAATAATAGTGGACAACAAAAAAATAATCTTTACAGTTTATTCAGGAAGACGCTTCTATAAAACAAGCACTGTGAGGTAGAGTTAAGCTTATAGGACTAAGTGTGCCAGTTACACTAGATGTTTTTGATAAATAAGTGCAAATGAACACTTGATACATATGGAGCCAGTGTGAGGGGTAAGTTAAGACAAAGGACATAGCCCAAGAGAGATTGCGTAGAATATATATTTGAGAATGGACCAACGAGTAGTTAGTAGTTGATTGAGGAAGAGCCTAGTTATGGCTAGACAAGAGGATACAGACAAATCAGTAGCTCATGCAAGATAACCGTAGTGAACCCCAACATAGAGAATTTAGTCTTGCAGATATGACGTTGTAATCCTTGAGAAATATTTAGATAGGAGTTGGGGTTGTTAAAGGTATCGTATAAGTGTTACAAAAATAAAAGTAAGGGCCACTCGGAAGATAGTCAAAAATTTCAGTTCAGAAGCAACCCTACGAGCACGAGGGCACGGAGGTAAGTAATTAAGGATAATTATAGGTGAGTGACAACATCAAAAATTTCTATGGTTATACAGTGTAAAAAGCTTGTAGCTTTACATGAGTCCGAGGATCTCCCCTAAGTACTACCACGAAAGACTAGCTCAGGAAATAAGGAAGAGGGCTTCAACCTAAGCATATTAACTTGAAGAAGAATTGGTCTGGTAACAACAGTCTCACTACAACATTGGATGCACTCCATAAGAACGTGATGTCTATACTAGCTAATGAATGGGAAAAAATCAAAGGTGATGTTTGAGATCATATGAGGTGCATGAATTATAGTATTTGTGGGCAATAAGACAAACCAATATTCATGCAACAAGTGGCAGAACGACTAGAAAAAGTAATTGCTTACATTTAATGACAATTGAGAAGGCACAAAAGGAAATATGTGGTGCTAGCAAGTTAAAGGAAGGATATGAGTAGTAAAAATAGATATGTGTAGGTCGCAAGCTAAAGTTTGGAAGAGTGACAAGATTTTAGGTATATGGGAGTAAGGATAAGTAAAGAGGAGTTAGAAGCTGACAAGAATAGGGAAAACCTTGGTATTAAGCCCATCAAACAAGAGAGCTGATGGTTTATGTATGTTATAAAAAGCTCAGTATAGCTTGAATTAAAACGGTGGAGTCTAAGACTAGGAGCATTTAGAAGAGATGGAATGCGGCCCTAGTCGAAATGTAATGGTTTAATTGTGGTAAATTATAAAAGGATTATATTTAGGCCTTCAATTGAGTAATGATTCAAAGAGAAGAGATTTCATGGATGGCACAGGATTAGAATATCCCCATAAGACGAATCACATTGGGATACTATGAAATACAATTACGGAAGTATGGTATCGTCCCTTGGTGGATAAGGAAATCCACTTCAGATGTTCCCCGATGAGACATGAGCCCTAGTGACAATGTATTACGTAAGAGGTTTTAAATTATCAGTGGTGGATTATAGAACAACATTAAGGTAAATCAACAATAGATGGATAAAAGTTCCAAAGTATGAGAGGAGATTATGATGCCATTATTTGGATGAACAGTAATAAGGAAGCATTAAATGACTTAGATTTATACATATAGGATAAGCAGTGAGAGAGTAACCTGGAGTTAGGTAGCAGACCTAGGTAATATTAAACTGAAGTAAGAGTTAGGATATAGTATGACCTACCTAGATGTAGTAAAACCATAAGTATAGATAACAAAGGCTATGAACCAAGGTATAGTAATAGTCGTAAGTTCGACAAAGTACCAAGCAAAGAACTTTAGTACACCCATAGATACCTAGAGAGACATTTTGTCATAGTTCTATATATTTTCACAAAATGAGGCCTAAAGATTGGCTAAAAGCTGGAGAAAAAAGAAGAGAAGAGTCGCGTAGGCACACATAAAAGTACATGGTTGTACATGATGCATGATAGAAGGTAACAACAATTACGAGATTAAAAGAACTCCGACCACAGGTCGTGGTATGAGAAAGGGGAAGACCCTGGCTTTTGGATTTATTTGCAGAATAGTTTCCTAGATGTCAAGGACAATATCAAAGTATTCGTAAGAGCTATAGGTTATGAGATTAATAAATGCATCAGTCAACATTCTAGGACGAATATTCCAAAGGGGGGAATGATGTTACATCCCATTTTTTTGTACGTGAGAGTACGTCATAAGTCAATTGATGTAAGCTAAAATAATGAGATTGTTATTGAAAGTACATAACATAAGTTCATCATGTTATCTTGGAGGTTACAAATTTTTAAGATCATGAATAACAAGCACTAAAAGGGTTGGAAAGCTTAGACGCTAAACGAATTGAAAATAAGTTTCGTCGAAAGTCGACAAGTTTGGAATGTTATAACATATATTTTTGGGGTGAGACTAGGGTTATTAACATGATAAAGAGGTTAAGTTATGAGTTATTTTAGTAATATGATAGTCGTGTGTTATATTTTTAAGTCAAGCAAGTTGTCAAACAAAAGTTGACAAAGTTCATCACAAGTTACATTCATAATATGCTGAAATTTAGGTCAAATGTAGCTGCAATTTTCTCCCAATATACTTGGAATCAAGGGATGAACTACATATAAAATTGAATATATATGAGTCTAATTTCTAACGCATTAAACCATTTATCGATATGACATCGTACTATAGAGATATTCGCTTTTTTGCGAGACTACGCAAGCATTTATCATGGGACCCACAAAGTCGGTTTAAACTTCAGCTTGCATTTAAGTGATTTGTATGTCGGTTTAACCCATTTTTATCATCAAAAACAGTTCCTAAACCATATTAAATTCTCTCCAAGGGTTCCTCTATGATTCTAGGGTGAAAACCTAAGATAAAAACATGAATCCAATGGTAGAAATCCCGTGGTACTTGCTAGATCGTAGTTCTTCATCTTGTGGCTATTTTGGAGGATTCTTTAAAGGTAAGTAACTTCAGATTTTGTGTTGGTATTTATGTTTAAGATAAGAATCAGTACCTCCTTCATATATATTAGAGTTTCAAGGAGAAATACAAGTATTTACACACCAACTTGAACACAAAAGTTGGTTCAAAAAAAGAATACAACTCCTATAGTGTTGCGGTATGATTGAGGGTTGTTGTGAGCTACACCAGTTGAGGATTTCAAGTTATATATACTTCTTAAGGTATTTAAATAATGTTCTTGGTTGTGCTTGAGGTCAATCATGTGTTGGTTGAGTTGTTTGAGTGAAAATCTACAAGATAGTAATTGACATGGCATAAGGAATCATTATCTTTTTTTGTGGGCTATGTTGAGGTTATATATATGGTTTGTTGTGGCTTGAAATTATTATAAATAGTTTCATTATGTTGTGTATGCTATTGTTAAGCTTATATATGTGCTAATTTAGTGGATTGAAGAAGATAACATGAAAAATAAGATGTTGACGGTAAAAGTTAAGGTGTTAGGCGTGTGGACCATAATTGAAGATTATGCTTATGATGTTTTGTGTTGAAAATGATATGGTAAGCATAAGTATGATGTTATATATGTTGTAGATAGATTCATGAAAAAGGAATTGGATTCAAACCATATTTTGTTAATCATAAATCAAGCTTGCCGCACAAAAGAGTTGTTGAACTAATCGGAGAGCTTATTGTGAATTATATTATTGTTATTTGGGTTGTTTGGTGACTTTTGGTAATATATGGGATGTAGTACAAATAGGGGATGTGCTTTCTATTTTCTTGTAGAATATTGGTTTCCAAATATAAGAGTTACAACGCTTATATGATGAGACGAAGTCGGTTTAGTCATCGTAGACGTAAGAAGATCATATTGAGCATAAATGATACGCTATTTCAAGGGTATGTTAAGGCACTTCCTTCATTATTTTGGCATGATCTAAAATGAAATGAACATAAACGATACGCTATTGCATAACAGATCTACTCCTAGCAACTAAGGATACTCGTATTGTTCTTTCTTTATAAAGTTATTCTAAGAAAGTATGTATGATCTTTGAATCCTATTGAGGTTCATATTGATGGTATGGATGTCAATAATGTTAATTAAGGGTGCAACGACCTTATATCACTCCAAAAGATTTAGAACGTAATTCCATGAGTCTAGCATACATTATATATATATATCTATCTATTTTACTCTATCGAGCTGTGCTATAGTCGACCGGGTATGGCACCTATTGTGCAACCACTGATCAATTAGGTTTTACCAAGATCCACATGGCCGGGTACGATTCTACCGAGCCTTATGATGGCCGAGTACGTTTTTACCGAGTCCTCTTCGAGGCCGGGTACGATATTATGATGATGATGCCCACAAAGGCGTATGCTTTTTAAAAGTTTATGTATATATATATGTATCATGCATTTCATGTCAGTATCACTTATAGGAACTCAGATGTACAGGTTGTATCTTCTCTACCTCTCTTTACATTATTATTCATATTTATATTTTCCTGCCTTACATACTCGGTACTTTATTCGTACTAACGTCCCTTTTGCTTGGGGACGCTGCATTTCATACCCGCAGGTCCCCATTGACACGTAGACAGTCCTCCTAGTAGGCTATCAGCTCAGCGGAAGGTGTTGGTGCACTCCACTTGCTCTGGAGTTGCCTATTTTGTGAGTATGTTTTGGACATGTATTGATTGTTATGGCGGGGCCCTGTCCAAACCTTTATGACGTTTATGTACTCTTAGAGGTTTGTAGATAGATGTCATGTATATCGATACTTGTATGGCCTTGTAGGCCTATGTTTTGAGTGTCTAAATGATCATTTCAGTCTTATAGGCCTGCATGTCACATGTATAAGTTTGTATATCATGTTGGGTTGTCATATGTAGAGTATTCCCTTATATTGTTTTCTTGTTATCTCATGACGGCCTTTCTGGAACATTTACCCATGATTGTATGATAAGAAAGATATGTTATGTTAGTGCTCGGGTGAGTAAGGCACCGGGGTCCAGTCGCGACCCTTCGGTTTGGGTTGTGACACTTAAAATATAATCTCTCTTTATTTAATATTTACTCATAATTTAAGTATTTGTATTCTTCAAGAACAGTTAATATTAAGGGTAGAATAGGAAGAAGATAATTAATTTAGTCTTGAACTTTTAATGACAAATAATTTTGGACAACTATTTTTAGAAACCACGATAGATAATTTGAGACGGATAAAGTATATAGTAGTGGTCGTTACACATCAAACTCTTTTTAGGAGTCAAGATTTGAATGTTAATTAAAATTGGTTCCAACTTCTGAATTTTATATACGTTAAGAAACTTAGCTCAAAGTAACAATATAAAACAAGAAAATTAATAGACAAGAATGTAGAGAAAAAGATAGGAGAGATTCTTATTTTTTCTATGTATTCAAGTGTGTACAATATCATTTCTCATCCTCTATTTATAGTATTATATAGAGGTATACAACAGAATACCATAAACATGACATTAAGTATTTGAGATCATGTAGGAAAATCATGGGAGAGATTATAGAGGTATGAGAGTTACAACTATAAGTATTGGAGTAGTGGGAGTTATAAAGGTAATAGAGAAGAGTAGTGGATATTATTCATTTAGGAGTTATGGACATTCACCGTAATCTAATATTTCATATCACTCCCCCTTGAATATCCATATATATATAATGTACCTCATTAAAACTTCACCAGGAAAAAAACCTGTGGGAAAAAATTCTAGTGAAGGAAAGAGTACACATATCATATAATACGCATTGTCTGATACCTCGTTAAAAACCTTGCTAGGAAAATCCTTTGGGACAAAACATGTGCTAAGGGAAAAAGAGTACAATGTATATTTGCATCCCTGATGAAAACATCACTTTATTTCTTGAAGACAATGCATTTCAATCTTGTATTTCAACTTCTAAAAAAGAACTTTGGTGAAATTAGCTTTACTACGTCTCCTTCGATACATCCTTCTTTCAATTGAGCTATGCATGCATTATCGTCTTCAATGTTATTGGTTTCTTGTTGAATATCATAATATGATAGTACCCTCACATGTAAATAGATTGTTTGAAAAATGAACTTCATGAAATGCCTGTATTTGCATAACGAATAAAATCTTGATAGTATTTGTTAGAATAAACAAATCTATGTCAAGGATTCCTTTTGCATTATAACACTAATCGTATTTCAATATCTCTGCATAGGAGTAAAACTATATCTCGCTAGCATATTGTTATATTCATGGTTCTAGTAATATACATTAGTGCACCAATTGCACTAGACACAAAAACAAATCATGTACGTCATGATTTGCTGAGACTTTATTGAATAAACTTATTTGGAACCTTAATATGGTTTAGAACAATTTAAATCTTTCAATGATTTTCATTATACACATATCAAATGTACTATCAGACCAAAACCTGAAATGACTACATCCATCATAGGAGAACATGTCTCCATATACTCAATGCCAGGATATTTATAAATCTTCTTGTACCACAAGTCGTCTTTATGTTTATTGACTTGATTTTTATTTAACTTTTAGCACATGAACATATTTATTCCTCCTCTGGTTTTATACTTTCAAGTGTTGGGACTATCCGTCCAACTTCATATTTTTCAAGTAAAGTCAATTTTTATTGCATATTTTTTATTTGGCCAATCATTTATCTGTCCGAATTTCATGACAGATTTGAGCTCAAGATTCTCGTCAATATTAATAATATTGAGTGCTACATTATATCAACAATATCATCGATGATCATTTTATATCAGTTTCATCGTTATCCAATATAGACATAACTTATTGAGATCTGTTTATCTCATTATTTTAAGGTACCTGAGCCTCTCCAATGAGGTTTTATGAAGTGTTATATTGTGGTACTCTTCTAGAGCACTTGCCTCCTTATTATGACCATCTTGATCATTTTCTCCTCTCCTTCTTCAAGGAGTTTTATCTTTGGAACTGATTATTTTATTATGCTTGATGCATGGCATAGACTTTGTCGATCATGAACTTTATTCCATTTTAAGCATTAAAAGTTGAAACATGACATTGGGTCAGCAAATGCACCTAACAATATTTTACAAACGAATTATCACTTGAACTGCAAGTTCATGTTTTTTTTGTACGGGGATCTAGATGTACTCATAATAATTTATTTCATGTATTACTTTTTCAGCTGCCTATTCTCCCCTCCCCTCTCCCCCCCGGGATCACCAACATATATCATCTACCTTCTTTGGGGGCTCATCTTTGAGCATTGTGGTGAAACAATTAAATCATATAGCATATCCATATTTCTTGGTGGAAATTATTTGGTTCCTGACCATGAACCAATTCTGATAGGGAGAATTTATCATAACTTATTGGCTAGATGCGTACATATGCTTTTGTATATTAAATAACACACCCCATTCCAAATTTCTTGTTGGGAGTTTTATTCTCATAACCAATGGTTTAGCAATAATTGAAGGCATACAATTTCTACTAAATCAACTTTTAAACCAGCATTATCAAGATTAATCATCATAATTGACATTCTGAAACTGTGCTCTAATAATTTTGAGCAAACAACCTTGCAAAAACCAAACTTCAAGTTGATAACAAACGCGCATGTGACCATACGATAGACACATCTATTAAAATTATATGATAGTAAACGGTCCACATGGCAGGTGATATATATATCACCTTTTATTCATTCTAGAAATCAAGGGATTAAATCCCAACCTTAACTGGTATATCATGGGAATAAGCTGTCACGACCCAAAATCCAATGAAGGTCATGATGGCGTCGGACACCGCTATCAGGAAAGCCAACCATAAATACTTAATTTAGTTCTCGTTTTAGTATTTTTGAAACCATGATTTTTCTTTAATGTAATAGTAAAAGATGAGATTTCAGAATAAATAATAATATTTTAATTATGTCATCAACGAATAATCCATAATCATCCCAGAACCCGATGTCACAAGTGCATGAGCATCAACTAGGGAAAAATAAATAAAATACAGCGTCTGTCTAGAATACAAATTTGGACAGGAAAGAAAAATGTAAATACTCTGAAGGAGACTCTGGTGGCTGCGGATCGTAGCATAAGATGCAGCTCACCTAAGTCCCCATATTAAGCATGTCGCTGCGCCCACAAGGCTGCTAGACATGCATGTTCCTGTACAACAAAATGTACAGCAAGTGTAGTATAAGTACGCAAACAACACGTACCCAGTAAGTATCCAGTCTAATCTCGAAGAAGTAGTGACGAGAGGTCGACTCTGACACTTACTTGTGGTCTAACAGTAATGTACTAATAATATAATTAGTCATGGATTGTATTAAAATCAGTAGTAAACTTAAGGAAATCACGGAACAAGTAAACAATCATTTTGATAACAAGGGATTTCAAAATTCATTTTCATCATTTATCAATTTATCTCAGATCAGGGAGGCAATATCATTATTTATAAATCTCAAGGAAGCAATACAAGCATGCGCAAATCATGTCGAGGTCGTACGACCCGATCCAACATAACATTTAAATTGTGCATTGCCATAGGGTCGAATAGTGCGAACCATAGATGCATATATTTAATCTACCGAGGTGTTCAACCCGTTCCATAAAAGATAAACACATTCAAACAGTCAATCAAAAATTCATCAAGGGGCAATTATCCAAGGAAAATGCAATTTCTCTTTTAAAAAGTAAAGAAAATGATGTTTAGCCTTTTAGAAATATATTTACCAAGTTCGATATGATTTAAGTATTTTAAATTGACAACAAGGTTGCAAATATTAGAATTAGAGCATGCTTTTGGGTCCTAGATTACCCCCAGACTTAAGCTTAATAGTAGCTACGCACGGACTCTCGTCACCTTGTGCGTACGTAGCACCCACAAGTAGGAGCACATTTTGATTTATTTCACCTACGGGGGTAAATTTCCTCTTACAAAGTTAGAAAGGAGACTTACCTCACTCCGATGTTCCATAACCGGCTTTCGAGCCCTTCAAACAACTCGAATTGATGCTCAACGCTCCAAACTAGCCAATAATTATGGAAACCCATTAATATATGCTCAAATACCCATTATAATCGAATTTATAATAATTTCTAACCCGATCAAAAAGTCGATAAAAATCACTCTCGGGCCCACGTGCCCGGATTCCGAAATTTTTTGAAGATAAACTTTACCCATAATGCCATGAACTCAAATATATAACTTATTCCAAGTTCCATGTCCAAAATCGCAGTCAAAATTCAAAAATATAAATTCTAGGTTTTTCTACCAAAACCGCAAATTCCCACTAATTTCCATGATTAAATCCATATAAAATCATGTATTTAACTCAGAATTGAGAAGAAAGCTCTTACCCCTTACTAGTTGATGAAGATGGCACTCCACATTGCTCCAAAATTGGCTCCCATGGACGAAATAAAATGAAATTGAGCCAAACCCTTTGTTTTAAAGAAGACATTGCCCAGCCACGACCTTCGCACCTATGGTCCAGTAGCCGTTTCTGCGGCTCTACACCTATGGAAATCCATCGCATGTGCGACTCTAACTCAACCCAGCAGCGTCCGCTTCTGCGATCTCCCTTCTGCATCTGCGCCTTTTGTAGGTGCGGATCTTTTCTCACACCTGCGCTCCTACCCGCTTCTGCGGCTCCGCACCTGCGGCCAAAACCTCGCAGGTGCGGCTACACCAGAAGTCAGCTTCCTCAATTCTTCTTCAAATTCTAAATTCGATCTGTTAACCACCCGAAATCGATCCGAGACCCTCAGAATCTCATCCAATCACACCAACCTGTCCCAAAACATAACAAGGACCTGCTCGAGGCTTTAAAGCACATCATTCAATGTCGAAATCATGAATCACACCCCAATTCGAGCTTTATGAAATTTAGAACTTTAAATTTCTTCGTTCGATGTCGAAACTTTTCAAATCATGTCCGATTGACCTCAAATTTTTCACTCAAGTCATATTTGACATTACGGACTTATGATCGCGGCCTACTCCGCACTACTATTGAGTAGCGAGAGAGGGTCGGAGCAGCTTTTACCCGATTTAGGGTCGAGATCGATTTCCATAGAGAGCTAGAATTTGGAATCGAGTATCTATCTAGTTTAAGATTGCGTATGCGTTCCAAATTACACTTCTAATCATTTTTAGGGTTTTCGTTTTACTTCTACTATTATCAACTACAAATGGTAAATGCAACTAGATTAAGCTAAGAGTTAATCTAAAAAGGGTTGTTCAAATGGTTTAAAAGGCACTAGGGTAGTGACTTTCGCCTAGGTGCTCAATTGACAGGTACTTGAATCTAAGGCACAATTGACATAGTTGGGGAGTATGATATAACCGTTGCGCGACTTTACCCACTCTACACCTCACGGTGGTTCGAGTGATTTTTCCTGAATTGACTTTCTCAAGACCAATTGGGTACGCAAATTTGCACAAGCAACTAAGGTTCAAGTCGGGTATTACTCTCTCGAGGTTTAACCCTTTAATTGGGACTATCAATCTTTTGAGTACGCCCCAATTCCTTGTTGGACAAATTTTGGAGACTAGGGCTCTTTTTCTCAAAAAGAGACCAAGTCAACTAAACACAAACTAGTATTTGCAACCACTAATTCAACAATTAACCATGAAATTGGCCCAAATATCAAACACTCATAGTCAATTTAGCCCTAAAATACAAGACCCATCAATTACCCACACTAGGGTTGAGTCACAACCCTAGCTTATGGTTATAACTACTCATAATTGAAGAAGAAAAACAAGAAATAGATAAAGAACAACTCATATTAATTAATTGCTAAGCTAAATAACAAGATTCAATGATGAAAAGTAGATTGAATTTCCCAAAATCGCTAAGAATCTCGAACCCACGAGCGTAGCTGCTTAATTACAATATCTGATACCCTAAAATGGGAAAAGAAGCTATTTATACTAAGCTAAAAATTCTGGACAAAAATGCCCCTGCGAGGTTAGTGCGGACCGCACAAAATGGTGTACGTCCGCACTAGGGCTCTTGACTTCAAAATCCAACTCTCTGAACTCAGGCAATGCAGACCGCACAGAACGAACTGCGGCTGCGGAGGCTTCTAGTGCGGTCTGCACAGAATGGACTGCGGACCGCATTGGCTTGAAACTTCAAAACTGGCATCTCTCTGATTCTTGGGTCTGCGGACCGCACTAAGTCGAGTGCGTCCGCATTAACTTCAGTGTGGACCGCACAAAACCTAGTGCGACCGCATTGCCTTTGTGCCTTAATGTCAACCTCTTTGAATCCCCTAGTGCGGACCGCACAGAATGGTGGCCGCCATACTGGGCCTGTTTTGCAGAGCTTTGTCTTGTCTTGGGACTTATGCAAGTTTCACTCCTTTTTGAGTTAATCTTTGATATTTTGTCACTTTGTTGATCAAACCTGCAATCAAGCACAACTTGTGAGCCTTTTGGGACTATTTTGTATGAATTTCTAATCAAAGCATAAGCAAGAAGAAGTATAAAGTGCATTAAAATCCCTAGTTATCAACTTACTTCAACTTCTGAAATTAGAATCTGATCCCGATATCAAAAGGTCAACTTCCGGTCAAGCTTCTCAAAACCTTCAAATCTAACTTTAGCCAAATGACTTCAAAATGACATATGGACCTCCGAATCCACTTCTAGACACGACCCCAATACCTGAATCATCATACAGAGCTATTTCCAGGCTCGGGATCCCAACAGACATCGAAAATATTGAAATTCACTTCAACCCAAATTTATGAAATTTTTCCAAAATGCTAACTTCCTCAATAGGCGCTGAAATGCTCCTAGGTCATCCAAAACCCGATCTGAACATACGCCCAAGTCCGAAATTATCATACGAACCTATTGGAACCTTCAAATCCCGATTCCAAGGTCGTTTACTCAAAATCAACCCTTAGTTAGATTCTTCCAACTTTAAGCTTCCGAAATGAGAATTCTCTTTCCAAATCAACTCTGAACTCCCTGAGTCTCAATTCCGACTATGCGTACAAGGCATAATACCTGAAGTGAAACTGTTCATGGCCTCAAACAACTGAACGATGCACTAGAGCTCAAAACGACCGGTCGGGTCGTTACATAAGCAACACAAGAGAATTCTTGAAGAATCTCTATTTCTACAATATACGCCAATGTGAATTCTCAATAAATTTTTCCGCATTATAATTAAACGGGGATGGCCAATCGGTTATGCCAACTAATATTTGTTTCAGTAAACCTCTAGTTTACTTGTGGCATGTAATTTTATCATCATGCTTATACTTGTGTAGTACAAATAGAAAGGAAATCGGGTAACCTTTCATATTTACCTAGTATGATATTCAATCTTTCTTTCATTTATAGTGTCAATATGCTAGCCATTTTGGCTAATATATTTGAAACTCAAAAAGTTTTTTTGAGGCTTACTACAATATCAATGTCATGAATAATTTCATTCATCTGGGTAGTAACAAATTAGCTCTTTCGGAACTCTTAACTGATTTTGTACAACAAGATATTTTGTCACACCATTCATATAGTGAATGTCACCTTCTTGGAGAAAATCATATCATAATAATTGTCATGGTCAAAATCATCATAAGCAAAATTATTTCTTGCTTTACTTTCACCTTTAATAACTTTTTATAAGGCATGGCAAAATATTTTGGCGTGCCACATGTACGCGTCCAATAACATATTCATGTAACTACACAGTAGTATTCATTATCTTTCTTTCTCTCAAACCCTTAAAGGTGAGCTGTAGTATTTATTCAACCATGCATAAACACATTCTAATGCATAATTTGTATCACTTATATATTTTTACATTCCTTTTCAGGAATGAATCTGCATTTACAATGCTTATTACAAGTCACATTTTCAAGGAATGGACCATAATCATCTGAACGTGACTCATATTTATAGACCACATTGATACATATTTCCTTCACATTTGAAATGATTATTTTGAGATCTATTATTATTCTTCTTTCACAATTACCATAATAATGACTATTATTATTTTGGTATTTGGCATGCCCATGTTCATTCGTCAACCACTTGTCTTCATTTAGACATATTATGCACTGCTATCACATTCACTTCAAGAATGGAGCAAATTAAATAGGACAAGCTTCATGTTTTTTCATAAAAAATATATTATTTTTCTTTAGTCATTATTATATCATCAATATGGTGTATTAGAACTCAAACCGAATCATTTACCCATATAAAGTCATCTTAGGCCATAATGAGCTGGAACTCGAACCCAACTCTTACCCTCATGGTGTAGTGGACTTGAATCTACCGCTTTGCCCTCTACCGATGGGACAATAGGCATAAGGATTCGAGCCTACCACTTTTGGTGGTTATAGGGCCAGTCAGGGGCTAGTCAGAGTCCGAAACTTTTTTGATGATTTTTTTGGACAAAAAACACTTTTTTACTACTTAAAAAAAAGTTACATAAATGAGTAAAACGCAGTACTATACTGCAAATTACTTTAACGGAAATTTATCCGTTAAAGTAAAACGCAGTACCATACTGCATTTTACTTTAATTTTTTTTTGTAATTCGCAATACTATACTGCGTTTGACTTAAAATCTAGGCCCAGCTATATTTTATTAAAGTTGTTCGCAGTACTATACTACGTTTTAAGTAAAATGCAGTATAATACTGCGAATTGCTTTAATAAAATAAAGCCCCTTCTTCTTCCTTGGACCACAGAACCGACGAACCCCATTAAAAAATTTCGGATTCTGCTGGGGGGGGGGGGGGGGGGGGGGGGGGGGGGCTTAAAAAAAAAAAATTCGGCCCCACCCGTCACCTAAAGAGCAAGGAGTGTAGGTCCCACATACAAGACAAGCTTTGGATTCCTTCTTTCGGGTGCAAAAATTCGATTTCAATCAAATTCAAAAAACTTAAATCGAGGTATTTCGATTTTGTTTATGTCGAAACTCGTATAGTACATGCATATTTGTATTGTTTAATGTGTTTCCATGTTAATTTGTGTTATGTTTGTGTTTAAATTTGTATCTTATTTATACCCGGATTGATTTATTAGCTTTGGTACAAAAAATTATTAAAATTTGATAAATTATTTGTATTGTTAAAAAATTAATATTATTTATTTTGTTTGTTGTTCATATTTGTATTTTATGTTAGTTGTTTTTATATGTAATAGTGACCTTTTAGCGTAGTAAAATAAATAGCCTTTTAGCGTAGTAAAATATAGAGCCTTTTAGTGTAGTAAAATATAGAGCCTTTTAGTGTTGTAAAATATAGAGCCTTTTAGCGTAGTAAAATGTAGAGCCTTTTAGCGTAGAGTCTATGTAGTTTAAGTATGTAGTAACTGCAAACTCTATCCAATTACACTTTACAAAATTAATTATTTAATTTATAACAATAAACTTACAAAAGTAACAAATTAATATATGTTGTAAAATTAACTCAAATATCGAGCCTAGAACTCATACATAATTATTCAGTCCAATTTTAAACATAATTAATTATTTAATTTATTAAGCTAACAAAATTCTAAGAATGTTGAAATTGACACGCATAACAATTAAGGATAACTCGGTGCTACCGGGCCTCAAAAATCGAGCTTGGAACCCATACATAATTATTCAGTCTAATTTTAAATATAATTAATTATTTAATTTATTAAGCTAACACACACAATTCTAAAAATGTTGAAATTGACATGCATAATAATTAAGGATAACTCGGTGCTACCGGGCCTCAAATATCGAGCCTGGAACTCATACATAATTATTCAGTCCATTTTTAAACATAATTAATTATTTAATTTATTAAGCTAACACACACAATTCTAAAAATATTGAAATTGACACGCATAATAATTAAGGATAACTCGGTGCTACTGGGCCTCAAAAAATGAACCTGGAACCCATACATAATTATTCAGTCCAATTGTAAACATAATTAATTATTTAATTTATTAAGCTAGCATACACAATTCTAAAAATATTGAAATTAACACGCATAATAATTAAGGATAACTCGGTGCTACCGGGCCTCAAATATCGAGCCTGGAACCCATACATAATTATTCAGTCCAATTTTAAACATAATTAATTATTTAATTTATTAAGCTAACACACACAATTCTAAAAATGTTGAAATTGACACGCATAATAATTAAGGATAACTCGATGCTATCGGGCCTCAAATATCGAGCCTGAAATCCATACATAATTATTCAGTCCATTTTTAAACATAATTAATTATTTAATTTATTAAGCTAACACACACAATTATAAAAATATTGAAATTGACACGCATAATAATTAAGGATAACTCGGTGCTACCCGGCCTCAAATATCGAGCTTGGAACCCATACATAATTATTCAGTCCATTTTTAAACATAATTAATTATTTAATTTATTAAGCTAACACACACAATTCTAAAAATGTTGAAATTGACACGCATAATAATTAAGGATAACTCGGTGCTACCGGACCTCAAATATCGAGCCTGGAATGACTCCGACACGTTTGTAGTGAGGGCTCCCCATCATCTTCCACCATCAGCATGCAATGTCCACATGTGAAGCTCATGCCCATCAACCAAGTATAGGCTCGTGGTTCTAACTGCCGGATCGCTTCCATGCGCCTCGTGAATTTGCATTGCTGGTGCTCAGTTGTAGCCATCCACATTAAGTCATGCAATGCCTTGTCAGGATATTTCTTATGGAAATTGGCCTTTAGGTGACGCACACAGTAACGATGGTATGCATATGGTTCCTGCCATTCAGGCAATGACGTACAGAACTTAAAATATCACCATGCCGATCAGATATTAGACAAATACCTGAACGCTGTTTGACAATGTGTTGCTTCAAGTGGTTCAAAAAAAGCGTCCATGTCTCTTCACTTTCGTTGGCACATATGGCAAAAGCTAGTGGAAATATTTGCCCGTTGGCATCTACTGCAACTGCAATCAAAAGCTTAATATCATACTTTCCATAGACATGAGTACCGTCTATGGAAATAACAGGACGACAATGCACAAAACCATCAATTGCTGGTTTAAATGACCAGAACACATAGTTGAAAATATATTCGGGTCTGTCCGGACTCCGCTCACGCCTCCATTCAACAACAGTCCCGGGGTTAAAGTGTTGCAGTGCGGCCATGTACCTGGGCAGATTTGAAAAAGACTTATCCCAGTCGCCATAAATAAGTTCAAAGGCACGTTTGCGACCGAGATATGCCTTTCTTTTGGTTATAGTACAACCATACTCCTGGTGGACGGCTGTAATACACTCTTTAATCTTGAACCTAATGGACACTTCCAAATATGGAATCAAGACAAGAGAAATCAAGTCCACATCCAAGTTGAAGTGATTCTCATTGTATGTGTCCATTTCACATCTGTGCTCGCTAATAAATTTACCCACTTTCCACAAACCTGATTTCTTCTTGGTGGCACGCAACATCCAGTGACAACCCATAAAGTCTCTACGGCATACAACCTTGTATTTTTCCGTAGTTAACTCACTTACTGTCATCTCACGACACTCTCTTATACTGTAGATTTTTACAGCCCTAATTAAGCGAGCTTTATTAGGGAAATACATGCCCTTTGTCAGAACAGCTGGTCTAGACTCATCCCACATTGCTGACCGAAATTCATCATCATCCCTTGTGAGGGCATCCACGTTCGGCATGCTTGGAAAATTATCAAGGTAGGGAATATTCTGCTCATGAAATGGCACGTAGGACTCGTACACTCTCGGTCTAGCGAGAGGTGGAGGAACATGCTCCCTCGTCAGCTCAGGTTCAACATTCACTTCCTCCTCATCATCACCCTCACCATGGAAGGGTGTGTCATCCCAGACTCATCCGCATTGTTGTCATAATCACTATCATCTTCCTGACTCTGCGCATCCGCCAAATCACGAGTAAATGCGTCGTCTATGGGCAACTGTGTGAGGTCAGGAGCTTCAAGAATCTCGTTTTCACTGCACAAAAATAACAAAATGATAATATACCCAACTAGATAAATACTTTAGATATAGCTATATCACTTTACTTACAAGTCGTACTGTCTTGACGTTTCATGATGGATATTTTCTTGTTGGTGATGACTCCCGGATGGACCACCATGGTCCAATACTCCAGAACTACACATATTCCAACTAGGGGCGGGGGTCATAACTTGTAAAATTCGTATCCGGACGGTACCCCCTATGAAAAATATGAGTGTTAATACAAATCCAATTAAAACATAAAATAAACATCGCTAAAGCACCCACAGAATTGAAGTTTACCAGTCGTCTTGTTGATTATATAAAGTAAAAAAATTATTTTGTGGTTGCTCATTCGCCGGTGGTGACAAGTTTAAATCAAGGCAAGCTCTTTCATCAGCAATCTGTCCGGCAAAAACTGCTCCAGAATAACCACCCGATGACTGGGGGTTATCCCTACTATGCACGCCCTCATTATTGGGAACGTCTTCTACCTTGATGTACATTTCCAATAATTTTATTACAATAAATTTCCTGTATTCATCCGGAATCCGCAAAAAATCTCTAAGAGTTTCATCATCCTCGATGTTAAACTTAGAATAATAAGCAAACCCCTGCGGAGTCACTGAATACGGAAATCTACCGGTTATTTTAAGGTTAATCGAATGCCACCTCTTATTCATTTTTTTACGTAACAACGATACCAATTTATCGTACTCCATAGTAAGCGGCAATTTAACATGACATTGTGGAGGTGAGCTATACCTCACAGAGTTATTCTCCAACACAACCTCACCCCCTCCCCTCCAATATAGTGAAACCCTTATTTTTGCCACTTCAGACATTGTAAAAAAATGATTGATAAGAAGAAGAGAGAAGTATGAACGTAAGTTTGAAGTAAAGTATTGAATGAATTTTCATAAAATTGAAATGCCTGTAAATAAGGCAAGTCCGACGTTGGGGTGTAGAATTTTTCTATGTAAAACGCAGTACAATACTATGTTTTATGTATTAAATTATTGTTATGTCAGTTCATTATTGGTGGGGCCAAAAACAGAGTAAAACGCAGTATAATAATACGTTTCAGTGTAAAACGCAGTATTATACTGCGTTTTACAAATTTTCTTAGTAAAACGCAGTATAGTACTGCGAATTACAAAAAAATTTTTTTTAAGTAAAACGCAGTATAGTACTACGTTTTACCTTAACGGCTAAATTTCCGTTAAAGTAATTCGCAGTATAGTAATGTGTTTTACTCATTTATGTAACTTTTTTTTTAAATAGTAGAAAAGTATTTTTTGTCCAAAAAATCATCAAAAAAATTTCGGACTCTGGCTAGTCATTCTGAGTAAAACTATTATCACTTCAAGATTCAAATGAACTTAGATAAAATTGCAAAGAAACGTCACTTACCTCCACTGTAATTATGCCAAAAAAAAAATGCATTGTGGTTAATATAAATGGTTACTGTTTTTTTCTCTCCAGAAAAAGGAACATAATCTAGGAGATGAGAGACAGTTACAATAAAGTGCATCTCTTATGCAAGCGTTGCCTACTATTCGTTAAAAATATAGCTCAATATGTATCTAAAATCATAATTTCTCAACTTTTATTAATTATTGATCATAGGAAGTTTCTGATTTAACAACTATTCTACACGACTATTTGGCGTGCATTTTTTAATGTCATATCTTATCTAATGGCAGTAACATATTTGTGGATGCGTAAATCCATAAAGTACAAATTGCATAAACCAAAATCGCACAAATCATATGTTCTTGGAAACGTAGTGAAATATAGTATAAAGGTTTGTGTGTTACCATAAGCTGTAAGCTATGCCAATGTTATTTTTAAGCTATACCAACAAATGTTGTGATATCAAATATACTGCTTGAGTTCCCATCCCATTGCATCTTTAATTTATGATGATATCATCTCTTCCATTTTCTATACAAAAATTCTTGAAGAAGGAAGAACTCAAACTCAATTGGTTAGAGACTCGTGCTGATAACATGTTAAGAAACTTAGCTCAAAATAACAATATAAAACAAGAATATTAATAGACAAGAATATAAAGAAAAAGAAAGAAGAGATTCTTATTTCATCCATGTATTCAGTGTATAATATCATTTCTCATCCTCTATTTATAATATTACATAAAGGTATACAAAAGAATATCATAAACATGATATTAAGTATTTGAGATCATGAGGGAAGATCATGGAGGAGGTTATGGAGATGTGGTAATTATAACCATAAATATTGGAGTAATAGGAGTTATGAAGATAATAAAGAAGAATAGTAAATGTTATTCATTTAGGAGTTATGGACATCTACCATAATCTAATGTTTCATAATAATATAGACGTTTTATAGCTCCTCGTCCCTACTCCCTAGGCTATTGTTTTGAATCTTTTCATTTCCCAGAAGGATCAATGTATTACCAAATGCTGAAAATTTGGTATGCTAGATTATGTATTGAGATGTCATTAGAACATCCAGTTAAAGCTTTTATTTGCATTGGTACTCATAAGAAACACATCCTCTATGAAGGAGAATTTTTTATGCAAGGCTGCTCGGTGGGCCGGGCCTGAACCGGACCGGACCGGGCCCGCGGTCCTAACGGGCCTGGTGGGCCGGTCCTGGGTGGGCCGGTCCTGGTGGTCCTCAGAGGCCCGTGACGGGCCGGTCTTCTAGTATGAGCCCACGAGCCCGGAACCGTTAGCCGGGCCTGGGCCGGTACTGGCGGGCCTAACGGGCCCAACGGCTATTTAAAAAAAAAAAATCTCCAACGGTCATATTTAAAATCTAGGCGTTTGGGCTGAAAATATGACCGTTTTTAAGTTTAAAAAATGGTCATTTGGCCCCCAAACTTTATTTTAACCCCAAACTTTATATAATTACACTTTTCCCCATTTCTTAACTATAAATACCCCCTCATTCTTTCATTTTTATTCATCAATATCTCTCAATATCTCTACTACAATTACTTAATTTATTGTTGAAATTTCGTGAAAAATTGTGAAGTTGTTGAATTGAAGTTTTCAAGTGTTCAACGATTTTCAATTTTCAAGAAGTTGTTCGGCAATCCGGTAAACTCGTTTCAACTCTTACGTTTTAAGAATATATTTTTGTGTGGTTTAGTTTGCATAATTATAAATAATATGGCATTTACTTTGAAAAAAATATTTGGTAAAGGAAAAGATAAAACCGGTGAAAGTAGTGGCCAACCAACTATCCTTCCCCCGGCTCCCCGACCTAGAAAAGATAAGCAAGTTGAAAGTAGTCGCCAACCTAGACGTCCTCCTCCTTCCGTAATTCTTGATAGTGATCACCCTTGTTTTCAATTTACCGATAGTGAATTTTACCATAATGTTGCACCAGGTGAAAGATTAGATGATGAAATTATGAATGCTCTTTATCCTAATGAAACAATCTTAGAAAATAATGAGGAAAATGAGGATGATTATGAAACCCAAGCACCGGATTTAGATGATACACCTACTAGTCCTTTTAATAACCCAACTGATGCACCGGTCGACCCACCTGTAGAAACTCCTACTTTTAATAGAGAACCTGCTAAACGCCTAGAAACATCATTAGTTTGGAATTTTTTTACTCAAGTAAGAGAACAAAATAAGGCTATGTGTAAAACTTGTGGGAAATTAATGGTGCATAAATATACTGGAGACCGTAGCGGCACGGGTAGTTTGACTAGGCACATAAAACCACACCCTAGAGATAAGGCTAGATTTTTTCAAATGAAAGCGCAACTAGAGGGGACAAATGTAGATTCTGCGGTTAACCCTAGTACAGGTTCAAATCTTGTTCAACCAGGAATTAACACTGTCACCGGAGGTATTTTATATTACGATCCAAATAGAGATCGTGAAGAATTAGCAAAGATGATTACTGTTATGTGCTTACCTTATACTTTTGCATCTAATCCTAATTGGGTTCATTATATTAGAAGAGTTTTTAATCCTACTTATAAAGGTTGGCCTCGCGCAACAGTTAAGAGTGATATTTATAAATTCAAACATGAATATGAACAATATTTGCGGTATTTATTTACTCATATACCTAATCGGATTTCTATTACTACTGATATTGGTAGAAGTGGTAATGATTGTGATTATCTAACTGTTACAAGTCATTGGATAGATGAGGAATGGATAATGCAAAAACGCATAATTGCATATAGAATAATTAATTCGCGTCACACAGGTAAGTTTATAGCTAACACTGTTGCAGATATTTGTAGATATTTTTGCTTTAGCGATAAAATAATGGCAATTTCAATGGATAATGCTTCTAGTAACACTAGTGCTATAGGCATGCTTACAACAACACTAAATCCTGCATTTACTAATATTTTCCATGTTAGATGTATTTGTCATATTTATCATTTAATTGTCGGTGATGGTATGCGAATATTAAACATAGAAATTGAAAAGGTTAGAATGGCTCTTAATTGGCTTTTTATTCAAACCGTAGAAGTAGACTTAGAGAGTATTTTAAAAAATGTGATGAATATGGCCTTAGAGAAAGAAAGGTTCCTAAACCTTGCCCGACTAGATGGAATTGTATGTACGAAAGTTTAGTAGTAGCATATGAATATAGAAACCCAATTAATGCAACGTTTAATTCTCAGGTAGGTGGTGAGGATGATGATGAAATGCTTACTACTCAAGATTGGACGAATGTTAAAATTCTTTTAGATTTTTTAGAACATTTTCAAATTGCTACAAATGCATTTTCTGGGCAATATTATCCTACTATTTCAAACTGTTTAGTTTATATTGCAGCACTATCTGATTTGTTTGTTGAATTTAGTGAGGGTGGGGACATTTATGAACTTGCTATAAATGAAATGAAACAAAAGTTTAAAAAATATTTTTTTCCTATCCCTCCTATTTATGGTCTTGCTGCAATGCTAAATCCTACAATGAAATTGGGAGGTCCTCATTTTTGGTATTCAAATATTTATAAGGCATTAGATCTTTCAAATGAGGAAATTGCTACACTTGCAGATGCAAAAGCTTCAATTAAGATTAATGCTCAAACAGTTTATAATGCTTATCAACTTGCCTTAGAGCATGCTAGGCCAACTATTCCAACCCCTACTTCGTCTAGCTCACAATCGTCTAAAAGAGTTGCGGGCTTAAAAGCTCTTAAATCTTGGACGGAGTTCAGGGGGTCTCAAGGTGAAAATTATGATGAAACTTCGTATCTAAATGAGCTTCAAGTTTATTTGTCTCAGGGACTTGAAAAGGAGAATCCAGACGGCTCTTTTGATCTTTTGGAATGGTGGAAGGCAAGGGAAAAACATTTTCCTGTTCTTGCAAGGATGGCTCGGGATATTTTATCAATTCAAGCTTCAACTGTTGCATCAGAGAGCGCTTTCAGTCAAGCAAGACTGCAAATAGGTGATCATAGAGCGTCTATGAGGGATAGCTTGGAAAAATCAATACTGTTTAGAGATTGGATCCGCTCGGAAAGAAGAAACTTTGGAATTGCAGAAGCACAACCGGCGATAGATGAAGCTTATGAAGAAATGATAGCGGAACTTGCGGAGGATTCGGCTTCGCCCGGAAGTGGTGATGAACAAGCTTCTTTTCCACCACCACCAACGCAACCTCCTCCGAACCTTGAAGGATTTATGAGATTTGTTAGAGATAATACATAGACTAATATGTAACTTGTATTTTGGCACATCTTCCTTAGTTTTTTTCCTTCTAATGGTGGTATTAGTACCTTGTTGTGCTCATTCCATTGGGGGAAGGATGACTAAGAAAGATATGCCATTTTTGGTAATAAAATTTATTGCTTCTACCCATGAATATTTTTTCGCAATATTTCTTTGTCTATGCTTAGAATTATTTATAAGCTACAATATATACATAAGATACAATATATATACTACAAGAAAATATATTATGCGAATATATATACATAAGATACAATATATATACTACAAGACAATATATTATGCGAATATATATACATAAGATACAATATATATACTACAAGAAAATATATTATGCGAATATATATACATAAGATACAATATATATACTACAAGAAAATATATAAGAGAATATATATATATATATACTACAAGACAATATATTATGCGAATATATATACATAAGATACAATATATATACTACAAGACAATATATTATGCGAATATATATATACATAATATTTCTTTGTCTTTACTTAGAATTATTTATAAGCTACAATATATACATAAGATACAATATATATACTACAAGAAAATATATAAGAGAATATATATACATAAGATACAATATATATACTACAAGACAATATATTATGCGAATATATATACATAAGATACAATATATATACTACAAGACAATATATTATGCGAATATATATACATAAGATACAATATATATACTACAAGAAAATATATTATGCGAATATATATACATAAGATACAATATATATACTACAAGAAAATATATAAGAGAATATATATACATAAGATACAATATATAGACTACAAGACAATATATTATGCATGACAATTTAGTGTTTTACTATTGTTTTGTTATTTTCTTTTTCGTCAAGCACTTTAATAATTAGATCTACATATATACTACATAGTGAATTTTTAATATAGCCATGATACTACAAGAAATTGCCTTTAAAAAAAACCGCTAGGCCTGCGAAGCCCACGAGTCTGGCCCGTTAAGCACAGGACCATGTGGGCTTAGGCCCGTCACGGGCCAGTTCCACCCATTGAGCCCACGAAGACCGGGACCGTCAGGCCCGGGACCGCTAGATCCCAGGCCCATGAAGCCCGGGACCATGAAGCCCGGCCCGTTAGGCCCACTAAGGCCCGGTCCCGGGCCAGAATACAACATTATTTAGACATCTCATTCCCACCGAAGAAGTCCATAATCCTCGAAGCAAAATAAACATCTAGACAACATCAGCAGAAGAGTGGCAGACAATTTCTTTTCCAAGGAGGAAAAGGTCATTGCAAAAGAATTTGCCAATAAAAAAGAGTGCGGAGAATACTACTCGTTCAGATATCAATGTAAGAATTATTTATGCTACCACAGATAAGTACCTCAATATTCAAAAACTAATTTACAAAGAAAAAACTAATTTATTTGCTACTGACCCAAATGCTAGTTAAGCTGCCATAACCATAAAAGAAGATAATATTTCTACTAATCCTAATCTACTAGTCAACAATCAATTTGCTTCTCTTAATGATACTTACCTAGATCCCTATAATTTATCTCCTAATACTGATAAAAATTGCATGAAATTTAAATTGTCTGATGAAACGTTACAAACGAGGCAGACAAACAAAGATACCAAGGCAAGTGGCATTAATGTGGCCAATACTAAAAGTGCCAAGTCAATTCCTATCCAATCATTACATAGTATAAGTAATATTATTAGTAATATTTTTAATAGTAGCTCTTCCAATGTGTCATCCCAAAAGAAAAACTATTCTACTAACAAAAAACAAGTGACAAATACCGGTGGGAATACACAGGATACTACTGAACAATAAAAAATGGCTAATACCGGCTGTAATACTCAGGACACCCAATTAGAACAAGGGGTTATTCACACGATTCACAATACAGAAACCATGCAAATCGGTAATACCTCCATAGATTTGCACTCTCTTTCTGCTAGTAAATAATCTTATCCCATAAGTGATTCCAATGTATACTCTCCAAACCAACACAATGCTAGGAACCAAATTTTATCTTTATCTCAGCACGAGGCTTTACAAAATACTTCCCAACCCTCCTCGTCAAAATCCAATATTTTCACCTTAGACTCTAATAACCACATGTCTAATCTTCTTACCACGGCAGTAGAACAATCAAGTAAGATAGATAATCTAATCCCTACAGACCAATTACCCCAAGATGCCTACCAAACCAGTCTTATCAGACAAACTACTATCTCCCAATGCACAAGACATGACAAATCATGTGATGGGAGAACAAGGGGAAGCCATATGACCCATAAGGAAATCTCGCACAAAGATTTCAAGCCCAAGAGAAATAGCAATATTGTTATTCAAGGAGAAGCAAGACAAGAGGTATATTCTCAAATGCGCAGTAGCACTTTTCAAAAGCTTGATGGACATAAGGCTACCAATAAACTGAGCAGTAGAAAAACATGCAGTAATACTAAGCTCATCCGTGAGGAGAAGTGCACATTGTCTTATGGAGGAGAATCCAGTGACTCCTGCAAACCCATCATTTCAAATGAATAGAGCAACCTCCTTTGTTATTTGGAATGTACGTGGTGCAAATAATGCAAACTTCCGTAGAAAATTTTGAAAAATTATAGAGACTCATAAACTTTGTATGATAACTCTCCTTGAAACTAGAATGCATGACCATACTCCCCTTCATCATGAATTTTATTTTAGTAAAATGATTGAAATGCCCGCCGAGGGTCGTTCTGGTGGCTGAGTGATTATGTGGATGCATAACTTGGTGATTGTAGATGAGTTAGCGAGAATGGATCAAGAACTTCATGCTATGATTAAGGTACTTCCGAATCACAAACATTGGCTTTATAGTGCTCTATATGCCAGTACTACTGTTAATAATAGAAATATTATGTGGAGTAATTTAGAAAAGTTGCATGAGACTTATGGTTGTCCATGGTTGGTCGGAGGTGATTTTAATGATGTTTTAATGTTTGATGACAAGTGGGGAGAACGCCCTATAAATAATACTAGAGCCTCCAAGATTTGGAACTGTATTAACAAGTGTAAGCTATTAGATCTTGGTTTTAAGGGATGTAAATATACCTGGTCGAATTGAAGGAAAAGAAGTACTGGCCTGATTATGCAGAGAGTAGATAGATGTTTTGTTAATGACGAATGGCTTAGTATTTATCCAAATTCCATAGTGAACCATCTCCCCAGAACCTACTCAGATTACAACCCTCTCCTTATTAGACTAAGCCCTAGTTTTAAGAGCAACACTAGCAAACCTTTTAGGCTTGAAACCATGTGGTGCTCCCATCCAGACTTTATCAATATAATGGACAACTACTGGAGTACACAAACATCTCTTAGAAGCAGTCAATTATTTTGAGCATAAAGTTACTCGGTGGAACAACGAAGTCTTTGGTAACATCTTTCATAAGAAGCATAGACTTCTTGCTAGACTTAATGGTATTCAATCCTCCGACAAGTACACTTCGAGCCCCTTTTTACAGCAGCTTGAATCTACTCTAGTTATTGAGTACAATAATGTGCTTAGGATGGAATAGAATTTTTGGAAGCTTCGATCCAGAATTAATTGGCTCAATGAGGGAAATGCAAATACTAGATTTTTTCATATCTCCACCATCAATAGGCGTAGGCATAATAGAATTACGCACTTCAAAGATAATGTGAGAAATTGGATTGAGGACCCCGCTCAGGTAGTTGACTATACGTTAAATTCTTTTAGGGATATTTTCACCACAAGTCACATTAGTTCGAATTGGAAGAGCATCAACTCTAGTATTAGTTCCTTTAACAAATTAAATTTGCACAACCTAGACAGACCGATTGCTGATCAAGAAATTATTTTCGCTCTCTTCTCCTTTAAACCCTTTAAAGCTCCTGGACCAGATGAGTTTCATCCTTTCTTTTATCAAAAATATTGATCGATTGTTGGTCCTGCGGTGCTTAGTTATTGCAAAATATCTTTAATACTCAACAAATCCTTGAATTCCTTTACAACACTTTTATCTGCCTTATCCCAAAAATTCCGAATGCAAATGATCTCAAAAACTTTAGACTAATAGGTCTATGTAATACTATCTATAAGATTATTACCAAGATTATTGCTAATCGTATAAAGCCCTATTTGGATGAGCTCATAAGTCCTTATCAAGCTAGTTTCATAAAGAATAGAAGAGCTAGTGATAACTCTATTATTATTCAAGAGGTCATTGTCAACTTTAATAAACGAAAAAGTGCTAATCATGGCATGATTTTCAAAATCGGTCTAGAAAAAGCTTTTGACAAATTGGGATGGTCATTCATCTTTAGAACCCTTCGCTACTTTAATTTTCCTCCTAATATTACTAGATTGATTATGTCTTGTGTTATCATTAGTAACACTTTCATTTAGTTAATGGGACTAGAACTCCTTTCTTTATGCCAACTAGGGGTATTAGACGAGGTGATCCTATGTCCCCTTACATTTTCATCCTATGCATGGAAATGCTTTCTAGATATATTAATCATGCAGTTGATTGTGCAAATTGGGACCCTATTAAGTTGTCTCCTAAGAGCCCTCCTTTTGTCACATTTATTTTTTGCTGATGATTTAACTATAATTGCTAGAGCCAATAAAAATCTTGCTCTACTATTTTAGAAGGCATCAATGTTTTTTGTAATTTATCAGGGCAGAAAATTAATACTACAAAATAAAAAATTATATTCTCCCTAAACTACCCTGATAGCCTTAAAACCAAATCTCTAACTTTTTTGGCATTAATAGCTGCAACAACTTTGGCAAATATCTTAGATTTCCTATCTTAACTAGACAACCTAAAGCATCAGACATTCAATTTGTTGTTGACAGGTTGAGATACAAGCTAGCCAACTGGAAAATTAGTTGCCTTACTATGGCAGGCAGATCGACATTGATCTCCTCTACTCTCTCTAGAATACCTAATCATGTTATGCAATAAATCCATCTGCCAGTTAAATTCTTAATCACATTGACAAAATTCAACGGAACTTCCTTTGGGGGACTACTACTACTACTAAGAGAAAGTTGCGTCTTGTTAACTGGAAAACCATCACTAAGCCCAAGCGCCAAGTGGGTTAAGTCTAGTAAAAGCTTCTTCAAAAAATTTGGCCTTGTTAACCGGCTTAGCTTGAAGATTTTTTATTAATCCTACTTCTCTCTGGGCTAACACACTCATTAGGCAATACTCTTCCAAAAAGAATCCTTCAAATAGCTCCTTTATTTGGAAAACTATTCTCAAAGGCTGGTCTATCTGCAAGGAGGCTATTACTTGTGTCACGCCCCGAGCCTGGGGGCGAGACCGGCAACTAGTACCTCACTTATCCTTGCATACCACTTGCGACTAAGAGACTCTGAACATGTAATGTTATACTTTGGCTCTGGGCCACGTTACAAGATAAGGTGCGATGCAAAATATAAAACTAAATGGAGACTAACATTGACTAATGTCAACATAAAGCTGGGCCGGCAAGGCCGTCATAATTACTACAACTAACAGACCAACAAATTATATGTACAGGGCCTACAAGCCCAACATACTGCACTAACCGGCAGGATATATCTACAAGCCTCTACTGATAGATGTAATGTGATCGGAACAAGGCCCCGATCTACCCATAACCTATCTACATATATACACAATATATACACCACACTGCTAGACCCGACAACTCCGAAAGAAGGGGAACTTACCGATAAAGCTGAACTCGGGCAACATCTACTGAGGAGGTCTACCCGTCTGTCTATCTGAACCTGCACGCATGAAATGCAGTGCCCCTAGAAAGGGACGTCAGTATGAAATAATGTACCGAGTATGTAAGGCAATATACTGAAGCTGAAACTGAACTGATAATATAATAACTGAAAACAACTGAGAGTTAAGAAAATCTGAAGATATGTTCATCTACTGATACTGACTCAACTCTCTCAATATAGTGAGTAAAATAGTTGTTCGGCCCTATAAGGCTCGATATACATATATATATCTGCTCTACCGTAGTAGGCTCACTCATAAGCGCTCGGCCATACTAGGCTCTGTATCTCGACCAACTGGGCTTGCTCATAGGCGCTCGACCACAACATGCTTGGTATATAACTTACCGTTTGATCAGAGGTTGCCCAATAGGGGTCTGCCCATCGATTATAGCTCGATGGTAATGAAAATACTTTTAATACTGTATACACTTATAAACTCTCTACTCTCTTGACTGGAAGAATGAAATACTCAACTAATTATAAATTCCCCATAAAGAGAATATGGTAATTTATAAAACTAGAAAAATATATGTAACTTGTGAGACTAGCAAAATATACGTAAATTCCGGGATATGAATTTTTCTTTATGCCTCGTTATCAACTTGTATAATGACGAGATCATGCCAAAATGAAGGAAGGACTTAGCCTTAACATACCTGTTTCTGCGAAATTCTTGAACGAAAATTATACTTGTGCTCCTAGCGTTTTTGGCTTTCAGAAACATAGGTATCCTCTTCACTAGAATTTTGGAGATCACTAGCAGTTTCCAAATTCTCCTTTTCCCAAGAATTGGAGGACTCTTCAGTCACTCTATCCTTCTCACACTCACATTCATAAATGGCTTCCATGTCTTTGAGATGTGGTCAAAGACATATTTGTCTTCATGGATAATAGTTACAAGTCTTACTAATCTTAAGACTTACCTTTTAACTTTACAAGATAACCTAAAGACTTACGTTTCTGTTTCTTGCTTTTGGAAGGAATGACATTTCTTGAACCACTTTGGCTCACATTTAGACTTAGGCAGATAATTTAGTTAGTTAGCCAATTTTGTTCATGTCTAGGTGGCAAATAAGTGACTATTTAGTCACTTCTTATCTTAATTTCTTTCCACGTGGTTGGGGATAACTGTTAAGTTTTTATCCGCTTATTAGTTAATAAGGTAATGTCATATTACCCGTTAATTAATCAATTATCTGCATAATTTAAAAATTATCTTAAATTACTTAAAATTTTACTTATTTTTAATATACTTTATACATTATACTACCGTGGTCATATGGTACTAGTCTATAAATATTGGGTATTATCGCTCGACCCGTATTTTATCCAAATCGACAACCTTCAACGAAACTTATTTTCTTTAATTCGTGTACCTTTTATCCTTCATGGCACTTACTTATTGATTGTTATAAATAGCATAAATATGCTAACCTCGAGATAATCTCATCCCCGAGTCTATGTCAATTAACTAAAAACTAAATTTTAACGTACGAAAAACGCGGGATGTAATATCATTTCCCCCTTAGAAACATTCGTCATCGAATGTCTATTCTAATACTTTGGGAAATTTTTTGCCGGAGTCTCTTTCGTACATTAGACTAAAACCAACCTGTACGCAGCCAAAAAACTTACTATACATGCCACACATGGCCACTGTCTATAAATAGCAACACTTGGCTCCACATAACTATCCATTATAAATCCCGAGAGTTAAAAATGAAAGTTTACCTGATGACCTACTGGCTTGAGAGTTTATACCCTCGAGTCATATCTTCAGTTTGAAATAGGTGGGGGTATTTAGACTTCATTTCTTCCTTTGCTTCCCACGTCACCTCTTCCACCTTCTTACTTCTCCATAAAACCTTCACGGATGCTATCTCCTTATTTCGTAGCTTGCGGATTTGTCAGTCTAGGATGGCAACTGGAATTTCCTCGTATGACAAGTCCTCTGTAATCTGTACATCATCTGTGGGTACCACTTGGGTTGGATCACCAATGCACTTTCGTAACATAGATACGTGAAAAATCGGATGAACATACTCTAATTCCGAGGGCAATTCTAACTCATAAGCTACTTGGCCCACTCTCCAAATGATCCTATAAGGCCCAATATACTGTGGGCTAAGCTTGCCTTTCTTTCCAAACCTCATCACACCTTTAAGAATACCTAGTCATTAACCCCGAATTCTAAATCTCATCGCCGCACATTAGAATATGACTTCTGACGACTCTGAACTGTCAACAGTCGCTCCCGGATAAGCTTTACTTTTTTTATGGCCTGCTAAACCAGGTCTGGCCCATGTAACCCAGATTCTCAGACATCAAACCACCCTATGGGAGATCTGCACCTGCGCCCATACAAAGCCTCGTACGGAGCCATCTGGATACTGGAGTGATAATTATTATTATATGCAAACTCGATAAGAGGTAGATGTTCATCCCAACTTCTTTTAAAATCCAGCACATATGCTCACAACATATCCTCAAGAGTCTGAATCGTGCGCTCGGCTTGTCCATTCGTTTGTGGATGAAAAGTCATGCTGAGATTCACCTAAGTTCCTAGACCTTTCTGAAATGACCTCCAAAAATATGTTGTAAACTGGGCCCCACGGTTAGATATAATAGATATTGGTACTCCGTGTAGTCGCACTATCTTTTAATACATAATTTTGCATAATCTTCTGTTGTATATATAGATCTGATCGGAGGAAAATGAGCTGATTTCGTGAGCCTGTTGACTATCACCCATATGGAATCAAACTTACGATGGGAACGAGGTAAACTTGTGATAAAGTCCATGTTTATCGCCTCCCATTTCCATGTCGAGATCTCTATAGTATACATTAGCCCTTCGGGCTTCTGGTGCTCTATTTTCACCTGCTGGTAACTAGGGCATTGAGCGACATACTCAACAATGTTCTTCTTCATATCGTTCCACCAATACACATCCTTAATGTCATGATACATCTTTGTCGACCCAGGGTGAATGGAGTACCATGAATAATGTGCCTCTGATATAATCCTGTCTCGTAGCCCTGCTACATCTGGAACACACAAACGACCCATGTATATGAGAACCCCATCTCTTTTGAGTTCTAACAATAGCTTCTTCTGTTATGGAATCTGCTCTCTCAACTTGACTAACTTTGGATCCTCGTACTGCCTCTCCTTCAACTTGACTAAATGATTTTGTAGTATTTTGGAGTACAACTCCTCTATTGTCAGAGTCTACTAATCGAACCCCCAAACAAGCCAATTGTCTCTCTCTGGTTAATTGTCTTTTTACGACCTCTACATTTGCTAAGTTGCCATAGATTGGCGACTTAAGGCATCTGCTACAACATTAGCTTTACTTGAATGGTAGAGAATGTTAACATCGTAATCTTTCAATAACTCAAGCTATCCCCTCTGTTGCAAATTCAACTCTTTTTGCTTGAAGATATATTGCAGGCTTTTATGATTTGTGAACACATCAACATGAACACCATATAAATAATGCCGCCATATCTTAAGTGCATGGACAACTACAGCTAATTCGAGGTCGTGGGTCAGATAATTGTGCTCATTCTTCCTTAACTACCTTGAAGCATATGCAATTACTTTCCCATGTTGCATCAGGAAACATACTAACCCGACACCAGAGGCATCTCAATACATTGTATAACCATCTGGACCTTCTGGAAGTGCTAGAACTGGTGCTGAGGTCAACCTGTTCTTAAGCTCTTGGAAACTCTGTTCACATGCCTCTGTCCACTGAAACTTAGTCGCTTTCTGCGTTAGCTTTGTTAATGGTGCTGAAAGAGAAGAAAAACACTCTACGAACCTCCGGTAATATCCTGCTAAGCCTAGAAAGCTACGAATCTCTGTCGGAGTGGTAGGTCTAGGCCAGGATTTCACAGACTCAATCTTCTGAGTGTCTACCTTTATACCTCCATCGGATACAATATGCCCCAAGAATGTTACGGACTTTAACCAGAACTCACACTTAGAAAACTTAGCATATAATTTATTATCGTGGAGGGTTTGGAGTACTGCTCGCAGGTGATCCACATGCTCATCCTCTGAACATGAATAAACTAGAATATCATCAATAAAGACTATCACGAACAGATCCAAATATGGCCGGAATAGGCTATTCATCAAGTCCATAAATATGGCAGGTGCATTTGTTAACCCGAAGGACATAACAAGGAATTCAAAGTGGCCATATGGGGTCCTAAAGGCTGTCTTGGGAATATCTTTCCCCAAACTCTGACCTGGTGGTACCCCAACCTCAAATCTATTTTTGAAAAGAATCTAGCTCCCTCCAACTAATCAAACAAGTCGTCTATCCTTGGAAGTGGATATTTATTCTTAATAGTTAACTTGTTCAGTTTCCTATAATCGATACACATCCTTAGCGAGCCGTCTTTCTTCCGTACAAATAGTACCGGTGCACCCCACGGTGAGGTACTGGGTCTGATGAAACCCTTCTCTAATAAATCATTTACCTTCAACTCTTTCAATTCGGCAGGTGCCATTCTATATGGAGGGATGGATATTGGTTGTGTTCCCGGAAGCAAATCGATGCCAAAATCAATCTCTCGCTCTGGAGAAATACCTGGAAGTTCATCTGGAAATACATCCGCATACTCCTTTCCTATTAGAATAGACTGAAGTGTGGGTATCTGTCACGACCCAAACCGAAGGGCCGCGACGGGCACCCGGTGCCTTACTCAACCGAGTACCAACGTAACATATCTTTCTTATCATGTTATCATGAGTAAATGAGCTAGAAAACTCGTCATGAGATAACAAGAATAAAACATAAGGGAATAGTCAACATATGGAGACCCAACATGATATACAAACTAATATATGTGACATACGGGCCTATAAGGCCGACATGACCATTAGTAAACTCGAAACATAGGCCGACAAGGCCATACAATTATCCATAAAGCTGACATATATCTACAAGCCTCTAAGAGTACATAAAATCATAAAGGTCGGGACAGGGCCCCGCCATATCAATCAATACATATCCAAAGCATACTGACCAAATAGGCAACTCCGGAGCAAGTGGAGTACACCAACACCTTCACTGAGCTGATAGCCTACTAGGAGGACTGTCAACCTATCAATCGGGACCTGCGGGCATGAAATGCAGTGTCCCCAGGCAAAAGGGACGTCAGTACGAATAAAGTACAGAGTATGTTAGGCAAGAAAGCATAAACAAGAACAATAATGTAAAGAGAGAGATAGAGGAGATACAACCTGTAACATCAGAGTACCTCTGGGGGTTACTGATATGAAATGCATAATACATATATATACATAAACTTTTTAAAACATTCGCCTCTGTGGGCATCATCATCATCATATCGTACCCGGCCTCAAAGAGGACTCGGTAAAAGCGTACCCGACCATCATAAGGTTCGGTAGAATCGTACCCGGCCACGTGGAACTCGGTAAACCCAACTGATCAGTGGTTGCACAATAGGTGCCGTACCCGGCCGACTATAGCGCAGCTCGGTAGAGTAAAATAGATACTATATATAATGCATGCTAGACTCATGGAATCATCTTCTAAACCTTTTGGAGTGACTTAAGAACATTATGGACATCCCTACCATCAATATGAACCTTAGTAGGATTTAAGGATCATACACACTTGTTTAGAATAATTTTATAAGGAAAGAACAACATGGACAACCTTAGTTGCTAGGAGTAGAGTCATTATGAAATAGCGTATCGTTTATGTTCATTTCATTTTAGACCATGCCAAAAGAAAGAAGAAAGTGTCTTAACATACCTTAAACCCGTTGAGTCCTTAATCCCTTCCAAGCAACTCTTCAAACAAGTCAACTCAATCTATCATAGTATAAGGAGATTCAAAATCAGTGCTGAGCAAAGGCTAAGTCTATAACTTAAGCTAGTAGCTCGTTTACGTAAATTTGGGCAGCATCTCCATTGTAACAAGGGCCTCCTCCAATACCATATACCAACAACAATGACCAGAGCAATCCATCAATACATAATTATCAATATCAAGACACCATATAACCACAACAAGTCACAACTACATTACGACGAGCGGCAAACTCCGATTGGAATCCGTATACCCCTTATCAATCCTTATAGACTTCTTACTTCAACATAAAAGTATCATTAACTTGATAATGAAAGTCATTAATCAATGATTCCAGCCTTATACCATATATTTATAACAACGAAAATAATCCACAACTTCAACTATCCCCAACTAGTAACTTTATTCACTAGTTCAGGTCTAGCCCATCCATTTAACTTAATCAATATCAAGATAACCTTAGGCACAAGCAAGAACATAATATACATACCTCCTACAGTAACTTCAAGTCAAAATCCAAGTTATATTCATTTTACAACAACCCTTAATAGCAATACAACACCATAGAAGTGACTTAAGCTAGTCCAAGTATTATCTTATAGTTTATCATCCTAACAACTTAACCAACATACAAGCAAGCTTAAGCACAATTAGTAGGTTGTTATACTCACCTTAGACAGCAGCAACAACTTGGAATTTCATCCAAATACAGCCCACAACAATCCTCAATGACAACACAACCTCAAAGAGGTGTTGTTCTTCACTAGAACTAAGTTTTGATGTTGAAATATGGTGTAATCACTTTGGAATCACTTCAAACCCTTGTGATATATGTTTAGGAGGGTTAGGAGAAGTTTGGAGACGAACGTTAGTTGAAAAATGAGCAAAAATAGGCGTCCAAATCGTTTATAAATTGAAGTAGGTCAACCACCGCCTAAGTGGGTCCCATTGGGAGCTGCTTGCGCGGTCTCGCGAAAATGCGAATATCTCTCTACTCCGATGTCGTATTGACAAACGGTTTAATGCGTTAGAAACTAGACTCATAGACCTTCAATTTTGTAGGTAGAACACCCCATTATTCCAAGTATAGTTGGAGAAATTCTCAGATACATTTGACCTAAATTTCAACAAATTTATGAATGTAACTTATGATGACCTTTGCCAACTCTTGTTCCACAACTTGCTTGCCTTCAAAATGTAGAAAATGAATATCATACGACTAAAATAACTCATAGAATAACCTCCTTATCATGTTAATAACCCTAGTCTCACCTCAAAGTACATGTTATAACATTCGAAACTTGTTGACTTTCGACGAAACTTATTTTCTTCAATTGGTTTAGCTTCTAAGATTTCCAACCCTCTTGGTAATCGTTATTCATGATCTTAAATATTTGTAACCTCCAAGGTAAAATTATTAACTTACTTTATTTTCTTCCAAATAGAATGTCATTTCCGAGCTTACATCAATGACTTACGATGTACTCTCACGAATGAAAACTTGGGGTGTAACATCATTCCCCCCTTTGGAACATTCGTCCTCGAATGTTGACTGATGCACTTATCAATTTCATAAACTATGGCTCTTACGACTACTTTAATGTTCATCTTGCCATCTAAGCAACAGTTTTGTGAATAAATCCAAACGCTTGGGCATTCCCCCCTTTTAGGCCTCTTTGTCACGCCATGACATGTGGTCGGAATTTTTCCAACATCGTAACATTTTCTACCTTATATCATGCAGTATGTACGACTGTGTCCTTATATGAGTGCCTAGCGACTCGTCTTCCCTTTTTCCTCCATCTTTTAGCCAATCTATAAGCCTCACCGTATGAACATATACAGAATTATGAAAAGTTGTCCCTCTAGAAATCTATAGGTGTATTGATGTCTTTCGCTTGGTACTTTATCGAACTTAAGACTATTGCTATCTCTTGTTTCATAGCCTTGCATATCTATCCTTATGGATTTACTACATCTAGGCAGGTTATACTATACCATAAAACTTACTTCGTTTTATAATTACCGAGGCTTGCTACCCAACTCCAGGTTACTCTCTCGCTGCTTATCCTATATGTATAAATCTAAGTCCTTTAGTGTTTCCTCATTTTTATTCATCTTAAGAATAACAAACAAATCTCATCTCATACTTTGGAACTTGTACCCATCTATTGTTTATTCACCTTAATGTTGATCTATAATCTATCACTGATAACTTGCAACCTCTTACGTAATACACTGTCACTAGGGCTCACATCTTATTGGGGAACATCTGAAGTGATTTTCCTGATCCACCTAGGGATAATACTATACTTCAATAACCATATTTCATTGCATCCCAACGCGATTCATCTTATGGGGGTATTCTAATCCCGTGCAATTAATGAAATCCCTTTCTCGTTAAATCATTACTCAATCAAAGGCCTAAGAATCATCCTCTTATCTATCACAATTACACCCTTATTCTACCGCCAGGGCAACATTCCATCTCTTCTAAATGCACCTAGTCTTAGACTCCTCTGGGTTCATTCAGGCTGTATAGAGTTTTTTATTCATATGGAAATCATCAGCTCCCTTGTTTTGATGGGTTTAATCCCGAGGACATACATATTCTCGTCACCTTCTCACTCATCTTTTCATATCCTTACTCCTATCTACCTAAAACCTTGTTGCTCTACAATACTTTACCTTAGGACCTACACCGATCTATTTATACTACTCCCAACCTTCCTTTAACTTGATAGCACCATAAATTTCCTTTTGTGCCTTCTCAGTTGTCCTTAAATGTAAGCAATTACTTTTGATGGTCGTTCTATCACTTGTTGCATGAATACTTGGCTTGTCCTTTTTGCCCACGAATACTATAATTTCTTGTACCTTATATGATCTCAAACATCACCTTTGATAGCTTCTTTTTTACCATTCATTAGCCATGATAGGTGCCACTTTCTTATGGAGTGTATACAATATTGTAGTGAGACTGTTGTTACAGGATCATTTACTCTCTAGCTCACTATGCTTAGGTGGAAACCTTCTTCCTTATTTCCTCAACTAGTCTTTTATTGTAGTACTTAGGGAGACCTTCTGGCTCTTGTAAAGTTGCGAGCTTGATATATCGTACACCCGAAGGTAATTTTCGTTATTCTTACTTGCCTATAATAATTCTTAGTTACATAAATTTATGCCTTTGTGCTCGTAGGGTTACTTCTAAGCTCAAATTTTTATTGTCTCCTTAGTGACACTCTCTCTTATTTTCATAAACCTTTAAAAGTGGTACCTTTAATTGCCTCAACTCCTATCAGAATTTTTTTCAAATGATTGCGATCTTGTATCTGCGAGACTGAATTCATTATGCTGCAGTTCACTACATTTATCTTGCATGATCTATTGATTTATCCGTGACCTCTTGTCTAGTCATAACTGGGCTCTTCCTAAATCAACTACTAATTACTCGTTGGTCCATTCTCATATATATATATATATATATTTATTCTGCATAATCCCTCTTGGGATATATCCTTTGTCTTAACTTATCTCTCACCACTAGATCCAGATGTATCAAATGTCCATTCATACTTATTTATCAATAACATCCTGGACGGAAACTTTTACTGCCTCTCCCCGGTGTCGTGCTTGTATAATGTTCTGGATTCGCAACATATCTGCAGGAACTGAATAAATGCAACATCATCCCTTTCTCCTTTTTACCACATTCTTCCTTTACCATTTCATAGTTAACTGAACCGTTTAACTCCGACCTAATACCATATCACACCATATTCCCCCCTTCAGGGGAGTACTAAGATTTAGTACTACGACGATATACCTATACTTGTTTTACCTTTTCATATTCGGCGTCTTTTCACATTATCAATGAACCTTAATCACCTTATGGTAACCTTCTGTACCAGGGATAACTAAATTTCTTACGCACGAAGGTGACACCTACGGTAACTGGCACATTTAGTCCCTTAAGATTAACTCTGCTCAGAGTGCTTGCTTTAGGTAAGCGACTTCCTAAATAACCTTTAAAGGTTATTCGTCTGTTGTCTATTCTATTATTGTTTGGAGCACGATCTTTGAAATTCTCACGATGTCGACCATTATCAAATCCTCCGGTCCCTAATTCATGTTCGGTTTTATCTTGTTCACCAGCCCATACTGATTTTTATTACTCTGGGGTCTAACCTTTCCTCCTGGTAATCACGTTGAAGTCACCAACTCATTTCTCGAAATAAAAATATGATTTTATGGCTTATACTCTTTTATTGCCTTAAGGCTTGTCACCTCTTGTATTTTCCTTCACTTTGACTATAGACTCTGTCATCGTGTCATATTTTGATTTACTGTTATCACCCCTATATCACATCTTACTCATGATGCTTCATTTATTTTCTTCTTATTCTCCGGATAATATTCTTTTTGTCTATCACTTTATTCTGAAAACTTCAACAAAAAGTTCTTTCCCTATAAGCTCCCCTAGCTTCATCTCATTAGAATGCCTAACATTCTTTTTTTTACTCGGGGCTAGAGTCATGCTAAGGTAAATATTTGTCCCTTCTAGGATCCCACTGCCTATATTCTGAAATTTTTGAATATTCCAGTATTCGTATCTGATTGTACTACTCTAGAGTTCACCATCTGGGTGTCTTAGAAGGATATCTTTTACCACATTTGTACCATCTTTCGGAAACATTGGTTAATGATAACAACCTATCCACAATTTTTGGGTTACTCTAACTCCAACTGGATCCTGATATCCCATCTTTCTCTTAAATAATATCTGTTAGCTCCCATAGAACATAACTGAGATGGGTGTGGCCAATTGTACTTACCTCTGTCATTGATGAAGGTACCAAAATGCTTATATTTCTCTGCCTGATTTGAAAATATTGATAATCTTCATTATTTGGGTGCCTTGTACCCCTCTTCACCTTACTTCTTTTACTTATTGAAACTTGTATCTAGCTTCTGAATCCCTCATAGATTTTCACCATATTCGTGAATAGATATCCTTGCCTTAAGGCTCCTTATTAAGAAGCATACACATCTTAGTACACACACGATCTATTGAAAACCTCATATTTACTCATCATAAGTATGATGTGAAATCGAGTTCCTCTGACTCAACTCTTTCACATCCACATGTAATCTCTTACCAACTATCTTTGTGGAAGTAGGTATCGTTGTATTATGACTAAAGTCGAATTTAGGAGTTTGAATTCTTACAACTAAGCTCTACTGCACGATCTAGAGTAAGAAGAAAGAGTGACAAACCTAAATGCCATGTAGCCTCCTGCTTATAAGTGTGGTGCACAATACACCCATAAACAAGACTCTACTAGACACGGCTTGTAGACTCCCTAGGACAGAACTGCTCTGATACCACTTCTGTCACGACCCAAACCGAAGGGCCGCGACGGGCACCCGGTGCCTTACTCAACCGAGTACCAACGTAACATATCTTTCTTATCATGTTATCATGAGTAAATGAGCTAGAAAACTCGTCCTGAGATAACAAGAATAAAACATAAGGGAATAGTCAACATATGAAGACCCAACATGATATACAAACTAATATATGTGACATACGGGCCTATAAGGCCGACATGACCATTAGTAAACTCGAAACATAGGCCGACAAGGCCATACAATTATCCATACACCTGACATATGTCTACAAGCCTCTAAGAGTACATAAAATCATAAAGGTCGGGACAGGGCCCCGCCATATCAATCAATACATATCCAAAGCATACTGACCAAATAAGCAACTCCGGAGCAAGTGGAGTACACCAACATCTTTGCTGAGCTGATAGCCTACTAGGAGGACTGTCAACCTATCAATCGGGACCTGCGGGCATGAAATGTAGTGTCCCCATGCAAAAGGGACGTCAGTACGAATAAAGTACCGAGTATGTTAGGCAGGAAAGCATAAACAAGAACAATAATGTAAAGAGAGAGATAGATGAGATACAACCTGTAACATCAGAGTGCCTCTGGGGGTTACTGATATGAAATGCATAATACATATATATACATAAACTTTTTAAAACATTCGCCTCTGTGGGCATCATCATCATATCGTACCCGGCCTCAAAGAGGACTCGGTAAAAGCGTACCCGACCATCATAAGGTTCGGTAGAATCGTACCCGGCCACGTGGAGCTCGGTAAACCCAACTGATCAGTGGTTGCACAATAGGTGCCGTACCCGGCCGACTATAGCGCGGCTCGGTAGAGTAAAATAGATACTATATATAATGCATGCTAGACTCATGGAATCATCTTCTAAACCTTTTGGAGTGACTTAAGAACATTATGGACATCCCTACCATCAATATGAACCTTAGTAGGATTTAAGGATCATACACACTTGTTTAGAATAATTTTATAAGGAAAGAACAACATGGACAACCTTAGTTGCTAGGAGTAGAGTCATTATGAAATAGCGTATCGTTTATGTTCATTTCATTTTAGACCATGCCAAAAGAAAGAAGAAAGTGCCTTAACATACCTTAAACCCGTTGAGTCCTTAATCCCTTCCAAGAAACTCTTCAAACAAGTCAACTCAATCTATCATAGTATAAGGAGATTCAAAATCAGTGCTGAGCAAAGGCTAAGTCTATAACTTAAGCTAGTAGCTCGTTTACGTAAATTTGGGCAGCATCTCCATTGTAACAAGGGCCTCCTCCAATACCATATACCAACAACAATGACCAGAGCAATCCATCAATACATAATTATCAATATCAAGACACCATATAACCACAACAAGTCACAACTACATTACGACGAGCGGCAAACTCCGATTGGAATCCGTATACCCCTTATCAATCCTTATAGACTTCTTACTTCAACATAAAAGTATCATTAACTTGATAATGAAGTCATTAATCAATGATTCCAGCCTTATACCATATATTTATAACAACGAAAATAATCCACAACTTCAACTATCCCCAACTAGCAACTTTATTCACTAGTTCAGGTCTAGCCCATCCATTTAACTTAATAAATATCAAGATAACCTTAGGCACAAGCAAGAACATAATATACATACCTCCTACAGTAACTTCAAGTCAAAATCCAAGTTATATTCATTTTACAACAACCCTTAATAGCAATACAACACCATAGAAGTGACTTAAGCTAGTCCAAGTATTATCTTATAGTTTATCATCCTAACAACTTAACCAACATACAAGCAAGCTTAAGCACAATTAGTAGGTTGTTATACTCACCTTAGACAGCAGCAACAACTTGGAATTTCATCCAAATACAGCCCACAACAATCCTCAATGACAACACAACCTCAAAGAGGTGTTGTTCTTCACTAGAACTAAGTTTTGATGTTGAAATATGGTGTAATCACTTTGGAATCACTTCAAACCCTTGTGATATATGTTTAGGAGGGTTAGGAGAAGTTTGGAGACGAACGTTAGTTGAAAAATGAGCAAAAATAGGCGTCCAAATCGTTTATAAATTGAAGTAGGTCAACCACCGCCTAAGTGGGTCCCATTGGGAGCTGCTTGCGCGGTCTCGCGAAAATGCGAATATCTCTCTACTCCGATGTCGTATTGACAAACAGTTTAATGCGTTAGAAACTAGACTCATAGACCTTCAATTTGGTAGGTAGAACACCCCATTATTCCAAGTATATTTGGAGAAATTCTCAGATACATTTGACCTAAATTTCAACAAATTTATGAATGTAACTTGTGATGACCTTTGCCAACTCTTGTTCCACAACTTGCTTGCCTTCAAAATGTAGAAAATGAATATCATACGACTAAAATAACTCATAGAATAACCTCCTTATCATGTTAATAACCCTAGTCTCACCCCAAAGTACATGTTATAACATTCGAAACTTGTCGACTTTCGACGAAACTTATTTTCTTCAATTGGTTTAGCTTCTAAGATTTCCAACCCTCTTGGTAATCGTTATTCATGATCTTAAATATTTGTAACCTCCAAGGTAACATTATTAACTTACTTTATTTTCTTCCAAATAGAATGTCATTTCCGAGCTTACATCAATGACTTACGATGTACTCTCACGAATGAAAACTTGGGGTGTAACAGTATCTCAGCATCTGCATCTTTAACTCGCACAATATGATAAATGCACCCTCTTGCGATCATTTTCCTCGCCTTCAGATAGGAAATAAACATGCCTCTGGGTGTCGTTGTATTACCTACCCATTCAAAGACTAGCTTACCTCGAAAATAAAATCTAGCTATCTTTGCTTGACAATCAACCGTGGCATAACAAGCTGCCAACCAGTCCATGCCCATGATAGCATCAAAATACAACATCTCTAGTTCAACTAGGTTGGTTGAGTTCTGACGACCACAAACTGATATCGTACAACCTCGGTAAATGCATCTAGTGATAATTGATTCTCCGACCGGTGTAGATAACGCAAAAGGATCACTTAATATTTCAAGCACTATACCAAATTTCCTTGCGACAAATGGGGTAATACATGATAAAGTAGATCCTGGGTCTATCAAGGCATATACATTATGAGAACAAATGGTCAACATACCTATCACAACGTCTGGTAAGGACTCTTGGTCTTGTCGACCTGCTAGCACATAGATACGATTCTAGTTACCACCTGAACTGGACCCTCTACCTCTATCTCAACCTCTACCAGCCGAAGACTGAGACTCGTGCCCTGAAGGATGCACATACATAGCTGATCCTGTTGTTGAATTGCTGGTTGCGCCATACCCCCCCCCCCCAGAATCTCTATTTGGGCAATCTTGCATCATATGTCCCGGACGTCCACATGTATAACAAGCATCGAAACCGGCTCAGCATTGGCCCAAATGTCCTCTATCACAGATGGCACACCGCGACGGAACTTGCCATGTCTGCCTCGATCCTCGTTGTCGCTGCAAACCTGACGCCTGTGAGCTCTCATCTGGTCCTGAATGAGTATAACAGTCATACCTGTAACCCTGTAGCTGAGGTGGCAGAGGTCTAGGTGGCCGTTTGAAGTACTGGGGCCTGTAACTACCCCGAGACTGCTACTGAGACCTGGCAAATCTCATCCTCTTACGCTGCCTTGACTCAATCCTCTCCGTACTCTGCTGCCGGTGCCTACCCCTCTCTATATTCTGGGCAAATTCCTGAATCCGGGAGATATCCTATTATCCTATAATGCAGCGGTGGCACATGCCTCGGTAAACTCTGGGACCAACCCTGCTATAAACCTGTGGATCTTGTCCCGCATAGTAGTAACTATGGATGGTGCATATCTGGTCAATGAGTCAAAACAGAGACTATACTCTCGAACACTCATATTGCCCTGCTTGAGGGCTAGAAACTGATCGAGTTAGGCCTGTCGGATCTCTCGTGGTAAGTACTGGTCAAGGAAGGCATCTGAAAAATTCTCCCAAATAGCAGGAGGTGCATCACGTCCCCTAGACTTTTCCCATCCCTCACGTCCCCTAGACCTTTCCCATCCCTCATACCAAAGGATAGCAATATCTCAGAGTCGAAAAGCTGCTAACTCAACTGCCTCTTTCTCTATGGCATGCATAACCCGAAAGATCCTATGAAGCTGATCTATGAAATCCTGTGGGTCCTCCCTCTGCTCTGTCCCCGTGAACTCTGGGGGATTCAAAGCAATAAACTCTCGGACCCTTGAACTCCTAGATCCCTCAGATGGTCCTGCACTAGCTGATGCCCTAGCCTGTTGTTGGGTAGCTACCAACTGTGCCAACAAATGCACCGCATTCCTCAAGTACTGATCTAATGGAAGCGGAGGGGGAACTGGATGTGCGGTCTCCCTAGGAATCTCCTCAGGTGGCGGAGGAGCCGGTAATTGCTGGGTAGGGGTCTCTCCCTGCAACTCCGATTGGGCCCCATCTGCTGGGGGTACCCTGCTAGTCCACTCACCTACTGTTGTTTCTTTCCTCTTGCTAGTCGTAGTCTTCCTAGTTACCGTTATCTGTGCATGCAAACGTCAACATGTAAGTTTAACTCAAATTTCCTATAACTCAGTGCTACAGCACGATTCAGATTTGAAAGAAGGGTAACCAACTCCTAAATACCATGTAGTCCCATGCTTATATAATGTGGTGCACAACATATCTATAAATAAGACCCTACTAGACACGGCTTGTAGACTCTCTAGGATAGAACTGCTCTAATAACTTGGGAGATTGGCAATGGTAAAAATATAAATTTTTGGAACCATAGATGGATCCTTAACCTTCCTCCCCTTCGAACCATTATTCATGGTCCCTTAACCCCGCGTGAAGAGAGCCTTAATATCCATAATCTTTGGTCTGATGCAACATGGATCTTTCTGCTATATCCTTCGAATTACCTGATTAGTTAAAAAATTATATTGCTAGCATCAACATCCCTCAGAATGAACTTTGCAACGATCGTCCAATTTTGTCCATCAATGCAAATGGTATTTTTACCACTAAATCCACATATAGTCTTATTGCCGACCATGAAAGGTCTGTCAATGACTTTGACTGGATTTGGCATCTTCGTGCTCCAAAAAAATCATCTTCTTTCTTTGGTTTTATTACCATAATAGAGTTCCAATTAGAACCTATCTTAATAATATTGGCATCAATATTGATAGAACATGTCCAATATGCAGGAGTGCTAAAGAAACCATTACCCATATATTCTTTTCTTGCCCCATAACTAACAGGTTTTGAAATGAAATTGGTATCAATAATACTAGCATCACGCTGGTGGAGGGCCATTAGATTGACACTGTAAAAAAGTTTCAACCCCCAATACCTCTCTTAATGTTATATTGGCTTGAATTTTTTCTATTTGCATTTTGAAATCTGTGGATCTATAAAAACAATAACAACTTTAGCAATGACAAATAAGATCTCTCTCTAAGCCTAGTTATTAACCATGTATAAGAATTTAGGCTCCTTACCTACAATCACTCTAGCCCGACCAACAAAAGGAGCATAAAGGTTAAATGGCATAAGCCAAGGCAAGGTGCTTATAAATTGAATACAGATGGAGCTTATAAAGGCAATGATAAGATTGGTGGTTTGGGTGGTAACATCCGAAATTCCACCGGATATTCGATTGTTGGTTTCCAGGAACATACTCATGTGCTTAATCATACTTACGCCGAACTTCTTGCTTTAAAGCAAGGACTGCAGCTTTCCCTTGAAAGAAAATTGAAGCCGCTAGAGGTGAAAACAGACTCGGTGGAAGTAATACAACTGATTCAAAGTAATCATCCTACATATAACTCAATCGTTCAGTCTTGCAGGTGGTTAATGCTCCAGCTAGAGATCCAGGACATCATGCATAGTTTTCACAAAGCAAATTCAGTAACCCATCTCTTGGCAACAAAAAGTACCAAGCTTGACCGTTTCAACACTCAAGTGAAACTTGATACCGTCTCTCACTTTGTGGCTGCCAACTTTCTAGCAGATTAAAAGGGGTCCTCCTTTACTGGAATTATTTCAGAGAGCTCTTGTAATAAATTAGCTAGTCCTGGGAATATTTGTGCTATAATTGGCACCTATGTTTTTTCTGATAGCTCCTTTAACTCTACAAATCATGGACTCGATCCCACTAGGACTTTCATGATAGACCATTGTAATGCTACTTAGTTTTTGTTAATAAAGTATCCCTGTTAACAAAAAAAAATATGCTGAAAAAAATTGACGCATTTGTGGTTGGCAAACTTTTGTGAAATTTAAATGGCTTATTTTCAACAAGAAGAAAAGATAAAAATATTATTTTATAGAATTATGATATTTGGTCAATGTTTTTTAAAAAAAATCAGTTGTACTGCATATTCACAAAAACTTTTTTTCCCGCTGTTGGTAGGAAAGAATTTGTAAATTCTCCTTGTAAATGGAATTTGAGGCAAACAATTAAAATTTTCATGAAAAAAATACTCCAATCAAAATTTTATATTCATCAATCAATTCAGATTTTACTTAAATCTTCTCCTTTTATTTCATTAATAATTACATTTTAATTTTAGTAAACAAAATTTAAAAATAAAATTAATTACTGTCTCTCATAATAAACATTTAAAATCTTTATCAATTTAACTAATACAGTTTTGAATCTTTACATGTTTATCTTTGCAATTTGATACTCAAATGCACCTTTTACAAAAATATAATTAGTCAAATGTAGATTGTTTCTCCAATACCGACAAAAATACTTTCAAATAATTTACTTAACACAAACTATTTCTTCTCAAAAAAAATTCATTTGTAAAAAAAGAAGTTATTTCCAAATAGGCACAATACCCATAGAAATCCAGCGGGCTAGTTGAATAGTCCATTTGTTTCGGTCTCTATGAACTGTTCTTTGCTTTTCGAGAGTTATTTTTGACTTTGAAGATTAATTATATTAAATTAATTTAATATTTTAAAATTATTTCTTCACCTGTTTTGTGACTGTTAGTGGGTAGATTATCTTAGTTCCTTTGTCACTTGTTATCGGAATAGTGTTTGCATAGTGACTCCTAGATCATAGTGGCTTTGGTGAACGATGGTAGAGTAAGGTCTTGTCCTCTGGGGTGTCAGCGCGGAGGAGGGGGTAAGGGGATAAGAGGGCTAAGGAAGCAACTAGGCTGAGAGTGGGGCCTTGGAACATAAGAACTTTGACTTAAAATTTTGTAGAATTAGCGAAGATTCTCGAGAAAAGGAAAATTAATATAGCTTGTGTACATGAGACTAGGTGGGTAGGAGATAAGGCCAGGGATGTGGGCAGTTTCAAACTTTGGTATTTTGGGAGGGTGCGGGGCAGGAACGGGGTAGGTATCTTGATTGATAAGGACCTTTGTGAACTATTGATACCCAATTTTTTCCCTGTATATTTTTAATATGCAAAATACTTTCAAAATAGCATGAATATGCATATATAAGTATATCCCAAGGTTTAATATTTTTCTCTTAATTTCAAGGATTTTTAAATCAATTTATTGCCTTATTTTAGCAAGAAAAACCCAATAATTGTTTCCAAAATTATCATTTTGGTGATTCATCTATTGGATTCTCATATTTGCATTAAATGTAGCTAACATAATTTTTGCATATTTTTTTATAAATTTATTTAGTATTTTTAAAGCTAAATTGCACGTAATTGCGATATTAGCTTTTTTTAAGATTTAATGGTGTTTATATTTATAAAATTAGCTTCAGTATTTTTAATTGGATAATTATGTATTATTAATCATTTTAGTAATTTTAATTTATTTCTGAAAATTATTTTACTATTTTTTTTATAAAATAAATAAGGAAAAATGATTATTTAAATGATAGCCCCATTTGTATTTCAATTTTGGCCAGATTTGAACCCCTAATTAAACCCAATCTCAAACAGCAATTACCCAGCCCAAATCCTAAATCTACCTGACCCACAACCCGTTTGAATAACCCGCCCGGATCCCCATTTAATCCAGGCCGTTGATCAAAATGATCAACGACCACCATTCACCCTTCCTAAATTAAACCAAACGACCCCCCCCCCCCCAAACCCCACTCATTTCCCTCACTCAACTGACTCTCTCTCTATCTCTCTATCTCTGGTTCTCTCTAGACCTTCCATATCCCCCTCCTCTCCGATGAGTCTCATCCATCTTCTCCGACCATCTCCTGGCCTGAATCTATGGTGTTCTCACCACCTATCAACCTTCTTAGTGTCCTAATGCACCTTAATCATTAGGTGGTGACTCTTCAAATGCAAACCCAAATTCTCAAAAAGTAATGAGTTGTCCTTCCAAATGTCATAAACCCGATTTCGCGAGAAAAAGGGAGCGCGACAGCGTGGCAGCTCTGCTCGGGATTCTTATGCTTTTACCATTTCAGACTATTACTGTTAATTTATGTTTCTTTATGCGCAATTATCTGTTTATTTCTTTCAAGCATTCAATTTTTCTTTTCGATTGCAAAACTGACTTGTCTTTTGTTTCTTTCCCTTATTACTTTCCTTTACTGCTTTCCTTTACTACCCCTTTAAATTATGAAAAAAAAACTGTTGTATTTACTGCTTTCCTAACGTGCAAATACGTGACAACCTGCTTTAATTGTTGCATAATCATGCTCAACATCATATTCCACTCGTGCCAAACAAAATACCATAGCAACGCTTATAATGAGAAACCAGTCGATCAACGGTGTAGTCGACGGTTCCGCACCTTTCCCCCTTGAGTTGTCCGCTCAAGGGTACCAGTCTAAAACCCCATAGAAACCTTACTCTATTTAACTATGCATGTATCATGGTCAAACCTAGCCGAGTCAGTTATGTTGTCCACATAATGACTCTTTAAGATAGCCTTGTCCAAAGTACACTAGGTTTCCCTAAAACCCAAACGGACACCATCACGTTCTGTGCATTTATTTGGAGAACTAAATATTTTTATGCCAATTATTGATATTTAATAGTCGAGTCTGGTGGGGATAAGGGCCTAACCCTTTTGTCTTGCAGAAATATGAAGCACGAATTCCCCAGATTCGGCATGGTCTCCAACATCTACTCAAAATTAAGCTGGTGGGAGGATCTTCATTCCAGTGATCAGACTCTTGTCCGAAAATACCGAGGAAATCTACCTTCTCTTCTGGAAATCCAACCTAACAACAAGATCATAGAAACTGCTACTCTGTTCTGGGATTATGATAGGTTTGTGTTCTGCTTCGAGGATATTGAGATGACGCCCCTGCTGGAAGAAATAGGGGGATTAGCTGGTATACCATGGGAAACTCCGGGTTTGTTAATGCCGGAAAATCGCAAGGGTAGAGGTGTCCTCAAAATGATGGGTCTAAAGAAGAATCTAGACTTGACATGCTTGAAAGAGTCGTATATTCCCTTTGATTATTTGTATGAGAGGTACGGCCACAGCAAATCTTACCGTACTTATCCTGACGAGTTCGCCCTCACATCATTGGGGCATATTCACCAAAGGGTCTTTGTCTTCATGTTTTGCTTCCTGGGGATGATAGTGTTTCCAATGAAGAAAGCCAGGATCCACACCAGGCTAGCTATGGTAACTAAAACTCTAATGGAGGGAATTGGTAGACAACCATTCAGCATTATGCCCATGATTATTGCGGAGATATACCGAGCCTTGGAGAAGTGTCAACGAGGAGTCGAATGCTTCGAGGGCTGCAATTTGCTACTTCAGCTTTGGCTCGTGGAGCATCTCCAAAGGGGTGAATACCGACAGAAAATTCTGCGAAGAGACTGGGGCGATCATATCGCTTTCCATTATCCGAAGTGAATGAACTACATGCCCAACATGTTCGCCCAGCCAGAAGACGCCAAGGGATGGTTAGAGTTGTTTGAAAATCTAACTGAGGATCAAGTACAATGGATGTTCGAGTGGTTCCCTACTGAGGAGTTCATCGTCTGATCTAGGGATGCGCCGTTTCTGATATTAATCGATCTGAGAGGAACCTACCCTTATGTCCCTCTTCAAGTTATGAGACAGGCTAGTAGGAAGCAGGTTATACCAAGGGTAGACAAGATGAGTCACTTCTGGGCTGACTTCCAAGCTGATGACAGTCCTTATAAGTGTCAAGCTCAGCATATGTGGCATTGCAAGATCATAATGGGAAGAGATACTATCGAACCAGACAGATACCATGCTGGTTTTACTCTATACTATTCAGGCTGGTTGGAATCTAATCATGATGGTCTGGGTCAGCCAGGACTTGCTAGGGGCCACAGGATCATAGATGAGAGGGCCGAGGCACAGGTCAAATACAATCAACTGCGCAAGAGGATCCGGTAATGTGAAAGCGAGCACCGTAAGATACAAGAAGCCAACCAAAAGCTGATCGAGGAGTGGAAAGACATGGTTGTCAGTGCCAACAAGCAACTGGGATACTTGGAGCGAGGCATAGTGGAGCTAGAAAGGAAGTTCCTCAAAAGGATCAAGGATTGCCAAAATGCTGAGGGAAATAAGGGCGGACATCTAGCCAGAGCCTACCTATTGCTGGAACTTCGCAAGCTGGGAAAGCTGTTCGACGGAGCCAAAAATGCCGAGTCTGGAGAAGGTCCTTCCAGGACCAAATAGATAGGAGTTTTTCTTTTGCTTTAAGAAATGTAATAAGGCCAACGACTATTAGTGGCTTTATTTCCTGTTATTTAGAGTCAATTTGGGATTCATCTACTTTTTATCAATAAAATGAGGCATTTAGCATTCTAATTTCTCCAAATCAACTCGTCTCTAGGCCTACCTCGAGCACAAAGAGGTTCCCAAATAGGACACGATTTACATTCTTGCACTATGTGTTTAAATATCACAACATTTTCTTATAATCCTCACTGACTTGTTACCTTTTTATTTTTACTTTTTGTTTATTCATCCCCCTCCCCAAAGGTTAGTTCGTGCACTCTAGCAACATTATCTTATTCAATGAGATCCAGGGGACCTCCACCCACTCCTCTTCTTAGTCCTATCAGAAGCAAGAACAAAGGGAAGATGGAAGATTCGAACAACACCAGAAAGGAAAACTCAACTGAACGGGTAGAGGTCACTCATTATACTCAGGTTTCCAAAGAAGGTGCATCCCAGCTTGAACAAAAGCTAATGAAATTCCAAGAAGAACTTGATCAGGTTCGGAATCTGGCGAATCTGTCATTTTCCCTCACCACTCCCAACGTTAATTTCCCAAATGCTCAGAACCCCACACCTCCACAGAATATCCCAAAGCCACGAAACCATCCCGCTCTTCACCACCACTACAACACTTGCCACACCTCCAACAATACTCCACTACTCATCCCAGAACCTTTGAACTTCACAAATGACCACTTTCACACCCATCATAACACCCTCATCTACGTGGAGACCGTGTCACACTCCACCCAACCCATCTCAAGCACACCCGAGTCTGATGATAAAGACTCACTCATCAGGAATCTGGCTGAAGAACTTAAGAAATTGACCAGCAGGATCCAGGGCATCGAAGGAAGTAAGGGGATTGAAAGGTTGAACTATGAAGATCTCTGCATACAACCCGATGTTGAACTGCCCGAGGGGTATAAACCTCCGAAGTTTGAAATGTTTGTGGTACAAGAGGTCCAAGGATCCATCTGAGAACGTACTATGACAAGCTGGTTGGAGTAGGGAAAGACGAGAGAATCCGCATGAAACTTTTCATGAGAAACTTTAAAGGAGATGCTTTGTCTTGGTACATCAACCAGGATCCAAAGAAATGGTCAAACTGGGTAAGCATGGCGTCCGACTTTATGGACAGGTTCAGGTTCAACACGGAGAATGCGCCGGATGTGTTCTACATTCAGAATCTAAAGAAGAAGCCTACAGAAACATTTCACGAGTATGCTACTCACTGGAGGTCCGAAGCTGCTAAGGTCAGACCTACCTTAGAAGAGGAACAGATGAACAAATTCTTTGTCCGAGCTCAAGACCCACAGTATTATGCAAGGTTGATGATGATTGAGAGCCACAAATTTTCCGACATTATCAAGCTAGGAGAAAGGATCGAAGAAGGCATCAAAAGTGGTATGGTTACAAACTTTGAAGACTTGCAAGCTACCAATAAGGCCTTACAGTCTGGTGGTGCGTCCAAGAAAAGGGACGTAAGTGCCGTAATGGTTGCACAGAGAACCAAATCCCCTATCAAATACCAAACCTATCCAATGCCTCCACTCACGTATCATCCTACTCCGAACTACCAAGCACCCTTACCTTCTTACCAAACTCCACCACCCACTTATCAATCACCTCCACCTCTCATATATCAACCTACTTCACCTAGATATTCCCAACCCGCACATGTTTACCAAGCCTGCAATGCTCAACCATCCCACTACCAATCACCTCCTACACGCCAAAATTTCCCTAGATCTCGACCAAATTTTGATCGCAGACCTCCTAAACAGTATACAGCCATTGTTGAACCCATTGACCAATTGTACGAGAGGCTCAAAGCTGCTGGTTATGTCACCTCTATCCCTGCTATAATCCACGAGAACCCTTATTAGTGGGTTAATCCAAACAAATCATATGCATACCATTCCGGCATGAAGGACATACCGTCGACGAATGTCGCTCCCTGAAAGACAAGATCCAGGCTTTGATTGACAACAAAATTATTGTGGCAAAGGAACCTGCTCCAAATGTCCGCAATAACCCTCTGCCAGACCATAAGAGTGGAGACGTTCACATGATTAAAATAGAGGATGATTAGGACCCCAAGGGATCAATCGGTTTGATCACAGAAGGCGACGATCCAAAGGAGCCAATAGTCACCCTTAATCCGATTGTAGTCCAGATTCAGCCTTCTAGGGACGCCGAAGTAAATATGTCCATGCCACTTGAGTTTGAAGCACCATCCTCTGCAAAGACGCCAACGCCGATTGAGGTCGAATTTATGTCACCAACAAATGCACCTACACCATTCGAAGTTGCAGTTTTACCACCCAAGGAACATGCTCCGTCCGGGGTGAAGATAGCCATACCAATCCCAGTAGCAATGTTAGCCGTGATGCCATTCCACACAAAGGCTATACCATGGGACTATACAGCTGAGGTAAGGAGGAAAGACAAGGTTAGGTTCGAGGAAACTGTTGCCGCACAGGGTATAACAAGAACTGGTAGGGTCTATACCCCGGAACACCTAGCTGAGTCAAGCAAGTAGGCCTCCAATCAGTCGCCCATCATTTAGACGGGTCTAGACGATCTTTGGAGAAAGATACAAGCCAAAGAATACTCGGTCATCGACCATCTGAACAAAACACCGGTGCAGATCTCCATACTTTCTTTGCTACAAAATTCTGAGGCACACAAGAATGCTCTGTTAAAGGTACTAAGTGAGGCATATGTACCAAGCAACATCACCGGAGGAGATATGGAAAACATGGTAGGGCAGGTATTAGAATGTCACAAGATCACTTTTCATGAAGATGAACTGCCACCAGAAGGGTTGAGTCACAACAAGGCGTTGCACATCACCGTGCAATGCAAAGATTATTTTATCACTAGAGTCCTGATTGATGGAGGGTCCAGCCTTAATATTTGTTCGTTGGTAACTCTCATGACATTTGGAAAGGGGATGCATAAGATCAAGGACGGGGCCATCAACGTCAAAGCTTTCGACGATTCCCAAAGGTCCACCATTGGCAAAATCAGCCTATGTTTGCAAATAAGGCCTACTTGGTTCAATGTTGATTTTCAAGTAATAGATGTGCCGGCATCTTACAATTTGTTGTTGGGACGACCGTGGATTCATGTCGCTGGGGTCGTAGCGTCAACACTACATCAGGCAGTGAAACTTGAGTGGAACCACCAAGAGGTGATCATTCACGACGACGGTAGCAATCCCATATACAGCCGCCAGACCATCCCAGCAATCGGAGGCAAAAGAAAAATAGACGGGGGGGCCTATCACCACATCGAGCGAGTCAACACCGTCGACAAGGACAAATGGTGGGACAATAAAATTGAAAGAATATTGAACTAGAGCGGATACGAACCTGGCAAGGGACTTGGCAAGAACCTCCAGGGAATTGCTAAGCCTATCAAACTAAAGAAACATGGCACCACCTTCGGTCTGGGATATGAGTACACTTGGGAGGAATTCAACAACTGGTCACCACCATGGCGCAGTCCTTACTATCCGCTGGAGCAGCCAATACCACATTTGAAGCAGACTTTCCAGTCAGCCGATGTTATCTATGGGTCAGAAGAAGAGGAAGCACTTGCAGCAGTAAGGAATTTGTTGTGTTATTTTCAAGGAGGAGGGGGAGGAAGGACCTTCCATACAGGCAGTAAGCAGAGGAGTATGCCTCAATAACTGGACCATCAAAACCACCAGAGCCTGGAAAGCCTCGGGGTAGCAAGGCTGAACAAGCATCATGCACTATCTTTCATTGTTGACTTTCCTTTCGCATTTTTAAATTTTCACAATAAGATCTTCAATGTTCAAAACAGTTATGGAATTTATCAAAGCATTTCGACTTTCCCTATAAATCTTACTCTTATTATTTTCTCTCATTACTTTACTTATACAGCATTACTATCACCTATCTTGATGAACCAATGACTGTGACGTGCAACAAAACGCAACAAATGGACATAGATTCAGAGGAAGATGATATACCAGAAGAGATTGTTAAAAAAGTCAAGAATTTCGAGAACAATCCTAAGTCCAACTTAGACGAGACTGAGATTGTTAACCTGGGAGATGCAGAAAACGTCAAAGAAACAAGAATCAGTGTCCACTTATCGCCATCAGAAAAGAAGGAATACACAGAATTTCTAAGGGAATATGAAGACATATTCGCTTGGTCGTATGATGACATGAATGGTCTGAGTACATCTATTGTGGCTCACAAACTTCCAACCGATCCAACATGTCTACCGGTAAAGCAAAAGCTCAGAAAGTTTAAGCCTGACACGAGTTTGAAAATCAAGGAAGAAGTCACTAAGCAAGTCAAAGCCAAGGTTCTCGGGGTAGTAGAATACCCAACATGGTTAGCCAACATTGTTCTAGTACCAAAGAAGGATGGGAAAGTCAAAGTCTGTGTCGATTACCGGGATCTCAACCAGGTCAGTCCGAAAGACGACTTCCCCTTGCCAAACATACACGTCCTGATCGACAATTGTGCCAAGGATGAATTGCAGTAATTTGTGGATTGTTTTGCTGGGTATCATCAGATCTGGATGGATGAATAAGATGTTGAGAAAACGACTTTCATTATGCCGTAGGGAATGGACTGCTATAAGATGATGTCGTTTGGCCTGAAGAATGCAGGGGCCACCTACATAAGGGCCATGACCACCATTTTCCACGATATGATACACAAGAAGATCGAAGTATATGTAGATGATGTTATCATCAAGTCCAAGAAAGCCACTGATCACATGGAAGATTTGAGAAAGTTCTTCAATAGACTGAGAAGGTACAACCTAAAACTGAATCCCGCAAAATGTGCATTTGGGGTTCCTGCCGGAAAACTACTTGGGTTCATTGTAAGTCACCAAGGAATAGAACCAGATCCATCAAAGGTCAAAGCTATTCAGGAATTGCCACCGCCAAAGAACAAGAAGGACGTAATGAGTTTCTTGGGGAGACTTAACTATATCAGCCGGTTCATAGCACAATCTACAGTTATATGTGAGCCAATCTTTAAGATGTTGAAGAAGGATGCCACTACCAAATGGACTGATGACTGCCAAAAAGCCTTCGACAGAATCAAGAAGTACATGTCAACACCACCAGTCTTGGTCCCACCCGAGCTAGGTAGACCTCTATTACTCTACCTCGCAGTATTAGATGGAGCATTTGGTTGTGTTCGAGATGATGAAACGAGGAGGAAGGAGTAGGCCATCTATTACCTCGTAAGAAGTTCACCCCGTACGAGGCCCGGTATTCTCTGTTAGAGCACACCTACTGTGCTTTGACTTAGGTAGTTCAGAAGTTGAGACATTACTTTTATGCCTATACTACATATCTCATATCAAGGATGGATCCTTTAAAGTACATCTTCCAGAAGCCCATGCCCACTGGCAAGCTAGCCAAGTGGTAAATCCTGTTAAGTGAGTTCGACATTGTTTGCGTAACTCAGAAAGCGATCAAGGGACATGCATTGGTAGATTACCTTGCTAAAAATCCCGTGGATGGAGAGTACGAACCCCTGAAAACATATTTTCTTGACGAAGAGGTATTGTTCCTAGGAGAGGAACTTGCAGAATCCTATGATGGTTGGAGAATGTTTTTCGATGGAGCAGCAAATTTCAAAGGAGTTGGCATAGGAGCAGTCCTAATATCAGAAATCGGCCAGCATTATCTGGTGTCTACCAAACTCAGGTTTACTTGCACCAACAACATGGCCGAGTACAAAGCCTGCATCTTAGGGCTCAAGATGGCCATTGACATGAACATCCAAGAGTTGCTAGTAATGGGGGATTCAGATTTGCTTATACATTAGGTCCGAGAAAAATGGGAGACCAAGAACTCCAAGATACTCCCTTAACTGCATCATGTACATGAACTGAGAAAGAGGTTCACAAAGACAGAGTTCCAGCATGTTCCTAGAGTCCAGAATGAGTTTGTCGATGCATTGGCCACCCTATCATCCATGATACAATATCCAAACAAAAACTTCATTGATCCCATTCCGGTAAAGATCTATGATCAGCCAGCTTACTGTGCTTATGTCGAAGAAGAAGCAGATGGAAAGCCTTGGTTTCATGATATCAAGGAATATTTGGCAAAAGGAGAATACCCAGAACTTGCGAACACTACTCAGAAGCGCACACTTCGAAGGTTGTCCAACAATTTCTTTCACAGCAGAGGAATCCTATATAGGAGGACTCCTGATTTGGGATTACCAAGGTGTGTCGACACGAAGGAAGCATCTAAACTATTAGAAGAAATCCATGTTGGGACCTTCGGCCCGCATATGAACGGTTTTGTCTTAGCAAAGAAGATACTCTGTGCTGGATAGTTTTGGATGATTATGGAGACGGACTGCATCTACCGCTATCAGATACATGCAGACATGATAAAGGTACCTCCAAGCGAGCTTACTGCAACAAGCTCACCATGGTCGTTCACTGCTTGGGGCATGGATGTTATTGGACCAATCAAGACTACCGCCTCCAACGGGCACAGGTTTATCCTAGTAGCAATCGACTATTTCACCAAATGGGTCGAAGCAGCATCTTAAAAAGCAGTGACTAAGAAAGTCGTGGCGGACTTCATCCGCGACCGTATCGTTTTTCGGTTCGGGATTCCTGAATCAATCATCATTGATAATGGTTCCAATCTCAACAGTGACCTGATGAAAGCCATGTGTGAAACCTTCAAGATCAAACACAAAAATTCTATAGCCTACAGACCTCAGATGAACGGAGCAGTAGAAGCCGCCAATAAAAATATCAAGGAGATACTAAGGAAAATGATAGAGAAGCATAATCAGTGGCACAAGAAGCTATCATTTGTTTTATTGGGATATCGCACCACAGTCCGCACATCAACCGGGGTAACCCCCTATATGTTGGTTTATGGTACAGAAGTCATCATTCCCGTCGAGGTGGAAATTCCCTCATTAAGAATCATACAGAAAGCAAAGCTAGACGATGCAGAATGGGTAAAGAATCATTACGAGCAGCTAGCTCTTATAGATGGAAAGATAATAAATGCAGTTTGCCACGGTTAGCTTTATCAGAACGGGATGTCCAGAACCTTCAACAAAAGAGTCAAGCCAAGACAGTTCACACCGAGGCAGCTAGTATTAAAGAAAATTTTCCCGCATCAAAATGAAGCCAAAGGGAAATTCTCTCCCAACTGGAAGCGTCCGTACATAGTTCATCGGGTTCTAACAGGAGGAGCCCTCATACTTGCGGAAATGGACGGAAAAGTCTAGCCAAAGCCGATCAATTCAGATGCAGTCAAGCACTACTATCTGTAATCTTTATGCTTTCCTTTGTGATGTAATTTGAACCATGCCTGACCTGATTCCCATTTAAGAGGAGATACATAGGCAGCCCTATGGGTTCGGTCACAACTCAACAAAACTTTCATTTCCCCCCGCAATTGGAAACTGGGGCAGAATTTTGAGGAGGACCCTCAAAATTCTGAAGTAAATTTCAGCCAATCATCGCTAGCAGCAGTCAGAAGCAGCAACCCAGTAAACTGGGGTAAAATTTTGAGGAGGACCCTCAAAATTTCGTAACAAGGAAGGTTGCAATGTCTTGGACCACGTCACAGTCGCCGGCTCATCTAAAAGTTGTTCTTGATTTTACACTTATGTCATATTTTTTACAAAATCATGCATGTTTATTTCTAAAATCACTTTGTTTAGCAACGCTACCCCAATGATACGTACAGTATCACCAGATCCAAGCCGAGCAGGTCAAGCAGAGCCAACAGGGATACGAACTAACCTCCCCCCTTTACAAAACTCACGATTTTCTTTGGATGCAGGCACTTAAGTTGCAAAATAATCAAATATACTATACAATCACAAGATACAGTATCCCCGGCAGATACAGTATCCCCAGCAGTCACAATATCACCACCTATTGCATTTCATGGGCTGAAAGATCGCCAAATTGTCCAAAGGCATCATTGTTCGGAGGCACCATTTTCATAGCCTGAGAACACCATGCCATGGCCTAGGGTTGTGCATTTGGATTGGATATCCGAAATCCGATCCGATCCGCTCAATTTCGGATTTCGGATTTCGGATTTCGGATATTTGGATCGGATTCGGATTTGATTTTTTAAAATTTCGGATTTTCGGATTGGATTCGGATTTGTATAGTTTGAACCCGATCCGATCCGAAATCCAAATTTATTAAGGGAATAATAAATACTAATTTTATTTTTAGGGTTAGGTCACCTAACCCTTATTTCATTCTACGGTCTGCCTCCGTCTAATTCTCAGAAGCAAATTTTTGATGTTGCTGCGGTCTGCTACTCACTTTCTCAGTTAACCCTTCTCACTTTCTCAGTTCCCACGCCTCAGCTCAAACTCAGTCCTCACTTCATAGCTTCAGTCTTCACTCTTCTTCACGCCTCACAAGTCGCAGACTCGCAGTGTCGCACCCAGAGACTGCTGTGCTGGTGCTGCTCACTTCAGTCTTCACGTGACACCTCAAGGCTCAAGCTGCTCCCTCCTACTCGTCGTTTCCTCTAGCTCGTTAGGGTTACCGTCTAACATAGGGGACTATTTTATTGGGCCACATTTTGAATAATTGATCCAACAATTAGCGGAAAATGACCTGAACCGCTATGGAACCCTACCCGCATCGAAATCAGCTGTTGAGGGTCTGCCCAGTATTAAAGTTAATGAGGAATTGCTTAAATCTGAGCTGGCACAGTGTGTTGTGTGTAAGGATGATTTTGAGCTAGGGTTAGATGTGAAACAGCTGCCATGTAAGCATGTTTATCATGAGGGTTGTATTCTCTCGTGGCTTGAGTTGCATAATTCGTGCCCTGTTTGTCGATATGAGTTGCCAACTTGGTTCCATTTTGTGTTTCTGCTCTTCTGCTATGCTTCTGGTCTTGTAACTGTTAGCTATGTTTCTGTTATGCTTCAACTGCATAGCTTTGAATATTTTTAAAGACTGTCAGCTTTAACCAGTTACAATACTATACAGTTACAATACTATAAGTCTATACTATTAGACATTAGTAACATTTATTAATTGGAATGAAGCCAAAAGTAAAATCTTGAGGTGCTGTAATTTATAGTCATTTGTTTGCTATTTTTGGTCTTTTAAATGCTATTGTATTATGTAACAGTCATTATCCATATACAGTTATACACATTCCTTAATAATACGTACAATCCGATCCGAAAATCCGATCACCAAACCGATCCGAAATTTAAAAATCCGATCCAATCCGATATAATTCAGATCGGATTCGGATTGCAATTTTTGGAATCCGAAATCCGAAATTTCAATCCAAAATATGCTAAATCCGATCCGATCTGATCCATGCACAGCCCTACCATGGCCTGAGGACCGCCCCCTCCCCCCCCCCCTTTCCTTTTTAATCTCTTGCATATAATTATTCAAAGGCATCATGGTTCGTAGGCATCATTCTCATAGCCCGAGAGCATCATTTCATAGCCTGCGAATCCTTTATTATACACTCCATGGTCCAGGACACCATGGTCTGAGGACGTCATCCTAACCGTCCGAGGACAAATATTCATGATCTGACGGGAATTTGCATCATGTTTAATTTTATGCACAATATATGCTTGTATTGTTTATTTGTAGGTAAACTGGCGAGCAACGGTCATCTCATCAGGAGCGATCCCGCTCGAGTTCCCGCATCCCTATCAGGTTTCAGCCATCCACTCCAACTTGAATATTGCGTCTGTTCTTGAAAATCTCCATCAAGCCTACTCCGCCGATGGATACTGAACTACATATGGCTTGATTTCTGTAAAACCAGGGATATATAGGCAACTCAAAAACTAGAGTACGGCCTAAGTCTCCTCGAACCCTTTCGTTCGGTCAAAATTGGCCATCATATCTTTACCCGACAAGGGGCAACTGATGATACCCAATTTTTGTCCTGTATATTTTTAATATGCAAAATACTTTCAAAATAGCATGAATATACATATATAAGTATGTCCCAAGGTTTTAATATTTTTCTCTTAATTTTAGGGATTTTTAAATCAATTTATTGCCTTGTTTTAGCAAGAAAACCCCAATAATTATTTTCAAAATTATCATTTTGGTAATTCATCTATTGGATTCTCATACTTGCATTAAATGTAGCTAAAATAATTTTTGCATATTTTTTATAAATTTATTTTGTATTTTTAAAGCTAAATTGCACGTAATTGCGATATTAGCCTTTTTAAAGATTTAATGGTGAATATATTTATAAAATTAACTTCAGTATTTTTAGTTGGATAATTATGTATTATTAATCATTTTAGTGCTTTTAATTTATTTCTGAAAATCATTTTACTATTTTTATAAAATAAATAAGGGAAAATGGTTATTTAAATGATAGCCCCATTTGTATTTTAATTTTGGCCAGATTTGAACCCCTAATTAAACCCAATCTCAAACCCAATTACCCAACCCAAATCCTAAATCTACCCGACCTACAACCCATTTGAATAACCCGCCCGGATCCCCATTTAATCCAGATCGTTGATCAAAATGATCAACGGCCACCATTCACCCTTCCTAAATTAAACCAAACGACCCCCCCCCCTAAACCCCTCTCATTTCCCTTACTCAACCGACTATCTCTCTATCTCTCTATCTCTGGTTCTCTCTAGAACCTTCCACATCCCCATTCTCTCCGATGAGTCTCATCCATCTTCTCCGGCCATCTCCTGGCCTGAATCTATGATGGTCTCACCACCTACCAACCTTCTTGGTGTCCTAATGCACCTTAATCATTAAGTGGCGACTTTTCAAATGCAAACCCAAATTCTCAAAAGGGAATGAGTTGTCCTCCCAAATGTCATAACCCGATTTCGCGAGAAAAAGGGGGGGGGCGACATGAACTAGTGGTGGAAGTTAGGAGGGTGAATAACAGGTTGATGACTATTAAGCTAGTTATTGGAGGTTTAACTTTGAACGTTATCAGTGAGTACACACCCCAAGTAGGCTTGGATGAGGAAGTCAAGAGGCGTTTCACGGAAGATTTGGATGAGAGGGTATGTGGTATCCCGCATACCGAGAAGCTTTTCATATGAGGAGATTTTAACGGCCACATTAGAGTGACGTCTGGGGGAGAGGTATGATGATGTGCATGGTGGCTTTGATTTTGGAGATAGAAACTGAGGAGGAACATCTCTACTGGACTTTTCTAGAGTATTTGATTTGGTGATAGCAAACTCGAGTTTCCCAAAGAAGAGGGAGCACTTGGTCACCTTCCGAAGTTTGGTGGCCGAGACTCAAATTGATTATTTATTCTGTAGGAAGCCTGATAGAGGTCTTTGCATGGATTGCAAGGTCATCCCGAGTGAGAACCTCTTGACCCTTCATAGGCTCCCGGTCATGGACCTTGAGATCACGAGGAAGAGGAGGAAGAGGGCGATATATAGCCGATCGGTTCCAACCCTATACCATTATAAAGTGGCAAGAGCGGTCGATGCACCTTTTAGCCAAAAGGTCGGGATCGAATCCACAGAGAGCTAAGATATATATGGAATTGGGTTCCTATCTAATCTAGCAATGTGCGATGTTCTTAATTGCACTTTCAATCATTCTTTGTTTGTTTACTATTCTACTCTAATCCTAATGAAGCAGGAAAAATAAGCTAAGTATAATATTTTTGTAAGGATTTCTTAATTGGTCTAAAGGCACTAGGGAAGTGACTTACACCTAGGTGGATATCTAACAGGATCTAAAACTTAGGGCGAATTTGTTATAATTGGGATCATGATATAGCCATTGCACATAACTACTCACTCTATACCTCTCGATAGTTTGAGTGACTTTGCCCTAATTGGCTTTCTCAAGCCCAATTGGGTGTTCAAACAATGCAAGTAAAATTGGCTCAAGTCAGATATTACTATCTCTAGATTTAACCCTTTAATTGGGGTTATCAATCTCTTGAATGCACCCCAATTCCTTGTTGGCCTGAATTTCCTAGACTTAGTCTCTCTTTCTCAAGAAGAGCCTAAGTCAAAAAGGCACAGATCAGTGTTTGCAACCACCAATTTAACATTTAAAGCATAAATCAAGCCAAATATTATTCATCCATAAATATTTAAGCCCTAAAATTGAAGACTCATTAAATACCCATACTAGGGTTGAGCCACAACCCTAGCTAATGGATTTAGCTACTCATAATCAAAGAAGAAATCAAAGATTTAGATGAAATACAACCTATAAAAAGTAATTACAAGAGAAGAATGTAAGATTAATGGTTAACCAAGCTCTAAAATTACTCAAAAAGGCTAAAAATAGTTGTTCACATGCTCCTCTAAACAACAGATGACCTAAAATTTTGAAAAGGGACTATTGATACACAGCTAAATTTTCTGGACAAAATGCCCTTACGGAGGTTCTGCTAACAGTGGAAAATGGACTGTTGCAGCGCTATAACTACCGTCGCCGCGCAAAAGCGAGCGCGGACCACGGTCTTCAATTTTTAGCTCCATTTTTGGTTCTCTGAATCTGGCTTCCGCTGAGGACGGTAACTTCACCACGGCCATGCAAACACTACCGCTGCTATGCAATTTCACCTCGGGGAGCGGTAACTTGTTAGGCCCAAAATACAGCTCTCTGAACTTTACCACTGTTGAGAGCTTAAACAATACCGCCTCAGTGGTAGACCCTCCGCGTCCGCGCCTATTTTTCCGCTGTCAGCGCCCCTTGTGACTTAGCTTTTAACTTGTGCAGGTTTCACTCCTTTATGAGCTGGTTTTGACTTTCTTGTCTCTTTTTGACCAAACACTACAAACAAGAATAATAAGCTAACTTTCGGGAATACTTGTATACACTTTTAATTCAAAAACACTACCGCTGCTATGCAATTTCACCTCGGGGAGCGGTAACTTGTTAGGCCCAAAATACAGCTCTCTGAACTTTACCACTGTTGAGAGCTTAAACAATACCGCCTCAGTGGTAGACCCTCCCCGTCCGCGCCTATTTTTCCGCTGTCAGCGCCCCTTGTGACTTAGCTTTGAACTTGTGCAGGTTTCACTCCTTTATGAGCTGGTTTTGACTTTCTTGTCTCTTTTTGACCAAACACTACAAACAAGAACAATAAGCTAACTTTCGGGAATACTTGTATACACTTTTAATTCAAAACTTAAGCAAAAAGGAGCATAAAATAGATTAGAATCCCTAGTTATCAACTCCCTCAAACTTAAGCTTTTGTTTGTCCTCAAGCAAACAAAGTAACTCCCACCTCCTTAAGATAAAAGAAAGGAAAATTTCAGTTGTCCTAAAGTAACCTCATCAAGAATCAATTGGGACTAACAAGTACCCTCAACTCAAATTCATTATTAACAATACACAACCTTTTTTAGCACCATGGCTATAGTGCGACACAAAAGCATCAAGAGTTGACTCAACTCATCAAGGAAACTCTTTCTATTACATTGGTCATTGTGGAACCCAAACTCATACTCCTCAACTCTCCATAAGCAAACCTCACTTTTAGATTGTAGCACTCAGAACGAGGATTGTGGAAAACACACTCATCTATCTCAAAGGAAGGTTACTTAACAAGGTTTAGCAAGTATGCCTATAGGATCTCCAACACTTCGTTATTATTGTCCCATCACCTTCTGAACTAAGTGGATATCAGGTCTATAGGACCCTGTCTAAACACTTAGGCAAGCCTTAGAGTAATAAATGTAAGCTAGATCCGCTTTTGCTAATCGCTACACTCAGCAGGCAAGCCTGATTCGGACTTCTTACCTGAGTTATGTAATAAACTAAACTGCCTCAATAATTAACTTCCCTCATCTTTATGTGCTTTAATCAGACCTAAAAAGTATGTGTAAGCCATGCTAGTTATGTGCTTCTGTTCAAGGAGGTGTATTTGAGCCTTTGTCTGTTTACACGTTTCCCCTTATATGCCATATTATCTGTTTTGTATGTCGCCTTAGAATTTTTTCCTTTGAAACTTACAAATAAGCCTAACATCCCTCCCCTTTAGTATTAGTGGTCCTAAGTGCCTCCAGGACTGATAGGAATGGGACGGGTAATAGCATGCAATAGTGTTCGAGACCAATCCGCGCTTTAGTACCTTAAATGGGGTGGGAAAGGGTAGATATAGATATGACGACCACGCGATAATGTTACGTGTAGCCCCTCATTGAGGAGTGATTACTGGATATTGTATGGGGTTATCCATATTAAATATAAACCTAGGACCCATTTCTTTTATTTGCAAACTCTTTTTTTTAAACCGCTTCTTTAAAATGTTTTTCCTTTATGTTGAAATCCCCTCTTATTTGAGCCTTATTGACTATATGTTAATTGCACCCCAAATTCACAATAATTGTCTGGCCGGGAACCACACTAGTGGATCTTGAGGGGTGCCTAACACCTTTCCCTTAGGATAATTTCAAGCCCTTACCCAATCCCTGGTTATTCAAATGACTTAGAATTGAATTTCTATTGGTGTCATAATTCACCTTAATCATTAGGTGGCGACTCTTCAAATGTAAACCCAGTTCCCAAAAGGAACAAGTTATCCCTCCAAATGTCATGAACCCAATTTCGCGAGAAAAAGGGGGCGCGACAGTAAGAAGTCTTGTAAGCCCACAAAACATCATCTAGTTTCTTTGACCAGTCAGTCCTATTTGCATTGAAAGTCTTTGACTATATGCTCTTAATCTCCCTATTGGAGACATCAACTTACCCACTAGCCTGAGGATGGTAAGGGGTTGAAACCTTGTGATTGACACCATACTTTGCAAGCAAAGTGTCAAATGCCTTATTGCAGAAATGAGAACCCCCATACTGATGAATGCTCTAGGAGTGCCAAACCGAGTAAAGATATTCTGCTTGAGAAAAGCCACCACACTTCGGGCCTTATTTTTGGGTAAAGCCACGGCCTCAACCCATTTGGAAACATAATCAACGGCCACTAGAATGTATGTGTTGCCACATAAACTCACAAAGGGTCCCATGAAGTCAATGCCCCACATATCAAATATGTCAACCTCAAGAATAGTGGTGAGGGGCATTTCATCCTTCTTTGAAATTCCACCTGCTCTCTGACACTCATCACATCTCTTCACAAGTTCACATGCATCCTTGTACAATGTAGGCAAATAAAAACCACAACTAAGCACCTTTGAAGCTGTCCTCGCCCTACCATGATGACCACCGTAGGGGGAGGAATGACAAGCATCCAAAATACTCACTTGTTCTTCTTTCGGAACACATCTCGAGATCACACTATCATTAAAAAATTTAAACAAATAAGGCTCATCCTAGAAATAGTCCAAGATATCTCATTTAAGCTTCTTCCTTTAGTTAGAAGAGAGCTCACACGGAACAATACTGGCCACAAGAAAGTTGGCAACATCCGTGAACCAAGGCATGCTATTCACAGATACGGATAGGATTTGCTCATCAGGGAATGAATCATTAATTTTAAGGCCATCACTGGGCCTTCCCTCCTCCTCCAAGCGGGACAAGTGGTCTGCCACTTGGTTTTCACTCCCTTTCTGATCAACAATCTCAAGGTGAAACTCTTGAAGCAATAGAACCCATCTCATCAACAGAGCCTTAGAATTCTTCTTTGTCATCAAGTAGCGGAGTGATACATGGCCAGTATGAACTATCACCTTGGCGCCCATGAGATAAGGCCTAAACTTCCATTACAAACACAATTGCTAGCAACTCCTTTTTCCATCACCGTGTAATTCACCTGAGCATCATTCATTGTTTTGCTTGCATAATACACCGGGTGAAACATCTTGTTTACTCTTTGACCCAAGACCGCTCCTACTGCAGCATCACATGCGTCACACATGAGCTCAAAAGGTAAGCTCCAATTGGGTACGGTAATAATGGGAGTGGTTGTCAATTTGTACTTGAGAAGTTCAAAAGCCATCATGCATTCATCATTAAACACGAACTTGGCATCCTTTTCCAATAACTTGCACAAAGGATTCACTACCTTAGAAAAATCTTTGATGAATCTTCGGTGAACCCCGCATGTCCAAGAAAACTCCTAACCCCCTTGACTGAAGTAGGAGGATGAAGCTTTGAGATCACTTCAATTTTTGCCTTATCCACCTCTATTCTGTTCTTTGAGATCTTATGGCCGAAGACAATTCCCTCATCGACAATAAAATGGCATTTTTCCCAGTTAAGCACAAGATTTGTCTCTTCACATTGGGCTAACACTTTGTCAGGATTCTTCAAACACTCATCAAAGGAGTCACCCACAACACTGAAGTTATACATGAACACTTCCAAGAAGTCCTCCACCATGTCAGTAAATATAGCCATCATACACCGCTGGAATATAGCCGGTGCATTACACAAACCAAATGACATCCTAGAAAATGCAAAGGTACCATACGGACACGTGAATGTGGTTTTCTCCTGATCTTCTGAGGCAATCAAAATCTGGTTGTAACCTGAGTACCCATCTAGAAAGAAGTAGAAGGCACGCCCAGCAAGTCTATCTAGCATCTGGTCAAGAAAGGGCAATGGAAAATGATCATCGCAGGTCACTTTATTCAGCTTGCGGTAGTCCATGCACACCCTCCCTCCGGTGATAGTCCTGGTGGGAATCAACTCATTTTGCTCATTGGTAACCACAATCATACCACCCTTCTTCAGCACACATTGCACCGGCGAAGTCTAAGAACTATCTGAGATAGGTTACACAACCCATGCATCTAACCACTTGATCACCTCCTTTTTGACAACTTCTTGCATAGCCTCGTTCAACCTCCTTTGATGTTCCACGAAGGGCTTGGCATCTTCTTCAAGTAGAATTTTGTGCATGCAAAAGGCGGGGCTTATTCCCCGAATATCAACTAAAGTCCATCCAATTGCCTTTTTCCTTCTTTGAAGCACCTCTAATGTTGCATCTACCAGCACGTTAGTAAGACAAGACAAAAGAATAACATGTAAAGTTGAACTAGGGCCTAAGAATTCATACCTGAGGTATGAAGGCAAATGCTTCAACTCCAAAATGGGAGGTTCCTCAATTGAGGGATCTGTTTGCAGAGTCTTTCTGTTCTCAAGATCCAAAGAGAGCTTATGGGGCTCATAAGAATAAGATCCCATTCTGTGCAAATCATTGGCACACTCCACTCGACCTTCATCCTCATTCACATAAAGGTTCAATAATACCACTTCTAAAGGATCCTTCACATTGATCATGACATTAGTATCATCAACTTTCACTTCCATGACAAGATCCACAAAAGAGCACACTTTAGTACTATTCGACTGCCTCATTGATTTGCACATATGAAAGACCACTTTTTCATCACCCACCCGGAAGGTGAGATCCCCTACTTCCACATCAACCAATGCCTTCCCAATTGCTAGGAAAGGTCTTTCCAATATTATCGGCACCTCTTAGTTGACCTCGCAGTCCAGAATCACAAAGTCAGCAGGCAAAATAAACTTGTCCACCTGAACAAGAACATCATTAATAATACCAAGCGGCCTCTTTATTGTTCTATCCACCATTTGCAATCTCATTGAAGTAGCCCTAGGTTTACCAATACCCAAAGTTTTGAACACGGAGTAAGACATCAAATTGATACTTGCTCCCAAATCACATAATGCCTTTGCAAAATCCGCACTCCCAATGGTACATAGAATGGTGAAAGTGTCGGGATCTTCAAGATTTTGGAGCCATCGAGTGCACAATTGCACTTACTTGATGAATCATTTTGATGGTCTCACAATCCATGGATCTCTTTTTAGTCACCAAGTCTTTCATGAACTTGGTATAACCCAACATTTCCTCAAGAGCTTCCACCAAATGAACATTGATCGGCAAGCTTTTAATCATCTCAATAAACTTCTTAAATTGGTTTTCATTCTTGTGCTTCGCAAGTCTTTGAGGGTAAGGTGTTGGAGGCCTTGGCAAGGGAGCCTTAACCTTGGGCACTACTATTTGTGATATGTCTATTACGTGTTCCCTAGATGGGTTCACGTCATTTTGAGTCTCCACCTCATTATCATGAATATCAATTCTCACTTCCACATTCAAATTCTCTTCACTCACTTGCTCATCAACTATAGGAACATCAATATCTTGCACTTCAAGCTCATCACTCACAACTTCCTTTTGCTTGGAGGTATTCACATCACCACCCCGACCGCTTATTGTGATCACTGCCATTGCATGCCCGGTATTGTTACCACCCTTCGTGTTTACTACCGTATCACTAGGTATAGCCCCCTTAGGGCGAGTATTCAAAAATTGTGAAATCTGGCCAAGTTGAACCTCCAAGTTTCGGATTGAAGTATTATGGGATGCTAACTGGGCATCAGAGTCAGCATTCTTTTTCATCATTTGTTCAAACACCATCTCGATCTTTCCCATTTTACTGTTTGACGAGCTAGGACCTTAGGACGAAAATGGAGGCGGGTTGTTTGGTTGTTGACACATCGGAGGTCTTTGAAAGCCTTGCCCCCGATTCTCTTGATTGTCATTATTCCAACCCCCTTGGTTGTTGTTTCCTCCCCAATTGTTGTTGTTTCCACTCCAGTTCCCCTGTTTGTTCTTATTGACCCAATTCTGATTGGTGTTTCCCCAGTTGCTATTTCCTTGTTAGTTTTGATTCCCCCAATTTCCTTGGGATCTCCATTATTGTTGTTAGTTAGGAGAATTACACCTTTGTCCTTGATAATTGTTTATGTACTGCACTTCTTCACTTTGCTCATCATACCCATTATCTTGGTTGAAACCACCACTACCCTGCTCATATTGATCAGGACTACCTTCACCTTGTTGACCTCTTTGCCGCCTCTTGTTGACCAACATGTTGACACTTTCCATAGCATTTACTTGTCTCGGCGGTTGAACTTGTTGCAATTGAGATTTTGCCAACTGGTTCATTGTTTTAGTTAACTCTACTATTGCCTGGCCATGGTCGTGGAGTTCTTTGTGTAGGCGAATGATAGTCGGATCACCCGGTGGCATACTAGCTCGACTTTACCAAGCTGAGGAAGTATCTACCATTTCATCCAATATCTCACATGCCTTAGCATAAGGTGTGTTCATAAAATTTCCCCCTGTTAGCTAGTTCACTAAACACTGATTGGTCGTGTTAATGCCACGGTAGAATGTCTGCTAGATCATTACTTCGGTCATGTCATTGTTCGGACATTATTTTACCATTGTCCGATATCTCTCCCAGATCTCATGAAGTGGTTCATTAGGTTCCTATTTGAAGGCCAAAATCTCATCTCTCAAAGTAGCCATATGCCCTGGTGAGAAAAACTTAGCTATAAACTTGTTCGCCAACTCATCCCACGTAGTGATGGAATGGTTGGGAAGCCTTTCGAGCCAGTCCAAAGCTTTCCCTCTGAGTGAAAAAGGGAACAATCTCAATCTCAATGCATCCTCCAACATATTGGTCTGTTTGCTTCCCCAGCAGGTATCCACAAAGCCTTTACGATGTTTATATGCATTCTGAAGGGGAGCACCTATGAAGTATCCTCGCTGCTCCAATAGAGTCAACATCACATTTGTAATTTAAAAATTGTCCATCCGAATCCGGGGTGGGACAATTACACTTGCGTATCCTTCATTTAGAAGCACTCGAGGAGCGACTCTTGGAGGAGGCGGGGGAGGGTCTAGAACATTGTCATTGGCCTAACAGCCTCTTCTTTGACCTTGAGGTACTAGAGGCACCTCATTCACCATTATCATCTACCTCCTCCCCCGGGAGAACATTTCCAAGAGGATCGTTGTTTTCCATTTTGTACCTGCATTGATGACACAAACAAGTTAGTAACATAGAAGGAAAGAAAAACAAGACACAAAACTAGTTAGATAGATAGCCAAAACCGTTTAGCTCCCCGGCAATGGTGTCAAAAAGTGATCGGTTCCAACCCTATACCACTATAGAGTGGCAAGAGCGGTCGATACATCTTTTTACCTGAAAAGTCGGGATCGAATCCACAGAGAGCTAAGTTATGTTTGGAATTGGGTTCCTATCTAATCTAGCAATGTGCGATGTTCTTAATTGCACTTCCAATCATTCATTGTTTGTTTACTATTCTATTTTAATCCTAATGAAGTAGGAAAAGTAAGCTAAGTATGATATTTTTGTAAGGTTTTCTTAATTGGTCTAAAGGCACTAGGGAAGTGACTTACACCTAGGTGGGTATAACGGGATCTAAAACTTAGGGCGAATTTGTTGTAATTAGGATCATGGTATAGCCATTGAACATAACACCTCACTCTATACCTCTCGGTAGTTTGAGTGACTTTTCCCTAATTGGCTTTCTCAATCCCAATTGGATGTTCAAACAATACAAGTAAAATTGGCTCAAGTCGGGTATTACTATCTCTAGATTTAACCCTTTAATTGGGGCTATCAATCTCTTGAATGCACCCTAATTCCTTGTTGGCCTGAATTTCCTAGACTTAGTCTCTCTTTCTCAAGAAGAGTCTAAGTCAAAAAGGCACAAATCAGTATTTGCAACCACCAATTCAACATTTAAAGCATAAATCAAGCCAAATATCATTCACCTATAAATATTTAAGCCCTAAAATTGAAAACCCATTAAATACCCACACTAGGGTTGAGCCACAACCCTAGCTAATGGGTTTAGCTACTCATAATCAAAGAAGAAATCAAAGATTTAGATGAAATATAACCCATAAAAAGTAATTACAAGAGAAGAATGTAAGAATAATGATTAATCAAGCTCTAAAATTACTCAAAAAGGCTAAAAACAACTGTTCACGCTCTCCACTAAACAATAGATGACCAAAAAATCTGAAAAAGAACTATTTATACACAGCTAAATTTTCTAGACAAAATGCCCCTACGGAGGTTCCGCTTACAGCAAAAAATGGATCGTTGCAGCGTTATAACTACCGCGGCCGCGCAAAAGCGAGCGCAGACCACAGTCTTCAATTTTTAGCTCCACTTTTGGTTCTCTGAATCAGGCTTCTGCTGAGGGAGGTAACTTCACCGCTGTCGCACAATTTCACCGCGGGCAGTGGTAACTTGTTAGGCCCAAAATACAGCTCTCTGAACTTTGCCACCGCTGAGAGCGTAAACAAGACCGCCACAACGGTGGGCCCTTCGCGTTCGTGCCTATTTTTTTGCTGTCAGCGCCCCTTGTGACTCAGCTTTGAACTTGTGCAGGTTTCACTCCTTTATGAGCTGGTTTTGACTTTCTTGTCTCTTTTTGGCCAAACACTACAAACAAGCACAATAAGTTAGCTTTCGGGAATACTTGTACACACTTTTAATCCAAAACTTAAGCAAAATGGAGCATAAAACATACTAGAATCCCTAGTTATCAATAGCCAACATAGGATCAAGTGGGGATCCTTGACAGACGCTAAAGTGCAGGAGTTGGGGGTCAAGCTGGTGACTATGAGGACTTGTAGGAGTAGTGGGGACGCAAGCGCTATGTGGACCACGACCGTGCAGTGCATTAGGGAAGCCGTAAAAGAGGTATTAGGGGTTTCAAAGGGTTAGTCTAATGGTCACAAGGGAGATTGGTGGTGGAATGGAAAGGTGCAAGAAAAAGTGGAAACCAAGAAAGCTGCATATCTGAAGCTAGTGGAAAGTATAGACGAGGAGGAGAAGAGGGCAAATAGGGAGCATTATAAGTTGGCTAAGAAAAAAGCAAAGCTAGTAGTTACGGTGGTCAAGACTGCAGCTTTTAGTCATTTGTATGAGGAACTCGAGGGCCAAGGTAGGGATAAGAGGTTGTTCAGGTTAGACAAGGCGCTAGAAAAGAAGGCGCGTGACTTAGACCAAGTGAAGTGCATCAAGGATGAAGAAGGTATAGTGTTATTGGATGAGGGGCTTATCCGTTGGAAATGGCAGGCCTACTTCCATAGTCTCTTGAACAAGGAAGGGGATAGGAGCATTGTACTGGGTGATTTGGAACTCTCCTGGAGTCGTTGTGACTTTGATATTGTAGGCGGATTAGAGTTGATGAAGTTAAGAGGGCTATGCGTAAGATGAGCAGAGGCAAAGCGACCAGGACAGATGAAATCCCGGTGGAGTTTTAGAAAAGTGCGGTCAAGAAGGCTTGGAGTGGCTCATTAGGTTATTTAATATCATTTTTAGAACGAAAAAGATGCCTGAATAGTGGAGGTGGAGCACGATGGTTCTTGTATACAAGAACAAGGGTGATATCCAAAATTGCAATAACTATCGGGGTATCAAACTGCTTAGCCATACTATGAAAGTCTGGGAGAGAGTGGTAGAGCTAAGGATGAGGATGAGTGTGTCTATTTCTGAGAACCAATTTGGGTTTATGTCGGGGAGTTTGACTGCAGAAGCCATCCACCTTGTTAGGAGATTGATGGAGCAGTATAGGGAGAGAAAGAAGGATTTGCATATGGTGTTCATCGACTTAGAAAAGGCGTACGATAAAGTTCCCATTGAGGTTTTGTGGAGATGTTTGGAGGATAGAGTTGTACTTGTTGCCTATGTTAGGTTGATTAAGGACATTTATGATGGGCAAAGACCCGAGTGAGGATAGTTAGTGGGGACTCAGACCATTTTTCGGTTATGATGGGGTTGCATCAAGGGTCGGCACTCAACCCTTTTTTGTTTGCTCTGGTAATGGACGTACTGACGCGCCACATCCAAATGGAGGTGTCGTGGTGCATGCTATTTGCAGATGATACTGTATTGATTGATGAGACATGAGATGGTGTGAATGCACAATTAGAGTTATGAAGGCAAACCCTAGAATATAAAGGTTTCCAGTTGACCAGGACCAAGACAGAATGCTTGGAGTATAAGTTCAGTGGCGAGACTCGAGGAGGGGAATGGGAAGTAAGACTGGCGCCATCCCTAGGAGAGGGAGTTTTAAGTACCTTGGGTCTATTATTCAGGGGGATGAGGAGATTGATGAAGATGTCACACATCGTATTGGGGCGGGATGGATGAAATAGAGACTCATTTTTGGTGTTTTATGTGACAAGAATGTGCCACTGAAACTTAAGGGTAAGTTCTACAGAGTGGTAGTCAGATCAATGATGTTGTATGTGGCGGAGTGTTGGCTAGTCAAGATCACTCATATGCAGAAGATGAAGATAGCAGAGATGAGGATGTTGCGATAGATGTGCGGGCACACCAGATTAGATATGATTAGAAATGAGGTTATTCGCAACAAGGTGGGTGTGGCTCCTATTGAGGAAAAAATGCAGGAAGCGTGGCTTAGGTGGTTTGGGCATGTGAGGAGGAGGAGCACAAACACCCTGGTGAGGAGGTGTGAGAGGTTGACATTAGATGGACTACGAAGAGGTTTAGGTAAGCCAAAGAAGAGGTGGGGAGAGGTGATTGGGCAAGACATATTGCGCAACTTCAGCTGACCGAGGACATGACCCTTGATATGAAGGTATGGAGGTTGAGGATTAGGGTAGTAGAGTAGGTAGTTTAGAGTGTTCACAACAATAGTATTGGCATTCAGTCTCGCTTTCGGTTGTTATTAGGTTTTTATGACTAACCATTGTTTTCTTTCATTGTTGATCACCTTACTATCTTGTTGTTTTTATTCTGATTTTGCATGGCTTTTTGGTACTGTCCCTTCTTGTCTATATTTTCATTAATGTGGTGCTTATGCTTTCCTGAGCCGAGGGTCTATTGGAAACAACCTTTCTATCCTCACAAGGTAGGGGTAAGATTTACGTACACACTACCCTTCCCAGACCCTGCAGTATGGGATAATACTGGGTATGTTGTTGTTGTTGTTGTTGTTATAAAATTAAATTTGGATATTCAAAAATTTTATGAAAAATACAATAAATTACAGTTATTCTCATGTCAATATAACAAAAAATACATTTCAAAATATTGATCAAAATTTACATCGTTTGAATCTTAAAAAAACGAAAAAGTTCACATAAACTGGAAAGAAATGAGTATTGTTTCTCCATTTAGGTTAGAATATTTTTTTTAATTTTTACTCCTTGAATTTTGGTTTATATGATGATATTTTTCAGAGCCTGTTTGGACATAAGAAATTTTTTCCTTTTTTTCAAAAACATTTCATTTTTTTTTTCCGAAATCAGCGTTTGTTCATAAAATTTTCAATTTTCATTTGAAGATGCATTTTGGAAATTTTTAAAAATTTAAAAAACTCCAAAAACCTGTTTCTCAAAATTTTCACTCAAATCACTCACCAAACTTCAAAAACAACCCAAAATTATATTCATGTTCAAACACAACTCTAAATTTTAAATACCATTTTCAGTTGAAAAAACATTTCACCCTTTTTTGAAATTTTACAATTCTTATGTCCAAACGCCCACTTAGTTTGTTCAAAAGAATAACATATTTAATGATGTTATAAATAGAATTTTATTTATGGTGAATGTCTATAATTTAAATAGATTTTAGGGATTTTACTTGGTGGCTAAGTCACTCTTTCCTTATAAATAAAGGGATCCTATTCCATTGTAATTCATCTCAAATTAATAAGAATTCTCCCTACTTTTTGCTGCAATATTCTTCTTTATTGTTTCATAACACGTTATCAGCACGATCCAAATTTTCCGCCCTCAGGAGTCATGATGGCGCCTACTCGTAGAAGCTAGGCAAGCCGATTATTGCAAATTTATCTCCCTTTTTATTTAAACATATTAAACCATGTAAAATACTAAGTGGTTAAACAATGGAATAGGATTAAACAATCAGAAATGCGGAAGCCGAAACTTAATATTCCAACCAAACATTGCTACATAATTTGAAGTACAATACTACCCAAAACTGGAGTCACATCTTCACAGACAGTCTAAGAACACTACAAACAAAGTCTGAATGAAATACATAAGTCTGTCTCTAAATAAGTAAAAACAGAAAGAGAAAAGATAGGAGGATATGCCAAGGCCCGCAGACGTCTGCAGGACTACCTCGGGTCGCCTGTGTGGACTGAAGACAGCACCCTCACTACGGTACAAATGCTCCAGTATCAGGGATCTTCACACAATGCAGAGTGTAGTATCAGCACAACCGACCTTATGTACTAGTAAGTGTCTAGCCTAACCTCGGCAAAGTAGTGACGACGCTAGGACAGACTACCAAACAAACCTGTGCAGTTAAATCATATACAACAGGGATAGAAGCAGATAATTGCAACTAAAGTTGGGAAGGGAAAACATGCTGCGGAGAGTAACAGATAATAACAGAACAACAGTAGGATATAAGGAATGTCATAAATCAAGTACCAGCAAAGATAAGGAAATAAGAAGAACAGGTACACATGTAATACCGTTGCAGGCGTGCAACCCGATCCCATTTCATATGATACCGTTGCAGGCGTGCAACCCGCTCCCATTTCTTATATTACCGTTGCAGGCGTGCAACCCGTTCCCATTTCATATATTACCATTGCAGGCGTGCAACCCGCTCTCATTTCATATATTACCGTTGCAGGCGTGTAACCCGCTCCCATTTCATTTATCAACACCAATCATAAAAGAATCCCGACAAAGGACGGCAAGGGAAAAGTAATATCACATCGACATCCCGGCAAGGGAACAATAATATTACAATAAACATCCTGGCAAGGGAACAATAATATGACAATAATATCCCGACAATAATATGATAATCCTCATATGAAGCACAATAAACCACAACGGAGTCATAACAATTACAATACAAGACTCACGGGCATCCTTGACACCGACGTATAGATACTCGTCACCATGTCTATACGTCGTAATCCACAGTTAACACGTAGCAAATAAGATACGACTCCTAATCCCTCAAGCTAAGGTTAGACCAAACACTTACCTCGAACTTCCACGGCCAACTCAAGCCTCAAACACCGCTTTTCCTTTAGAATTTGCCTCTGAACAACTCGTATCTAGTCCAAATTGATTTAACAACATCAATAAATGCTAAAGAATTCATACCCAATGCTTAATTATAGATTTCCTATCATTCTTCCCAAAAAGTCAAAAATTGACCACGGGCCCACTTGGTCAAAATACGAAGTTCGAACCAAAATCCGATCACCCATTTACCCACGAGGCCGGATATGTAATTAGTTTCGGAATCTGACCCCAAAACGAGGTCTAAATTCCAATTATACAAAAAAACCTAACTCTACCCAAATCCCTAATTTTCTACCCTTAAGAACATGACTCAGACCTAGAAATCTAATGGGTGTTAATGGAAACTGAAGAAAATGAGTATAAGATTACATACCTATGAATTTGTGGTGAAGTTCCCATTCAAAAATCACCCAATTTGGAGTTTGGAAGACGAAGTTATAGGTTTTGGGTTAAATCCTGTATGTGTTCTTTACTGTTAAATGACTAGGCAAAAATAAGCTACGCGATCGCGACCAAGCCTATGCGATTGTATAGGTTTGACTCTCCTGACCTACGTGTTCGTGAGCTAAGGGTTGCGTTCGCATAGGGTTAAAACTACCCAGCCCCCGACCTATCTCCTATTCTATGCGTTCGCGTCAGCCCGGGTGCGTTCGCGTAGAGTGAACTCCTAAGGCTCCTCGTTCGCACCTGGTTCTATGCGATCGCATAGTGCAAACCTGACTCCTTCCCCGTTTGTGCATTGCGTTTGCGAGTCTTACCACACAATCGCATAGGGTTAAAAACTCAGACACCAGCAATAGCAGAAATACCATATTTCTAAGTCCAAAAACACTCTGACGCCTATCTGAAACTCGCCCGAGCCCTCGGGGCTCCAAACCAAACATGCACGCTAACCTAAAAAATCATACGGACTTACTCATGCGATCAAATCACCAATATAACATCATCAACTATGAATTTAACATCAAAATCATAAAATCACTTAAGAACTTCAAATTTTCCAATTTTCTCAAATACGGAACGATTCATGTCATTTCAAGTCCGTTTCTTACCAAATTTCACAGACTCATCTTAAATCACATATAAGACCTGTACCAGGCTTCGTAACCAAAATACGGGCTCGATACTATCAAGTTTTAAACACGTTTCATTTTCAAAACTCATAAATAATTCCAGAAAATAATTTTCTTTAAAAATTCATTTCTCGAGCTTGGGACCTTGGAATTCGATTCCGGGCATACGCCCAAGTCCCATATTTTCCTACGAACCCTCTGGGACCATCAAATCATGGGTCCGATCCGTTTACCCAAAATGTTGACCGAAGTCAACTTAAATTTATTTTAAACTCAAAATTCATTATTTTTTCACCGATTTTCATATAATGGCTTTTCGGTTACACACCCGGACTGCGCACGCAAATTGAGGTGATGCTGAAAGAGATTTTTAAGGTTTCGGAACGTAGAATTTATTTCTAAAACAAGTGATGATCTTTTGGATCATCACAACGAGACTACAACCAATTGAGTAGAGGCTTTGGGATACGTGCATGTTGCTCAACTTATACATAATATGGAGCATAATGATTACCAATTGTTTCATGAACTTTTCTCAAGAATAAATTCTAGATTTAGGGTAAGTATTTTATCTTATTTTTCTCTTTTAAATTCTTGACATTCTGTAATTTGATTTTAAATACAAGCAAAGACAATAAATTTGATTACAACTCTAATTGAGTTTGTAAGAAAATTATAACCACCTGAAGTGGTAAAATTTCTATGCATTACCATAATCAAATTCATGTATGATTGTGGGCACAAGAAGTACAAACCCATCCCATTAAATTTGCTTCATTCGTATTCCCTTAAGAGAATGTGGTAGCAATATGTAATAAGTCTGAAAGAAGACAAAATTATTATCATGAAAGTATCACTGGATGTGGACGTGGCAATAGACGAAATTATAATCGTCATCACTATGGTAATGAGAATAATAAGGATTCTTAAAATAATCTTTCACTCTTTGAAATTTGTCATTGATTTGACATGAGATTTTGTAAAGCACATATAGATGATTATGATTCATTCATGGTGTGAATGTGACAATATGTTATTTATGAATACATATTCATTCTTGAAAGAATATGAATGTGCTAGTGGTAGTGATATACCACCACACTCACCTCTAAAAGGAGGTTTGAGATAAAATAAGAAAATAATGTCATTATTATGGCATAAATGGTCATTGGTCACGTACTTATTGTACGCCAAAATATTTTGGCATTGTGATTATTAAAAGACAACGGTAATGCAAGAAACAGATATTGCATATAATTTTGACCATAACCATAATGGTATAACTTTCTCTTTAAAAGAGATATTTACCATATGGATGTTGATGAATATGTGGTAGTACCAAATTATTTGAGAGCTCTGGAAGAGCCAATTATTACTATTTTGGAGGAATAAAATTGATTATCAATAAGGCATTATGTTGTAGTAAGTCTCAAAGAAACTTAATTGAGTTTCTAAGGTATTCGCGAAAGCGGTTCGTTATATTGAGACTATAAATAAAGGAAAGATTTAATATCTTCTATTACTACAACTTGTAGCGTGGTAATATGTATGTGAAAAATTACCCGCTATATTCTTCAGTTTGTACTACACAAATAAAAGAATACCACAATAAAGTGGATGTTTATTGATATAAAAATGCATATCATAATAAACTTGGAGTTTATTGATAATTGCACATGTCATGGTATAAACCTGAACTTTATCAATATTGATAATTTATTCAGTTATCATAATTGGTTTAGCCATGTTAATTTAAGTATGATGAGCAAAAATAAAAGAGAATTCACATGGGTAAATATTAAAGAACTAGAAAGTTCTTTCCGAATTATCTTACATTGCTTGTTTTTATTAATTAATAGACCAACTAAAACTGGGATTGAATCCCATGAATGCTGAAAATATCAAAGGTGAATATGGGCCCATTCACCTGTCATGTATACCACATAAGATGCATCTATGAGATGGTTACATGTGCGATTATTATTAACCCGCAACCTGGCCGGTGTTTGCAAGGTAACTTGTTCAGTAATTTAATTTCGAGCATAATTTCCATATTTTCTATTCAAGACAGTTTATCTTGATAAGTTGGTTTACATCATAGTTGGTTTAGCAAAATGATTTATTGAGTGCTTCTGCTTAATAGCTAAACTATTTCTTATAAGAACAAAGTTATTTATATCAGTTTGATAGACATTATATACGAAAGTATATTTTATTCTCCCCTCACAAGTGGTTCAGGGTTAGGAACCAAATAATTCCATCTTATTATTATTGATGTGCGATGTATATTTCTATTAACACTATAATCCACAAAGATGGGTTTCCTAAAGTTAGTTTTTTTTAACATGAGGGGGAAACATGATAAAGAAAAAGTTATGTGGAATGAATTATCATTTGTATATCTAGATCCTCGAATAAGATAATATGAACTTGAGGTTCATAAAAAAAGATAATTCATTTGCAATATATTGCAAAGCATGCCAGGCGCATTTGCTGACCCAAAGAAAGTAACTATATTCTCGTTGCAAATACTTCTATTAAGTCCTAGAAGGACAAAGTCTATGGTATGCTTAAAGCATATAGACAAATCGATTTCAAATAAACTTCTTGATAAAGAAGATGAGTAAATTATCAAAATGATCATAATAAAGGAGGCAAGTGATCTAGAAGATCACGTGACATAATACTTCATAAAATCTCATGAGAGGTTTAGGTACCTGAAATGAATGAAGAGATCTCTATATTATGTCTTTATTAAAAATGTTGAAACCAATATAAAATGTTCATCGACGACATCTATGATACCGCTAAATATATACGAGGATCTTAAGTCTGGAGAAACAATTTCGAATAGAATTGGTTTCATATGAAAGACATGTAGTTTTGAACATGTAGTTCAAACACTTGAAAGTATAAAGTCAATAATATGTGCAATCAGTTTTCGATATCTTATTTGTCTAGCATGACATGAAAACTTGATATGCATCTTATTAAAGTCTATTATATGACTTAACATATATGACAATCCTTGAAGGATTTAAATCGCTTAAAGCATATACAATTAGCGCATATTTGTATCTTGCTATAATTATAAGCATGGTAATATGATAGCAAGATTTTTTACCCCTATGTGAAAATATTGAAATGACGATTCTAACAAGATCATACGAAAGACAATACATCTATTAGGAATGATGATTTCAAGGTGAAACAAATTTGCAAGTTAATATGGTTGATTTGTTTATCAAATCTATACAAACAATATTTTGAAGACAATGTACAAGATTGGAATGCGAAGGCTCAAAGATGTGAATTGATGCTCTCATCATGGGGAGTTAATACGCGTTGTACTCTTTTTTCCTTACAAGGTTTTGTCCCACTGGGTTTTTCTTGCAAGGTTTTTTAACAAGGCAACCAAAAGGCGTATTATTAGATATGTATACTCTTATTCCTTCTCTAGAAATTTTTTCCCATTGGATTTTATTTTGATTAAGGTTTTAACGAGGCACGTTATCTATTGAGTAAACGTTCAAGGGGGAGTATTATAAATAGAATTTTATTTATGGTGAATGTCTATATTTTAGAGAGATTTTAGGAATTTTACTTGGTGACTAAGTTACTCTTTCTCTATAAATAGAGGGATATTATTCTATTGTAATTCATCACAAATCAATAAGAATTCTCCCTACTTTTATCTGCAATACTCTTCTTTATTGTTTCATAACAAATGAGATAATTATAGTCACTTACAAGTATTAAAAAGTAAATTTTTAATTTAATGGTTAATCATACCCCATTACATAAATTGAAACAAAATTACCTTTGCAATAAAAAGGGTGGATGGGTAGTGGGGTTATCCGGCAGTGATGGGATGACCAAGATTGGGTTTTTCCGTCTACTGTCAAGAACCAGCATTTTCCTTTACCCGCATAGAAGAATATCATCATCAAATTTTAGAAGAAACCATTGCAAAAGGATGGTGACGTTAATAGTGGCTACCACCATTGACCCGGCTTCCATTGGACCTGCTTCCGCCCTTTTAGCCATGCCTGGTTGGCACCCTGGTCCGCCTATTCAGGTTTCTAATTCTACCTCTTTCTTCTTCACTGCGTATCATTCCCCCCTCTTTACAATTAATCATCTAAACTTATCAGGGGTTTTGATATATGTTTTCTACACTGCTCCGAATGTGCATATATAGTTTGACTAATTTTACACTGGCTGTGATAATAAAGGGGAAGGGGAGCTTGGCGTACCTCAGAGGCTGAGCCAGAATTTGAAGCTTATGAGTTCGGAATTTTAGTCATTTTAAGTCATTGGGTTCTAAGTTAATAATTTGCACATATTCAATGGACTTTTTAAGACAAATATAGGATTTGAACAAAGTTATTGGGTTCGGTCAAACCCGTAACTTATACATTGCCTCTGCCCCTGCCGTAACCGATAAAGTTGTAGCCACATGAACAGGAGGTCATGGGTTCGAGCCGTGGAAACAACTTCTTGCAGAAATACAGGGTAAAACTGTGTACGCTAGACAATTGTGGTCCGCCCCTTTTCCGAACCCCGCACATAGCGGGAGCTTAGTGCACTGGGCTGCCCTTTGTGATAATGAAGGGGTGCATTGTAAATTTATCTTTGTTTTGTTTCAATTGTAGCAATTCAAGCACATATATATCCTATTTTCACTAATTCAAACGTATTCAAAATTTAAAGAGTATGGTTTCAGGTCTAGGGAACTACATGAAATGAAACGAGAGGTAAAAGACATGCTTGAACTGATAAAGCTGTGATCTTTTTTCTTTTTGTTTATGAATAAGCTTAGGATATGCCAAGTTTTGTGAATCAAGATGTAAGGTTATTGAAACATGATAGAAGCATTGTGAGAGAGGACTACTTGGACAATCGTTGGGAAGAGGCCACGGGCGAGATGGTTGATGAGGTTATCTTTCTTAGCAAGCACACTGCTGCATCTAACCGTCCTGCACTCACTGTTCACCCCATAGGTAGAAATTGCTAACCGCATATGGTTTATGTTCTTTGGATTTGACGGACTTGCCTTTACCAGTATGTTGAAGTATTCAATTTATGTTGATTGTGTTGTGATGAAAAAACTTAGGTGTCCCTCACCTAAAAGAAGGGGAGCAGCCACCAGTAGGGGGGAAGCCTGCCTGGGCCGCACCACCTAATCCACGTATTGGGCCGTGGTTTAGACTTTTGAAATCTATTGCCGACTCACAGAATCTAACTCCTGAATTCGAGGTAATATCCTTGTTTAACTGCCTTTTCTACTTCAATAAGCTCATAACAGATTTCTTTTATATGAAACATCGAAAGTTTTTGTGGTTGGTTTTGACTCAGTGTTGGGGTGTGTACGGTAGATTCGTTTGTTTTACTGCACTTATGAATCAATTTCCTGTGAACATGTTCATCTTAGTTTCTTGTGGTTGGAACCTTCCCCCTGGAGAGTAGACTGTTTCTAGTTTAATTCTCAGTAGTCAAGATTTGGCGGTTATTCTGCTAAGAACTGCTTTTAAATATACTGTCTGAGTGGTAAGAGCCAAGAGGAACCTAGTTAAACTGTTTGTTCTCCTCTGTTAACTACTGGGTTTGTTTTGTCATGACTGACATTTATAGAATTGCAAAATTGTAGGGTTATCAAGGCGAAAAGCATAAAAAAGCTCAAAGGTCCATTGGGGCCTTAAAGCGCAAAGCGCAAAATAAAATGTGGGCTTTTAATAAAAAAAGGCGCAAGGGATAAAAATACAAATATGTATGTCTAGTACAAGACTAATAATTATAAGCATGAACAACAAATGTGGTACAAGAAATTGGAAAAAAAATTAAGCTTATCAGGATAACGCTTATACCTTAAAGCCTTGATGACAACACTGAAGGGCCCGCTAAATGAGGCGAAGCGCTCAACATGTTTTGATCCTCGCTTCAGGGCTTAAGCGCGCCTTTGACAACATTGGATTAATCCATGGGGTTGATAACTTCCATGTTTGCTTGATGTAAAACCACAGTTTCCACTTTATGAGTGATATCAAGTAGTTGACCATAAAGTACTTCTGGACTCCACCTAGCACTAAAGTGAGATAATAATCATGAGGCAAAGGGAGAAGTAGTAACAAATAAAATGATTATTTGTAAGATTTTAAATAGCAGTACAAGTATACATATAAAATTGTACACCTTGATATTTGTAATATAAAACTAATGTAATAGCAACGAAAGGTGACAATTTTCCATGTAAATATTTTGTGAGATAACACTCGTCAAAAAGGATTAGAAACATTAGTATTACAAATAGACGAAGTTGAAAACATGATTTTTTTTTTTTTTGGGTCAAAGAAAAGATGAAATTTATGAATTGCAAAGATATCATCAATATGTATAGTTTCTTTATTTGACTGCTGATCGTTGATACTGCATTTAAGTTTTAACGATTATGTGTCGATGCTGGATCTGAACATAGAATTGATTTTTTCCTTGCACCATGGATTTCGCTTTCAGTACCAAGTGCAATCCTTTTGATATTTTCTAATTTTATCTACTTTGTAGCGTAAGCATCTCCATGTGCGAACCTTTATAGTATATCTATTTCGTGGTGTAGGTCACATTGGAAGCTACACATCATGGACCTTTAACTAATGCACCCACAATGTTTGTTGAGATTGGTATACTTTCTTTTACCTGTCATAAATTTCATTTGACCCTCTGTAATAATATAATAATATTAAGTTTTTTCTCCTTATCGAAAAACAAAGATTGTGTATTTTCTTTCATCGTTAGAGTGATATACCTCATCTAATGGCAAAGACAAATGGCTATGTTTCTATCTAATCAATTGAAAGCTGTTTATTGTGTACTGTGTAGGCAGCACAGAGGAATACTGGAAGAGACAAGATGCCGCACAAGCCATTGCCTTAGTTGGGTATCCTTTTACGCCACAAACTCTTTTGCAATAGTTATTTAGTTTCTCATCTGTTTCTATTGTTAGCAGACCCCCAAATCTTGTTGTTATGCTGAATCATGCATTGGCGTCTGCCAGGCCAATTGAACCCTTTAGCGCTGCATTCATTACAATTTTGGGCTAAAAGAAATCAGAGGAATATCTTTAATTCTCTTTTTCTAAAATAATATTAGAATTCTTCCCTCTTTGTTGGATATCTTTTAACCTTCCCTCAACTGTGGTGTTTGCAGTTAGTTTGGGAAGGACTGGGGCTCAACGGAGGAGCTGCAGTGGGGGATTGGAGCAGGTACAGGCCAATTACTTTTATCTTGGTTATACTGTACTGTGGCTATTTATACTTCAACATTGCTCCAGCTCTTTTTTTTTTTACAAAGTCTGACCTCATGAACATTTGTTAGGCTAGAGGTTCACCTGTCTCCATAAAAACTTGTGTAGCTTTCATCTGCTTTTCCTGTTTAGCAATGCAATATGTTCTCATGGCTAAAATTATTTTCAGCTTATACGAAGATAGCCCCTGAAAAATTATTGACTTCTTCTATAGGGGAAAAAAGAACATAGGATATGATCTCTCCGAGGGAAAATAGACTGTTCTCGCTTGATTATGATATTAATTTCTGACCTTTCTCCAATCATTAATATTTACTTTCAATAAGATGCAGAAGTGGTAGTCAGCAAAAGATCCTCCTAGGAATTGGTGGTGGACATTACGTACCACGGCATATGGATATAGTTCGGTGAGTTCCTCCGCCACCTGAAACAGTTATTCAAAAGTAATGCGAAATAAACAGACATATCCAGGTGAGAACTTTAATCATGGCATCAATGAAGCAGTTCGCTCATATGGAACTCTAATTATTGACTGTGAAAAGTGTCTTTCCTCTTCCCCTTCCCCTTGTGTATAAAAAAACATCTGTATTATCAAAGCTGGAGGATTCTTTGAGGAACATTACATGCTATTAATACGACAGTTCCAGTAATATTTGAGAAATTTTTTCTTTTGTATATACTCGGCACAAGTGGAAAGTAAAGGTTAGCTCTCGTTGGAATTGCTTGTGTTACTTGGCCTCCCTAATCACTACATATTTAAAAAAAAAAAAAAAAAAAAAACCATTCCATCTTCCCCTCATTGGAAAAAAAGAGAGGAAGATAGCTGCTACGAGCTTGAGTCTTCTCCTTGAACTGTTTGGAGTGATTATTGAAATGTAGACTTATTCGTCTTCGTTGATAGGGTTCTAGCTGAAGATTCATAGCAAGCTTATTTCAGTTTATGCTCTTATTATGATTATGTGAATAATGCAGGAAAGATGGAGTTTGGGTTGGACACCTTCTTGCTGGATATTCGTTACCGATGGAGGACCCTGGTCCAACCAAAGCCCAGGCCAATTTGGAGGTGTGTGGAACCTGGAGACAAGCAATTAGAGTTGCGTTTGACACTACTAGAGCAGCTTTTCCTCAAGGAGAAGTACTAGCACATATCGATAACAAGTAAGTTCTCTTGGATTGAGAAAATAATGCATCAAATTGGATCACAAAATATACTTTTATCAGTAGTGAAGAACATTTGTTCTCTCCAACTGGTATGCTTATGCATTAGTTATACCTTTCAACACAACTACTGAATTACTGATCTTAGCTCTTTATCTGTGGATTCAGGAGTTTCAAAGGTTGGCAAAAGAATGCTATAGTCGGATTTTTAGCAGAGCAGAACATTAAAGTTGGAAAACCGAGTGATTTCTACTGATTCTTTTTGGATGATTATTTTACAATTTTCTTTTTTATCTTTTAAGTAAATACTCCATGTGATTGAAACTTTAAGTCTTCAATTAACTGTCTATTTAAAATTTTCTTTTTTTTTTCTTCTTCTTCCATGAATAGTTTCTTCATTTTACTTCATAATTTGTATGAAATGTTCATAGCATATTATGGCATCATTTACAACCCAACTTAGAAAAAAGAATCTCGTGTAACCATATGTAAAAACAGAATAGAAAATTTAGTTAGATTAGGAGCCAGCATATTCCATGTTTTAGAAGGAAAAGGGTCAAATTTACCCCTGTACGGTCGGAAAAAGCTTTAAATGTATCTCTCGTTATACTTTGAGCTAATATATAACTCTGTCGTTATACTATTAGTTTAAATATATCTTTTTTCTGTTAAGTTTTTCCAAAGTGGACATTCAATCCTACGTGGCATGACATTTGATGAGGTGGATGCAACATAGCTTGCCACCTTAGTGCCCCTAACCCATTTTACCCCTGCTTTTTATTTCTTTTTCCACCACTAAAATTTTCTTCCCCTTCACCGCTATTGTCACCATTACTGCTACCTTGAAAAATATTGTATTTCAAATTTTAGTCTTTTATATATGGATTAGGGGAGTTAAGGTGGCATGCCATATCATATTCACCTCATCAAATATCAGTGTCATGTAGGATTGGATGTCCATCTTAGACAAACTTTATAAAGGAAAGGTATATTTAAACCAATAAAAGTACGGTAGTGATATATTTCAATATATAAATATTTTTTTATAGTACGGGGATATATTTAGCGTATAAATATATACAATGTTGATATCTTTAAAAGAACTTATCAACTTCCAAATATCTAATAAGCAAAAGAAGAAAATGGAGGATTTGTGGGGGCTTAATGGAGAAGTACAGTAAACACTACAGACTACAGACTACAGAGGCAGGTAAGGGACACAACAAATGCATGAGTATGACTAAAGACCACTTATGCACATGCATGTGACATAATATCCCCCCCTATATGTTTAGGTGGACCCCGCCCTTAAACCCCGCCCAAGTAAGTAGTAACCACCTCCTTATAATAGCTTCACCGGTCCCCACCATATATATATATATGTCACATCACATGTCATCTCACTTGCATCATTTCACATCAACTCTATACCCAGTCGCCACTACTTTATTTCCGGAAATTTTATTTTGTGTTTCATCAATTTTTTTGCACAATTTTGTGAGCCCAGATTTTTGTGGATCCAGAAGTGTAAGATTGTGGTTCACAAATTTGTGAGATAAAAAGAAGTCTCATACAACTAGTGTTAGTTGTATGAGACACAAAATAAAACTTCTCCTCCATTTCTACTCTCTCCCTCTTTTTTTTTCTAGGGAAAATATTACGTTAAATTATACTCCATCCGTTTCAATTTATGTGAACTTGTTTGATTGAGTACAAAGTTTAAGGAAAAATAAAGATTTTTGGAATTTGTGGTCCTAAACAAGTCAAAAAGAGGCTCAGAGTGTTTGTGTAATTATAGAAGCTTTTCATTAAGGGTACAATTGGAAGTTTAAGCTAAATTGTTTCCAAAATTAGAAATGAGCCATTCTTTTTGGAACGGACCAAAAAGACAAATAGATTCACATAAACCGGAACGGATGGAGTAGTACTATACAAAATTTGATTGAACCTGCAAGGGTAGTTTGGTTCTATATCAGGTTATTTCAAGTTTAATTCTGGAATTATAATTAGGATTATAACCAAGATAGATAATTATATCTTGTATATGAAATAGATAACCCATAATTTTAGTATGAATTTTATCTTGGTTTTAGGTAATACCCAAATTCAAATACTAAACAAATTTAATCCCAAAATCATGTACTAGGATAATCCCTCTAATCCGTATAAACAAGCGGCCCCTTAATCAATCACTAAAAAATCAGCCACTGGCAGTAACTACACCATTAACTTGCTTTAATCAAAATTGGTAACCCAAAAATATTCAAAAACCATGATTCATAGTCCGTTTAGCCAAACGGCTAAAATCAATATATTTGTCATAATGTTTCTTTTCTAGAAAGTTAATTTCTTAAAAATATTTTTGATGGTAAGTTTCTGAAAAGTACTTTTGATGGTAAGTTATTTGTGTTAAGCTAATTTAGTTGAAAAACACTTCTAAGAAGCAGTTAATGTTTGACCAAGTTTTTAAAAAATGCTTCTAAGCATTTTTTTTTTCTTCTCAAAAATGATTTTCAGATAAATACTTTTGGAAAGAAGCTACTTTTTTGTGCTTTTCCAAAACTGTTTCTGCTTGTATTCAAAAACCCTCCTTTTTTTTTTCTAAACACTTAATCTAACACTTCAACTTTGGAAAAATCACACTTTTTAAGTTTGGCCAAACATGCTATCAATTAATTCGAATATTAAAAGCTTATTAAGAAAATAAAGGGTTTGTTTATCGAAATATTTTCCTTTTTCAGATTAGAACTTTGAAACATTCCGTTATGAGTGTAAAGGGTTCTCTCAAATTCATTTACAGTGATATAAACACAAAATAATTGTATAACTTGAGAACTAAACCAGTTTCTGAGATATTTATGTATTATCTCCCCCTCCCCCTCCCCCCAAAATTCCAACCCACACTTTGAGTGGTTATTTACTCTGGCAGTCTCTTTGTACTATTCAGTTCGCCCTGTTGCAGCTACGCTGTCAGCGATGAAGAGAGAAATTGCTCACAACGGGACAAACCGACCTAGATGGCCCACGTGTACGTCCAATCACATCACCACACGTACTCCCACTTGCACAAATCATGCCACGTTAGAACCATAATCGAGATTCCGGAACAAAAATGTAGTTATTTTGGACAAGTAGCACCTTAATAGGTGTAAAAAAAGATGATATTTTTATATATAGCTCCCAAATACTGGGCGCTATACATTAACGTTACCTGTGCCGTTAATGTATAGCGCCCAGTATTTGGGCGCTATATATAAAAAGCTAGCACTAATAATATAGCGCCCAAATATCTGGCACTATACATATTTTATAAAAATCGATAGTCTTCTTCGAGACGACGATTCTGCTTCATCTTCCTCAATATTTAACATTTTCTTTTTCTTGGTCCCCCACTCCCATACCCGCTGCCCCACCATTTTAAAAAAAAAATTTGGGTCCCCCGTCACATAAAAGGTGAAGAATATAGGTCCCACATTCGAGTAGAGCTTCGTATTATTGTTGATTCACACTTCCGGAGTCAAAATTCAATCTATTTGCTTTCCGAAAATTCTAAATCGAGGTATTTCGGTTTATTTTAAGTTGAAACTTTTATAATAATGCATATTATTTGATTTGTATGTGTTCTATTTCGGTTTGTGTTTTTTTTCGAAACTAGTATGTTAAATTTATCCGGATTTAATATTAGTGTTTTATAAAGAAATATAAATTTGTCAAATAAATTTGTCTGTTAATATCCTGATTTATATATGTGTGTTTTTATGCCGTTTTGTGTTTTACTTGCAATTAAATTTATTTGTTGTTTATGTTTAGTTTAGATTATTTTTTAGCGTATTAAAATCTAGACATTTTTAGTGTAGTAAAATGTAGATCCTTTTAGCGTCGTAAAATTTAGAGCCTTGTAGCGTAGTAATGTGTAGTATTTTGGTTTAGAATTCCTTTTGTTTAAGTATCTTATACTGGTAGTCGAAAATGCAAACTTTGTATAATTAAGTTAATAATTGTATCAACACACATAATTACTAATGTTAATTTGGTGCCACTGGGCCTCAAAATATCGAGCCCGGAACCCATAGGTATATATATATATATATAATTTTACAATTAAGTTATTAAAAATATGAATTTAAATTATAAAACAAACATATAATTATTAATGATAGTTTGGTGCCACTGGGCCTCAAAATATCGAGCCCGAAACCCATAGGTATGGCTTTACTAGCAGTTGGGTACTTGGGACAGGCGAGGGGACTTGACCCCATCTCCGTAGCACTTTCCTATTCAACGTTATATGGCATGGTACCGCACTGTTTTTCGACTTTTTATCGGGAACCCAGTTCATCAGGCACACGATCGGTACGTCCCATACGCCGGCAGACACGAGGCCCTGGTATGTTTTCTGTTATTATTAATTATATACCTATAATTTAGTGCCAAATATGTAGTTTATATTTCTTACTTTGTGCAAGCGATTGGATTGCATACCGTCTATCATAAGGGGCAGCAGATGCAGAGTCATGTCCACGATCCTGTGGCCATGCAGGAGTATAGTCGTTGATTCATAGATGTGGCTGCCCAGACACTGCAACGAGCCCGATCGGATAAGCGTTTGGCACACGAGGCTGATTATATGGACCCAGCGCAGTACCAGCGAGGTCGTGGTACCCCATGAGCTGGACGTGTCCGACGAGCTGGTAGTGCCGGAAGACGTGGTCGTGGGCGTAGAAGAGGTGGTCCCCAGCAAGGGGGCGTTGAGGCTTCTGCTGATGATGTTGCTGCTGATATGGCAGGTGGTATTCATGAGACGGACATGTCGTCTTATAGCCTTGGAATTTATCGCACTCCGGTGACATCGCAGGTGACCCCATCGGGTCAATTATTGATCACGGGATCAGATATTCAAGGAGTGGATTGGAGTAGATACTTCTCAGGCCCGTTTATCACTGATGAGGAGCGACCAACCCGAAATTTTTATAGTGGGCACCAACTGAGTTATGGCTCCACATCACATGCGGAGGTATGAGTTTATTAGTATTGAATTTGAATTTGTTTTAACTATAACTTATTTATTTTCTTTAACTTTATTAATTTCCTTTTTAAGGCTTCATGCGATGCTGCGACATATGACTACATTCAGGATCCAGACACGATGATGGTAAGACAATATAAATTGTTGTGAATTGTTATGTAGTTTTCTATACTAAGTTTCATATTATTATGTAGCCTTCTACTAGACCTGACATCACCACCGATACATGTCATCCTGCACCGCATCCGGCTATAAGGAGACGACTTGATGATGATGATCCTGATAGTGCACCCGGGCGGGAGGGTATGCGGCTGCATTGAGATACACCGGATGCGGGACACATTAATTCGGCCTTCCTTTTTTTTATTTGATGTAAATAATATTTTTGTATACATTAACCACAATATTTAATTGAATATGCCCATTACTTTTTTTAGTTTCCCATTCGTTTGATAGTTTCATATAACAACACAAGCACTTAAACTTAACCTCCACTTCAATTAAAATAAAATTTAGTACAACAAACAAGGAAAACATTACTACAGCACATACACAAGCACAAACACAAACATAGTAGGCCAATATAATAAAAATACATGAAATATGAAAAATACACTAAACACATACATGCCAATGTTTAGCTCAGGTTGTCATTTATTCTCCGCTCCACCCACTTAAATCGTTCTTCCAGTTGTTCTTTTTCTTCTTCTACCTCTTTCAGTTTCGCCTTCAGCTCCGCAAGTTCCCGTTTATATTTTTTTTACGTTCCTTTTGTGCTTCACAACTCCATTGTGTTTTCCATTTTTCTTCTCCCACCTCCTTCAGTTTCGCCATCAAGTTTGGAATAATTTTATTGTTTTCTTTTTCATGTTCCCATGGTCTTAAACACACATTATGAAGATACTGCAGTTGTTCTCTGTAGCATTCTTGATAACATGGTTCATCAATCCATTCCTCAAAATAACAAATAGGTTCGCCAGGAACCTTGTAAAACTGGTTCATACAGTGCCAGTAGCGGCGTCCAACTTCACCACCGTCCCAACAATTTTGCATAAAACATGCTTTTCCACACTTGCATTTTGGTGGACGAAGAGGTTGAGCCATTTTGTGAAATATTTGCTTTTAGTAAAAAACAAGATACTTTTAATGAAATATTTGCTTGTAGTAAATTTTGAGCACACAAAATAACTACAATGATCCCGTTATTTATAGGCGAGACAACACACACATAACGTAGTGTTCAACCGCGCTAAATACATAATGTACTATCTAATGGCGCTATATTTTGCATGTTAAATATCATGATGTTGACAAGACAACTTTATGTCAGCTGGTCAGCTTTTTCAGTTCGACAAGACAACAAACACATAACGTAGTATTCAACCGCGCTAAATACATAACGTACTATCTAATGGCGCTATATTTTGCGTGTTAAATATCATGATGTTGACAAAACAACTTTATGTCGGCTGGTCAGCCTTTTTAGTTTGACAAGACAACACACACATAACGTAGTGTTCAACCGCGCTAAATACATAACGTACTATCTAATGACGCTATATTTTGCGTGTTAAATATCATGATGTTGACAAGACAACTTTATGTCAGCTGGTCAGCTTTTTCAGTTCGACAAGACAACACACACATAACATAGTATTCCACCGCGCTAAATACATAATGTACTATCTAATGGGAAAGTACAAATCATAATTAACAAGCATAATTTTATTTCATAAATCTTGCAACATAGACATAACAACTGATTATTACAACATCAAATCATGGGTAGTTAGGTACACTAGAAGAACACCCACCACGAGCTTGATCAGTTTTGCCACCCAAATCAGCTGAAGGACATTTACGACGGTCGTGTCCTGTTTGCGAGCATATACCATATTTGCGCGCATAAACGGTATCACTAACATCCATTTGGTTCTGTATACGCGTTCTCTTTTGCACCTGTATTTTATGCAAATAAGACTTGTTACACACCATTTTAAATGGTTCTGGAGGCCAATAATGCTCAGCACCCACTGGCTGCAACTTACCACTGTATGTGTTTAGGTACTTGGAAACACTATATTGTTGATCAACATAGTTGGTCTCAGCATAACCAACACGTTGAAAACACTTGATGGCATGTGAGCAAGGCATGTGGTAGATGGACCATTTTCCACAAGAGCATAACCTTGCTGATTCATTTATAGTATGTACATTATTACCCCGATTATTATGGATGGCGGTGCGAACTTCAAAAACACCTCTTTCGTTATCATACTGCAAAAATGAATGTCAATGTGCTCGCCATCTGTATTTCTCAAATCTCTGCATCGGCACTGGCATAAATTCAACACCCATTTCCATCAATTCTGTTGCAACTGCAGACCGTTCAACAAACCTCTCCACCATATGCTTGAACGACATCCGTACCATGGCTGTGACGGGCAATTCTCTTGCCGACTTCAATAACCAGTTGAAAGACTCTGACACATTTGTAGTAAGAATTCCCCATCGTCTGCCACCATCCGCATACAAAGTCCACTTTTTCGGATGATGTCGCATTAACCAACAATAGGCTGCCTCGTCTTCTTGCCTGATAGAATTCATATGCCTTCGGAATTTATGTTGTTGGTGGTCTGTTACTGCCATCCACATCAAATCATGTAGACCCTTGTTGGGATGTGCCTTCTGGAAATTGGCCTTAAAGTGCCTCACACAGTAATGGTGGTATGCATAAGGTTCTTTCCATGCAGGAAAGTTCTCCACAGAACTTAATATACCACCGTGCCGATCGGATATTAGACAAATACCTGAACGTTATTTGACAACATGCTCTTTCAGGTGGTTCAAAAACAGCGTCCACGTCTCTGTGCTTTCATTGGCACAAATAGCAAAAGCTAGAGGAAATATCTGTCCATTAGCATCTACTGCCACGACTATCAATAGCTTGATATCATACTTTCCATAGACATAAGTTTCGTCTATGGATATTACGGGCCGGCAATGCGAAAAACCATCAATTGCTGGCTTAAACGCCCAGAACACGTAATTGAATATGTATTCTGGTGTTCCCGAACTCCGCTCAAGCTTCCATTCAACAACTGTCCCGGGGTTAAAGTGCGGCCATGTACTTTGGCAGAGATGCAAATGACTTATCCCAATTACCGTAGACAATTTCAAACGCTCGTTTGCGCTCGAGAAATGCCTTTCTTTTCGTAATGGTATGGCTATATTCCTGGTGGACTAATGTAATGCACTCTTTGATTTTATACCTTATGGGCGCTTCGAGGTGCGGAATACGTACAAGATAAATCAAGTCAATATCCAAGTTGAAGTGATTCCCGTTGAATGTGTCCATTTCACATGTGTGGGTGGGAATATATTTACCTACTTTCCACATACCTGTCTTCTTCTTAGTTGCAAGCAACATCCAATTATATGGCCAAAACCACCTGCGTCAAACAACCTTGTATACCATCGGACTTGACTCCCATACCTGCATCTCACGACACTCTTTTACGTTGTGTATTTTACAAGCCTTGCTTACGCGCGCTTTATCAGGAAAAAGCATCCCCTTTGCAAGCACCGTTGGTCTAGACTCATCCCACATTGCTGTCCGAATTTCATCAAAATCCCTTGTGAGAGCTTCCACATCCGGCACGATTGGCAAGTTATCAATGTAAGGAATCTCCCTTGAATGAAATGGCACTTCTGACTCGTACACTCTTCGTCTAGGGGGCCTCTCTTCAAATAAGGCCTTCCTCCTCATCCTGCGGATCACCATCCTCACGAGGAAAGGGTGTCTCGTCTCCGGATTCATCGGCATTGTTATCGTAATCACTGTTCTGTTCCTCACTCTGTGCATCTGCCAGATCCCGATGTAATACGTCGTTTTCGGTCAATTGAGTGAGTACGGGTGGTTCAACTTGCTCGTTTTCACTGCACAACCAACAAAAATATAAGCTACTGAATTAATAAATGATTTCCATATGGCTATATCACTTCACTTACAAGTCGTAATGTGATGAAATTCCATGATAGACGTTTTTAATTAGATGATGACTACCGGATGGGCCACTTGTAAAATTGATATCCGGCCGGTACCCCCTATTAAATATATAAGCGTTAATACAAATTCAATACACAAAAAATATACATAATTAACACAAATGAAAATTGAAGTTTACTACTCGTCTTGTAAATTATGGAAAGCAGGGTATAAATTATTTTCTCGCTGCTCATTCGCCGGCGGTGATAAGTTTAAATCAAGGAAGACACTTTCATCCGGAACCTATCCGGCAAAAACTGCTCCAGAATAACCACCCGATGACTAGAGTTTATCTCTACTACGCACAACCTCGTTTTTTGGAAGGCCTTCGACCTTCACGTACATCTCCAACATTGTAATTACAAGAAATTCCTGGCATTCATATGGAGTCCTTAGAAAATCACTCAAAGTTTCATCCTCGTCGATGTTAAACGCCAAGTAAAAAGCAACTCCTTGCGGAGTGACGAAATACGGATATCTTCCGGTTACTTTAAGTATCACTGAATGTTTCATCACACTCATTTTTTTGCATAACAACGATATCAATTTATCATACTCCATTGTAAGTGGCAATTTAACATGACACTGAGCAGGTAAACTGTAGCCCACAGAGTTATTCTCCATCACAACCTCACCCACCCCCCCCAATATAATGAAACTCTTATTCTACGCTCTTCAGACATAATGAAAAAATGCTGGAGAATTTAACAACAATAAATGTTTCAACAAGAGTATGAAAATGGCTAGCCGGGAAATTTCTATGCTATACACCTTTTGAATGAATTTCTATACAATCGAGCTAGGGATTTTCGACCCTTTCTCCAATGAGTCCAGAACCAAAATGTGGTTCTTTTGGACAAGTAGCACCTTAATAGGTGTAAAACAAAAGATAACATTTTTATATATAGCGCCCAAATACTGGGCGTTATACATTAACGTTAACTGTGTCGTTAATATATAGCGCCTAGTATTTGGGCGCTATATATAAAAAGGTGACACTATATGTATAGCGCCCAAATACCCGGTGCTATACATAAAAATTTATGTATATGGACGCTATATACCTTTTTCCTAGCTCCACTAATAATTCCTGACTTCAATAATTCAAAAGCGTATAGTGCCCACTTTTTGGGCGCTATATATAAAAAAAATCTGGCTAGCCATTTTCTATATAAAGAGGTTAGGATTGTATAAAAATTCATTCAAAAGGTGTGTAGCATAGAAATTTCCCGGCTAGCCATTTCCATACTCTTGTTGAAACGTTTATTGTTGTTAAATTCTCCAGCATTTTTTTATTATGTCTGAAGAGCGTAGAATCAGAGTTTTATTATATTGGGGGGGAGAGGGTGAGGTTGTGATGGAGAATAACTCTGTGAGCTACAGTTTACCTGCTCAGTGTCATGTTAAATTGCCACTTACAATGGAGTATGACAAATTGATATCGTTGTTATGCAAAAAAATAAGTGTGAGGAAACGTTCAGTGATACTTAAAGTAATCGGAAGATATTTGTATTCCGTTACTCCGCAAGAGGTTACTTTTTACTCGGAGTTTAACATCGGCGATGATGAAACTTTGAGTGGTTTTTGGAGGACTCCGGATGAATGCCGAAAATTTCTTGTAATCACAATGTTGGAGATGTACGTGAAGATCGAAGACCTTCCAAAAAACGAGGTTGTGCGTAGTAGAGATAACCCCCAGTCATCGGGTGTTTATTCTGGAGCATTTTTTGCCGGAAAGGTTCCGGATGAAAGAGTTTTCCTTGATTTAAACTTATCACCGCCGACGAATGAGCAGTGAGAAAATAATTTATACTCTGCTTTCCATAATTCACAAGACGAGTGGTAAACTTCAATTTTCATTTGTGTTAATTATGTATATTTTTGGTGTATTGAATTTGTATTAAAGCTCATATATTTAATAGGGGCTACCAGCCGGATATGAATTTTACGAGTGGCCCATCCGACAGTCATCACCTAATTGAAAACGTCCATCATGGAATTCTAAATTAAAATACTACACATTACTACGCTACAAGACTCTAAATTTTACTACGCTAAAAGGGTCTACATTTTACTACGCTAAAAATATCTAGATTTTACTACGCTAAAAAATAATCTAAACTAAACATAAACAACAAATAAATTTAGTTGCAAATAAAATACAAACGGCATGAAAACGCATATATATAAATCAGGATATTAACAGACAAATTTATTTGAAAAATTTATATTTTTTTTTATAAAACACTAATATTAAATCCGGATAAATTTAACATACTAGTTTCGAAAAAAAAAACACAATCCGAAATAAAACACATATAAATCAAATAATATGCATTATTATAAAAGTTTCAATTTAAAATAAACCGAAATACCTCGATTTAGAATTTTCTGAAAGCAAATAGATTGAGATTGACTCCGAAAGTGTGAATCAACAATAATACGAAGCTCTACTTGAATGTGGGACCTACGTTATTCACATTTTATGTAACGGGGGACCCAATTTTTTTTTTAAATGGTGGGGCAGCGGATATGAGAGTGGAGGACCAAGAAGAAGAAAATGTTAAATATTGAGGAAGATGAAGCAGAATCGTCGTCTTGAAGAAGACGATCGATTTTTATAAAATATGTATAGCGCCGGGTATTTGGGCGCTATACATATAGTGTCAGTTTTTTATGTATAGCGCCCAAATACTGGACGCTATACATTAACGGTATAATTAACATTAATGTATAATACCCAGTATTTGGACGTTATATATAAAAAATATCATCTTTTTTTTACACCTATTAAGGTACTATTTATCAAAAAAAAAATCACATTTTAGTTATGGATTTTCTCCAATGGCGGTCCACATGCCTTTCCCACAACCCCATTGCTCATTTACTCTCCGGCCGCACCAAATCACTGCTGTCCGTACATTTCCCTAAATATCCTATCTTATTATCTAAATCCAACTACAACGCCTACGTGGCCCTTCTTCAACTACATTCGCATTCCATCTCCAGCATCCATATTCAAGGATATTCATTAAAAATGATTATTGTCTCTTCAACACGCTTCTCACGCAGGCTTCATTCAATTATTTTTCATTGGCCATGCACAAAAAATTCAGTACACTCTAATTCAGGGCTTCGAGCGGCTCTAATACCAATATGAAAGAAAACATTATAGTATGTTATGTAATTGGCTTTACAAAATAATACTACGTTCCTATTCTTTTTAGTTTTCTTACTTCTCACATTAAACGTTTAATTAGAGGTAATTTAGTCATAGTAGATATTCTTTTATAAAATTTAGTATTTTCTTAATGAGCGTAATAAAAGCAAAGAGTATAAAACTATGAATGATCTTTGTGCAGACGCACGCTTTAAAATGAACCAACAACAATAATATGCTAGTATATTCTTACCGTGTAGGATCTCAAAAGAATAATGTGTATGCAGATCCAACACTTACCTACGGAGGTTGAACCATAATGGATAATGCAAGTTCTATCATTGATTAAGCAGTTAAGGAAGAAAATGGATAATTAATGCAACGAGTAGAAATGAATAGTACACCAACACGTACACAATTAACATTTCATAAGTTGTTCCCTATACTTCGTTCACAATTAACTTGACTTTCACAATTAAGATACACTTGCATAAATATCTAAATATACCCCTCGCCGGGAAGTTAAACAAAAAGAAAAAGTAATTAGCGTGGAGAGGTCAGTTACATTTCCATATTGAAATTATAAACATCAAACCCTAACTCCAGCCAAATCTAAAACAGGTCTAAACTTAAAAATATGAGAATTTAATATACATACCAAACATATATAATTCTCCACTTCTTTTCTCAAAATTCCAACTTCGTTTATTTTTATCTGATATTTTCAAAGGTTAGAAAAGGAGAAAAAGATCAAGGGAGAAAATTAAGGGAATGATCATTTTCACTCCACTGTGTTTGACTCCAGTAAGATTGATCAACGGTTCCCGTTAAATCATACAGCCCATGTTCACCATCTCCACCCCCACCTCCAGTTTGCCAATCTAGTGGAGCGATCTCATTGTTGTTTACCCTGCTCTGCTGTAACCCAAACTCGACCCGACCCGTTTGATTCATGAAACCAGTATCCATTTGTTCCATCTTCAAGTCATTAACCGGCTGATCTGTTCCCACCATCTTCGCCGGTTGATTCCAATGCTCATTTGAGTTCTGGTTTTCCGGCAACCGGTACGCCGGCATCTCCATCATGTTAAACCCTACTACCGATGGATCGTTCGACGACGTCATCAGGTTCGTAAAGTTCCCAATGTCCTGGAAAATATGGCCTTCGGCAGAATGATCTATTAATGGCTGATGATCAAAGCTTGAGTTCGTACTAGTAGGTAGGAAGAAGTTGGATTCGTGAAAGTTGAGAAAAGTTGAAGCTGAGTTTGAAGAAGCTGCCGACACAACCTCAGCGGTGGCAGCACCGGAGGTATTCGCTGCTGCGGCGGCGGTTGTGGTTGCAGTAAGGCTGGAACTTTCACTGCTAGAATTAGAGTTTGACTTATGTTCCTCCGAAGCCTCGTCGGCAGCTTCGGCAGCAGCGTCGGAAGGAGGAGCGGGCTTTGGTTTTGAACGCTTGCTTTTCCGGCAGCCACCACCGACGGGAACGTTACGGAGGACTCCTCCTTTAGTCCAGTATCTCCGGCAACTTTTGCAGAAGTGTCTCGGCTGAGAAAGATTGTAGTTATTATAGTAACAGAACTTTGTGTTTGGAGAATCACAACGTGGACACTTTAAAACTTGCTGGTTTTGGTGATTGTTAGGCCTTAACCTCCTGTCTCCTCCACCACCAAAAAACCGTCCTCCACCGCCGCCGATCGGATGTATATCTTGCATTTCTCAAACAAATACTGTAAATATGAACGTAGCAGCTTATATTGGCGTTTTCCCGGTGAAGTTTCCGGCGAGATTTCACATTTGCCAACTTTAAAACCTGCGACTCTGAGTATAGCAGCTTCTTTTAAAGCAGAGAGATTTATCTGACAAATATCCTTTGCATATCTTCCAAAAAAATAGTGTTAACTTATATTTAAATGTTTTTATGATTAAAAACAGGAAAGAAGACGAAAAGACATAAATGTCCCTAATGTACTGTTAAATTACTATTCGGACTCTGCGGAAAATGTGGAGTCCATTTTGTTTGTGTTTCTTTGTTGTTACGACGATGGTTGAGTGAGTGGGGGTCGACATGGTTCGACCGTGATGTGACCGTACAGTCCGTGAAAATGGGATGATTTGTGTTGTGTGGACGAGAGTGACACGTGAACGGTGGAGAGTGAGTTGATTATTAACGATTACGAATCATAGGGTGTTGAGTTGTCGGCCAATACGATATTTCTGTAGTGGGTAGCTTGGTGTCAGCTACAACAGATCCACAACTTGCCACGTTGTTGTTAATCCGCTTTGTTTATGGGTTGCTGGCGGCAACTGTTTTGATGTTCCTTTGTTTGCGAAAAATCTTAAAATCACACTAGTTTGATTAAATTTAGAAATAATTCTTGACATCTTATCAAAATACAAGTATCAAAATACAGGCGGACAATATTTCTTTTTTCTTTTCTATCATCTACAGTTTACACTATCACTATTTGTATATCATGCTTCTTTATAATTTTAAAATTAAGTAAATAATCTTTTTAGATTTTTTATGTATAAATAACAGATCTATTACGTATAAAAATAAATTTTTTATGTGCAAAAAATAGATAAAATTATAAAATTAAAAAAAATTATGAAGAGCCACGAAAAAAATTGACCTAGAGAATAGGAGAGGAAGGTATTTGCGTAATATGAAGTTCCTGAAATGACGTCAACATATTGTTTATACTACAATTTGGATGAGCCAGAACAGAAGTTAAGGCCCACTCAAGGATTACTTTGTATTGTGACCAGTTGAATTAGTTAACCACTATTGGACGTGTTTAATATCAAAAATGAGTCAAAAGTAATATAGGTAGTCCAATTTGGGTAAGAAATTGTTGGCGAAATGACTTCTTGGCCACTTAAACCTTGTAGGGCTTTTGAAAGCCGATACATAAACTTTTGTCTTTCCCATTTAAACACTCAAACTCCTGAAACCTATAACTAATAAACACAATTGACCGTTGACCCATCCCATGTGGCGTCAGTTGGTCCTAGTCAGCCCCCTGCGTGAATGTCACGACTTTTAGGAGCGCGAGAGACCCCCTTCCTAACGCCCAACGGTAAAAAATAGGGCCTATTTAAGTGAGGTCTTATTCTTTCAATTGGATACACATTATCCCTCTATTATATGCATTTGAAGCTTCATTTCGCCTATTTCTTAAAATCTGAAGTTTTCTTTAATTTTTTTTTCTTTTTCCAGATTGTGATAATGAATCAAAGTCCTGTATTTTGTCATTGTGGAGTCGAAGCTCATATTTGCATCACTTGGAAGCTAACAAATCCAGGAAGGAAGTTTTATGGGTGCTCAAACTATGGTCGAGCCAATTCTTGTAATTTTTTTAGGTGGTTTGACCCACCTCTTCCAGATCACTATAAACAGGTGATTTCTGGGCTGTTATCAAGAATTAAAGAGAGAGATCGACTACAACGTAGTAAGAGGGTGAAGATCATTGTAACTTTAGTTGTTGTAGTAGCACTAATAATTATACTTTTCTTCTTAGTGTAGTTAGCACTAACTTCATAACCCTATATACAATGATAATGACGGAATGAATGATGTACTTTTTGTGGAATGAAAAGCAATTTTAACATAAACAAGCACACATATATAAACAACCAAGTTCGATCAGCCTTCTTGGTTGACAAAATTAGTACTGAACTGCTGTCTAGTAGCAGAAATAGTTTAAACATTGTTCCAAAAGAAAAGTCATAGTTAAACAGATTTAAGTTAACCTACAAATTAAGTTCTGCAATTAACAGACTTAACTTACCACAAAAACAAACAATCAGTCAGCTTCAAGGTTGAGATTGGTTGATGTTTTGCTGAGATTGGCTCAAGTTTGGACATGGAGACTGCTTGGCTGAGATGAAGAATGGACTTGAGGTTGGCTAAGGCTTGCTTGAGTTTGTTTTCTCCTCAACTGTTGTTGAAGTTGCCTTTGTGATATAGCATTTCTTCTTTGCCACCTTAGTCCAGGTGCACTGTATCCAAGATCGATATTGGTCTGCCCAGCATCCACTACTTTTGTAGGAGCAGAATGTGCCCTATCTCTTGCTCCACACTGCTTATGAAGCCAAATTAGTACCCAAACTACTAATATATAAATAAAAATTCAAATCCTTAATGATCTTACCATTTCTATCACTGTTCATGTATCACTAAACAATATACCAAATCCAGTAGTTCTTGGTCTTCCTCGTAGTCCACTACCTCTTGGCCTTCCTCTAATACTAGCTATAATATCCTCAGAAGTTCTTGATCTCGTACTTCCAGTATCCTGATGTAAGATAAAGTACTTTCTTGTAATTTAAAAATTTTGGTCCTAATACAGATTAACTAAATTAACTAAAATGAATACTTACAGATGTACTTGCAACAACTGATGGTTGAGTATTTCTGTCCCTGGCAGTTCCAGAATCACTTGTAGGACCTGATTGTTAAGTTGTTGTTTGAGCAGCCTGTGATGGTTGGGTAGCACCAGCATTACTGGTTCATGTTGTTCCAAATCCTTGTCCTTTATGAAATTTCCAAAATAAAAAATGAGATATAGAAACAACCAAAGTACAACACATAATCAGATACAAATTGAATGCATTACCAGGATAGGACACCCCTTCTTGTTATGACCTACTGTCTTACAATTAGAGCATGTCATTGGTGTCCCTTTCCTTGATCTCTTACCAAACTTCTTCTTAGGTTCATCTTGAGCTCTTTTTCTATTTTTCTTAGGTCTACCAGGCATCTTGGTAATCACAGGAGGCTCAACAGTTAGATTCTGTATTGATGGCCACATCTCCATGTTGGTTACTGGCTGTATGTGCAACTAAAAGCCTTCAGGTATGTTTCTTTCTTGTACCAGTGGGTTACATAGTCAGCAGACTCAAATATCTTAAAAAATATTGCACATATTGCATGGGAGCATGATATTCCTTTGAGTTGCCATGATCTACATATGCATGTATTGTTGGAGAAGTCAACAATATGTTTTTAAACCCCATGTTGTATCTCATACCCAGTATCCCCATTCCATTTAAATTCATGCTTAACAACATATTGAGATTGTTCCTCTATGTACCCCATTGCCATAGAAGATACATCAGAAATCCACCTTGTTGCAAATTCTCTCATGGTAGTCATCCTCTCCATCAACTTCACTCTAATCTCTTCTAACATGGTTATGATAGACTTGTGCCTAACGTACAAGATCCAACTGTTAAAGGTCTCACACATGTTGTTCTCCACAGAATCACATTTACTCCAATCTTTGAAGAATGTTCTACACCAACATTGTTTTGGGTATCTCAGCAAGTCCTCAATGATCTTACTATCACCTAATTCTGCCAGCTCAACTATCTTAGCCTTCAAATATGCTTCAAATTAAGCCCTTGCACAGGCCCAAAACTTCTTCCTTCTTTCCTCCCCTTTCCACTTTTGTTTCCAGTTGCTCCATATGTGTCTTGAGCACATTTTGTGCTCAGCATTTGGTAACAACTCAGAAACAGATGCAACAAGTCCCTTAAGCAACAAAAAAAAATTAGAATATCAGAAACATATATAAAGTATCCAAGTAATTAAAAGAAGACCAGGGGTGTAGTATATACCTTTTGCATATCAGAAATTATGGTCAGCCCCTTACCTTGGGATTCAGTGAGCTGTAGATCATGCATCAGGCACCTAAAAAACCATGACCATGTGTGCTTTGTCTCCTTTTCCACCACTGCCCAGGCAACAGGGTACATTTGGTTGTTACCATCTTTACCAATGCATGATAATAGCTCACCCTTACACACACCCTTTGGAAATGCTCTATCAAAGCTAATAACATTTCTACACCCTTTCAACCAACCAACTTTACAAGCATGTAGACAAATATAGATACCCACAAACACCTCCTTACTAGGTATTGTCTTATTGGAGGTCTTCACAAAAACAGTGCTGCCAGGATTTGTAGACCTCAACATGTCAGCATAATCATATATTCTGGCAAACTCCTTCTTGTAATCACCAAGATATTGACCCATGACCTGATGTTTAGCCCTAGCACATATGGATTTTCCAACATACATAACATACTTTATCCTAATCAAATCCTACAACTTCCTAAGCTTAATGTCAGGTTGGTTGATAATCTTGTCCTTGAAATGTTTAGCTACCCATGTTGTATTAGACATCTTGTTTTTGGTTGCTCTAAAACACTTATGAACAGGATAGTAGCTCTTGACAATGAAATTCCCTGTGTGTCCCTCCAAACTTCCCAAAATATGCCATCTACATCTTGTTGAGTTCACACATTTTGCCCTAACCCTATGTTGTTCATTAGGCCTCAACTTAATTTGAACTCTTCTTTGTACAGTATAATCTTGCAAAGCAGATCTGAACTGTTTCACATTTTCAAACACCATTTCCAACTGGAAATAAATTTTCTTACAAGCAGGATCAAAGTGTACCCTACTGCTGTATCTTCTTGGTTGAGGGTTATGCACCCCATCTTCTTCATCTACTTCATCATCTGTATCCTCACTACTTGGATCTGAACTGTCCAGATATTGCTCATCCCCTCCCAACTTTCCAGTATATTTGAATCCCATATCTTTATACATGTCTTCAAAACCAGGGTCTATACCTACAGGTCCACTAGGTATCTCATCAGTATTAACTTCAGAAGATCTTAATTTACTACTCTTTGCATTCACTTTAGCCTGTCTAGCAGCAACAACTTCAGGTTCTAGGTCACTTGATCAGAACCATATAATGACTCATCTATATCATCATCATCATCATCTTCAGAAATAGCCTCATAATCTTTATCACTCTCAGTACTTAGCTCATCACCCTCAGCATCACCCTCAGCATCACCCTCAGCATCACCCTCAGAATTAGTTGCTAAATGAAAGGTATAGAAGTCACCTTCATCTTCACTAGACTCTTCTGTTTCAGAAGAACTTTCAGCAGCCCTCTTTTTACCCTTCCCATGAATGTTATCACCCCTATTTATATCATTGTTAGGTGAGTGTGTTGCCCTAGCATTAACATCACTTGTTTGCCCATGTGACATTTCATTAAAGCCAAATGGCTTAACATTAGTGAGGTCCACATTTAAACCACCACTACTTAATATTTCATCTAGGTCCAAATTAATACATGGTGTATTAATTGTGTGACATATATACATATCAATAAAATCCCCATCCTTGAGGTCTTGACAGAAAGCTAACACATCAACATCATATTTCAGAAATCTAAATTCTCCTTTTTGGTTAATTTTACATGCATATTTATCTACGGTTAAGTACCTCATATCCTTAGCCCAATAATGAAATTGAATTATATGTAATTCATCAATGTCAGCTTGAAGAACAACTGACCAAGTTTGACCATTTACATACCTCATAATTGGGTCAGCCACTAACCACCCTAGATGATGAAACTGTAATTTCACATAGACAACCATTGAAACCTATAAAAAAAGGGGGACAAGTCAAATACACTTTAACCTTAAAAAGTCATAAACTTTAACAAAATGGGAGACAAGAATATTTTGATATTCAAAAAAGACCTAATTTTTTAACCCTAAATGCCATATCACTCATGAAAAAGACAAACCCCTAAAATAAAGTGAACGTACGACTGTTTTCCCTATACCCTAATATAAAATCCCATAATTTGCATGCAGACAAAAGCCCTAATTTTTTAACCCCAAATGCCAGATCAGTCATAAAAAAGACAAAAAAAACCTAAAAGAGTGAATATTCGAGTGTTTCCCCCAAATATAAAATCCCTAATATAAAATCCCAAAAGGCGAAATGGCTTCCACTATATCAGATGAAAAATTATGCATGCAGACATACATATCTTTCACATTATTTGAATCACATCAAACATTACCCACATTATTTCATAAGAAATTAGAAGACAAAGATGAAAACGACATCAAAAGAAACAAACTAACCTTCAGAGACTAACGTTACTGAAATCGAAAGCTCAGACGAATCTCGATCAGCTTTTCATTAAAAGAGGGGGGGACCCCAATCGTTTGGTTTTGGAGTGATTAAGATTATTTTGGAAGGAGATGACCAGGTTAATCAGCCATTGCTTAACCTAGGTTTGAGAGGGGAGGGATGGTTAGAAAGAGGAAAAAAGACGAAAAGTGGGGGAGGGTTTGTCGGTGTACTGATTAAAAGAGGGGGACCCCAATCGGTTGGGTTTAATTTCGCGCCATTGACGTGTACCGGACTCATTGGTCATTTGCTGACTGGATGGATACGTTAGCGAATGTATAATACACGTGCCTAGGGTCAAGGAAAAATTGTGTTTATTAGTTATAGGTTTCAGGAGTTTGAGTGTTTAAATGGGAAAGATAAAAGTTTATGCATCGGCTTTTAAAAGCCCTACAAGTTTGAGTGGCCAGGAAGCCATTTCGCCGAAATTGTTTGACTCAAAAGATATTGAAACCTTTTTGATCAAATCAATCAAAGAAGAAGGGGTAAATATTAGCTAAGTATAATAATCTCTAGACGGAAATATGGATAAGAAGAAGACGGGTAACAAGATTGCTTTATCGATCTGAATCAGCAAAATCCTTTCAAGAACATTTCTAATTCATAAGTAGAATTATAGCCAATATTCTCCATCTCCCTTTTACAAAGTTATGGTTCGCTATATATATAGGGAGTCGGTCTCCTCTAAGCTATAAAAGACAGATTATAAGGAATATTCTTAGTATTCCCTAACGGGCCTATATTATTACAAGGATCGTACAATCTCTTGTTTGTCTCAAGGTCGTCCTCTGCAAGGTGTCAGGTTATGGGGAACTCGCCATTTCGTCGTACTCGTCGATGGTCGTGGTTGTTCAAATTTAGACCCATACAGAAATAAGCATCAAATCCAATATCCATGCTCGATTTTGGCTTGAGAAAAATGAGTTATTGGTTTGAGGGAATTATCCTACTCGAAGGGTATTAGAAAGATGGGTATGCAAAGTGATTAATAGTTAAATTCTCCATCACAAGTCCTTTACGGTGAGAGTGCACATAATTTAAATAGAAAGCGCAATGCAACATTCCCAGATGTTTTAGTCATCCTCATTACAATAAGAGTAACAGGCCAGGTAAGCTCCTCGATATACATATTGCTTGACCAAAAATTGTTGAGCTTTTTGTTAAACCAATTAATAAGGAAATAGAGAGTGAATCCTAGTTAAACATAATGAATTCTAGATCTAAAATTAAAAAATATTAATGGGATGAGACCGTGTTCAAGAACAATAAATATCAAGTGTATGACCAATGATTGTCAATGAATATAGTAACAAACGCATGCAATAAATGTAGATAATGGCATTAAATGCAATAAGAAGGGATTTGTCACCCAAATGTTAGGTGACTTGTGTATAAGTTCAAATTTGGACGACCACGACCACTGACGAGTACGGCAAGGGACGAGGCCCTTACGACGCAACGTCCTTTGGTCGTTGTAGAGGGTGATGACTGACAACGGTCAATGAACACACAACATTGTAGTAGTGTAGGCACAACATGAGACAATAGGAATATGCTTTTTGAATATTCTTTATGTTACACTTTTTAGGGTTTAAGAGGGGATGGTCCCTTATAAATAGAGGGGGAAGACTTTGTAAAGGGGGATCGAAAAGTGAATACAAAAAAGACAACTTCTTCTTATTATAGTTCGGGAATCCACACATCATTTTTTACCTTGGTCAACAACATCCACTGCAATATTTCTCTATATTCGAAGTTATTATATTTACGCTTAATTGTTTGGTTTCGACATATTAAGAAGTATTATTCACCTTGTTCATCCCTTGCATCTTTCAATCTAGATTTTATTATGCTTGGCTGAGATTACTTATTCATCTTCATTAATTGGTTTAATCAAAAAGGTTTCGATATCGTTTGGTCAAACAATTTGGCGTCGTCTATGGGGATTTCTTTAGCTAAGATTTTAGTCTCATCTAGACTCTTGAAATGGATAATCACCTCTTCTTAGCTTTGTACAATCTAAAAATGGCAACGAAAGGAGATGCAAGGCAAAAAGCAATAGTAGGAATCATAACCAACCTCCTGAACACCATCAACGAAGACAGCAGGGAAGATAACGAAAACGAGACACTGGACACCACACCCATGAGAGACGTTTCACCTCCCCCGCATAAAAGCGTAACTGCTTCGAGTGAGAAGGAAGCCTCCATATCTACAATAGGAGAGGCACCACCAGCAGTAAGAAGACTACTGGAAGAATGGCTAACAAGTACTCTGAACACCATACTTGATAAGCCTTCCCAAAGGCATAACAGGATTGTTGCACATGCAGATGTCACGATAAGCAGTGATGAGCAAGATGCCCCCTGTACAGGTAACACTCATGTCGCTAATGACACAGGTAATGTACGCTTGCAGCCGTTTTAAAGAAAATGGAGAAGATGGAAAATGAGAATAAGGCACTCCGTGACCAAATGAAGGAACACCAAGAGAGGGTTGACAAAATATCAGGCGACCCAAAGTTATTGCCAAAACGCGACGTTGGTTGATTCGTCGAGCAACCATACAGTGAAGAAGCGCCCCCCTACACCATTCCAAAGACCTTCAAAATGCCGTCCCACCTAAAGATATATGATGGTACTACCGATCCAAAAGATCATATCATCCACCACGTCACAACCGTAAAAGGTAACGATCTTTCAAAAGAGTAGGTACCATCGGTGCTATTGAAAAAGTTCAGCGAAACCCTAACAAGGGGAGCCTTGACCTGTTACTCTCAACTACCGGTACGCTCGATAGCAACATTCGAGGAAATGGTAGACAAATTTGTTACCGCCTATGCAGGAGCCAAAAAGGCAGAAGCTAGGGTAAATGATATATTTGACGTAAGACAGATGCACGACGAGGGACTCAGGGACTTCTTAACTCGGGTCAACAGGGTGAGAATGAGCTTACCGAATGTGTCAGAGAAAATGGCAGTAGCATCCTTCCAGAACGGACTAAACAGGAACGGGTCAAGAGCGACCAGAAAATTGCTAAGCAAGCTAATGAAATACCCTCCAACTACTTGGGAAGAAATCCATAACGCCTACTACGCCGAGGTACGAGCCAACGAGGATGACCTCAATGGCCCGACCCAACGGTTGACGTCATTTCAAATTGAACCAAGGAAAGACCATCGTAACGACGGACGAAGATATCAGTCGGGGCCCCGTCTCGGCCGAGAAAGGCATCAGCCTTACGTCACGACGTCTACCCCACATCCGCCGCGGATGCTCCTTCTCGATACACAACACCATATCGACATGAGAAAGTATGCCTCCACTTTTATCTGCTCACAATTTTTGTGTTTCTCCTTCAAAAATAGTGTACGCACTAGAGAAACTAGGTACAAAGGTGCAATGACCGCAAAAGATGAGATTAGACCCCAACACCAGGATGTCAAATTCTTTCTGCAAATTTCACAAAGAAAGGGGTCATAAAACCAAAGATTGCATAGGACTGCGGTAGGAGGTAGTGCGAATAATGAGCCAGGGATACCTGAAAGAGTTGCTGAGCGATTGAGGATGGGCTAACTTCGCCCACGGACGCGAACAGCCCCAGGGACCTCCAAAACTGCCTTCTCCCACTCACATTATACAAATGATCATCGGTGGGGGCGATGGCGCAACAATCAATCATGTCAAGTTCACCTTCACACTCAAATGATCAATCACCCATGAACGGTATGATGACCTCGAAGATAGTATCATCTTCGATAAGTCAGATGTCGACGGTTTGTCTTTCCCTCACAATGATTCTCTTGTTATAACTTTACGTATTGTAGATACTGATGTAAAAAGAATACTAGTAGATGACGGGAGTGACGCGTGTATTATCCATCCTTGAGTCCTCATACAAATGAGACTCGAAGACAAAATAATACCGCACTGCATAACGCTAACAAGTTTTAATAATGCAGTCGAACGGACTTCTGGAGAGATAGTGCTACCCGTCCTGGCCGGAAGAGTCACCCTAGAAACGACGTTTCATGTCATGAACCAAGAAACAGCCTGCAATGCCATCATAAGGCGCCTATGGATACATGCCATGCGAGCGGTCCCTTCCAATTTCTATCAAGTGATCAAGTTTCCTACCCCATGGGGAGTATTCAACATTCAAGGCGAGCAACGCACCGCACAAGAATGCCATCGCATCGCCCAAGATTGCGCCCACACCCAGCAACTCAAAGGGGCAAATGCGGAAGCATAACAATCAGCGATGTCAGGAGCCAAACTTGACATACAGGCAGATGTTATCAAGTACCCTGACATCGTGGAAGCGTCCGAGTCAATGATAGAAAATCTTGATCCCATCCTACTAGACAACAACGACAGCATAAAAAAGGCCTATATCGGGCACAACCTCTCAGAACCAGGTAAGTTTCATAAATTCTTGACTAACCATGCCGATTTATTTGCCTTTTCCTATGCAGATATGCCAGGTATCCCAAAGGATATCACCACACACAAGCTATATGTCGACCCCCTATACTTGCCAGTACGACAAATAAGAAGGAAGTTCAATGTTGTGATCAACGAAGCCGTCAGTGAAGAAGTCGATAAGCTGCTCGCAAATAGCTCCATCCAAGAGTTAAAATACACTCAGTGGGTTGCCAATGTGGTCATGGTGAAAAAGAAAAATGAAAAGTGGAGGATGTGTGTAGATTTCACGGACCTAAACAAGGCATGCCCAAAGATTCCTTTCTAGTGCCATACATCGACCAACTAATCGACGTAGCAGTAGGACACGAGTTGCTAAGCTTCTTATATGCATACTCGGGTTACAACCAGATCCTCATGGAAGAAGAAGACCAGGAGAAAACCACTTTCATCACTCACCAAGGAATGTACTGCTATAAGGTCATGTCATTCAGACTAAAGAATGCAGGGGCAACATATCAGAGATTGGTCACCAAGATGTTCAAAAACCAACTCGGTAAAACAATAGAAGTCTACATCAACGACATGCTGGTTAAGTCAAAAAGGAAAGAAGATCATATCGATCATCTGAAGGAAGCCTTCGACATATTAAGATAGTATGGCATGAAACAGAACCCCGAAAAATGCGCCTTTGGCGTAACCTCGAGTAAGTCCCTCGGTTTCTTGGTATCAAAAAGAGGCATCGAGGTCAACCTGGAACAGATTAAGGCCATTGAAGGAATACCCAAAACATTGACCATCAAAAAGCAGGTACAAAAATTTACAGGATGGATAGCTGCCTTGTCGAGGTTCATCTCACAGTCATCGGATTAATTCCATAAATTTTTTAATGTATTAAAGAAAGACAATGGACTTCAGTGGAATTCAGAATGTGTCAACGCCCTAAGGAAACTGAAAGCATACCTGTCATCACCACCCTTACTCACCAAGGCAGATCCAAGCGAGTGCTTCCTAGTCTACCTAGCTGTATCCGAAGTCACGATAACTGCAGTTCTAGTCCGAGAAAACAAAGGTACGCAATCTCCAATCTACTATATCAACAAAACCTTAATTGACGCCGAAACAAGGTACACCCATCTTAAAAAACTGGCTCTAGCATTAGTCGTAACTTCACGAAAGCTTAGACCATATTTTCAGTGCCACCCCATAAAGGTGGTGACAACCTTTCCTCTCAGGAACATCGTGCACAAACTCAAATTTTCAGGTAGGTTGGCTAAATGGGCTATAGAATTGAGCGATCACAATATAACATATCAACCGTGAACAGCAATAAAGTCGCAAGTGTTCGCCGATTTCGTCACCGACTTCAGTGCGGAGACATTGCCCGAAATCGAGCAAGAAGTGTTTCGCGCTTCACCTGAACGACCCGACTTCTTTGTCATCTACACCAACGGCGCATCCAACGCGTCGGGATCGGGACTGGGACTCGTACTCGAAGTCCCAACGCGCGAAGTAATTCGCCAATCTATACAATGCCATGAAATGACTAACAATGAGGCCGAGTATGAGGCTGTAATTACAGGACTGAAATTGGCCCTCAAGTATGGTGCTCGGCAAGTCATCCTCCGCTGTGACTCTCAACTTGTTGTGAACCAAGTTTCTAGGACTTTCTAGGTTAAGGAGCAGAGGTTTCAGAAATACTAGACCGAAATCCACAAGCTGCTGTCAGAATTCGACGAATGCCGACTCAAACAAATACCCCGAGCACAAAACATCGAAGAATACGGTCTCGCCAAGCTGGCAGCAGCAACTAAAAACATCACCAAGGAAAACGTGGTCACCCTCCTCCACTCGTCAATAGACCAAATTGAGGTACATTCTATAAATTTAACTTGGGACTGGTATAATCGCATCATATCATATTTGCAGGAGGGAACACTCCCACAAAATAAAAAAGAAGCCAAAAAGCTCCAAATACAAGCGTCCACATACAGCCTCATAAACCATGACCTTTACAAAAGGACGTTCATCAGCCCTTTAGCCAAATGCCTTGGACCAAATTAGACAAGGCGTGTGCCAGAAGAGGTACACAAAGGCCACTGTGGTGCCCATACAGGCAATCGGGCCCTCGTTAGGTGTATTATTCATGCAGGATACTACTGGCCCACTATGAAAAAAAGAGGTCGCAGAATATGTCAAGAAATGCGAGCAATGCCAGAAATACACACCTATGATACACCAGGCGGGGGAACTCCTACATCCGTCATTTCTCCATGGCCGTTAATAAAATAGGGGATGGATATCGTCGGGCCCCTCCCAGCAGGGCGAGGTAAGATATGCTTCCTTGTGGTTTTTACTGACTACTTTTCCAAATGGGTGGAAGCAGGTGCGTTCGCTCAAATATGTGAACAAAAAGTCATCACGTTCATCTGGAAAAGCATCATATGCCGCTTCGGCATCCCCAAAGAAATCAGTTGCGACAATGGACCCCAGTTCATCGGGAAAAAGATGACTGAGTTCTTCGAAAAATGGCACATCAAGCAGATACTCTCCACGCCATATCATTCTACTGGCAACGGTCAAGCGGAATCCTCCAATAAAACAATATTGAACATATTAAAGAAAAAGCTCGAGGGCGCCAAAAGGCTATGGCCTGAACTGCTACTAGAGGGGCTATGGGCCTACCACACAATGCCAAAAACCAGCATGGGTGAGACGCCGTATTCACTGGTATACGGTACTAACATAGTCATACCCGTTGAAGTCGGGGAACCTAGCCTGAGATACTCCAATGAGAGTGGACCAAGCAATGACAAAAGCAGATTACAAGACCTGGATGAGGTCGAAGAACGAAGGTATATGGCACACATAAGGATGGTGGCCCAAAAACAACAAGGAGAAAGGTACTATAACAAGAAGGCCAAAGTACGACCATTCAAAGTCGGGGACTACGTGCTAAAAGCCAAAACTCAAGTAGCGAAAGACCCGAATGAAGGGAAATTGGGAACAAACTAGGATGGGCCATATAAAATCACAGAAGTAGCAAGCAAAGGAGTGTTCCAATTAGAAACAATGGAAGGAAAACTACTACAAGATAATTGAAATGTCGCCCACCTCAAGTACTTCCACTTCTGAAAAGAGACGTCGCTCAAGTCATACTCTTTTTCCCTCGCCCGGGTTTTGTCCCAATCGGATTTTCTCAGGGAGGTTTTTAATGAGGCGACGAGGGGGACATCTCAAGGTTTGAAGTATTATTCATTGCCACGCCTACTGATTACATCTCCAGATCGATCAATGAAGGGACTAGATATAAAGAATATCCATTATACGTATGAAATCGACATGTACCGCCATTGAATGAGTGAAGTCGACATGTATATCCGACATATGAATAAAATCACTCCATTATGTACACGAAATCAACACGCCTCCAATGTATGAATAAAACCGGCATTTATGACACTCCAATAAATAAAACAGAGTGCCACCCTCACGACGGGATACTACTTCGGCACCATCTCGAAAGTAATATCCCAATGGCTAAAACCATCGTCGAAGAAAAGAGTTCTAATTCATTTGAACCATGACAGGATACTACTTCGGCACCAGCTTGAAAGTAACATCCCAATGGCTAAGGCCATCTTCGAAGAAAAGAGTTCGACCTCATTCGAACCACGACGGGATGCTACTTCAGCACCAGTTCGAAAGTAACATCCCAATGGCTAAGGCCATCGTCGAAGAAAAGCGTTTGACCACATTCGAACCACGACGGGATACTATTTCGGCACCAGCTCAAAAGTAACATCCCAATGGCTAAGGCTATCGTCGAAGAAAAGAGTTTGACTTCATTCGAACTACGACGGGATACTACTTCAGCACTAACTCGAAAGTAACATCCCAATGGCTAAGGCAACCATTAAAGAAAAGATTTTGACTTCATTCAAACCACGACGGGATACTACTTCGGCACCAGCTCGAAAGTAACATCCCAATGGCCAAGGCCATCAAAGAAAAGATTTCGACTTCATTCGAACCACGACGAGATACTACTTCGGCACCAGCTCGAAAGTAACATCCCAATGGCCAAGGCCATTGTCAAAGAAAACAGTTTGACTTTACTCGAACCACGACGGGATAGTACTTCAGTACCAGCTCGAAAGAAATATCCCTACGTCCAAGGTCGTTGCTAATGAAAAGAGTTCAACTAAACTCACAACCCAACAGGTTTAACATTTCAACAAAGATTCGGAGTAACATGAGTGCGGAAAAAGTCATCGTCAAACAAACAAGAGAAATGGAATAATAACTCAGATGTACACGACCAAAACAATTTTTATTACAACAAATATATTACAAATATTTGTTTTTACAAAGGGCTCAGAGATGCCCTCACAAAAATGGTGAAACAAAAGTAAATACAACCGAAAACTATGCCATATCATTCCCTGTGGCATACACCTCCTCGTACCAAGAATTGGAGGCGAGTTTGTCCGCATCACCAGAACTAATATCATCCCCGCCAGGTGTGATGGGGTCATACCCACATGCCTCACGAGTTGCACGGGCCTTGGCACGCACATCCTGAAGCTCTGTCTTGGATGCCCTCCCGTCAGCATAAAGAGCCTTGTACATATCAAGCCGGGCTTCAGCGTGAACCCACAACTCAAACAAATGGCGAGGCACGACAGGATCAGCCGAAACATGGGATGTAGAGGCCTGCAACTGACGATGCACGTCCTCCGTTTTCAAAGAAGCCACCTGCTCATTTAATGCGGACAACTCCGCCTCCAAACCTTGAATACGCCCCTCAAGTCACGCTACCTTAAGTGTAGACACCTCCGACTCCTTGGCCTGCTCCAACCTACAAACACGGAGGGCATCTTCTAAAGCCGTTGCCTCCGATACGGTGGCTTCCTTGTCCTTTTCGGCATGGGCCAGACTATCAGCAGTTGCGCTCAATTCACTCTTAAGGTCAACGACCTCCACTGCCTTTGTGTTTAGTTCGGTGGTTAAATTGGCCACCTTTGCCTGGAGGTCGGCATTTTCGGCCATCACTCCCTTATTTTGCTCAAGCTCATCTTCCCTGACCTTAAGGGCTGCCTCAAGCTCACTACAACGGGCGACGGATTTCATAAGGTCCTCGTCTCGCTCTTTCAATTCCTCGACCTTACACGCCAACTGATCCTCCCTCTGCTTAAGCTCATCATGGAACAGCTGAAATTCACGATCCTGAGTAAAAATGCCGGCCATCGCACGATGCTTGGTGCAGTATTCTTGATACTTAGAGGACATTTTCCCATAGATGTTCGTCCTCCTCCTTTCCCGATGCTCACGCTTTATCTCCATGATGAGGGTCTAATATGAAAAACCAAGTTAAAATAAAGAGATGGGCCAAGAATAGTAAAACAGATCCAACGATGAAAAGAAAATAAAGGCACTCACCCGAAGAGCCATGCTGGAAATGCTCCATGACAACTCCGCATCGTTCATCGCTCTAAGTGCCTTGCTCTCAAGAGCAATACATAAAGGGGCAAAAACGGACGCCACCTGATCACAGTTTGACAGCAAGTCATAGTCTCAGGGACAACTATGTGTCGATCAGAACCCTCCATTCTGACCTCTACGTGAGTGTGACAATACAAAAATTCACGTACATCCCCTAGGTCGACGTCCAAACTCGAGTCGTCGCCCTCGGCACGTAAAGCCCCTCCGACAGTAGATGATGTGCCACCCTCGGCAGAGCGCATAGACCCCCTCCTTGGTAAAACCCTTCTATTTAGGGAGACATCCCCGCCAAGATGGCATTGGCCATAAACGGGGGCACCAGTGCCGTCTCCGACGCACCTGTCCCACTCTTACTAGTATCAACGGCCACACCTTTCCCGAGCTCTGCCCCTCTTTTTTCTCAATGAAGATTCGTCCCCATTAGAGGACTCATCCACGATGTGATGAACCGGTAAAGAAGAGATCTCTTCCCTCATAACCATATCCCGGGAGGAGTCTCTCACCTATACCGGCTGAGCACGACCCTCTCGGACGAACTCATCCAAAGTGATATGCATTCTTGTGGAGGCGACTGCCTGGCAAAATGCAGGGACTGGGGCCCTCCGCCTAGAAGCTCCACGACCTGTCATCACAAAGAGCCGTATCAGTATACAATGGCAAACAACCGAAGAGTGGTATAGAGGAAGAAACTTACCGGATAAGACCTCCGGCCCAAAGCGTTTCACAAAAGCGGGCTAGTCCCGAGTCTCCACTGCATGAAGCAGCAAACGGGTTACCCAATCTCTTATACTGGCGATGGGACGGGGTGGATGCCCCATATCTGCAAAAGAGAGCCGCAAATAAACACTAAGTTGGACATAAAAAAAAGTAAGAAATTTATGACACCTACGATTCTCATTCCACCGCTTCGGGAATCTAGCGGGGTCTGACACGATGTTTTCAGTTCTGACAAAGAAATACTTATGCCAAAATATGCGACTCGCCCTATCGTCAGTTCCGACCACTAGTCCTTTGGTTCCACGGTGCCTCAGATGCACCATAGTACCCCTGTGAAAGCTAGGAGAAAACAAATGCAGTAGGTGGTGAACGGTAACTTCTCACTCTGCCAACTCCGCATATTTTGTCAACACCAGAAGTATTTTGTACGTGTACGGAGAAAGTTGCGCCGGGCAAACCTGATAAAATCGATAGAATTCTTCTACTAACGGGAGAAGGGGGAAGGAATGACCAATCATAAAGGGGCATTCATAAAAAGCACAATACCCTGTTCTATGGACCTCCACGAAGTCCCTTCCCATTGGAACCATCTCGATATGAGGGGGAATGTTGTATTTAGCACAGAGGGCATCTATATGGGCCTGCTCAGTTTCAGCTACTACCGAAGCGGGAGTAGGAGCAGGTTCTTTAAGAAAGTCACTTCGAGACATGGGGTGTCTCGGCAGTAACTCGTCTACGGTGGGAAAACTATCCCCTTCCTCCACCGTCATCTCCTCACCACCGGAGGGGAGCGCCATGGACAGCGGGGTGGCGTCAGAAATCCCCTCACGATATCAATGTGTTCTAGGAATATCTATGGCGAAAGATGTGTTGATAAAACAGAAAAACCTAAGAACGGCGAACGGAAGAGAGAAAGCAAAGAAATCGCTAGAGCAAAAGCTGAGGGTATAAGAAGGAATAACCAAAGAAGAAATGGCCAAGAGTTTTTGAAAAAACAAACCCTCTACCTATTTAAAGGGTTGGGTAGCGCCAGAATCGAAGCGGAAGGCTACAAAATGGCACCAAAATCGAAGCGACAAACCATCAGCCTCTTTCTCGGAAATGCGCGTAATGATGACGCACGTGGAATGACATCATTTCCCAACAAGACAAACCACCCAGGATATCGTGAAACACGCTAACCTTCCGTTGTTGGCCAAACCATTACAATTCGTAATCCAAATTTCTCCGCAGGTGTGGGCGATGTCTACTTATCGAGGACTCACCAAGCCGTAACCTCAACAAGCGGAGGGACTAACTATATAAGTCCAAATTTGGATGACCATAACCACTGACGAGTATGGAAAGGGACGAGGCCCTTATGACGCAACGTCCTTTGGTCGTTGTAGAGGGTGACGACTGACAACGGTCAATGAACGCACAACATTTGTAATAGTGTAGGCATATCAAAAGACAGTAGGAATATGCTTTTTGAATATTCTTTATATTACAATTTTTAGGGTTCAAGAGGGGATGGTCCCTTATAAATAGAGGGGAAAAACTTTGTAAAGGGGGATCGAAAAGTGAATACAAAAAAGGCAACTTCTACTTATTATAGTTCGGGAATCCACACATCATTTATTACCTTGGTCAATAGCATCCATTGAAATATTTCTCTACATTCGAAGTTATTATATTTACGCTTAATCGTTTGGTTTTGACATATTAAGAAGCATTATTCACCTTGTTCATCCCTTGCATCTTTCAATCTAGATTTTATTATGCTTGACCGAGATTTACTTCTTCATCTTCATTAATTGGTTTAATCTGTTTCAATATCTTTTGGTCAAACAACTTGGACGATTTTCTTCCCTGACAACAACATGGGGTGTTAGGAAATGGAGATGTATAAAGAATCTTTGGATCTAGTGAATGAACTACATAAATTGACAATGTAGTTAGTGAACAAGCTTTGGTATATTCCCTTTAGTCAACCCTTTACAGTGTGCTCTTATCAAAAAATGAAGATCTCTCTCTAGTTCTTTATCTCTTCCTATTTATAGGAGATATCCCTGGAAAACACTAAAAAAAATTACAATAGAAAAATATTTAATGGAATATTCCCTCTTTCTACTCTAACTTATCCTACCATTACTTTCATACGCCCGTTGCTCGACCTCGGCGCTAATCTCTCTTAAGATGACTCCTCGCCCTTATGCCATGGTCGGCTTAATCCTCGACCACGTCCATTTGCAACTATTAAGTCTAATCGAAATTTTGACCAATACAGTTTGTCCCTCTGATTGTTAAGGTTGTGATCTTGGACGTCCTTGATAAGTGGATCTTGTTGATCGCTGCCAACTCGACGCTACACTAAGGTAGGAAGAGCGGGTCGCAATAGCTTTTACCTGGTATAAGGGTCGGGATCGATTTCCTCAAGGAGCTAGTAGTGGAGCTATAAAAATGTTGGTTCACCAGATTGCAGGGATTCCTCTGATTCTCTTAACTTCTCATAATTTGTGATCCAGGAATCAGGAAGAATTTTGACAAGTTCATCTCTGGAAATTTGTCTGGGTATTTGGGTGCACATGGTGTTTCCTTTGGTAGCATCAATATTTAAGAGTAAAGCATTTTCTCCTTCGGGAAGGCAAAGATCCATGGCATGATTTTGAACTCGCCACGCCATTTGGTGATGAAGAGTGGCTTGGATTGAATCTTTAGCTTGAGGGGCTCCTTGGATTTGGACTTGGTTTTTTAGAGCTTCAGTTAAGTATGGATCATAAAGGGACATGTTGAAATTTGGAAAGATAGTTATGAAGACAGTTCCAGCATTCAAGGTAACTTCTACAGTACCCAAATTTACATGTTGGTACTCTAAGTATCTTGTATCTAGAAGAGAAAGTCGAGCTACAACAGGTTGACCTTTTCTTCCGTGATATGTTAAAGCAATTCGGATAGCACCAAAATGGATATGGGTAAAACCATGATCTCTCCATTGTCTGGGAAAATCATCTGGGATTTGAAGAGTGATAAATTGTTCCTCTCGAGTGGCAAGAATAGGATGCTGGTCAAGTTTTGAGGCAGCAACATATTCTTTGACCCCTTTTGGTCTGTGTTGGACTAAGGAACAAATTTGGGTCCAGGGTGCAAAAGATTTTTTGGCGAAAGCTGAGTAGGGGTTTATGAGGGGTAGTTCAATAGAAGATACTTTTTGTTCATCGGGCAGGATATCTACTTCATAAAGGTAATCATATTTTTTGGACAGGGTTTTATATAAAGTAGGAGACATATTCATTTTTGCTAGGGAAGAGGATGATGGAAATGACTCAGACATATTTAGCAAACTGTTCCTCCCTCCGAAAGGATGGGCTGGCTCTGATACCACAGTATAAGGAACAGAGTAAGAGACTCCAAGAGAGCAAACTATATCATAGATACGAAAGTTTCCCTACAAAGGGGCTGGCTTCAACAACTCATAAGGGACGACTTGCCAAGCTACACAAATAGTTAATTTGTTTATAGTCGCAAAAGTTTTCCTACAAAGGGGCTGGCTTTAACAACTCATAAGGGACGGCTTGCCAAGCTACACAACTCAGAAAACTTTTGTACTATAACCAACGTTATCTGTTTATAACTCAGAAAACTTTCGTACTACAATAAGCTAACTTTAAAAGAGTATTCTTACTCTATTTTCATACATGGACCGGCCTTTCCATCCATTCGAAAGAAAGAACAAGAGAGAAATTTAGAAAGCACTCATATGTAATATATCACAAAAGATTTACAAAGGTTACAAGATGATCCTACCATTACTACAAGGCCTCCTTTATATAGGGCTAGGAGGTTATTACAAGACAAACTTTTAAGATAAAATAAACCTATCTTACATGGCTAACTTATCTACATGTAGGTCCTTCTTGGCATGTGAAGGACTTTAGGCAAACCAACTAAAAAACACCTGAAAACATGTGAAAGTGGTGAAATATACATGGTGTAGCATGTGAATTCATGAGGGAGCATGTGACGCCATGTAAAAGTATCGTGTTGCATGTGATGAAGCATGTGGAAGAATGTGAAAAACAAGTAAAAGTGGGGCCCGGATAGTATAGAAAGATGTGGGAATTTGTCTTGGCATGGGTAGGATATTTTTTAGGGTTTTTTGTAGGTAATGTAGGATTATGGTGGGATTATCAGGGATTTAGATAATTAATTCTAGGGTTGTCTTCTAGGCATCTTTTCAAAGACCTTATGTAGTAATGCCTTGAACTGGACTGTCCTTCTCCGCTGTACTCTTTCTCCTTTGGATTGAGAGATGTAATCCACAACTTTAATCTGGAAATGTCATGAGTGATCTTTTCTCGGATGACTTCGTATGGAGTTTGATATTCTTTTGTTGCTTCTCGGACTATTTCCCAGTGAGGATGAGTGTTGGTGTAATTCCAGCTTGCCCAATCTTTTGGCCATATCTCTTTCGGGATGCACCTATTTTGCTGAAAAAGGATTCTTTGTGCCTCAGTATATTCTTCCTCCATTGATAAAATTGACACGGGAAATTTCCACCAGAATGATGCCTCTGCTTGTGCTTGGACTTTTCCATTGATGATCTTTACTGGCCTATAAAACATGAATACCTTTGCTGTGTAGGAATCGCTGAAGCATTTCATCCAATATCTTCTAGGCTTGAACCATAATAAAAATACTTTAAGAGCTGGTGTAATGTTATCAAAATCCTTGAAGACGTTGCATTTTAATTCCATGAAAATATAATACTGATGGCATAGGTACCAGAAAAACCATAATAATTCTTGTGGAAAATCCTTGGCTTGAGCAATGAATATGTGGCAGAATGGATATTCTGGATTGACACCATAAGGCTTGAGAATGGATCCTCCATATTGCCGGAAAACTTGGAGCTCATAATGAGTTCTTCTTTCCATAATAATTTACGGGTCAAAGGGATCCATGAGGTTGAACAACTCCGGTGGATGATCTGATGGCTTTAGTGAACCTGTTCCTGATGCATTTGAAAACATGAAGATGTGGCTGATTAGCTCCTGTTTTGTCTTCATTTTTGCGGGTGAAAATCTCTTTGAGAATTCTTCTGGTCGAGATAGAAAATCTGCAAGAATATTATCCTTTCCTTTCAGGTGCCTAACTTGAAATTTGTATGGAGAGAACCATTGAGCCCATCTGAGAATATGAGGATTAGGAATAATTTTTGAATTTATCTGGATCATCTTTGGGAAGGCCTTCATATCCATTTCTGTTAGAAATTCTGTATGGATAAGGAAGAAATTGAATTTCTTGATTCCATTCTTTACTGCAAGAATTTCCTTAAAAGTGGAGTGATAATGCTGCTCGGCATCTTTGAACTTTCCACTGGCGTATCCGCATATTTTCCTCTGGCCATCTTTTTCTTCATATAAAACAGCACTCCAATATTCGTGGCTGGCATCAGTTTGCAATATCTTTTTTCCATCTGATGGGATGTACAGAGACTTGACATTTTTTGATATTTCTTTTATTTTTCTGACTGCTTCATCTTGTTTCTCTCCCCATGCTGGAGCATTTTTCTTGAGCATTTCTGTGAGAGGTGAAATGTATGTAGAGATATTTGGGATGAAATCTCTTACATAATTTATTATCCCCAAGAACTGTTGGATCTGCTTTGTTGTGAGGTTGGTATCCGGAAATTTGAGTAATTCCTGACATATATATGGTCCTGGACTGTATTCCCCTTGGGCAAAATGCATTCCGAGAAAATCAATCTCCTTTTGAGCAAGAACCATCTTTTTTGCAGAAAGCATGATCCCGTACTGTGTTATTAAGGCCTCAAATTGACGAAGCAAGTTGACATGTTCTTCCAATGTATTGCTAAATAGCAAGATGTCATCAATGTATACTACGAGGTATGGAGGATGGGTTGGAAGATTTTTATCATGGCTTTTTGAAACAAAGAGGGTTCGGTTTTTAACCCGAAGGGCATGACTTTCCATTGGAAGTGATGATCGGGGATGCAAAATCCTGTCTTGGGTCTTTCTTCAGGGTGGATTCCCAATTGCCAAAATCCAGATTTTAAATCAAACTTGGAAAAATATTTGGCTTTGGCTAAATGGGAGAAAAGGGTAAGTTTATTTGGGATTGGAAACTTATCATCTTGGAGGAAATGGTTAAGTGGCTGGTAATTGATGACTAACCTGAGTTTTCCTCTTGTCTGTTCAGCTCTTTTGTTGACATAAAATGCTTCGCATGCCCATTGTGAGTCTGATGGCTCTATCAGATCAAATTCCAAAAGTTCTTCACATTCTTTCTTTGCAAGCTGAAGATGGTCTGGATTCATTCCTGAATGGCTGGCTTTTGTTGGATTGATATTTTCATTCTTCTTGAAAGGGAGTTTGATAAAAAAACTCTTCGTTTTTCCATAACGGGCATTTTCCTTTCTTCATGAAGTCCTTGTGGGATTCAGCACATGAATGTTCAGTGAGGTTCTGCTCAATCTCTTTGATTTGTTCGTCGTTGGTGATTTGGAATAGCCTTGGAATCTCAGAATAAGGTCTGAACTGCTTTTTAAAAGCTATCCCGTTAGCTTGATCTGGAGTTGATCTCTAAGTTGTCTGTAAATGTCGAATCCAATAATAAGATCCTTTCCTGGTACATCAGATCCTAGCAGCTTGGTTCTATACTTTAATCCTGGAAAGAACTCAATTGTGACTGGGTGCTTTGTAACAACAATTGTGGTCAAGATTGCATTTGATGCAGTGTTGAAATCCTTAAAATGCGGCACCCATTGATCTTCAAGGAGAACAGCAGGATTTATGAGTGAAGAAGCAGCTCCGGTATCGATGAAAGCAATAACTCGAGTTGGTTTATCCCATTTGGATGAATAGACCTTGAGTTCTACTTGAGGAACGACTGCGAGAGCGTTGATCTCCTCTCGGGCTTCGATCACTGGTTCTGAAATTTGGTATTGCTCATTGCCTTGATCTTCATAGATATCAAGAGAGAATAAAGTTTCTTCATTAGGTTCATCATCCACAAGGAATATGGATTCAAGGTCCTCCTCTTTTCCAAGATGTATGCCAGTGTAATCTTCGATTTCTTCAAGGAGTTTGACAGATCTTCTTGATTGTGGACAATTTTTTGCAAAATGTCCAATCTTATGGCAAATAAAGCATCTGTTGTTCTTGTGAAATTTCTTGGCCTTCTGCGTCTGAAATATTTTGTGCGTCTCTTGGACCTTGATTTCCCGTCTAGAATTCTTGGCCATCTAAATCTCCTGAATTCTCTCCTTTGCCTGGATGTGCGGCAGGAACATCCTGATCCGGTGATTAGATTAGATTTGTGGCATGCTCTGTCAAGCACTAGATTGTGCTGGATGATTTGTTTTAGGGCTGAGCGCTTTGTACAAATGTCATCCAATGCAACGAAAATAGCTTGCCTATTGTAACCAATTTGTGGGATTGTTATAGACTGAAACTTTTCTTTAATGATGGTCATGGTCCGGCTTCCCAACAACTTTGGAAGGGAAGAGACAAAGGCTTGCTTCAGATTGATGTCTCCTCCGATTTCAAAGTATATCTTTGCCATTTTTTGAAAATGCCTGTCAATGTCATTTCTGTCGAACGACAAACACTTCATCTCGAAGAGTTGTCTTCGCATTTTCTCTTGTCTTTGGCCAGCATCTCCACAAAAAACTTCATGTAGGATTCTGATGTTGAGGGAAAAATCTTGGGAAGTAAGAAAAGTATTTTTGTCTTGAATTCCAAGTGAGTTCCACCAATCTCTGAGGATTCCTGAGAACCGTGAAGTCAGTTCTGACAGGATGATATACTTTTCTCGTTCCACCAAATTTTTGGTCACCATCCAAGTATAGAAGTCTTGGATCCTTTGATGCCATCTTGAAACCTTGACGTCATCTAAGGTGAAAGTGTGGAAGCCAGTTCCAACTGGTTTTGACGCCATGGGCTCATATCTCCTTTCTGGGATTGGCTCATCTCTCATGCCTTCTTGTTCCTCATCTACTTCAGATTCTTCCGGGACTCTTGGCTGGTTTACAAATATTGGAGGATTGTTGTCTTCGGAAGAGTTTATTGTGGATTCATTGCTTGATTGAGAACTATCTTCCATTGTTTCATCGTCTGATGAATTCAGAGATTCCGACCATGGAGTATCTTCTTCTGATATGTACCTTGGCTGGGAGACATAGAGGTCTGGAGCCTTCTGGTCAGAAATCATCAGATTGTCGGGGTTGGACCCTTTTGAACTTTCTCCTTGGTCTCGCCTTTTCTTGGTTTTTTTCTGTGCTGCAAGGGCATCTTTCCTTTCCCAAACCATTTTTGCGATATCAAAATCATTTTCTTCTTTTAAGGGTTGGGTGAAAGAGATTGGATTTTGTGAGATAAGTGGCAAAGTAGAAAGGGTGTAGTCTAATTTAGGTGGGGAATATGCTTGTGGAGACATAGGAAAGAAGGTAGGTTTTGAGGAGTAGACTGGGGTTTTTTGTGGCTCAAAGTGGTCATTTCTCAGAAGTTGAATTTGTTCTTTGATAGAAATCGTCTCCTTTTGTTGTTGTTGGAAGAACTTGAAAAGTGAAGTTCCTGGCGGACAAATCTCATATTGTAAATTTGCCAATCTTTGTTCCAAGGCTTTGATTAGTCCGGCATGTTGAGACGATGTCTGCTCTATCCTTTTCTCAATTGTTTCCACTTTGCTCATCATTTTGTTTTGTGCATGGGCCACATTCTTTATGGTGTTGCCTATGTTGTTCAACACCTTGTTTTGGCAGATGGAGTTTTCTGATTGCCAGTTCATTGTTGCTTCGATGTCACTTGTTGGGGGGTTTTCTCCAGTGGGTAGCACTATGTTTTTCTTGGGAATTTTTGGAGCATGGGTTATACCCTCTTTTTCAAAAGGTTGAAGTGAAGGAAAATCAAGGTTATGACTGGAGCTTGAAGGACTTAGCATGAATATCTGTGGTTGTGTAGGATTTGTGGTTTTTTGAGTTGGTGTAGTTTCAGGTTTAGGTAGATTTTTGGATTCTGGGGTATGAGCTGATGGTGATTTAGGTTTAGGTGTGATTTCATTATCCTCCCAGCTTGGAGTGAATTTTTCTGGTAATTTTGGCCATTCCTGGGGTTTGTAACTGACAAGAAATTCATATTTACCTGGACGGCTTAATGAGCCAATTGAAGGATCTTTATTTTCATATTTTGCTCGAAATTGTTTTTCAGTGGTTTTCCCTTTTTTCTTGGATTTTGGTTTGCTTTTGTTGATGCCAAACCTTGCATCATATTCTCCAATTGGATCTTCAAAACAGTCTTGACAGTCGCAATCAAGATCCCAAGGGCAGTGTCCCGTAAAGAGGCATTTGAACCACCAAGTTCTTTTTCCTTCTTTATCAAAATTTTGACACCAGTCATGTTCTTCCATGATACTTTGTATATTCCAAAAGAACTCTCCATCCGGTTCAGGATATGTATCTGTTGTATCTTTGGGTTGAATCATTTGGCAAGAGAAGATGGTTTTATTTGGTTTTTTGAGATGGGAATGGTCAAAGCTTATACAAACGGTTTTGTCATTTCTTTTGGTAAAAGTTGGTTCACCAGATTGCAGGGATTCCTCTGATTCTCTTAACTTCTCATAATTTGTGATCCAGGAATCAGGAAGAATTTTGACAAGTTCATCTCTGGAAATTTGTCTGGGCATTTGGGTGCACATGATGTTTCCTTTGGTAGCATCAATATTTAAGAGTAAAGCATTTTCTCCTCCGGGAAGGCAAAGATCCATGGCATGATTTTGAACTCGCCACGCCATTTGGTGATGAAGAGTGGCTTGGATGGAATCTTTAGCTTGAGGGGCTCCTTGGATTTGGACTTGGATTTTTAGAGCTTCAGTTAAGTATGGATCATAAAGGGACATGTTGAAATTTGGAAAGATAGTTATGAAGACAGTTCCAGCATTCAAGGTAACTTCTGCAGTACCCAAATTTGCATGTTGGTACTCTAAGTATCTTGTATCTAGAAGAGAAAGTCGAGCTACAACAGGTTGACCTTTTCTTCCGTGATAAGTTAAAGCAATTCGGATAGCACCAAAATGGATATGGGTAAAACCATGATCTCTCCATTGTCTGGGAAAATCATCTGGGATTTGAAAAGTGATAAATTATTCCTCTCGAGTGGCAAGAATAGGATGCTGGTCAAGTTTTGAGGCAGCAACATATTCTTTGACCCCTTTTGGTCTGTGTTGGACTAAGGAACGAATTTGGGTCCAGGGTGCAAAAGATTTTTTGACGAAAGCTGAGTAGGGGTTTATGAGGGGTAGTTCAGTAGAAGATACTTTTTGTTCATCGGGCAGGATATCTACTTCATAAAGGTAATCATATTTTTTGGACAGGGTTTTATATAAAGTAGGAGACATATTCATTTTTGCTAGGGAAGAGGATGATGGAAATGACTCAGACATATTTAGCAAACTGTTCCTCCCTCCGAAAGGATGGGCTGGCTCTGATACCACAGTATAAGGAACAGAGTAAGAGACTCAAAGAGAGCAAACTATATCATAGATACGAAAGTTTCCCTACAAAGGGGCTGGCTTCAACAACCCATAAGGGACGTCTTGCTAAGCTATACAAACAGTTAATTTGTTTATAGTCGCAAAAGTTTTCCTACAAAGGGGCTGGCTTTAACAACCCATAAGGGACGGCTTGCCAAGCTACACAACTCAGAAAACTTTTGTACTATAACCAACGTTATCTGTTTATAACTCAAAACTTTCGTACTACAATAAGCTAACTTTAAAAGAGTATTCTTACTCTATTTTCATACATGGACCGGCCTTTCCATCCATTCGAAAGAAAGAACAAGAGAGAAATTTAGAAAGCACTCATATGTAATATATCATAAAAGATTTACAAAGGTTACAAGATGATCCTACCATTACTACAAGGTCTCCTTTATATAGGGCTAGGAGGTTATTACAAGACAAACTTTTAAGATAAAATAAACCTATCTTACATGGCTAACTTATCTACATGTAGGTCCTTCTTGGCATGTGAAGGACTTTAGGCAAACCAACTAAAAAACACCTGAAAACATGTGAAAGTGGTGAAATATACATGGTGTAGCATGTGAATGCATGAGGGAGCATGTGACGCCATGTGAAAGTATTGTGTTGCATGTGATGAAGCATGTGGAGGCATGTGGAAGCATGTGAAAAACAAGTAAAAGTGGGGCCCGGATAGTATAGAAAGATGTGGGAATTTGTCTTGGCATGGGTATGATATTTTTTAGGGTTTTTGGTAGGTAATGTAGGATTATGGTGGGATTATCAGGGATTTAGATAATTAATTCTAGGATTGTCTTCTAGGCATCTTTTCAAAGACCTTGTGTAGTAATGCCTTGAACTGGACGGTCCTTCTCCGCTGTGCTCTTTCTCCTTTGGATTGAGAGATGTAATCCGCAACTTTAATCTGGAAATGTCATGAGTGATCTTTTCTCGGATGACTTCGTATGGAGTTTGATATTCTTTTGTTGCTTCTCGGACTCTTTCCCAGTGAGGATGAGTGTTGGTGTAATTCCAGCTTGCCCAATCTTTTGGCCATATCTCTTTCGGGATGCACCTATTTTGCTGAAAAAGGATTCTTTGTGCCTCAGTATATTCTTCCTCCATTGATAAAATTGATACGGGAAATTTCCACCAGAATGATGCCTCTGCTTGTGCTTGGACTTTTCCATTGATGATCTTTACTGGCCTATAAAACATGAATACCTTTGCTGTGTAGGAATCGCTGAAGCATTTCATCCAATATCTTATAGGCTTGAACCATAATAAAAATACTTTAAGAGCTGGTGCAATGTTATCAAAATCCTTGAAGACGTTGCATTTGAATTCCATGAAAATATAATACTGATGGCATAGGTACCAGAAAAACCATAATAATTCTTGTGGAAAATCCTTGGCTTGAGCGATGAATATGTGGCAGAATGGATATTCTGGATTGACACCATAAGGCTTGAGAATTGATCCTCCATATTGCCGGAAAACTTGGAGCTCATAATGAGTTCTTCTTTCCATAATAATTGACGGGTCAAAGGGATCCATGAGGTTGAACACCTCCGGTGGATGATTTGATGGCTTTAGTGAACCTATTCCTGATGCATTTGAAAACATGAAGATGTGGCTGATTAGCTCCTGTTTTGTCTTCATTTTTGCGGGTGAAAATCTCTTTGAGAATTCTTCTGGTCGAGATAGAAAATCTGCAAGAATATTATCCTTTCCTTTCAGGTGCCTAACTTGAAATTTGTATGGAGAGAATCATTGAGCCCATCTGAGAATCTGAGGATTAGGAATAATTTTTGAATTTATCTGGATCATCTTTGGGAAGGCCTTCATATCCATTTCTATTAGAAATTCTGTATGGATAAGGAAGAAATTGAATTTCTTGATTCCATTCTTTACTGCAAGAAATTCCTTAAAAGTGGAGTGATAATGTTGCTCGGCATCTTTGAACTTTCCACTGGCGTATCCGCATATTTTCCTCTGGCCATCTTTTTCTTCATATAAAACAGCACTCCAAAATTCGTGGCTGGCATCAGTTTGCAATATCTTTTTTCCATCTGATGGGATGTAGAGAGACTTGACATTTTTTTAAATTTCCTTTATTTTTCTGACTGCTTCATCTTGTTTCTCTCCCCATACTGGAGCATTTTTCTTGAGCATTTCTGTGAGCGGTGAAATGTATGTAGAGATATTTGGGATGAAATCTCTTACATAATTTATTATCCCCAAGAACTGTTGGATCTGCTTTGTTGTGAGGTTGGTATCCGGAAATTTGAGTAATTCCTGACATATATGTGGTCCTGGACTGTATTCCCCTTGGGCAAAATGCATTCCGAGAAAATCAATCTCCTTTTGAGCAAGAACCATCTTTTTTGCAGAAAGCATGATCCCGTACTGTGTTATTAAGGCCTCAAATTGACGAAGCAAGTTGACATGTTCTTCCAATGTATTTCTAAATAGCAAGATGTCATCAATGTATACTAAGGAGGTATGGAGGATGGGTTGGTAGATTTTTATCATGGCTTTTTGAAATAAAGAGGGTGCGGTTTTTAACCCGAAGGGCATGACTTTCCATTGGAAGTGATGATCGGGGATGCAAAATCTCGTCTTGGGTCTTTCTTCAGGGTGGATTCCCAATTGCCAAAATCCAAATTTTAAATCAAACTTGGAAAAATATTTGGCTTTGGCTAAATGGGAGAAAAGGGTAAGTTTATTTGGGATAGGGAACTTATCATCTTGGAGGAGATGGTTAAGTGGCTGGTAATTGATGACTAACCTGAGTTTTCCTCTTGTCTGTTCAGCTCTTTTGTTGACATAAAATGCTTCGCATGCCCATTGTGAGTCTGATGGCTCTACCAGATCAAATTCCAAAAGTTCTTCACATTCTTTCTTTGCAAGCTGAAGATGGTCTGGATTCATTCCTGAATGGCTGGCTTTTGTTGGATTGATATTTTCATTCTTCTTGAAAGGGAGTTTAATAAAAAACTCTTCGTTTTTCCATAACGGGCATTTTCCTTTCTTCATGAAGTCCTTGTGGGATTCAGCACATGAATGTTCAATGAGGTTCTGCTCAATCTCTTTGATTTGTTCGTCGTTGGTGATTTGGAATAGCCTTGGAATCTCAGAATAAGGTCTGAACTGCTTTTTAAAAGCTATCCCGTTAGCTTTGATCTGGAGTTGATCTCTAAGTTGTCTGTAAATGTCGAATCCAATAATAAGATCCTTTCCTAGTACATCAGATCCTAGCAGCTTGGTTCTATACTTTAATCCTGGAAAGAACTCAATTGTGACTGGGTGCTTTGTAACAACAGTTGTGGTCAAGATTGCATTTGATGCAGTGTTGAAATCCTTAAAATGCGGCACCCATTGATCTTCAGGGAGAACAGCAGGATTTATGCGTGAAGAAGCAGCTCCGGTATCGATGAAAGCAATAACTCGAGTTGGTTTATCCCATTTGGATGAATAGACCTTGAGTTCTACTTGAGGAACGACTGCGAGAGCGTTGATCTCCTCTCGGGCTTCGATCACTGGTTCTGAAATTTGGTATTGCTCATTGCCTTAATCTTCATAGATATCAAGAGAGAATAAAGTTTCTTCATTAGGTTCATCATCCACAGAGAATATGGATTCAAGGTTCTCCTCTTTTCCAAGATGTATGCCAGTGTAATCTTCGATTTCTTCAAGGAGTTTGACAGATCTTCTTGATTGTGGACAATTTTTTGAAAAATGTCCAATCTTATGGCAAATAAAGCATCTGTTGTTCTTGTGAAATTTCCTGGCCTTCTGCGTCTGAAATATTTTGTGCGTCTCTTGGACCTTGATTTCCCGTCTGGAATTCTTGGCCATCTGAATCTCCTGAATTCTCTCCTTCGCCTGGATGTGCGGCAGGAACATCCTAATCCGGTGATTAGATCAGATTTGCGGCATGCTCTGCCAAGCGCTGGACTGTGCTGGATGATTTGTTTTAGGGCTGAGCGCTTTGTACAAATGTCATCCAATGCAACGAAAATAGCTTGCCTAATGTAACCAATTTGTGGGATTGTTATAGACTGAAACTTTTCTTCAATGATGATCATGGTTCGGCTTGCCAACAACTTTGGAAGGGAAGAGACAAAGGCTTGCTTCAGATTGATGTCTCCTCCGATTTCAAAGTATATCTTTGCCATTTTTTGAAAATGCCTGTCAATGTCATTTCTGTCGAAAGACACACACTTCATCTCGAAGAGTTGTCTTCACATTTTCTCTTGTATTTGGCCAGCATCTCCACAGAAAACTTCATGTAGGATTCTGATGTTGAGGGAAAAATCTTAGGAAGTAAGAAAAGTATTTTTGTCTTGAATTCCAAGTGAGTTCCACCAATCTCTGAGGATTCCTGAGAACCGTGAAGTCAGTTCTGACAGGATGACTTTTCTCGTTCCACCAAATTTTTGGTCACCATCCAAGTATAGAAGTCTTGGATCCTTTGAGGCCATCTTGAAACCTTGACGTCATCTAAGGTGAAAGTGTGGAAGCCAGTTCCAACTGGTTTTGACTCCATGGGCTCATATCTCCTTTCTGGGATTGGCTCATCTCTCATGCCTTCTTGTTCCTCATCTACTTCAGCTTCTTCCGGGTCTCTTGGCTGGTTTACAAATATTGGAGGATTGTTGTCTTCGGAAGAGTTTGTTGTGGATTCATTGCTTGATTGAGAACTATCTTCCATTGTTTCATCGTCTGATGAATTCAGAGATTCCGACCATGGAGTATCTTCTTCTGATATGTACCTTGGCTGGGAGACATAGAGGTCTGGAGCCTTCTGGTCAGAAATCATCAGATTGTCGGGGTTGGACCCTTTTGAACTTTCTCCTTGGTCTCGCCTTTTCTTGGTTTGTTTCTGTGCTGCAAGGGCATCTTTCCTTTCCCAAACCATTTTTGCGATATCAAAATCATTTTCTTCTTTTAAGGGTTGGGTGAAAGAGATTGGATTTTGTGAGATAGGTGGCAAAGTAGAAATGGTGTTAGTCTAATTTAGGTGGGGAATATGCTTGTGGAGACATAGGGAAGAAGGTAGGTTTTAAGGAGTAGACTGGGGTTTTTTGTGGCTCAAAGTGGTCATTTCTCAGAAGTTGAATTTGTTCTTTGATAGAAATCGTCTCCTTTTGTTGTTGTTGGAAGAACTTGAAAAGTGAAGTTCCTGGCGGACAAATCTCATATTGTAAATTTGCCAATCTTTGTTCCAAGGCTTTGATTAGTCCGGCATGTTGAGACGATGTCTGCTCTATCCTTTTCTCAATTGTTTCCACTTTGCTCATCATTTTGTTTTGTGCATGGGCCACGTTCTTTATGGTGTTGTCTATGTTGTTCAGCACCTTGTTTTGGCAGATGGAGTTTTCTGATTGCCAGTTCATTGTTGCTTCGATGTCACTTGTTGGGGGTTTTTCTCCAGTGGGTAGCACTATGTTTTTCTTGGGAATTTTTGGAGCATGGGTTATACCCTCTTTTTCAAAAGGTTGAAGTGAAGGAAAATCAAGGTTATGACTGGAGCTTGAAGGACTTAGCATGAATATCTGTGGTTGTGTGGGATTTGTGGTTTTTTGAGTTGGTGTAGTTTCAGGTTTAGGTAGATTTTTGGATTCTGGGGTATGAGCTGATGGTGATTTAGGTTTAGGTGTGATTTCATTATCCTCCCAGCTTGGAGTGAATTTTTCTGGTAATTTTGGTCATTCCTGGGGTTTGTAACTGACAAGAAATTCATATTTACCTGGACGGCTTAATGAGCCAATTGAAGGATCTTTATTTTCATATTTGGCTCGAAATTGTTTTTCAGTGGTTTTCCCTTTTTCTTGGATTTTGGTTTGCTTTTGTTGATGCCGAACCTTGCATCATATTCTCCAATTGGATCTTCGAAACAGTCTTGATAGTTGCAATCAAGATCCCAAGGGCAGTGTCCCGTAAAGGGGTATTTGAACCACCAAGTTCTTTTTCCTTCTTTATCAAAATTTTGACACCAGTCATGTTCTTCCATGATACTTTGTATATTCCAAAAAAACTCTCCATCCGGTTCAGGATATGTATCTGTTGTATCTTTGGGTTGAATCATTTGGCAAGAGAAGATGGTTTTATTTGGTTTTTTGAGATGGGAATGGTCAAAGCTTATGCAAACGGTTTTGTCATTTCTTTTGGTAAAAGTTGGTTCACCAGATTGCAGGGATTCCTCCGATTCTCTTAACTTCTCATAATTTGTGATCCAGGAATCAGGAAGAATTTTGACAAGTGCATCTCTGGAAATTTGTCTGGGTATTTGGGTGCACATGGTGTTTCCTTTGGTAGCATCAATATTTAAGAGTAAAGCATTTTCTCCTCCGGGAAGGCAAAGATCCATGGCATGATTTTGAACTCGCCACGTCATTTGGTGATGAAGAGTGGCTTGGATGGAACCTTTAGCTTGAGGGGATCCTTGGATTTGGACTTGGATTTTTAGAGCTTCAGTTAAGTATGGATCATAAAGGGGCATGTTGAAATTTGGAAAGATAGTTATGAAGACAATTCCAGCATTCAAGGTAATTTCTACAGTACCCAAATTTGCATGTTGGTACTCTAAGTATCTTGTATCTAGAAGAGAAAGTCGAGCTACAACAGGTTGACCTTTTCTTCCATAATATGTTAAAGCAATTCGGATAGCACCAAAATGGATATACGTAAAACCATGATCTCTCCATTGTCTGGGAAAATCATCTGGGATTTGAAGAGTGATAAATTGTTCCTCTCGAGTGGAAAGAATAGGATGCTGGTCAAGTTTTGAGGCAGCAACATATTCTTTGACCCCTTTTGGTCTGTGTTGGACTAAGGAACAAATTTGGGTCCATGGTGCAAAAGATGTTTTGGCGAAAGCTGAGTAGGGGTTTATGAGGGGTAGTTCAGTAGAAGATACTTTTTGTTCATCGGGCAGGATATCTACTTCATAAAGGTAATCATATTTTTTGGACAGGGTTTTATATAAAGTAGGAGACATATTCATTTTTGCTAGGGAAGAGGATGATGGAAATGACTCAGACATATTTAGCAAACTGTTCCTCCCTCCGAAAGGATGGGCTGGCTCTGATACCACAGTATAAGGAACAGAGTAAGAGATTCCAAGAGAGCAAACTATATCATAGATACGAAAGTTTCCCTACAAAGGGGCTGGCTTCAACAACCCATAAGGGACGGCTTGCCAAGCTACACAAACAGTTAATTTGTTTATAGTCGCAAAAGTTTTCCTACAAAGGGGCTGGCTTCAACAACCCATAAGGGACGGCTTGCCAAGCTACACAGCTTAGAAAACTTTTGTACTATAACCAACGTTATCTGTTTATAACTCAGAAAACTTTTGTACTACAATAAGCTAACTTTAAAAGAGTATTCTTACTCTATTTTCATACATGGACCGGCCTTTCCATCCATTCGAAAGAAAGAACAAGAGAGAAATTTAGAAAGCACTCATATGTAATATATCACAAAAGATTTACAAAGGTTACAAGATGATCCTACCATTACTACAAGGCCTCCTTTATATAGGGCTAGGAGGTTATTACAAGACAAACTTTTAAGATAAAATAAACCTATCTTACATGGATAGCTTATCTACATGTGGGTCCTTCTTGGCATGTGAAGGACTTTAGGCAAACCAACTAAAAAACACCTGAAAACATGTGAAAGTGGTGAAATATACATGGTGTAGCATGTGAATGCATGAGGGAGCATGTGACGCCATGTGAAAGTATTGTGTTGCATGTGATGAAGCATGTGGAGGCATGTGGAAGCATGTGAAAAACAAGTAAAAGTGGGGCCCGGATAGTATAGAAAGATGTGGGAATTTGTCTTGGCATGGGTAGGATATTTTTTAGGGTTTTTGGTAGGTAATGTAAGATTATGGTGGGATTATCAGGGATTTAGATAACTTATTCTAGGGTTGTCTTCTAGGCATCTTTTCAAAGACCTTGTGTAATAATGCCTTGAACTGGACGGTCCTTCTCCGCTGTGCTCTTTCTCCTTTGGATTGAGAGATGTAATCCGCAACTTTAATCTGGAAATGTCATGAGTGATCTTTTCTCGGATGACTTCGTATGGAGTTTGATATTCTTTTGTTGCTTCTCGGACTCTTTCCCAGTGAGGATGAGTGTTGGTGTAATTCCAGCTTGCCTAATCTTTTGGCCATATCTCTTTCGGGATGCACCTATTTTGCTGAAAAAGGATTCTTTGTGCCTCAGTATATTCTTCCTCCATTGATAAAATTGACACGGGAAATTTCCACCAGAATGATGCCTCTGCTTGTGCTTGGACTTTTCCATTGATGATCTTTACTGGCCTATAAAACATGAATACCTTTGCTGTGTAGGAATCGCTGAAGCATTTCATCCAATATCTTATAGGCTTGAACCATAATAAAAATACTTTAAGAGCTGGTGCAATGTTATCAAAATCCTTGAAGACGTTGCATTTGAATTCCATGAAAATATAATACTGATGGCATAGGTACCAGAAAAACCATAATAATTCTTGTGGAAAATCCTTGGCTTGAGCGATGAATATGTGGCAGAATGGATATTCTGGATTGACACCATAAGGCTTGAGAATGGATCCTCCATATTGCCGGAAAACTTGGAGCTCATAATGAGTTCTTCTTTCCATAATAATTTACGGGTCAAAGGGATCCATGAGGTTGAACAACTCCGGTGGATGATCTGATGGCTTTAGTGAACCTGTTCCTGATGCATTTGAAAACATGAAGATGTGGCTGATTAGCTCCTGTTTTGTCTTCATTTTTGTGGGTGAAAATCTCTTTGAGAATTCTTCTGGTCGAGATAGAAAATCTGCAAGAATATTATCCTTTCCTTTCAGGTGCCTAACTTGAAATTTGTATGGAGAGAACCATTGAGTCCATCTGAGAATCTGAGGATTATGAATAATTTTTGAATTTATCTGGATCATCTTCGGGAAGGCCTTCATGTCCATTTCTATTAGAAATTCTGTATGGATAAGGAAGAAATTGAATTTCTTGATTCCATTCTTTACTGCAAGAATTTCCTTAAAAGTGGAGTGATAATGCTGCTCGGCATCTTTGAACTTTCCACTGGCGTATCCGCATATTTTCCTCTGGCCATCTTTTTCTTCATATAAAACAGCACTCCAATATTCGTGGCTGGCATCAGTTTGCAATATCTTTTTTCCATCTGATAGGATGTAGAGAGACTTGACATTTTTTGATATTTCCTTTATTTTTCTGACTGCTTCATCTTGTTTCTCTCTCCATGCTGGAGCATTTTTCTTGAGCATTTCTGTGAGCGGTGAAATGTATGTAGAGATATTTGGGATGAAATCTCTTACATAATTTATTATCCCCAAGAACTGTTGGATCTGCTTTGTTGTGAGGTTGGTATCCAGAAATTTGAGTAATTCCTGACATATATGTGGTCCTGGACTGTATTCCCCTTGGGCAAAATGCATTCCGAGAAAATCAATCTCCTTTTGAGCAAGAACCATCTTTTTTGCAGAAAGCATGATCCCGTACTGTGTTATTAAGGCCTCAAATTGACGAAGCAAGTTGACATGTTCTTCCAATGTATTTCTAAATAGCAAGATGTCATCAATGTATACTAAGGAGGTATGGAGGATGGGTTGGTAGATTTTTATCATGGCTTTTTGAAATAAAGAGGGTGCGGTTTTTAACCCGAAGGGCATGACTTTCCATTGGAAGTGATGATCGGGGATGCAAAATCTCGTCTTGGGTCTTTCTTCAGGGTGGATTCCCAATTGCCAAAATCCAGATTTTAAATCAAACTTGGAAAAATATTTGGCTTTGGCTAAATGGGAGAAAAGGGTAAGTTTATTTGGGATAGGGAACTTATCATCTTGGAGGAGATGGTTAAGTGGCTGGTAATTGATGACTAACCTGAGTTTTCCTCTTGTCTGTTCAGCTCTTTTGTTGACATAAAATGCTTCGCATGCCCATTGTGAGTCTGATGGCTCTATCAGATCAAATTCCAAAAGTTCTTCACATTCTTTCTTTGCAAGCTGAAGATGGTCTGGATTCATTCCTGAATGGCTGGCTTTTGTTGGATTGATATTTTCATTCTTCTTGAAAGGGAGTTTAATAAAAAACTCTTCGTTTTTCCATAACGGGCATTTTCCTTTCTTCATGAAGTCCTTGTGGGATTCAGCACATGAATGTTCAATGAGGTTCTGCTCAATCTCTTTGATTTGTTCGTCGTTGGTGATTTGGAATAGCCTTGGAATCTCAGAATAAGGTCTGAACTGCTTTTTAAAAGCTATCCCGTTAGCTTTGATCTGGAGTTGATCTCTAAGTTGTCTGTAAATGTCGAATCCAATAATAAGATCCTTTCCTGGTACATCAGATCCTAGCAGCTTGGTTCTATACTTTAATCCTGGAAAGAACTCAATTGTGACTGGGTGCTTTGTAACAACAGTTGTGGTCAAGATTGCATTTGATGCAGTGTTGAAATCCTTAAAATGCGGCACCCATTGATCTTCAAGGAGAACAGCAGGATTTATGAGTGAAGAAGCAGCTCCGGTATCGATGAAAGCAATAACTCGAGTTGGTTTATCCCATTTGGATGAATAGACCTTGAGTTCTACTTGAGGAACGACTGCGAGAGCGTTGATCTCCTCTCGGGCTTCGATCACTGGTTCTGAAATTTGGTATTGCTCATTGCCTTGATCTTCATAGATATCAAGAGAGAATAAAGTTTCTTCATTAGGTTCATCATCCACAAGGAATATGGATTCAAGGTCCTCCTCTTTTCCAAGATGTATGCCAGTGTAATCTTCGATTTCTTCAAGGAGTTTGACAGATCTTCTTGATTGTGGACAATTTTTTGCAAAATGTCCAATCTTATGGCAAATAAAGCATCTGTTGTTCTTGTGAAAATTTCCTGGCCTTTTGCGTCTGAAATATTTTGTGCGTCTCTTGGACCTTGATTTCCCTTCTGGAATTCTTGGCCATCTGAATCTCCTGAATTCTCTCCTTCGCCTGGATGTGCGGCAGGAACATTCCGATCCGGTGATTAGATCAGATTTGCGGCATGCTCTGCCAAGCGCTGGACTGTGCTGGATGATTTGTTTTAGGGCTGAGCGCTTTGTACAAATGTCATCCAATGCAACGAAAATAGCTTGCCTAATGTAACCAATTTGTGGGATTGTTATAGACTGAAACTTTTCTTCAATGATGATCATGGTTCGGCTTGCCAACAACTTTGGAAGGGAAGAGACAAAGGCTTGCTTCAGATTGATGTCTCCTCCGATTTCAAAGTATATCTTTGCCATTTTTTGAAAATGCCTGTCAATGTCATTTATGTCGAAAGACATACACTTCATCTCGAAGAGTTGTCTTCGCATTTTCTCCTGTCTTTGGCTAGCATCTCCACAGAAAACTTCATGTAGGATTCTGATGTTGAGGGAAAAATCTTAGGAAGTAAGAAAAGTATTTTTGTCTTGAATTCCAAGTGAGTTCCACCAATCTCTGAGGATTCCTAAGAACCGTGAAGTCAGTTCTGACAGGATGATATACTTTTCTCGTTCCACCAAATTTTTGGTCACCATCCAAGTATAGAAGTCTTGGATCCTTTGAGGCCATCTTGAAACCTTGACGTCATCTAAGGTGAAAGTGTGGAAGCCAGTTCCTACTGGTTTTGATGCCATGGGCTCATATCTCCTTTCTGGGATTGGCTCATCTCTCATGCCTTCTTGTTCCTCATCTACTTCAGATTCTTCCGGGTCTCTTGGCTGGTTTACAAATATTGGAGGATTGTTGTCTTCGGAAGAGTTTGTTGTGGATTCATTGCTTGATTGAGAACTATCTTCCATTGTTTCATCGTCTGATGAATTCAGAGATTCCGACCATGGAGTATCTTCTTCTGATATGTACCTTGGCTAGGAGACATAGAGGTCTGGAGCCTTCTGGTCAGAAATCATCAGATTGTCGGGGTTGGACCCTTTTGAACTTTCTCCTTGGTCTCGCCTTTTCTTGGTTTGTTTCTGTGCTGCAAGGGCATCTTTCCTTTCCCAAACCATTTTTGCGATATCAAAATCATTTTCTTCTTTTAAGGGTTGGGTGAAAGAGATTGGATTTTGTGAGATAGGTGGCAAAGTAGAAATGGTGTTAGTCTAATTTAGGTGGGGAATATGCTTGTGGAGACATAGGGAAGAAGGTAGGTTTTGAGGAGTAGACTGGGGTTTTTTATGGCTCAAAGTGGTCATTTCTCAGAAGTTGAATTTGTTCTTTGATAGAAATCGTCTCCTTTTGTTGTTGTTGGAAGAACTTGAAAAGTGAAGTTCCTGGCGGACAAATCTCATATTGTAAATTTGCCAATCTTTGTTCCAAGGCTTTGATTAGTCCGGCATGTTGAGACGATGTCTGCTCTATCCTTTTCTCAATTGTTTCCACTTTGCTAATCATTTTGTTTTGTGTATGGGCCACGTTCTTTATGGTGTTGTCTATGTTGTTCAGCACCTTGTTTTGGCAGATGGAGTTTTCTGATTGCCAGTTCATTGTTGCTTCGATGTCACTTGTTGGGGGTTTTTCTCCAGTGGGTAGCACTATATTTTTCTTGGGAATTTTTGGAGCATGGGTTATACCCTCTTTTTCAAAAGGTTGAAGTGAAGGAAAATCAAGGTTATGACTGGAGCTTGAAGGACTTAGCATGAATATCTGTGGTTGTGTGGGATTTGTGGTTTTTTGAGTTGGTGTAGTTTCAGGTTTAGGTAGATTTTTGGATTCTGGGGTATGAGCTGATGGTGATTTAGGTTTAGGTGTGATTTCATTATCCTCCCAGCTTGGAGTGAATTTTTCTAGTAATTTTGGTCATTCCTGGGGTTTGTAACTGACAAGAAATTCATATTTACCTGGACGGCTTAATGAGCCAATTGAAGGATCTTTATTTTCATATTTGGCTCGAAATTGTTTTTCAGTGGTTTTCCCTTTTTTCTTGGATTTTGGTTTGATTTTGTTGATGCCGAACCTTGCATCATATTCTCCAATTGGATCTTCGAAACAGTCTTGACAGTCGCAATCAAGATCCCAAGGGCAGTGTCCCGTAAAGGGGCATTTGAACCACCAAGTTCTTTTTCCTTCTTTATCAAAATTTTGACACCAGTCATGTTCTTCCATGATACTTTGTATATTCCAAAAGAACTCTCCATCCGGTTCAGGATATGTATCTGTTGTATCTTTGGGTTGAATCATTTGGCAAGAGAAGATAGTTTTATTTGGTTTTTTGAGATGAGAATGGTCAAAGCTTATGCAAACGATTTTGTCATTTCTTTTGGTAAAAGTTGGTTCACCAGATTGCAGGGATTCCTCCGATTCTCTTAACTTCTCATAATTTGTGATCCAGGAATCAGGAAGAATTTTGACAAGTTCATCTCTGGAAATTTGTCTGTGTATTTGGGTGCACATGGTGTTTCCTTTGGTAGCATCAATATTTAAGAGTAAAGCATTTTCTCCTCCGGGAAGGCAAAGATCCATGGCATGATTTTGAACTCGCCACGCCATTTGGTGATGAAGAGTGGCTTGGATGAAATCTTTAGCTTGAGGAGCTCCTTGGATTTGGACTTGGATTTTTAGAGCTTCAGTTAAGTATGGATCATAAAGGGACATGTTGAAATTTGGAAAGATAGTTATGAAGACAGTTCCAACATTCAAGGTAACTTCTGCATTACCCAAATTTGCATGTTGGTACTCTAAGTATCTTGTATCTAAAAGAGAAAGTCGAGCTACAACAGGTTGACCTTTTCTTCCGTGATATGTTAAAGCAATTCGGATAGCACCAAAATGGATATGGGTAAAACCATGATCTCTCCATTGTCTGGGAAAATCATCTGGGATTTGAAGAGTGATAAATTGTTCCTCTCGAGTGGCAAGAATAGGATGCTGGTCAAGTTTTGAGGCAGCAACATATTCTTTGACCCCTTTTGGTCTGTGTTGGACTAAGGAACGAATTTGGGTCCAGGGTGCAAAAGATTTTTTGGCGAAAGCTGAGTAGGGGTTTATGAGGGGTAGTTCAGTAGAAGATACTTTTTGTTCATCGGGTAGGATATCTACTTCATAAAGGTAATCATATTTTTTGGACAGGGTTTTATATAATGTAGGAGACATATTCATTTTTACTAGGGAAGAGGATGATGGAAATGACTCAGACATATTTAGCAAACTGTTCCTCCCACCGAAAGGATGAGCTGGCTCTGATACCACAGTATAGGGAAGAGGATTCAGGGCCTTGCCATGTGAATCCACTGCCTTAGCCAAGGCGGCTTGAGAATCTAGGATCTTTTGCTGGTTGGAAAGAATCTCCTTAAGTGAATCCTTGATAGACTGGGGCACCTGCACTGGCTGTGGTGCCGACTGAGCCGCAATGGTAGAAGTCAAGGCGGACAACTTGGATGAAGCAGTCGCCATCTAGTTGTTCAAGTTATGAAGTGTCTGGCTCAGCTGGTGGGCGGTGATAGGATGGGCTCAGGAAGATGGAATCCCCGGGCCAGCTGAAGTAGAGGGACAAACAGTAGTGGAAGGTCCGGAGGCATGTCAGCAACTATGGAGGTAGGCTCAGTGGAGGGCTCTACCGCAACCGGCTCTTCAGACTGGCCGGTTGGGGCAGAAGCAGATGGCTTGTAATTTTTGTCCTTGGGGTTGTCTGACCCCTTCAAACTGTACCATGAAAACGGAGCCACAGGTTTGACCTTGATGTCAACAGGTCTCTTCTCCACCTCCAGGTCCCGGAAATATAGAGTGAGGGTGCTGGGAAAAGGGTAGTTCCGGTCATGCTCAACCCCCACTGTAGAAATGACGCGGGACATTACATTGCCCACGTTGATAGGATATCTCGCCATAATAGAAGCAACAAGAACAGCCCGGGCAAGTGGAATAGTTTGATCATGGGTATTGGGGTCGAGCCGACTGCATACAAAAGTAAACCACCCTCTAGCCTCAAAGTTAAAGGTTCTCCGAAGTATTTTGGCCCCTGCTTGCAACCACTCTGGAACTGTACCCGGGATTGCCAGGTATAAAGCAAACCACGGACGAACCTCCTCGCCCATTGCCAACTTTTCATTGTAAAGGGACTCATCTTCATCATTGAACCCCAGATATTCATTTAGTGCCTTCCCGGTAAATACCACATTTTTGTTTCGCACTTTGGTAACCTTAGTGCCCTTCAAGATGTGGGCCACATTGCTATAAAACTCCTTGACCATGTGCTCATTCACAACCCATTCGAGCTCAAAATTGTCTATGTACATTAGGGTGTAGGGGTAGAAGGTCTTTGTCAATGAAACTCCTTTCGAGAATCAACTTTCGTGCCGGCCACCATTCCCTAAACTTATAGAACGCCACCTGGCTGACGAATCTATCTTCCCAAATAGCGGGATTTCTAGTCCGGTCAACACCCCCAACCTGAGACACACCACCCCCGGTAACTCCCCATCTCCCTCATCACCTCTAGCACCCTCTCGAGTTATTGACGTTGTGGGAGAGGTAGAGTATTCATCCCCACTACCTGCTATTGAGCACTCATATGACCCAGAAGAAATGTTGATTGAAGATCGAGCATCGGGGGAAGAGGGAGGAGTGTCTCTATGAATGGAGTTCTCCGGATACGGGATATATAGAGGGATAGAATATGAAGAGATCTCCTGGGAGGGCACGTACTCACTCCCCAAGTTGTCAAGGGCTCTATCAGCCGCTTTGATTGCTTTCCTCATGTCCTTTATGTTTTGTCTAGCCTGGGAGTGAATTTTACCATCCGTTGCTTCTCTCCCCGAGAGGAATTACCTCGGTCGGGTTGTTTGGCACCTCTACCTCGTTGTTTGACCATTTTCTGCAGGCATACATATATAACATGGTTAATATCAGCACAGGCAGTGAAACAAGTGTTGAAATTGAATTACAGACAGCAGATTAAATGTTGCAGAAACAGTTGTAGAACATGGAACCGCGGCCCGCACAAATAGGAGTGCGGCCACACTGGGGGCACCGCGGTCCGCATTGGGACAAGGCCCTGGATAACATCTCTCTGATTCTCCCCACTACTGCCCGCACAAAAAGTAGTGCGGCCGCATTGGGGGCACCGCGGACCGCATAAAAGCAACCGCGGCCCGCACTGAGGTGAGGTTTGTAACACCACCTCTCTGAATCCAACCATTGTGGCCCGCACAAAAAAGCACCGCGGTTGTGGTGGTCCAGCGCGGACAGCATAAAGTGCAATGTGGTCGCGCTGGGTGTAGGTTCAATTTCAGTCACTTAGGCACCGCGATCCGCACAAAATGCCAATGCAGACCGCGTCAGGGCACTGCGGACCGCACAAAGGTGACCGCGGGCCTCGGAGAGTATATTGCACAGGCACTAAGTTAGGGTTTCCAATTTTTGCAATTTTGTTTAAGTTTTCACCTACTTTGTCCCTACTCAAATTACCCTGTCATTATGCAAATTAAGCACCCCAGAACTAATACTTAAACCAACCTAAGCTAACAAAAATAGAGAAAACATGACGAAAAAGAAGTTATAGGCTAATTGTAATAAAATAAAAACAAAATTAATCAATTAAACGAACAAGGAATGAGTGAAATATTATCAGATGTGAAGATGAAATGCAATTAGTCAGTCTAAGTAAGAATTACGGTCACAAGAGGGTATGAACAGTAGCTTTTAGGTCTCTGAGTGTTAAAATTTCGAAAAGTGTAAATGGTGACCCCTGAGCTCTATTTATAGAACATGATGTGGGACCCAGTCTTACCTACCAGCGCAGGCCGCACAAAACCGACCGCAGACCGTGCTGGGTTTTGTTCAAATGAAGCTTGAGTAGGCAACCTCCGCGGTCCGCACAAACCAGACCGCGACCGCAGAGGTCCACCGCGGACCACACTAAATGGAATGCGGCCGCGGTGGCAAACTTCAGAGAGCACCACTTTTGACCATCAATAGTGCGGACCGCACAAAGTGCAATGAGGCCGCACTGGCAATCTTCAGAGACTGTTCAACTTTTTTCAAACTACTTTGCACTGCATCAACTCAATCCCTGCAACATCTCACAATCAATTAGCTCAAAAATCAAGCCTACACTACCAAGAAAACACAGAAAACAACAAAAAGAAAAAGACATGGGTTGCCTCCCAAGCAGCGCCTGATTTAATGTCGCGACACGGCGTGTGTTACCAGCACATTACTTTAGATGGAGAAGTGCCACCACGTGGCTATCATCAAATTTCCCAAGATAATGCTTGACCCGATGTCCATTGACTCTGAATACTTCACCATTCTTGTTTCTTAGATCAAGAGCACCAAATGGGGTCACGAACACAACTTCAACAGGCCCACTCCACTTTGACTTGAGCTTACCCGGAAACAGATGTAACCGGGAATTGAACAAGAGAACATATCTCAAACCTTGAACTCCTTACCCCCAGCATATTTGTCATGAAGGTACTTCATTTTGTCTTTGTACAAGGACGAGCTGGAGTAGGCATGGAATCTAAACTCATCGAGCTCATTAAGTTGTTCAACCCAAAGATTTGCCGCAACATCCCATTCTAAGTTCAACTTCTTCAAGGCCCACATAGCCTTATGCTCTAATTCCACCGGAAGATGGCAAGCTTTCCCAAACACCAACCGATACGGAGACATACCAATCGGAGTTTTGTAAGCCGTTCGATAAGTCCAAAGAGCGTCATCTAACTTTTTTGACCAATCGATCCTATTAGCATTGACAGTTTTAGACAAGATACTCTTAATTTCTCTGTTGGAGACTTCCACTTGGCCACAAGCTTGAGGATGATAGGGGGTCAAAACCTTATGATTGACACCGTACTTAGAAAGCAACGTGTCAAAAGCCTTGTTGCAAAAGTGAGACCCCCCCATCACTAATGATAGCACGAGGAGTGCCAAACCTTGTGAAGATGTTCTTTTTAAGAAACGCAACAACACTCCAGGCTTCATTATTAGGCAAAGCAACGGCTTCAACCCACTTTGAGACATAATCAACCGCCACGAGAATGTAAGTATTCCCACAAGAGCTAACAAATGGACCCATGAAATCGATGCCCAAAACATCAAAGATATCCACTTCATGAATCGTATTGAGGGGTATCTCATCCCTTTTTGAAATTCCGCCCGCTCTTTGGCACTTATCACATCTCTTCACCAAATCGTCCGCATCTTTGAACAAGGTGGGCCAATAGAATCCACAAGTAAGAACCTTCGAGGCGGTCCTCACCCCACCATGGTGGCCACCATAGGGTGAAGAATGGCAAGCCTCTAGGATACTCAATTGTTCTTCCTCCGGGACACATCTACGAATCACACCATCCGTGCAAATCTTGAACAAGTATGGCTCATCCCAATAGAAATCCAAACTATCCCGCTTGAGCTTCTTCCTTTGGTTAGAAGAGAGATCACACGGGATTATTCCAGTCACAAGGTAATTGGCAACATCGGCAAACCATGGCATATCCTTCATTGACACTGCAAGGAGTTGTTCGTCGAGAAATGAATCATTGATCTCAAGGCCGTCACAAGGCCTCCCCTCCTCCTCCAAATGGGATAAGTGGTCCGCCTCTTGATTCTCACTACCTTTCCGGTCAATAATTTCTAGATCAAACTCTTGAAGAAGTAACATCCATCTCATCAATCTCGCCTTGGAGTCTTTCTTGGTCATCAAATACCTAAGGGCGGCATGATCGGTGTGCACTATCACTTTGGCCCCATAAGGTAAGGTCAAAACTTTTCCATAGCAAACACAATAGCTAATAATTCTATCTCAGTGACTATATAGTTTCTTTGAGCCTCATTCATGGTCTTGCTTGCATAGTACACCAGATGAAACATCTTGTTGATTCTTTGGCCCAAACAGCCCCAACCACAATGTCACTAGCATCATGTACGAAAGGTAAGCTCCAATTTGGTACGGTGATGATGGGGGTAGAAGTCAACTTGAGCTTGAGTAGCTCGAATGCTTGCATAGAACTCTTATCGAACAAGAACTTTGCATCTTTCTCGAGCAACTTGCACAAAGGGTATACCACTTTAGAAAAATCCTTTATGAACCTCCGGTAAAAACCCGCGTGCCCAAGGAAACTCCTCACCCCTTTTACAGAAGTAGGGGAGGGAGCCTCAAAATAACCTCAATATTGGCCTTATCAACTTCAATTCCTCGCTTCGAGATCTTGTGACCTAACACTATACCTTCTTCTACAATAAAATGGCACTTTTCCCAATTGAGAACAAGGTTGGTGTCTTCACATCGGCTCAACACTCTATCCAAGTTTACCAAGCACTCCTCAAATGAATCCCCAACCATGCTGAAGTCATCCATGAAGACCTCCAAGATATCCTTCACCATGTCGGTGAAAATAGCCATCATGCAACGTTGGAAGGTCGCCGGAGCATTACACAATCCAAATGACATTCTAGAGAAAGCGAATGTGCCATAAGAACTGCCAAGGTGGCCTCAACCTCCATGTTAGTAAGGCAAGAAGAAAGAATAATAGGTAAAGTAGAATTTGAACCCAAGAATTCATACCTGAGGTGTGGAGGAAGTGGCTTCAACTCCAACACCGGTGGCTCCTCAATCGATGGCTTTGTTGGTGGAGTTTTGCGGTTTTCAAGATCCAAAGATAGCTTCCTAGGCTCATATGAATATGAACTCATACCATGCAATGCATTCACACACTTCACTCTACTAGCATCATCATTGACATCCATATTAAGAAGCACGGCCTCAAGGGGATCTTCAACATGGATCATGGAACTTGTGTCATCCACTATCACAACTGTGACAATGTCCACAAATGAACACACCTCTGTGTTATTGGGTTGTCTCATTGATTTGCAAACATGGAATACCACCTTCTCATCCCACACTCAGAAAGTCAGCTCGCCCGCTTCAACATCAACCAATGCCTTGCCCGTAGCAAGGAAAGGTCTACTAAGAATAATCAGCACTTCAAAGTCCACCTCACAATCCAATATGACAAAGTCGGCCTGCAATATAAACTTATCCACCAGGACAAGTACATCATCAATTATGCCCAAAGGTCACTTCATCGATCGATCCGCCATTTGAAGTCTCATTGAGGTAGGTCGAGGTTGTCCAATTCCCAATGTCTTGAAAATCGAGTACGGCATCAAATTTATGCTAGCCCCCAAGTCACAAAGGGCCTTGGAAAAATCCGCACTTCTGATAGTACAAGGGATAGTAAAAGCTCCGGGATCCTCAAGCTTGGGTGACATTGAATGCACTATGGCACTCACTTGATGAGTCATTTTAATTGTTTCACACTCCATCGACCTCTTCTTTGTTACCAAATCTTTCATGAACATAGCATACCCCGACATTTGCTCAAGTGCCTCCACCAAAGGCACATTGATTGTGAGGCTCTTCATCATGTCAATGAACTTTTTGAATTGATTGTCACTCTTTTGCTTTGCTAACCGTTGAGGATAAGGTGGAGGTGGCCTAGGAAAAAGTGCCTTGGCCTTTGGTACAACCGGCTCGGGCATGTCAATCACTGTTCCCTAGACGGGTTCACGGCATCTTGAGTCTCTACCTCGGTTTCATCATCAATATCAATCCACACATCATTGTTCACATTTTGATTAACCACATCATCAACAATCAAAGGTACATCATCATCCCGCAACTCAACATCTTCATCCACAACTTGCTTTTGCTTTGAGGCATTCACATCACCGCCTCTCCCACTTCTTGTTGTAACCGCCATCACATGATTATTATTCCTACCCTTCGGGTTCACTACCGTATCACTTGGTAGAGCACCTTTGGGACGGGTATTCAACGCATGAGAGATTTGGCCTAATTGCACCTCCAAGTTCCGAATAGATGTATTATGAGAAGCCAATTGGGCATCGGAATCTTGGTTCTTTTTCATCATTTGCTCGAACATGCTTTCAATTCTTCCCATATCACCTCCGGAAGAACTAGGACCTTGAGAAGGAAAAGGGGGTGGATTGCTCGATTGTTGATACATTGGGGGCCTTTGAAAGCCTTGCCCCCGGTTGCCTTGGTTCCCTCTATTGTACCACCCTCCTTGATTGTTGTTGTTGCTCCAATTATTTTTGTTCTCGTTCCAATTGCCTTGATTGCTACCTTGATTACCCCAATTGTTGTTTTGATTGTTGTTGTTCCAATTGCCACCACCTTGTTGTTGGTTGTTGTTATTCCAATTTCCTCCGCCTTGTTGTTGATTTCCCCAATTTCCTTGAGGTCGCCATTGTTGGTTGAAAGAGTTGCTTCTATTACCTGGATAGTTGTTGACATATTGAACCTCTTCACTTTGGTCATCATAACACTCATTTGAAAACCCACTACCATCATTGTCATATTGTTCACAATTCCTTTGAGATTGTTGCCCTCTTTGCCTTCTCTTAAGCATAGTGACACCTTCTATTGCGTTGACTTGGCGCGGATTTTGGATTTGTTGTGATTGCGCCTTCTCCAGTTGATTCATAGTTATTGTAAGCTCGGTAATAGCTTGGCCATGATCATGCAATTTCTTGTGCAAATGGATGACCGTGGGGTCACCTTGGGGCACATTTGCTCGGCTTTGCCATGCCGAAGAGGTGTCGGCCATTTCATCAAGTACATCGCATGCCTCTTGGTAAGAAAGTTTCATAAAGTTCCCTCCGGCCAATTGGTTCACAATGCATTGATTCGTGGTGTTGATGCCCCGATAAAAGGTTTGTTGAATCATAGCCTCATTCATGTCGTTATTAGGGCACTCTTTCACCATTGTTCTATATCTTTCCCATATCTCGTGCAAAGGTTCCGTTGGCTCTTGCTTGAAGGCTAGAATTTCATCCCGAAGAGCCACCATATGACTTGGAGAAAAGAACTTGGCAATAAATTTGTCTGCCAATTCATCCCATGTTGTAATAGAATGATTGGGGATCCTTTCTAACCAATCCAATGCTTTATCCCGAAGAGAGAACGGGAAAAGCCTCAATCTCAACGCATCATCGGACATGTTTGTCTGCTTGCTACCACAGCATGTATCCACGAACCCCTTCAAGTGCTTGTAGGCATTTTGATCGGAGTTGCCCGTGAAATACCCTCTTTGCTCTAGCAAGGTAAACATAACATTTGTGATTTGAAAGTACCCCGCCCGGATTTGGGGAGGAACAATAGCACTGGCGTATCCTTGATTTTGTAAAACTCTGGGAGCCACTCTCGGCGGTTACGGAGGAGGGTCTGGAATATTGTTGTTCTCATTTGCATTTATATTGGCATTTCAGCCTCTCCATGGAACTTGAGGTAAGACCTCATCTTGTTCTAGATCCTCTACCTCCTCCCCCGCTATCACATTGCCGAGAGGGCCATTTGCATTAATAGCCATTTGTACCTGATTGATCGACACAAACAGAATTAGTAAACAAGAAGGAAAGAGAATCAAAACACAAAACTAAATAAACAGATAGTCAACACCGTAAGCTCCCCGACAACGGCGCCAAAAAGTGATCGCTGCCAACTCAACGCTACACTAAGGTAGGAAGAGCGGGTCGCAATAGCTTTTACCCGATATGAGGGTCGGGATCGATTTCCTCAAGGAGCTAGTAGGGGAGTTGGATTGTCTGTCTAGCCTAGAGATGTGTTTGTACTCCTAATGTCACTTCAAACATTTTTGGGTTTTCGAATTATAACTATTTTTATAAAACTATTGATTAACACTAAATTATGCTACGAGAATATTGCTAAGTCGTATCTAATGGGTGGAAGGGCACTAGGGTCGTGACACTACCTAGGTGGCTAATTGACGGGTAGATGTTACTAAGGTTCAATTGACATAACTGGGGCTTATGCTATAATCGGTGCACAATTTTACCCACTCTCACACCTCTCGGTAGAGAAAGTGATTTTGTCCAATTGACTCTCGAGAGACCAAATGGGTAGGCAAATTAGACTAAGCAACTAGGGTTCAAGTAGGCTAATTACTCTCTCGAGGTTTAACTCGTTAATTGGGACTATCCTTTCTCATGAGTCCATCTCAATTCCTTGTTGGGTCAATTTTGGAGTCATAGACTCTCTTTATCAAGAAGAGTTAAACCCACAAAGCTTGAATCAGTGTTTGCAACCACCAATTCTAGATTAAAACATAAAATCAACCCAAATAGCAAATACCCGTAGTCAATCTAACATTAGATGACAACACCCATCAATTACCCACATTAGGGTTGAGCCACAACCCTAGCTGATGGGTTTAGCTACTCATGCTTGAAGAAGAAAATAAAGAAATAGATGAAGAACTAAGCATATTAATTAATTGCTAAAATTAAACTACAAGAATCTATTGTAAATGTACAGCAAAAGTGCCAAAAATGGCTACAAAATTCGTTCTCACGAGCGCAGCCCTTGTCTAATATATCTCCTTACCTAAAAATAGTAAAATGTTCTATTTATACTAGGCTGGAAAAATTGGACAAACATACCCCTGCGGGGTCAGTACGGGCCGCACTAAATGGACCGCGGCCGCACTGGCCTCTTTGACTTTGACTTGTGCTTCTCTGAACTTGGACTCTGCGGACCTCATAGAATAGACCGCAGCTGCGGAGGGAGCTGGCACGTCACGCGTAAAATGGACCGCGGCCGCGGAGGAAGATAGCGCGGTCCGCAAAATCACGACCGCGGACCGCATGGCATTGTCTTTAAAAACTTTTATCTCTCTGAATCTCATGACCGCGGACCGCACAAACGAGTAGTGCGGCCGCGGAGCCTTCACCGCGGACCGCGAGATGTGTACCGCGGCCGCGCTTCTTCTGGCCTAATTTACCAACTCTCTGAACCACCTAGTGCGGCCGCATTCAACTTTGCGCGGTCCGCACTGGGCCTTCTTTCCTTAGATTTCTTGGTTTTTTATACTTGAGCAGGTTTCACTCCTTTTTTGAGTCGATCTTTGACATTTCGTCACTTTGTTGATCAAACCTGCAATCAAGCACAACTTATGAGTCTTTTAGGACTATTTTGTAACAATATATGATCAAAGTATAGGCAAGTAGGGGCATAAAACATGTTAAAATCCTAACTTATCACTTGTCTGCAGCCGTTCAGAAAAAATTTGGTCGTAACGATTGAATCAAATCGCCCAAGGTCGAAATGGAGGTAAAGCTGCAGTTGGTGTGGCTATCGTAGGATGACGTCATGCCACACACGTCATTATTACGCGTCTTCCCAATGCAGTGTTTGTGCTTCTGTCGCTTCAGTTTTGGTGACATTGACGGCTCTTTTACCTCGATTCCAGTGTTACCCAACCCTAAAAGTAGAGGAGGGGTTACGTTTTTGAAATTTTCAGCATTCCCTCTATTGCATGCATATCGATTTTCTTTGATCTGCTTCTTGGATCTCCACTTTTGATTTCTTGCGATTTCTTAAATTTCAGTCCCCGATCCTTTTTGGTTGACTTTTTTTCTCTGACTTTGCTGTATACACTCAACTACTGAAATATGTTGAATTCCCCTCACATTCACAATGGAGTCACTGATGCCACTCCTTTATCAGTGGCTATTCCTCCCGGCGGTAAGGAATCCGTGGTTGAGGAGGAAGTTAGTTTTCCTACCATGGAGGAGGTGGTTCCCAAGAATCCTTTAGTCAGACATGATTTCCCAAAGGAACCTGCTCATGCTCCTGCTCAAGAGCTTTCTGAGATGGGATTGCGTCAAATAATCGACCTCCGATCCAAGTATCGTATTCCCTCTCACGTCGAGATTATCCCGGCGGGAGATGACATAGTACAGGTTTACCGACTTGGATATTATGCTTTCTATGTTTACCCATTATTGGTTGGTTATTTTCTTCCTCTCCCCTATTAGCAAAGGAGTTTTGCCGCTTTTACAATGTTTGCCCGGCGCAGTTCTCCCCTTATCTATACAAAGCTTTTCTGATGTTGGCAAAGTATGCAGAGTTGGCTGGCTGCGAAGTCAATATTTGCCATATGCTGCATCTATTCTCGCCCAGCTTTTATAGAGGCACGTTGATACATCTATGACATCGTGGGGTCAAGGGGTTGGTGGTCGGGATGGATGATACGACAAACCGACGATTCTGGCATAAATACTTCTTCATCAAGACCGAGCACCTGTGGCAAATCTGACCGGGTTTCTCGAGCAATGGAATTATAATCGTAAGCGTCCTGCCGTGTGTTCGTTATTCTCTTTCTTTCTCTTTTGTTTTCGAATCTCATGGCTTCCTTATTTTCAGCTGAGAGGCGTGCACCCTCTCCCATCTTCGATATTAAAGATTGGGTGACTTGCATGTTACCCCACACCGTGGGAATTTGCGACTTGCCATCCTTTCACAAGCGCTTTGGACCCAAGACTCCGTCCAATAAGTGTTATTTATACCTTAACTTATTGATGTTTACTATTGCCTTTTGACGCAACCTTCTGTTGGTGCTAGGTCGGCGAGTTTCAAAAAAAAGTGAAGGCTCCAGTACCTGCATTTCACCCAAGCTATCGCATTGGCTGGAATGCAATTTGCCTTAGTTGAGTCTACTCGAGGAGGTCGGACTCAAGTTCTGCCAATGAGGAACTCCGTCCCTCAAACTATTGCCGTGCGGGATGAAATCTCTTCTCGACCTATCTTTCACCTTGTAGACGAGCCATCTAATGGCGATGAGACATCGTCGAGGAAAAGTCGAAGGGTGGAGACCGGGAAGGCCATTGTCGCTGACGTTGAGCCAAAAAGATTTATTGCTTTGGAAGCCAAATCTGTGCTTACACCAGATGTCGAGGTCATTCCTATGGCAAGTATCGTCATGGAGATGATACCCTCTAGGGTTGAGGGGTTTCGTGGTAACGAAGAGCTTACACGGGCCACAGAAGGTGGCTCATCATCGGCGGTCAGAGGAAGTAGACCTATCCTTGCAGGGGATAACAAATCTGGCTCGGATATCGACCCTGAAGAGGTACGAACCTTCATGGAGAGGACTACTCATGTGGAGATAAGGATGGAGGGTCCTAACCGGCATATAGTCATTCCTGCGGACTACGATCTCTTGGCCAACTCAAAACGGGCAATGCCAGCCTTTGCTCCCCTATGCGCAACTTCTGAGAACATATCGCTACAGGCGATGAATGATGTGGATCTATCGTTGGGTATATCTGGCATGGCCCTGCGAGTAAGTGCTTTTCTATGTTAGGATTTGTTTTGTATATGTAATATGCTTACACTGACTCCTCCTTTATTTTTTGCATGAGAGACTCTCATTATGGGTACTGAGCGTGACCGGTGAGAGGAGCAAAGGATGGCCATTTTTAAGAAGGTGACCTCCAAGTACAAGGAGTACCGTACCAAGCATCGAATGATAGCTGACCTTCTCAGCCAGGATGGCAAGTTTCAGTTGCTCCGTGATGGGCTCAAACAGAAGGATGATGAGCTGGCAAAGAAAGATGAAGAGCCAAGGGAGAGGGACGATGAGCTCATGAGGGCCATCAGTAGGTGCAACGAGCTTCAGGTAGCGCTAAAGGCCAAAGAGCACGAGCTCAGGTGGGTAAGGGGGTGATAGATGAGAATGTTGACCCTCAGGCATAAGTGGCATCCTTAACTGTTGAACTCAGGCAGAGAGAGGCAAGGATTGCCGATCTGAAGGATGAGCTGAGTGCCAAGATCGAAGAATTGGGTTGGGCCGAGAAAGGCAGGATGGCCTCTATGGTTGAGGCGGCGGCCCTAGATGACGCTCTCCGTGTTTGCAGGTCCGAGTGAACTAATGAGGCGGAGACGTCGGCGCTTATGTTGGTGAGGTTGGAGGAGCGGATCATGGGTTTGGAGGCAGATTTATCTGAATTAAATGAGCAAGTCATTGCCTTGAGGGCCGAGAAGATACAGCAGTAGGCACAGCCGTCTATATCTCATACTCCTGCCGATCTCAGCATGTCGCAGGAGTTGTACAAAATATGGGTCTATGCCGAGGCTCCACTTGACATGTACAAATCTTTGTTGGTTGCTGGAAAGGTCATTGAGGTGGAGTTTGAGTGCGTTCATGTCAAGGCAAGTGCCGCTCATAAAGCTTATGGTTACGACCCTGGTACACCCGGCGAGGATGATGATGACGATGTCGCGAATGGGCTTGCCTCCGATCCTTGGTATGATGACGAGTATGCTGGTAGGTACGATGTGGTGTGAAGCTTTTGTACGTAGTTTTTTTTGGCTTTGCTATTTTTGTGAGGGCGTTCTCGAGCCCCTTTGTAAAAAGTAATTAGACAATTGAAATGGAACGATTACCTTTTGCTATGTATTTGTAGATTCTCGTTCTTTTTTTTTGTGTTTTCTATGCGAGGGAGTCCTTAACTTTTCGGCCGTTTGCATGTACTGTTTTGGTGCAGTCGAACGTAAAGTAAAAGTAATTCGAGCGAGGTCGAATGTAAAGTAATTCGAGCAAGGTCAAATGTAAAGTAATTCGAGCGAGGTCGAATGAAAAGTAATTCGAGCGAGGTCAAATGTAAAGTATTTCGAGCGAGGTCAAATGTAAAGTAATTCGAGCAAGGTAGAATGTAAAGTAATTCGAGCGAGGTCGAATGAAAAGTAATTCGAGCGAGGTCGAATGTAAATTTGTTTATTTCATTCATTGGAGAATATTACATGTTTCTGCTTGTTTCATTCATACATTGGAGAAGTTCTAGTCTACCTAGTCCCTTCATCGTTCGGCCTGGAAAAGTATTCGATAGGCGGGGCGATGAATCATACTTTAACTTCGAGACATCCCCTTCGTCGCCTTATTAAAAACCTCCCCGATAAAACCCAATTGGGACAAAACCCGGGTGAGGGAAAAAGAGTACGACTTGGAGGGCGTTCGTTCTCAGAAGTTGAAGTATTTGAGGTGGACGACATTCCAATTGTTTGGTAGTAGTTTTCCCTCCATTGTTTCTAGTTGCAATGATCCTTTGTTTGTTGTTGCCGTGATTTTGTACGGCCCGTCCCAATTGGTTCCTAGTTTACCTTCTCTTGAGTCCTTGCTTGACTGTGTTTTGGCTTTGAATACATAGTCCCCGACTTTGAGTGGCCGTACTTTGGCCTTTTTGTTGTAATATCGTTCTGCTTGCTATTTTTGGGCTATCATTCTTATGTAAGCCATGTCTCTTCGCTCCTCCGCTCCGTCGAGATCTTGCTTTCTACTCTCACCATTGTTTGGTCCGCTCTCATTGGAGTATCTCAAACTTGGTTCCCTGACCTCAACTGGTATCACTGCATCAGTCCCATAAACTAGTGAATATGGTGTTTCTCCTGTGCTTGTTTTTGGCGTGGTGGGGTATGCCCACAAAACTTCTGGTAGCAATTTCGACCACAGTCCTTTGGCGTCCTCAAGCTTTTTCTTCAAGATGTTTTGTATTGTTTTATTGGAGGATTTGGCCTAGCCATTGCTGGCAGGGTGATATGGCGTAGAGTATTCGCTTGATGTGCCATTTATCGAAGAATTCGGCGGTCTTTTTTCCGGTGAATTGGGGTCTGTTGTCACAACTGATTTCTTTGAGGATGCCGAAGTGGCATATGATGTTTCTCCATATGAATATGATAACTTCCTGTTTGCATATTTGGGCAAATGCACCTGCTTTTACCCACTTGGAAAAATAGTTAGTTAAAACCAAAAGAAATCATATATTACCTCGTCTTGCTGGAAGGGGTCTGACAATGTCCATTCCCCATTTGGTGAACGGCCATGGCGATGTGACTGAGTGGAGGTGCTCGCCCGCTTAGTGTATCATAGGAGCGTATTTCTTGCACTACTCGTACTTCTTGACGTAGTTGCCGGCTTCCTTTTTCATAGTGGGCCAATAATAACCTGCTCGTATGAGGCATCTGATGAGGGCTCGGTTACCATTATGGGGTTTCGCAGTGGCCTATGTGTACTTTCTCAAGGACGAGTCTTGTTTGGTTCGGCCTTAGGCATTTCACTAAGGGACCTCCAAATGTTCTTTTGTATAGGTCGTGTTTACGATGTTGTACCTGGTCGCCTGCATTCGAAGCTTTTTGGCTTCCTTTTTGTCTGATGGGAGTACTCCCTCCTGCAAATATGGTATGATACGGTTGCGCCAATCCCAAGTCAAATTTACATAGTGTACCTCGAGTTAGTCTATTGACAAGTGGAGTAGGGTAACCATGTTTTCTTTTGCAATGTTCTTTATGGTTTCTGCTAACTTGGCGAGGCCGTCTGCCTTGATGTTTTGCGCTCGAGGTATCTCGTCGAGTTGACATTCGTCGAATTTTGGTAGTAGTTTATGAATTTCTGCCTGGAACTTTTGTAACCTCTGCTCTTTGATTTGGAAAGTCCATGTGACTTGGTTGACAACGAGTTGTGAGTTTCATCTGAGGACGACTCATATTACTCTGTATTTGAGAGCTAGATTTAGTCCTGTAATTATAGTCTTGTACTCGGCCTCATTGTTAGTCATATCGGGGCATCGTATGGATTGGAGGATGACTTCGCCTGTTGGGACCTCGAGTGCGATTCCCAGTCCAGATCCTGACGCATTGGAAGTGCCATCGGTGTATAGGAGCCATAGGTCGGTTAACCTGGGAGAGATACGAGAAGTTTCATGCTCGACCTCAGGCATTATTTTAGCACTGAAATCGGTGGCGAAGTCGGCGAGAATCTACGATTTTATCGCTGTTTGCGGCTAATATGTTATATCGTGCTCCCTCAATTCTATGGCCCACTTGGACAATCTCCCCGACAGTTTGGGTTTATGTAGGATGCTCCTTAGGGGGAATGTCATCACCACCGATATGGGGTGGCATTGAAAATATGGTTTAAGCTTTCGTGTAGCTATGTCCAATGGTAAGGCCAATTTTTCGAGGTTGGGGTACCTTGTTTCGGCGTCGATCAGGGTTTTGCTAATGTAATAGATTGGAGATTGCGTACCTTTATTTTCACGGACCAGTACTGCACTTACTGCGAACTCTGATACGGCCAAATATATCAGGAGGCGCTCGTCGGGTTCTGCTTTGGTGAGTAACGAGGGCGAGGACAAGTATGCATTTAGTTCTCTTAAGGCATCGATGCATTCTGAATTCCACTGGAGCCCGTTGTCCTTTTTAAGCACGTTGAAGAATTTATGGCATCTGTCAGAGGATCGTGAGATGAATCTCAATAGGGAAGCTATATGGCCTATTAGTTTTTATACCTATTTCTTGCTGGTCAGTACTTCGGGTATTCCCTTGATGGCTTTGATCTGGTCGGGGTTGACCTCGATGCCTTTTTATGACACTAGAAAGCCGAGGAACTTGCCTGAAGTTCCGCCGAAGGCACATTTTTTTGGGTTCAGCTTCATACCTTATTGCCTTAGTATACCAAAGGCTTCCTTCACGTGGTTGATGTAGTCTTCTTTCCTTTTTATTTGACCAACATATTGTCTATGTAAACTTCCATTATTTTACCGAGTTGGTCCTTGAACATCTTTGTGACTAGCCTTTGATAAGCCGCCCATGTGTTCTTCAACCTAAATGGCATGACTTTGTAATAGTGCGTTCCCTAATGAGTGATGAAAGTAGTCTTTTCCTGGTTTTCCTCCTCCATGAGGATTTGGTTGTAACTTGAGTAAGCGTCCAAAAAGCTCAACAACTCGTGCCCTACCGTTGCGTCGATGAGTTGATCGATGTGAGGCAGCGAAAAGGAGTCTTTCGGGCAGACCTTGTTTAGGTCCGTGAAATATACTCACAACCGCCACTTTTCATTTTTATTTTTCACCATGACTACGTTGCCGACCCATTGGGGTATTTCGACTCTCGGATAGATCTGCTAGCGAGTAATTTATCCACCTCATCACTGACGGCGTCATTAATTGCATCATTGAATTTTCTTCTTACTTATCGTACTGGAAGGTAGAGTGGATCGACGTTCAACTTGTGCATGGTAACTTCTTTCAGGATACTGGGCATATCTGCGTAGGAGAAAGCAAACAGATCAGCGTTGTCAATTAGAAACTTATGAAATTTACCTGGTTCTGAGAGTTTGTGGCCTATGTAAGCCCTTTTGCTATTTTCTCTATGTCTTGTTGGACGGTGTTGAGATCTTCTACCGCGGACCTTATGGCTTCCACGACGTTGGGGTCCTTGATGACGTCTTTTCGTTTGTCGAGTTCGGGCCCCGACTTTGGTAATTGCTATGCTTCTAAGTCTGTTCCCTTTAACTGTTGAGTGTATGTACAATCTTGGGCGATGCAGTAGCATTCTTGGGCAGTGCGTTGTTCTCCTTGGATGCTGAATATCCCCCAAGGAGTAGGGAACTTGATTACTTGATACATATTGGACGGGATGGCTCTCATAGCGTGTATCCATGGTCGCTCTATGATGGCGTTATAAGTTGTCTACTGGTTTATGACATGGAACGTTGTTTCTAGGATAACGCCCCTGGCCCGAATGGGCAACATTATCTCTCCTGAGGTTCGCTCAACTGCATTATTAAAACCTGTTAGTGTTATGAAACATGGTACTATCTTGTCCTCGAGTCTCATTTGTACGAGAACTCGAGGGTGAATAATACACGCGCTGCTTCCGTCATCTACCATTTTTCTTTTTTACATCAGCATCTGAAATACGTAAAGTAATAACAAGAGCATCGAAGTGAGGAAAGATCAAATTGTGGGTATCTGACTTATCGAAGGTGATACTGTCTTCAAGGTCATTATACCATTCGTGGTTGATCGACCGCTTCAGTTTATATGTGATGGTAAACTTTACATAGTTGATTGCGGCTTCATCGCCCCTGCCGATGATCATTTGGATGGTGTGGGCGGGGGAGGGTGGCTTTGGAGGGCCTTGGTGTTTTTCTCGTCCGCGGCCGAAGTTGGCTCTTCCTCGGTCGCTCATTAACTCCCTTAGGTATCCTTAGTGAAGCATGTTCACCACTTCTTACCGTAGGGCTATGCAGTCCTCGGTCTTGTGGCCCCCTTCTTGGTGAAACTCACAGAGGATGTTCAATTTTCTGGTGCTTGGGCCAGACTTCATCTTTTGTGGCCACTTTAACTTTGGTCCGAGTTTCTCTAGCTCGTACATTATTTCTGAAGGGGAAACACAAAATTGTGAGCATATAATAGTGGAGGCATACCTCTTTCATTTCGCTGAGTCCCTGTATGTGGCCTAAACGGCTCTTCGGTATGGCGAGAAGAGGGAGGGATGGCCGTTCTAACATATGGTTGGGGTGTGGTCCTGAATGGTCTCTTCGGCCATCATTACGGTGATCTTTCCTCGGCTCCGTTTGGACTGACGTTAGTCATTGTGTTGGACCATTGAGGTCATCCTCAACTGCTCTCACCTCGGTGCAATAGGCGTTGTGAATATCTTCCCAAGTGGTGGGAGGGTATTTCATGAGTCTACTCAACAACTTTCTGGTCGCCCTTGACCCATTCCTGTTCAACCCATTTTGGAAAGTTTCCACTGCCATCCCTTCTGATACATTCGGCAAGCTCATTCTCACTCTGTTGAACCGATCGAGGAAGTCCCCGAGTCCTTCGCCGGGTGATTGCTTGACGGCGAATATATCATTCACCCTAGCTTCTGCCTTCTTAGCCCTGGCATAGGCAGTGACGAACTTATCGGCCATTTTTTCTAACGTTCTTATTGAACGTGCCGGTAGTTGTAAGTACCACGTCAAGGCTCCCCCTATGAGGGTTTCGCCGAACCTTTTTAGCAACATTGATGGTACCTGCTCTTTTGAAAGGTCATTGCCTTTTACTACTGTGACGTAATGAATGATGTGATCTTCGGGGTCTGTTGTGTCGTCGTATATCTTCAAATATGGTGGCATTTTGAAAGTCTTGGGTATGGCATGTGGGGCTGCCTCCTTGCTATAGGGTTGTTTGACGAACTGGTCGACGTCTCGTTTTGGTAGCAGTTTTGGGCGCTAGGTATCTTATCAACCCTTTCTTAACATTCTCTCTTCTGGTCGTGGAGTACTTTATTCTCGTTTTCCATTTCTTCCATTTTCTTTAGAATGACCGCAAGTGCATCATTACCTGCATCAACAGCGGTGTGAGTGTTACCTGTTGGGGGAGCGGGTTGTTCGCCGGTGGTTGCTGTGGTATCCGTTTGCGTAGCATTTCTACTTGCCCTTTGAACGGGTTTGTCGAGTATGTTATTTAGAGTAATATGCAGCCACTCCTCCAGTAATTTTTTCACTGTTGGTGGTGCTTCCTCAGCCGTGGATGTGGAGGCTCCCCTTTAGCGTGAAGCGGTTACACTTTCATGAAGGGGAGGTGAATCACTCCGCCTGGGTGTAGCACTCGGCGTCACATTCTCCTCGTCTTCTCTGTCATTCTCGTTGATGGTGTTCAAGAGGTTGGTAGTGACACCCACTACTGCTTTCTGTCTTTCATCTCCTTTTCCTGCCATTGTTAGTTCGTGCAAACGAGAAAAAGATGGATGTCGTTTTTTATGATCTAGAAGAAACTAAAACTTTAACTAAAAACTCTCCACAGACGGCGCCAAATTATTCGATCAAAAAGTATTGAGCTTTTTGTTAAACCAATTAATGAGGAAATAGAGAAGAATCCTAGTTAAACATAATGTATTCTAGATCTAAAATTAGAAAATATCAATGGGATGAGACCGTATTCAAGAACAATAAATATCAAGTGTATGATCAATGATTGTCAATGAATATAGTAATAAAAGAATGTTGTAAATATAGATAATGGCATTAAATGTAATAAAAAGGGATTTATCACCCCAAATGTTAGGTGACTTGGACGATTTTCTTCCATGACAACAACTTGGGGTGTTAGGAAATGGAGATGTATAAGGAATCTTTGGATCTTGTGAATGAACTACATAAATTGACAATGTAGTCAGTCAACAAGCTTTGGTATATTCCCTTTAGTCGACCCTTTACAATGTGCTCTTATCAAAAAAATGAAGATCTCCCTCTAGTTCTTTATCTCTTCCTATTTATAGGGGATATCCTTGGAAAACCCTAAAAATTACAACAGAAAAATATTCAATGGAATATTCCTTCTTTCTATTCTAACTTATCCTACCATTATTTTCATATGGCCGTTGCTCGACCTCGGTGTTAATCTTTCTTAAGATGACTCCTCGCCCTTATGTCGTGGTCGGCTTAATCCTCGACCACGTCCATTTGCAGCTATTAAGTCTAATCCAAATTTTGACCAATACACATATAGGTTATAGTTTAATTAGTCAAGTAATCACTTTCTCACAAAGTATGGAATAAGGAAACATCAGCTGAACGTGAAATCGAAACGAATAATTCGTCTTTGTGATTAAAAGAATGAAAATACATTGTCAAGCGAAGAGTCTCTTATTCCCTAACTTGGAACTATTGAGCTTTTACCGAGGGAAACACGGCAAAATAAAATAAGTTAGGCCTATAACGATTTGTCTCGTAACTACTAATGGGTATTCTCTTATAGTTGATGGATATCATGCATAGAACGCAATACATAATCAGCTCATTTTCTTCTTTCTTCTTTTCGAATCATCTTTTACCAGCTTTAATATAGTTTCATGTCAACTACTTATAATCTAGTTGTTTCAAGTAACTTCACTTGCTTCAATGCAATATTCTTAAGACTTTAATTAAATCTTTCATACAGTCGAGGAATAGCGTCCATCTCTCCAACATTAATTATCGATCCGACTACTTTAAAATCATTGATGGGTTAATTCAATTGCCGTAATTTATAAATTTCAATCTACACGGTAGTTTTCACTATCAGTTCACTTTTACTTGTCCACTATTCTAAAAATATATTTTTATTTTTATTTGTTCACTATACTAAATCAAGAGAAAGACAATCTTTTTTAATGTCTTACCCTCAATTACTCATTTTCAAACTTATTTCTCAAGACTTTTTGAAAGGCTATCATTATTAGGGGTTGCATGGTAAAATATATACTATATTTATTATTTATTAAGGAGCGTGAAAAGTTCAAAGTGAACCAATAAAAATGAACGGAGAGAAGTATATTGCTTGTATCAACAATTGCTATGCCCAGAAAAAGGAGAGGAAATCTTAAATTGCATGGATAGATACTTTCAGGCTTCAGCTGTTGCGAGAGACGAATACCCAAAAATTTGCCTATTTAAAAATAGAAATAAGTGTCTGCTATTTGAATAATTAAGAAATAATGGAGCATTCCTTTTTAAGTCAAAAGGATGGTTATGTTCCTTCGAAATGGACTAGTTGCACAAATTTGCAATATATTAAGAAAGTCAAAAGCAAACACTAATTTGACATATCCTTAAATTTTAGTGCAAGTCAAACACTCAAAACAGATTCAATTTCTGTACGGTGTTATAACTTAGAACGACGTTAAATTTTTAATTTGTTTAAATATTATAGGAATTATTTAAGATAAAACGACATATATAGTCAGGAAGTTTCTATCGGCCGGTGAAAATAGTCTTAGATTATGCATAATTAGATAAACGCTATGGGTTTCAAAGAGGAGTTGGTCAAACTAATCATCGTACTTAAATCGGCATAGTGTTAAATATGATAGGTCAATTCATTAGACAACTCTATTACTATGAAAATGTCAATTTTTATTCGTCTTTGTTACAAAGTCTTGGGCGGTACCAAACCTTTATTCTTCTGTTCATGATGTAATTGAAAAAGAAATAAGAAATAGGCTACCCATCCGAAATTGAAAAAGAAAAACCAAATTTGGAAAAGTTAACTAGAAAAAAAAAATGAAGAAGAATAAGAAGCTTTCATTATAATCAATTTCCGCATGAATAGAAATATCATATATAGTATTGCCGTCGAACCAATATACTGTGTCTCTAGGATCAAACTTTCCTGTATATGTGAAAAATAAATAAATAGGTATAAAGAAAAGAGAAATGCTCATTACTATTCATGTTGGAAAGATAGTTTTTTTTTTTAAAAAAAAAAAAACTCCCAAGGAAACCCGCAGCCGCTACTCTTTAGGTGCGCATTGAGTAATCCGCTTATTGTGCAATAGCTCACAAACTACACAGGAGATATAAACCGCACTAGACATGCCATATGCGACGAGCTCTGAATGAGGAAGCTGCTAGTGAGAGAAATCGATCACAAGTTTCCCATATGGGAAACCACTCGGCCAGTGGTGAAGCCACACGGTCATAAGGGCGGTCAACTAACCACCCTTCGTCGAAAAATTACACTGTGTACAGAAGTAAAATATTACGTTTTAGAGGCATATAACACATATTGAACACCTTTTATCGAGAATTATTTTTACTTCTTTAAAATTTGAACAATCTTGGAAAAATTTCTAGCTTTGCCATTGCACTTGGCCAACCTTAGGGCATGTTGGAAAGATAATTAAAACAGTAAACTAATGGCGTTGACAGTATATTTATTGTTCTTTAAGTTTGCTCATTCTTATGCAACTTAATAAGCAAAGTGCAAACTGTTGAAGATTGGAAATTGCACAGTTATTTTGAGAGGGACGACCTTAACAAATGATGCAGACAAAGGAAGGAACAGTAAGGGAGAGGACGAAGTCGCCATCCATGGAAATATATAGTATCAAATATGGTTGGAAGGTCACATATTCTATGTCCTTTGTACACTCCATAGTAGCTCTACACTGTGCTTGAAACCAAATGGAAAAGGACACAAGACCCGTAAATTAAGGTAAAGGACTTTGAAAAACATATTATTTGCAAAAATAGTGCAGACATTGTTACAGTTCGGTGTCACATTTTGTTACACTTCTTTGGATTTATATACTATGCACTGACAATACAATATATAATGTAATATATATATTTGATTATGGTGTTGGCTATTCCACCAATTATCTATATAACTTGGTAATTAATTTGCGATCTTATATTATACTAAATTAAATGTATATATAATTCATATAACTTAAACCTAACTTATTGATGTTCAAGGGCGCGGGAGCAACAATAGTAGTTAAGGTTCGGCAAAACCTATTAATTTTGACTTAAACTTTATATTTGTATTAAGAAATTTACTTAATATATATAAATAATCCATCCAAATGCAGGGTAAGGCTGCCGTGGAAACAGCCTCTTGCATAAATACAGGGTAAGGTTGTGTACAATAGACCCTTGTGGTCTGGTCCTTTTCCGGACCCCGCGCATAGCGGGAGCTGAGAAGTTTTATTGTGTGTCTCACATAACTGACATTAGTTGTGTGAGACTCCTTTTTCTCTCACAAATTTGTGGACCCAATCTTATACTTCTGGGTCCACAAAACTGTGAGACAAAAAAATGTCTCATACAACTAGTGTGAGTTGTATGAGACACAAAATAAAAAATTTCGCGGGAGCTTAATGCACCAGGCTGCCTTTTTTAATCCATCCAAAAACATATAAGCCAAAAAAAATAATATGATTCAAAACTCATAAATTTAAAGTCCTAAATTCGATTCTGATTGACGTTCACTCTAGCTGGAAGACGAGGTCCGACTCTTGCAACTATTGTTTCACACCAATTGTCGGAAAATTTTATTTTGTGTCTCATAGCTCTAACACTAGTTGTATGAGACTTCTTTTTTTCTCAGATTTTTGTGGATCCAGAAATGTAAGATTGTGGTCCAAAAATGTGTGAGACAAAAAGGAGCCTCACACAACTAATGTCAGTTATGTGAGGCACACAATAAAACTTCTCCCAATTATCGATATTTAGTTTACTGTTTAACTCACTCATTACTAGCGGTGAATGTATGGGTCAAAATCGGACTTAGGAAATCAGGCGTTAGGAGGTCGTTAAGTTATAAGAGGTCGACTTTGAGCGGCAAAGTCGAGGTTGACCCAAGCCCAACAACGAGCAGTCACTGAGCAAGCCGTAGAAGCTGAGGTCGAATAGCGGGGAATAGGAGTAACAACTAGTGCAGTCTCGAGACTGGAGATGAGAATATTCTCTTTGTTGTACTTTTTTAGGGTTTTTAGAGAACATCTGGTGCAAATAGAAAAAGAGAGAGGAAAGAGGCACGTGAGATTGATTCTGAAAAAACTATTGTAAGAAGTTGACCCTTGAAAGAAAATACAAAGTTCACCTTTCCATAGTGATTGATTTTATTGATTACTCTTTCCTTTCACTCACATGATCCAAGAAAGCATTGTTCATATTCTTGTTTACTGCCATATTTCGTTGTCAGAAGGAAGAATCTTCCACATCATTTGATATTTGGGTGAATAGTTCTTCCTATTTACATTTACTGTCATTTTTCATATTTATTGCTCATCATTCATTCTTCATTTATTCTCCAAAGTGTGTATTTAATGATTGAATACACGACTCTGAGCACTAGGTAAATGATACTCTCTCCGGTTCACAATAAGTGACCGGTTTACTTTTTCATTTTGGTTCAAAATAAGTGTCCAGTTAGGTAATCAAGAAAAATTCAATTTGTTTTTACTCTTTTACTCTTATGTGCATAGCCCTAAAAAGTTTTCTCACTCCTCATTATAACTATGTGACCAATATTTAATAAGGGTAGTTTAGTCATACTAGGTATTTTTGTATAGGATTTAGTATTTTCTTAATGGACGTGCTAAAAGGAAACTGGTCACTTATTATGAACCGGAGGGAGTACCACTTAAATTCTTAGCTAGATCTAAAAATTGTTATGCTTGACTAGGATTCACCTTTCACCCCATATTATCTTTTAGTTAGTTTAACAAAGAGTATTATACTTTTTGGTCAAACAGTGAATTCGCTCATATAAAACATATATGAATCTTCTAAAAATAGGACTCGACGTGCATGTGGGTGACATTATATATATATATATATATATATATATATATATATATATATATATATATATATATATATATATATATATATAATGGATGAATGACACATCAAGTCTTCAATAAGTCATAAATGAAATTATGGAGTCTTGAAAACTTATTAGAAATAGTTAAATGTCAATCGCTAAATTAATTCAACGACTAATGCGTGTCAAATATAACTTGTTAGACCATAACTACAATGATCAATTCCTTTAATCATATAATCGTTGTTTTGGACTGTTTGAAATATTATCCATATTGGTTAATAGAAATTCTTATTCTACTTTTGTAATTATGAGGGTAATAAGTCGTTCAACAAATTTGCCAAACGATCGCGAAAGTTATCAATAATTAATTGTTTCAAATTATAACATATATTTTCTTGAGAAACAAAAAAGCGGTTTCACTGACTCGATATGAAAGATGACCAGTTTTATAATTTTTAGTGACACACTTCTAAAATCAAGTTGTGTATCGTTTGATTTGTAACTCCTACTACATCTGTCTTTATGTTATTTATTATATTTTGTACGTTTTGAATATATATAGCACGTCCCACTTTTTTTTTACTCTATGAAATCCATATTGTATTGGTCAAAATCTGACCATCACGACCGAGCTGACCAACGTCCCGCCTAAGTGACCGAGCAGTGAAAGATAATATAACCCGCTCCATGCCCCTTTCCCGGCATCCGACGAGTCGACAAGAACGGCGCCTAAAATCACGACTAAGACCCATTGGAGGCAAGAGGACGTCGAGCCAAACAAAGGGGCAAGGGTGCCATATATAGCAAGGGAAAATTTTCAAAAAGAGGGCTGCTCCGGCTATCTCTCGAAGAAAATGAAAATAGCTCTCTTCTATTATTCTTGAGAGAGAAGAATGAATCTCTAGAAAAATATGTAAAGCAATCTCATCATCGATTGATGGGAGACACAACTTTAAATCTCAATAAGATCATTACATTCTCTTCATCCTACGTATGATCCATACTGTTAGTTCTTTGATCTGGAATTTATTATGTCTGACTATGATTTACCCCTTCATCTCTGATTGATTTGTTCAAAAAAGTTTCAATATCTTTTGAGTTAAATAATTTGGCGTCGTCTGTGGAGATTTCTTAGTGAAATTTCCTAGTTTCTCCCAGATCAAAGACAAGAAATACAATCGCTCACCAAAAAGAGCGCAAAGAGAAAATCCAACTCACGCGAGACGAAGGAGCAGCGCAGTACGGGGAGGAGAGCCGAGCAAAACAATCAAGCTTAGAAATATTCACCTCATCAACTACTGATACGCCAAACAAGGCGAACGACATTACCAATCAATTCTCCCCCATCGGACCATCGGATGGGGGCAAGGAAAGTTTCATTCTAACTCGCCTCCCGGTCTCTACTCAAGTAGGAATATAATGGCCACGCAGGCGAACAAAAAAACACTTCAATTAAAGGACGAAAAACTACTGCAAAACAATTGTGATACATCCCACCGGCAATACCTCCGAGCCAGAAGATAGGAGCCAAAAAAAAGAAACTACAATTTGTGCGCAGAGCGAACCTAAGCGAAACAGCAACGCTTCACATTCTCTGACGTCGTACCCTCCGTTGCGAGCAGTGCCAAACGGACTAGGACTCTCCCAGAAGATATCTGGCTCTCCAAAAACTGGGACTGACGACGGGTTACTATTTTGATAAGTTTGAAATAACACCTTTTAAGGCCAAGGGCCTTCGCCAAAAAAAAGAAGAGTTCGACCTCGATCGAACGACGATGGGTTACTATTTCGATAAGCTCGAAATAACACCCTTTAAGGCCAAGGGCCTTCGCCAAAAAGAAAAAGAGTTCGACCTTGATCGAACGACAACGGGTTACTATTTCGATAAGTTCGAAATAACACCCTTTAAGGCTAAGGGCCTTCGCCAAAAAGAAGAAGAGTTCAACCTCGATCGAACGACGACGGGTTACTATTTCAATAAGTTCGAAATAACACCCTTTAAGGCCAAGGGCCTTCGCCGAAAAGAAGAAGAGTTCTACCTCGATCGAACGATGACGGGTTACTATTTCGATAAGCTCAAAATAACACCCTTTAAGGCCAAGAGCTTCGCCAAAAAGAATAAGAGTTCGACCTCAATCGAACGATGACAGGTTACTATTTTGATAAGTTTATAATAACACTCTTTAAGGCCAAGGGCCGCCAAAAAGAAGAAGAGTTCGACCTCAATCGAACGACGACGGGTTACTATTTTGATAAGTTCGAAATAACACCCTTTAAGGCCAAGGGCCTTCGCCAAATAAGAGTTCGACCTCAATCGAACGACGATGGGTTACTATTTCGATAAGTTCGAAATAACACCCTTTAAGGCCAAGGGCCTTCGCCAAAAGAAGAAGAGTGCGACCTCGATCGAACGACAACGGGTTACTATTTCGATAAGTTCGAAATAACACCCTTTAAGTCCAAGGTCCTTCGCCGAAAAGAAGAAGAGTTCGACCTCGATCGAACGACGGGTTACTATTTCGATAAGTTCGAAATAACACCCTTTAAGGCCAAGGGCCTTCGCCAAAAGAAGAAGAGTTCGACCTCGATCGAACGACGACGGGTTACTATTTCGATAAGTTTGAAATAACACCCTTTAAGGCCATGGGACTTCGCCAAAAAAAAGAAGAGTTCGACCTCAATTGAACGACGACGGGTTACTATTTCGATAAGTTCGAAATAACACCCTTTAAGGCCAAGGGCCTTCGCCAAAAAGAAGAAGAGTTCGACCTCGATCAAACAACGATGGGTTACTATTTTGATAAGTTTGAAATAACACCCTTTAAGGCTCAGGGCCTTCGCCAAAAAGAAGAAGAGTTCGACCTCGATCGAACGACGACGGGTTACTATTTTGATAAGTTCGAAATAACACCCTTTAAGACCAAGTGCCTTCTCCGAAAAGTAGAAGAGTTCGACCTCGATCGAACGATGACGGGCTACTATTTCGATAAGTTTGAAATAACACCATTTAAGGCCAAGGGACTTCGCCAAAAATAAGAAGAGTTCGATCTCAATCAAAGGACGACGGGTTACTATTTCGATAAGTTCGAAATAACACCCTTTAAGGCCAAGGGCCTTCGTTGAAAAGAAGAAGAGTTCGACCTCGATCGAACGACGAAGGGTTATTATTTCGATAAATTCGAAATAACACCCTTTAAGTCCAAGGGCCTTCGCTAATAAAAAGAAGAGTTCGACCTCGATCGAACGACGACAGGTTACTATTTCGATAAGTTTGAAATAACACCCTTTAAGGCCAAGGGCTTTCGCCAAAAAGAAGAAGAGTTCGACCTCGATCGAACGACGATGGGTTACTATTTCGATAAGTTCAAAATAACACCCTTTAAGGCCAAGGGCCTTCGCCAAAAATAAAAATAGTTCGACCACGATCGAACGACGATGGGTTACTATTTTGGTAAGTTCGAAATAACACCATTTAAGGCCAAGGGCCTTCGCCAAAAAGGAGAAGAGTTCGACCTCGATCGAACGACGACGGGTTACTATTTCAATAAGTTCGAAATAACACCCTTTAAGGCCAAGGGCCTTCGCCAAAAAGAAGAAGAGTCGACCTCGATCGAACGATGATGGGTTACTATTTCGATAAGTTCAAAATAACACCCTTTAAAGCCAAGGACCTTCGCCAAAAAGAAGAAGAGTTTTACCTCGATCCAACGACGACGGGTTACTATTTCGATAAGTTTGAAATAACACCCTTTAAGGCCAAGGGCCTCTGCCAATAAGAGAAAATTTTGACCTAGATCAAACAATGACGAGGCACTATTTCGATTAGGTCGAAATGCTTCTAAGGCCAAAAGCCATTAGAAAAAAAGATCGGGACTCGCCGTAGAGGCGCTCATCTCGCTCCAAAAGCTATAAACAGATGGAATAAAGGTAAGTACATGGTAAATAACAAAGAAAAGACTCTCCTTTATACAAAATCATTATGCGGACTATCGCCGCTTACATATGGCCCAAGCCAACGATAAAAAAATGGGGGAAGAAGGAAGAAGAATAAAAAAAAAAGGGAGGGGGAAGAAACAACAACAAACGACAAACAACTGAAAGTAAAAACATGCAAGAACTACATTCTTCATTTGGTGTCATTACAGCCACCACCATCACCATCTTCAAGAATCTCCCCATTTCCATCATCCGCACCCTCATTAGCTTCGGGCGTCGCCGCATCATACCCACAATTGATGCGAGCCTCCCGCGCTTTCACTCGTGCTTCTTCATAGGCAGCCTCAATCACAGTACCCGCCTCCCACGAACTCTAATATATATATATATATATATATATATATATATATATATATATATCCTGCTGGGCTTCGGCATAAACCTAGAGCTCGTGCATATGGTGGGGACGGCAGTGGAGGAAGACTCAACTTGAGCCAATAATCTCTCATTTTCTGCCTCCAGTGCCGTGACCTGATCTCCCAGAACCGATGCCTCTTGATCGATCTCGCTGATGCGCTCCTCGAGCCTTGCCTCTATGAGTGTAGTTGTCACTCTCTCCGACTCATGTTCGTATTAGAGGACACGAATGGTGTTCTCCAAGGCTTCCGCCCTCGCCGAAGCCTCGGACCAGGCATTCTCGATGCTCTCCAACCCAGCGACTTTATTCTCCAGCGCGGTCAATTTTCTCATCCACTCCACGCTCATCGCCTCAACCTTGATCAAGTTCTGATCCATCTCTGACTGCATCGACCTCAACTTACCCTGCAGATGCTCCCATTCTGCGGCGACTCCCTTACCCAACTCGAGCTCCTCATCCTTAATTTAAAGTTTCTCCTCGAGTGCACTCTTGCGGCGGATAGTTTGCATCAACTCCTGGTCCCTTTTCTCCAACTCCTCACCAAGAGCCCGATTACTGGGGTTTGTCCTCAGCCTATCATGCATCTCGCGACACTTGTTGCGGTATCGACGATACTTCTCCAACATCTTTAAGAAAATCTTGGCCCGGATGTTGGCCCTGCGAATGCTTTCCACTTCTACCATATACGCCTGAAAAATGCATATACGGGGTTAGACTAATATTTTCGAGAAGGGCGAAGGAAGAAAACAAAAGTAAAATGCAACGTACCCTTAAGCCCATAGCGGCCACCTCGTCCATCAAATCAGCATCAGGAACAAACCGAAGGGCCTCATTTTCGGCTTCGGAGCATAGCAGGCTGAACTGTGGCACCAGATCCTCCCCTTCCCCCTAGAGATTGATACCAGAAGGGATCTGAAGAACATATGCCGAGCCCTCCGCATGAACCATCGAATGAGTAAGGCCCTCTTCAAACATCCTAACATCATCAGGGTCCAGGTCCGACTCAGATTCGTAGTGGTCAACCACCACAGCTTTTCCTCTTTCTACTGCTGAAGAGGAAGCACGACCCACTGCAGAAGATGAGCGTACGTCCGAAATCATAACGGCAGCCCCAGAAGTCTGATTCTCCACCACGACAGGTTGTTGGTCACTGACAACAGTAGGGATTTCTTATTGAGCTAAGGCAATGGCAGGAATTTCTTATTGTCGATCACAGACACCGACAATTCCGATAGTCTGTTCCGTCCCTACATGGGGAGCCATGACAACACCATCTCCAGAGCCCGTCGGGGGAGAGTCATCCAGATGAATTACTATTGGGGGCGCAATCTCAAACTCCACTCTCCGTCTCTTCGACAGCCCCTCCTCTTCCCCAGTAGATGGTGATTCACCTGTTGGGCAAACGACATCGGTCGAGACCTCGTCCTGAGAAGCGGCCCTCGCAGGAGTAACCAAGGCCGCAGATTCAACTGAAGCAGCCCTCGATGAAGGTCAGGCAATGGGTACCACGATAGGGTGAGCAGATGCGGCCGGCTGACAAAAAGATAATGGAGGGGACCTTGCTCTCTGCACTCTCCTTGACATCAACAAACGACACATAAGAAGTAAATAAAAAAGAGAGAGAACAATAAACAGAGATGCCATCTCACCTGTAAGGGGATTGCATCCGAACCTTTCATAAAAGGTCGACCATGTGTGAATCCCCACTATATGGGGAAGTATGGCACCCACACATTCATGGATACCTTTGATAGGCAGATGGGGAAATCTCTCAGCTGCAAAGACGTGATAAAGTTTATTACCAATAGAAAACGGTCGAGCATTTCACCATCTAAAAATAAAAACTTACGCACAAAGTTCCACTTCTCAGGGAATCCCGTTGGATCCGCCACAATGTGCTTAGTCCGCATATAAAAGTAATTCTCGTAGAAACGACGGTTGGTCCTGTCATCCATCTTCACCACCAGACCCCTCGACCCCCGAGGACGCATGTGAATCATCGAACCACGAATAAGCTGAGGAGCAAAGATGCTGAGCATATGGTCCAAAGTGACCTTGCGACCGGCGAGTTTTGCGTACTTGAGCAGCATAGGGAATAACTTGTACAAATACGATGAAAGTTGGGCGGGGCACACTTCGTAAAAACGGCAATAAGAAAACCTGCCTATAGGGTACTTTTAATGTTGCATATTCAACTTCATGTAGAAGACCTGCCTATAGGGTACTTTTAATTCTACATATTCAAACTTCATTTAGATGTCATGCCTATATGGTTTAAAACGAGTAATGCATAGAAATCATTCCTATAGGGGTTTTCTTAAATCAATCTGATTCGTTGTCATTCGCAGTCAATGTTAGATAACATGCTCCTAGGAATTAAAGTCAGTAATAGTAGATACTACCACCTGCAGAACCTGTAACCAGTTCAGCTTTTTTTTGTTCATTCTGCTTCTCTTAATAACCTAATTTCATCGCTTAACATGGTTTAACAAGCATTCTTATAGAATTTCGAATAATTTATTTCAAGCTTCTACTATCTCATCACCTTTTAAATTCAGTAGATATCATGCCTATAGGACCTTGTCTAAACACTTAGGCAAACCTTAGAATAATAACTGTAAAATTGAATCTGTTAATCACTACAACCAGCAGGCAGGCCTGATTCATACTTCTTATGTGAGTTATGCAATAAACTAAAACTGCCTCAACAATCTCATCTCCCTCGTGTTTAATGCTTTTCAATCAGACCTAAGCAGTATATGTAAGACATGCTACTTTATATGTTTGTTCGAGGAGGTATACTTGAGCCTATATGCTTATGTGTTTCCCCCTTCATATGCAATATGTGTTTTTGTATGTCGCCTTAGAATTTTTATCTTTGAAACTCCAAATAAGCCCAGCATCTCTCCCTTTTAGGATTAATAGTCCTAAGTGCCTCCGGGATTGATAGGAATGGGAAGGGTAATAGCATGCAATAAGTAATTGACACCAATCCGCGCTTTAATACCTTAACGGGGTGGGAAGGGTAGATATGGATATGATGACCACGCGATAATGTCACATATATCCCCTCATTGAGGAGTGATTACCGGACATTGTGTGGGGTGATCCATATTTTTTAATAAACCTAGGACCCCCTTTCCTTTATTCTTTATTCTTTTAGCAATTTAACTCCTTATTCTAAAAAATCAGCTTTCCTAACTGTTCTTTCAAAACTTGTTTACTTTCAAACTATTATGTGTTGAAATCCCTTATTATTTGAGCCTTATTTTCTTATACGTTAATTGTACCTCAATTCACAATAATTGTCTGGCCGGGAACCACACTAGTGGATTCTGAGGGGTGTCTAACACCTTCCCCTTAGAATAATTTCAAGCCCTTACCCTATCTCTGATTATTCAAATCGAACTCTTTTGGTGTCCTAATGCACCCTAATCATTAGGTGGCGACTCTTCAAAATTGCAAACCCCTTCCCAAAAGGAAAAGAGTTTTCCCATACCAAAAATGTCATAAACCCGATTTTCGCTTAGGAAAGAAAAGGGGGCGCGACATCATGGCGACTTCGCTGGGGACACTTAGGCTTTTACCATTTCAGACTATTATTGTGGATTTATACCTCTTTATGTGCAATTACTTGTTTATTTCTTTTAAGCATTCAATTCCCTTTTCAACTGCAAAACTGACTTGTCTTCTTTGTGTCTTTCCTTACTACTGCTTTAAATTATGAAATTACTGTATTTACTGCTTTCTTAACGTGCAAATACGTGCCAACGTGTTTTTAATTATTGCATAATCATTCTCAACATCATATTCCACTCGTGCCAAACAAATACCATCGCAACGCTTATAATGAGTGGTTGCGCTCTTCCGATATTATCACCCCCTTAATCTGGAAAAGGCATATTTGCGGTAAAACCAGTCGATCAACAGTGTAGTCAACGGTTCCATGCCTTTCCCCCTTGAGTTGTCCATTCAAGGGTACCAGTCTAAAACCCCATAAAAACCTTACTCTGCTTAAACTGTGCATGCTTCATGGTCAAACCTAGTTGGGTCAGTTATGTTGTCCACATAATGACACTTTAAGTTAGCCTTGACCAAAGTCCACTGGGTTTTTCTGAACCCAAACGGACGTCACCACGTTCTGTGCATTTATTTGGAGAACTAAATGCTTCATGCTAATTGTTGATATTAAATAGTCAAGTCCGGCGGGGGTATGGTCTTAACCCTTTTGTTTTGCAGAAAATGAAGAACGAGGTCCCCAGCTTCGATATGGTTAGCACACCCTCACTTTTGCTAGACTGATGGAGGAGTCTTCCATCAAATGACCAAATCAATGGGTGGAAATAGAGGGCCGCCAAAGCTAGCGAAAAGTTGGAATATATAGAATAGAGTCTGCTGGAATTAGAAGGAAAAGTGAGGAAGAGAGTCGCTGAGCCAGAACGCTGAGGAAAACGAAGGAGAACACCTAGCAAAGGCATTTTTACTGGTGAACCTATGGGAGCTGGAGGATTTGATCAACGAGAGCATTCAACCTGAGGAAGGTCCTTCTGGGACCAAATAGATAGGAGTTTTCTTTTGCTTTATGAAATGTAATAAGGCCAATGGCCATTAATGACATTTTAATTTCTTGTTATTTAGTGTCGATTTGGGATCCATCTACTTTTATCAATAAAATGAGGCATTTAGCATTTTAAGTTCTCCAAATCAATTTGTCGCTAGGCCTACTTCGGGCACAAAGAGATCCCCCAAATTAGGACACGATTTACATTCTTGCGCTATGTGTTTAAATATCGCAACATTTTCTTATAATCCTCGCTAACTTGTTACCTTTTTGTTTTTACTTTTGTTTTATTATTCCCCTCCCCAAAGGCTAGTTCGTGCACTCTGGCAACATCATCTTATTCCATGAGATCCAAGGGCCCTCCACCCACTCCTCCTCTCAGTCCTGTCAAAAACAAGAACAAAGGGAAGATGGAAGATTTGAACAACGCCAGAAAGGAGAACTCAACTGAATGGGTAGAGGTCACTCACGGTCATGGTACTCAGGTTTCCAAAGAAAATGCATCCCAACTCGAACAAAAGCTGTTGAAATTCCAAGAAGAACTTGATTAGGTTCGGAATCTGGCAAATCTGTCATTTTCCCTCACCGCTCCAGATGTCAATTTCCCAAATGCTCAGAACCCCACACCTCCACAAAATATCCCGAAGCCACAAAACCGTCTCGTTCCTCACCACCACTGCAACACCTGCCATACTTCCAACAATACTCCACTGCTCATCCCGGAACCCCAAAACTCCACAAATGGCCACTTCCATACCCATCATAACACCCCCATCTACGTGGAGACCATGCCACACTCCACCCAACCCATCTCAAGCTCACCTGAGTCTGATGATAAAGACTCGCCCATCAGGAACCTGGCTGAGGAACTTAAGAAATTAACTAGCCGAATTCAAGGCATTGAAGGAAGCAAGGGAATTGAGGGGCTGAACTATGAGGATCTTTGCATACATACTGATGTCGAACTGCCCGAGGGGTGCAAACCTCCTAAGTTTGAGATGTTTGATGGTACAGGGGATCCAAGAGTACATTTGAGAACATACTGTGACAAGCTGGTTGGAGTAGGGAAAGACGAGAGAATACGCATGAAGCTTTTCATGAGGAGTCTGAAAGGAGATGTTTTATCTTGGTACATTAGCCAAGATCCGAAGAAGTGGTCAAGTTGGGTAGGCATGGCATCCGATTTTATGGATAAGTTCAGGTTCAACACGGAGAATGCGCCGGATGTGTTCTACATTCAGAATCTAAAGAAGAAACCTACTGAAACGTTTTGCGAGTATGCTACTCGCTGGAGGTCCGAAGCTGCTAAGGTCAGACCTGCCTTAGAAGAGGAACAGATGAACAAATTCTTTGTCCGGGCTCAGGACCCGCAGTATTATGAAAGGCTGATGATGATTGAGAGCCACAAATTTTCTGACATTACCAAGCTGGGCGAAAGGATCGAAGAGGGCATCAAAAGCGGTATGGTTATGAACTTTGAGGCCTTGCAAGCTACAAATAAGGCCTTACATTCTGGTGGTATGTCCAAGAAAAGGGACATAGGAGCCGTAGTAGTGGCATAGAGAACCAAATCTCCCATCAAATACCAAACCTATCCAATGCCTCCACTCACATATCAACCTACTCCAAACTACCAAGCACCCTCACCCTCTTACCAAACTCCACTACCCACTTATCAATCATCTCCACCACCCATATATCAGCCTACTTCACCCAGATATTCCCAACTCGCATATGTTTACCAAGCCTACAATGCTCAACCATCCCACTATCAATCACCTCTTACATGCCAAAACTTCCCTAGACCTTGACCAAATTTTGACCATAGACCTCCTAAACAGTATACAGCCATTGCTGAACCCGTTGACCAGTTATACAAGAGACTCAAGGCTACTGGTTATGTCACCCCTATCCCTGCTATAACTCCTGAGAATCCTTCTTAGTGGGTTAATCCAAACAAATCATGTGCATACCATTCCGGCATGAAAGGACACACCATCGACGAATGTCGTTCTCTGAAAGACAAGATCCAGGCTCTGATTGACAACAAAATTATTGTGCCAAAGGAACCCGCTCCGAATGTCCTCAACAACCCTCTTCCATACCATAAGGGTGGAGGTGTTCACATGATTGAAATAGAGGATGATTGGGATCCCGAGGGGTCTATCGGGTTGACCGCAGAAGGTGATGACCTAAAGAAGCCAATAGTTACTCTTAATCCGATCGTGGTCCAGATCCAACCCTTGGGGAACACCGAGGTAAATATGTATGTGCCACTTGAGTTTGAAACAACGCCATCTACAAAGACACCAGCACCAATTGAGGTCGAATTCGTGTCTCCAGCGAATGCACCTATGCCATTTGAAATTGCAGTTTTTCCACCCAAGGCCCATGCTCCATTCGGAGTAAAGATAGCCACACCGATCCTAGTGGCGATGTCGACCATGACACCATTCCACACAAAGGCTATACGATGGGACTATATATCTGAGGCAAGGAGGAAAGGCAAGGTTAGGTTCGAGGAAACTATTGTCGCACAGGGTACGACGAGAACTGGTAGGATCTATACCCCGGAACACCTAGCTAAGTCAAGCAAGCAGGCCTCCAATCAATCGCCTATCATTGAGACGGGTCTAGACGACCTTTGGAGAAAGATACAAGCCAAGGAATACTCAGCCATCGACCAGTTGAACAAAACACCGGCGCAGATCTCCATACTTGCTTTGCTAAAAAATTCTGAGGCACACAAAAATGCTCTGTTGAAGGTTCTGAGTGAAGCATATGTGCCAAGCAAGGTGGTGAAATGGCCAACATGGTCGGACAGGTATTAGAAAGTCATAAAATTACTTTTCATGAAGATGAGCTACCGCCTGAAGGGTTGGGACACAACAAAGCACTGCACATCACTGTGCAATGCGAGGACTACTTCATCACCAGGATCTTGATCGACGGGAGTTCCAGTCTCAACATTTGTCCACTGGTAACACTCTAGAAGTTGGATAAGGAACTGCACGAGATAAAGGATGAAGCCATCAATGTGAAAGCTTTCGACGTTTCCCAAAGGTCTATCATTGGGGAGATTAGTCTATGTCTGCAAATGGGGCCAACTTGGTTCGATATTGATTTCCAAATGATAGACGTGCCGGCATCTTACAATCTACTGTTGGGACGTCCATAGATTCACGATGCCGGAGCCGTAGCATCAACACTGCATCAGGCAGTAAAGTTTGAATGGAATCACCAGGAAGTGATCATTTACGACGATGGTAACAATCCTATATACAGTCGCCAGACCATTCCATCAATCAAGGGGAGAAAGAAGTTGGGAGGAGAGACTTACCATCACATCGAACGGGTAAATGTTGTTGACAAAGACAAATGGTGGGATAACAAGATCGAGAGTATACTGAATTGGAGTGGGTACGAACCTAGAAAAGGGCTCGGCAAGAACCTCCAAGGAATCGCTAAGCCCATAAAGCTCAAGAAGCATGGCACTACTTTCGGTCTAGGATATGAGTACACCTGGGAGGAATTCAACAACTGGTCGCCACCATGGTGCGGTCCTTACTATCCACTGGAGCAGCCAATACCACATTTGGAGCAGACTTTCCAACCGGCCGATGTTATCTATGGGTCGGAAGAAGAAGACGCGCTGGCAGCTATGAAAAACTTGTTCTTAGAGGACAATGGCATGGATTGTTGTATTGTTCTCGAGGAGGGGGGAGGAAATCCCTTCCGTACAAGCTGTAAGCAGAGGAGCACACCTCAATAACTGGACCATCAGAACAACCAGGGCCCGACGAGCCTCGGGGTAGCAAGGCTAAAACAAGCACTATTTTGATTTACTAAAAGATTTTTATTTTTCGCATGTTTTCAATTCCTGCAATAAGATCTCCAATGTTAAAAACAATTATTATGTAATTTATCAAAGCATTTTGACTTTTCTTATGAATCAACACTTATTACTATTGCTTTCTTTCATTACTTTACTTATACAGCATTACTATTACTTATCTTGATGAACCGATGACTGTGATATGCAACGAGACAACGCAACAAACAGATATAGATTTAGAGGAAGATGACATACCAGAAGAGATTGTTAAAGAAGTAGAGAATTTCGAGAACAGACCTAAGTCCAACCTAGATGAAATAGAAGTTGTCAACCTGGGAGATGCAGAAAACGTCAAAGAAACACGAATCAGCGTCCACTTATCACCGTTAGAAAAGAAGGAATACATGGAATTTCTAAGGGAATATGAGGACATATTCGCCTGGTCGTATGATGACATGAGTGGTCTAAGTACGTCTATTTTGTCTCACAAACTGCCAACTGATCCAACATGTCCGCCGGTAAAGCAAAAGCTCAGGAAATTCAAGCCTGATATGAGTCTGAAAATCAAGGAAGAGGTCACTAAGCAGGTCAAAGCTAAGGTTCTCAGGGTAGTAGAATACCCGACATGGTTAGCCAACATCGTGCCAGTACCAAAGAAGGAGGGGAAGGTCAGAGTCTGTGTCGACTACCGAGATCTCAACCGGGCCAGTCCGAAAGACGACTTCCCCTTGCCAAACATACACATCTTAATTGACAATTACGCCAAGCATGAGTTGCAATCATTTGTAGATTATTTTGCTAGGTATCATCAGATCTAAATGGATGAAGAAGATGCTGAGAAAACGGCTTTCATTACGCCATGGGGAATATACTGTTACAAGATGATGTCGTTTGGGTTAAAGAATGCAGGGGCCACCTACATGAGGGCCATGATACCATTTTCTATGATATGATACACAAGGAGATAGAGGTATACGTAGATGATGTTATTATCAAGTCCAAGAAAGCCACTTATCACATAGAAGATTTGAGGAAGTTTTTTAATAGATTGCGAAAGTACAACCTGAAACTGAATCCTGCAAAATGTGCATTTGGGGTTCCTGCCAGAAAACTACTTGGGTTTATTATGAGTCGCCGAGGAATAGAACTAGATCCATCAAAGTTCAAAGCTATTCAAGAATTGTCACCGCCAAAAAACAAGAAGGACGTGATGAGTTTCTTGGGGAGACTCAATTACATCAGCTGGTTTATAGCATAGTCTACAGTTATCTGTGAGCCAATCTTTAGGATGTTAAAGAAAGACGCCGCTACCAAATGGACTGATGACTACCAAAAAGCTTTCGACAGAATCAAGGAATACCTGTCGACACCACCCGTCTTGGTCCCACCTGAGCCAGGTATATTACTCTACCTTGCAGTATTGGATGGAGCTTTCGGTTGTGTTTTGGGGCAGCATGATGAAACAGGGAGGAAGGAGCAGGCCATTTATTATCTCAGTAAGAAGTTCACCCCGTACGAGGCCCGGTATTCTTTATTAGAATGCACCTGTTGTGCTTTGACTTGGGTAGCTCAGAAGCTGAGGCACTACTTCTGTGCTTACACTACATATCTCATATCAAGGATGGATCCTTTGAAGTACATCTTTCAGAAGCCAATGCCCACTGGCAAGCTAGCCAAGTGGCAAATCCTATTGAGTGAATTTGACATTGTCTACATGACTTAGAAGGCAATCAAGGGATAGGCACTAGCAGATCACCTTGCTGAAAATCCCGTGGACGGAGAATACGAACCCTGAAAACGTATTTTCCCTACGAAGAGGTATCGTTCATAGGAGAAGATATTGCAGAATCCTATGATGGTTGGAGAATATTTTTCGATGGAGCAGCAAATTTCAAAGGAGTTGGCATAGGAGCAGTCCTAGTATCGGAAACCGGTCAAAATTACCCTATGTCTGCCAAACTCAAATTCCTGTGCACCAACAACATGGCCGAATACGAAGCTTGCATCTTAGGGCTCAAGATGGCCATCAACATGAACATTCAAGAATTGATAGTGATTGGAGATTCAGACTTGCTTATACATCAGGTACGAGAAGAATGGGCAACCAAGAACTCCAAGATACTCCCGTATCTGCATCATGTACAGGAATTGAGAAAAAGGTTTATAAAGGCGGAATTCCAGCATGTTCATAGAATCCAGAATGAGTTCGCCGATGCATTGGCTACCTTGTCATCCATGATACAACATCCATACAAGAACTTCATTGATCCCATTCCAGTAAAGATCCATGATCATCCAGCTTATTGTGCCCATATTGAAGAAGAAGCAGACGGAAAGCCTTGGTTTCATGACATCAAGAAATATTTGGCAAGGGGTAAATACCCAGAACTTGCAAATCCTACTTAGGAACGCACCCTTCGGAGGTCGTCCAACAATTTCTTCCACAACAGAGGAATCATGTATAGGAGGACTCCTGATTTGGGATTGCTAAGGTGTGTTGACGCAAGGGAAGCATCCAGGATACTAGAGGAAATTCACGCTGGGACCTGTGGTCCTCATATGAATGGCTTTGTCTTAGTAAAGAAGATACTCCGAGCTGGTTACTTTTGGATGACTATGGAAAAGGACTGCATCCAGTATGTCCGAAAATGCCATTGCTGCCAGATACATGCAGACATGATAAAGGTACCTCCAAACGAGCTTAATATAATAAGCTTACCATGGTTGCTCATCGCTTGGGGAATGGATGTTATTGGACCAATCGAGCCTGCCACCTCCAACATGCACAGGTTTATCCTAGTGGCAATCGATTATTTCACCAAATAGGTCGAAGCAACATCTTACATAGCAGTGACTAAGAAAGTCGTGGTAGACTTTGTCCGCGACCGCATCGTTTGTCGAATCGAGATTCCAGAATCAATCATTACCGATAATGGCTCCAACCTCAACAGTGACTTGATGAAAGCCATCTGTGAAACTTTCAAGATCAGGCATAAGAATTCTACAACCTACAGACCTCAGATGAACGGAGCCGTAGAAGCCGCCAACAAGAATATCAAGAAGATATTGAGGAAAACGATAGATAAGCATAAACAATGGCACGAGAAGTTGTCATTTTCTCTGTTGGGATATCGCACCACAGTCCACACATCAACTAGGGCAACCCCCTATATGTTGGTTTATGGTACAGAAGCCGTCATTCCCGCCGAAGTAGAAATTCCTTCAATAAAGATCATACAGGAAGTTGAGCTTGACGATGCAGAGTGGGTGGAAAGTCATTATGAGCAACTAGACCTTATAGATGGGAAAAGAATAAATGCAGTATGTCATGGTCAACTTTATCAGAACAGAATGTCCAGAGCCTTCAACAAAAGAGTCAAGCCGAGACAGTTCACACCGGGGCAACTAGTGTTAAAGAAGATTTTCCCGCATCAAGAGGAAGCCAAAGGGAAGTTCTCTCCCAACTGGCAGGGTCCGCACATGGTTCACCGGGTCCTGACAGAAGGAGCCCTCATACTTGCAGAAATGGACGGAGAAGTCTGGCCGAAGCCGATCAACTCAGATGCAGTCAAGCATTACTATGTATAATCTTATGCTTCGTTTATTTGATGCAAGTTGAACTACGCCTGACCTGATTTCCGTTTAAGAGGGGATACGTAGGCAGCCCTATGGGTTCGGTTACAATTCAATAAAATTTCCATTTTCTCCCGCAATTGGAAACTGGGGCAGAATTTTGAGGAGGGCCCTCAAAATTCCGAAGTTGATTTCAGACAATTATCGCAAGCAACAGTCAAAAACATTTTCCCACTAAACTGGGGCAGAATTTTGAGGAGGACCCTCAAAATTCCGTAGCAAGAAAGGTTGCAATGTCCTGAACCACGTCACAGTTATCGGTTCATCTAAAAAATTAATATTATTATGTCATATTTTTACTAAATCATGCATGTCTATTACTGAAATTGCCTTGTTTAGCAACACTACCCCAATGATACATACAATATCACCAGTTCAAAGCCGAGCAGGTCAAGCAGAGCCAGCGGGGAATACGAACTAACCGCCCCCTTTTTACAAAACTCACGATTTTTCTTTGGATGCAGGCACTTGAATTACAAAATCATCAAATATACTATACACTCACGAGACAAACACTATTTAGGAATACAACTCTCAGAACCATTGCACTCACTCACAGTTGTTATCCGCACACAACAGTGTCCCTAGGAGTCACAATATCGCAATTTGCTATCAGCTAAGAAAGCTCTATTACCATTTGCTATCTTATTTTTTGCATAAGGCTACTATTATTCCTTCCGAGACTAAGAACTGTCTCCATCTGCATTTCAACATTGCATAAGGCTACCATTCTGCCTTCCGAAACTAAGCTCTGTCTCCATTTGCATTTCTACATTGCATAAGGCTACCATTCTGCCTTCCGAGACTAAGCTCTGTCTCCATCTGCATGTCTGCATTGCATAAGGCTACCATTCTGCCTTCTGAGACTAAGCTCTGTCTCCATCTGCATTCTTGCATTGCATAAGGCTACCATCTACCTTCCGAGACTAAGCGTTGTCTCCATCTGCATTTCTGCATTGCATAAGGCTACCATTCTGCCTTCAGAGGTTAAGCTCTACCTCCATCTGCATTTGCATGGCTGAAAGATTGCCACTTTATTTATATTTTCATGGCTGAAATTTCACCGTCTTATACGCTTGCATGGCTGAAAGATCGCCGCCTCTACATTTGCATGGCTGAAAGATCGCCACCTCTACATTTGCATAGTTGAAAGATCGCCACCTCTACATTTTGCACAGCTGAAAGATCGCCTCCTCCTGCATTGCATAGGCTGAAAGATCGCCAAATACTGCATCTCATGGTCTGAAAGATCCCCAAATTATCCGAAGGCGTCATTGTTCGAAGGCACCATTTTCATAGCCCGAGAACACCATGTCATGGCCTGAGGACCCCTTTTAATCTTTTGCATATCATTATTCAAAGGCATCATGGTTCGGAAGCATCATTCTCATAGCCCGAGAGTGTCATTTCATGGCCTACAAATCCTTTATTATACGCTTCATGGCCCAGGACATCAGGGTCTAAGGATGTCATCCTAACTGTCCAAAGACAACATTCATGGTCCGACGGGAATGTGCATCATGTTTAAATTACGCACCATATATGCTTGTATTGCTTATTTTCAGGAAATTCGGTGAGAAACGGCCGTCTCTGCAGGAGAGATCCCGCTCCGGTTCTCACAGCCCTATCAGACTTCAACCATTCACCCCATCATTAATATTGCGTCCGTTCTTGAAAAGTCTTCATCGGCATACTCCGCCGACGGATCCTGAACTACATATGGCATGATTCCTATAAGACCAGGCATATGTAGGCAGATCAGAAGCCAAAGCACGGACTAAGTCTCCTCAAACCATTTCGTTCAATCAAAATTGGCCATCATGTCTTTACCCGACAACTCTTTCATTTTTCCCGGGTAAAGAGGGGCAGCTGTTGATACCCAATTTTTTTCTAATATTTTTAATATATAAAATACTTTCAAAATAGCGTATGTATGCATATATAAGTATGTCCAAATGTTTTATTATTTTTCCTTAATTTTTTAAAAATTTTAAAATAAATTTATTGTCCTATCTTATCCAGTAAAACAAACCCAATAATTATTCCCAAAATTATCATTTTTGGTGATTCATTTATTGGACTCTCATATTTATACTAAAATATAGTTAATGTAATTTTTGCATATTTTTACAAACTTATTTAGTATTTTTAAAGCTAAATTGCATATAATTGCAATATTAGCCTCTTTTAGATTAATTACATTAGGTCTATAAAAATTAGGTCCAATATTTTTAATTTGATAATTATGTGTTATTAATCATTTTAGTACCTTTAATTTATTTCCAGAAATTATTCTACTATTTTTTATGAAATAAATAAGGGAAGAGTGGCTATTTAAAATATAGCATAATTGTGTTTTAATCGTAGCCTGAATTGAACCCCAATTTTAAACCAAATTATTTAGCCCAAATCCTAGCTATATCCGACCCACGACCCTTTAAAGAACAACCTGCCCGGATCCCCTACCTACACATTCAATCCAAGCCGTTGATCATTTTGATCAACGGCCACCACCAACCCTTTCCTAAATTAATTCCCAACTACCCCCAAACCCTAACCATTTCTCGCCTACAACCGCCTCTGAACCCCCTTCTCTCTCAATCGTCTCTCAAACCCTAGCTGCTGCCCTCAATTACCACCTGAAAATCTCCCAAATCCAAGGCCTCCGAAGCCATTGGAGGCCTGTATCCACTTCCCTTGGCTTCTATGTGTTCGAGTCCTATGGTTTCAAGGCCAGATCGGGAAAGCTCGGTCCATACCTTGATCGATTTCAGTTCTTATGGTTGTCTCCGGTCATCTTTGACTTTGCTCCGTCCAGCCATGGCTATTCAAGCCGGACTCTTGACTTCTCCTGCTTAGATCGATGGTTTCCAAGCCTTTCTCACCATATGGGGTTCTTCTGAAACCCTAACCTTTGAGGTTCTTCCAATTTCTTTAGATCTGTTTTAGATCTGTGTTTACTCTAAACTTTTAAATGCTTTCTCAAGGTTTCTTTCAAAACTCTACCTTCAAGAACCCTTATCTTTTCCGATTTGAGTTTCTGTTAAGTTATTTCGAAGCTTTCTCTGATTTTCTAACATGTTCTAATGTGTTTCCTTATGTGTTCTTTTACTCGAGTTTGCATGTTAAGGGTTTTGACCTTTTGAGATTTCTGAATCTATTTTATTAGTATTTGTCCGATTTACATGCTTTTCATCTCTAGAACTCGATTGATGGTAAAAACCCTAAAATTTTGGGTTCATTCTAGTCCTGAGACTACTTGCTATGTGATTTACTTGTTTGTCATGCTCTGAATTCGATTAATTTCAAAACTCTAATTTCTCTGGACCTATTCGAACTTCTGAAAACTACTTCATCTGTTTGAATTAGCTCGACTGGATTCGAAGTCTTTTTTGTTTCAACTTCTGTTTCTCTATGTGATTTGGTTTCTTGCAAGCATTGAAACTAGACTATATTTTTCAAAAAAAGTCTTTTTACTCGGACTTCTGCATGCTTCTGATACCCTTTTCCCTATTACTAAGTTGACTTATGTGACTACCATGTTGCGATAATTCACTATCTACTGATTTTCTGATTGTTATTCTCTTTGTCACAAGTTCAGCCTCGCATGCCTAATGTTTATGCACTCTTTTATATGCTAAATTCCCCTCTAAAATGACCTTCAATTTTGGACTGATTTCAAACCTCTCGTGTAATTCTGATTGCACTCATGTAATTGATTCTTTCCTTATTTTAATGATTTCCTTGTTTTTTGAATTGGTTTGAAAACTTCCCCTTGGACTTTCGATTCTCTTGTCTTTAACTTGGTTTACTTGTTTATTCTTGAGAACCCATGTCACTCTCCTTAAATCAGTGATTTTGAAATCCTTGACTCCCTGATTTGCTATGTACTGATTTTCGATTGTCTCCATATGCTGCAACTTTACTTTATTTTCTTACCTTATTTGGCTAACTGAGTATTTCAAAGATTTTTTCCTTAATTAAACCTCTATGCATTTACCCCTAATTGTCTACTCTGCACATGATGCTTACTTGATTTCTTTCCTTAAATATTTTCTGCTCATTACCGTTTGATTTTAACTCCTTAATTAAAGGAAGTCCTTATACTGATTTGATTTTAATTGGTACATAGTTCCATAATTACTGCTAAACTATAATCCTTGCCTTATTTTTTGCCTGTCTTCAAACTATAAATACCCTGCTCTTTCATTAACACAGGAAAAAAAAGAACACACTTAGTTCTGAAATCACTTACACGCAAAATATTCTCTCTTGCTACTTGTACTGTGGCTTCTCTTCAAAGTCCTGCTACCTGCTTTTACTATATTTTGCTTCTTTGAATTGGTATGTTCTGATTAAAATTTCAGCGCCATAACAATATGTTTACTTAATACTTTTGCCTTCCTGTTTTCCTACTGCTTGTGTTTAGTCCAGTACTTAATTTAGCATGCTGTAATTTCCTTCTACCTGTTTTGAATCTATTATGTGTCCTAAACCCCTACCCCAATGTGTTTGATACTGATGGTTTGTTTGAGGCTTGACAATATTAAGTATTGCTATCTATGACTCAAACGTGATTCCCCTGGGATCATAACCTCTATGTTACCATTATGTGATTGTGTATTCTGGTTGATTTTGTAAGTATAACAGCACTCCTTATTGCTGTGCATGCCCAGAATTAACTAATGCCTAAGTGCATAGGCTCTTTGCAATCCCCAATCCCTGAACCCCTTTGTGTGGAGTCCTTAACTCTGTAACTGTTTCCCATCACCTTTTTCCCTCTTCTTTACTCTGTTTCTTCACCTCCACTCTCTTTTAGACTTAAGTTCTACCCCTCTCCCCTCTCTTGTGAGCCTTGCCTTGAGACCCATGAGCTCCCTCTGAACTTGGACACTTGAGGGCTGGCACTTCCACACTGTACTTGTCCCTATTCTGGTAATACAATTTGGGTGTGAGCACTGCCCGGAGTCCCATTGAGTCTCTTAGGAAACTCTGACACACTCAAATTGGAGAAAGGCTTTGGATCAATGGTCTTTGAGTTGGTTTATCTCGTAACTCTGAGAGGAAGTCAAGAATCAGGCCTCCTCTGGTTGTACTTTCTTTGTATTTTTTCTATTCTGATGTAATTTGTTATTCTGGTTTGTAATAAGTTGCAATAAACACTTAGGGTTGGCTAATGAAAAGGGTTGGGTATCTATGCATGCAAGGGTAGAAAACATGCCTATAGGGTGTTTTAACTTCTGCATATTCGAACTTCACGTAGAAAACCTGCCTATAGGGTACTTTTAATGCTGCATATTCAACTTCATGTAGAAAACCTGCCTATAGGGTACTTTTAATTCTACATATTCAAACTTCATTTAGATGTCATGCCTATATGGTTTAAAACGAGTAATGCATAGAAATCATTCCTATAGGGGTTTTCTTAAATCAATCTGATTCGTTGTCATTCGCAGTCAATGTTAGATAACATGCTCCTAGGAATTAAAGTCAGTAATAGTATATACTACCACCTGCAGAACCTGTAACCAGTTCAGTTTTTTTTTTTCATTCTGCTCTCTTAATAACCTAATTCCCTCGCTTAATATGGTTTAACAAGCATGCTTATAGAATTTCGAATAATTTATTTCAAGCTTCTACTATCTCATCACCTTTTAAATTCAGTAGATATCATGACTATAGGACCCCGTCTAAACACTTAGGCAAACTTTAGAATAATAACTGTAAAATTGAATCTGTTAATCACTACAACTAGCAGGCAGGCCTGATTCGGACTTCTTATGTGAGTTATGCAATAAACTAAAACTGCCTCAACAATCTCACCTCCCTCGTGTTTAATGCTTTTCAATCAGACCTAAGCAGTATATGTAAGACATGCTACTTTATGTGTTTGTTCGAGGAGGTATACTTGAGCCTATATGCTTATGTGTTTCCCCTTTCATATGCAATATGTGTTTTTGTATGTCGCCTTAGAATTTTTACCTTTGAAACTCCAAATAACTCGGCATCCCTCCCTTTTAGGATTAGTAGTCATATGTGCCTCCGAGATTGATAGGTATGGGACGGGTAATAACATGCAATAAGTAATCGAGACCAATCCGCGCTTTAATACCTTAACGGGGTGGGAAGGGTAGATATGGATATGATGACCACGCGATAATGTCACATGTAGCCCCTCATTGAGGAGTGATTACCGGACATTGTGTGGGGTGATCCATATTTTTTAATAAACCTAGGACCCCCTTTCCTTTATTCTTTATTCTTTTAGCAATTTAACTCCTTATTCTAAAAAATCAGCTTTTCTAATTGTTCTTTCAAAACTTGTTTACTTTCAAACCATTATGTGTTGAAATCCCCTATTATTTGAGCCTTATTTGCTTATACGTTAATTGCACCTCAATTCACAATAATTTTCTGGTCGGGAACCACACTAGTGGATTCTAAGGGTGCCTAATACCTTTCCCTTAGAATAATTTCAAGCTCTTACCATATCTCTTGTTATTCAAATCGAACTCTTTTGGTGTCCTAATGCACCCTAATCATTAGGTGGCGACCCCTTCCCAAAAGGAAAAGAGTTGTCACATACCAAAAATGTCATGAACCCGATTTCCGCTTAGGAAAGAAAAGGGGGTGCGACAATGACCGAGCTGACCAACGTCCCGCCTAAGTGACCGAGCAGTGAAAGATAATATAACCCGCTCCATGCCCCTTTCCCGACATCCGACGAGTCGGCAAGAACGGCGCCTAAAATCACAACTAAGACCCATTGGAGGCAAGAGGACGTCGAGCCAAACAAAAGGGCAAGGATGCCATGACTATATATAGCAAGGGAAAGCTTTCAAAAAGGGGGTTGCTCCGGCTATCTCTTGAAGAAAACAAAAATAGCTCTCTTCTATTATTCTTGAGAGAGAAGAATGAATCTCTAGAAAAATATGTAAAGCAATCTCCTCATCGATTGATGGGAGACACAACTTTAAATCTCAATAAGATCATTTACATTCTCTTCATCCTACGTATGATCCATACTATTAGTTCTTTGATCTGAAATTTATTATGTCTGACTAAGATTTAACCCTTCATCTCTGATTGATTTGTTCAAAAAGGTTTCAATATTTTTGAGTCAAACACACATCTACCAAACATTAATTTTGAGGAAATTGTGCACACCATAAGTAACATGAATATAGTGTGAAAACTACAAATTGATCCTTTATAAAATCTACTAGTGATTTGTGATAGGAGCAAATGCTCACATGCACGGGGAATTGGTGGGGGCTCCCAAATTATTAGGCCTTTCTGGTAATTGTCCACATCACCCCTCTCCCCACAGTTCCCTATCTATTTGAAAATTTACATCTATTTGAAAATATAAACATATATGTGCACTGAAAGTCAAATTGATTTTTACCCTATCATTATATTTTTACTTGTTATAACAATTTACTTTTCTAATTTTTAAATTACCAAATTAAACTTATTATAAAAAGTCACATTTTGCGCTCGTGCAACTTGAATCTTACACTATTGTTATAAAAAAAATTATAAAATGTTAATGAACATGACATAAACTCCTATATGTGAAACAGTAAGATGTACAACTTGTAGGATGTGGTGCAGCGGATGGGGCTGCTCTTCTTTTAACCAGAGGTCTCGGGTCGAACTTGGGTATGGAAAAACTCTTGATAGGGAGCAATTCCCCTCGAATGGAGTCCTACGCGGCGCGAATCAGGATATAATCGGGCTCTAATGTGAATACCAAATACCGAATGGGAAACCAAAAAAAAGAAGAAGATGTACAACCTATACAATATGTACGCACAAAGAGGCAGATATATTGCCTTGTTCGTCACAGAAGCCGGGGCGGAGGTAATGTATCGACTGCGGATTCACACGAACCCAATAGCTTTTGCTTAGATTATGTTTTATATTAGAAATAAATTAAATATGTATAAATATTTAGTTACGAACCTAATAACTAAACGAGTTATGAGTTCGATAGCAAATTCAAAATTTATTAATTTCAAATTCTGGTTCCGCCACTGACAGAAGCAAAATGGGGCGTGCATTCTGATCATACATCTCAGTCCTTTGAGATTTGGGAAGATATTGTGAGACTATTGAGTTGGGTCCTCTCTTTCTTTCCATTGCTTGTGAGTTGTGGACTTGTGTGTAAATGCCGAAAAATGGTAGTCATTTTCGATAAGCCAACAACTTTTGATGTTGGCCCCTTAAGGTCTAGTCGGTTGGAGTGAAGACATCCTCTTCAATGAGGGGTCCTCTCTATTATAATGGTATCTACTTTGGCCCCAACATACACTGCCCCATTTAGGCTTATGTAGCCATCAAACGTACTGGAAAATCAAACCTTAATGTCCACTTGGTTGCAGGGGCGGAGCAAGAGTGCGGGATGTGAGTTCGGCCGAATCTAATAGCTTTTGTTCAAACCATTTGTCGTAAAAAATTTATTGAATATGTATAACTTATTAATTCAAAACCTAATAAAATAAAAGGATTACAATATTTTGAATCCATAAGGTTCAAATCCTGACTTCACCTCTGCTTGGTTGTAGGTACTGTAAAGACTGGCAAAACTATCCATATAGTTCAATGCGAGGACCCCTAGCACACGTTATAAGACGTATAGAAACTCAAATTTTGTCAAAGCCAACTGACTTTAACCGAGGACAAATATTAGTACGAGTTTAAGGTTACTTCAATGAAGTCCAACTTATTTGAGTAAGCTTCCCCGGGGGTTTTTGGTTAGGTTTTATGTATTGATGGCGTAAAAGAGATATTTATATAAAGGGTCAGTCGGATTTACTATTTTTTTTTTTACCGGTATATATAAATTATAGTACTAATTTTACACGATTATACATATATTATACATCTGTCATCTATTTTTAGTTTATGCAGTTGGGTATCTGGGCTATGTAGGTTAATTCTTCTAAAAAGTACTTCAAGAATCAAATCACTTATAATACTCCAAGTAAATCTCAGTGATAAGAATTAATTTTTAGTCTGATAAAATTGTACTCCAATTAAGACGTTATCGCAAATTAAACTACACACAACAACAACAACAACAACAACAACAACAACAACCCAGTATAATTTTACAAGTGGGGTCTAGGGAGGATAATATGTACGCAGACCTTACCCCTACCCGAAGGGTAGAAAGACTGTTTCCAGGAGACCCTCGACTCAATTAAACTACACAATTGATCATAATAGAAAAAATAGTACACTGCTCAATGGATTTATACTTGATCCTTTTTGCACAAGGTTGGACAGTTCCTTCAAGCAACAATAAATGTAGTCTAGGACCTAGCTAGAAATAACAGAAGAAGTCTAGGAATTAGGTTGAGAGAGTCCCCTTTTTTCGTTGTTTTTTTATTTGTTTATCTGAGAATAGAAGAATTGAAGTAACCGTTGATTTATGACAACAACAAAAAATGGCAAGTCACATTAGGTAGAACTATTTCAGGGGGTCTAGACATGCAAAAGGGGAATTAAAATGTAGAAAGAATGTCGTTTGCTTGTTGGATACAATCAGAGAGCATAAGCAGTAAGCAGTGGTTGTTTTATTGCCCAATTCAGAAAAGGCTTTAATGTCATGGTCCTAGATTAATGAGAGCATCATGATTAACGGTGGCAAATGAGCGGGTTAGATATGGGCGAGTCAAAAATATGTAATGCAAAAATGTGGAAATAATACCATATAGCCAATTTTAAGCATGTTGTTTAAAATATATTCATAGCTTAGAACGTATTTAAAAATTAGTCAATTTCGCTCAAATTTCACGACACGTCGTCCTAAAGTTTAAACCTCAAAATTCAAACTTCAAAACTTTTTGTCCTAAAGTTTGAAAATTGTGTCTTGAAATTCGAACTTTATGTCATGAATTTTAAATTAGTAGTTCAGAAATTCAGGACAAAGTGTCCTGAATTTCAAATTAACAGCTCAAAAATTCAGGACATTAAGTCTTGAATTTCCAAATTCAGGATACTTAGTCCTGAAGTTTGAGTGACTTGGCTAATTTTTAAACATATTATAAATTGTGGATATATTTTAAATAGCGGACTTAAATGTGGCTATTGCTGCACTTTGCCGTACAAAAACGGTTAAAATATTCGATCCGCCTATATATAATACAGACAGAAGACAAGTTAATCGGTGGATACCATATTATTTAACAGCTTCTTGAATGTGATCACTTTGAAATTTCTTGTCCTCCTATACTTGAGAAATCTCAATTTGAGTTTTTGTAAATGTAAAAAGTAAACATATTGATTATCCATTAAGTATCTATTTTTCAGTGAATAATATGAATTTTATTTATATTCGACCCAATTTTTAAGAGTTTATTATCCAATTCATTTTTTAACGATTAATATGAATGTGTAATTATTATTATATCCATTTTACCCCACTAATCATGATCATGGGCATGGCCAGAAAAACGAACAGCTATTGTAAATCACGATTTGGGTTTTTAAACTATCATTGCTATCATTCATGACTCATCATTTTTTTTTATTATAAAAAGTTAAACCAGTAAAAAAGGGAGGAGATTGTTGATTATAAAATTATAATCTGGACATGATATTCCAGTATAACTCAAATCTCAATCGTGTATATGTGCTGAAGTGGTACACGAATGCCATTGCCAACTTTTACATGCTTAATCGACAATTAACTATGCCACTCATGAAATATACATATGTGGTTCTTATTATCTAATCTAATATTCCATCACAAAAAAGAGAAAAGGAAAGATTAAGTAGAACGGATGAAATTGGAAATTCATTAAAAATAAAAAGAAAAAGGAAAAGAGAAGTGACACTTGAAAAAATATCCATGTGTTAAATCAACTAAATTTCTTTCTTATAATAAATTCAAATAAAAAAGAAAAAAGTCGACTATTTAATTTAAGATTGAGATATATATGTGTAACAGTGAAAGAGAATGAGCAATGGCTATACATGGCAGTGCCACAAGCCAAGTACGACGTTAAGCTGGTTGTATATGCGAACATTAAAGAATGAAGTTGATAGAGCTTTACCCCAATGTGAAATTTCCTAACGTGTATTTATTTAGCTACGATAGTTTTATATTAAACTATTGTAATTAACACTACTATTATTACTATGACCCTCTACTATTTCTATATAATCTAGATATCATTAGTATTTATTGACCAAGTAAGGAATTATTCTATAATTAAATAAATACAACAAAAATCAGTGTGAAAAATTCAAATGCACAACTATTAAATAAAAAAACTTGGGTTTTCTTTTTGAATAGCAACAAGTAACAGTATCTGTTTCATCTACAAAGTACAACAAGGGCTTCTATATTTTAGCCCAATCTATTATGAGAGCTTTACATAAATAGTCGGCCATATTCATTTATTTACTTTTTCTAGCCATATACATAAATTATACATTGATTATATATAATTATTATAGTACATACGTTATATATATATTATACCTTCGATAGTTATTTTTAGTTTAAGTGATTGGGTGGCGGCTATTTGAGTTAAGTCTACATCGATTATAGCACATTGGGCCACACCTTAGTACTCCACTTTGGTTTGGTGAAAATAGTACGGGCTAATCAGTTTTCGCACTTGTAATTGAAAAATAGTCAGTTTTTGCAAAGTCATTAAAAATAATCACTATTTTATTGCAATACGAAAAGTTTCAATATAATATACTGGAGATTGGTGCACATGTGTATGAACTTCCAGCATATTATGCTGGAACTCCAGCATATTATGTTGGAACTCATATGTAAAAAATTCGAACTCCAGTATATTATGCTGGAATATTTTCCGGATTTTAAACAGTATTTTCGTTCAAATTTATCTTTACATATAAATAACTAAATTTTGATTACTTATAAAATTGTGACTATTTTAAATCACCGCTTGTAAATCTGGTTATTTTTGAATTGCATCCAATATTACAAGGGTATCTACATGTTTTGCTCAATCTATTATAGCACATTGGGCCACAGCATAATACTCCACTTTGGTTTGTACAACACAAAGTGGGCCTTGCCCACACTTGCTAAAATAAAAGCCCAGTAGCTCCAACTTTTCCTTCATCTCCATAGCAATTATGTTATGTCTGATTCAATGCGCTTTAACTTTGTGAAATTGCTCTTAAGAAACACTGAGAGTGGCCTCATCTTTTTAGTTAACACGAAGAAATCATCACAGGGATGGTATCAATAGTATCGGAGCCAGAGTTTTCACTAAGATATGTCAAAATATAAAAAATTAAATGCACCACAAAATCAAGGTAATTCAATCTATAATAAATATATATAAAATAAAAAGGTTTTATCTAATAATACATTGTAATTTTTTGGCAAATGACCAACATCCCTTAATTGAACGTGGCTCCGCCACTGGACTATGTCACCATGTTTCGTGAACAATTCAATTACCACAAATACATTAGGAGAAAAATCATATTGAAAGTATAAGAGGTCGTCTGGTAGAGTGTGTTAGAGAAAATAATGTATGCATTGGCTTTGTGTATTAGTAATGTTTTGTTTGGTACAATTTTTTAACCTATGTATAATTAATACAAGCATTAGTTATACACTCTATTTGGTATTATCCTATGTATAGCTATTGCATAGAAAACCATGACATTAGCTATACAAAGGCTATTAATGCATGCATTAGCATGGTTAAAGACAAAATTATCCTTAAAGTCCCTTAAGTTAAAGAATATGGAGGGCATTTTTGTAAACAATTAAATTTCTTAAAAATTATGCAATGCATTTTAATTTTGAATACACCACACCAAACAATGCATAAGAAATAATCTCTGTATAACTAATACTTGCATTACTAACCCATACGTTACTAACCCCTGCATTACTAATGCACCTTATTTATCATTATTCTTATACGCCCTACCAAACGACCCCTAAGTTTATAATGTTGTTGAAAGTAGATGAGTCTATTACTTAAATGGTCACTCAACTATTTGAAATTATTTAGAAAAGTCATTTTATTTCATTTGTAACAGAAAAGTCACTCAACTATGTCTATAGTTCTCAGAATGTCACTCAACTAGATTTCTCACATTTGTGGTTGTCAAATACCTATTTTACCTTCTACATTTTCAACTTTTTTCTTCTTCTTTCTATTTTATTTTAAATATTATGATTTTTTTCTCTTTTTAATCTACATTATGGATTTACCTATATAACTAATAAATTTTATTATAAAATAAAAAAATTTAGTTTTCTAGCATATTTAATGTCGGATTATAATTTAATTGATTATAATATTCAAAATATATAAAGTATATTACAAAAATACCTTAATTTTAAATAATTATTTTTATATTACGTGTATGAAATTATAAAACTTTTATTTTCTTTCATTTTGGATTGTGTAAATAAATTTTAAAATTTTTGTTGTTATCAAAATTATTATTACGAATAAATTGTTCTAATTAAATTTTTTACTATACCCAATATTTTATTATTCCAATATATATTCTTAAATACTATCTTTATTTTTATTTTTATTTTGAAGTAAAATTTATTTATTCTATAGGTAAGTCCATAACATAAATTTCAAAGAGAAAAAATCATAATATTAAAAAGTTAGAAAAAATAAAAAGACGACAAACGTCGATAATTTAGAGGGTAAAATAAGAATTTGGCAATTAAAAATTTGAGAAATTTAGTTGAGTGAACTTCTGAGTGATATAGGCATAGTTAAATAACTTTGTTGTTACAAACGGGAAAAAATAACTTTAGTAGGTAATTTCGGATTGTTGAGTGACAATTTGAATAATGGACTCGAAAGTAGAGGGTTAATTGGTCTTTTTCATTATGACTATTATTATTGTTGTTATTATAGAAATTTGAATCTTTATTGATTAGTATTTCTTCGTTCATTCATCTCCCGGTTTTACAGCATATACTCCCTCGATTGATCTATGTGATTCCCTGCACGCATGTGTAATACATGATTAAGTGACAGTTGATCAATGATTTTGGCTCCAAATTTCAAGAGTTAATTTGTTGTTCATATTTGGCAATCTGTACATTCTCTCCGCAACGAGTGTATTCCTTGTATCTATTTTCTTTTTATAAAATAATTTTGCATTATTTCATTTGGATCAAGTGCTAAGAGTTTGCCGCACTGCAAGTATAATAATATATTTGTAAAAAAAATGAATTTTAATTTTAAAGGTCAAGAATGATTGTCGAACTAAATGCTAAGCCTACGCTAGGATTGGAATCCATTACTTTTACAACGAAAAAAATTCTGATTACAAGAAATTGTGTCTTCTAAATTAACTAGGAAATAAGACTTTTAGTGACAACATTCTGTGGCAACTATTTCTGTCGCCAAAAAGCATATAACTTTGGTCGCCACCAAGTGTATAAAGCCTGTTGAGTGTGATATTTGTGACGACTATATTGGTCGCCCCAAATGTGTTCCGCTTGGAGAGGCGACCTATTGTGGCTGTTACTAACGGTGTTTTGTGGCGACGATGATGCGCCACCAAAAGGTCATAATGCCCGTTTAATGGCAACTTTTGAGGCTTTAGTGACGATATTGTGTAGACTTTTAATCACCACCAGGGGCCGAGCCACGAGTTCGGCTGAATCCAGTAGCTTTTGTTCAAAATTTATATTTATCTTTTAAAAATTTATTAATTATGTACAAATATTGATGTAGAACTCAATAATTTAAAAAAATTAAAATTCTAAACTCATAAGTTTGAAATCCTAATTTTGTCTCTGATCACCACTAAAAGTGTCGCCGGTTGGAGAGGCGGCCTAAGAGGCATTTAGTGACGATGTTTTTGGCGACTCTCTTGGTCGCCACCAAAATTAGTTTATAACGTCGATTGTGGTGGCGACCTGGCTTTACGGACAATATTTTGTGGCGACCCTTTTAGTCGTCACGAAATGTGCGCCGGCTGAAGATGCAACCTTATAGGCTTTTAGTGACGATATTTTTGGGCGACTTATTTGGTCGCCACCGAAGACTCTAATGCCAGTTTACAAAGCTTTTAGTATTTTGTGGCGACTAATTTGGTCGCCACCAAAAATGTAGGTGGGAGTACGAGTGGAGAAATGAGGATTTTGGCGACGATATTTTTGCAGCAACTATTTCGTCGCAACCAAGAGTATAATGCTGGTTGGTGTGGCAACTTGTTTTAATTTATTTATGGCGTATTTCTTTACTTTTTGTGGCGAATTAACCACAAAATTTAATTTGTTTTATTATTAGGTTTGGTGGCGGCTAAACTCGCTACAAAGGTAAACAAATTTGTCTTAGCTTTGTAAAAGTGGTAGCCATAGAATTGTGTCACTACAAATCATTTGTTGTAGTTACTGATGAAGTTCGCCTTTCACAGTGTCAACTTTGTAAAAAGAATGAAACTGGGGACGAACAGAGAAAGACAGGTTCATGACAATCACGAATAAGGAAGCCAATGAAACAGAAGTTCAGTTTCCATTAGTCCATGAATAACCAACGCTTTAAAGTGTACAAATTGAAGTAAAAGCATGTCATTCATTCTCGCGAATCCGGGATTTAAATTTTATAAGTCCAATTTTTGAGGTTCGTACCATTGAACGCATTATATTTTTTACATTATGGGTTCATATCTATTTATCTACTATATGTTACAATTTTAATAAACATTATACATAAATTTATAATATGCATCGAAAGTTATGAGTTCAATTAAACCCAGCGTCAGAAGGCTAGATCCACCTCTGATTCTCTGTCATGGCCTTTAATTTTCTCTTTTTCCCTTCTCATGCCCTAAAAAGTGACTTTTAATTTCTACTATTCTTTTTCGTCTATGCTCCGGGTAAAAAAAATGTGTTTGATAAAAGAAACGAGGTTGCATATTGTAAGAAATGTGTAGCCGAGACATTTACACTGAGACATTTGCATGTACATTAGATTTTCAGAGATAAAGTCCAACCATTATTAAGTTTGCAAGTCGACGCTAACAAAGGTTGCTGTGGAATAGTATGTATTCCTTTGTATACGAGTAAAATTGAGCTCATGATGCACCTCAATTTCCGACAAGATAAGTCAGGCTCGAGAGTCGAGATGTGATGGCAAGGGACCAAAATCAAGCCGAAAGTCCCATCGAGCCAGAGCTCGGGGACACGACGCGTGCCCTCGGGAATATCGAGGTTATAGTTCCAGAATCGGTCCTAGCTTCGAACAACTTCAAAGGACATTATCGACAATCAAGCATAACCAACAGAAGGCCGAAATATATGTGACCGGCCGGATATCATGGCGGGGATCTCGGCATGTATCGATAGGGAACCGACAATCAATTAATCAGAAGATTTTTACCTTTTACAGAGTTGTACCTAATGTAGAACTTCTCTACTATATAAAGGGGGTTTTATTACTCATAAAAATAATTGTAACACGCGTTCCAAGGCAATATATTATCATTTTCTCTGTTATTTGGCTTTTTTCACTTGTTCATCAGTGTTGATTATAGCAAGCCCGGATCAGGGGTGAATAATTCCACTAAGGTTGAAATTGTCTTATTCTTATAGTTTGAGTTCATTTTATCTTTACTTGTTCAATCTAATCCAATTTATAGATTTGTGTCAAATTAATTCGTGTATCCTTAAAACCACTTACAAATTCAATTGTTATCCAATTTCGAGGGTACACATCCTTCACTTTTAAACAAAAAATCCCGGGTTCAAACTCTAGTATGAAGTCGTCCTTGTTAGGAAAATTTGTACCCCGAATGTAAAACTTTTCAACATGAATTCGAATTAACTATTACCCCAGTGCTAAAACCGAATGCCAAAAACCAAAGAAAAAAAGTTTCCAAGGGGACAGTTTGGCTACAGGGATATATTACAATTCAAAACTATTGTAACAATGGTTCCGGTGTACAAGAACAAAGGGGATATCCAGAATTGTAACAACTATAGGGGTATCAAGTTACTAAGTCATACCATGAAAGTTTGGGAGAGAGTGGTGGAAGGAAGGATAAGGAGGGCGGTGTCTATATCAGAAAAACAGTTTGGGTTCATGTCGGGTCGTTCTACTACGGAAGCTACCCACCTTATCAGGAGGTTAGTGGAACTATACAGGGATAGGAAGAGGGATTTGCATATGGTGTTTATTGACCTAGAGAAGGCATATGACAAGGTCCCTAGGGACGTCTTTTAGAGGTGTCTAGAGGTGAAAGGTGTCCTGGTGGCTTACATTAGGGGGATAAAGGATATGTATGATGGATCTATGACTCAGGTTAGGATTGTGGGAGGTGACTCAGAGCATTTTCCGGTGATTATCAGGTTACACCAAAGATCTGCGCTCAACACATTCTTATTTGCTCTGACGATGGACGCACTAACACACCATATCCAAGGAGAGGTGTCATGGTGTATGTTGTTCGCTGATGATATAGTTCTGATTGATGAGACGCGAGGCGACGTTAATGGGAGACTGGAGATATGGAGGCAGGTCCTGGAGTCTAAAGGTTGCAAGTTGAGTAGGACTAAGACGGAATATGTGGAATGTAAGTTCAGCGACGTGACGGGGAAATCGGATGTGGAAGTCAGGCTTGACAGGTGCGGAGGAGAAGCCTAGATGCACCGGTTAGGAGGTGTGAGCGGTTGACTTTGGCAGGTATGAGAAGAAGGGGCGGCCTAAGAAGTATTGGGGCGGGGTGATCAAGCAGGACATGGCACGACTTCAGATTTCCGAGGACATGACTCTTGATAGGAACATGTGGAGGTCGAGCATTAGGGTGGTAGGCTAGGGGGTAGTCGAAAGTTCCTCCCTCTTTGTACCGGGTAGTCTGATAGAGTTTTGTTTAGGTTTATTAGCGGTTTATGTTGTGTTCACATTATTGTTTTGCATAGTTTTATGTATTGTCCTTTCACTTATTCGTTGTTGTTATTTTCTTTATGGCATCTTTTGTTGTTATGCCTTTTCTCTTGTTTCTTTTCTGATATTATTATCTCTCCTGCTGAGCCGAGAGTCTCCCGGAAACAGTCTCTCTACCCTTTTCGGGGTAGGGGAAGATCTGCGTACACTCCACTCTCTCCAGACCCCACTAGTAAAATTTTATTGGGTATGTTGTTGTTGTAGTAGTAGTTCACATAATTGAATTCTCGTGGCTTTTTGACCATTATTTTGTGGTTGTATTTTCTCTAATCTGCTAGGTGTATTAATTATGTGAAGACAAATTTTCATTATGACCATATACTTGTGATTTGATTTCCTTAATTAATTTCATTTAGAGTTAGTAGTTCGGCTATTCAGTTGATTTTTTGAGAAGGGGTCAAGAGTAGGTTTTCCAGCATTATTGCTTTCAATTCACTTATGTGTTTCACGTTCTATCAAACCATATGATCATAAAGTACCTGGTAGAGGAATTAACTACAGAAAAAACAAAAGAGAACATAGTACTTTTGGGTGTGGGGTGTGGGTGTGGAATCTATAGATGCCTATACCGACACAACTTTCGTGTGGAAATGAACTTTTAATCTACAAATAGTGTTAGAGTAAATGGATGATATGAGTATAAAGTATTACTATAATTTAATCAGAGTTATCCAAGTATTACTTTAATATCTTTTAAATTTAGATAAATTGAATGACCAAGGAATAGGATTTTGTCATTTCTCAAACTCTTCCAAAATCAGAGAATTCACAAGCTGCGAAATCAGCAAAATCAACAGCTATAATTAACTAGATTTCTGCATTTCGATAAATGTAAAAGGTAGAACTTTTTGTCTTATTTCTTTCTTCTTCATCTTCTTCTTTTATTGGATTTTTTTTAAAAAAAATCGTATAAATATATGAACGTGCTAACTTGCATGAAAACGAATATTAGTCGGTGAGTCATTGAACTTGAGTTAAGATTACAAATATTTGGTAATCACTTCGAATGAATTATCGCAACTCGCATGCAAAATTAAATTCATTAACTCTCCTATATATTTCCATTTTTTCCCTAAAATTCTCTGCCTCCCAAATACGAAGCGTGAATCAAGAAGGCAATGCGTCCTAGATTTTGAGATCGATAAGTTGATATATTTTGGTGCAACATGCATCTAATGCAGTAATATTATTTCGTCTTTCTAAATTCTCGGCTAAAGGAGAAAATTTATTCATACAGTCAAACCTTTTTATAATAGTCGTGTTTGTTTTATTATTTTTTGAGTATTATAGTAAAGTATTATTATAGAAGACATATATTATAATATAACATAAAATATTAACTCCGATTTTTTTTAGTTTTTATAATGAGTGGTTATATATAGCGATATTGTTACGTAGAGGTACGACTGTATTAGTAATTTTTGAGGTTTTAGGTAATGTAAGTATATAGGAGTATGCCTTTTACAAATATTTTTAAGAGTTTTATAATTATTGTAGTATAATTTTTTGGCTTAATTTACATTTAAGTAAGGTAAATTTATGAGAGGTAAGTTTGTTTCCAGAGATAAAAGGCAAATATCGTCGGTGGCTTTCGACAAACAGATATTTGAAGGGTCCTAGAAATTTCTGTCCTTATACTTCGGCGATACGGAGGTTGTTGTACTATCATCTCGCCTTGCCACGTGTAAGGTACAAGTATCTTGATTTTTGACACGTCTAATTGTTACTTAAACTAGTAATGGGTCCAGACTGGATTAGCAATTTAGATGGTTTGCATTTATTGTTCATTTTCGGCATTAATTTGGTGATTTCCTTTCCTTTCCTTCTTTTCATTTCTTTTTATTTTATGTTCTCTCTTCTTATTTCTCCTCTATCAATATTTTAGCAAGATCCACTAGCGTCAAATCTAAGGCCAAAAGAGAGATTGACATCCAATGACTTAGCTAGTTCCCTTTTTTACAAACCAATGACATTGTTTTTGTTCTGTTTACCAATGTTACGTGTGAAGGGAGCCTATAAATTACGGGTTCGATCCGTATAAATACTGTTAGAGGTGTCAATGGGTATTTAAATACCGATCAAATCGTACCGTAACGAATCGATTTTTGGATTTCTTTTTAAATTTTAATAAAATCGTAGATTTTTATATAAATATATAACCATACCGATAATTAGGATAGGTTTTTTATTTTGCAAAAATAAACCAAAGAATTACATAATCGTACCAAATATATATATATATATATAAAGTTTAAAAATAATAAAATATTAAATTTTTCTGTAGGCATTGGATGTATGAAAACAATTACAAGCCACAAGTAATTAAACTAAAAATCCTAATTCCCAAACCTATTATACTACTTCTATTGAAACCAAATTATTTCCAGCATATTCTTTAGTAAGATACAAAGTATTCTATTGATTATGAGTAACAAACTACAATATGTTGAATATGTTTCATTTCGTATGATTTAGATTTATCTTTTTGAATATTTAATCTTCTACATACTTTATTCTTGAGTCCCAACTTAATTAATATCTTTTTCATATATTGGTATTTGCTTACTTTTTTTACACTGTTGTAGAATAGTTGATGGATTTATACTCTGGTCGTTTTTCATATTTTCTTAAATTATCACTATTTAAACAGTAAAAATATTTAGAGAGTTCTACTAATTTCTATAAAAGTACTTGTGTTATTGCATTCTATTTCTAATAGTGACTATATGACATTTTAAAAAAATACCAAAAATTAATTGAGCCGTACCGATACGGAAGAAAAACCGACATGATTGGTACGACTTCGAAAAATCTAATTTTGGTTATACATAAAAGAATAATCGAAAAATTGGTATGGTACAAAATTTATAAAATAACCGGCCGAACCGAACCATTGACACCCCTTAATAAAATCAAACTTCTCTATAACAGTCTCATTTGTTTCGAATATTTTTGAATGTTACAGAAATCTCTTTATAACAGTCTCGTATAACATAATATAAAAATTAGTTTCGAAAAAACTTGGCTTTTATAGTGAAGTGTTGTTATATATGGATGTTGTTATAGAGAGGTCTAACTACATTAGTACAATAGCAATAAGGTGAACCTGGAATTCTCACATGAAAGATGTGATCCTTTTTCAGACCTTGTGTGAATACGAAATATTTCGTGTATCGAATTGCTTTTACTTAGTCAAAATTTCAACCTAATCAAATGTTGTTTTAGTTTCCTGATCCTCTCCAACAAACTTGTATATTTTCTAAGAAAAAGAATATGACAAGCAAATAAGCAATAAGTTTTTAGTAACTAGTTTTTTAGTTCAAATTATTCATCAAAAAAGTATCATATGCAATTTAATGTAAAATTAAATTCGTTGTCTAACTATAGTATGTAAATCTTGATATTATAAAATCAAGATCGGTTTTATAAGGTTGGATTATCACCAAGATTGTTTGCGTCGTATACTTAAAAGATAAGAGTAGGTCTAATGTTATCAAATCCGACTCATAATCGGAAAAAAATGTAAACATGAATTAATTCAACTTAAAGATCAAAATCAAATGTTAAAACTAAATTTATTTTTATTGTTCACCAAACTATTTTCAAATAACAAAAGATACAAATGGAGATCAGTATTAACAATACAAGATAATTTAGTCCCATGTGATAATCATTGATCACACAAAAGTGCTACCAAAAAAAAAAAAAGTAATCACCTACCAAAGTTGAAAAAGAAGCACAGCCAAAAACAGAGCTTAAGCATGAGGCAGATGTGGTATTTCTATTAAATTAAATTAATAATATTATAAAATAAAAGCAATGCAGTAAAATGTAAATAAGAAGAGATAGAAAGAAGGAAGAAGTCTTTTCTTCTTTCACTTTAGTGTATCTTTCTATTGCAATTACTTAGCCTTTTATAGGCATAAAAAGTAAAGATGATGGATATAAAGTAGGAGATTTAATCTTTAAGTTATTCACAACATGGACATCCAATGTAGCATCCAATGTACAAACTATTTATAACACTCCCCCTTGGAGGTCCATGTAAGATAATGTGCCTCATTAAGAATTTACCAAAAAAAACATTGGGATGTACAAAGTTATTTATAATATGCATTGCTAGCTGCCTCATTAAAAACCTTACCAGAAAAACTCAGTGGGACAAAACCTTGGTTAAGGAAAAGAGTGCAGCGTGTAGTTACTCCCCTTGATAAAAAATCACTTAATGTCTCGAAGACGATGCATTCCAATCTTATATGTCAGTTTTTCAAATATTAAGGTTGGTAATGCCTTAGTGAACAGATCAGCCAAATTATCACTTGAACGAACTTGTTGTACACCTATTTCACCATTCTTTTGAAGATCATGAGTGAAAAAGAATTTCGGTGAAATGTGTTTTATTCTATCTCCTTTGATATATCCTCCTTTCGATTGAGCTATGCATGCAACATTGTCATCATACAATATTGTTGGAATATTCTCTTTCGAAGAAAGACCACATGTTTGCTGAATGTTATCTCAACCAAACACATTCTCGACTTGCTTCGTGAATGGCTATTATCTCTGCATGATTTGAAGAAGTAGCAATCATAGTTTGTTTTGTCGAACGCCATGATATGGCTGTACCTCCACTTATAAATAAATAGCATGTCTGAGATCGACCTTTGTGTGGATCAGATAAATATCCTGCATCTGCATAACCAATCAATAATGGCTTGGATTCATTTGAATAAAATAAACTCATATCAATGGTCCCTTGGAGGTATCTGAATATATGTTTAATACCATTCTAGTGTCTTTGTGTTGCCGAAGAACTAAATCTTGCCAATAAGATTACTGAGAAAGCTATATCTGGTCGAAAATTATTGGCAAGATACATTAATGCCCCAATTGCACTAAGATATGGTACTTCGGCACCAAGAAGCTCTTCATCATTTTCATAAGGTCAGAATGGATCTTTCTTTATATCAAGTGATCTCACAACCATTAGGGTACTCAATGGATGTGCTTTATCCATATAGAATCGCTTTAAAAAAATTTCGGTGTATGTTGATTGATGGACAAATATTCCATTTTTCATATACTCAATTTGTAGACCAAGACAAAATTTTGTCTTTCCAAGATCTTTCATTTCAAATTCTTTCTTCAAACAGTCTACAATTTTTGGAAGCTCCCCAGGAGTTCCAATGATATTTAAATCATCAACATACACGACGATTATAACAAATTCAGATCCAAACCTTTTTATAAAGACATAAGGACAAATTGGATCATTCTTGTACCCTTCTTTCAACAAGTATTCACTCAGGCGATGTACCACATACGACCTGATTGTTTCAATCTGTATAAAGATTTCTGAAGCTTTATTGAACAAGTTTCTCGAAAACTTTTATATGCTTCTGGCACTTTAAATCCCTCAGGTACTTTCATAAAAATTTCGTTGTCTAATGATCCATACAGATAGGCTGTAACAACATCCATTAGATGCATATCAAGTTTTTCTTGCACTGCCATATTTATGAGATACCTGAAGGTGATAGCATCCACTACAGGAGAATATGTCTCCATATAATCAATTCCAGGCCTTTGGGAAAATCCTTGTGCCACAAGTCGCGCTTTATATCTAACGACTTCATTTTTATCATTTTGTTTTCGCACAAAAAACTATTTATACCTTACTGGCTTTATGCCTTCAGGTGTTCGAACTATGGATCCGAATACTTCACGTTTTCCAAGTGAAGTTAACTCTGCCTGGATAGCGTCTTTCCATTTTGGCCAATCATTTCTCTGTCTACATTCATTGACAGATTTTGGTTAAAGATCCTCATCTTGTTGCATTATTTCAACAACAACATTATAAGCAAAAATGTTATCGATAAAAATATTATTTCGGTTCCATCTTTTCCCGGTTGTGATGTAACTTATTGATATCTCTTCATTCTCATTATTTTCAGGTACCTGGACATCCCCTAAGGTCTTATCATTTGTTACGTCTTGGGCTCTTCTTGAGCCACTACCTCTGTGTTATGTTCACTTTGATCTCTTGCTCCTTTTATTCTTCGAGGATTTTTATCTTTAGAAGTGATTGGTCTACCACGTTTCAAGCATGACTTAGACTCATTTGCTTTAATTAATTGTTCGGTCGGGATATCAACCCGAATTGGAGCATTAGCAGCTGGAATATGTGACTTAGTCACCATTGGTAGGTTAGTGAATGCATCTGGCAATTAACTTGCAATATTTTGCAAATGAATAATCTTTTGAACCTCTTGTTCACATTGATTTGTTCGAGAATCTAAATGAGACAGTGATAATGCATTCCAATCTATCTTCTTTTTCAGCTGCTTATTTTCTCCATCTAATGTTGGATATACTGATTCATCAAAATAGCAATCAGATTATCTTGCCGTAAATAAATCTCCAGTCATCGGCTCTAGCTATTTTATAATAGAAGGAGATTCATATCCAACATATATCCCCAACCTTCCTCAAGGACCCATCTTTGTGCGTTGTGGTGGAGCAATTGGAACATATATCGCACAACCAAAGATCCTAAGATGGGAAATATTTGGCTCCTGACCAAAAGTCAATTGCAATGGAGAGACTTTATGATAACTTGTGGGTCTTATCTACACAAGTGCTGCTGCGTGCAAAATAGCATGACCCCATACTGAAATGGGAAGTTTTGTTCTCATAAGCATTGGTCTAGCGATTAATTGGAGGCATTTGATCAATAATTCTGCTAGACCATTTTGTGTATGAACATGAGCAACCGGATGTTCAATTGTTATCCCAGTTAAAATACAATAATCATTAAAGGCTTGGGATGTAAAATCACCAACATTATCAAGACGAATTATCTTAATTGCATAATCTGGAAATTATGCTCTTAGCTTTATTATTTGAGCCAACAATCTCGCAAATGCCATATTGCGAGTTGATAGTAAGCACACACATGTGACCATCTTGTTGATGCATCTACCAAAACCATATAATATTTGAATGGTCCACATGGAGGGTGAATGGGCCCACATATATCACCCTGTATACGTTCAAAAAATGCAGGGGATTCCATCCTAACTTTAATAGTTGATGGTCTAATAATTAATTTTCCTTGAGAACATGCAGCACAAGAGAATTCCTTAAATTGAATAATCTTCTGATTTTTCATTGCATGTCCATGTGAATTCTCAATTATTTTACGCATCATATTAGAACCAAGATGGCCCAACCGGTCATGCCAAATAATAAAATTATCTTGATTAGTAAACTTCTCGTTTACTACGACATATGTTTCAATCCTGCTAATACTTGTGTAGTATAAGCCGGAGGAAAGAGCAGGTAACATTTCAAGCACAGATTTCTTACCGGACATTGTTGTAGTAATATAAAGATATTCAATCTTTTCATCATTTGTAGTCTCAATATGATAGCCATTTTGTCGAATATCTTTGAAACTTAATAAGTTTCTTTGAGATTTACTACAATATAGTGCTTCATCAATAGCCAAATTTGTTCCTCCTGGTAGTAATAAATTGGCTCTTCCAGAACCTTCAATTAATCTTGTACTACCGGATATTGTATTAACTTTCTTTTTTTTCGTTACTAAATAAGAGAAATATCTCTTATCTTTTAAAATAGTGTGTGTTGTAGCACTATCCAAAAGACATATATCATCTTTATTAATCTTGAGTCCAACTTAAGATTGAGGAATTTTCATATTCTTCATAAAAAAAATGCATCATAAGAAATATGAAAGACAAACAAAAAAAAAATAATTAAGAAATATATTAGGAATGTAGAAACTAGCAACACATGATGCATTAGGAAAATACATTCAAGAAAAATAAACTAGTTGCAAACATAAAATAACAGCTTTTATAGCTTCATTCCCCAGTAAGATGATTAGTTCTTCGGTCAATATCCTCAAAGAAGTCTCCAGCTTCTAAATGAGTAATATTTGTTAGGCTTCCAAAATCATCATTTTTATATGCAGGATGTGCCTTAGAATCATATTTGTTTGAGGGACATGCTTCATCATCATTATTTTGAAAGGTCAAGGAGCCTCCACATTCTTTTTTTTTTCTGAGGGAGGCTTGATAAAGTTTGACAAAATGATCTGGCGTACGACAAATGCGTGCCCAATGATCATTCATACCACATCGGTAACACATACTAGTTTTACCTTTTGAATGATTAATTTTAGAACCCTTATTGTTCTCCAATTTATTTCCACCATAATGACGATAATTGTTTCGTCCCCTGCAACGTCCACGTTTATGACCATGTCCACGACCACAATAATTATTTTGTTTTCTTTCAAACTTATCATATGCTGCTACAACATTCACTTCCGGAAATGGAGCTGACCCAATGGGACGGGCTTCATGATTTTTCATTAATAGAGTATTATTCTGCTATGCCACAAGTAGGCATGTGATTAACTCAAAATATTTCTTAAAACCTTTTTCACGGTATTGTTGTTGTAGCACCACATTTGAAGCGTGAAAAGTAGAAAATATTTTTTCCAATAAGTCCTCATCTGTGATAGTGTCTCCACATAATTTTAATAGAGAACTTACTTTAAAGATAGCAGAATTATACTCACTTATGGTTTTAAAGTCTTGCAGCCTTAAATGTATCCACTCATACCGAGCTTTCGGTAATACCGTAAGTTTTAGGTGGTCATACCGATCCTTCAAATTAATCCATAATTCAAGTGGATCTTTTACGGTTAAATATAAGTTTTTAACCCTTCATGTAGATGATGACGAAGGAAAATCATGGTCTTTGCTTTATCCTGATTTGATGCTTCATTTCCTTGTATAATAGTATTTTCAAGACCTTTAGCGTCAAGGTGAATTTCAGCACCAAGAACCCATGATAAAAAGTTTCTCCCTGTGATGTCAAGTGCCACAAATTCAAGTTTTGATAAATTTGACATAGTGAAAACTATCATAAAAGATGAATAAGTTTGAGAAATAATTATAATAATAAATAATTAATGAAAACAAAACGATTAAGGTAAAATAAATGAAAATAGAGTTATATCATGTTAACAATCTACTATTTCATTTTATTCTTGCCATAAAGTAGAAATTACATACTTGTTTCATTTCACTTTATATTATTGATATATATGTGTTAATAGAATTGAACGTAACTAGCATTATTTATATGTTCCAATAAATATAAAGTAATTAAACTATAAAATTATTGCTTGTCAATTCATTTCTCACAGTTCTTCAAAATGCCTTAAAGATATGTTTTGATCGAGGAAGTCCATGAATATTATAAGTATGTCATTAGTGCATCGCTAGTTTGATGACTTTGAGGTTCTCTAAGAGTTGAGTACGGAAGGAAATAGTTATTTTATCACTGCAATGTACTTAAACTATTTAAGATGCCCAAGAGCACAAGTAATCTGCAAACAATGAGCATATGCATGTACTGCCATAAATAAAATGATTATAATAATACATACCTTGATAAAATATAAATAAAATTAGAGTTTCGTGCTGATAACGTATTATAAAATAAAAGCAATGCAGTAAAATGTAAATAAGAATAGATAGAAAGAAGGAAGAAGTCTTTTCTTCTTTCACTTTGGTATATCTTTCCATTGCAATTACATAACCTTTTATAGGCATAAAAAGTGAAGATGATGGACATAAAGTAGGAGATTTAATCTTTAAGCTATTCATAACATGAACATCCAATGCAGCATCCAATATACAAACTATGCTATTCACAACATGAGCATCCAATGTAGCATGAAATGTACAAACTATTTATAACAAATGAATACTTACAAAATAGATTATATTTTCATAAATGTTGTTATTACTTAACTGGAGTTAATACACGGTTTACATTAATTTTGTTAATTAATTTAACCCTAATAAATCAACTACAGTTTAGTTTAGTGTAAACATTCAATATCCATAAATTTGTTTCCAACTTTTGGCATTTCATAACCATTTCAACCAATCAACAGGGTCAAGACCCGATCCATATATTATCACTCCCTAAATCCGACCCAATTATGTTATCATCATCTTTCTCCTTCTCCCATTCAACATCATTTTCTTTTGCAGAATCCAATTTTTGCTCAAGTTTCTGAAGGGAATATTCTGAAATTTTCTTCTCATTTAGGGGAAAGATTTAAACTTTTCCTATTTTGGTGCTCGGATTTCAACTTTTTTATAACCCCATGTCTTCTTTTGTATGAAGCAAAATTGTGGGTCTCAAATAAAGTGGGATCTTGATTGATTTTAGATCCTACATTATCCAAATAAGTGAGCTTTTTGGGGTATATTGGTTGTGTGTGATGAGATATTGAGCTAAAAAAGGAAAAAATACAAACATGAGATTTGAATAGTGATTTTATGGGCAGAGAATTGTAGGGGGCGGGAGGGATAGGTCATAAATAATAATGGGGTTAAAAGGGACAGCTTTAGGGGAAAGTCGTGTAGAGAAACTGAAGAATTGTATAGTATATAGGTCTAGAATGAAGCTGTGGATTATAAGGGTAACTACATCTGTACTGTTGTGGATTTGTTTGGTTCAATTGACTATATTGGGAGAGAATTGGGGTCCTAGGGTTTTAAAAGGCTGGCCCTCTTGTTTTTCTCACGAATCCACTGCTTTACTTGTCGTTAAATCGTCTCCTGCGGTCCCTGCTAGAGTTCTTCCACCAAAGCGTGAGTATCCTTTTGACTCTCTCTCTGTGTGTGTTTGTGTGTGTGTGTGTTCATGTCCATGTACTCAGCATTGTTGACTTGTTTCCCCCTTGTGTTCCAATAAGGCTGGAGGCCGAACCCAGTTACTTTTGTTCAAATAGTGTATTTGTGTCAAGATATTCATTATGTATGAAAATTAGATTTAGAATCCAGTTATTAGCACTTGAAGTCATTGTTCTAAAATACAGAACTCATAAAGTTGAAATCTTGGCAGTCGCATTTGCGTTCGATAACTAAGAGATCATGGTGCATATTTTCTCATAGAGATAGTCATATTAATGGGGAAGTGGAATTATTAGTGAGTATAGCTTAATGCCATTTATGCATATTTTAGTTGGAGGACTTGTTATAGAAGGAATTTTACCTATTTTCAGGTTATTCTAGTATTCTGCTAACTATAATTGGTATACTTTTAAAGTATGTTGATCCATTTTTTGAGTATTTGGCTTTAGAATATTATTGAAATCACATACTACATCGTCCTATTCAGGTTAATCAAACTTTCAGGTTACCCTAATTTAAGAACAAAATTGTTTTGCAAGTCTTTCAGCGGTTATCTGTTTCCTGACCTACATTATTGGGAGTTCCAGGGGTTGAATTTAGAGCTAATAACTTCACATCTGAACGATTTGTCAAACTGATGGATGTCATGATTATTTGTGAATCTCAGGGGTTTACAGGAATAATGGTTACCTCATGGTTTCATGCAATGGTGGGCTTAATCAAATGCGGTCAGCGGTTAGTAGCTTGCTTTTGATCAATCAGTTCACTACCACATACTTACAAATGTAATTAATTTAGACAATTGTGAATTTGACTCGTGGGATGATTTTGTCAAGTGTTTTTTTTTTCCTTTGTTCTTTGTCTATTCTTGTTGCAGATATGTGATATGGTTGCTATAGCAAGATATTTGAATGTGACTCTTATTGTTCCTGAGCTGGATAAAACCTCCTTTTGGGCTGATCCGAGGTGTGTCCACTCAATTATCTTGTTTTTTGTCTTTCAAATTACTGAATTCTTCTTTCGAAAGAAAACATGGTGATTTGTATTAACAGCATTTTTTATTTGCAGTGAATTTCAAGACATATTTGATGTTGATCATTTCATAACGTCCTTGAGAGATGAAGTTCGAATATTGAAGGAGCTACCTCCAAGATTGAAGAGTAGAGTAGAGTTGGGAACTATTCATACCATGGCTCCTATTAGTTGGTCCGACATTTCCTACTACCATAATCAGGTTTGTGGTTTATTGCTAAATAAATGGTACTTTGTTATTGTTGTTAACTCTCGCATCCTTTTTCCAGTGTAATGATGGTCATTTCCTGAATACAGATTCTTCCCTTAATTCGGAAGCATAAAGTAGTTCATTTGAACAGGACTGATGCTCGGCTTGCCAATAATGGACAACCTATGGAAATTCAAAAGCTACGATGCCGAGTTAATTTTGGTGCGTTGAAATTCACCCCTCAAATAGAAGAGCTGGGTAGAAAGGTTATCAGACTACTCAGAGAAGAGGGTCCTGTTATGGTTCTGCACCTAAGATACGAAATGGATATGTTAGCTTTCTCTGGCTGTACTCAGGGATGCAACAAGGAGGAGGTTGAAGAGTTGACTAGAATGAGGTGAAGTTAAATCCTTGTATTCATTGGTGGCTTTTAACCATCCTTAGTTTTCTGGCTGAGTAATTTTTCCTTTCTGCAGATATGCTTATCCATGGTGGAAAGAAAAAATTATAAATTCAGATTTGAAAAGAAGAGACGGTCTCTGTCCTTTGACACCTGAGGAAACTGCTCTTACTTTAAGGGCATTGGACATCGATCCTAGTATTCAAGTTTACATTGCTGCCGGAGAGATTTATGGCGGAGAAAGGAGAATGGCTAGTCTTGCTGCAGCTTATCCTAATCTGGTAAGTTGGAAAGTTCTAGTTAGTTTTTAAGTTTCTGAATACGTTGACTGAATTTGCAGACTCACCATTTGCACGGGATTTCATTTCTAACAGGTAAGGAAGGAGACACTACTAGAGCCTTCTGAGCTGAGGTTCTTTCAAAATCACTCCTCCCAGATGGCAGCATTAGATTATCTCGTTTCTTTGGAGAGCGATATCTTTGTTCCTACTTATGATGGAAACATGGCTAAAGTTGTCGAAGGACATCGCAGGTATTCTTTTTTCATAGATCATAGTAGTTGCATAATAAAAGGGCGACTTCATATTCCAAATAGTAGTAAATTATTTATTAGGGATGCCCATTACACATGGGGTTTAGTTGGTTTGCTGGTTTATGTACAATGTTGATTTTATCTGAATGTCCTCTATTCTATATAGATATCTTGGATACAAGAAAACTATCTTGTTGCACAGAAGGCTTCTGGTGGATTTAATAGACCAACATAACAGTGGATCATTGACATGGGATGAGTTTTCTACCGCTGTTAAGGAAGCTCATGCTGAACGTATGGGCAACCCTACGAAGAGGTTAGTCATTCCAGACAGACCTAAAGAGGAAGATTATTTTTACTCCAACCCGTGGGAGTGCTTAGAACCATCTTATGAGGATGAGACGTTAAGCAACATATAAATCATGGTTGATGGTAACATTCGGGTTAGGAAAAGATACTTCCGTGCACTTCTATGACATATTTGGAGGAAATGCTTATGCAACACTCGAAAAATTTGAGCTCGATTTTGCTTCTGAGGATGCTGTTGAAGTAAAGGGTGTGTTGCACTCCAAATCCTGAGAAGAACTCGGAAGCATTTGAAAGGGTTATATATAAATGTTTTTTTTTTCCAGAAACCCAATAATCAAATACATGTATAGAAACTGTCCTGCCATTGCAGGGATATACATTGTCAATGGCAGTATACACAGAGGGGGTAGTACAACATAGATTTGTCTGCAGGAACTTTTGGATTTGCTCAAATTTAAAGTTCCATTTAGGCTCCTCCATTCTTTTTTCTTAAATCTCGTGTGCTATATTTGCTCTTTCTCCATTGTTTGTTCTTTTACACTTGCCCCTTTATATTTTTTTCCAAACATTTTTCTATACGTGCTGTTCTCAACAAGATTGACTCTTAACGAGTTTGTGATACTCCTTCTGTTTCAAAATAGATGACGCACTTTTCTTATTAGTCTGTTCTAAAAACAACAGACACAGTTTTACAATTAAAAATAATTTAACTTTAAATTCTTCATTTTACCCATTTTACCTTTATCGCTTCTTGTTTACTTTTTCTACACAGTTCACTATGGCTTCTTGTTTACTTTTTCTTGGGGTTTTAGTTTATGGCTGAAATTAGTTGTCATTATACTCATCAACCATTGATTTTAATAAAAGCACTTTACAGCTCACTTGCATTAAACATATCAAATATACGTTATAGGAGAAAAAATGAAGAAAGAAAACAAAAGGCGACCAGAATAAAGATGTTTATTTTTTGTTTTGCTTTTCTGATATTGTCGTCAAATGCTTAAAGAAAACTAATATTTATCGCCCTAATAAAAAGCCATAGTGAGATAGGTTGTGTGCATAATCATTATCATTATGATTAATAATTCACATGTAGGTCGGGTGATACCTTAATTTTCTTGAAGAAAAATAAAAATGGAATTTGGGATTCATATAAAAAAGAATTAGCCACATAATTTTCATATTAATATACTATGTGAGAGGACACTAATGGTTAAACACTAAGGGAGTGTTTGGTACGAAGGAAAACATTTTCCGAAAAATATTTTTTAATTTTCTCACGTTCGGTTGGCTTAAATGTTTTGGAAAACATTTTTCTTATCAATTCATTTTCCTCCAATTGGAGGAAAATGTTTTCCTTATCAAGAGAAGGGAAAACATTTTCCAAAACTGCTTCTCAACCTTCCCCACCCTCACCAACCCACCCCACCCCCTCTATCCAAAAAAGGCTATTTTTTTTCAAATTTCAGTTTTTCCGTTACCATCCACCCTACTCCTCTTCCACCCCACCCCCTACCACAAAAAAAAATTATTTTTTTTACCATTTTTTTTGCAATTTCAAATATCTATTTTTTTATTTTTCTGCACCACCCAGCCCCACCCAAATCACCTGCCTCCCCCCCCCCCCCCCCCGTTTTTTTTAAAAATATATTTTTCAGTTTTAGTTTTTTTATTTATCGGTTTAAAGGTTCAAATTTTTACAAGTTCCAAAGTTATGAGTTCGGAAGTTTATGTGTTTGGAAGTTTACGGGTTCGAAATTCCGCGGTGTCGAAAATTTATGAAATTTGTGGGTTCGAAAGGTTGTTGGTTTGAAAGTTTATGGCTTCATGTTTATTATATCTAAATTATTTATGAATACTCTTGAGAAGTTATTTTCCTTAATTTGCGTACCAAACACCGGAAAATGAATAAGATTACTACTTGTTTTTCAAGAAAATATTTTCCAGTCATACCAAACACATCCTAAAGCAAAGCCACTTTCAGCACTTAACCTCCACTAAATTAATCTGTTTTTAGCACTAATTCCTCCTAATACCAGTGCTTTAGTGCGTCCTTGTTGATACGGTCATTATTTGCTTAATTTCCAACTTTTGTTCATATATTATTGCTCCATTATTCACTGGCAGTGGCTCTATTCAACCAATTTTCAAATGCCAAAATAATTAGAAAGAAAAGTTTTTAAGTCCTCAATCCTCCCTTAGTTTCAATTCTCCAACTTCTTTTCACTACGACGACTAAATGCAATAACTACTACGAATCAATCCCAAATAAATTGGGGTCAGCTATATAAAGTTTTTATTGTTCAGGCCGCTTCATTTTATCTAATCTCATTCTAATATTATAATCTATTAGTTTCACCAAACACTAGGAATTCTTTACATATTATGTTAGTATAAAAGTGTCTAACAAAACTAAAAAAACTTGAGAACATTTGACCTAAAATAATAATTATATTAACATGAGTAAAACTTAATCCTAAGTAATTGATATGGTTCGAATCAAACAAAATAAATTTAAAAATTGGAAAACGACTATAAAAGAAGTAACGGTCTAGATGGGCTCATTCAGTTTTACGAATTATTGGGATCTTGCTTGGCATTTAGCATGTTAGAATCCAAGATAGGCAATCCCAAGAAATTGCTGCCTATGATTTACTACTATTAACAGATGGTAATTATTAATAGTGTTATTCTTATCAATAAGTGAAGGATCCAAGAAATAAAAGCAACCTCGAGGTAGGAATCTTAGTAAAAAATTCAATCCTCCTCATAGTTTTAAGTGCATTCGGGTCTTTTACAATCTGACTATTTCTACCTATCAATCAATACAAGTATGACTATAGGTTATAATTACATATTTAGGGATCTTTACAATCTGACTATTTCTACCTATCAATCAATACAAGTATGACTATAGGTTATAATTACATATTTAGGGATCGTTTGGTTGGAATAGGGATTATGCCGGTATAAGTTATGTCGGTATAAGTTATGCTGAGGTTAATTATATTGAGATTATTGTTTATTCACTATTTGATATGTTATATTAAGAATGACAATTGTGTAATTTCTAAGAAGAATATATAAGTTATACCGGTGCTAATTACCCCACCCTTTATAAGGTATAAGTTATTCCGGTGTTAAAATTAACACCGGGATAACTTATACCTGGTTTGCTAACCAAACAGAGTATTAAGGTGGTATTAAATTTTTATACCACTCCTATACCTTCTTATACCTCATATCAAATGACCTCTTAGGGCTCGTTTGGTACTACGTGATAAGGGATAATTACTTTCGGAATTCAATTTAAGATGAGTTTATCCCATGTTTGGTTGGGATAAAATTGTGGTACAACTAATTCAGGAGTAGTTATCGGGGGATTGTAGTGTTTATTTATCCTTATGAGAGGGTGAAATAACTAATCCGGGGATAACTTGTTTCCAACCAAACAACCCCTTAGTTGGGAAACAAGTTAGATTAGTTATCCCACCCCCTGTAGGGGTGAAAAAAACACACTACAATCCCGAGATTAGTTATACCACGATTTTATCCCAATCAAACATGGGATAAACTCTACTCAAATTTAATTCCAGGTTTAATTACCACTTATCCTCGTACCAAACGAGCCCTTAGAGGTCGTTTGGTTGGGAACAAATTATTCCAGGATTAATTATTTGGGATTAGTTATTCCGGATTGTTATCCTACCCTCCTATAGGGATAAAAATAATACTATAATCTTGAAATTAGTTATACCACAATTTTATCTCAGCCAAATATAAGATAAACTCATTTCAAATTTAAATATACGATTAATTATGCCTAATCACTTGTACCAAACAAGCCCTTGGTTTACTGATAGATTATTTAGAACAAGCGTAAAAATAAATCTACTGTTATTAATTTTCACCTTAGGTTGAAAAGCTAACTCCTTTCACTTTATCTTATTCTAATTTCATATTTATGGAAAAATATCATATAAAAATTGCAATTGGAAAAAAGTGAGGGAGGTTAATGATGATTGTTTAGTATTTTTTACTAAGTAATCTTATATGTTTATGCTTGAAGATAATTAATCAGACCATGAATGTGGTCAGACACTCTATTATTAATTTTTGACCACATTCTCATTGGACAGAAAGCATTTAAGCCATGCAGGCAGGCTAAACGTTTTTTTGTTTGTTAACACAAGTGCATAAAAAGATTAAATTAGCGAGTTTGAATTCCTTTTTTTTTGGCCCAAGAGAGTATGAACTCATAACACTAATCATGAATTGATTTTCTGGAATCAACTAGATCCACTTGGTTTATGAATTATTTATAGCACTTTTTCCTCATGAAAAGGAAAGTATTTTTTAAAAATAAATATTGCAAACCAAGAAAATTTTACTAACTAATTTTCAATACATTCCTCATTTTAAAATAAAGGTCCTCATTACTAACTCTTGTTTAACTTTCCAAAAGACTCTATATATATTACTAGTAATCGTTTATTTAGAGATATTTCACATCAAGTGAGTATATGTATGAGACACTGACAATAAGAATAAGGAGACGTACCTAGTTGAAAATAAGGTACAATTGACAATGATTCATTACCCGACATGATATGATGTTATTCGTATTAGTTCATGCTAACATTTTGAATTTAGAACTAATTGTATGACTCTTCATTTATGCATTTGATATTGTATTCGCTTTGCCGATAAGAGTAAACTGAATTAGTGTTTGAAAAGAATAAATTAATAAGTAGTACATTACATCAGTTGCCATTTTAACGATGTTACCAATTAATATTGTATATTCGGGAGCTCTCTAGTCAGTGTCATGCATGGTTCCTTGATAACTTTTAATTTAATAAGGAAAATCACATAAAATGAATCAATTAATGAGGATTACAGATTTGGTCAAGAGGAAGAAACTTAACAATATTGTAGCCGACTAGCCGCTCATGGTTATTTTGATATAGATTGATCTTCCAATATGTCAGCCTCAATATTAACTTATATTTACAATATAAATTACCTCAATTTACTATAATCTTTTACACCATCAATACATAGATAGTAAACCCTTTTTGCTATTGTTGTTACTATATTGTTTGGGGGTTAAAATCATCCAACCTCCACGCAACCGAAGAATACTATGTCATATTTGTTGAGTTTTTGTTTAAGATGAAATAGTCTTAAAATTAGAGTGAATAGGAAATGGGATTTGGATTTGGATTTGGATTCGGATTTGGTCAAATGATCGATCGATTGATTAATTTTTTGGACCAAATTTATTTGTTAATAGTGAATATTAACGTGATATAATCCGTGTTTGTAACGGATGTTTTCCAATCCGTGTATTGTGTTGCAACACTAAGCAATAAGCAGCCTAGTGCACCTCCCACAATGGTGCAAGTGCTCCTCCCACCAAGCAAGTGTACATTCCACCATGTAAGTGCTTCCTCCATGATAGCCTAGTGCTTGTTGCACCATGGAGGGGGCGGATTTCTCTCAAATAACTGCTATAAATAGAGCATAAGTTGGAGAGAAAGAAGAACACATCGGAAAAAACACTCGAAACACTCTGTATACACTTAATATACACTCTGTATACACTGGATATATACTCTGTATATACTGGATATACACTCTGTATACACTGCGTATACACTGGAAAAACGAATTGCAATCTGATATTCTCTTCAGTAAGAATTCAACATTGGCTATACTTTGCATTCCTTCCTCTCAGAATTTCCATTCGACTTCTGAGTTGTCCTCCTTATTCTGCATTGTTTTTAACTACAAACAAAGCATCCATAAGTGTGATTTACTGCCGAACTTTGTGTTCGCTGAAACACTGGGGTTTGAAGTACCGCTACACCAGTGTGTAATTCGTTCTATCCTGGGAGGAAATAATCTATAACCTTGGGTACTAGGAGGGGATTAAATTCCTTAAGGAAACACTGTGAATTCAGTGGGCTCGAATTAATTTCTGTTTTATTTATATTTACGTTTATAAGCTAACGTTCTAATTTCCAGAATCATTATTTACAAGTACAGAAGGAACAACAAGCTTAAGGAATTTAATAATTTTAATTTCTGTATTTGTGTTACTTTTATTATTCTGGAAACTATAACCTTTGTGGTTTTTGTGTACTCCCGTTTGGAGAGTAAAGCCTTCGTGGCGGTTTGTTGGAGATTAAAATCTACGTGATTTTTACTCCCATTTGGAGAGTAAAGCCTTCGTGGCGTTTTGTTGGAGATTAAAATCTACGTGATTTTTCACTCCAGTTTTAAACGTTTATTAAACGTTTGTTTGTGTCATTTTTACAGTAAAAATGGCGAATGACGGAAATCAAGCTGTTCCGATGATGACTGCCAACGCATCGACAAGTCAAACTTCGGCGTTTGCACCGACAGAGAAACCCGAAAAATTTCCGGGATGGAATTCAAGCACTGGCAGCAAAAGATATTCTTCTACTTGACTACGTTATGTCTACAGAAGTTCATCAAGGAAGATGTTCCTGATCTTCCAGATGAAACTCCAGAGAATAATAGCTTTCTCGTAATTGAGGCGTGGAAGCATTCTGACTTCTTGTGCAAGAATTATATTCTTAGCGGACTGGAGGATAATTTGTATAATGTATACAGTGGCGTGGAGACGTCAAAAGAATTATGGAATGCGCTTGAAAAGAAATACAAAACTGAAGATGCCAGGAAGAAGAAATTCGCCGCTGCAAAATTTTTGGACTACAAAATGGTAGATAGCAAGTCTGTTATTACCCAAGTCCAGGAGTTACAAGTGATTATTCATGATCTACTTGCTGAAGGTATATTTCAAATAAATGCTAATGTTGAAAGTAAATTTTTTAGTAATTTTACTAACGGAATTTTCATTGAAGGTCTTGTCATCAATGAGACATTCCAAGTAGCATCAATAATTGAGAAGTTGCCTCCATTGTGGAAGGACTTTAAAAATTATTTGAAACACAAACCCAAAGGAGTGGTGGATTGATTCTAGAGCCACTCGCCATGTTTGTGCTGTGAGGGACGCATTTTCTACATATGCTTCTGCTGGCCCCGAAGAGACGCTCTCTATGGGAAATGCTGCTACAACAAAAATTGAAGGATACGGTAAGATATTTCTCAAGATGACTTCTGGCAAGGTTATGACTTTGAACAACGTCCTTCATGTTCCCGAGATTAGGAAGAGCTTAGTCTCTACTGGACTTCTTGTAAAGCACGGTTTCAAGTGCGTTTTTGTATCTGACAAGGTAGTGATTAGTAAAAATGAAATGTTTGTAGGAAAAGGTTACCTTACTGAAGGCCTTTTCAAGCTGAATGTAATAGTTGTTGAAACTAATAATAAAACTTCAGCTTCTTCTTACTTACTTGAGTCAAATGATTTATGACATGTACGTTTGGGTCATGTCAATTATAAAACCTTGCGAAAAATGATTAACTTGGAAGTATTGCCTAAGTTTGAATGCGAAAAATCAAAATGTCAAATATGTGTGGAATCTAAATATGTTAAACATACTTATAAGTCGGTTGAAAGGAATTCAAATCCTTTAGACTTAATTCACACAGATATTTGTGACATGAAGTCAATACCATCTCGCGGTGGAAAGAAGTATTTCATAACTTTTATTGATGATAGTACTCGATATTGCTATGTTTACTTACTTAATAGTAAAGATGAAGCAATAAACGCATTCAAGCAATACAATAATGAAGTTGAAACGCAACTTAACAAGAAAATCAAAATGATAAGAAGTGATAGGGGTGGTGAATATGAATCTCCTTTTGAACAAATATGTTTAAAATATGGAATTATTCATCAAACAACATCCCCTTACACGCCCCAATCCAATGGGATTGCGGAAAGAAAGAATCGTTCATTAAAGGAAATGATGAACGCATTGTTGATAAGTTCTGGTTTTCCACAGAACTTGTGGGGGGAAGCCGTTCTTACGGCTAACCGAATACAAAATCGAGTACCCCATAGCAAAACACAATCCATTCCATATGAAAAATGGAAAGGAAGGAAGCCCAACTTAAATTATTTTAAAGTGTGAGGGTGTTTAGCAAAAGTGCAAGTTCCTAAACCCAAAAGGGTAAAAATAGGACCGAAAACAGTTGATTGTGTTTTCATAGGATATGCGACTAATAGTAAAGCATATCGATTTCTGGTTCATAAATCAGAAAATCCCGACATTCATAATAATACGGTTATAGAATCAGATAATGCTGAGTTCTTTGAAAATATATATCCGTATAAAAAGGAATGCGAGTCGATTGGTGAAGGATCTAAACGACCTCGGGAAGAAACAAAAGAAAGTACATTTAATCCGGGGGATCCAAGACGTAGTAAACGTCAAAGAACGTCTACTTCGTTTGGACCAGATTTTGTGACTTTCTTATTGGAAAATGAGCCTCGAACATTTAAAGAAGCTATGTCTTCTTCGGAATCATTGTTCTGGAAAGAGGCAGTCAATAGTGAAATAGAATCCATATTGAACAACCATACATGAGAATTGGTTGATCTTCCTCCTGGAAATAAACCTTTGGGTTCTAAATGGATTTTTAAGAAAAAAATGAAAGATGATGGCACTATTGATAAATTTAAGGCAAGACTTGTTGTCAAAGGGTATAGACAACGAGAAGGTCTTGACTACTTTGATACATACTCCCCAGTTACAAGGATTACATCCATACGGATGTTAGTAGCATTAGCTGCAGTGTATGGTCTTGAAATTCATCAAATGGATGTTAAAACGGCCTTCTTAAATGGAGAGTTGGAGGAAGAAATTTACATGGAACAACCTGAAGGGTTTGTGGTTCCAGGTAAAGAAAATAAGGTATGTAGACTTGTTAAGTCCCTTTACGGACTAAAACAAGCACCCAAACAATGACATGCGAAATTTGACTAAACAATGTTGTCAAATGGTTTTAAGATAAATGAATGTGATAAATGTGTGTACATTAAAAATGTTCCAAATCACATAGTCATTGTTTGCCTATATGTGGATGATATGCTGATAATGAGTAATAGCATTGCCAACATAAATGCTACTAAGCGTATGCTAACTAGCAAGTTTGATATGAAGGACTTGGGAATTGCAGATTTAATTCTGGGGATTAAGATCCAAAAGACTCCTCAAGGTCTGGCATTGTCACAATCTCATTATATTAAGACAGTACTTGAAAAATTCAAGCACTTGGGCTTTAAAGTTGCAAAGACTCCAATTGACGTAAATCTTGCACTAGCAAAGAATAAAGACCAAAGCATATCACAATTGGATTATGCTCGTGTGTTGGGATGCTTAATGTACATCATGAATTGTACACGACCAGATATAGCTTGTGCTATAAGTAAACTAAGTCGATACACGAGCAATCCAGGCCAATCTCATTGGATGGCAATGAAACGAGTTTTGGGATACTTAGAACATACCCAAAACTTTGATTTGGACTACAGTAAATATCTTGCAGTGATTGAAGGATATTGTAATGTAAATTGGATCACCGGTTCAACTCATTCGAAGTCCACAAGTGGATATGTATTCACTATTAGTGGAGGAGCGGTATCTTGGAAGTCGTCCAAACAAACATGTATTGCCCGCTCTACAATGGAGGCTGAGTTCATAGCCTTAGATAAAGCCGGTGAAGAAGCTGAATGGCTCCGGAATTTCTTGGAAGACATTCCATTTTTGGCCCAAACCGTTGGCACCAATATGCATACACTGTGATAGCCAAGCGGCAATTGGAAGGGTTGGGAGCGTTATGTATAACGGTAAATCTCGTCATATACGACGAAGACATAAAACCGTTAGGCAACTTCTCTCTAAAGGAATTATCACGATGAACTATGTAAAGTCAAGTGATAATGTGTCGGATCCACTTACAAAAGGCCTAACTAGAGAGGTAGTTGAGAAATCATCGAGGGGAATGGGACTATGGCCGAGAACAAGTCATTGTGGCGGTAACTCTACCTAGAAGGCTGGAGATCCCAAGATCTAGGTTCAAGGAGATCAAACAAAGTCATTAATGACGGTTCAACATTGTCAACAAAATTTTTTAGTCCATTCTCGTGATGAGACAATGTTCAGTACCAAGAATAAAACATTAAGGTTTTTTTAATGATTTCTAAATTTGATACAGGGTATATCAAATAGTGTATCTACGAGATGACACGTTTAGGAATCACCTATGTAAGTGTGAAGTGTTAGCCGCTTCAAGGAGAATTCTGCAAGGCCAATTCTCTACGCACTTATGAAACCAGGCGATCTTCATGGCTGAAACGAACACAACAATGAGAACCAAAGACGGTTAAGGGTTGATTGTGTGACTTATGGTTGTCTAGGTATACACTAAAGTTCGACGGTTCAAAGATATCAAATCTACCGATTGACCGAGTATATCCGACATAAGTTCACTACGGAAAGTACAAAGGGAAACCTACTTATCCAGATGCAATTAATCCTTGTTTGCAAATCACACAAGTTTTTCATGCATACTTCCGTGATATAGTCATTCCCCATTCATGTGGGGGATTGTTGAGTTTTTGTTTAAGATGAAATAGTCTTAAAATTATAGTGAATGGGAAATGGGATTTGGATTTGGATTTGGTCAAATGATCGATCGATTGATTAATTTTTTGGACCAAATTTATTTGTTAATAGTGAAATATTAACGTGATATAATCTATGTTTGTAACGGATGTTTTCCAATCCGTGTATTGTGTTGCAACACTAAGCAATAAGCAGCCTAGTGCACCTCCCACAATGGTGCAAGTGCTCCTCCCACCAAGCAAGTGTACATTCCACCATGTAAGTGCTTCCTCCATGATAGCCTAGTGCTTGTTGCACCATGGAGGGGGAGGATTTCTCTCAAATAACTGCTATAAATAGAGCATAAGTTGGAGAGAAAGAAGAACACATCGGAAAAAACACTCGAAACACTCTGTATACACTTAATATATACTCTGTATACACTTAATATACACTCTGTATATACTGTATATACACTCTGTATACACTGCGTATACACCGGAAAAACGAATTGCAATCTGATATTCTCTTCAGTAAGAATTCAACATTGGCTATACTTTGCATTCCTTCCTCTCAGAATTTCCATTCGACTTCTGAGTTGTCCTCCTTATTCTGCATTGTTTTTAACTACAAACAAAACATCCATAAGTGTGATTTGCTGCCGAACTTTGTGTTCGCTGAAACACTGGGGTTTGAAGTACCGCTACACCAATGTTTAATTCGTTCTATCCTGGGAGGAAATAATCTATAACCTTGGGTACTAGGAGGGGATTAAATTCCTTAAGGAAACACTGTGAATTCAGTGGGCTCGAATTAATTTCTGTTTTATTTATATTTACGTTTATAAGCTAATGTTCTAATTTCCAGAATCATTATTTACAAGTACAGAAGGAACAACAATATTTTCCTCCCCCCTCCTTTTTTACTTCCTCCCACTAACTCTTACGTCAGAGGTGGCTTAACTCCTAGGCCACTAAAGTGGCCGCTTTAGGCCTCACAAAATTAGAGACCCCAAAAGCTACTTTTCTTATTTTCAATTTAAATATTTATTGTACTTATGTGGTCTTTTTTATTCTTTGTAGTTGGTTGAGAAAATTTTAATGAAAGTGAAATGCAATTAAATATGTACTTACTTTCTAGTTCTTCTCATTCCAACTTGAATAAATTTTATTTGCAAGTCTAACTTTGTAAATTTTTGTTTCTTCTATGGTCTCTGTAGGTATGCTTCAAGATATTTAGATAAAAAACTATAGTTGATTTGTTTATCATATTTGCAAATACAAATTCCTGCATGATTGTAACTTTGGGAGGCAATGATATATAGTGTGTTATGTTAACGTGACGGTTATGTGAAAAAAACTAAAATTAAACTCAATAAAGATAAATGGGTATCATCAAGATTAAATTGCATCTCAAAAAGTGAAAGAAATAAACAATAAAAACATAAAAATCTAAAATTGTTAAACAAGTTTAAGGCCTCTTATTATGGTTTGTCTTTAGGCCTCCAACTCTATTGAGCCGCCTCTAACGTATATGACTACATGAACTACTCAATGATCTAACTTTTGGTATAACGATCTTTAAGCTATTGCACCTCAGTATAAAGTTTAAGGTTTTAAACATGAATGTACTGTGAACAATTTGATGCACTTGGATAATCAATTATTTTACTCACTTTAAGCAGACTGCATAGTTTAATCAATAAAATGTACTGGTCCCAGATGACTACATATCATTTGTTGCTCTATTTATGCTTACCCACGTTACGTTATTGCGGTCTTGAACTTTTTCTTTTTAAAGCTTTAATGGAAATTATCATGTATTCTGGATGCAATTTTCAATAGAATTAGAAAACAAGTGCCACGGGAGAAATTATTCTAAAAAGTGAACCATATATTTAGCATCTCCTAACCTATGTAATAAAAGATATCAACGTATTCTAACTAATAAAAAATGTATCATACAAACTGAAATGCAAAAGTAAAAGTTCAAATGACTGGAAAAAACATCCATAAGGAATTAAGTAAAACACAAGGTGGGATAGCTTTGAGTATAATTGGCATGTATTGGGCCTAGAAGAGCAAGTAACATCTGGGCCAAGTCAAAGATTATCTCACGGTCTATCTCGCTTCATTTAAACTCATTTTAGTCCAATATTTATTTCTACTGTGAGAATTCGTCATTAATGGATTAGCTCTGCGAATTTACCACAACTCTCTACCTATATTTTAGTTTGAGACTATCAATGTAAGCAAGCTTTCACCAGAGAGGATCTCATCCCCTGATAATGCAAGAAGAAATTTGTTCCAAGATTAACGGGAAAATGGAGCTTTAAGGCCTTCCCATAAACCATGCTTCTTTAAGTTTGTGACTGGAAAGAGAACTTCTCAATGAAATAAATACATTGTTCTTTCAAAACATAACAATTCCATGAAACATACACTACTTTCCAAGAAAACCCCACATAAAAGAAGAACTCTAAACTATAACCATGAAACAAAGGCTCATCAAGTATATGTAAAGATCCCATGGTTCTTCAAGTTTGTGACTGAAAATTGTTCTTTCAGAACAAAACAAAACCAATTTTACTACAAAATCCGAAACCATACACTACTTTCCAAGAAAACCCCACAAAAGAACCTCTAAACTATATCATAAGGGTTAAATACTACCTTTCCATTATTTATGAGAAAAATACATCATTATGTTAGAGCAGATCGGTAATAAAAAGAATATTCTACAACCTGTGCTTCTGAGGAACCTTCGCACCCTTTTTCTGGAACAAGTAAAAATACAAAAATAGAAGACAAGAACCAAAACAAAGAATTAGTTAAAAACTGAATTACATAATTTAAATTACATCCATATGCCATTGTTGTTCAAGGATTCCACAAGTAATATAAAGATAATCAAGAAAGATGTCCGAGAAACTTAAGATGGAAATGATTGGAAGCCTTAAATTAAAAAGCGGCTTCTCAACATGAACATGGAAGCCTCATGTAATGATATCATACATGGTTTAGATGATTTACTACAAATGTAAATATCAAACTCTAGTCGGAAACAACCTGTGCAGCCAGACAATCAAAGAGAAAAAGAGGGAGGAAAAGAAAAAGAATTACATTTACAGTGGCTTATGATCCGATTAAGTGAGATTTTCTATACCAGGTATAGATATGAATATCCCTTCAGAACCAGAAGGGGAAGGTAAAAAATTTAATTGAATAAATTGCAAAAGAACCCATGTGTGTTAAATTAGCTTCAACTTGTTTTGAGCCGTTTAAAGGCATGGACAGACTCCTCCCTTGTACTTGAATCTATCAACTGTGGATTTGGTCGATTGCTTGTGGAAATGTTGTCACCCTGGGAATCATGTCAAAGTTAAGGTTGTTACTTATGGCTTGATTCGTATAGTTTCAGAATAATATAATCAAGAACTAGAAAATTAGTGGAACTAAAAGAACTTCAGGTACCTTAAAATTGGACACTGAAGCATTTAAACTGTCATTTACTCTTTTCCCAAGATCAATTTTCACTGACATACTGGCTTGCGACAAATCTACTCCGGAACTCTGCAGTGCTTGTTTCAATGTGTTCAACAACCTGAAAGGTATTTATTAGAGTGTAAACTTATATGAATTAAAGAGATACAATAAAGAACAAAAATATCAATGACAAAAAAGCAAAGCACAACTTCACTCATATGGTAAACATTAAACAAAATCTTAAATCGACCCAAAAAAAATCCTATTGCGAAGTACATAACCATTTATTCCTATTGGAAAATCTTAACACCGTTGTTTAATGCCTTAAAATATCGAAGGTAACTGAATCTAGTTTCAGATCCTTGGCTCCCAGAACATGAGCTTATATTCTGCTCATAGCACTGCCAAAATATATGGATGCACATCAACAGTTGCTCTGGAAAGATTAGATCACAAACTTTTCCCACATTACAAAATTCTTACCTTTGAGAATAGACACTGGAAATGCTGATTGTACCACCTTCTATAGACGCCTCTTGGCCTTTTAGCTTATCATTTGTAACAGCACAATCAGTCATATCTGATCTGGTAAGCCAAAATTGAGGCTGGGACTTCAATTCCAATGAGTCGGCATCAGGTGCCAGTCTAGACTGTAGCGATGCTATGCTAGTACTCCCACAAAATGGAAATGCGTTTGGTTGCTTACAAAGTGTTGCTACGGTGTTTGTTAATTCAGACTGCTGACTACTTTGTTTCACAGCGGAAATTCTGTTTGGCTCCAGTGTCTGTCCATTGACAGGACTTGTGGCAGAGATTGCAATTTTGCTTTCGTCAAACATTCCAGCACATATAATTGCAGGACTAGATGCACTATTTGTTCCTTGAGATTGATCAACGAAACCTTGAGTCATCCGTTGGCACTTATTCTGCTTTCATGAATGAAGAAAAGTCACTGATTGCATTAATGAATGTACTAAGAGAATAGCCATCTAACATGGATTGGATGCTATCTACAAATTGAATAAATATATTTCATGTCCTTCTTGATTTTATGCATTCTTGCAATATATACAAGTAAATAGAGTTCCACCATTTCAACCATTGTATTTCAAGGGCAAAATCCCATTCGTACCCTACTTACTCCCAGAGCCACATAGATTGTGACGGGCTCCAAACATATCTACGAATCATCTATTATGCGCTAAAAAACAATGTATCTCGTACTTAGCATTTTAATTGTTTATCGGTTGGTGACCAACTCCTCCATCTTAATACACAGTATTAAATGAAATGTTGAGCTTTTTGTCCTAACTTCTGTGATGATCCAAGTCCAATGACCTTTCAAGGGCAGGATAATTAAAACTAAAGATCTAGAGAAGGAGAGAAAACAATGAGAAAGATCAAAGAAGGATTTACCCATTGTAATGTTGAAGGTTTATTCTCCGAGCCTTGATATGACCCCTCATACTTGTGCACTTTCTCTTGTAGGAATTGAATATATTCGACAACCTACAAAAGACATTTTACTTATTCGGTATACAGTTCTCGTGATAGACAGAGCACTTAATCATATATGACATTCAATTACCTCCAGCAAGAATGATGCTTTGTCTCTCTTTTGGTCACTGTGAGGGATGATCTCTCTCAACTTCAGAAATCTGACAAAGAAGTTCCAAATGCAATAGTTTGATTTTCATTGACAATCATGTCATTGTGACTATTAATAAGTCCGACAACATAGAAGCAGATTAACCAAATTTAGGGATGTTAACATGAAAACCTAGTATGGATTTAGCAGTGGAATAGAACTTTCAAACTAACAGGTGATATCTAGACAGAGAGAGCTTCTTGATATGCCTCAGATCGCACAACCATTCTCCTTTTCACATAAAAATAGTCACTACATCACACACTTTCTTTTATTTTATTTTCTCAAAGCTCTAAATTATGATTGTATACATGCCTGTCATTGATCTTGCTTCTTCTTCTTTGCTCTGTTGCTGAGTGCTTCGAGCGCGGAGTATTTGGCTTCTGATCGCTGCTTTTTCTATCGACTTTCACTGATAAATCGCCTATACATAGTTATCTTTCTGTTAAAAATGCTAAATTCAGTGTACTGAGAGAAGCAATTATCAGAGTTGTGCTAGACAAACCTCTGGAGTGTGAAGGTGACTCTTTCTTGACAATAAACTCTTCCTCTTCGTCATCATCTTCTTCATGTGCATTCTTAGCTGATCTCATCATATTGAGGAAACTCTGATTCTCAACAGCTGATGATTGCCTGCATCGTAATTTATAGAGTTAGAAGTGGAAGCATACGCACAACATATCAAGAGAAATAAAAAGCATTCTTATGAAGGAAGGCCAGTCACTCACTGAGCGGATGAGAGCGTGCTCAAGGTTGCAGTGTTATGATTATGATTTGAAGACAATTGTGATTGCCGTTCCAACGATGTCGTGGGTTTCCCTCCTCCAATGTTGACACCTGCTTCTGCCAAGCAAATAACAAGTGTTAACTGGAGCTGAAGTGTTCAAGCTCAACTCTCCACGGATAATGCTACAGTTGTCTCAGTGGTACTCAAACTGTACCTCTTAAGACATGTCTATCTCCAGCCACATTCTCCTTCCCTGTCTTTCCCTTTTTGATGGCAGACTCATTCCATATTGCGAAACCACTCCCCGAGTAAGAACTGCAGTTTGAGTTTCTATCTTCTCTATCAGTACTACTAGCCTGTGTGACAGCAAATATGTTTGCTTCTGGCGTTGGAATCCTTTGCTGCAAATAAGAAATGCTATACGTGCCAATACCACCAGGAAGAATATGTGCTGCTGAAGGAGTCTTTTCTATAGCCTCTACCTCTACTTTAGTTTCTGCTTTCCCAACTGTCTTCCTTGCTTGCTCCAGAGGTTGCAAGAAATCATGAGTTTTTAGGTGGCCACCTGTTTAGTAGCCATGGCGAGATGAGATTATATCAAGGCACTAGAAGACATAATTGTCCATGTTAAATACCATGCACAATAATGAAACATGACATGCTCCTTTTCGTTGTGTAGGTAAATCAAAAGGGGCGTAGAATTTGGCAAACAGTAACACAGTGTTTGTCAATCTTAACCTTTTTCCTATTGGTTTCTTCCTATTAATACTATATACTTCAGAATTGATGTCACAAACGAGCAGCAAACAACTGAGAGGTAGTAGAAAACAACTGAGTATCACCGGATAAACTAACCTCTGTTCTAATTTAATTATCTGGTACCGCTTCTATTACATAAATTTTCTTTCTCCCGTCTGTACTTCCGACTTAAGAAAACTAGAGTTTTCCACTTCTATTATAGTATTCTTACTTTTAAATCATTAACAAATATATTTTTGAACATCTCAATATGGGGGAAATGGCAATTTTTGATATGAAATGAGTATAAAATTATAGTAATAAAAAAAAGAGATCGAAGTAAAGTTTACTTTTAGGTAAGTCATGGACTTAATAAGATGTAAGAAGAATTAATAAATATAAAAAATGTTATCAACAACAAAAAAGAAGGTTTCCAATTTCAAGAAAGGAACACATTTTCTGACAAATCAAAAAAGGAAGCATGAGTGTTTATTGTGAGTTCATATTTACTTCATCAAAAAATTTATGCGCACTCGATATATACTACAATCCTATTAATACAGGACACTGTCTTCACATACACTCTTATTATTAAACCAAATTAGTTAATTTCATTCTCACCTTAATTTAAGACTTAGCCACTGTACATTAGTTTGATTTAATACAAACACAAGTATTTCACCGAAAAATGAGTTATAATTCCCACACAACAAGAAGAATTAACTTAAATAGCCGCCCACTCAACTCTTCAAACTAAAAATAACTAACAAATTTATAATATATATATAATTCATATATAATACGTTAATATAATTTTTGCGAAAAAATATCATTCAACATTTGCTGCTTATCACAGTCAAGGGCCCTCAAGATGGCCCAACTCTACGCATGCAGCAATCAGCGTTAGGGTCACGGGTGTATTAATTGCGACACTCGTGAGTGGCTTATATGAATTTTTCGTTCTATCCCCGCCACAATTTACATCAGAAATCACATTTGTCTGAAATTCCAAATCTCCATTCATTTACTAAATTCGACACCGTAAACTTTCTAAATCCAGACCTCGTAGCCAAAAATTGAAAATTAAAAGAAACTATGCCAAACGAAAAACAATACAATAAGATTGAGGAAAGAACAATCACAGTAAAATACTAAAGGGGATAAAAGACTTCTAAATAAAAAAGATAAATCGTTGCATGTACGGAAGATTTACCTTGCGGAGGTCTTGGATCTTGTTCAATAGGTGAATACAGTGAAAGAAAGTCATGCGTCTTCTTTCTCCCTGCCACCAAAAATATATATATGGAAATCTAAGTTTTTTACTTCGTCTCTAAGATTATCCCTTCAAAATTCCAGTTTTTTTGGCACAAATGAATTAATATTAACTGTTACCTTCTGCTCCAAAAGTTCTGGACTGAGGCAGCTCCATTTAAGCCAGAATTCTGTGTTCCGAAGAAACAAAAGGGACCAAATTGCCACTCTGTACAGCAGAATTCAACTGAATTTCCAAAAGTCGTTGCTTAATTCAACAATTTCAAACGGAAAACTCTTCAAATTCCTAGCAGATCCAGCCTCCAACAGGGGATCGAACGCGCATTAATTAGAAGCCGTTCCTTTTCAACAAAACTAAAAACTTGCCTATTGTTTGGCGATAATAATTCACCACACAACAATAACTTTGTCTCTCGAACTAGTAAGGTTGATAATAAGAATCCTCGATATATATTCCGTGTTTTTCCAAAAAATTCAGCTGCAGGCAATTCAGCTCTGAGAGAAACAGGATGTTGCAGGTCTATTCAACCAAATCTGCCAATCAAAATTCAACTGAATTATGCAGGAAAAACCTAAGAATTTTAGAATATGGTAGATCCAAAAGGAAAAAGGAGGAAGATACGTACATTTGATGTGAATTAGTGATGGATAATGCATAATTCTGCTGGTATTCCTCGTAAAATGATGAAAACAGAATTTCTCAATTCCCTAAGCGTAATGATGAGTTAATCCAAACATTGAGTTTTTTAGGGATTAATGGTAGGCCCTCGTCTTGATTAACGCAGCAAACGATGAACAACACACGCCTCGATTGCTTCCTTTCTTAAAGTTATATTTATATATGAGAAAAAAGTAAGAAAATGGGTCTCAGTGATCAGAGGAGTCTCTCTCTCTTTCCTCTTTGATGAGACAAGTTTTAAAGGTAAACGTTGTTCGTTGTCGTTGGCTGTTACGTGCTAACTCCGTTTGGAATCAACGTCGTTTAGGTAACGTCAATGCGGTGGACTAACGGCGTTGGATTCACTGGAGGAAACTGGAAAGTGTGCAACTGAGGGCAGGGGGTGGTTTGTACGGTAATGGTGTAATTGAATTATTTTACAATGTAATATTCGGATATACTTCTCTCAGCATCTTTACCTTAAAATGAAATTTTTTGTCCAATAAAAAGAACACACATTACACAGGAGCCGATAAAGTAATATGTAAACTCATATATTTTACTTTGTACAAAATATTGCTCCCTCTTATTAAATTTATATAACATTATTTTCTTATTAATTAACCGGAAAAAATAATATGTTTTATATTTAAAAGCAACTAAACCTTAATGATAGACGTCCACCGTCACACAAATATTATAACATATTTAAAATTACAAGTTTCAACCGTCTTACTATTTTTTTTAAATTTCATGTCGACGTAATATGATTGAACAAATTTTTGAAATTTGTAAGCTTAAATATGTTATGAGATTTCTGCCTATAAAAATATATATCAGTAAATTCTAGGTCAAGTTAAATTTATATGTAATGAAAGAAAAGAGACTTTTAAAACTAAATAATCTTAAAAAAGAACATGTAGCTGAGCGGGACAAATCAGAAGAGCAACCGAGACATAGCGAATGCTGTAAGCCTGCCACTGTGATGGCAGGTCACGTGACCTGGACATGCGCAATCCACATAAAAGAGGAGTGAGTTGGCATTGATCCCACTTCTTTTAAATAGATTTAAGGACTTAATGACTATGATTAGCGCACAAATCCCAACTAGTTATCCTATTGTAAGAGTCAGGGTATACAAACCGAACCGGAAAATCGTACCAAATCAAAAAGTCAAATCAAATCGATTAAAAAATTCGATTATGTTTGGTATTGAATAAAAAAAACCTCGAACCAAACCAACATATAAATATATAATTTTTATATATACTTTTAAGACTTTACATAGAATTTTATTTATAAAAATTCTAGAAATATTTGGGATTCTCTAGTGGAATATAATATTTAATATAATATGAAGTACTCCATTTTTATTAACCTTAAATAATGGGTTATATGATCATTTTCTTATCAAGTGTTACTGAAATACATCAATTTCTTTGTTCTTCCATGTTCATATGTCAAGATTTATCAAATTCTTATATCTTTTTCGAATTTGAAGTGGTATTTTGATAATGTAAAATTAAATAGAACTTATCATTAATTAGATATTTTTATATTTAGTTATTAAATTCGTTTAACCTTGAAAGTATACATCAACGAAAAATTATTGTCAGATGACTAAAAAATAACTATCATGTGTTATTAACAAAATTCTACCATAAAATATTTTAATAGATGTTTGTCAATTTTTTTTAAATTTTTACTAAACATATATTTACTTATAAAAAGTTTAACAAAGTAAGACTGAAATAATATTCATTTAACAAAAAAATCCGAAAAATTCGAAAAACCCGCAAAACCGAACCAATCTAACCCGATATAGTTGGTTTGGTTTAGTTTTAATAAAAACCGAAATAACCTGGTCCATATACACTCCCAGTAAGAATAGTACTATCATAAGATCTTGTGTGAAGCTACAAAGGATTAAAAGTAGGCGTTTGGACATGAATTCCAAAAAGAAATTTTAAATTTGAAATTTCACTAAAATTTGAATTGAAGATGAAGTTGTGTTTGGTTATAATTTTTGCAACATATTTAGATGTCTTTTTTTCAACATATTTTGCAATTAAAAACTAGCAATCTTCTCTTTTCAATTTTGAAAATACATTTTCAAGTGAGATTGAAAAAATTATCAGATTTGGATAACCAAACACTGTTTTAAAAAAAAAAAGGAAAATTTTCTTATGTCCAAACGGGCTCTAAGTGTTCATGAAGCCAAAAAATTTAACCAAACTTAAATTGTGTTTTATTTTGATAGAACTTTTAGAAAAGATTACATTTCAGCTATAAAAATTTTGAGATGAAAGAAAAGATTAGCAATTTATTTTTTCAAAGCTATCGCCCCAATTTAAAAAATATTCTTGTGATAGGCCCTGTTCCTGATAAAAAATATAGTGAAATAACCTTCCTATGACACTTGCTTGAGATTTGCATTCTTTTATATTGAAGCTGACTACTAGTGACTTATCCATCATTTTGAGAAGTAAAGTAATTCATGTTTCAAAAAAATATTGTATTATGTAAGATTATTGTGTGATTTTCGAAAGTAAATTATCGTTACATGAAACTGAATTAAATCAAATCATAAGCACCCTAAAGAAAATGGAGTACGGAACTAAAGTGTTGTTTTTTTGGACTCAAACGACAAAAATAGGTAAAAAAAACTAACTGAGTATCATTTTATATATAATGCGATTTTTCACCGCACTATACTTTAACAATATGTTTGTCTGTTAAGGTATGGCGCGGTGAAAACATGCTATATATAAACTTTCCTGCCCTACCAATAATTCATCTGAACTTTATTGACCCACCAATAATTGAGGCTACAACGCATGCATAATAGGTGCTACATATATAGCGCCTATTATGCATGTGACTGTAACGACCCGACCGGTCGTTTTGAGCTCTAGTGCGTTGTTCAGTAGTCTGAGGCCACGAGCAGCTTCACTTCATGTATTATGACTTGCGCGTATAGTCGGAATTGAATTTCGGGTAGTTCGGAGTTGATTTGGAAAGAGAATTCTCATTTCGGAAGCTTTAAGTTGAAAGAATTAACAAAATTTGAATTTTTGAGTAAAAGACCTCAAAATTGGGATTCGAAGGTTCCAACAGGTTCGTATGATGATTTCGGACTTGGGAATATGTCCGGATCGGGTTTTGGAAGACCCGGGAACGTTTCAGCACCTATTGTTGAAGTTAGCATTTTTGGAAGAATTTCATAAGTTTGGGTTAAAGTGCATTTCAGTGGTATCGATGTCCATTTGGGATTCCGAGTCTGGGAGTAGCTCCTTATGGTGATTCTGGTGTTGGAAGCACGATCAGAAGTGAATTCGGAGGTCCGTGGGTCGTTTTGGAATCATTTGGCTAAAGATAGAAATTTGAAGGTTTTTGAGAAGTTTGACCGGAAGTGGACTTTTTGATATCGGGGTCGGAATCCAATTCCGGAAGTTCGAGTAGGTCCGTAATGTCATATATGACTTGTGTGCAAAATTTGAGGTCAATCGGACGTGATTTGATAGGTTTCGTCATCGAATGTAGAAGTTTAAATTTGTAAAGTTCATTAAGCTTGGATTGGAGGTCGATTCATGATTTTAGCGTTGTTTGATATGATTTGAGGCCTTGAGCAAGTCCGTAATGTGTTTTGGGACTGTTGGTATGATTGGTCGGGGTCCCGGGGGCCTCGGGTGGATTCCAGGTGGTTAACGGATCGAATTGGAACTTGGAGGAAGAGCTGAAGTTGCTGGTTGTTGGTGTAACCGCACCTGCGAGACTTGGGTCGCAGGTGCGGAACCGCAGAAGCGACCTTTGTGTCGCAAAAGCGGAAAATAGCTGGGATTGTAAGGACCGCAGATGCGGTCATCTCACCGCAGAAGCGGGACTGCACTTGTGGGTATTGAGGCGCAAAAGCGGAAAGAGCAGCCTGAAGAGAAACCGCAGGAGTGGTAGAGGGGCCGCACCTGCGGAACCACAGAAGTGGTCGTGTGACTGCCGGTGCGGAAGTGCTGGAGGCAGTAAGTTCTTTTAAAATCGGGAATTGGTCATATTTCCCCCATTTTCATTTGGTGTGGACGATTTTGGAGAGCTTCAAGTGGGAGTTTTCATCATCAATGCAAGGTAAGCTAACCCCACCTATCTTGAGTTAAATATATTGATTATGTCTGGATTTTAGCATGTAAATTGGTAGAAATTTGGGAGTTTGAGGAAAACGTAGAAAATTCGTATTCATGGATTTTGACCACGATTTTGGGTATGAAATTAAGAGAAAATCATATATTTGAGTTCGTGAGTTCATGGATAAACTTTATCTTCGAAAATTTTTAAAATCCGGGCACGTGGACCCGAGGGCAATTTTGTCAACTTTTCGATCGAGGTTACAAATTTTTATAAATTGGATTATAATGAGTAATTGAACATATGTTAATGGATTTGAATAATTATTGGCTAGTTTTGGAGCATTTAGCATCGATTCGGGTCTTCCGAAGGGCGTGGAATGCAGGTTATGGATCTCCGGAGCAAGGTGAGTCTCCTTTCTAACCTTGTAAGAGGGAATTGTCCCTATAGGTAAAATATTGGTTATGTGCTCCTATTTGTGGGGGCTACGTACGCACGAGGTGACAAGAGTCCGTGCGCAGCTACTGTTATGTTTAAATCCGGGTAGTCTAGGACCCAAAAACATGCTATACTTGGAATATTTGTAATCTTATTGACATTTGAATTGCTTAAATCCTATCGAATTGGTAAATGAATTTCTAAAAGGATTAAACTTCATTTTTCTTAAATCACTAAAAGAGAATTGGCTTTTATTTGGATAAACATTCCCCAATAAATTCTTATTTGGCTGTTTGACTGTATGTATCTATGTGTGCCCGCGTCGCATGTATGATTCGCGAGTGGGGTATTTGTTTATTTATGTTGACCGCGTCGCATGTATGATTCGTGAGCGGGGTAATAGATACATCTATGGTTTGCGCCGTTCGACCCTCGGCAGTGCACATTTTACATTTATGTTGGATCGGGCCGTACGTCCTCGGCATGATTTGCGTATGCTTGTATTGCTTCCCTTGAGATTTATTGATATTGATATTTGCCCTCCCTGACTTGAGATAATTGAAAGTTAATAGATTATGAATCCAGAGATTTTTAATATAAAAAGAAAATTTTACCTGTTCGTGACTCATTTGAAATTACTGCCGTTCTTAATAACTCTATGATTACTCACATTAATAATATATTACTATTGGACCACTAGTAAGTGTCCAAGTCAACCTCTCGTCTCTACTTCTTTGAAATTAGACGGGATACTCATTGGGTACACGTTGTTTTCGTACTCATACTACACTTGCTGTGTATTTTTGTTAGACAAGTTTATGTGTGAATAGTGGCATAACGGCATGGCTGATACGGGGACTTAGGTGAGTTGCATTTATCGAGACGACCACAGCCAGCAGAGTCTCCTTCAGAGTATTGTAATATATTTTCATTTCTGTCCACTTGTATTCCGGACAGTTACTGTATTTTATTTCATTCCCTAGTAAATGTTCATGCACCTGTGACACCGAGTTCTGGGATGTCTATGAAAGTAGTCAGTATTTTGAAAATTATTAAAGATATCAATATTTATTCAGTGAAAATTTATTCCTTATTGTTTAAATGTATAAAAGAAGTGAATTCAGAAATATCTAAAAACGAGAAACTACTAGTTATTTAGTATTGGCTTGCCTGACAGTGGTGTCCGGCGCTGTTGTGCCGGAGAATTTCGGCACATTTAATACAAATTGCTTAGATTTTAGCTTGTTTTAGATGCAATTATCTTTTATACTTATGTAATTTTAGTGTTTTTGCAGTGTGTGAGGTTTAAGGACTTAAGAGCATGGAAATGGAATTAAAAAGTCACAAAAAGACAAGAAAAGAGCAAAATGCATCGCAAATATGGAAATGCGGACTGCAAATCCAACATGCGGGCTGCAAAATGCTCAAGGGAATAGCAATCCACAACAGATTGTTGGGCAAAGTCTAGTGCAAGAAATGTGGTCCAGTCTGCGATCGCATAACCTGTTTGCGAGACGCATAATGGACCGCGAATTCGTGATGAAGGTTGCTGAAGGTGGAAAATGCGATGCGAAATGCGATCGTATATCTGCAATGCGGACCACAAAACGTGAACGCGATGAAGGCCTGTAAACTAGGGTTTGAAGATGCGATGGCTATGTCAAGAATGCGGACCGCATGTCTGTTATGCGACAGATATACGGTGGCATATTTAACCGGAAAAGGGTATTTTTTATCCGATTTTTGTCCCGAGTTTTGACTCACTATAAATAGATTATTGGGGTTTTGTGGGGGCATCTTGTCCGATTTTGGAGCTACAATACAAGGGTTTATTATTCCTCTCTTTTGGAATCTTTTGAAGGAAGAATCTTGCACTTTGTAAGCTTTATGACATTAAATATTCTCATCCTTTTGTATTCTAGTATGTGTAGCTAACTTTAAATACTAAGGTTGTGGACCCTAAATGAGTGTTTAACATTAAATATATGTATAATGGTTGGTTGATATTTATTTACTTCTCATTCTTCATTTATTGTTGGTGGTTGCAAACATTAATAAGTGCCATTAAATTCATACCTTGCTTGGGTTGGTAGAGGTAAATATCAAAGACTCAAGGCTTTAAACCTTGTTTAATAGAATCGCTTAAGAATAAGTGGGTTTTATTTGATTGTTCTTAATTGCAACTCTTTTATATTTGGAAAAATCATAAAGAGGAAATACTACCCAACTTTTGGAAAATATTGGGTAGTCATTTAGAAATCATTTGCATATCAAAAGAACCTTCCATTAGAAATATATCATATTAACACCGATAGCATTACACTTCATTGAAGGGGACACAACCTTGGTTTCTTTAATCAAATTATTTACATTCTCAACATTACAATTAACTATTTCTTCAAACCAAAATTATTTCATACTCTTGTTATTATTAACCGAATAGAATTACGACTTTAGTCAAGTAACACACTATTTGAGTTACCTTTTCACACCTATTCCCTGTGGGACTCGACTCCAACCTTGTTGGGTTATTATATTTGACATCGACCACCTTACACTATTTAATTAAAGTGTAATTTGAGTGTATTAAATTTTGGCGCCACACTTGAGGTATAAATTTCTTGGCTCAAATGATACTTCACCGGTAATCGTTTCTTCTTTGTTGAATGATGTGCAGGTAGAACAATTGTTGGAAGTCTTGAAGGAGCATAGTCAAGCTATTGGATGGACAATTGCGGACATCCGAGGGATTTCCCCCGGAATTTGCGAACACAAGATCCAATTGGAGAGTGAGACGAAATCAAGTGTGGAACATCAACGACGGTTGAACCCGTCTTTGTAAGAGGTGGTAAAGAAAGAAATCATCAAGTGGTTAAATGCCAGGGTAGTCTACCCCATTGCCGATAGTTCTTGGGTGAGCCCAGTGCAATGTGTGCCGAAAAAGGGAGGCATGACCGTGATTAAAAATGATAAAAATGAGCTCATCCCAACAAGAACGGTGGCCGGATGGAGGGTGTGTATGGATTATTGGAAGCTCAACACTGCCACATGCAAAGACCATTTCCTTATGCCTTTTATTGATCAAATGCTTGAACGACTAGTGGGAAGGTCATTCTGTTGCTTTCTTGATGGACATTTCGGTTACAACCAAATCAACATCGCATTGGAGGACCAAGAGAAGACAACATTCACTTACCCTTATGGAACTTTTGCCTTTAGCCGGATGCCATTTGGTTTGTGCAACGCTCCGACTACTTTTCAAAGATGCATGATGTCCATATTCTCCAACATGGTGGAGGATTTTCTAGAGATTTTCATGGACGACTTTTCGGTGCTAGGTGACTCTTTTGAGCATTGTTTCAACAATCTTAGACAAGTGCTTAAGAGATGTTAGGAGACCAACCTTCTGCTCAACTGGGAGAAATGCCACTTCATGGTGGATGAAGGCATTGTATTGGGGCATAAAATTTCAAAACATGGCATAGAGGTTGATCGAGCAAAGATTGAGATCATTTCCAAGCTTCCTCCACCTACTTCCGTTAAAGGTGTCCGAAGTTTCTTGGGGCATGTCGGGTTCTATAGGTGTTTCATCAAGGATTTTTCCAAGATTACAAATCCTATGTGCAAACTCCTTGAGAAAGATGCAAAATTTGTGTTTGATGAGAAGTGCCTCTAAGCCTTTGAGGAATTGAAGCAAAATCTCACCACGACACCTATTATTGTCACACCCGATTGGTCTCTTCCTTTTGAGCTCATATGTGACGCTAGTGGTATAGCTATCGGGGCAATGCTTAGCCAATGTCACAACAAGGTTCTCCACCCGATCTATTATGCAAGCAAGACACTTAATGAAGCGCAAATGAACTACACGGTGACCGAGCAAGAACTTCTTGTCATTGTCTATGCCTTTGAGAAGTTCCAGGCTTATTTGTTGGGATCCAAGATGATAGTTTACACAAATCATGCTGCTCTTCACTATCTCATGGCAAAGAAGGATGCAAAGCGTAGGTTAATTCGGTGGGTATTGTTGTTGCAAGAATTTGACTTCAAAGTCAAGGATCGCAAGGGAACTCAAAATCAAGTAGCGAATCATTTATCAGGGGTTGAAGAGGCAGGGAGGCCAAAAAGAGATCTTGAAATCAACGATGCATTCTCGGATGAGCACATATTGGTACTATCTAGCACTTTTGCTCATTGGTATGCCGATATTACTAACTACTTGGTGATTGACCTTATTCCGGATGGATTGGAATCCTATCAAAAGAAGAAGTTTTTGAGAGATTGTCGGCAATACTATTGGGAAGAACCATTCTTGTTCCGGGTTTGTGCTGACAACATCATCAGAAGGTGTGTTCCAGAAGAAGAGATTATGCCAATTCTAAAGGCATGTCACAACTCACCAGTTGAGGGTCACCATGGGGGAAATCGAACGGTGGCTAAGGTGCCTAAATGTGGTTATTATTGGACATCGATCTATCATGATGCCAATCAAATGGTCAAAGCTTGCGACCAATGCCAAAGGCAAGGATCAATCTCCAAGAGGCATGAAATGCCAATGCACTTTGTGATGGAGATAGAAATCTTCGATGTGTGGGGAATTGATTTCATGGGTCCCTTTGTAAGCTATTGTGGGATGAAGTATATCTTGGTGGCTGTAGACTATGTGTCCAAATGGGTTGAAGCAATTGCCTTACCAAACAATGAGGCAAGAAGTGTGACTGCATTCTTAAAGAAAAACATATTCACTTGGTTTGGCACTCCTAGAGCCATTCTTAGTGATGGTGGGTCTCATTTCTATAACAAGGCTTTCATGGAGCTACTAGAGAAATATGGCGTCAAACATAAGGTGGCCACACCTTACCATCCCCAATCAAGTGGCCAAGTTGAAGTTTCTAAGTGGGAGATAAAGATCATTCTAACAAAGACTGTTAATGCAAACAAGACCGATTGGTCAAGAAAACTAGATGACGCATTGTGGGCGCACCGAAAGGCATACAAAACTCCTATTGGCACTTCTCCTTTGGTTAGTCTTCGACAAAGCTTGTCATCTACCCATAGAACTGGAACACAAAGCCATGTGGGCTCTGAAGAGGTTGAACTTAGACTGGGCTGAAGTTGTAAATTTGAGGTTAACACAACTCAATAAAATGGAGGAATTCCGTTTCCATGCATATGAAAGTGCAGCTGTGTATAAAGAAAGGATGAAGTTCGTCCACGACAAAAAGATCTTGAAGAGGGAGTTCAAGTCGGGTGACTTGATTTTTCTCTTTAACTTAAGGCTCAAATTGTTTCTGGACAAGCTCAAATCAAAATAGTCCGGTCCGTTCAAGGTTGTAAATATCTCTCCTTTTGGAGCTGTGGAACTAGAATCGGACGATGGCTCCGGACCTTCAAAGTGAACGGTCAGCAAGTCAAGCACTACTTGGGCACAGATAGAGAAAAACACTTGGTGGAGCAGTTGGCTCTCAAAGATGGTCCATGCCTGACCAATGAGTGAATCCAAAGAAACGCCAACTTCGTCGTGCCGCGACGTTAAATCAAGCGCTTCATGGGAGGTAATCCATGTGTGGTAACAACCTTGTTATTATTTAGATTTTAATTTTTGTTAGTTAGATTTAATTGAGTAGTTTAAAGTGTGTGTTAGTGTGCAGGGGATTCAAAAGATCATAACACTGGGTAAGACTGCATGAAAAAGGGAAGAAAAATTACGTTGGGAAGTTTGCTACACACATGCGGTCGCATTTCCACTATGCGGACAACATTGTGGTCACAAACCCAGACAGTGAGTTTGGCAAAAATTGGTGATTAGAATGCGACAAGGAGGTGCACTTTGCGGATCACATTTCTACTCTGCGATCGCATAGTGCACCGCATTTTTGTCCAACTAGCAACTAAATTGAATCCACCGCATAACACTTATGCGGTCGCATAATGTGTTATGTGGTGACTTACCCATCGCATTTCTCTTAGGTACATCCTTCGCATCTCTTCAACATTCACGCCATTTCAAAACAAAAAGAATTTTTTTTAACGGAAAGAAACAAAACAAAACGAAAAGAAAAAAAAACAAGAACGGAGAAGGCAAAAAGGCTAGTGAATCAAGAACATAAGGCAACATCTGTGAAATCATCTCCCAAATGTGCTCATAAACCCGTCACTGGTATGTTTTCTTTGTCCCAATTTCATCCTTGCAAGCTTTAGTTTCACATTTGTTTTTGTTTCTCCTATTGTTGTTTCCTGTTTCTTCTTTCTTCTTATTTGTGTTTTGTAGTTAGATATCTATTTGTAATGTGATGGTTTTTGGTTAGGTAGTATGTTTAGGGTAATGGGTAGCAAAACTAGGTCCGCCATTATTGAGGGTTGAAGTCAAACAATTAAGAACGAAGACTTCTGCAGACCGCATAATCAAATTGCGGTCCGCATTTATGCCGCAAAAGTGAACCCTAGCTGGCTGAAGAAGATGACACATTGCGGAGACTTTGCGATCACATAATTGATATGCAGACTGCAAAGTCACCGCATACCCAGACAGTTTACCTAGTTTTATAGCATGCTGTTTGCGGCCAATTTGCGATCGCATATCCAACTTTGCGGTGGATTTTGCGATCGTATTTTGTGATTTTTTTTCCTGAGCAATCAAGTATGCGATGGTTATGCGAACCGCATAGTGTATATGCAATCACATAACCCATCGCATACTTAGATCATTTGAATAGCCTGAGAGTTTGCGACAAGTCTGCGGTCCGCATAGTGGTTATGCGACCGCATAACCTGTCGCATTCTTAATTTTTCTTGAGTTTTTCTATTTTCTTTTCATTATTGCCTACCATGTTGCTCAAGTTTCATTTCTGTGTGGATATGGGTCACAGGAAACATACAACCTCTTCCCAAAAAAGGGACTCCTCCAGTCGTCAAACTCAACAAGCAAAACGTTCACGATCGGATCCTACTGCTACACTTCCCTCCCAGTCTGATGAGGAGGAGTCATTGCCCTCAGTTGACCTACAAGCTGAGGCAAGAAGGAAATGAGGAGATGACTTCCAGCTCAGGTTTGGGGCCGAAAGGTCCAGGGAGCTATATAGAGAAGGGCTAACTAAACGGAAAATCCTGGTCGAAAAACAACTAAGCTTGAATGGGATACAAGAGCAGTACCCACACATATGGGAGAACATCAAAGCAAGAAAATGGGAGTGCTTCACTGAGCTGCCTGATGACTATAATGAAACTCTTGTCCGTGAGTTTTATGCCTCATATGGAGCCTCCAGGACTGCTCACCACAAGCGCAATAGGGTTTTTTGTGACACTGTGTTAGTTCAGGAGAAGAGCATGTTCTGCAGCAATGAGACCATCAATGAGTTTTACTTCCCTGACTGGATCCACGTGCAGCTAAGTATGTCGCCAAATGGGCAAATCATGATAATAAGCGTAGCTGGATAGCTTCTGTGATAGCCAAGGGGACCCCTGCTTGGATCAACCTTGTGCACAAAATATTCAAGGAGGATCTCACACGAGAGGGCAGATTTTGGCTTAGCTTTGTCACCTCTCGATTGATACTGTCCAGAAACGAGACTGACATAAGCATTGGGAAAGCTCTTATCATTGCATGCATTATGGTAGGAATCAAGATTGATGTGGGTGATTTTATCTTCCGGGAGATAGGGATCCGGGAAAAACAGACAGCTACGTCACTTCCATTCCCCTACTTGATTACAACCCTCTGTAAGGCTATGAAAGTCCCTACCATTCCACACACTAACAAGATAGGGAAGGCGCTGAAGGATATTGATATCATGCACATCAATGATGTAGCATATGTTGCTCCCTCAGAGGTTCATACTCAGGTTCCTATTGATGTAGAGCCCTCAAATTACCAGACTCCGGTGTCTCCTCAGGCTAAAGTTGCATTCACTTCCACTTCACAGCCCAATTCTTAGTCCACCATTGCTCAGCCTTCTACTACACTACCAGCTATCTCGAGGCTAGGTCTCTTAGCGCAACATGCCAATGCTAAGGTAGACCAGCTTCTGAAGAATCTCCCTACCCTCATCAAGCAAGCCCTGACTCCTATCCAGTCTTCAGTGACGGCTCTCCAGCAGCAGCATACATCTTATGGGGATCGCTTGACATAGTTTGAGGTACGGGTTGAGAATCTAAAGCGGGGTGAGATTAGTGACTTTCCAAAGCTCCAGGAGAAGTTGCTACTATGAAGACTGAACTCCACAAGATGCGGACTCTGGAGTTCGATATATCATCCTTCCTGCCCAAGGAAGGTGAGCAGGGAGCAGACACAGCAGTACCAGGCCTGGATCTTGACTTCTCCACACTGATGACAGATATTGCACCTCCGACTACTGGGGCTTCCCAGCCTCCAGCTCCCCCTACACATATTGATATTCCTTATGAGGAGGATTTTGGGCACTCTACAGAGTCCGAGGGTGAGGAGGCAGAAAAGGGAGATGATGAGGAGGATTCATGGTCCACGGAGGATGATGGCCCTCAGGAGAAAGGCAAGCAGATTGCTGTCTCTACAGTTGAGGATGAAGAACAAGCAGTAATTCAGGTGGCGATAGCACATTCGCTAGTAGACATGATCGCCCCTACAGATCCATCAACCACTCAGCCATCAGCGGGCAAGGCTAGCAGCTCACAAGCCCCAGTTCCACTATTGGGTCAGCCAGAGATCCCTCCTCCATCAGTGGAAGCCACTCCTCAGGTCGAGATCTCATCGGTCCCAGCTTCAGCATCATAGGGTGACCCCACCATCACTCAGCCGACTTCCGACTCCCATAGCGCTTAGTGCGCCTTAGAGAGCCCTTAAACTCTGTTTTACATTCTCATGCATTGGGGACAATGCATGCTTTTTAGTTGGGGGTGGTATCCTTGTATATATTTTTGTGAAATTGGCAACTGTTGTACATGTTTATGTTTTCGTGCTATATAAGCATACTTCTGTATTTATTTGTGTTTTGTGATTCTGTATATATTGGTGTTTTGTGGTTTTAGTACATAAGTTATCTTTGTATATAAAAAAAAAACAAGTAGATAGTTGCATGTCTATATTTAGTAATTAGCAATAAATTCCCCTTGGTTTTTCTTCACCGGGTTCTTTTCCAAGGGTGTAGTAGTAGAACCAAGGCCGTAGAATGAAACATTTTGATCGGTTTCGTGTAATTGTTTAGTTTCAAGCATGTGTGCGTGTATATAGCCTATACACGCCCATTATAAAAAAGAGATCAACTGTGTGAACTTGAGGCTCGCTCTTTGACTCCATGCCTACCTAAAGTTATAGTTGTAAATATGATGAAAGTTTTGAGTTGCCAAGTGTTGACTCGAGAGCCAAACAGTTTGTGTGCCATGTGTGTGAGTCTTTGTGTAATTAATTCTTGTGTTTATTTCTGTCATCTAGAACTTGCCCGGTTGGTTTTTCGATGCTTACAATAATTACATTTGGTTGGAAAAATGACCTTAGGCCGTCTTTGTGATTTTTGGAAAACCAATTAGCCTTTCAAGCCACCCATAGTACAGATAGTATCACTAGTCATCCCACTTGAGCCTTTAACCTTTTCTTTGGCTACCTCATTACAAACCTTTCCCTTTTTGTAAAATAATTCCCTCTTTTGAACCCGTCCCTCCTTGAACATTGATAATGAGGCTAAAAGCCTAAGTTGGGGGTGTGGTGTCAAATCGGAAATTGGCAAGGTTGTGCAATGAGTGTAGGAAAATGTACCTCAAGGTGTGAAACTACTCAAGCTCCAAAAATCAAACTTTGCAAGAGAAAAAAAAGAGAAGTGTAAATATATATGCATATGGAGTCTTGAAGAGAATTAAAGAAGTAGTCAAGGTGGCTAAAATGTTGGAAAAGTAGAAGCTAATGAGGGCTATGTGGTTTGAAAAGAAGCAAAAAGCAACAAGAAAGAAAAATGCGAGTAGTGTTCAAGGAGTGTGTAGATACTTGTACCCAAATGCTATCCGAACCTTCCCTAAACCTACATTACAAGCTTAAAAAGTCCTTATGGTATCTCCAACCGAACGTTCTTAGAATAAAGCGATGAATTAAAATAAGGGCAAGCTTATGGTATGGTATGTTGTAACACTTGAAACTCTTTTTGAGAGTGAGTGTATTTGTGAATTTGTCCCTTTTTATTGTCATTATAAATATTGTGAGTTTGGGACTTTCTTTCTAGTGAGGGCACACGAATTGTGAGGTTGGTCAGAAGTTGGGTTTTTGAGTCAAATTCAAGTGCACTCAGCTGAGGGTAACATTTTGTCAAATTAGTCGAGGCTTAAAGTTTCACAAGTTAATTAGTTTCTTTGTAAATATTGATGGTTCAGGAAGGGTAAACAATCGAAAATGCATGCTTGTAGTACTGACAACGAACACTGTTCACGATCACTACTATTTTATATCTTTTAGATGGAGTCTAGAATAGGATAGTGTCGTTTTAGTTGCTTGAGGATGCCATCACGACTCTTAGTGGATTTTGGGTCGTGACAACATGGTATCAGAGCACTAGGTTCCTTTAGGTCTCACGAGTCATGAGCGAGTCTAGTAGAATCTTGCAGATTGGTACGGAGAAGTCTATACTTATCTTCGAGAGGCTACATGGCTGTTAGGAGCATTTCCCTTCTTGATTCCTCATAGTGCAATTTGATTCCTTGAGGCTTATGCCCTTATTTCCTTCCTACTCAACCTTATGCGACACGAATCGCTTGTTATAAATCGAGAATTGAGGAATTGTAATGGTACTACGGACGTGGTGCGAGATGTTTCTCCCGGTATAGTTGATTAGGCTATTGTCGTCGCCTTGCGGAAGGGTTTTTCTATCATTTTGGCTCGGTAGTTGTGCTTCTAAGAGCATAGAGGCTATGCAAAGGTTGCTATGATGCTCATGATTGGTTATCACACAGTAATAACTTGATAGCAGGATACTTGCCTATGTGTTAGGGCAGTGAATGATTTGAAAGGAAGCCTACTCAGTGACGATTCAGAGATCTGATATTTCATTTCCGGCCGAGGAAAAGCAATTGGCCTTGGGAATTCCATATTTGGAGCGATGGAGTAACAAGACTTGGTGATTTCAAGCGTGATGGGATTTTCATCTGCGTTGTGGTATCATCATCCGCGATTGAATGTGTTAAGTTAGCCGGTGTTATGGTCTTTTGCAATTCGCCTTTGGGGTAAGATATTGTGAAATAATATTGGAGATATGACTGTTAGATATCACGGGGTGCGGGGGTTCAGGATTGAATCGGTGTTTCTAATGTTGATGGCTCAAGAAGGATGATCTTCGGAAAGGTTTAAAGTTAGTAGCGATTTGTGGGTTCAAGTGCTACGAAGATAGATTTTATTTAAGGCAACAACTGAGCAGCAAAGGATGAGGAAGGACATGTGGGGAGTGTCAAGTGGTGATTAAAATTTCTAGAAGGCTAGGTATAAAAAGCAAAGGTCGAGTAGTCGAATAAAGGGGTGAGTTCCGCCAAAGTGGGAGAGTGGCAGAGTTGTATATGGGCTTTGTGGTAGGATGACTATGTACCTTAAGTAGAGTTTGGAATGATTTAAGAATTTTGGTGATTGGTGATTGCGGTCTACGAATTTAATTTGAAGTATGGGCTATTATGCAACAAGAGATTTGATATAACGAAAAGGAGCTACTTGAAATGAAAAAGGATACAACATAACTTTGAATTGGAAGGATGTTGCCGCACATTTAATTGATGTCCACGAGGGGTGAATGGACTTGTGAAGCTAGAGAGTGAGCTCGGACTCAGGATGAGTTATTGATGTCGTAGTGATTGTACCCCGTGCAGCAGCATTGGAAGATTTCGGAAAGTGATTTCCACAGGTGGGTTATTCCTTGTGAGCAGGTTAGCGGTCGTGTGGTTAGCAAAGCTTCTGTGGAGGATTTTACTGGCCATTCTGGTAAGAGGTCGAATATGTGAATGTTGATGGAAATTCAGGGTGTTCATGAAGTGCTAATGGAAGGATTTCAAGGAATTTGGCGGTTTAATTGCGCGAGGTCATGTCAATAAGAGATAGAGAATCCGGGTGAATCCCATAGGTGCGTAATAGTGGCTTCAAGCTAAGTGGGAGAGTCCCACCACCTATGATTGGGTTGCATGGTTACCTACTTGCGAGGTTTCTGGTAATTAGCATATTGATGGTTTATTTCAGCTACGGGAAAAGAACATAAGTGGTTATTTGAGCAAAAGAATTTTTAAAGGTGTGCTATGGTTGGCCTTATTGGCTCACATTCAGACTTTGGGAAGGATTCAGGATTTATGCCTCGTATAGATGCGGGTTTCAAGGAAAGTGATTCTGCCGGGTGCTTCATCGAGAGGGTATTCATATGCTATAAGATTCATGGAATAGAGTATATTCGGGGCCAAGTCAGAGCGGGTGACTCTCAACAACGGTCCTAGTGGATTCAAATGGGTAAAGTGTGGCACCTAATGATTTCGAGCCTATAGGTACGGTTAAGGATCAAGCATTGTAGCAGCTTATGAGAAGAGGCCCAGAATGTTCTATGATGTTTTGACTTGCAGTGCAGTATTTGGGAGGAAAATGAAAAAAGACTTCAGATTCATAGAGAGATTATCAGAATGGGCGTACCCGTTGAGGATGCGAATGTGCGCACAATGGAAGTATGAAATAGTTTGTGGGATTTGAGACAGCATGATCTCGTGATTCAAGGTCACTCGGGGTAAGTGCGGATGGAGTGAGCTATATGTTGAATGGTATTATTATTATTTCAAAGGCAATCAATGATAAATTGGGCAAAGATAGATTGACTAGCCATAGTTGAATTGGTATATTGGTGGTAGTGATCAGTTCCTTAAGCGTGATCAAGTTATGCAAGTGATTTATGACGGTACGTGTGAGGCTTGTCGGCCGCCGTAATTGATGTTATTCAGAAGTATTCCACTGTTATGGTCTGTTATATATAGGTGAATCCTGGAAGGACTATGGTGGCTTAGACCACTACTTAGAGATTTGCCTATTTTACGGTTATGAGAATTCACATGTGTGTTGCTATGGTTCTGTTGAAGTGAGTTAAGTGAAAGGTTTTTATATGATGAAGCGTTAATATATTAGTGGTTCCGGAGTTATGACGAAAATCATGTTCTATCGTATATTGGCATGATGGGTGCAGTGAGTGGTATGGAATTTGAATTGAGAATCAAGGTTGCAGCTCGGTGTTGACAAGGATGTCACGAGCTCGGATGAGCAAGAAAGGAGTTTCGATGTTTAAAGTAAGTGGGTATTGCCTTTAGCATCACCTGAAATCGGTGTTTTGTGAAAAAAGGCTTTGCATCCTGGTCAAGGATTCTTGATTGCTTTTCAGCATTAGTGCGGCTGGTGGTTTGGATGTACAGACATGTTATCTGTCACGGAAGGTTGTGATAGCGTGCCCCACGGGAAGGTTATATAAGTGTGGCATGTAGTCACTTGATTGATTGAAGAGTTAAACCAAGTATGAAGATTGTGGTGATGACGTTAAATTGAGAATTGATGCCTGGAGGGCACTCGGTCTATTGGGTTGTGGATTGTGGAGGATTACTCATGTTAAGATGGTTGTTCTTGTGTGTTATGAGAAATAAGGGAGTTATTATGGACCTTTGAAAGGTTATTAGCCTAGTTCAGTGCGAGCAGAATCAGCTTGAGGTCTGTAGATGGATTTAAATGTGAATATGGGCTCTATATCAGGCCAGATGTGTTCATTTCAGCGCGCTCCTTATGAAAGAGTAGTCGAGGTGTTATTTCGTCATCAGTTATTTCATGTAATGATAAATTGCGCCGTGTGAGTTGTGAGACGGCTTGGTGAATTTCTTATGTGTTAAGGTTCCACATAGTGATGATGTTATATGAGCGGAATGGCCCTTGAGATTCAGATCGTATATCGTACCTTAGTTGCGCTTGAGTTCGTAGCTTGTAGCGCTATATGTCTCCCTAGGGATGGTATTATGCACTTAGCGTGCTTGTGACCGATATTCGGTATTTTGTTGTAATGAGCAATCTACCTCGGTGTGTAACTCCTTTGTGAATTTTATGTGTGGATCGGGTGGCATGCCGCCATGGGTATGTTGTTTGGATCGGGTTGCGCGCCGTAATAGTGTGATGTTGAGTACAGATTCCTATACCTATTTTTATGTGTTTAGTTTCCTATATTTCCGAGGAAAACTCATATTAGCTGTGTGCCTGTGTCGCATGTATGATTCGCGAGCGGGGTAATCGGATTTCCTTTTCAGAGTTCGTTTTCCTTTTGTATCGCATTCGAATTGGTAGCCTATTGGCACATTGTTGCATCATATGGGACTTTTGGTCATGTCTAGATGGCTTATTTCCTGAGCAGTTCGTACTGGGTGAGATGGGATTATCACAACTAAGATCAGTGCAATCGGATTATATGAAGAATATTAAAGAGCAAATACCATTATTTGGTTCAGAAGGAGGTAATGATTCTTGTCATGAGTATAGCCCTAATGCTTTGTTGATTCAACAGTTGGTTATGAATTTCTACACTTCTCTTCCGTCGTGGCGGTATTGTAAGATTTAAAGCAAGACCCATGTATGTCATGAGGTGCAATGGTAGCATCAGATTCATGGAATTTTGACTTAATTGCTCAAAAAATGTTATTGTGGTTCTGTGAATAAAGCAGTGCAAGGTGTGAATTCAGCAAGGGTATGCAGTCATGTTCTAGTACATTGTGTGGTGATTGATACGGTGTTCGTATGTTGGAAACATGCCTGGCAGAGAATTCCGGATGTTGGAATTGGGCTCTAAGGCTTATTAGCCTAAGTGAAAAAAGGTATATTCAGATTGATCGAGCTAGGGTGCCCAACTGAGTTGTGGTAGCACGAGTAGGTGCTCGAGGTGTTAAACAGTGATTTCGGGCAACCCCAGCGTAGTTCTTAGCACGTTCGAGGACGAACGTATGTTTAAGTAGGAGAGAATGTAACGACCCGACCAGTAGTTTTGAACTCTAGCGTGTCGTTCAACGGTTTGAGGCCATGAGCAGCTTCACTTCAGGTATTATGACTTGTACGCATGGTCGAAATTAAATTTCGGGTAGTTCGGAGTTGATTTGGAAAGAGAATTCTCATTTCGGAAGCTTTTAAGTTGAAAGAATTAACTAAAAATTGGATTTTTGAGTAAACGACCTCGAAATCAGGATTCGAAGGTTCCAACAGGTTCATATGATGATTTCGGACTTGGGTGTATGTCCGGATCGGGTTTTGGAAGACCTGGAAACGTTTCAGCACCTATTGTTGAAGTTAGCATTTTTGGAAGAATTTCATAAGTTTCGGTTGAAGTGCATTTCAGTGTTATCGATGTCCGTTTGGGATTCCGAGTCTGGGAGTAGCTCCATATGGTGATTCTGGTGTTGGGAGCACGATCGGAAGTGAAATTTTGTCCGTGGGTCATTTTAGAGAAGTTTGACCGAAAGTGGACTTTTTGATATTGGGGTCGGAATCCAATTCCGGAAGTTGGAGTAGGTCCGTAATGTCAAATATGACTTGTGTGCAAAATTTGAGGTCAACCGGACGTGATTTGATAGGTTTTGTCATCGAATGTAAAAGCTTGAATTTCTAAAGTTCATTAAGCTTGGATTGGAGGTCGATTCATAATTTTAGTATTGTTTGATATGATTTGAGGCCTCGAGCAAGTCGGTAATGTGTTTTGGGACTGGTTGGTATGATTGGTCGGGGTCCTGGGGGCCTCGGGTGGATTCTGGGTGGTTAACGGATCGAATTGGAACTTGGAGGAAGAGTTGAAGTTGTTGGTTGCTGGTGTAACCGCACCTGCGAGACTTGGGCTGCAGGTGCGAAGCCGCAGAAGCAGCCTTTGTGTCGGAGAAGCGGAAAATAGCTGGGGAGTGTAAGGACCGTAGATGCAGTCATCTCGCCGCAAAAGCAGGACCGCACCTGCGGGTGTTGAGGCGCAGAAGCAGAAAGGGCATCCTGGAGAGAAACCGCAGGAGCGGTAGAGGGGCCGCACCTGCGGAACCATAGAAGCGGCCATGTGACCGCATGTGCGGAAGTGCTGGAGGCAGTAAGTTCTTTTAAAATTGGGGGTTGGTCATTTTTCCCCAATTTTCATTTGGTGTGGACGTTTTGGAGAGCTTCAAGTGGGGGTTTTCATCATCAACGACAAGGTAAGATAACCCCACCTATCTTGAGTTAAATATATTGATTATGTATGGATTTTAGCATGTAAATTGGTAGAAATTTGGGGGTTTAAGGAAAACCTAGAAAATTCGTATTCTTGGATTTTGACCATGATTTTGGGTATGAAATTAAGAGAAAATCATATATTTGGGTTCGTGAGTTCATGGGTAAACTTTATCTTCGAAATTATTTGAAATTAGGGCACGTGGGCCCGAGGGCAATTTTGTCAACTTTTCGGTCGGGGTTAGGAATTTTTATAAATTGGATTGTAATGAGTAATTGAACATATGTTAATGGATTTGCATAATTATTGGCTAGTTTTGGAGCATTTAGCATCAATTCGGGTCTTCGGAAGGGTGTAAAATGCCTGTTATGGATCTTCGGAGCGAGGTGAGTCTCCTTTCTAACCTTGTAAGAGGGAATTGTCCCCATAGGTGAAATATTGGTTATGTGCTCCTATTTGTGGGGGCTACGTACACACGAGGTGACGAGAGTCCTTGCGTAGCTACTATTATGTTTAAGTCTGGGTAGTCTAGGACCCAAAAGCATGCTATACTTGGAATATTTGTAATCTTATTGACATTTGAATTGGTAAATGAATTTCTAAAAGGATTAAACTTTCATTTTTCTTAAATCACTAAAAGAGAATTGGCTTTTATTTGGATAAACATTCCCCGATAAATTCTTAATTGGCTGTTTGACTGTGTGTATCTATGTGTGCCCGCGTCGCATGTATGATTCACGAGCGGGGTATTTGTTTATTTATGTTGACCGCGTTGCATGTATGATTTGCGAGCGGGGTAATAGATGCATCTATGGTTCGCGCCGTTCGTTCCTCGGTAGTGCACATTTTATATTTATGTTGGATCGGGCCGTACGTCCTCGGCATGATTTGTGCATGCTTGTATTGCTTGCCTTTAGATTTATCGATATTGATATTTTCCCTCCCTGGCTTCAGATAATTGAAAATTAATAGATTATGAATCCGAAGAGTTTTTATATAAAAAGAAACTTTTACATGTTCGTGACTCATTTGAAATTTCTACCGTTCTTAATAACTCCATGATTATTAACATTAATAATATATTACTATTGGACCACTAGTAAGTGTCGAAGTCGACCTCTCGTCTCTACTTCTTCGAGATTAGACGGGATACTCATTGGGTACACGTTGTTTTCGTACTCATACTACACTTGCTGTGCATTTTTGTTGCACATGTTTATTTGTGAATAGTGGCATAGGGGCATGGCTGATAAGGAAACTTAGGTGAGTTACATTTATCGAGACGACCACAGTCAGCAGAGTATCCTTTAGAGTATTGCACTGTATTTTCATTTCTGTCCACTTGTATTCCAGACAGTTACTGTATTTTATTCCATTCCCTAGTAAATTCTCATGCACTTGTGACACCGGATTCTGGGATGTCTATGGAAGTAGTTAGTATTTTGAAAATTGTTAAAGATATCATTATTTATTCAGTGGAAATTTATTCCTTATTGTTTAAATGTATAAAAGAAGTGAATTCAGAAATATCTAAAAACGAGAAACTGCTAGTTATTTAGTGTTGGCTTGCCTGACAATGGTTTCCGGTGCCATCACGCCCCTTAGTGGATTTTGGGTCGTCACATGCGCTATGCCTCAATTATTGTACCCCCGAGACTGGTTTTTTTCTTATTTAAGTAGTTTAAAAATTTGGTAAAAATCCATTCTGGATCCTTCAGGTCTTCCGAAAATTTGTTCGTTAACTTGTTTTGGATTTTGTCATAATGTTCGAAAAGAAAAAAATTAGGGTATCATTATATTGGGGGTTGAGGTTGTGGTGGAGAATAACTCAGTATGCTACAGTTGTTCTCCACAGTGTCATGTTATGTGTCCACTTACAATGGAGTATGATAGATTGGTACCGTTGTTATGTAAATAAATGAGTGAGGAAACGTTTGATTAATATTAAAGTAATCAGAAGATATCTGTATTCTGTTATTCCGCAAGGGCTTGCTTGTTATGCTAAGTTTAACATCGAAGATGATGAAACTCTGACAGATTTTTTGACGACTCCGGATACACCGAGAACTTCTTGTGATAAAAATATTGGAAATATATGACAAGGCTGGAGAGGTTCGCAATATTGAGGTTCCACAAAATAGGGATAACCCTCAATTATCAGGTGATTTTCTAGGCCAGCTTTATCCGAACAAGTTCCGTTTAAAAGAGTTTGGCCAGATCTAAATTTATCTCCATGGGCGAATGAGGAGCGAGGACATAATTTCTCCCCAAGATTACATAATCCACAAGCCGAGTGGTAAGTTTCAATTTTCCTTTGTGTTACAATATTTTTTTATATATTGTAGTTGTATTAACACTCATATATTTCACAGGAGGTACTGGCCAAAAATGAATTTTACAAGTTATGAACCAACGGACAGTTGGAATATAGATAGTTTTGGTGTGTTGGATCATGGTGGTCCATCCGGAAGTCATCAACAACATGATAATGTGTATCATGGGAAATCAACAGATTATGATTTGTAAGTTAAGTGATAAAGTTTGGATGAATTTGAGAAATTTATTATTTTATTGGTTGTGTAGTGAAAACGAGCAACTTGAAGGTCTTGTCCTTACTCAATTGCCCAAAGACGCCATATTTAATCGGGATCTGACAGATGAGCAGAGTCATAAAGATGATAGTGATTATGATAACAATGCTGATGAGTCTGTAGATGACACACCTTTAACAGATAAGGGTGATAATGATGCGGATGAGAATGATGCTGATTTGACGAGGGAGTATGCTCCACCTCGCGTTAGATCGAGAGTGTATGAGTCCCATGTGTCATTTCATTCAAGGGAAATTCCCTACCTTGATCAGTTGCCAAGTATGCCGGATGTGGATTCCCTCACAAGGGATCTTGATTGAATTTGGACAGCAATATGGGATGAATCTAGACCAACGGTACTGCCAAAGAATATGCTTTTTACTGATAAAGCGCGCTTAAGCAGGGCGATGCGAATGTACAACATAAAAGAGTGTCGTGAGATCGTGGTTCATGAGTCATCTCCGGAAGTATACAAGGTTATTTATCGTAGATGGTTTCAAGGTTGTACATGGATGCTACGTGCGAGAAAGTTGAAAACAAATATGTGGATTGTGGAGAAATATATTGGCTACCACACTTGTGAAATGGACCCATTCAGTACGAATCATTTTAACTTGAATGTTGACTTGATTTCTCTTTTCTTGATTTCACACATTGAAGCATCCATAAGGTACAAGATTAAAGAGTGTATAACATCTGTCCATCAGGTATATGGATGTACCATTACAAAAAGAAAGGCATTTTTTGGGTGTAAACGTGCATTTGAGATTGTTTATGATAACTCGGATAAGTCCTTTGCCGCTTTACCCAGGTACATGACTGCATTGTACCACTTTAACCCCAAGAATATTGTTGAATGGAAGCTTGAGTGGAGTCCAGGAATACCAGAATCCATATTAAGATATGTGTTTTCGGCATTTAAACTGTCCAATGATGGTTTTGTGCATTGTCGGCCGGTAATATCCATAGATGACACTCATGTTTATGAAAAGTATGATATTGAGTTGTTGTTCGCCGTTGTAGTAGATGCTAATAAAAGCATATTTCCCCCAACATTTTCTATTTGTGATAATGAAAGCCAAGAGGTGTGGACATTGTTTTTGAACCACTTGAAGGAGCACATTTTTGGACAACATTCGGGTATTTGTCTAATATCTGATCGGCAGGGCGGTATTTCAAGTTTTGTACAAAATTTGCATGCATGGTACGAACCGTATGCCTACCACCGTTACTGTGTTAGGCACTTGAAGGCCAAATTCTAGAGGGCTCATCCGAAAAAGGACTTACATGCGGGTAAGCTATAGGTATACCATCAACAGGCATCTCGAAAAGAACCTCCACGTCCTCAAGCATGATGATAGCCTCACCGATAGGTAGATGAAACGTGTGCGTCTCCGGTAGATCAAACTTCACTGCCGTCTGTAGGACTCTATCATTGGTTGTTATATGTTTTTAAGCCAACACAGACATTGGTGCTTTGGGGTTGGTGTGTGGGTTGTTTATAGGGTTAGCTCTACGTGACTATACTGAACTTGATTGGGAACATGGATTACATCCGTTGTTAGCTTACTGGTAGAGCTAGTGAAGTATGTATATGAGGCTTGGGTTGTCTAGCGCGTGAGGGACCTCACCGGTATGCCACCATTGGAGGAGGTTAGGGTGGATATTGACGTATGAGATTCACTTGCTGCAAAAGAGAGAGAACTAGGTTCTATTCAAGTAAGGTTGTACAGGCTGCTCGACTAAGAAATGCCAATCTACAGTTAAAGCTAGCAGAGAAGGACAAGGAGATCATGGCTGTGAGTGAGGAAGATGAAAAAAGATTAATGGCTTCCCGACAATAGATTAACAATCATCAATCAATAGGAGAAGAGAAGGATAGGGAGATCAGGTGTCTAGCGGATGAATTGGCGCAAGTGAAAGAAGAATTGGAGCAAGTGCAAAACAGTTTGACTGACGCGAAGTTAAACGCATGGGAAGCAGAAGAACGGTACAAAAGCCCTAATGGATAAGGAAACCGCTGCTTCGGGAGATCGGAGTGGTTAGACTATCACACGCAGTGGTTGCCTAATGGATGAGAAAACCGCTTCCTTAGGGGATCAGTGTGGTCGGTCTACCACACACAGTGGTAGCGTAAAGAGAGTATCACATAACTCCTTATTGGGTCGCCGATCCACTGAGCGTCATTAGTAAGTATCATTCGAATCTTTTGATTCTCTTTGTGTAAAGTTGGTACTAATACTTGTGTATATATTTCCTTTGATGTTCTAACTTAAACTAATGTGAAATGCCTTCAATTGAAGTGGCAGATAGACTGGCAGAGGAAGCTGCACCAGAGCCAACTGAAGTAGTTAGAACTTAAATATATTTTGATCTTCAAAATATATTTTGGTGAACTTGATTGGCTTAAATAATGTTTTCTTCATTAATGATGTAGTAAGTTAAGTTCATGTAATTCTCATTTTGTTTCATTGAGAATTTAGGAACAAAAGAAATACTACGTTGTGATGTTTCTCACTCCTTGAGATATGTTTACTACCATTACATGTTAACATCTTATTCTCCATAGTAAGTATTTTAGTAAATAATTTTTGTTATCAAATATATTTTTATGTTTCTACTATCTTCTCATAATCTATGAACACTCTGTATAAAATGTTTGAGGTATATGAACCCATTTACATCAACATAGGTGAATTTGGATTAGAAGACCAAAATATTTACAAATAAGTAATTAAAAGAGAGAAAAAAAATATTTATAAAAAAATATGAGAAATGTAAATCTGAGAGTCACCCCCATTTTTCTTCTTCTAAGATCCTTTAGTTAGTATTTCATCTCTTAGCATGAAGTGTTGAGGAAACAGAAAAAATATTGAAAAAGCAGAGAAAATCAAAATCCATGAATATTAATTATAATTATGTTCAAAAACCAAAAACTGTAACGTAAATTTGTAATATAGCAATAATTTATCCACAATTTTCCTTCAACGAGCAGTTTCAAAAGAATAAGTAAAAGATACAATTAAAATTTCAACCGAAAGTTCATGTGTATTTAGTTTTATGAAATATAAAAAATAACAAAAGTTTTTGTTGAGACCTTTTCAAAAATACATGTTTAAAGTGGAAGAGAAAGTTAAGACACTAGTTATTTCCTTATGTCTTACTAAGTAAATATTTTTAATTAATCAAAGGTGTGACTAATTTTTTTCAGTAATGTTTTATTCCTCATGTTTTTCAAAAATATTAGAAATGTAACGGGGTCATTTTATGAGTTACCGCTTCGTTCTTATTGCCTTGTTCAGCGGTATTATGTGTTATCGGGTTGGTTGGCTTGGGTTCGGAAAGGTTTTGGTAATGTTTGAGATACTTAGTATCTTTTGAGTAAGCTTAAGTTGGAAAAGTCAACCAGATGTTGACTTGTGTGAAAAGGACTTGGATGTGAATTTCGATGGTTCAGATAGCTTCGGGTGATGATTTGTGACTTAGGAGTGTGATCGGAACGTGTTTTGGAGGTCCATAGTAGGTTTAGGCTTGAATTGACGAAATTGGTATTTTGGCATTTTCCGGTTGATAGATGAGATTTTGATATAAGGGTCGGAATGGAATTCTGGAAGTTGCACTAGGTCCTTTGTGTCATTGGGGATGTGTGTACAAAATTTCAGGTCATTCAGACGTGGTTTCATAGACTTTTTGATCAAAAGCGGAATTCAGAAGATTTTGAAACTTTAGGCTTGAATTCGATGTGATTTGGTTTATTCGAGGTTGTTTGAGGTGTTTTGAAGATTGGTATAAATTTGGATAGTGGTATATGACTTGTTGGTGCTTTTGGTTGACGCCCCGGGGGCCTCGGGGTGATTTCGGATGGGTGACGGAAAGATAGGAATTTGAAAATGGCAGTTGAAGCTGAGTCTGCTGTCATAACCGCACCTGCGGCTAGGGGACCGTAGGTGCGGGCTCGCAGAAGCGTCCAATGGGTCGCAGATGCGGCAAAGGGCCATGGGGGCTGGAACCACAGAAGCGACAATTTGAGCGCACCTGCGGTATCGTAGGTGCGGGTGTCTTATCGCAGATGCAAACTTGGATTTTCAAGTGAAAACTGCAGATGCGGTGCTTTAGCCATAGATGCGATACCGCAGGTGCGAAAAGCCTGGGTCAAAATGTATAAAAGATTTCCTTCGCGATTTTTGAGTTATCCTTCACCATTTTCATGCGGGCTTGAGCTTGAGGGAGCTATTTGAAGAAGGATTTCAAAGGAATTTCCTAGAGGTAAGGTTTTTGGAACATAAACTCGTTTCTATGGTGTTAATTCACTGATTTGGCTTGAAATTAATTGAAAATTAAGGGTTAAAAATTGGGAATTAGGGCTTGGTGTTGGAGACCTTTGAGTAAGGGTTTGAGGGGTCATTTGTAGTCGGATTTTTGTACTTTTGATATGGATGAACTCGTGGGAGGATAAAGAGTTTATTGATGTAATTTTTATCGAATTCTGAGATGTGGGCCCGAGGGTCAGGTTTTGGTTAATTTCAGGATTTATGTCGTAATTTGATTATTTTTCGCATGGGCTTCGTTCTCTTAACATATTTTGACGTCGTGATTCTGATTCTGGATAGATTTGACGCGAGTTGAGGCCGATTCGAGAGGCAAAGGAATCGCGAGCTAGAGTTTGGATCGGATAGAGGTGAGTAATGATTGTAAATATTGTCCTAAGGGTTTGAAACCCCGGATTTCACATCCTTGTGCTATTTTGAGGTGACGCACACGCTAGATGATGAGCGTGGGGTCATGCACCATTGAGGATTGTGACTTAGTCTGTCCCGTATGACTGTTTTACCGCGTATTTGATTGAAAACTGTTTGCTATCATCATGTTTTAGGCTGAATGCCATATTTGGGCCTCGTGCCAACTGTTTTGGACCCTTAGGGGATTTATACTACTATTCCTCACTGTTTTGAATTTATACTTGTAATTAGTCATGCCATATTCTACTGTTTTCATAACTCTGTCATGTTTACTCTATTTTGACATCTTAAATGATATTTTGGGCTGAGCATCATATTTTACTGTGCCTGAGTGGCTTTTAGAGATTTCTGACTGAGTAGGGCCGAGGGCTTGTGTTGTGAGGTTATTATGGGATCGGGCTGCGCGCCGCAGCGGTATCATGCTGATTCATGATTATGAGGCCGAGGGCCTGAGTTGTTATGCCACAAGGTGGCTTGATTAAGGCCGAGAGCCTGTTCGATTATGCCATGAGATGGCTTGTTATTGCGCTTGGGTCGTAAGTTTTTCCTAAAGGTTCTGCAGCCTCTCAAGGATAAGTACAGACATCTCCATACCGATTCGTGAGACTCTACTAAACCTGCTCATGACTTGTGAGACCTATGTAGCCTAGGCCCTGATACCAACTTGTCACGACCCTAAACACGGACCCGGTCGTGATGGCGCCTCTCATGAAGACAAGGCCAGCCGACACACTTCCAATTCATTTTAAGCAATTATAATGATAAATATTAAGACTTTAACATAATAAAATCCCAAAATAAGGTGAATACTACAGTTGCAGAATAGACATAGCCCGACATCAGGGTGTCACCAGTCATGAGCATCTATAGTAATACTACAAGTCTGAAAAAGTCTACTCAACTATTACATAACTAAAACAGAAGAAAATAAGATAGAGGGAGAAGCACTAGGCTGCGAACGCCGAGCAGCTACCTAGTGTAACTCCGAATCTGTTGGAAGCTCTCAACCCTCGCAAGCAGGACCTGAAGCGCCTGAATCTGCACACGGGGTGCAGAGAGTAAAGTGAGTACTCCAACTTAGTGAGTAATAATAATAAATGTAGAATGAGCAATAAGAAATCACGTAAAGGCACATCAACATGCTATAAAGAAGCAGTAAAAGCCAGTAAAAACAATGAAACAGTGAAAATATGTAAAGTCACTTAAGTTCAGTTTAAGCTTTTTAAAATTCGCCTTTTTAAATAGTTAAGCAAGTAAAATACAGGCAAATAAAAAAGGTAAACACATAAAGAACCGCCCCTCGGGCACAATACCAACAGAATCAGCCCTTCGGGCAACACATGGAACGATACCAGCCCCTCGGGCTCTATCTCATATCACAATAGGTACCCGCGCTCACTGGGGGTGTACAGACTCCTAGAGGGGCCCCTTATGGCCCAAGCGCAATATCAAGCCATCTCGTGGAATAATCACATAGGTTCTCGGCCTCATATCAACAAGCCACCTCGTGGCGTACAAATCTCAGGCCCTCGGCCTCATAATCATAATCAGTGTTTCCTCACAACATAGGCCCTCTACCTTACTCAGTCAGAATCTCACAAGCCACTCGGACAACAGTAAAACTTGATGCTCGGCCCAAAATATCATTTAAAATATTATTTTAAGTGTTAAAGCAGAATAAACATGGCTGAGTTATGAAAATAGTAGAATATGGCATGACTGAGTACAAGTATATAGTCAAAACAGTGAGAAAGTATCAGTAAAAATCCCCTAAGGGTACAAATAGTTGGAACGAGGCCCAAATATGGCATTCAACCCAAAACATGATGATAGCAAATAGTTTTCAATTAAATACGCAGTAAAACAGTCATTCGAGATGGACTAAGTCACAACCCCCAACGATGCACGACCCCACGCTCGTCATCTAGCATGTGTGTCACCTTAATATGACACAATGATGTGTAATTCAGGGTTTCATACCCTCAGGACAACATTTACAATCATTACTCACCTTAATCCGGTCCAAACTCTAGCCTGCGACGCCTTTTCCCCTCGAATCGGCCTCAACTCACATCAAATCTATCCAAAATCAGAATCACGACGTCAAAATACGCTAAGGGAACGAAGCTCATGCGAAAATAATCAATTTACAACACAAATCCCCGAATTACCAAAATCCGACCCTCGGGCCCACATCTCGGAATTCGATAAAATTTACATCAATAGATTCCTTACCTTCCCACGAGTTCATACATATCAAAAGTCCCAAAATCCGACCACAAATGGCCTCTCAAATCCTCAAGTCTAGGTCTCCCATACCAAGCCCTAGTTTCCCCAATTTTAACCCTTAATCTCCACTAATACCATGATTAAACAATGCAAAAATGATCATAAACTCAAGTAATGAAGCTTAGGGAACTTACTCAACCGATTCTCTTCGATTTACCCTTGAATTCACTGCCCTAGCTCGCTTCCCATCTTCAAAAAATGGAGAACTTAGCCAAAAATTCGCGAAGGAAATATTTTATACCTTCTGGCCCAGGGATTCCGCACCTGCGGCCCTTTAATCACTTCTGCGGTTCCGCTTTTGCGGTTCACGAATCGCTTCTGCGGTTTTCACTTATTCCTCAGCTTCTGCATCTGTGATGCACATTCCAAACCTGCGCCATCGCAGATGAGGTCCTACAACCACTTCTGCGGGTTCGGCCTTTCTAGGCTCTTCCACTTCTGCGAATCCGCCTTCACTCCTGTGAGACCGCACCTGCGGTCCCCTAGTCGCAGGTGCGATCATGACAGCAATGGGAAAACTTCAGCTGCCATAACCCAACTCCAATCTTCTGCCAACCATTCAAAATCACCCCGAGGCCCCGGGACCCCAACCAAAAGCACAAACAAGTAACATACCACCATTCAAACTTTTACCAAACTTCAAAATACCTCAAACAACATCGAATCACCCAAAACACATCGGATTCAAGCCTAAGCTTCCAAAATCTTTTGAATTACGCTTTTGATCAAAAAGTCTACCAAACCACGTTCGAATGACCTAAAATTTTTCACATACATCCCAAATGACACAACGGAACTACTGCAACTCCCAGAATTCTATTCCGACCCCTATATCAAAATCTCACCTATCAACCGGAAATCGCCAAAATTCCAATTTCGCGGATTCAAGCCTAAATCTACTTCGGACCTCCAAAACACATTACGATCATGCTCCTAAGTCCCAAATCACCTCCCGAAGCTATCTAAACCCTCGGAACTTACATCCGAGCCCTCTAACATATAAGTCAATATCCGAATGACTTTTCCAACTTAAGCTTCTTCAAAAGAGACTAAGTATCTCAAACCTCACCAAAACCTTTCCAAACCCAAGACAACCAACCCAATAACACCTAGAACCGATAGAAAAAGCAATAAGAAGTAGATATGGGGGAAACAGAGTGGTAACTCATGAGACAACTGGCCAGGTAGTCACACCCGAGGGGCTAATTCTGTTGGTACTTTGCTCGAGGGGCTGGTTTTATGTGTTTATCTTTTCTCACTGCTTTTCATTCACTCATTTAACTATTAAAAGATGTTTTAAAGAAGCTTAAACTGAACTAAGGTGTTTTTACAAGTTTCCACTATTTTATTGCATTGTATTAGTTTTTACACTGCCTCTTTGTAGCATTTTGCTGTGTTTTACGTGTTTTCTTATCGCTCAACTGCCTTTACTTTTATTACTCACCGATTGGAGTACTCACATTACTCCCTGCACCCTGTGTGCAGTTCAGGTAGCTGCTCAGTGTTCGCAGCCCAGTGCTTCTCCCTCATATCTTTACTTTCCTTGTACTAGCTCTGTAATAGACTGTGTAGTCCTTTTTAATACTCTTAATCGGATGTTTAGATGCTCATGATTGGTGACACCCCAATGTCGGGTGTGTTTGTTTCCGTATTTGGTATATTTCACTTTATTTTGGGAATTTATCACTTATTAATGACTTAATTATGAATTATTGTAACTGTTAATTGTATTAGGGGTTTGTGCCGGCTGGTCTTGTCCTCACGAGAGGCGCCATCACGACCGGGTCCGATTTGGGGTCATGACAAGTGGGTATCAGAGCCTAGGTTACATAGGTCTCACGAGTCATAAGCAGGTTTAGTAGAGTCTCGCAGATTGGTATAGAGACATCTGTATTTATCCTCGAGAGACTGCAGAACCTTTAAAAAAAAACTTCATATCCTTTAAATTCTTGTCGTGTGAATCTGTTGATCCGAGTACTAAACTCATGTTATTCTATTCTCTCATAGATGGTGAGGACACGTGCTACCAGTCAGGATGGACAACCAGCAGTATCACTAGGAGCCGAGGTCGCGGTAGGGGCAAGGGTGTAGCCCGCACAGCAGCTAGGACAACACCTGCAGATCCACCAGCCGCCCCAGTTCAGGATCAGGTCCCAGTTGTGGACGCTCCAACAGCACCAACTCAGGCACCAGCCGTGCCCATTGTGATTCTGGATCTTCAGAAGGCCCTGGCTCAGATTCTATCACTATGCACTGGCCTAGCTCAGGTGGTTTCAGTTACTACAGTCGCAACTACTTTTTAGGCTGGGGGAGGCACTCAGACTCCCGCCGCTCGCATACCTGAGCAGGTCGTCCAGGGACTTCAGACATCGGGGGCACCTCCAGCCCAACTAGTTGCAACTATTCAGGACTATGTAACCCCTGTTATGCCCGAGGATGAGTAGTGCATGTTGGATAGGTTTGGTAGACTTCAGCCTCTGACTTTTAGTGGTGTAGAGGGCGAGGATGCCCAGGGTTTCTTGGATAAGTGTCAAAGGATTCTTCCTACAGCGGGTATTCTGGAGACCAGCACAGTCGCTTTCACTACTTTTCAGTTTTTTGGAGCTGCCTTCACTTGGTGGGAGGCTTATGAGAGGCATAGGCCTATTGGTGCAGCACCCCTTACCTGCCAGCAGTTCTCCATTCTCTTTTTGGAGAAGTATGTGCCACAGTCTTGCAGAGAGGAGTTGCGCAGGTAGTTCGAGTGGTTGCATCAAGGAGAGATGATTGTGACGCAGTATGAGATGAGGTTCTCGAAGTTAGCTCGTCATGTTGTTTGGTTGGTTCTTACAGAGAGAGAGAGAGAGGATTAGGAGGTTCGTTGATGGCCTCACGTATCAGCTTCGGATTCTTTGACTAGGGAGAGGGTGTCTGGTGCTACTTTTGAGAAGGTTTTTGATATTGCTCGCGAGATTGAGTCAGTTCGTCGGCAGAAGCGAGATGAGAGGGAGGCCAAGAGGCCTCGGGGATTTGGTAGTTATGGTGGTGCTCCTTCGAGAGGTCAGTTTCAGCACGGTAGAGGCCGTCCATTCAGGCATGCTCAGCCAGCTCACCCAGGTTATTGTGGGGCGTCATCGGGTCATGGTTCTCACAGTTCTCATCAGGGCCAGTCATCACTTAGTGCCTTTTCAGCTTAGAGTTCGTCCCGTGCTCTGTCAGTTCAGGGCTCTTCTATGCTAGGTGCATCTGCTAGTCATTCCGGTGCTAGGGGTTCCCTTCAGTCCCCGTCTCCATCACCAGGGAGTTGTTATGAGTGTGGAGAGTTGGGCCATATGTGGAGGCAGTGTCCTCATCGTCTTGAGGGTTTATCTCAGCAGAGGGGTCAGCCATTGGCTTTAGCTCCAGTTACTTCACCACCACCTACCCAGCCAGCTAGGGGTCGCCCTAGAGGGGGAGGTCGATCAGGTGGTGGTCAGACCCGTTTCTATGCACTTTCAGCTAGACCCGATGCTATTGCTTCAGATGCTGTGATCACATGTATTGTTTCAGTCTGCCACAGAGATGCCTCTGTATTATTTGATCCTAGTTCCACTTATTCTTATGTGTCATCATACCTTGCTCGTTTTTTGGATACGCCCCGTGAGTCTCTTCTTTTATTTGTTCATGTATCTACTTCGGTGGGTGATACTATTGTTGTGGACCGTATGCACAAGTCATGTGTGGTGACTATTGGGACGTCTGGAGACCCGAGTGGATTTTTTGTTGTTATGTATGGTAGACTTCGATGTTATATTGGGCATGGATTGGCTATCTCCGTGTCGTGCTATTTTCGACTGTCATGCTAAGATAGTGACATTGGCTATGCCGGGTGTGCCATGGATTGAGTGGCGAGGTTCGATTGATTACGTTCCCAGTAGGGTAATTTCATTCTTGAAGGCCTAGCATATGGTTGGGAAGGGTTGTCTATCTTACTTAGCCTTTGTGAGGGATGTCGGTGCAGAGACTCCTAGTATTGATTCTATTTTTGTTGTGTGGGATTTTCCTGATGTGTTTCCTGCAGACCTGCCGAGCATGCCACCGAATAGGGGTATTGATTTTGGTATTGATATAGTGCTGGGCACTCAGCCCATTTCTATCCCACCATATCGTATGGCACCAACAGTTGAAGGAATTAAAGGAGCAACTTCAAGAACTCCTTGATAAGGGGTTTATTTAGCCTAGTGTGTCGCCTTGGGGTGCGCCTGTTCTATTTGTGAAGAAGAAGGATGGTTCAATGGGGATGTGCATTGATTACAGGCAGTTGAACAAAGTAACAATCAAGAACAAGTATCCTTTGCCTCGTTTCGATGATTTGTTTGACCAGCTTCATGGAGCGAGAGTGTTCTCCAAGATTGATCTCCGTTTAGGTTATCACCAATTGAAGATCAGGGACTCGGATATTCTTAAGACAACTTTTAGGACACGATACAGTCATTATGAGTTTTTGGTGATGTCTTTTGGGTTGACCAATTCCCCAGCATCATTCATGCATTTGATGAACAACATGTTTCGACCTTATCTCGACTCGTTTGTCATAGTCTTCATTGATCATATTTTGGTGTATTCGCGTAGTTAGGAGGAGCATGTGGATCATTTAGGAGTTGTGTTGCAGAGATTGAGGGAGGAGAAGCTTTATGCAAAGTTCTCCAAGTGTGAGTTTTGGCTTAGTTCAGTGGCTTTCCTGGGGCACGTGGTGTCTAGTGAGGGTATTCAGGTTGATCCGAAAAAGATAGAGGCGGTTCAGAGTTGGCCTAGACCGTCCTCAGCCATAGAGATTCACAGCTTTCTTGGTTTGGCAGGTTATTACCATCAGTTTGTTTAGGGATTTTTATCTATTGCATCACCTTTGACCAAGTTGACACAGAAGGGTGCTCTATTCATGTGGTCGGATGAGTGTGAGGAGAGCTTTCAGAAGCTCAATACTGCCTTGACCACAGCTCTAGTGTTAGTTTTGCCATCAGCTTCAGGTTCATATACCGTGTATTGTGATTCTTCAAGAGTTGGTATTGGTTGTGTATTGATGCAGGAGGGTGGGGTTATTGCTTATGCCTCTCGTCAGTTGAAGCCCCATGAGAAGAACTACCCTGTTCATGATTTGGAGTTGGCTACCATTATTCACGCATTGAAGATTTGGAGGCATTATTTGTATGGTGTGTCATGTGAGGTGTTTACTGATCATCGTAGCCTCCAGCACTTGTTCAAGCAGAAGGATGTCAATTTGAGGCAGCAGAGATGGTTGGAGTTGCTAAAGGATTATGATATTACTATCTTGTACCATCCGGGAAAGGCCAATGTGGTGGTCGAAAGTTTGAGCCAAAAGGCGGTGAGTATGGGGAGTTTGGCATATATTCTGGTTGGGGAGAGACCTCTTACAGTTGATGTTCAGGCCTTGGCCAATCGTTTCGTGAGGCTGGATATTTCTGAGGCCAGTAGGGTATTGGCTTGTGTGATTTCTCGGTCTTCATTATTTGTTCGCATCAGAGAGTGCCAGTATGATGATCCTCATTTGCTTGTCCTTATGGAGAGAGTTCAGTACGATGATGCTAGAAATGTGACTATCGGTGATGATGGGGTGTTGAGGATGCATGGCCGGATACGTTTGCCCAATGTAGATGGGCTTCAGGAATTGATTCTGGAGGAGGCCCATAGCTCGCAGTATTCCATTCATCAGGGCACCGCAAAGATGTATTAGGATCTATGACAACATTATTGGTGGAAGAGAATGAATAAAGACATTGTGGGATTTGTAGCTCGGTATCTCAATTGTCAGCAGGTGAAGTACGGGCATTAGAGGCCGGGTGGCTTACTTCAGCAGATGGATATTCCAGAGTGGAAGTGGGAGCGGATCACCATGGACTCCCATAGACCTTGAAGAAGTTCGATGCTATTTGGGTGATTGTGGATCGGCTGACCACGTTCGCGCACTTCATCCCTATGTGTACTACCTATTCTTCAGAGCGGTTGGCACAATTCTATATCCAGGAGATTGTTTGTATGCATGGTGTCTCAGTTTCCATCATTTCAGATAGGGGCACTCAGTTTACTTCACAGTTTTGGAGGTCTGTGCAGCGAGAGTTGGGTACTCAGATTGAGTTGAGCACAACTTTTCACCCTCAGGCGGATGGACAGTCCGAACGCACTATTCTGATATTAGAGGACATGTTGCGCGCTTGCGTCATTGATTTCGAAGGGGCATGGGATCAGTTTCTACCACTCGTAGAGTTTTCTTATAACAACCGTTACCAGTCGAGTATTCAGATGGCTCCATATGAGGCTTTGTATGGGAGGGGGTGCAGATCTCCATTTGGTTAGTTTGAGCCGGGTGAGGCTAGGCTATTGGGTATAGACTTGGTGCAGGATGCTTTAAACAAGGTGAATGTGATTCAGGAGAGGCTTCTACAACGCAGTCGAGGCAAAAGAGTTATGTTGATAGGAAGGTTCGAGAAGTGTCCTACATGGTTGGTGAGAAGGTCCTGTTGAAGGTTTCACCCATGAAGGGTGTTATGAGATTTGGGAAGAAGGGTAAATTGAGTCCTTGGTTCATTGGGCCTTTTGAGGAACTTTGGTTGATTGGGGAGGTGGCTTATGATCTTGCTTTGCCACCCAGCTTGTCGAGTGTGCATCTGGTATTTCATGTTTCTATGCCCCGGAAGTATATTGGCGAACCGTCTCATGTTTTGGATTTCAGCACGGTTCAGTTAGATGATGATTTGACTTATGATGTGGAGCCAGTAACTATTTTGGAGCATCAGGTTCGAAAGTTGAGGTCGAAGGATATAACTTCAGTGAAAATGCAGTGGAGAGGTCAGCCCGTAGAGGAGGCTACCTGGGAGACCGAGCGGAAAATGCGGAGCAAATATCCTCACCTATTTGAGGCTTCAAGTATGTTTCTTGACCCGTTCGAAGACAAATGTTTGTTTTAGAGGGGGAGGAAGTAACGACCCAGCCGGTCGTTTCATGAGTTACCGCTCTGTTTCCCCCATTTCTGCTTCTTATTGCTTTGTTCAGCGGTATTATGTGTTATCAGGTTGGTTGACTTGGGTTTGAAAAGGTTTTGGTAAGGTTTGAGACACTTAGTATCATTTGAGTAAGCTTAAGTTAGAAAAGTTAACCAGATGTTGACTTGTGTGAAAAGGGCTCAGATGTGAATTTCGATGGTTCAGATAGCTTCGGGAGATGATTTGGGACTTAGGAGTGTGATCAGAACGTGTTTTGAAGGTTCGTAGTAGGTTTAGGCTTGAATTGGCGAAATTGGTATTTTGGTGTTTTCCGGTTGATAGGTGAGATTTTGATACAGGGGTCAGAATGGAATTCGGAAGTTGCAGTAGGTTTGTAGTGTCACTTGGGATGTGTGTGCAAAATTTCAGGTCATTCGGACGTGGTTTGATAGACTTTTTGATCAAAAGCGAAATTCAGAAGATTTTGGAACCTTAGGCTTGAATTCGATGTGATTTGGTTGATTCGAGGTTGTTTGAGGTGTTTTGAAGATTGGTATAGGTTTGGATAGTGGTATATGACTTGTTGGCGATTTTGGTTGAGGCCCCGAGGGCCTCGGGGTGATTTCAAATGGGTGATGGAAAGATATGAATTTGGAAATGGCAGAAGTGCCCTGTGGGTCGCAGATGCGGCAAAGGGCCATGAGGGCTGGAACCGCAGAAGCGGCAATTTGAGTGCACCTGCGGTATCGCAGGTGCGGATGTCTTATCACAGATACGGACTTGGATTTTAAAGTGAAAACTGCAGATGCGGTGCTTTGGCTGCAGATGCGGTGTATGGACCGCAGGTGCGAAAAGCCTGGGTCAGAAAGTATAAAAGATTTCCTATCGCGATTTTTTAGTTATCCTTCACCATTTTCATGGGGGGTTGAGCTTGAGGGAGCTATTTGAAGAGGGATTTCAAGGGGATTTCATAGAGGTAAGGTTTTTGGACCCTAAACTCGTTTCTATGGTGTTATTTCACTGATTTGGCTTGAAATTAGGGGTGTTCACGGTTTGACGGAAAATCGATCCAAATCAAAAATCGAAGCAAACCGATATTTTTCTTGATTTGGATTGATTTTGGTTTTAAATTTTAAAAACCGATAATATTTGGTTTGGTTTTGGTTCTATTTTAAAAAATCGAAAAATAAACTGAACCAAACCGACTAATTATATACAAAATTTAATAATTATTTATATACAATATAATATCTTTTTGTAAATAATTTTAAATATTTTATGCATTTTAATTGTTATTTTGAATTTTGGTTTATCCTTTTATATCTTAAAAGATTGCCTAAGCCCAAAACAATAGGACTCGACCAATTTTCTTTTCATTAAGAGACTCTAATTCTCTAACCCTCCGCACATACTTTTGCCTAACAGAATAGTTAAAATAAACCACAACAAGAGTAAAAAAAAGCAAATTCAAATTGCAAGACAACAATGGCTAAAGCTTGAGAAAGCAAACTTTTAGTTTGTTTTTTGTTCATTCTTTTCATATAAACAGGTAAATAAACTTTCACTTCTGAAAGAAATATATAAAAAAGCATAAATTTAGCAAATTATTTTCAGATTGTTGTCTAGCGTTGTTTTACTATTATCGACTTATCATTAGCTTACTAAGAACCAAAAAATCGAACCAAACCGAACCAAACCAACAACAATCAAACTGATGGTTTGTATTTAATTTGGTTTGGTTTTGGTTTTAAAATTTTAAAAATCGATTAAATTGGTTTGGTTTTGGTTTTAATAAAAAACCGACCAAACCGAACCGTGAACACCCCTACTTGAAATTAATGGAAATTAAGGGTTAAAAATTGGGAATTAGGGCTTGGTGTTGGAGACCTTTGAGTAAGGGTTTGAGGGGTCATTTGTAGTTGGATTTTAGTACTTTTGATATGGATGAACTCGTGGGAGGATATAGAGTTTATTGATATAATTTTTATCGAATTCTGAGACGTGGGCCCAGGGGTCAGGTTTTGGTTAATTTCGAGATTTATGTTGTAATTTGATTATTTTTTTGCATGGGCTTCGTTTCCTTAGCATATTTTGACGTCATGATTCTGATTTTGGATAGATTCAACGCGAGTTGAGGCTGATTCTAGGGGCAAATGCATCGCGGGCTAGAGTTTGGACCGGATAGAGGTGAGTAATGATTGTAAATATTGTCCTGAGGGTTTGAAACCCCGGATTTCACATCGTTGTGTTATTTTGAGGTGGCACACACGCTAGATGGCGAGCGTGAGGTCGTGCACCATTGGGGATTGTGACTTAGTCTGTCCCATATGACTGTTTTACCACGTATTTGATTGAAAACTGTTTGTTATCATCATGTTTTGGGCTGAATGCCATATTTGGGCCTTGTGCCAACAATTTTGGACCATTAGGGGATTTATACTACTATTCCTCACTGTTTTGACTTTATACTTGTACTCAGTCATGCCATATTCTATTGTTTTCATAACTCAGCCATGTTTACTCTATTTTGACATCTTAAATGATATTTTGAGCTGAGCATCATATTTTACTATGCCCGAGTGGCTTTTAGAGATTTCTGGCTAAGTAGGGCCGAGGGCCTGTGTTGTGAGGTTATTATGGGATCGGACTGCGCGCCGCAGCGGTATCATACTGACTCATGATTATGAGGCTGAGGGCCTGAGTTGTTACGCCACAAGGTAGCTTGATATAAGGCCGAGAGCTTATTCGATTATGCCACGAGATGACTTGTTTTGCGCTTGGGCCGTAAGGGGCCCCTCCCGGAGTCTGTACATCCCCAGTGAGCGCGGGTACCCAGTTTGTGATGTGATATAGCCCGAGGGGCTGATGTTGTTCCATGTTATTGCCCGAGGGGCTGATACGAGTGATTGTGAGATAGCCCGAGGGCTAATTCTGTTGGTACTTTTCCCGAGGGGCTGGTTTTATGTGTTTATATTTTCTCACTGCTTTTCATTCACTCGTTTAACTGTTTAAAGATGTTTTAAAGAAGCTTAAACTGAACTAAGGTGTTTTTACAAGTTTCCACTGTTTTATTGCATTTTATTAGTTTTTACACTGCCTCTTTGTAGCATTTTGCTATGTTTTACATGTTTTCTTATCGCTCAGCTGCCTTTACTTTTATTACTCACTGCGTTGGAGTACTCACATTACTCCCTGCACCTTGTGTGCAGATTCAGGAGCCTTGGGTCACGCTAGCGAGGGCTGATTGCTTTCAGCAGGCTATTCCGGAGTTCACTAGGTAGCTGCTCGGCGTTCGCAGCCCAATGCTTCTCCCTCATATCTTTACTTTCCTTGTACTAGCTCTGTAATAGACTATGTAGTCCTTTTTAATAATCTTAGTCGAATGTTTAGATGCTCATGACTGGTGACACCCCGATGTTGGGTTGTGTTTGTTTCCCCATTTGGTCTATTTCACTTTATTTTGGGAATTTATCACTTATTAATGACTTAATTATGAATTATTGTAACTGTTAATTGTATTGGGGGTTTGTTTCGGCTGACCTTGTCTTCACGAGAGGCACAATCATGACCGGGTCCGGTTTGGGGTCGTGACAAGAAAGCTAACTTTATATTTGATCGTAAAAATAATTTAATCATTCTCATTTTGAGACAAAAAATTGGTAACTGAACTTAATGATGAGTAGTGAAAGTATTACGTATTAGTGTAATTTATTCACAAATGAATACAAGAATGGATATATTTTAGCAGCATGCATGAATGCATGATGGAGTAAATGAAAAAAGAGTAAAAACGTGCAGTTGAGTGCCCCTAGTGTATAGTAGTACAATACTTAACATCTATAGAAAATGAGGGGTAGTGGGCGGGTGAGGGAGGGTCTGTGCTGTGTAAAACCTGTCACCTTTTGTACAATTTTCACTATTTCTCTCTCCTCTGGCCATTCACTATTTCTCTGCTCCGCCGAAACCTGTCACCTCTATATAACACTACAAAGTCTACATTGTAACGACTCGACTAATCGTTTTGAGCATTTGCACTTCGCTCGGTAGTTTGAGGGCTTGAGTATTCCACATGGTGCACCTGATTTGCGTGAATCGCCAATGCTAGTTTTCAAGTTATTCAAAATCAATTTGGGAGAATGAACTTCAATATTTGAGCTCTAAGGTTAAAGATTTGACCAAGTTTGTCTTTGTAGCATTTGGCCTCAGAATGGAATTTGTTGATTTTGACGGTTCTGTTAGCTCCACTGGGTGATTTTGGACTTAGGAGCGTGTTCAGATTATGATTTGGAGGTCTGTAGTTGAATTAGACTTAAAATGGCAGAAGTTGGATTTTTGGGAAGTATGTTCGGGAGTGGACTTTTTGATATCGGGGTCGGATTTTGATTCCAAAAGTTGGAGTAGGTCCATAATATCAAGTGTGACTTGTGCGCAAATTTGAGGATAATTGGACGTGATTTGATAGGTTTCAGCATCGGTTGTAGAAGTTGAAGTTTCAAAGTTCATTAATTTTGATTTGAGGTGCGATTCGTCGTTTCGAGGTTGTTATGCATGATTTGAAGCTTTGAATAGGTTCGTTTCATCATATGTAACTTGCCTGCAAAATTTGGCGCCATTTGGAGTTGATTTGATATGGTTCGGACGCTTGATTGTGATTCTAGAAGTTCTTGATATTTACTTTGATCTTCATGCGTTTTGGTGTCCGGTTCGTGCTTTTAGAGGTTATTTTGATATATTGATCACGCCACCGAATTCTTGTTCTATTTTTGGACTTGTGTGCATGATTGTTTTGGAGCCTCAGGGGCTCAGGTGAGTTTCGAATTGGTTTCGAAATGATTTTTTATGATTTTTGAGTGCTGGTACTGGTGTCATCGCATTTGTGATGTTATTGTCACAAATGCGGCTATCAGAATTGCAAAATAGCCTCGCATTTGCGAACCTGGGTTGTAGAGGCAGACTTCGCATTTGCGAAGATATTTTTCGCATTTGTGAGTGTAGGCTGTTCGCATTTGCGATACTTTGGTCGCAAATGCAACCCCAGCAGGAAATCTTCTAGTTCTCTTTTTTCAACAGATTGTTCGTATTTGTGAGGTTCGCAAATGTCGTAAATGCGACATCTGCAGCCTGCATATAGCTAATAATTCTGAGACTTAACTTCATTTTGTTATATTTTGAACCTAGCTTCGATGGGAGGCGATTTTGTGAATGAATTTTCATATCAAATCATTGGGTAAGTACCTCTAATCAATTCTCAATTATATTTCATTATTATACATAAGATTTAACATCAAATTCATGAGAATCTAGGGAAAAATCTCGGGATTTTGTCAAATTTTGGAAAAAAATAAAATTTTGAATTTGAAAGTTGAATAGGACTCGGATTTGGAAACTAATCATGTATATAGACTTGTAGGGCTATGGGTAGTCAAGACTTACCCTTGGACCCGAGTTTTGACCGGGTGAGCCCGGGACTTGACTTTGTTGACTTTTTAGAAATTGTATAAAAATCAAAGATTTATTAGTTGAAATTGTTTTCTCTTGCATTGCGTGATGTATTTAAGTCATCTTTGGCTAGATTGAGCCGATCGGAGGTGAATTTGTAAAGGAAAAATCTAAATTAAGTATTGAGCTAGCCGAATTGAAGTAAGTGTCTTGCCTAACTTTGTTGAGGGGAATTTTTTCCTAACTATTTGACATTGTTTGCTACATGCGGGGATAATACATATATGAGGCGATGAGCATATATGTATGTGCCAGGGTTAATCATGCTCGGGGGTAGATTATGTTATAAATTGTGTCTTGTAGAACTACATGACCTTCTTGCTTTATGTCTTACTTGACTTCTAGATCACAAAAATATGGGATTGAATGTTAGAAACTGAAATTTAGTTTATAATAACTTAATTAAAAATTTGACGGAATTCTGAGAAACATTGATGTGTCTAATTCAGACATCATTATGCTTAATCATTGACACATTACTACGACTGATATTCCTAAGATACTAGATTCTATGCTCGTGTTGTAGACCATTCTTGAGATTTGTTGAAATACTTGAATAATAAGGTTCTTGAGGGGTTATTGAACCATTGTTGGCTTGAAAGTTGTAATTGGGGTTTTATTTGGAATATTCGTTTAAACACTCTCCTTGATGTTATTTATGCTTCCTGCGTTGTTTATCATTGATATACATATGCTTGGTAAGGAAGAGCATAAAGCACGAAGGTTGATGCCGTGCCATTTTATATACATTAGCATGTGAGGGAGAGTGTAAAGCACGAAGGGTGATATTGTGCCATATTATTGGGAGTAAAAGCATGAAGGGTGATGTCGTGCCATATCATGTTAGAGTAAAATCATGAAGTATGATGTCGTGCCATATTATTGAGAGTAAAATCATGAAGGGTGATGCCATGCCATATCATTTGAGAGTAAAAGCACGAAGGGTGATGTTGTAACATTTTATTTACATTATCATGTTTTATGTTATCGTGAGTTCATGGCACGAAGGATGCTTCCGTGCGGGTGAGGATGAGGGACATGCATTTTGTTATGACATCTTTACCTCGTACTTACATTCTTGTCTTTACCTTGAGCTGTTATTGCCATACTTATGATTCTTATGTGACTTGTCATTAATGACCTGCCTTTGTCCTATATCTTAATTGTTATTGTGTTGCCCATGCCTTCTACCAGCTTAACTTGCAAATACCATATCTACTTACTGTTGTTATATCTATATCCATGTCGTATCTATTTTGTTACACTTTAGTACAAGCCTTCTACCATGTTAGTCATCCATGCCCTACTTGTTAGCCTATAAAGATCATGTTCTTCCTTCTTGTTAGTTATATTTATATCTAAACTTTATACCATGTTAGTTAGTGAAATTTTGTTCCTCTACCATACTTGTTGTCAGTACTTTTGTGCCTACTATATTGTCTATTTGTATATTCAATATGCTTTTGAGTTCTTAATTGTTACTTTCTGGGTACTCTCTACTTGGCGGACATTATTGTTAGAAATGATTCTACCTGGTTGGTATTACTGTATGCACATTTGGTAAGGATGAGATGAACGCACGAAGGGTGTTGCCGTGCTAATTGATTTGACACATAATGATTTATATATGGTGAGGAAGAGATAAAAGCACGAAGGATGTTACCGTGCCATTTGACTTGATATCTTGGATATACTTCTCACGCCAGGAAAGATTATGAACTTTCTACTATGATTTCTCCTAGTAATCATTTACTGTCTCGCATAGTTGTTTATGGTACTCTTATCTGTTATGTTCTTGAACTGTCTATACGATTAGTCTAATGTACAGGTTATAAAAGAAAGCATCTTTAAACTAAAAGCCCTCGTCATTACTTTGACGAGGTTAGACAAGATACTTGTTGGTTACATGGGGTCGGTTGTACTTATACTACACTTCTACACCTTGTGTGTAGATTTTTCTTTTGGAACGGAGCTTCTAGCAATGTCGAGACCTGACCATGAAGATGTTCGTGCATTCCGGATAAAGCTGCCACTTGTCCTTGGTAGTTTTAGATTTTGTTAATCTATTTATGTAATTTTCAAACAGAGCATGTAATTATTTGTACCACCTTTGTAAATTTCAAGTCTTAGAAGCTCATGATTTATACTACCAGTCCTTGGGTTAATAAATAAATGTTCAGATAATTCTTCACTGTTTCCTATAAATTTCATTTGGACTATATTGACTGTTAGTCGGCTTACCTAGCAGGCCGAGTTATGTGCCATCATGACTAGTGGATTTTGGATCGTGACATACATCTACACTCTACACCCTTGGAATCCACAACAGAGGAACTTGAGTTTACTCTTTTTGTTACCACTTACAACCTAGGTAGCAAACTAAAAGAAACTTTTTGTCACCATCAATAACTATATTAATGCAATGTACGATTCTTGTGCAGGCTATGAATTTAATATAGTACGTGTTTGCACAAAACAAGAGAGATTAATGGAACCAAAGTGTTGTTTTTAGACTCGAACGACAAAAATAGGTGAAAAATAACTGATTACCATTTTATATATAATGCGATTTTTCACCGCGTTATACCTTAACAGTACGTTTGTCCAATAAGCTATCGCGCGGTGAAAACATGCGCTATATATAAACTTTCCTACCCCACCAATAATTCACATGAACTTTACTAACCCACCAATAATTGAGGCTATAGTGCACGCATAATAGGCGCTACATATATAACGCCTATTATGCATGCGCTATATCCTCAATTATTGTACCCCCGGGACTGGAAATTTTCTTATTTAAGGAGTTTAATAATTTCGTAAAAATCCATTCAGGATTCTTCAGTTCTTCCGAAATATTTGTTCGTTAACTTATTTTGCATTTTGTCAGAATATCCAAAAAGCAAAAAATTAGGGTTTTGTTATATTGGGGGGTTGAGGTTGTGGTGAAGAATAACTCAGAACGCTATAGTTGTTCTCCATAGTGTCATGTTAAGTTGCCACTTACAATGAAGTACGATAGACTGGTATCATGGTGTCACGACCCAAAAACCAACCGTCGTGATGACGCCTATCGTGGGACTAGGCAAGCCAACTACTCAACCAATTCAACTAAATAAAAGCTTTGAAAAATATATAGAAGCAGTTAATATATAAGGAAAACCTTTTAAAAACAAAAATATGTTCGCAACTCAATACAAATTTCTCCCAAAACCAGGGTGTCGTCGAGTACATGAGCATCTACAATGGAAGATAGTGTAATACAATGTCTAAAGAGTAAAACTAAAATATAAGTAAAGATAATGAAGGAGAGTCAAGGTTTGCGAATGCCATGCAACTACCTCGATAGTCTCCAAAGATCTCGACTCCACAACTCAGCAGCCGCTGTGACCGGAAGCACCTGGATATGCACACAAGGTGCAAGGTGTAGCGTGAGTACAACCAACTCAATAAGTAACAAGTACAAACCTTTAGATTGAAAGTAGTGATGAACTCAACCGGTACAATTCAATATAGAAACAACAGTACAGAATGTAGGCATGCTTTCAAGTTCAATAGTTAAACTCAATACAGTAAGATCAAATCTGAATGATATGAAGAATATAACTCCTCTACTTCTACATGCCAATGCACATGCTATATGTGATGCACCATACTGATAGCCTCATATGCTTACACTCTCAAATATTCAATCACTCAGTAATGTATATGGCCAATCCGACCCAGGGAAGATCCATCCCAAAATATATACATCAACTGACTATCAGTCACTCAGTACTGGGTATGGCCAATCTAGCCCGTGGGGATGATCCATCCCCAGGTATATAAATACCTCGGACAAGATCCATACCCAGGGAAGATCCGTCCCTCAATATAATTAACCACGCTCACTGGGGGTGCTTGCACACTACAGAGAGGCTCCTTCAGCACAACCGCTATCATAAATCAGTAAAACCGTTTCAGCGTGTAGCCCGATCCCATAAATGTCACTCATAATTAGGACCTCGGCCTCACTCAGTCCAGTCTCTCTCACGGGCTCACAGTGTCATGAAACTAGCACAAACATGATGATATGATGTATCAATAAATAATAACAGAGACTGAGATATGATATGAAATGAATGAATATGACTGAGTACGAAATATCAATAAAATTAGTAAGTCAACAGCAAGAAACGACCACTATGGGTCCCAACAGTACCAGCATATAGCCTAAACATGATCTCTAGCATGATTGACAGCTCAATTACTTTATCACATGGTGAAAACACGGATATCAACAATATAGATCCACTATACAGTGCCATGGAATCTACCAGATCACAATTCTCATGGTGCACACTCGCACGCCCGTCACTTGGCATGTGCGTCACCTCAACACCAATCACATAACACATAATTCGGGGTTTCGAACCCTCAGAGCCAAGTTTAGAAGTGTTACTTACCTCAATTCGAGCAAAACTCTACTCCAACATGCCTTTGCCTCGCAAATCGGCCTTCAAATGTCCCGAATCTAGCCACAAGCAGTACAATACAATCAATACAGGCTAAAGGAATAAATTCCACAAAAAATTACGAAGTTATAACACAAAAATCCAAATTTGGCTCAAAGCCGGCCCCAAATTCGTAATCCCATTCAACAACGAGTCTAACCATACCAAATTTATCAAAATCTGACACCAAATCACCACATAAATCCCCAAATCAAAGTCTCTAAATCCCTAGCCTCAAACCCCCAAATTTCACCTCAAAACCACACAATTTAGGTGGGGAAAATCAACAGGGAAACAATATTATTGAATAAAAATGAGCACAAGGAACTTACCTCAAGAACCCCTCGAAATTCCTCTAAAAATCTCCAAAACCCGAGCTCAAAAATGTTATAAATGTGGAAAATCTAGGAACCCTCGTTTATATATATTATGCCCAGTAATCTCACTTCTGTGGCTCACTTAGACGCTTCTGTAACTCACATAGCTGCTTCGCAAAAGCGACTCAAAGCTCGCTTCTGCAACTACCTCCGCACCTACGGCCAAACATTCGCTCCTGCAAACTCGCTTCTGCGAGAAAACCTCCGCTTCTGTGGAGCCCAGCTCCACAGTCCAATTCCGCTTCTGCGATCTTCCACCCGCATCTGTGGTCACACAGGTGCGGGAAAATCTTCACACTTGCGAGTAACTTCTCATCTCCCTTCAAACACCACATCTGTGGACCTCACCCTGCATTTGCGAGCTCGCACTTACGGTGCCCACTCTGCAGATGCGATTACACTAGCAATCCTCAATTTCAGCAACTTCACTAAGTTTAATTCCAAGACTCTTAATCACCCAAAATCAACCTAAGGTCCTCGGGGCCTCAACCAAGCATTACAACAAGTCTTAAAACATGTTACAAACTTAGTCGAGCCTTCAAATAACCTCAAACAACATCAAATACACGAATTGCACCCCAATTCAAGCCTAATGAACTTTGAAATCCCAAATTTCTACAAACGACGCTGAAACCTATCAAATCACATCGGAATGACCTCAAATTTTGCACACAAATCACAAATGACACTACGGACCTACTCCAACTTCCAAAAATCCAATTTGATTCCGATATCAAAAAGTTCACTCCTGGTCAAACTTTCCAAAAATCCAACTTTCGCCATTTCAAACCTAATTCAGCTACGAACCTTCAAATCACAATCCAGTCACGCCCCTCAGTCCAAAATCACCCAACGGAGTTGACGAAACCATCAAAACTCAAATTCGAGGTCGTTTACACATAAGTCAACATCCAGTCAACTTTTTCAACTAAAGCCTCCAACCTTGAGACTAACCGTCTCAATTCATTCTGACATCTCTTCAGACTCAAACCAACTAACCCGGTAAGTCATATAATAACTATAAACCACAAAAGGAGTAGTAAATAAGGGAAAAGGGCTATAATTCTCGAAATGACCGGCCAGGTCGTTACACATTGTTATGTAAAAAATGAGTGTGAAGAAACATTCGGTCAATACTAAAATAACCAGAAGATATCCATATTCTATTACTTTGCAAGGGTTTGCTTGTTATGCTGAGTTTAACATCAAATATGATGAAACTCTAACAGATTTTTTGAGGACTCCGGATGAACACCAGGAACTTTTTGTGATAAAATTGGTGGAAATGTACGTCAAGGGTGAAAAGGCACACAATATTTAGGTTTCGCAAAATAGGGATAACCCTCAATCATGGGGTGGTTTTTTTAGCAACTTTATCCGAACAGATTCCTATAATGACCCGACTGGTCATTTCGAGAGTTATAGCCCTGTTCCCCTATTTCCTACTTCATTTTTGTTCTACAGCTTTATTATGATATATTAGGTTAGTTGGTTCAGTTCCAGAGTGGCTTTGGAGGGAATTGAGACACATAGCCTCTTAAGTGAAAGCTTAAGTTGGAAAAGTTGATCGGATGTTGACTTATGTGTAAACGACCTCAGATTTGAATTTTGATGGTTCTGTTAGCTCCGCTAGGTAATTTTGGACTTAGGAGCATGTCCAGAATGTGATTTGAAGGTCCGTGGTAGAATTAGGCTTGGATTGACGAAAGTTAGAAGTTTGGCAATCTTGGCCAGCAGTGGAAATTTTTATATCGGGGGCGAATTAGATTTTCGGAAGTTGGAGTAGGTTTGTGGTGTCATTTCTGACTTTTGTGTAATTTGAGATCATTCGGAAGTGCTTTGATAGGTTTCGACATCGTTTGTAGAATTCGGAAGTTTTGAAGTTCTTTAGGCTTGAACCGAGTGTAATTGGGTGTATTGATGTTGTTTTGAGTGATTCGAGGGTTTGACTAAGTTCGTATGATGTTATAGGATCTTTTGCTATGTTTGGTTGTGGTCCCGAGGGTCTCGGGGTGATTTCGGGTGGTTGTCGGCTTGATTGGAGTTGAGGAAATGCAGCTGAAGTGTTGTTGTTGCTAGTGTAACGCACTTGCGGAGTGGGAACCACAGATGCGTGTCCACAGAAGCGAAGTAGGTGCCGCAGATACAGCCAAGAAAGAGCTGGGTAGGATCCGCAGGTGTGGGTAGCTTGGCACATGTGCGTTGGAAGGCCGCAGGTGCGATGGATTCCTGCACCTGTGATGGACGCAGTTGCGGTCTTGGAGTCGCAGGAGCGGAGGTTGGGATTTTAAGTGAAATCCAAACCTGCTATGGAATTTTCGCAGGTGCAGTGTCGCAGAAGCGACCAATGGACCGCAGGTGTGGTATTACTGGGCAGAAAAGCACAAACTCGAGGTTTTGTCTTCCATTTTCAATTTTGACTTGAGAATCTCGGGAGAAAGGTGATTTTTCGAGGAATTTCAAGGGAAAACATTGGGGTAAGTAATTCTAACCCGTAATGGTCTAAATTTCATGAATCCATGGCTTTATTCATCACCTAATTAGGGATTTGAGTTGGAAATTTGGGGATATAGGGCTTGAGAATTGGAGTGGAATTTGGGGTTTTGAGTGACCAAATGATATCGGATTATGATAAATTTAGTATGGTTGGACTCGTGAGTGAATGGGCTTTCAAGTTTTGTGACTTCCGTTGGATTTCGAGAAGTGGGCATGGGGCCCGGGTTTGAGTCGATTTCGGATTTTGGTTATAATTTGGCATTTTTCTTGTGGAATTGGTTCCTTTAGCCTAAATTGATCGTATTGTGTTGCTTGTGGCTAGATTCAGGACGTTTGGGGGCCGGTTTAAGAAGCAAAGGCATCGCGGAGTAGGATTTTGCTTGGTTTGAGGTAAGTAACGCTTCCAAACATGGTTCTGAGGGTTCGAAACCCCAAACTATGTGTTATGTGATTAGTATTGAGGTGATGCACATGCCGAGTGATGGGCGTGCGGGCGTGCACCATGAGAATTGTGACCTGGGTGATTCTATGGCACTTTTTAATGACTCTATCATGTTGATATCCATGTTTTCATCATGTGATAAAGTAGTTACGTCGTAAATCATGCTAGATATCATGTTTAGGCTTCATGCGATATTGTTTGGACCCCTAGTGGTCGTTTCTTGCTGTCATCTCACTAGTTTTCATTTAATATTCCATTCTTAGTCATGATCATGCATTTTTATATCATATCTCAGTCTCAGTCATTTATTGATTCACCATATCATTGTTCCGCGTTGTTTTCATGACATTGTGAGCCCATGGTGAGACTGGAGAGGTTGATGATTTAGTGAGGCCGACAACATAGTTGTGAGTGACAGTTATGGGATTGGGCTGCACACCGTAGTGGTTATATTGATGATTATGATAGCGCTTAGGCTATATGAGCCGCTCCAGAGTCTGTAACACACCCCTAGTGAGTGCGGATGACATTATTGAGGGATGGATTTCCCTAGACATGGATTTGTCCGAAGTACTTGATGCCAAGATACAGATTTCTCCACAGGGTTAGATTGCCCTTCTTCCTTGGTATTGGGTGACTTACAGTCAATATTGTATATGTTTCGGGATGGATTTTTCTGGACTGAATAGCCATATACAGTACCGAGTGGTTGAGCACTTGAGAGTGGGAGCACATGGTGCATACATACAGTCTATACATTGGCATGTAGAGATAGTTGAGTTGTACACTTTACACTATTCAGATCTGTATTTACCTTATTGCTTTGAGCTGTCTATTTTACTTTAAAGCATGCCTACGTTTCTGAATATTATTCTGTTATATCTGTTGAGGTTGAGTTCGTTACTACCTTTCAGTACAAAATTTGGACTTGTTACTTACTGAGTTGGTGTACTTACATTACCCCATACACCTCGTGTGTAGATCCAAGCAATACCAGATGTAGCGGCGGTTGCTGATCGAGGTTCCAGAGTTTGGAGATTATCGAGGTAGTTGTATGGCATTCGCGGGCCTTGACTCTCCTTCTTTATCGGTGTCATACTTTCAGTTTATATCTTTAGACACTGTAGTAGACTATATTTTATGATCTAGACGCTTATGTACTTAGTGACACCCTAGTTTTGGCCTGGATTGTATCACTTTGGGATTTCTTATATTTCAAACAGTTTCCTTTAAATGATAAATGCTTCGTTAATGTTTTCAAACTTATTGTTGTTGTGTTCGGTTTGTTGAGTTGAGGCTAGCCTAGTTCGATGATAGACGCCATCATGACGGTTGGTTTTTGGGTCGTGACAATGTCGTTTGAAAGAGTTTGGCCAGATCTAAACTTATCTCCATGGGCGAATAGGGTGCAAGGACATAATTTCTCCCCAAGTTTACAGAATCCACAAGCCGAGTGGTAAACTTCAAATTTACTTTATGTTAAGATGTTTTTTTATGTATTGTATTTGTATTAACACTCATATAATCCACAAGGGGTACCGACCAGATATGAATTTCACAAGTTATGAACGAACAGACAGTTGGAATATGCATAGTTTTGGTGTGTTGGATCATGGTGGTCTATTCAGGAGTCATCAGCCACATGATAAAGTGCATCATAGGATATCAACAGATTATGATTCTTAAGTTAAGTGATAAAGTTTATATGTAATGTTTGGATGAATTTGAGAAACTCATTATTTTATTGGTTGTGCAGTGAAAACGAGCAACTTGAAGGTCCTATCCTTACTCAATTGCCCGAAGAAGACATTTTTATTTGGGATCTGGCAGATGCGCAGAGTCAGGAATATGATAGTGATTATGACAACAATGCTGATGAGTCTGGAGATGACACACCCTTCTCCAATGAGGGTGATGATGATGAGGACGAGAATGATGAACCTAATTTGACGAGGGAGCACACTCCACCTCCCATTAGATCGAGAGTGTACAAGTCTCATGTGACGTTACATTCAAAGGAGACTCCCTACCTTGATCAGTTGCCAAGTATGCTAGATGTGGATTCCCTCACAAGGGATCGTGACAAAATTCATACCGCAATATGGGATGAATCTAGACAGCCGGTGTTGTCAAAGAATATGCTTTTTGCTGATAAAGCGTGCCTAAGCAGGGCGGTGCGAATGTACAACATAAAAGAGTGTTGTGAGATCATGGTTCATGAGTCATCTCCAGAAGTGTACAAGGTTATTTATCGTAGATGGTTTCAAGGTTGTACATAGATACTGCATGCAATAAAGTTGAAAACAAATATGTAGATTGTGGGGAAATACCTTGGCACCACACTTGTAAAATGGACACATTCAGTGGGAATCATTTTAACTTGAATGTTGACTTGTTTTCTCTTGTCTTGATTCCATGCATTGAAGCATCCATAAGGTACCAGATTAAAGAGTGTATAACATTTGTCCCCCAGGTATATGGATGTACCATTACCAAAAAAAGACATCTTGGGCGTAAATGTGCGTTTGAGATTGTTTATGGTAACTTGGATAGGTCCTTTGCCGCTCAACCTAGGTACATGGATGCATTGCAACACTTTATCCTAGGATTGTTGTTGAATGGAAGCTTGAGCGGAGTCCAGGAATCCTAGAATACATATTCAGATACGTGTTCTAGGCATTTAAACCAGCCATTGATGGTTTTGTGCATTGTCAGCCGGTAATATCCATAGATGGCACTTATGTCTATGGAAAGTATGATATTAAGTTGTTGATCACCATTGCAGTAGATGCTAATGGAAGCATATTTCCCCTAGAATTTGTTATTTGTGCCAATTAAAGCTAAGAGAAGTGAGCATTATTTTTGAAACACTTGAAGGAGCACGTTGATAGACAACGTTCAGTTATTTGTCTAATATCTGATCAGCATGGCGGTATTTAAGTTCTATACAGAATTTGCATGCATGGCAGAAACCATATGCCTACCACCGTTACTATGTTAGGCACTTGAAGGCCAACTTTTAGAGGGCTCATCCGAACAAGGACTTACATGCAAGTAAGCTATGGGTATACCATCAACTGGCAGCCCGAATAGAACCTCTATGTCTTCAAACGTGATGGTAGCCTCGCCGATGGGTAGATGAAACGTGTGCGTCTCCGGTTGATAAAACTTCACTACCGTCTGTGGGACTCTATCATTGGTTGTTATAAGTTTTCCATCCAACACAAACTTCGGTGCTTTGGGCTTGGTGTGTGGGATGTTCGGAGGGTTAGCTCTACGTGACTATACTGAACAAGATTGGGAACCATGGATTGCATCCGTTGTTAGCTTACTGGTAGAGCTAGTAAAATGTCTATATGAGGCTTGGGTTGTTTGTCGTGCAAGGGACCTCACCGGTATGCCACCATTGGAAGAGGTTAGGGTGGATATTCACGTAAGAGATTCACTTGACATAAAAGAGAGAGAACTATGGGCTACTCAAGTAAGGTTACAGGCTGCTCGACTAAGAAATGCCAATCTTTAGTTAAAGCTAGCAGAGAAAGACTAGGAGATCATGGTTGTGAGTGAGGAAGATGAAAGAAGATTAATGGCTGCCTGACAATAGATTAGCAATTATCAATCAATGAGAGAAGAGAAGGATAGGGAGATTAGGCGTCTAGCGGATGAATTGGTGCAAGTGAAAGAAAAATTGGAGCAAGTGCAAAACAATTGTAACGACCCGGCCGGTCGTTTTGAGAATTAACGCCCGATCCCTATTAACTACTTTACCCTTATCATTTTCTACTATTGTGACTTGCCGGGATGTTTCGCTTTGAGTTTCGGAGTGTTTTGGGACACTTAGTCCCTAAATGAGAGCTTAAATTTTAGAATTTGGACCGTAGTTGGAACAGTGTGAAGACAGCTCTGGAATGGAGTTTCGTTGATTCCGTTAGCTCCGTTGGGTAATTTTGGGCCTAGGGGCATGTCTGGACTGAGTTTTGTAGGTCTGTAACTTATTTAGGTTTGAAAAGGCGAAAGTTAAATTTTTAGAGATTCGGACCGGTAGTGGAATTTTTGATATCGGGGTTGGAATTCGATTCCGGAAGTTGGAATAGGTCCATAATGTTGATTATGAATTGTGTGCAAAGTTTGGGGTCAATCGGATATGGTTTGATAGGTTTCAGCATCGGTTGTAGAAATTTAAAGTTTCAAGTTCTTTAAGTTTGAATTGGAGGGTGATTCGTAATTTTAGCATTGTTTCATGTGGTTTGAGAGCTTTACTAAGTTTGTATGGTGTTTTAGGACTTGTTGGTATGTTTGGTTGAGGTTCCGGGGGGCCTTTGGTGAGTTTTGGGTGCTTAATAGATCAAGATTGGAATGTATGTTGTTGCTGAACTCTTCAGACTTCTAGTGTTTTTGCACCTGCGATGGGGAGGCCGCAGGTGTGGGATCGCATGTGCGGAGGGATAAGCACAAAAGAGGAAAAATTGAGGAGTGCCCAGGGTCGCAGGTGCGATTTGCATTTCGCATCTGCGATAACTGCAGATGCGGCGGAAAGACCGCAGAAGCCACCAATAGCTGCAGGCGCGCACTCGCAGATGCGGCCCCCATTCCGCAGATGTGGACCCAGCTATCTTAAATGAAATCCGCACCTGCGATCGAAATTCCATAGGTGCGGGACCGCAGATGCGGTGGACCCCTCGCAGAAGCGAGATCTCTAGCAGAAAAAGGGCCAAGTCGAGTGTTTTATCCCATTTTCAATTTTGGGACTTTAAGAGCTCAGATTTGGCAATTATTTGAGGGATTTTCAGAGAAAGCTTTTGGGTAATGCTTCTTAACTCCTCTATGGTTATATTACATTAATCTAAGGTTGATTCCATAATCTAATTAAGGAATTTCGTTGAGAAAATTGGGGGAAAATGGTAGAAGTTCTTCAACTAAGAATTTGGTTTTTGATTGGGATTTTGAAATTGGATTTGGATGTTTTTTGTATGGTGAACTTGTGAGTGAATATGTATTCATAATTTGTGACTTTTACCCGATTCCGAGACGTGGGCCCGGGGAGGCTTTTGGGCGTTTTTTTATTTTCTTGCCTTAGCTTTGATTTCATTAGCTAAATTAGTTGCTTGTAGCTATATTTACATTATGTAATTGATTTGGCTCGATTTGGGAAACCCGGAGCCATATATTCGTGGAAAGAGCATTGTGTCAGATTGATTGATCTTGGTTCGAAGTAAGTGGCTTGCCTAATGATCGGGTCCAAGCCTACACTACTATTGAGTAGTGAGGGTGGTCGATGTTGTTTTAACCCAAGTAGGTCGGGATCGAATCCACATGGAGTTCATAATTGGAATTAGATTTATATCTAAGCTAGATGCAACCTTTGATTCTAATTACACTTCCACATGTTTTGGGTTTGATTTCAACTTCTAATTTTACTCTATTGTATTCAATGATTGAAACTAAGAACAATATTTTTTTGTTGATTTTCAAATGTTTAAAGGGACTAGGGTCATGGCTTCCACCTAGGTGGATATCCAACGGGTAGCAAGAATCTAGGGCAAGCTTGATTAGTTGGGGTCGTAATATAGCTATCACACCCGGGTACTCACTCTATACCTCTCGGTAGTTTGAGTAATTTTGCCCTATTTGGATTTCTCAAGTCCAAATGGGTATTCATGCAATTCAAGTGATATTAGCTCAAGTCGGGTATTACTATCTCTAGCTTTAACCCTTTAACTGGGGCTATCAATTTCTTGAGTTCACCTCAATTCCTTTAACCCTCTTTCTCAAGTAGAGACTAAGTCACAAAGGCATGAATCAATGTTTGCAACCATTAATTCTATAGTTCTAGCAAGAACTAGGCTAAATATTACTAACCCATTCACATTCAAGTCCTAAAATCAAATACCCATCAAATACTCACACTAGGGTTGGGTCACAACCCTAGATATGGGTTTAGCTACTCATGGAAATAACATAAATTAAAGATGAAATAAAGATAAAATTCATAATACTAGATTAAAGGATGAAAATCTAATGTTAAAAGATAAATCTAGTACAAAATTTCCAAAAGCAGCCGTCTCAGGTGCTCTCCTAATACATAACATAACCTAAAAATGACAAAAAGTTCTATTTATACTAAGCTAAAATTTCCGGACAAAATTACCTTTGCGGAGGTTGTGCGGCCGCGTAATTATGAGCACGACCGCATTCTTGCTTTTGCGGCCGTGTAATTCTGATCGTGGTCCGCGTTCTTCAAATCTAGATCTGGGTCGAGCTGAGTTTCGTGGACTGCATAATTTCAATCACGCCCGCGTAAGGGACTTCCGGGGCCGCACAATTCTGACATGGACCGCACTTCTTTCTTTTGCTCAAGTTGTGAGCTCTTTGACCTTCATGCATCGTGGTCAGCATAATTTCCATCGCTGCCGCAGAGAGACTTTTGCGGCCACCCATTTCTGGTGAGGTCAGCGCTTATCGTTTAGGCTAAAATGCAACTCTTTGAACATCCTTTTTGCGGACCGCGTATTTCTGATCGTGGCCTCATTGTGGCTTTCGCGGCCACACAATATTTGTGCGGCCCGCGTTTCAGCTCTCTTGGCCCAGTCTTGGTTTTTGTTCAAGTTTTGACTCCTTTATGAGTTGTTTATGACTCCTTTGGCTTATTTTGAACAAATTCTGCAAGCAAGCATATTACATTAGTTTTCGGGAATACCTTCACGCGTTTTTGTCCCAAAACAAAAGTAAAAGAGAGCAAAAAATAGGTTAAAATCTCTACTTATCAACTCCCCCAAACTTAAGCTTTTGCTTGTCCTCAAGAAAATAAGGTAATTCCCACCTCCACTAAATCAAAATAATATTTCAAATGGCCTACGGTGAATCAATGATCCATCAATTGGGACTAACAATTACCCTCAATACAATGATTTATCAACAATACTATGCTATGACCTTTTGAGTACCATAGTTCTATTGTGACACTAGAGCATCAAGAGTTGACTTAATTCATCATGGAAGCTCGCTCTATTACGTAGGTCATTGTGAAACCCAAACTCCTCCTCCTCTACTCTCCATAAGCAAATCTGACTTTAGAATGTAACACTCAAGACAAGGATTGTGAAGAAGTACGCTAATCTCTCTTAAAAGAATGTCACAAGTCCGGCTCTAAGTACCATAAGGTTGCCTCTTATGTAAATCACCACTAAAGTAAGCTCACTCAACTCGAAATCATATAGGGCTTTTGCGGGAATGTAATGGAGGCTTTTGGATCAAGGTAGGATTTATCGGCATATGATGGTTTCATATTTCCTTAAGCACTCCATTTTTTTATTTCGGCTCATACTTTCTTGACTCTTTGAGTCATTTTCTTCTTCCTTAAGGGAACTGGAGTGACACATTGTCACTCTTTTTTTGCTCATGACAATCATTTTTCTCCTTTTCTAATCATTCCATGCCTTTCATCGTTGCTTTTCTTTTTTGAATCCCTTCAACTTTCTATCTTATTCACTTTATTTTTGGCTTTTCTTACTTTTCTTTGCCTTCCCTTTTCTTCATTTCTTTTTATTCTTTGTACCTTTTATCACTTTCACATTCCTCGTCTCTCCCCCAAACTTATGCTTTTGCCACTTGTCTATCAAGAATTCCAAGGAAAAATTGGGTGCCAAGAGAGGGTCATCATAGAACGGATAAAGGCTTGTAACGTGGTTATTAAAAGAAAAAGGGATTCGGTTCAAAGGGGTTGACTAGGGATATCACATTGGTAGGCTAAGGAAGCTTTCAAGTTTCAAATTGGATCAAGGAAAGCCTACAATCATTTCTCAAGTCGAGGTACACTTAGAATTTTGCCTAGACAAACATTCAGGCAAGTTCTAGACTTATTGGCACGGAACTTGGACTTGCAATTCAATATCTCACCTCGCAAGCTGTTGGATTATTAAAGAGAATAGAGTTGAGGGCCCACAATGACCCTAGCTAAGATTGAACATCACAAATGACTCAAATAAACCACTCGATGATTGTTTTAGTCAACACAAGAGTCTAAAAGTCATAACTAGAGCTATTGTTTGCCAATCAACTTGTTTCTAACCATAAGGTCAAAGGTATATGTGTTAGTACTAAGTGAAGCCTGCTTGAGACACTTTTATTCATTACTACTATATATACCAAAACATAAAGAAAACAGACTCAATTTCTTAAGAAGGTTGTCACGCTATTCATCGTTGGGAAGAGCCACCCGATTCACACAACATCCACCTTTGGAAAGAATCATGGAATTAAGAAAACCAAAGACTTATTATTCACATAAAACGTAAAAAGAAGCTAACAACTTAAAAAGAAGCTAATAAAAAAATAAGAAGCTATGCTACTAAGGGAAAATAACGAAAGAAGTTATGAAGTAAACTACGGAAATTAAACTGAATATATACAAAATTGAGGTAAAGCGAATATATATATAAATGGAAATGAATATATACATCAAATGGTAAAAATATATACATACCAAAAGTGAAAATAAAGATAAATAAAGATAAAGAAAAATAGTGTAATAGTTATTACATACCAAATGTCATCAAATCAAAATGGACCACCCCCCCCCCCCAAATGAAAGATAGCATTGTCCTCAATGCTAATACAAATAAGAACAGGGAAAAGGGGTAGAGAGTAAAGAGAAATCCCTATGTGGTCTCTGTCTACATCGGGTCCTCAACCTGAACAGGGTCCTCAGATCCTATCTCCACATCCTCTGACTGGGGGACTACGGGGTTGTTGAGCATCTGAATCAGCTCCTCAACAGTGTGTGATGCTGCAAGCTGGTTCCTCAAACTGGCTGGCTGCTGCCTCTGGTGATGTCCCTGCTGTTGGGACTGTCTCCTCTACTAGAAGGTCATTGGCAAGTCTCATGCATGTGCAATCTTCTCAACCTCCTTAGCCAACTTCGCCACAGACTTCTTTGAGGCCTGAACGTCTTCATCTTCTTAACCTGCTTGGTCAGGTCTGCAATGACCTTCCCATGTGTATCAAGAGTCTCCAGGATCTTCTTCTGGTTGTCCAGAATCTTCTTCAATGATTCCTCCACTGACGGAGGTACCTGAAGTGCTGTTGGGGCTGAAGACTGTGCTGACATTACACTGGATATAGCAGACAACTTTGTTGTAGCTGCCTACATCCAGTTGTTAAGACTGGACAGTGTCTGGGAAACCCTCTATGTAGTCTGAGGGTAGGTGGAAGATAAAGGTACTGACAGTGGCACTGAGACAGATGGTCCGGAATATGGAGGAGGCATGGATGTTGCTCCGATAGAAGTATCGTCTGCTGTGGAGGGCTCTGCAACTGACCCAGTGGCCACTACCCCTGGCTCTTCAGACTGGCCAGTAGATGTAGTGGCTTTACCCTTGAATTTAGGATTGTCCGCTCCCTGGAGGTGATACTATGAGATAGGCTTTTTAGCCTTCACCTCCACATCAAATGCCTCGGCTCTACCCTTTGATCTTTAAAATACTCAGTGAGGAAGTTGGGGTAGGGATACGATCTTTCTTCTTTCTGGACTGCATTGGAGATGTTATAGGACATAAAATTCCCCACATTAATAGGATAACCTGCCATGGTGGAAGCTACCAATACTGCCCGGGAAATTGGGAGGACATTCTCATGTTGGCATGGGTCAAGACGGATGCACAAGAATGTTTGCCACCCTTTTGCTTCAAAGTTAAGGGTGGCTCTGACAATTGACACTCCTGTTATGAGCCATACGGGTGTTGTCCCCAGAATAGCAAGTATATCAGCTAGTCATGGGCGAACTGCCTCACCCAAGGCAAAACTTGGCATAAAATGCATTGATGAGGTATTCATTGGCATCATGTGGATGGCCGGTGAACCATTTCCATTCTTTTCTCTCCGTGAAGTGCTTTAGGACATTTAGGTTGTGCTGGCTTAGGTTTTTGGTTATGAACTATCGCTCAAGAGTGAGCGACCTTTGTGTCCACCATTCCCAAAATTTGGCATAAGACTTCTTACTGACAAACCTATCAGCCCACAACTCTAGGTTCCTTGATCTAGCTAGGCCTCCCACAATTGTATCACCCCCTCTCCTGTCATCCGGGACTTCATCATCATCATGTAAATTGATTGCAGCTGGGGCAGCCTGTGAGGGAAAGGGTTCAGAATCTTCATTACCCTCTTCCGAACCATCAGATGAACCCTCAGAGAAGGAGGACTCATCAACCAAATGCAATCTCCCCGGGAATTGTTTGGAGATTTGTGGGACTAGACTTCTGGCTGTGCTTGCCCGGAGTTTCCTTCAGAAGCTTCCCTGGAGGGGACATATTTACTAGTCTCAGAAGTGTTTGAGGCTCTATTGGTGGTTGATTTCTTGCCGATTATCTTTTGAACTGACAAAGGTATGTTGGGTTTGCCTCGACCCCAGCCTTGGGAGGGTTCTTCCCTCCCTTTGGAAATATCCGCTCGACCACGTGAACGTACCATTGTTTGCAACACACAAGTAGTGAAAGTCAGTTAGAATTGGGGTTCAACTTGTGTAATTGAATTACAGTTGAAAAGAAAGGTATTGCTTCTCAGAATAGGGCAGTGAGGAATGCACAAAAGTAAGTCTGGCCACGGACAGCCCATCGCGGACTACATAAAAGTGAACGCGACCATGAAGAGACCGGGCTCAGACTACTAATTCTCTAAAGTTAATCAACTGCGGACCGCACAAAAATGAGTGCGGCCGCGGAAGACCCATTGTGGACCGCACAATTTTGGGTGCGGTCGCAAAAACAAATGACTGTGTCTCTGAAGTTCAAATGCGTAGATCGCACAAAATTGAGTTCGGCCGTGAAAGATCAATCACAGACCACACAAAAGTGACCGCGGTCAAGAATTCTAAGCAAACATCAGTTCCCTCGAACTAGGGTATCGCGGACTGCACAATTTTGTACGCGACTGCATACCCTATCGCAGACCGCACAAAAATGTGTGCAGCCATGTAGTTCAAATTAATTCAGCACTGATGAGCACTTGTTACTAGGGTTTTCACTAATTAAGCATGCAAAGCTACTAACCCCAGCCCCCATTATGCATATAAACACTACCCAAATATTTTTTTAAGAAAAAATTAAGCATTATTTTGACATTATGGCATGAATCTAACCCTAACTAAAAAGAAAAATTAAAACAAAGAGAAAAGAAAAGAAAAAGTTGAAATTAAATTATTGAAATGAACATACCAGTTGTGAAAAGTAGTAGGAAATGAACACTTGATGACAATTGGATGAGATTGAAAGCAAGGACAAGTGCATAGTGCTTTAGGTGTGTTTGAGAGGTCAGGGTTCGTAAAGTGTGAATAGTTCCAAAAAGGCATATTTATACTCTGAAACTAGTGACCCCCACCGACTAACTTAGTGCGGCCGCAAAATATTGTCGCAGTTCGCACTTTTTACCTTTTTGTAGCTCAGCATCAGACTCCTTGGCGCGGTCCGCAAAATATTGGCAGCGGCCGCACAAATTGTGCAGTCTGCGAATTTTTGAATGCGGCCGCGAACTCTTGAGGAATTTTAACAGGCGAACTTCAGAGAGTTGGAAATTTCCATCATCCAGCTGCGCGACCGTGCACAGATTTGTGCGGCCACGAAGTGCTTGTATGGTCCGCAAAATTTCACTACTTAGCCAATTTTCTTCTTGTCAATTTCTTGCACTGCACAACTAATTCCTACACACACTTCACAACCAGTTAGTCCAAAATAATGCCTAATCTAAGAAGAAAATCAAAAGAAAGAAAAACACATGGGTTGCCTCCCAAGGAGTGCCTGATTTAACGTCGCGACATGACTCATATTACCATCACTCATTTGAAATGGATCAATGACACAACGTGGCTATCATCAATCTTTCCTGGTGCCCATTGACTTTAAAGATCTCACCATTCTTGTTTTTTCAATTCTAGAGCACCAAAAAGAGTCACATGTACCACTTCAAAGGGACCATTCCACTTTGACTTTAGCTTTCCTGGAAACATCCGTAACCGAGAGTTGAATAAGAGAACAAGGTCACCTTCTTTGAATTCTCTGTGCCGGATATACTTATCATATAGGTACTTCATCTTGTCCTTATACAAGTACAAACTGGAGTAAGCATGGAATCGGAACTCATCAAGTTCATTCAATTGCTCCACCCGAAGATTGGCAGATGTATCCCACTCAAGGTTCAACTTCTTCAACGCCCACATGGACTTATTCTCTAATTTCGTCGGGAGGTGACATGCTTTCCCAAACACTAACCAATACAGAGACATACCAATTAGAGTCTTGTGAAATGTTCTATAGGCCCATAAAGCATCGTCAAGTTTCCTTGACCAATCAGTCTGATTTGTATTGATAGTCTTCGATAGAATACTCTTGATCTCCCTGTTGGAGACTTCAACCTGTCCACTTGCCTAGGGGTGATAGGGGGTTGACACCTTGTGAGTGACACCATACTTGGAGAGTAAAGTGTCAAACGCTTTGTTGCAAAAATAAGAACCCCCATCACTAATGATGGCCCTTGGGGTGCTGAACCTTGTAAATATGTCTTTCTTCAAGAAAGCCACCACACTCCATCCTTCATTGTTGGGCAAAGCCACAGCTTCAACCCATTTGGAAAAGTAATCCACAGCAACAAGAATATAGGTATTCCCACACGAACTCACAAATGGACCCCTAAAGTCGATGACCCATACATCGAAAATATCAATCTCAAGGATGGTGGTGAGAGGCATCTCATTCTTCTTGGAAATCCTACCAGCCCTTGGGCAATCATCACACCGCTTAACAAGTTCGATAGCATCTTTGTACAAGGTAGGCCAATAGAATCCACATATTAGGACTTTTGTAGAAGTTATCGCCCCACCATGGTGACCACCATAGGGCGAAGAATGGCAAGCTTCAAGAATACCCAATTGCTCTTCTTCTGGAAGACATCTCCGGATAACAGCATCAGTGCAAATTTTGAAAAGATATGGCTCGTCCCAATAATAATCCAAGCAGTCCCGTTTGAGCTTCTTACTTTGGTTTGAAGAGAACTCATTCGAGAAATTCCGTTCACAAGATAGTTATACACATCGGCGATCCAAGGCATCCCGGTCAAATACATGGAAAGGAATTGTTGATCCGTAAACGAATCATTGATCTCAAAGACATCATGGGGCCTCCCCTCCTTTTCTAAAGGGGACAAGTGGTCCGCCACTTGATTCTCACTCCCTTTTCGTTCTATGATTTCAAGATCAAATTCTTGTATAAGAAGTACCCACCACATCAATCTAGCCTTTGAGTCCTTTTTACTCATCAAATAACGAAGTGACGCGTGATCAGTGTGAACAATTACTTTGGTACCCATGAGCTACGGGCGGAACTTTTCCATAGCAATGACAATGGCTAAGAGTTCTTTCTCGGTCATCGTATAGTTGACTTGGGCGTTTTTCATGGTCTTACTTTCATAGTAGACCGGATGGAATATCTTGTTGATTCTTTGCCCCAATACCGTTCCTACTGCCACGTCGCTAGCATCACACATGAGCTCAAATGGTAAGCTCAAATTTGGTGCGGTAATGATGGGAGTGGTAGTCAAACTATACTTGAGTAGCTAAAATGCCTTCATACAATCATCATTGAATACAAATTTTGCATCTTTTTCCAAAAACTTGCACAAGGGGTTCACCACCTTTGAGAAATCCTTGATGAACCGACGGTAAAACCCCGCGTGACCTAGAAAGCTCCTCACTCCTTTGACGGAAGTAGGAGGAGGGAGTTTTGATATCACTTCAATTTTTGCTTTATCTAATTCAATACCATTCTTGCATACCTTGTGGCCGAGGACAATGCCCTCCTCGACCATAAAGTGACACTTCTCCCAACTAAGCACCAAGTTGGTCTCTTCACAACGTGCCAATACCTTATCAAGATTATCCAAACACTCTACAAAATAATCCCCCACAACATAGAAATCATCCATGAAATCCTTGTGGAAGTCCTCCACCATATCTGTGAATATTGCCATCATATATCGCTGAAAAGTAGCCGGTGTATTACATAAACCAACGGCATCCTTGAGAATGCAAATGTACCATACGGACAAGTGAAGGTGGTATTTTCTTGGTCTTTAGGTGAAATAAGAATCTGGTTGTATCCGTAATACCCATCCAAGAAGCAATAATAACACGTCCAGCTATCATATCCAACATCTGATCAAGAAATGGAAGCAAAAAGTGGTCTTTCCGAGTCACTTTGTTGAGATTCCTATAATCCATGCATACTCTCCAACCAGTGATAGTTCTTGTGGGGATCAACTCATTATTGTCATTTGTAATCACAGTCATGCCCCCTTATTTGGGACACATTGTACCAGTGAAGTCCATGAGCTATCAGAAATGGAGTAGACAACCCTAACATCCAACCACTTGATGATCTCTTTCTTGAGTACCTCTTGCATGGCCTCATTCAACATTCTTTGATGTTCTACGGAGGATTTGGCATCCTTCTCCAGTATTATTTTGTGCATGCAAAAGGCGGGGCTTATACCTCTAATGCCCGCCAATGTCCAACCTATTGCCTTCTTCCTCCTTTGGAGCACCACAAGGGTGGAATATACCTTTACGTTAGTTAAGCACAAGGAACGAATAACATATAAAGTGAAACAAGGGCCTACGAACTCATACCCAAGATGTAAAGGCAAGGGCTTCAACACCAATGTGGGAGGCTCCTCGATTGAGGGCTTTGTTGGTGGAGTCTTCCGGTTCTCAAGGTCCAAGGAAAGTTTCTGGGGCTCATATATATATATGAACCCATTCCTTGCAGAGCATTTACATATTCTACCAAGCTTTCCTTCTCATCCTCATCATGATTCAATAACACAACTTCCAATGGGTCTTCAACATTCATCACGGCACTTATGTCATCAACAATTACTTCGGTCACAAGATCCACAAATGAACGCACTTGGTTGCTATTAGGATTGACTTGCAAACATGGAACACAACTTTTTTATTGCCCACCCGGAAGGTGAGGTCCCTAGCTTCCACATCAACTAAGGCCTTCCCAGTAGCTAGGAAAGGTCTCCCCAATATGATTGGCACATCGTAGTCGACCTCATAGTCAAGTATCACAAAATTTGCGGGAAGTAAGAAAGATGGAACATGGAAAATTACTCAAAATTGAATTGAAATTACTCAAATGCGAGGCGATTCAAGGAACTTTAGAGTTCAAATTAGGGGTGGGCATTCGGTATTTCGGTTCGGTATTTAAGAATTTTGGTTCGGTATTTCGGTATTCGGTTTATCAATTGTGTATACCAAATACCGTACCAAAATATTTCGGTACGGTTCGGTTTAAATCAAACTTTCACTATTCAATGCTAACAGTGCACATGCACAACTGGAACTTTCACTGTGAATTGTGAAAGAATCTGTTCTGAACTATAAAGAATAGAGAATTTTTGGCAATCAACTGATCAAGTAATCAAGCCATGGAATCTTTTCTAATTTCTAGAGTTCAAATTTGGAAGAATTGAGTTTTTACTCAAAGTATAGGCTAAAACACAAGTTGACGCCACTCCAGTCCAGTGCACTGCAAATTGCAAAATGAAAATTTTGCCTAACAGTCTAACACCAAAGCTGAAACTAAAGTTGGCCTAATGGGCTTGGGGCTTGGGTAATTGAGCTTGGGGGAGCTGGGTGGGACGGTATGACCGTATGGGTACTGGGCTATAGTCATTCGGTAATTGGGCTTAGATATAGTCATATATATTATATAGGTTCACCAAAATTTCGGTATTTTCGTTTACCAAAATTGTAAAATTATAATACCGAGAACCGAACCGAAATACCGAAAATCCAGTACCGAATTAGACCGAAATACCGAAAAAACCGAAATACCAAATTAATTTAGTTTGGTTCGGAATTCGGTTTCTCGGATTTTATGCCCACCCCTAGTATTGGTTGCCCAATCTCCAATGTCTTTAACATAGAATATGGCATCAAGTTAATGCTTTCCTCTAAGTCACACAAAGTTTTGGCAAAATCGGCACTACCAATAATGCATGAGATTGTATAGGCATCGGGGTCTTCTAACTTTGGAGCCATGGAGTGCACAATGGCACTCACTTGATGTGTTATTTTGATAATTTAACATTTCATTAATCTTTTCTTTGTTACCAAGTCCTTCATGAACTTGGCATATCCCAGCATTTGTTCTAAGTTCAACCAATGGCACATTTATGGACAAACTTTTCATCATATCAATGAATTTCTTGAACTGATTCTCATTGTTTTGCTTTGCAAGACTTTGAGGATATGGTGGAGGAGGCCTTGGCAAAGGAGCCTTGGCTTTGGGCACTACCGGATCTAGTATGCCTATCATATGTCCCTTAGACAGGTTCACATTATCTTGTGTCTCCTCCACATTTTCATCAATGTCTATCCTTACTTCATCATTCACTTGAACCTCATTGCTTGGCTCATCATCATCTTGCATCACCACATCATCATTCACAATCTTTCTTGAGTTTGAGGTACTAACAACTCCACCTTTTCCACTTCTTGTAGTCACCGCCATAGTATGCCCCGTATTGTTCCCACCTTTTGGGTTTACTACCGTATCACTTGGTAGTGCCCCCTTAGTGCGAGTATTCAAAGCTTGAGAAATTTGGCCAAGTTGGACTTCCAAGTTGCGGATAGAAGTGTTGTGGGAGGCTAATTGGGCATCAGAGTCGTCATTTTTCTTCATCATTTTCTCAAACATGGTTTCAATCTGTCCCATCTCATTATTGGAAGAACTAGGACCTTGTGACAGATATGGAGGCGGGTTGTTCGGTTGTTGATACATCGGGGGCCTTTGAAAGCCCGACCCCCGATTTCCTTGATTATTGTTGTCCCAACCCCCTTGTTGTTATTGCCTCCCCAATTACTATTACTGTTGCCACCCCAGTGGCCTTGATTTTCTTGATTACCCCAATTTTGATTGTTGTTATTCCCCCAATTGCCTTGGTTGTTGTTGTTGCCACTATTCCAATTTCCTTGCTGAACTTGATTTCCCTAATTTCCTTGGTTTCCCTATGATCTCCACTATTGTTGATTCGAAGCATTGCCCCGTTGACCTGATAATTGTTGACATATTGAACCTCTTCACTTTGATCATCATATGAATCATCTTGATTGTACTCACTGCCATTTTGCTCAAATTACTCCAGATTGTTTTGAACTTGTTGACCTTGTTGCCTTCTCTTATTGATCATCATATTCACTCCTTCCATGGTATTCACTTGTTTTGGCCCTTGAACTTGTTGAAGCTGAGCTTTGTCCAATTGGTTCATGGTAGTTGTCAACTCGGCTATAGCTTGGTCGTGGTCATGTAGCTCCTTGTGTAGGTGAATAACATTAGGGTCACCTTGTGGCACATTGGCTCTACTTTTCTATGCCGAGGATGTATCCGCCATCTCATCAATTATTTCACACACTTCGGCATATGGCATGTTCATGAAGTTTCCCCGGCGAGTTGGTTAACCACACATTGGTTTGTTGTGTTGATGCCACGGTAGAATTTTTGTATGATCATGGCTTCAGTCATATCATTATTCGAACATTCTTTAACCATCATCCGATACCTTTCCCAAATATTATGTAACGGTTAATTTGGCTCTTGTTTAAAAGAAATGATCTCATCTCTTAGCGTTGCCATATGTCCTGGAGAAAAGAACTTTGCGATGAACTTCTCGGCCAACTCATCCCAAGTGGTGATGGAATGGTTGTGCAACCTTTCTAGCCAATCCAAAGCCTTCCCCCTTAGAGAAAATGGGAAAAGCCTTAACCTCAATACGACCTCAGAGACATTAGTTTGCTTGCTCCCCCAGCACATGTCAACAAAACCTTTGAGATGCTTATAAGCATTTTGGTATGGAGCTCCGGTAAAGAAACCCCTCTATTCCAACGGTGTAAGCATGACATTAGTTATTTGAAAGTTGCCCGCCCTAATCTGGGGCTGGACTATTGCACTCGCATAGCCTTCATTTGGTAACACCCGGTGTGCTGCCCTTGGAGGAGGTGGGGGAGGGTTTGGGATGTTGTCATTAGGCGGGCGGCCTCTCCTTTGTACATGAGTTCCGGTTGAATCTCATTCACATGATCATCATCTACCTCCTCCCCCAATGGCAAATTTCTGAGGGCTTCATTGTTAAGAGCCATTTGGTACCTAAAAGCAATTCACACACAAAATTAGAAAAAAAGAAGGAAAGAAAAACAAAACAGACAAATACTTAGATATATAGCTAAGACTGTCTAACTCCCCAACAACGGCGTCAAAAATTGATCGGGTCTAAGCCTACACTACTATTGATTAGCGAGGGTGGTCAATGCAGTTTTAACCCAACTAGGTCGGGATCGAATCCACAGGGAGATAATTATTGGAATTAGATTTATATCTAAGCTAGATACGGGCTTTCTAATTACACTTCCACAAGTTTTGGGTAAGATTTCTACTTCTAATTTTGCTCTATTGTATGCAATGATTGAAACTAAAGACAATATTTTTGTTGTTTACTTTCAAATGATTAAAGGGACTAGGGTCGTGACTTCCACCTAGGTGTATATCCAATGGTTAGCAAGAATCTAGGGCAAGCTTGATTAGTTGGGGTCGTAATATAGCTATTACACCCGGGTACTCACTCTATACCTCTCGGTAGTTTGAGTGATTTTGCCCAATTTGGCTTTCTCAAGTCCAAATGGGTATTCATGCAATTCAAGTGATATTAGCTCAAGTCGGGTATTACTATCTCTAGGTTTAACTCTTTAACTGGGGCTATCAATTTCTTGAGTTCACTCCAATTCTTTGTTAGCCTAGTTTTCCTAGACTTAGTCCCTCTTTCTCAAGTAGAGACTAAGTCACAAAGGTATGAATCAATATTTGCAATCATTAATTCTATAGTTCTAGCAAGAACTAGGCTAAATATTACTAACCCATTCACATTCAAGCCCTAAAATCAAATACTCACCCTACGGTTGGGTCACAACCCTAGCTATGGGTTTAGCTACTCATGGAAATAACAGAAATTAAAGATGAAATAAAGATAAAATTCATAATATTAGATTAAAGGATGAATTTCTAATGTTAAAAGATGAATCTAGTATAAAATTTCCAAAAGCAGTAAACTCAGCCGTCTCAGGTGCTCTCTTAATACATAACATAACCTAAAAATGACAAAAAGTTCTATTTATACTAAGCTAAAATTTTCGGACAAAATTACCCCTGCGGAGGTTGTGCGGCCGCGTAATTATGATCGCGACCACATTCTTGCTTTGGCGGCTGCGTAATTCTAATCGCGGTCTGCGTTCTTCAAATCTAGATCTGGGTCGAGCTGAGTTTCGCGGACCACATAATTTCAATTGCGGCCGCACAATTCTGACTTGGGCCGCACTTCTTTCTTTTGCTCAAGTTGTGAGCTCTCTAAACTTCATGCATCGCGGTCCGCATAATTTCCATCGCGGCTACAGAGAGACTTTTGCGGACGCACATTTCTGGTGCGGTCTGCGCTTATCATTTAGCCTAAAAATGCAACTCTCTGAACCTCCCTTTTGCGGGTCGCGCATTTCTGATCGCGGTCGCGTTGTGGCTTTCTCGGCCACACAATATTTTTGCGATCGGCGTTTCAGATCTCTTGGCCGAGTCTTGATTTTTGTTCAAGTTTTGACTCTTTTATGAGTTGTTGATGACTCATTTGGCTCATTTTGAACAATTCCTGCAAGCAAGCATATTACATTAGTTTCCGAGAATACCTTCACGCATTTTTGGCCCAAAACACAAGTAAAAGAGAGCAAAAAATAGGTTAAAATCACTGCTTATCACCTAACCTTGTGTGGGGAACTCCCTTTAGGATTTGGTACTGTGTGATATATGAGCGCCATGTACGTGAGGTGATGAGTGCGTACATGGACTATTTGTTGAAAAACTCTGTTTTCATTAAGTAAAATATCTGTTTTTCCTTAAATTTAGCTACACTAGTCTATGTAATTATCCTATTTAGTTTAGAAAAGCATGCCTTAACTGCCTATCTGAACTCTGTGTAGCATGTTTAATGAAATTTCATGTTCTTCCTTGACTCGGACTTAGCCTACATTATGGTTTTTCTTGTTGTAACTGTTATTTCTGTTTGTTGAGCTGCATATTTACTTTGGGACTACGAAACGGTATTCCGATAGATCCCCCTGCATATTTACTTTGGGACTAGAGAACAGTATTCCGATAGATCCTCCTACATATTTACTTTAGGACTATGGAACGGTATTCCGGCAGATCCCCCTGCATATTTACTTTGGGACTATGGAACGTTATTCCGGTAGATCCCTCTGCATATTTACTTTGGGACTACGGAATGGTATTCCAGTAGATCCCCCTACACATTTACATTTAGGACTACGGAATAGTATTCTGGTAGATCCCTATGTACATTTACGTTTGGGACTACGGGACGGTATCCTAGTAGATCCCCTATTTCTATCTCTGTGTTTTGAGCTATTGTTATTCTATGGTTACATTCTTGTTAAATTTCAGTATTTCATTCTATTATATTTATTTATATATATACTAGTAGGCCCTAACCTGATCTCATTACTACTCGACCGAGATTAGGCTTGGCACATACTAGGTACCATTGTGGTGTACTCATGCCCTTCCCTGCACATGTTTTTCGTGTGCAGATCTAGGTACCATTTATCAGCTACATTATTAGTGAGGCAAGCTAGCTGTAGAGACTTCAAGGTATATCTACCGCATCCGCAGACCTCGGAATCCCTATCTAATCTCCCCCTTAACAACACTTCATTATATTTCCTTTTGTTAGACTCTGGAGTATAGAAATACTATTTCCCATCTGTAGTTTGTGACTTAAGATATTCCGGGTTTTGGGAGTGTTTATGTTCAGTTCGAGAGGGATTATTGTATATGTCGAGCGACATCTAAATTCCTTATTAAAATTTACCTATTAAATTGTTAGTTTTCATGTTTTCGTCTCATTTTCGCAAAAATATTAGGCTTACCTAGTCGTAGAAACTATGTGCCATCACGACGGTTCATAGAGGCAGAACATGGGTCGTGACAACAATTTTACTGGCGCGAAGTTAAATACTTGGGAAGCAGAAGAACGGTACAAAAACCTAATGGATAAAGAAACCACTGCTTTAGGGGATCGGAGTGGTCGGACTGCCACACACAGTGGTGGTCTAATGGATGAGGAAATCGCTGCTTTAGGGGATCAGCATGGTCGGTCTACCACACGCAGTGCTAACGTAAAGAGAAGATCATTTAACTCCTTATTGGGTCGCCTGTAATGACCGGATCAGTCATTTTGAGCTTTAACGCATCGATTGGCAGTTTGAGTCTATGAGCAGCTTCACTTCAGGTATTATGACTTGTACGCGTAGTCAGAATTGAATTTTAGAAAGCTCAGAGATGATTTAGAAGGTAAATTCTCGTTTTGGAAGCTTTAAGTTGAAGGAGATGGCTAAGATTGGATTTTTGAGTAAACGAACTCAGAATCAGAATTTGAAGGTCCCAACAGGTTCGTATGGTGATTTTGGACTTGGGCATATAGCCAGAATGGGTTTTGGATGAACCGGGATCTCTTCGGCGTCTATTGTGGAAGTTAGCATTTTGGAAGAATTTCATAAGTTTGGGTTGAAGTACATTTTAGTGTTATCGATGTCCTTTTGGGATTATGAGTCTAGGAATAGCTCCGTATGGTGATTCTAGTATTGGGGGCGCGTCCGAAGTGGATTCAGAGGTCCGTAAGTCATTTTGGAGTCATTTGGCTAAAGTTAGAAATTTGAAGGTTTTTGAGAAGTCTGACCGGAAGTGGACTTTTTGATATCGGGGTCGGAATCTGATTCCGGAAGTTGGAGTAGGTTCTTGATGTCAAATATGATTTATGGGCAAAATTTGAGGTCAATCGGATATGATTTGATAGGTTTCGGCATCGAATGAAGAAGTTCAAAGTTCTAAAGTTCATCAAGTTTGAAATGGAGTGTGATTCGTGATTTCGACATTGTTGGATGTGATTTGAGGCCTCGAGCAGGTCTGCATAATGTTTTGGGACTGGCTGGTATGATTAGTCGGGGTCCCGGGGCCTCGGGTGGATTCCAGATGGCTAACGAATCAAATTAGGAATTTGAAGAAGGAATAAAGCAGCTGCCTTCTGGTGCAACCGCACCTGCGAGGCTTGGGCCGCAGGTGAAGAGCCGCAGAAGTGGCCTAGAAGTCGCAAAAGTGGAGCAGGGCCGCCCAGGTAAAGGACCGCAGGTGTGGATCCTTGACCGCATCTGTGTGAGAGCAAAATCAAAAAGGAAGGCCGCAAAAGCGGCAGGTGGACCGCAGGTGCGGAAGTCGCTGGGCAGAACACATTAAATAGCGGGTTTGGCCATTTTTGCTCATTTTCTCCATTCTTGGGCTATTTTTAGAGCTTCTTGAGAGGGGCTTCCACCTAGCAACTTGGAGGTAAGTTAATCCCACCTATTATGAGTTAAATACATTGATCATGTGTAGATTTTAACATGAGATTTAGTGGGAATTGGAATTTTGAGGAAAAACCTAGAAACTTGTATTTATGGATTTTGACCAGGATTTTGGACAGGGAATTTGGGATAAGTTATATATTTGAGTTCGTAGTGTTAGGGGTAAACTTTATCTTCAAAAAATTTCAAAATCCGGGCACATGGGCTCGAGGGCGATTTTGTCAACTTTTCGATCGAGGTTAGAATTGTTATAAATTGGATTATTATGAGTAATGGAGCATATATTAATGGGTTTGCATAATTATTGGCTAGTTTTGGAGTATTGTGCATTGATTTGAGTCTTCAGAAGGGCGTGGAATGCCGGTTATGGAACTTCGGAGCGAGGTGAGTCTCCTTTCTAACCTTGTAAGAGGGAATTATTCCCATAGGTGAATTAATTGGATATGTGCTTCTATTTGTGGGGGCTACGTACGCATGATGCGAGAGGAATCTGTGCGTAGCTACTATTATGCTTTAGTTCGGGTAGTCTAGAACCCAAAAGCATACTTTACTTGTAATATTTGCAACCTTGTTGTCAATCTAAAAATGCTTAAACCATACTGAACGTGCAAATAAATTTCCAAAAGGTTAGACATCATTTCTTGACTTTTAAGAGAGAAATTTGCCTTTTACTGAATAATTGCTCCTTGATGAATTCTTGATTTGACTGCTTGAATCTGTTTATCTATTGTGGAACGGGCCGTACACCTCGGTAGATTAGTAGATGCATCTATGGTTCACGCCATTCGACCCTCTGGCAGTGCACAGTTTAAATATTTATTTGATCGGGCCGTACGACCTCGGCATGATTTGCACATGCTTGTATTGTTTGCCTTGACATTTATGAATAATGATATTTCCTCTCTGGACCGAGATAAATTGACAAATGATGAAATACAAATTTTGGAAATCTCTTATTATAAAAAGAATTGTTTACCTACTTCATGCTTTGAGTTTGAAATCACTTTATAAAATTCATGCTTCTATATTATTTGTATACTATTATTAGACCACTAGTAAGTGTCGAAGTCGACCTCTCATCACTACTTCTTCGAGATTAGATGAGATACTTATTGGGTACATGTTGTTTCAGACTCATGCTACACTTGCTATGCATTTTTGTTGCACAAGCACATGTATGTCTAGTGGACTAGTTTGGCGCAGCAGCATGGTTGATACGGGGACTTAGTGAGCTGCACTTCTCGAGACAACCCGCGGCCAGCAGAGTCTCTTTCAAAGTATTGTACTGTATTTTCTCTACGGTCCAACTTGTATTCTGGATGGTTATTGTATTACACTGTTTCCTAGAAATTGCTCATGCACTTGTGACACCGGATTTTGGGATGATTATGGGATTATTCAACATTAATTTTGTTAAAGACATCATGATTTATTCAGTGAATTTCATTATTTATCGTTTAATGTATAAAAGTGATTCAATAAATACTAAAATGGGAATTTGATTAACTTCTTGGTGTTGGCTTGCCTGACAGTAGTGCCCGGCACCATTACGACCCTTAGTGGATTTTGGGTCGTGACAACATGGTATTAGAGCACTAGGTTCCCTTAGGTCTCACGAGTCATGAGCGAGTCCACTAGAGTCTTGCGGATTGATATGGAGACATCTGTACTTATCTTCTAGAGGCTACATGGCTATTAGGAGCACTTCCTTTCTTGGTCCCTTATCGTGCGATTTGATTCCTTTGAGGTTTGTGCCTTCGTTTCCTTCCTATTCGATCTTATGCGATGCGAAGCGCTTATTATGAATCTCGAGTTGAGGAATTTTAATGGTACTATAGATAGGGTGCGGGATGTTTCTCCCTGCGTAGTTGATTGGACTATTGTTTCCGCAATGCGGAAGGTTATTCTATCATTTCAGGTCCGTAGTTGTACTTCTGAGAGCTTTGAGGCTATGCACAAGTTGCTATGATGCTCATGAATGGTTATCTCACGGTACCGATGTAATAGTGGGATGCTTGTCCATGTGTGATAGCAGTGTATGACTTGGAATAAGGTTTTCTTAGTACACGATTCAGAGATTCGGTATTGTATTTCTGGCGGAGGAAAGTCAATCGAACTAAAGACGCTCAGGTTTGGGTTGATAGAGTAACGAGACTTGGTGTTTTCAAGTGTAATGGAATTTTCATCTGCGGCATGGTGTTGTCGTCCTCAATTGAATATGTTAAGTTTGCCGGTGATATGATCTTCTACAAATCGCCTGTGGGGCGGGATATTGTGAGATAGTATTGAAGAAGTGGCTGTCAGAGATCGTGGGGTGCGGTATTTCAGGATTGAATCGATGTTCTAATGTGGACGGCTCGAGAAAGGATAATCTTTGGAAAGGTTTTGAAGTTAGTAGCAGTCTATTGGTTCAAGTTCTACTGAGATAGATTTTGATCTAAGGCATCAGCTGAGCAACAAAGGATGAGGAAGAACATGTGGGAAGAGTCATGCAGTGGTTAAACTTCTAGAAGGCCAGGTGTAAGAAGCGGAAGTCAAGTAGTTTCTTAAAGGAGTGAGTTTGCCCAATGTAGGAGAGTGGCATAGTAGCATATGGGGTCAGTGGCAGAATAACTACACACCTTGAGGAAAAGTTTAGAGTGATTTGGGATTTTGGTGGACGATGATTGGGTCCATAGGCTTAATTTGAAATATTGGCTATTATACAGTGGGAGGTCGGATACAATAGAAAAGGGAGTCATTTGATTGGAAGAAGGATGTGATATAACTTTTAATTGGAAGATATTGTCGCACATTTAGTTGATATGCATAGGAAGTGAACGGACTAGTGTAGTTGGTGAATGAGCACGGGCTCAGGATGGGTTATTGATGTCGTAGTGATTGTACACCATGCAACAGCATTGGAAGAGTTATGCGTGTAATTTCCATAGGTGGCTTATCTCCTGTGAGCAGATCAATAGTCGCATGGTTGGCGAAGCTTCTGCAAAGGATTTTACTGATTACACAGTAAGAGGTTGAATATGTGAGTCGCTAGAGATGCGGAGTGTTCAAGAAATGTTAACAGAAGGATTTCAAGGAATTTGGATGTTTGATTGTGCAAGGTTATGTTAGTAAGAGATAAAGAATCTTGGTGGGTTCCAGAGTTATGTAACAGGTGGCTCCAAGCTAAGTGGGAGAGTCCTACCGCCAACGATTGGGTTGCATGGTTATCTACTTGTAAGGTTTCGGGTTATCGGCAAATTGGTGAGTTAATACAGCTAAGGGAAAAGAACCTAAGTGGTAATTCGAGCGAAGGAATTGATAAAGGTGTGCTATAGTTGGCCTTATTGACTCGTGTTTGGGCTTTGGGAAGATTTAGGATTTATGCTTCGTACAGAGGTGATTTACAAGGGAAGTGATTCAATCGGGTGCTCCATGGAGATGGGTGTTCATGTGCCAGCGGAGCCATGGAGTTGATTATACTCGGGATAAAGCCCGAGTGGGTGACTCTCAACTACATTCCTAGTGAATTCAAAGGTTAAAATGCGGTGCTTAAGGATTTCAAGTCCGCGATGTGGTTAAGAACCGAGTTTTTCCAGCAGATCATGATAGGAGGCTCTGAATGTTCTATGATATTTTCGGCTTGTAGTGTAGCATTTGGGTGAATTAGAGAAACAAATTTCGGATTCGTAGAGGAATTATCAGAATGGGTGTATAAGTTGAGGATATGAATATATGCCCAAGGAAGGTATGAGATGGTTCGTGGGATTTGAGACAGCATGGTCTCATGATATCGGGATGAGTGTGAATTGAGTGCGTGATGTGTTGAATGGAATTATTATTATTTCTAAGGCAATCAAGGATAAATTGGAAGAAGTTAGTTTTGTTAGCTATAGTGGAATTGGCATATTGGTGGTAGTGATCAGTTTCTTCAGTGTGATTAAGTTATGCATGTGATTCGTAACGGTGCGTGTGAGGCTTGATGACTGCCGTAATTGATTTTATTTAGGAAGTATTCAGGATTATAGCATATTATGTATAGGCGGATCTCGGAAGGGTTATGGTGGTTCAGACCAATACTTGAGGATTGGAATGTCCTACGGTTACGAGAAGTTACTCGTGTATTGCTATGGTTCTCTTGGAATGAGTTAAGTAAAAGGTTTCTTTATGATGAAGTGTATACCCTATTAGTGGTTCAGGAGTTATGATGAATTCTTATACTGTCGCATATTGGCATGATATGTGTAGTGAGCGGTATGAAAATCGAAAGTGATGAACCGAGGTTGCGGTTCGGTGTTGGCAAGGATGTCACGAGCTCGGATGAGCAGGAAAAAGGGATTTGAATGTTTAGAGTAAGCTGGTATTGTTTTTAGCGTCACCTAAGATCGGTGTTTTGTGAAAGAGGCTTTGCAACCTAGTTATGGATTCTTGATTTGCTATACAGCGTTAATGCGGCTGGTGGTATGGATGTGCAGACTTGTTATCTGCGTGGAAGGTTGTGGGGGCGTATCTCATGGGAAGATTGTATAAGTGCGACATGTAGTCACTTAATTGATTGAAGATTTAAACCAAGTTTGAAGATTGTGGTAGTACCACTAATTTGAGAATTTATGCCTGAAGGGGACTTGGTTTATTGGGTTGTGGACGGTGGAGGTTTGCTCCGATTATGATGGTTGTTCTTGTGTGTTATGATAAAAAAGAGGTTATTATGGACCCATGAAAGGTTATTAGCCTAGTTCGGTGCGATCAGAATCGGCTCGAGGTCGATGGGTGTATTTAAATATGAATATGGGCTCTATATCAGGCCAGATATGTTCATTTCAGCATAGCACTCCTTATGAAAGAGTATTCGAACATTGGATGTTATTTTGTCGCCGGCTATTTTATGTAATACTATATGGTGTCGTGAGAGTTGTGAAACGGTTTGATAAATTTCTTATGTGTGAGGTTTCACATAGCGATGTTATGGGAGCAGGGTGGCTCTTGTTACTCAAGTTATATATCGCACCTCAGTTGTGCTTGAGTTTTATAGCTTATGGCACTATCTGTCTCCCTAGGGATGGTATTATGCACTGAGCATGCTTGCAACCGATATTCGGTACTTAGTAATAATGAGCAATTTAGCTCGGTATGTATCTCCTTATGTGAGTCCTTTGTTGTTTGGATCGGGTTGCACGCCGCAATAGTATGATGTTGAGTACAACTTTCTATATTCTAAAATTTTGTGTGTTTTGTTTTCCATTTTCTGAGGAAAGTTCATATTAGCTACGAGGGTTGAGTAGTCCCTTCCAGAGTTCGTTTCCTTATGTATCACGTTCGAGTTTGTAGCTTATTGGCACGTTGCGGCATCATATGAGACTTTTGGTCATATCTGGGGTGGCTTATTTCCTGAGCAGCTCGTACTGGGTAAGACGAGATTATTGGATCTAGGATCAGTGCGATCGGATTATATGAAGTATATTGTAGAGCAAATACCATTATTTGGTCTTGAATGAGGTGCTGATTCTTGTCAGGAGTACAGCCTCAATGATTTGTTGACTCGGTAGTTAGTTATGAAACTCCACACATCTCTTCCGTCGTGACAGTATTGCAAGGGTTAGAACAAGACTTATATATATCATGAGGTGCATTGGGAGCATCAGATTCATGGAATTTCAGCAGATGTTATCAGAGAATGCTATTATGGCCATGTGAATTATGCAGCGCATAGTATGGATTCAACAAAGGTATGTAATCATGTATCAGTGCATCGTGTGGTGATTGATACGATGTTCTTAGGTTGGCAGCAGGCCTGGCAGAGAATTTTGGGTGTTGAAATTTGGGTTCTAAGCTTATTCGCTTGAATAAAAAATAATATCTTCAAAATTGAACAAGCTAATGTGCTCAACTAAGTGGTGGTATCACGGATAGGTGCACGAGGTGTTTAACAGCGATTTCAGACAACTCCAGTGCAGTTGTTAGCACGCTCGAGGATGAACATATGTTTAAGTGGGAGAGAATGTAACGACCCGATCGGTCGTTTTAAGCTCTAGCGCATCGATCAGCGGTTTGAGGTCATGCTAATGTGCTCAACTAAGTGGTGGTATCACGGATAGGTGCACGAGGTGTTTAACAGCGATTTCAGACAACTCCAGTGCAGTTGTTAGCACGCTCGAGGATGAACATATGTTTAAGTGGGAGAGAATGTAACGACCCGATCGGTCGTTTTAAGCTCTAGCGCATCGATCAGCGGTTTGAGGTCATGAGTAGCTTCACTTCAGGTATTATGACTTGTACGCGTGGTCGGAATTGAATTTCAGAAAATTCGGAGATGATTTGGAAGGTAAATTCTCGTTTCGGAAGCTTTAAATTAAGGGAGTTGGCTAAGATTGGATTTTTGAGTAAACAACCTCGGAATCGGTATTTGAAGGTCCTAGCAAGTTCGTATGGTGATTTGGACTTGGGAGTATGTCCGGAACGGGTTTTGTATGACCCGGGAGTGCTTCGACACCTATTGTGGAAGTTAGCATTTTGGAAGAATTTCATAAGTTCGGGTTGAAGTACATTTCAGTGTTATCAATATCTATTTGGGATTTCGAGTCTGGGAATAGCTCCGTATGGTGATTCTGATATTGGGGGCGCATCCTGATGTGGATTTGAAGGTCCGTAAGTCATTTTGGAGTCATTTGGCTAAAGATAGAAATTTGAAGGTTTTTGAGAAGTTTGATCGGAAGTGAACATTTTGATATCGGGGTCGGAATCTGATTCCGAAAGTTGGAGTAGGTCTGTGATGTCAAATACGACTTGTGTGCAAAATTTGAGCTTAATCGGATATGATTTGATAGGTTTCGGCATCGAATGAAGAAGTTCGAAGTTCTAAAGTTCATCAAGTTTGAAATGGAGTGTGATTCATGATTTCGACATTGTTGGATGTGATTTGAGGCCTCGAGCAGGTCCGCATTATGTTTCGGGAATGGTTGGTATGATTGGTCGGGGTCCCTGGGGCCTCCGATGGATTTCGGATGGCTAACGGATCAAATTTGGAATTTGAAGAAGGAATGAAGCAACTGCCTTCTGGTGTAACCACACCTGCAAGGCTTGGGCCGCAGGTGCAGAGCCGCAGAAATGACCTAGAAGTCGCAGAAGCGGAGCAGGGCCGCCCAGGTGAAGGACCTTTGGTGCGGAGCCTTGACCGCATCTGCGTGAGCGTAGAAGCGAAAAGGAAGGCCACAGAACCGGCAAAGGGCACAAGTGCGAAGGAGCATCTGCAGAAGCGGAGCCGTAGAAGCGGCAGGTGGACCGAATGTGCGGAAGTCGCTGGGCAGAATACATTAAATTGCGGGGTTTGGCCATTTTTGCTCATTTTCTCCATTCTTGAAGCGGTTTTTGGAGCTTCTTGAGAGGGGCTTCCACCTAGCATCTTGGAGGTAATTATGAGTTAAATACATTAATCATGTGTAGATTTTAACATGGGAATTAGTGGGAATTGGGATTTTGAGGAAAAACCTAGAAAATTATATTTACGGATTTTGACCACGATTTCGGTCGTGGAATTTGGGATAAGTTATATATTTGAGTTCGTAGTGTTATGGGTAAACTTTATCTTCCAAAAACTTCGGAATTTGAGCACGTGAGCCCGAGGGAGATTTTGTCAACTTTTCGATCGGGGTTATAAATTGGATTATTATGAGTAATGGAGCATATATTAATAGGTTTGCATAATTATTGGCTAGTTTTGGAGCGTTGTGCATCGATTTGAGTCTTCAGAAGGGCGTGGAATGCCTATTATGGAACTTCGGAGCGAGGTGAGTCTCCTTTCTAATCTTGTAAGAGGGAATTGTCCTCATAGGTGAATTAATTGGATATGTGCTTCTATTTGTGGGGGCTACGTACGCACGAGGTGACGGGAGTCCGTGCGTAACTACTATTATGCTTAAGTCCGGGTAGTCTAGGATCCAAAAGCATGCTTTACTTGTAATATTTTCAATCTTGTTGTCGATTTAAAAATTCTTGAACCATACTGAATGTGTAAATAGATTTTCAAAAGGCTGGAAATCATTTCCTGACTTTTAAGAGATAAATTTCCCTTTTACTGAATAATTGCTCCTTGATAAATTCTTGATTTGACTGTTTGAATGTGTTTATCTATTGTGGAGCGGGCCGAACACCTCGGTAGATTAAGTAGATGCATCTATGGTTCGCGCCATTCGACCCTCTGGCAGTGCACAACTTAAATATTTATTGGATCCGACCGTACGACCTATGCATGATTTGTGCATGCTTGTATTGCTTGTCTTGACATTTATGAATAATGATATTTCCTCTCTGGTCCGAGATAAATTAACAAATGATGAAATACAAATTTTGGAAATTTCTTATTATAAAAAGAATTGTTTACTTGCTTCATCTTTGAGTTTGAAATCACTTTATAAATTTCATGCTTCTATATTATTGGTATACTATTATTGGACCACTAGTAAGTGTCGAAGTCGACCTCTTATCTCTACTTCTTCAAGATTAGACAGGATACTTACTGGGTACACGTTGTTTCGTACTCATGCTACACTTATTGTGCATTTTTGTTGCACAGGCACATGTATGTCTAGTGGCCTAGTTTGGCGCAGCAGTATGGTTGATATGGGGACTTAGGTGAGCTGCACTTCTCGAGACGACCCGCGGCAAGCAGTGTTTCCTTTAGAGTATTGTACTCTATTTTCTCTACCGTCCAACTTGTATTCCGGACGGTAATTATATTACATTGTTTCCTAGAAATTGCTCATGCACTTGTAACACTGGGTTTTGGGATGATTATGGGATTATTCAACATTAAGTTTGTTAAAGACAACATTATTTATTCAGTGAATTTCATTATTTATCGTTTAATGTATAAAAGAAATAATTTCAATAAATACTAAAATGGGAATTTGATTAACTTCTTGGCGTTGGCCTACCTCACAGTAGTGTCTGGTGCCATCACGATCCTTAGTGGATTTTGGATCGTGACATCGCCGGTCCACTGAGCACCATTAGTAAGTATCGTTCGGATCTTTTACTTCTCTTTGTGTAAAGTTGGTACTAGTGTTTTTTATTGCTCTAATTGTATATACATTTTCTTTGATGTTCAAACTTAAACTAATGTGAAATACCATATGCCACCAATTGAAGTGGCGGATAGACCGACAGAGGAAGTTGCACCAGAGCCAACTAAAGTAGTTAGATCTTAAATATATTTTGATCTTCAAAACTTATTTTGGTGAACTTGATTGGCTTAAATAGTTTTTTCTTCATTAATGACGCAGTAGGTTAAGTTCATGTAATTCTCATTTTAGGAACATAAGAAATACTACTTTGTGATGTTTCTCACTCCTTGAGATATGTTTACTACCATTACCTGTTAACCTTTTTCTTCCATAATAAGTATTTTAGTAGAATTAAAATATAATTCATACTGATGAAATCACAAATTAGATGAATTGCATTTTTTAATCCAACTTTTTTTCAAAAAGAGATAAAAGATACTTTGTTAATTCATGATTTACTAAGTTCAAATATATAAGAACTGTGCATGTAGAAATTTTTTCATCAGATAGTATAAATTTTGTATATTAAAAGTAAACACAAATTCAATGCTTACATGATAGGAATGATAAAGTAACAATAAAGCAGAAATTACTTTGTATTACAGAAGAAACAAATTAAACCTGGCTAAGCAAAAATGGTTGTGAAGTTTGCTTTACTACTTTAATTTGCATAAGTATACTCACTCTAGCAATATTGCATAGACTGGCACCATTTCTACTTCAATTGGGGAACAATTATACTCACTCTTGTAGTTTTCCATAGGTTGGCATCGTTTCCAATTGCAATAGTTATTATTACTTAGTATTAGTAATTATTGTAACCGTTTATTTTTTTAATGGAAGAACATGATTTTGAGAACACAAATCAATATGAAAAAAAAATAGGAAAAAGCAAAAAAATATGAACAAAGATAAATAGCAATTTTCATTTATGGATGGTGCCACATCAACTTTACAATTCCCTCAATTATATATATACTAGTGTATTTACCTGCACTTTGCGCAAGCATAAAAAATAATTAAAATATGTGATTATGTCTATAAACCAAAAGCTATAAAGTAGATATGTAATATAGCAATAATGTTTCCACAAATTTCCTTCAACGAGCAGTTCCAAAAGAATAAGTAAAAGATACAATTACAATTTCAATCGAAAGTTCATGTGTATTTAGTTTTATGAAATATAAAAAACAACAAAAGTTTTTGTTGAGACCTTTTATAAAACACAAGTTTAAAGTGGAAGAGAAAGTTACGACAGTAGTTATTTCCTTATGTCTTACTAAGTAAATTTTTTTAATTAATCAAAGTTGTAACTTATTTTTGTCAACAATGTTTTATTCCTCATGTTTTTCAAAAATATTGGAAAGCTAAATTTAAATTTGAACATAAAAATAATTTAATCATTCTCATTTTGAGATAAAAATTGATAGTTGAACTTAATGATGATTAGTGAAAATAGTAAAAACGTGCAGTGGAGTTCCCCTAGTGGGTGGGGTGCCCCTACAGACTCCAGTGGAGGGGTAGTGGGTGGGGTGGGGGAGGGTCTGTACTGTGCAAAACCTGTCACCTTTTGTTCAATTTTCACTATTTCTCTCTCCTCTGGCCATTCACTATCTCTGCTCCGTTGAAACTTGTCACCCTCTATATAACATTATAAAGTCTACATTCTACACTCTACAATCTTGGAATCCATAACAGAGGGACTTGAAGTTTTCTCTTTTTGTTACCACTTACAACCTAGGTAGCAAAGAAAAAGAAACTTTTTGTCACCATCAATAACTATATTAGTGTAATGTATGATTCTTGTGCAAACTATAAAATTAATATAGTACATGTTTCCACAAAACAAGAGATTAATAGAACCAAAGTGTTGCCTTTTTGGACTCAAAGGACAAAAATAGGTGAAAATATTATTGAGTATCATTTTATATATAACGCAATTTTTTATCGCACTATACCTTAACGACACGTTTGTCCATTAAGGTATAGCGCGGTGAAAACATGCTTTATATATAAACTTTTCTGTCCCACCAATAATTCATCTGAACTTTACTGACCCACCAATAATTGAGGCTATAATGCATGCATAATAGGCGCTACATATATAATGCCTATTATGCATGTGCTATACCCTAAATTATTGCACCTCCCCCCTCCCCGGACTGGTTTTTTCTTATTTAAAGAGTTTAAGAATTTGGTAATAATCCATTCATGATCCTTCAGATCTTCAAAAATATTTGTTCTTTAACTTATTTTGCATTTTGTCATAATGTCCGAAGAGTAAAAAATTAGGGTTTCATTATATTGGGGGAGGGGGTGAAGTTGTGGTGGAGAATAACTCAGTACGCTATAGTTGTTCTCCATAGTGTCATGTTAAGTTGCCACTTACAATAGAGTATGATAGGTTGGTATTGTTGTTATGTAAAAAAATGAGTGTGAGCAAACGTTCAGTGAATATTAAAGTACCGGAAGATATCCGTATTATGTTACTCTGCAATCGGTTACTTGTTATGCGGAGTTTAACATCGAAGACGATGGAACTATGAAAGATTTTTTGAGGACTCCGGATGAACACCGGGAACTTTTTGTGATAAAAATGATGGAAATGTACGTCAAGGCTGAAGAGGTTCGCAATATTGTGATTTTGCAAAATAGGGATAACCGTCAATCATCGGGTGATTATTTTGGAGTAGCTTTATCCGAACAGCTTCTGTTTGAAAGAGTTTGGTCAGATCCAAACTTATCTCCATGGGTGAATAAGGAGCGAGAACATAATTTCTCCCCAAGTTTACATAATTCACAAGCCGAGTGATAAACTTTAATTTTTCTTTGTGTTACGATATTTTTTTATGTATTGTATTTGTATTAACACTCATATATTCCACATGGGGTACCGGCGAGATATAAATTTTACAAGTTATAAACCAACAAACAGTTGGAATATGCATAGTTTTAGTGTGTTGGATCATGATGGTCCATCCGGGAGTCATCAACAACAAGATAATGTGCAACATGGGATATCAACAGATTAAGATTCTTAAGTTAAGTAATAAAGTTTATATGTAATATTTTGATGAATTTGAGAAACTCATTATTTTATTGGTTGTACAGTGAAAACGAGCAACTTGAAGATTATATCCGTACTCAATTGCTCGAAGATGATATATTTTTTCGGGATCTGGCAGATGCACAGAGTTAGAAAGATGATAATGATTATGACAACAATGTTGATGAGTCTGGAGATGACACACCCTTCCCCGATGAGGGTGATGATGATGAGAACGATAATGATGAACCTGATTTGATGAGAGAGCATACTCCACCTCCCTTTAGACCGAGAGTGTACGAGTCCCATATGCCATTTCATTCAAGGGAGATTCCCTACCTTGATCAGTTGCCAAGTATGACGGATGTGGATGCCCTCAGTTGGAATCATTTTAATTTGAATGTTGACTTGATTTCTCTTATCTTGATTCCACACATTGAAGCGTCCATAAGGTACAAGATTAAAGAGTGTATAACATATGTCCACCAGGTATATGGATGTACCATTACTAAAAGAAAGGCATTTTTTGGGTGTAAACGTGCATTTGAGATTGGTTTTGGTATCTGGGATAAGTCTTTTGCCGCTCTACCCAGGTACATGGCTGCATTTCAATACTTTAACCCCAGGACTATTATTGAATGGAAGCTTGAGCGGAGTCCGGGAATACCAAAATCCAAATTCATATGTGTTTTGGACATTTAAACCAGCCATTGATGGTTTTGTGCATTGTCGGCTGGTAATATCCATAGGCAGCACTCATGTCTATGGAAAGTATGATATTAAATTGTTGATCTCCGTTGCAGTATATGCTAATGGAAGCATATTTCCCCTAGCATTTGCTATTTGTGCCAATGAAAGTCAAGGGACGTGGATATTATTTTTGAACCACTTGAATGAGCACGTTGTCAGACATTGTTCATGTATTTGTCTAATATCTAATCGGCATGGCAGTATTTTAAGTTCTATATAGAATTTGCGTGCATGGCAGGAACCGTATGCCTACCACCGTTATCTGTATTAGGCTATTCAAGGTCAACTTCCAGAGGGCTCATCCGAACAAGGACTTACATGCAGGTAAGCTACAAGTATACCATCAATAGGAAACCCGAAATGAACCTCCACGTCATAAAATGTGATGGTAGCCTCGCCGATGGGTAGATCAAACGTGTGCGTCTCCAGTCGCCACCGCTCTATCATAGTCGTGATCAACGCCCAGTTGAACTACAACCGGCCAATCTTTATGATCCTGTAGAACATATACCCTGAAGGCGTCTAACGGGGATGCAGTGGGTAATCCCTAATGAACTCTCACATATCGTCTATACCTTCTGGGGCAGAATGTCTGGGACAGACACTGCCCATCCCAGATGTGTGAAGACCTATGGTTGCCCTGTAGCAATAGTAGCTCTCGAGATGCACGTTTGGGATATACAGGGGGAACCTACATGACGATGTCTGTAAATTGAACAATATTAATTAATTATTTTTATTGTCTAATTGTTTAACATCTTTAAATATATTTCAATATCTTTTATATTAATATTTAATCGATATTTTTTCTATATTATTACTTAGGTTGATACATTTTCTATATTATTATTTTATATGTTAGTTTATTATTTTATATGTTTGTTTCTTACTAAACTATTGTTGGGTATAATAGAATTAAATAATTAATTTTCATAACTATACATGATATAATTAAAAATTATTCATATAAAAATACTTAGTTTGAAATTTTTTCTATATTGTTATTTTTATGTTATTTTCTTATATTTGTTGACTAAAATTCGAGAGGGTTTGTCTTTGAACTATCATCTTTTTTTAGATATTTTTGGGGTTAACAGAGAATTAAATAATTAATTTAAATAACGAAAAAGATAATTTAGTAATTATTCATATAACAAATATTTAGGTTGATAAATTTTCTTTATTAATATTTCATATGTTAGTTTCCAATATTTTTCTACTAAAATTCTGCATGGTTTTGGTTGAACTATCATCTTTTTAAAGTTATTTCTGAATTATAACAGAATTATATATTACAAGTTCATAAGTAATCAAGATATATTCAATAATTAATCATATAAAAAATGACAAACTTAATAGTAAATAATATTGAATTTATTTCATCCGTAACGATTTGTTTATTAACTGTCATATTTTGCCCAAATTTTCCGACAAATGATTATTTTATGATTCTTATCTAATATTTTGTCACGACCCAAAATCTAGTAGTCGTGATGGCACCTAACCCAGCCCGCTAGGTAAGCCAATTAAAAACTATCCAATTCCACTAATATTAATAAAACAATTAAACAAAGGAGTTATCTGATTCTTATACAATTCCCAAGGACTGGTAGTACAAATCATGAGCTTCTAAGAATAGAGTTTACAAAGCTGATATGAAGTAAATACATCTTCTATTTGAATAGTACATAAATAGAGTTTTATAATCTAAGGCTACCATGAACAAAAGGCAGCTACAACAGGGACGCAGGTACACCTTCGAATCCAGCTCCCGTAATGCACAGCAACATCGACATTCGAAATCTGCACGCAATGTGCAGGAAGTGTAGTATAAGTACAACCGACCCCATGTACTCAATAAGTAACAAACCTAACATTAGGTTAAAACCAGTGACGAATTGGAACATAGGTCGGGTCAAACACCAGTAACCAATAGCAGTTCATAACAGTGTAAAGCAAGTAAATAAAGAAGTAGCTCTAAGATAAAATGCTCAGCCTTTTCATAGTTTTCCGAAACAATTCCTCTTTTCAAGTATATCAGTGAAAAATCCAAATCATTTTCCGAAATCGTCAAAAATATGAGTAAATTTGAAAACTGTAACTCTTTCCCAAAAATATTTCATCAGGTAAATATTTCATTTTCAGATAGCATGAGGAAAGTACATCTCTATGCCTACATGTCAAGATACAGGTAAAAATTATGAATGTCACCAAAACCGGACAACAAAATGAAATGCAACTCTATGCATGTATATCAGGTACGCATGTCCAATGCAATGCCTCTCAGTGATGAACTCATGTACTCATACTCTTAGAGTACTCAACCTCGTTATCTCGCATTATCTCTCACCATTCTCAATACTCAGCATACTTAATCACTCAACACTGTACAATACTCGTTGCGGCGTAATTCAAATCCATATCTATATATATATATATATATATATATATATATATATATATATATATATACAGTATTACACTATTTTCACCACCATCGAGCTATAATATATCCATAAGGCTTGTTGCGGCGTTCAACCCGGTCCATATACATATATATATATATATATATAGTCAAATACGCTCATTGGGGGTGTGCAGACTCCAGAGGGGCTCCTTCAGCCCAAGCGCTATACCGCTGCGACGCACAGCCCGATCCCAAAAGGGTAACCAATATCACATGCTGCGGCATGCAGCCCAATCCTAAAATGTCACTCTTACTCAGGCCCTCGGTCTCACTCAGTCATCAATCTCTCCAGTCTCACTCACGGGCTCATAATGTTATGAAACTAGTCCGACAGCAATGATATGATGTATCAATAAATAATAACTAAGACTGAGATATGATATGAATGCATGAATATGACTGAGTACGAAATATCAATGAAATTAGTGAGATGACAGCAAGAAACAACCACTATAAGTCCTAACAATATCAGCATAAAGCCTAAACATGATATCTAGCATGATTGACAGCTCGGTTACATAATCACATGGTGAAAACACAGATAGCAACAAAATAGGGTCACTATTCAGTGCCTTGTAAACAACAGACTCATAATTCGTAGGGTGCATGCCCACACGCCTGTCACCTAGCATGTGTGTCACCTCAACATCACTCACATAATACGTAATTCAGGGTTTCATACCCCCAGCACTAAGTTTAGAAGAGTTACTTATCTTAAACAAGGCAATTCCAAACGCCGAGTAGGTCCAACGATGCTCAGAGAGTACCATCTCATGCGTAGCGATCTCCGAACGGCTCAAAACTAGCCAATAGCAACTCAAATGCATCAGATAAAGCCCAAGGTAACCATTACAAATGATAAAAGATCGAATCCAAAATAAAATCCCAAATTCGGCCAAAAATCATACCCAGGCCCACACCTCGGAACCCAACAAAACTCACAAAATCTGACAACCCATTCGATTACGAGTCCAACCATATTAGTTTCACCCAATTCTGACTCCAATTCCATGTTCAAGACTCAAAAATTCATATCATGAAACTTTAGGACAAAACCCCCACACTTTAAAATTCATCAACTAATTGCCAAAAATGAAGATAGATTCATGGAATATACCAAAACCGAGTAGAAAACACTTACCCCAATTCATATGGTGAAAATTGCTTCAAAAACCGCCTCAATCCGAGCTCATAGCTCCCAAAATGCAAAAAATGGACAAAACCCTCGAAATAGAGTACTTTATAATCACTGGGCGAATCAATGAATCGCGATCGTGGAAGTAACCTCGAAATCACGAAGAAGGAAATGCACCGCTCCCCCCTCCAAATATGCACTACATGATCGCGTACAAAGGACCGAGAATGCAAAGAAGAAGCGGACATTACCCAGCTCAGCCAAACACTCTACGTGAACGCTATACTCAAATTGCAGCAGCCTACGCGATTGTGTCTGAAGACTTGCGAACGCGATGAACAATTTCTCCCAGCCTTCAAAATAACTCTACGCGATCGCAATCTATACCTGGTGATTGCAATTAAGGAAACCAGATACTCAGTTTCTGCAGAACCAGCAATGCATAATGAAGGGAAAATCGTCTGAAACCCGTCCGAAACTCACCCGAGCCACTCGGGACCTCGTCTAAATATACCAGCTAGTCCCATAACATAAAATGGACCTACTCGAGGCCTCAAAAAATACATAACAGCATCGAAACGACGAATCACACCTCAATTCGAAATCATTGAACTTTGAAACTTCAACTTCCACAACCGATGTCGAAACCTATCAAATCACGTCCGATTGACCTCAAATTTTGCACACAAGTCACATTTGACATTGCGAACCTGCTCTAACTTCCGGAATTAGAATGCGGATCCGATATCAAAAAGTCTACTCCTGGTCAAACTTTCCAAAATTCGAACTTTTGCCATTTCAAGCCAAGTCCTACTATGGACCTCCAAACCACAATCCGGAAGTGCTCCTAAGTCTAAAATAATTCAACGGAGCTAACGAAACCATTAGAAATCCAATCCAAGGTCAAATAATAAAAAGTCAAAACTTGGTCAAACCTTTTAAATTTAAAGCTTCTAACTGAGAATCATTCCTCCAAATCAATTCCAAATAACCTGAAAGCCAAAATCGACGATTCACATAAGTCATAATACATCACATGGAGCTACTCATGCCCTCAAACAACCGAGCGAGGTTCAAATGCTCAAAGCGACCGGTCGAGTCGTTACATCCTCCCCCACTTAAACATACGTTCGTCCTCAAAAGTGCCCAGAGTTGTTCCAAAAGCCAACAAATCGTTGTATAACCTTACCATGCACATACACGAGGGGTGATCCCACGCACCCTATTCCATATAGGTCTGATAACACAATATGACTGAAATTTCGTAATTCAACCTAGCCTATAAAACTTAGAACCAAATTATTAACATCCGAAATTTTCCATGAGATCAGAATCTTGCATTTACACATTGTATAAGTCTAAACAAATTATATCCAGCCACAGCCATAACTCAAGATGAAATCATATGGTATACCATATAACTCCAACACTCATAACGATAATTTCTGATCACAACAGCTGTTCAAAACAACCCAATACCGGTAATAAACCTCTTATCAAACAAAACCCCGTTCTAACACCTTCATATACTGCCAACGATGAAAGAAACATGCAGAAACTCATAACCATTCGTCAGATCAACAAGTCATGGATCTCTCTCTCATTCGACAAGGACTATAGCAAATTTTTAAGCTGACTTTCGATATTATTCTTCCATCCACACTGTAATCAATTCAAATAGTATCAATTCTAGGTTCAATGACCCCATCTCATCCAATACGACCACTCTGGTGACATGACATATCAATACAATCTAAAGCCATAATTCGTGCAATCCGTGCACCAATAAGAAACAATTCAAATGTACTCAAATGTGGAAAATGATTTCAACAAAAGAACCGTTCCACAAGCTCAACGGGTGCCACCGCAATGCAATGCTAGGAACCTATCATACACCACAGAACCAAAACACACGAATCTAACATAAAGGATCATGCCTCAATATAAATCCCCTACAATGCGTGACCTCATCCAAACACTGGTCATATAATATGCCTCGAGCCACCCTGCTCGAAATCAATAACTGCGCAAAATCCGACATCAAGTTCCCAAAGTGCATCACCATAAACATGGAGAAGCAAATGACATAATGCCACACAAAATATTATAACCAATACGCAATCAATCATGCAATACCCAAATACTCATCTCGCTCAAATTCTGCTATGAAGCCCCAATAGAACCGCATCATGTGTGCATATAACCAATGAATCACAACTCCTCGTAGCATAGAATAGTAAATCACAAATTATCTCAAAACACAAATAAGTTCAACAACTACCGAATGGCACATCCCTCAACAATAGCAATATGGAGCCAACCAATCCGACTCAGTGTAGAATGCACATCCTAATTGGGCCTACCAATGGACCCCCAAATCAACTCTAGTCACCCACAAATAGATAAATAACCCTTCGAAAGTTCACAATGATTGAATCGTAAAACATACTATCATCTGGCTAGCTTCGGCCACACTTTATAGTCCAAAACATGCAATAATCTGCTCCTGAGAACTTCTAGTCTCCAAATCCATAGAACATATGAATCACCATATTTGATCCCAATTCCACCGCCTGAATGTCTAACACATCTCTCATACCCGATCATACCACGAGGAATACATCTCTAATTCTACCGTGCCACATAGCAATATCTGAATATTAGCAGTCGATCAACCAGGAGAGTGCCGCAATACCAATGAAGTAATATCATTCATCTAATCATCTGAAACTGTCTATGCTGCCTAAGAATTCAGGACCTTCCTTTCAAAATCGAATCGCGACCTTGCTCATGCAAATCTTAATCCCATACGACACACCACATATACCATGCCATCATATGCAAAATATGAGAACTTCATAATCCACTCCAAGTCACACGCAACTGCATACACACCTAGCCAAGGACCTTCCATTTGATTTCATCCAGGAAAAAATCACTATACATCACATGCTTCTCACGCTAGCAGGGAATATACTCCTCGAACCGTGGTAGAAACCATTGAGAAATTTTCGAAACTCATTTGCACATAATCAAACCATCAGATCTAATTCTCTCTAACTCAACCAAGCCATGCAGGTCACCAAAAACCCAAGAGCATCACCACGAGACACCTGTAGAGACTAGCCACATCCTAAGCACCTAAAGAACCTGTCACGACCCCGATTTGACTTCCGTGAACCATCGTGACGGTACCTAGTCTCTACGACTAGGTAAGCCTAACAATGCGGAAAATAAACCAATTTGCGGAAGGAATAATGAAAAACCAAAATGGTGAAATAAAATAGTATTTTAAAGTGTCGCTTGGCATACACAATATCAACTCTCAAAAACTAATAACATTTCCCAAAACCCAGAATCTCATGATAACAAGCCTTTGAATTGTCTACAAGCATCTAACTCCAGAATATCTAACAAGGAAACGAAAGTACAGAAGGGCTAATACAAAAAGGGGGAGTAGAAAGGGACTCTTCGGTTTGTGGACGCGGCAGATATACCTCGGAGTCTCTACAAGCACCTCGTCTCACGAGTGATAAGTCTGAACGGAGGTACCTGGATCTGCACATGAAAAACATGCGCAGAAAGGGCATGAGTACACCACAGCGGTACTCAGTAAGTGCCAAGAATAACCTCGGTCGGATAGTGACGAGGAAGGTCAGGGCCCTACTAAGATTAAATAAAATATCAGGTATAACAGAATAAGATAAGCAGTACAGTTGAAAACTAACAGTAAAAATTAATATAGGATAATAAGGATAACAACAACTGAAACAGAGACAAAAACAATCACAAGGAAATACCACTCTTCACAAAGATGATAACCGAGGATCTCTCAATATCCCTAGGATCTCTTAGTACCCTCAATATATGTTAGGGATCTCTTGGTATCCCGAGGATTTCTTGGTATCCTCAATATATGCCAGGGATCTCTTGGTATCCCGAGGATCTCTTTGATATCCTCAATATATGCTAGCGATCTTTTGGTATCCCGAGGAACTATTGGTATCCTCAATATATGTTAGGGATTTCTTGGTATCCCGAGGATCTTTCGGTATCCTCAATATATGCTAGGGATCTCTTGGTATTTCTAGGATCTCTTGGTGTCCCGAGGATCTCTCGGTATCCTCAATATACGTGCTGGGGATCTCTCGGTATCCCGCACTTTAGCTCAAATCGTAAATGCATACAGGGGATCTCCCGGGATACCGCCCCGTAGTCCCAAAGTAAAACACACAACAATGGCACAAGGATTACTCAAATAAACTCAACATCATACCAAAGTAACACAGGCAATTCTAACCTAGCATGCTTCAAATAATACAAATAAGGAAGTTAAACCAAATAAAGCAACTAAGTCAATTAGACATGTTTCTCTAAGCTAACAGCGGGTTTAAATTCCAAGTAGTATAAGAATAAAATGGGAAAAAACAATTAAAGTTACTTACTGAAAACTAGATTTTCAACAATTAACACAAGTACGCACTCGTCACCTCACATACAAGGCATTTCAATTATCACAATACCAATCCTAAGGGGAAAGTCCCCCACACAAGGTTAGGCAAGCCACTTACCTCGAACCAGCTCAAAATCAATTCGAAACCACTCTTGCCACGAGTACTTGACTCCAAATGGCCCAAATCTATTCAATTCAATTGCATAATATAAATAACACTTCAAGTAACTGATTCTACAAATAAATGCTAAGCTAATACGCAAAATAAGGTAAAATGACCAAAACGCCCCTCGGGCCCATGTCTTGGAATCAGGTAAAAATTTTATTTTCAGAATCCTCATCCTCTCATGAGTTCATGCATACCAAAATTATCCAAATCCAAGGTCAAATTCCCAATCAAAATTCGAATTCTAGGTCTAAGAACTTTCTTCCAATGTTTCCCCAATTTTCACTTTCAATCCGAAATTAAATGAAAAAACTAACAATAGATTAATGGAATACAACTAGAAAGGGTTAAGGAATTGTTACCCACTGATTTTCTGACCAGTGAAACCGCATCTGCAGTCCTGGGACAGCACCTGCGATCCCGCTTCTACGAAGACCCTGTCGCATCTGTGACATTTCATTAAAGGGGGACTTTCGCACCTGCGACTGCTTTACCGCAGATGCGGTGCCGCTTCTGTGGTTCCCTTACCGCATCTGGGATCAATTGCCTTTTGCCTCAAACCGCTTAAGCAGTTGCTCGACCGCTTCTGCGGTCTCGCACTACGGTCCCCAAGCCGCAAGTGCGGTTATGATAGCAGTCTTGAAGCTTCATCTGTAACTCATAACTCCAAAAACTCTCAAAATACGCTTTCGATCAAAAAGTCTATCAAACCTCGTCCGAATGACCTAAAATTTTGCACACACGTCACATTCAACACTACAGAGCTACCCCAACTTACAAAATTCCATTCCGACCCTCGGATCAAAATCTCACTATCGAACCGAAAACTTCCAACCTCAACTTTCGGTATTTCAAGCCTAAATTAGTTACGGACCTCCAAAATACAATTCGAACACACCCCTAAGCCCGAAATCACCCAACGGAGCTAACGGAACCAACGAAATTCCATTCTGAGGCCGTCTTCATACTGTTCCAACTATGGTCAAATTTCCAAACTTAAGCTCTCATTTAGGGACTAATGGCCCCAAAACTCTCTTAAACTCCAAATAAACCCTCCCGGCAACTAACAATAGCAGAAACAAATACGGGGAAAGCAGTTAATAGGGGATCGGGGCGTAAATTCTTAAAATGACCCGTCGGGTCGTAACAGAATCGATCATATCCATTAATGTGCCGGTCCAACCTACTACCAACTTGTCCTAATTCTCTGTGTTCCTTCTGAATTGCCTTCAAATTGATACTTTTTCCTTGCTAGAACACTACTACCCTTAACCAAAACTTTCCCCACGAACTTTAGCATAGAACCACACCGCCCTAAGGCTCATAAGTCACTGATTCCCTCTTAAGTATCCCAAAAGTACCACAACCAAAATACATTACTCTAAAGAGACTTCCGACGAATCTAAAGCCATTACATTCACCTTCCTGATACTGATACATAGAATCCATAATGAGATAGAAATGTCATAAGTCTTGACACCATCCAATGAAAATCTCAGTTTCTAGGCAAATACACATCCTGAAGATTCCCAATTGTTACATATAAATCTTGAATCCATTAGAACCATTCTTGAGAGTCATTTACTTTGCTCAAATCTCAATTAAACTGATCAAACGGACCGAACGACATATGCCCCATTTGCACACCAACTCCCTAAGAAGTAATCCATACTTCTAAGCAACCGAATGAATCCCTACTCCATGCACACTACATCCTTTACGAACAATAACTCAATCATTCAATGTTTCCCCATATACCCACAAAACATAATAAAACCCGTATCCAGAAATTCCCTTACTCGTGTCATTCTCGATCTCAACCTCTGTAAGCCAAAAACTGATTCACCAATATACCTCAAACTGAAACAAATACAACACATAACCGTGCAATCAACCCGTCGATAACAAACTCCCCCACTTGGCGCAAAGCCAAGGAATAAAGAATCTGATAACTTATGATACTTATACTCTGTTGCTACCAAAATTCCGCACTAAAATTCAACTAAATCCTTCATAAGCTCATGTAACACAAACCACCTAATATCTCAAATCATTTGCAAATCTCGCATTCATCCTTGTAATAGTCAAGCCAACTCTCATAATTGATCCACACTTAAATTGCAACACATATAATGCACTGGTAAAAGAGAACTCGCTATAAACAATATAGGGATCACACAACCCCAAGGTACCCCGCAGGAGATAACCCACCCGCTTAGCCTCAAATCGACATCTTTCTATACCCTTCCACAGTCACAACTGTTATGCAATCACTTAATCTTCGTGATTCTTAACTCATCAACAAGACATGAGAATCTAATTCGTTCTACAATTAAACAACATGAAGGATCCCTCAACACACTCATAACTCGAGACTATACATCACATCAAGACGAAAATCAAGCACCCAATTTACATCTCAATCAAGCTCTTTTCGTCAAATCCAATCTATCTGAATACACCCACAGTCACATCATACTCATCATATAGCAATCTGACCATTCATCTAGTCGCAAATTCCACTAATAGGGACACTACCGGACATATAAATCCAAAAGCACGTGTTCACACAATCAACATCTCTGTGCTCAAGCTATAGTCAAATCTCGGCCTCAAGTCCTCCATACTGGCCCATCATCAGTATTCTGAAATCACATCTCACACCTCATCTCGGGAATCACAAGCCTTCGATGTATAGCTGATACTGAGCGCCCATGTGCACATATAAATGCGTGGAAGGAATTTAAAGAGTTATGCTTCAAGCTGAATCAATGTCGCACGATAAGGAAAAAAAGATGGGAAGTATATCCTAAATGCCCGGTAGCCTCTTGAAGAAAGGTATGGACGTCATCATACTGATCCGCAAGACTCTACTAGATACTTGCTTATAACTCATAGAACCTATGAACCTAGAGCTCTAATATCAAACTGTCACGACCCAAAATCCACTAGTCGTGATGGTACCTAACCCAACCCACTAGGTAAGACAACTAACAACTATCCTATTCCAATAATATTAATAAAACAATTAAACAAAGGAGTTATCTGATTCTTATACAATTCTTAGGGACTGGTAGTACAAATCATGAGCTTCTAGGAATAGAGTTTATACAGCTGATATGAAGTAAATACATCTTCTGTTTGAATAGTACATAAACAGAGTTTTATAATCTAAGGCTACCATGAACAAGAGGCAGTTACGACAGGGACGCAGGTACACCTTCGAATCCAGATCTCGCAATACACAGCAACATCGGCATCCAAAATCTGTATGCAATATGCAAAAAATGTAGTACGAGTACAACCGACCCCATGTACTCAATAAGTAACAAACCTAACATTATGTTGAAACTAGTGACGAGCTGGAACATAGGTCGAGTCCAACACAAATAACCGATAGCAGTTCATAACAGTGTAAAGCAAGTAAATAAAGAAGTAGCTCGGAGATAAAATGCTCAGCATATTCATAATTTTCCGAAACAGTTCCGCTTTTCAAGTATATATGTGAAAAATCCGAATCCTTTTTCGAAATCATCAAAAATATGAGTAAGTTTGAAAACTGTAACTTTTTCCCAAAAAACTTTTCATCGGGTAAATGTTTTATTTTCAGACAGCATGAGAAAAGTAGATATTTATGCCTACATGTCAAGATACAGGTAAAAATCATGAATGTCACCAAAACCGGGTAGCAAAAGGAATGCATCTCTATGCATGTATATCAGGTACGCATGTAAAATGCAATGCCTTTCAGTGATGAACTCATGTGCTCACACTCTCAGAGTACTCAACCTCACTATCTCGTATTATCTCTCACTGTGCTCAATACTCAACACATTCAATCACTCAACACTGTACAATACTCGTTGCGGCGTGCAACCCGATCCATATCTATATATGTGTATGTATATATATATTTCCATAAGGCTCGTTGCGGCGTGTAACCCGATCCATATACATATATATAGTCAACTGTGCTCCCTGGGGGGGGTGCAGACTCCGGAGGGGCTCCTTCAGCCCAAACGCTATATCGCTGCGGTGCGCAGGCCAATCCCAAAAGTTTAATCAATATCACATGTTGCGGCATGCAACCCGATCCTATAATATCACTCTCACTCAAGCCCTCGGCCTCACTCAGTCATCAATCTCTCTAGTCTCACTCACGGGCTCACAATGCCATGGAATTATCCCGACAACAATAATATGATGTATCAATAAACAATAACTTAGACTGAGATATGATATGAATGCATGAATATGACTGAGTACTAAATATCAATAAAATCAGTAAGATGACAGCAAAAAACGACCACTATGGGTCCTAACAATATCAGCATAAAGCATAAACTTGATATCTAGCATGATTGATAGCTCACTTACTTAATCACACAGTGAAAACACAAATAGCAACAAAATAGGGTCACTATTCAGTGCCTTGGAAACAATAGAGTCATAATTCACAAGGTGCACGCCCACACACCCGTCACCTAGCATGTGCATCACCTCAACATCACTCACATAATACATAATTCGGGGTTTCATACCCGCAACACTAAGTTTAGAATAGTTATTTATCTTAAACAAGGCAATTCCAGACGCCGAGCAGGTCCAAAGATGCTCCAAGAATGTCATCTCACGCGTAGCGATCTCCTAACTACTCAAAACTAGCCAATAACAACTCAAATACATTAGATAAAGCCCAAGGATACCATTACAAATGATAAAACATCGAATCCAAAATCAAATCCCAAATCCAGCCAAAAATACACCCAAGCCTGCACCTCGAAACCCGATAAAACTCACAAAATCCAACAACTCATTCGATTACGAGTCCAACTATACTAGTTTTACCCAATTCCGACTCCAATTCGATGTTCAAAACTCAAAAATTCATATTATGAAACTCTAGACCAAAACCCCCAATTTCACTTTAAAATTCATCAACCAATTGCCAAAAATGAAGATAGATTCATGGAATATAACCAAAACCGAGTAGATAACACTTACCCAATTCATATGGTGAAAATTGCTTCAAGAATCACCTCAATCCGAGCTCCATAGCTCCCAAAATGCAAAAATGGCCGAAACTCCTCGAAATAGAGTACTTTATAATCAATGGGCGAATCAATGAATCGCGATTGCAGAAGCAACCTCACGATCGCGAAGAAGGAAATGCACTCCCCCCTACCCCTGAGAATGCACTACGAAATCGCATACAAAGGACCGCGAACGTGAAGAAGAAGCAGACACTGCCCAACTTTGCCAAACAATCTACGTGTACGCTATGCTCAAATTGCAGCAGCCTACGCGATCGCGTCTGAAGACTCGCAAACGCGATGAAATATTTCTCCCAGCCTTTAAAATAACTCTGCGCGATCGTGATCCATACCTCGTGATCGCAATTAAAGAAACTAGATACTCAGTTTCTGCAGAACCAGCAATGCATAATGAAGGGAAAATAGACCGAGGCACGTCTGAAACTCACCCGAGCAACTCGGGACCCCATCCAAATATATCAACAAGTCCTATAACATAAAGCGGACCTACTCGAGGCCTCAAAAAACACATAACAACATCGAAACGACGAATCACACCTCAATTCGAAATCATAGAACTTTGAAACTTCAACTTCCACAACCGATGCCGAAACCTATCAAATCACGTCCGATTGATCTCAAATTTTTCACACAAGTCATATTTGACATTACGGACCTGATCCAACTTCCGGAATAGGAATACGGTCCTGATATCAAAAAGTCCTCTTGCGGTCAAACTTTCCAAAATTCCAACTTTCGCCATTTCAAACCAAATCCTACTACGGACCCCCAAATCATAATCCGGACGTGCTCCTAAGTCCAAAATCACCCAACGGAGCTAACAAAATCATCAGAAATCCAATCCGAGATCAAATACTAAAAAGTCAAAACTTGGTCAAACCTTTCAAATTTAAAGCTTCTAGCTGAGAATCATTCCTCCAAATCAATATCGAATAACCTGAAAGCCAAAACCGACGATTCATATAAGTCATAATACATCACACAGAGCTACTCATACCCTCAAACAACCGAGCAAGGTGCAAATGCTCAAAATAACCGGTCGGGTCGTTACATGTTTGATAATTATCTACTGATACATTAAATCTATAATTGAGTACTCTATCCGAGTTTGTTAAGAAGATCACATAGTTTTTATTCTACACAACGGAATCTTAAAGAGAACTAAAGGAACACTATTCTAAATGGCTATATACAAAGTCAACTACCATAAACTAAAATTTATTATCATATTTACTACGCTAAAGGGCAATGCATAACAATTAAGGGCACAACATAAAATTAAAGGGAACAAAACAATAATAAAGTCACATATTAATATAAGTACAATAATAAAATCATATATAACAATAATTATTCATAAAATAATAATATATCTTTTTACTAATTTTTTAGCACAAAAATAAATTAATCTGGATAAAAAATAGCAAATTAATTAAATCACAAAACGATTACAAAAAATATAGACCACAGTGAAAAACAACAAATAAGTATTTTATATACAAGAGTTTTACCAAAAAGTAAGTCGGAATACCTTGATTTTAAGTTTTTTAAAATGTAAAAAAATTGATGATTTGGGAGTTGAAACGAGCAACAGACGAGATCCACTACACAACAATGCCTTGGATCCGATGTTAGCTTGCTAAAATACGGAAAATACACAATATTTTGGGAATGAGTGGACTCTAATGAAGTTTTTTGGCTAAAAATGGGGGGGGGACTGTTTTTCTTGTTTCTGCTTCTATCTGGTCGGGAAGGAGACAAGCCCATTTTTTTATATAGGTATAGCGCATATATAAGAGGCACTATAATGTAGCACCTCCTGCATATGCGCTATACCTCCCGCCAATTTAAAGTTTAAATTTAGCGGATGTAAACCTTACGCTATACCTTGACGAACAAATGTGTCGTTAAGGTATAGCACAGTAAAATATCGCGTTATATATAAAATAGTACTCAAATATTTTTTCCACCTATTTTTATCGTTTGAGTCTAAAAATATTATACTTTGGTTCCGGACTCAAGAAAATGAGGGTAGTAGAGAAAAGAAATGTGCACGTGACAGCATCACTCTTCACATCTTTGTGAGTGACCTTTCAGTTGCACCGCATAATGCAAGGGTCGTCTTTCTCTCCCCGACGGCTATATCTCGTTTCCCCCATATGCGTCCCAAGTTCTCTTTCCTTCTGCTTCTCTTAGCACGCATTAGAACTTAGAAGATACTACTCTCTCTGTTTCAATTTATTTAAGTAGTATCGCTTAATTTTACCCGAAATTACAGAAAAAGACTTTGAAAATTTGTGATTTAAAATAAGTTCTAAATATTTAAACTGCTGTAAATTATTTTACCAAGAATAAAATAAAATTTGAAAGTCAATTTATTTCTAAAAATAAAAAAGTAACATTATTTTTAGACAAACTAAAAAAGAAAGTGTGACACATAAATTGGGATAAAGAATATGTTGCTTTATGGGAGTCCGACTCTTCAATCGAAAAAAAGACGGTCGTGTGCTAGTCGGCTGGGAAAACACAAGATTAACACGTCTTTCTTTATCTTTTTCATATCTGAATGTCTTTGTCGCCGCCTGTATGGTGGGGGCGGCTCCTCCTTTATGGCTAAACGGGAAACCCGACTCTACGAACCCGAGGAAAGGCTTAAGTAGGAAAATTTACTGAAGAAGTGAGGGAAATATTCTTAAAAGAGCTTCTTCGAAATTTCGTTATCTTTTTTAAGATAGAAAGCCGAATCACTTACAAAAAAATTTTCTTTCGGGATGTTCACAACGTCAAAACAAAAAGAAAGTTTTTAATGAATCGTCAATTTCTCACGATTGGGTGGGTGTAAAGTGTATTGAGGTTAAGGTACAATACCGAGCTCGAGATGTTAGAAGGTGCAAAATCACTGAGTGTAGGAGCTGCTATTGAAATTTATTTTATAGAAACAATTAATACTTCTATTTATTTTAGATTATATATAATACTCCTTCTGTTTCACTTTGTTTGACTCTATATTATTATTTTAGTTAAAAAGATTGACACATTCCTATATTTCTTTAATGGAAAGCTTTTATAGGCACACAAATACTATAACTTGTTTAAGACCATAAGTTTTAAAAAAATGTAGTTATACAAATTTTATGTGTATGTAAAATTATAAGTTTCATAAGTCTTCCTCTTTTTATTAAATTTTGTGTCAAGTTAAACTACGACAAATAAATTAATATACAGGCAGTAGCGTAGCCACCCTATGCCAAGGGTGGTCAAGCGCACATCTTTCGCCGAAAAATTATACTGCACATATAAGTTAAATACTAGGAGTACTTTATATGATTACGTATTATATTTTGAACACCCTTAACATAGTTGATTGAGGCAGTCCAGTGATTCAGGGTGTTCAAAGTGACGTGTTTTTTACGGATTCAAAGTTCTGCCCATTTATTTGCCAAAACTAAATGGAGACCACCATGTGTGCTCTATTTGATTCTTTTTCAATCAAAACAATACCCTAATAAAAATAACTCTTAAAACTTAAATCTGTGTACAAATAAATAATTAATCTTAAAAGCAATTTTTAACAAAAAGTTCTTCCTTAAATAAATTTTATAATTTAAAGTCAAGCTCTATAAAAATTTCTTCAATAAAGCTCTCTACAAACTACAAATCCTCTCGTCTCTCTTTTTTCTTTGGTTTTATGCTTATATTTATTAGTAAAATTTCTAATATTGTCTTTTTGTTATTTTAATTTTAATAAAAAGTTTTTTATTGTTTAGCTAAATCTTGCGTAGTTTGATCTACAATTTGATTATTTGATACACTATTCATCGACAAATAAATTATGAACTTATTTAAAGTTTGAACACCCTCAATAAAATTTATAAATTGGCGTACGCATTGAATGTGAAAAACGAATTCTTTTCTCTAACTCAAATTATATGGATTACCATATACCTATGTAGTAATAAGGTAGAATTATAGTAATTAGATTGCCATTTCAGTCCTATTACAAACTAAACATAAAAAAAATGTTTCTAATTAATTTAAAAGTGGAACGGGTTCAATCACTTTAATTTTCAATTTTTACCAGCTTTTTAAGGGAAAAAAAGGTGAAAACAAGAAAAGATTTCCTCTATAGCAAAGCAGTCTGACGCAGTAAACACAAAGGTCAAGCATTTAACAGAAATCAACCATTCATTTACGGTGTGTTTGGTATGAAGGAAAATATTTTCCGGAAGATTTTTCAATTTTCTCATATTTGGTTGGTTTAAATATTTTAGAAAATATTTTTCTTCAACTGGAGGAAAATGTTTTCTCTATCAATGGAAGAAGAAATATTTTCCAAAACTCTTTTTCAACCTTTCCCATCCTATTTTCCATCCCCACCCCCACCTCCACATGGGGACTTGGGGGAAGGAGGTGAGGAGAGTAGCACAAAAAAATATTTTTTACTCTCTAATCAAACAATAAAAAATATTTTTGGGAAAAAAAAATTCACTCACCAACCAAACAAAAAAAAATAAGTGATAAAATCACTCACTTTCCATGAAAACATTTTGCTTAGTACCAAATACACCCTTAAATGCTTTATAATTGAGATAACGGATGGAATCTTTATGTTGAAAAAGTAAAGCATGCTTCAAAATAGAAAGCATTTAGTTCCGACAATCAAAGCAAGCATTCACATTAAGGTGCACTCCTACAACCGAACAGGTTGTCTCCCATTATTAAACTTGTATTTATTAACTAAATTAATTAATCACTCATCCAATTTAGCTTTATCATTTGTTTTGTTATCTTAACTCCCTTTAGAAAAAGAAAAGTATAGCACAGAACGTGCATGGCTGGTCCACTGATCCTCTCTTTAACTTAACAAATTAGTATTAGCAGCTTAGCTCCATGCACGCACAGGTTGTATGTATTCCACTACATATTCTTTGCATCTCTCCTTTCAAATTTCTGTTTAATTTGGACATATCTAAATATCTTAATTAATTATAACCAAACTATTGGTTTCCTTAACCCATTATGCCAATAATTTTTTTTTTTTTTTTCATTATTCTCGTTGGAAGTTCTTTTAACTTTAATAAATCATGACGTCGGTAACATGCAGTCCTCTCTTAGTGCTAGAAATTGCCAACCCATATACAATGTATACACTATCGATTTTTATACAGAATAAGGTCTTGCATGCTAGCACTAATGCACATATTGTATATATGTACACGGATCAGAGGCAAATACAAAATTTAAATATGGTATATTTAATCTTAATGTGTTTTAGATTGAACTAGTTGTACATTAGAGATTGAATTCAAAATTTAATCGTGTTAAAAAATTTGTAGACTTGAGTCGAAGCAGCTAAATTCAGTTGAACTCGTATACATAAGCACGGATGTACTATTTGAATATAACACGTATTGAACACCCTTTGTCGGAATTTTTTCACTTCTTTCAAATTTAAATACCCTTGAGTAAATTTCTAGCTTCGCTACTGACTCCCCGAGTTTGACTCGAAAATACATATTTGTAGTAATTTTTTTTTTTGAAATATTTGCACTTATACTAAATTCATATACTACCTAGTATCACAAAAGAATTATAATATGGTGGACTCCAGAGACGGATGTAGTGTGTTAGTTATGAACCCATAACTTTCGATGCGGAGTAAAAATTTATGTGTAAAAATTCATGAAAATTGTAAAAATAATAGATTTGGACCCATAACTTTAAAAATATAATGAGTTCAATGTTAAAAATCTTAAAAGTTGAACCCATAGAGTTTAAATCCAGGATCCGCCTCTGGTGGACTCTGCTTTCACCGTTAGTGGCGGAGCCACCTTATAGGAAGGGGTGTCAAATGACACCTCTTCGCGGGAAAAATATACTATGTAGGTAGATAAAAAAATAAATTATATGTATATATACTATGTATTGACTCCCCTTAATTTCTTGGTATATTTATTTTTATATATTTTGACATCCCTTAACGAAAATTCTGGCTCTGCCACTGTTCACCGTTTTGGTTATAATTTTTGTGTATGTATTGTGTAAGACTAGATAAGAACAAATCATGTGATCCCAATTCCCAACTATGCTTGTTTGTTTCCATGAGTATTTAAGCTAGTTAGAACTACAAGATGCAATGTTGACTGTGAATTCAATGGACAAAATAACGAAAGCCCCACATCAACTCAAGAACGTAACCTCTTGTTATTTTAAGCAAACATGAATTGAAGGTACGATAAAATTAAAGTCATTCACTTTTATTTATCCTATATCAACATTCACAATCTCTATCAGAAAATTACACCGAAAAGGAGTATATATAATGTTTTTGAATTACCCCTTGGCCCGTGTTTTTTTTCAATCTCTTATTCAATGAATTCCTCATCCTCCGAGAAGTTTCTTCATTCTTCCGAAAACAATAGCTAGGTTTGTTGGGATTCTCTATAAATATTGCTAATGCATGTCAGATTCTCCAAAAATAAATTATACGGTAACATTTTTTTTTAAAAAAAAAACTTTCCAAATTAAGAGGATGTACAGCGTTTTTACACTCCGCCTTCAACATAACTCGAACTCAAAATCTAACGATCGTAGGTGGAGATGCTTTTATTAACTAATCAAGCCTTACTTATCGCGGCAGCATTTTGGATAACGATATTTCGTGAATAGAGAATTAGGATAAATCCAAACAGTGCACAAGGAAAAGTGCCCAGCAGCCAGAGTCACAAATTTTGTAAACGGTGGGACACCTGAGTTTGACACTGCAAATCACGTGCTTCTTCAGAAAACGACAAATCAAAGAATACCACTCCCACAATAGTTCTAGTCTTGAAAGTTGGGGATTTAAGAGTTTTGACATACCAACAAAACCATACAAATAGTGTTAATAAAATTCCAACCTTACCTTCTAAACTAGTTATTCAATTACAGTTTTAGTTATTTCGTTAATAATAACAACAAAAGCAATAACAATAATAAATTCATCCCACAAATAAAATTTGAAGAGAATAATATTTACGAAGTCTTAACCCTACCCTACCTTACGAAAGTAAAAAAGTTGTTTTTAATAAAAATAACAACAATAACAATAATAATACTCCTTCCGTTCACTTTTAGTTGTCCATAATTTGGACTTTTCACGATTTTTAAGAAACGATAAATGAAATATGTATTTTACTTTTCTACCAATAATAATGATAGCATTTTTAAAAGTATTGGGACATAATTTGGGAAATGAGTAGTTAATGATAAGGGTAAAACAGGAAAAAAGAAATTGTCTTTCTCTTGATTTAATATAGTGGATAAGTAAAAATAAAAATATATTTTTAATATAATGGATAAGTAAAAGTGAATGGAGGGAGTATAATATAGAAAAAAAAAATAAAAGAAGTTTCATTCTATATATTTCCTTTTATCTTGGAGTCTAGCTACCTTATTTATTCTTTAGCTGTTCTTCACCTTTTTACAAACTCTTATCCAATTATAGAAGAATGATTAAGGTTAATTTCCATAGCTCATTATCTTGTCATAGTAAATACGGAAACCACAAGGTTAAAGGTAACGTAGGCGATTAAGTGAGCGTTTGGACATAAGAATTGTAAAATTGCAAATAAAAAAAAAGTTTCAAGTCAAAATGTTGTTTGAAAATTAGAGTTGTATTTGAACATGAATATAATTTTGGATTATTTTTGAAGTTTTGTGAGTGATCTGAATGAAAATTTTGAAAAACTGTTTTTGGACTTTTTTCAAATTTTCGAAAAATTTCAAAATTCATCTTCAAGTAAAAATTAGAAATTTTATGGTCAAACATTAATTTTGAAAAAAAGTAAATAAAAAATCTCAAAGAATTAAAAAAATTCTTATGTCCAAACGGGCTTTAAATCAAGCAAATGAAATACTTAACGGTTATACATATTTACAGAAAACAAAAGAGAAGTATCCATTGTACTGAAAGAAATTCAATGATTAGCTTACTTTAATAATACCATTAGTTTTAATGGTGAATTATATTTAATTCAATGAATATAATTGTAGAGTTATAGAAGCTTCTTTAGCCGCCGTGTTGGCTGTTGCAGACATTCTCTACTTAAGGTATCATTATAGGGATCAGTTAACAATAGTTTTACTCTTAGGACGGTCGGAGGATTATTTATTAATACTATTCAGTACGTAATTAATATGACTACTCTTTATCTTTTTTTATTACAATAAGAAAACAAGCGCGTACTTCAAACGTGTCGTGTAGCCCGTGAATTGGGGGGAAAGTCACGTGATAAAAAATGTTTACTTACCGCATCTGTTCCGCCTCCCAATTCACGTGGCCAACTCATGTTGTAATTGGCTGGTCCCACTGAGTATACAAGATCTTTTTTTTTTTTTTCATTTTAATGTGTAACATAATATATTCCCCTCTTTTAGCTTTTCCTTTTTTTTTTTTTTTTTGCCTTTGAACTCGTATAGTTACTCCCCGTCCAAAAATGAATGATTTTTTTGAGGGTCAAATAAGTTATTTTCTTATTACTAATTTTTATGTATTTTTAAATATTTTATATTATTAGGCATTTTGATTTATAGTATTTTTGGTAAAATTTTTTAGATATATTAGTTTTATTTAAAGAAACTTAAAGATTCTATATACGATGATCAAAATAAAAAGTTTGAATCTCGAAATCTGAAATATATTATCATTTTAGGGACCTTGTTCCAAGCAACGTCGACAACACCTCATTGAATTTTTTATTGGATATGTATATCTAGTTAATTAGAACAATAAGCATATTGAATATAAACATAAATGACACTATCTGCCATTATAGTTATTTATTCATTTTTTCCTTCAAATATTAATACAATAACGATCAAGTAAGATTCCACAAGTGAAGTTTGTGGAGAGTAGAGGTGATAAAAGAGTTAAAAGAAATAATTAATTACCCATATTATCCGCTACAAAATAAGTTGTATAAAGAAATAGTTAAAAACCCATATTACACAAAAATTTGTACTTTAGAGGGTGAAGATTATGACATGTGATTGGGAGGTGGTCGACCAAAATAATGACATGATGGAATGGGATGGGACGGTTCCTGAAGGCTGAAGGGGGCCCAAAACAAGAGGCCCAGATTTGCGGGTACAATTAGGATTACGTGGGAGGCTACGTGACGCACGTGAGCTGTGAAAGTGACCAGCCGCTCACGTGCGCCCATTCCCTGCCGTTAACCTGCCAGTCTGCTTGCCGTCTTGTGTGCCGGTGGGGGCCATAGCTCCAAGGAAACGTCGTTAATAGGCGTTCCGTTAGTATAACGGCAATGGATTTGGTGAAGTCGTTATCGTTATGGTTTCTCTAAATAATAAAAACGTTAGTCAAACATTATTTATTTGATAGAGTAGTTTAACCTCTTATACTAGCAATTAATGCTTATAATACAAATTATTTATAAATAAATCAATTATATAAATAGTTTATAACGCATATAGCTTAAACTCGACGTAAAATTCAACCTTGCTCCTATGAGTTATGAATATAAAATAGTATGAAAAATAATAATCTGTCAAAGACCCAGCGTACTCTTTATCAATTAGTTCCTCATAATTTTAGTTGTTGCAAAATATGGGACTTAATATAATTTAATTATCTTATTTGATACAACATGCCATTGTCAAATCTCATATCGTTGAACTACCGGCCATTTTAAGATTTAATATTTGTTAAAAGGCAAAATACATAGTCATTACCCTTGCATCGAAATCTTTGTTACACACCTCTCTTTCACAAAAAACTTTTTACACACTTAACCTTTCAAAAGTGTGTATAAAACACACTACTTTTGACCAGATAGCACTTGCGTATTTACACCCAAAAAAGCACGTGAAACCCGTAAAAAAATCCATTATTTGTCTCACCTCCCCACAGGAACCCCTCCCCCTCCCTCTGGTCTTCTTCCTCACCACTCTCCCCCTCATTTTCTTCCCAAATAAAATTTTTGAAAGAACATATCAATTTTAGATCTAAAATTGAGCGAATTTTGTTGGTTTATTTGTCCAAATATTGAAAACTATTTATTTGTGATAGATTTAAAAGCTTTAACAGTAGTATTGAAAGTTTGGTGAAAAAGTCTAGAATCCACCATTGTTGGGGTATTGAAAATTTTGTGTTTTGGGTCTTGTTGAAAATTTATTTGTTGCTCGATTATTTTCGGCTAGTTGTTTAGATAATGTGGTTGAATTTTGGTGGTGTTGAAAACTTTCTCACAAACAACCATGGTGGTAGCAATCATGGTGCTTAAGATAAAAAAAAAATGAAAAGCTGAAGAAGATGTGGGTTTTAATTTTAATTTCTAATATTTTTTTTCCTTTTTAAAGTTGATGGCACGTGTCACTACTTTGTTAGGGCGTGACTTTCACGTTATTTGAAAAAATTGATCAAACACAAAAGTGGGGCGCCTTAGACACACTTTTGAACGGTTGAGTGTGTAAAAAGTTTTCCGTGAAAGAGAAATATGTAATAGGGATATCGTTACAAGGTTAATGGGTAAACTATGTATTTTGCCTTCCTAAAACAATCAACGTTATGTTCGTTGTAAATAATTTTTATTCAATATGATTTTCATATCCCAATTATCCGTGATATGCGATACTATTATGGAGCAGGAGAAGTATGGCAGTTTTCCCTAAATTTCAGCACAATGCAGACGTTGGAATGATATTTAAATACTAATTTCTTCTCTAAACATCTCAAAAGAAAAAACACACTAGAGAAGGAAAGAAGGAAACAATAATGCAGTAATTGTCCAAAACACCAAACGACAACAAAGGATAAAAACATTACAAAGCTAAAGAGGAAAAAAAAATCTTTTCTAATAGATCCTGTTTTACCAAAAAGTATTAAACCTTTTTGTAAACTAATTAAATAGGGAATACACGGTGGATTCTAGTTAAATATAATAACCACTAGATCTAATATTTAAATGTATTGATAATGTAGGACTGAATCCAGAAATACTGTATACCAACTACAAATACTCAATGATTGTTAATGAAAGTAGCAATAAAAGCGGGCAATAAATGTTGATAATGGCAATGAATATAATAAGAAGGAACTTATCACCCAAATGTTAGATGACTTGGATGATTCTCCTTCCTGACAACAGCGTGACTAATAAAAAATGAAGATGGATAAGGAATCTTTGGATCTTGTGAATAAAAAGTGTATATCCAACAATGTGATCAGTGGACAAGACAAGCTATTGTATATTCTTTGTAGTCAGCCCTTTACAATGTGCTCTTATCCAAAAAATGAAGATCCTCCTTTTGTTCTTTATCTCTTCCTATTTATAAGGTATATTCCTAGAAAACCCTAAAAAGTACAACAGAAAGAATATCCAATGGAATATTCCTTATTTCTATTCTTAAACTTATTCTAATGTTGCTTCCATGCTACCTTTACTTGACCTCAGAACTAATCCCTTTTAAGGCGACTCCTCGCCATTGTGTCGTGGCCGGCTCAATCCTCGACCTTGTTTGTTTGCAGTTATCAAGTCGTCCAAATTTTGACCAATATAGTTAGTCTTTCTGCTTGTTGAGGTCGTGATCTTGGACGTCCTCGATGAGCGGATCCATTCTGCAACCGTTTGGAAGAAATTTGGTCGTATTGATTGAATCGAATCAGCCGAGGTCGAAAAAATAGCGTGCCCAGCGGGGCTGCGGTTGGTGTGGCTAACGTGGGATGATGTCATGCCACGCGCATCATCATTACGCGTCTTCCCAATGCAGTGTTTGTGCTTCTGTCGCTTCGATTTTAGTGCCATTGACGATCCTCTGCCTCGATTCTGGTGTCACCCAACACTATAAATAGATGAGGGGCGCTTCAATTTAGAAAATTTTCATCATTTCTCATTTCGTATGCATATTGTCCTTCTTTGATCTTCTTCTCCGATCTCCACTTTCGATTTCTTGCAGCCTCTTCAATTCCAGTCCCTGATTTCTTTCCCGGTTGATATCTTCTTCTTCTGACTTTGTTGTACACATTTCACTACAGAAATATGTCAAAATCCCCTCATATTCACGATGGAGTCTCCGATGCCACTCCTTTATCGGTGGCTCTTCCTCCCGGCGGTGAGGAATTCATGGTTGAAGAGGAAGAAAGCTTCCCCACCATGGAAGAGGTGGTCCCCAAGAACCCTTTGGTTAGAAATGACTTCCCAAGGGAACCTGCTCCCGCTCCTACTCATGAGCTTTTTGAGACGGGGCCGCCTCAAATAGCCGACCTCCGATCTAAATATCGCATTCCTTCTCACGTCGAAATTATTCTGGTGGGAGGCGACATAGTACAAGTTCATCGACCCAGATATTGTGCTTTCTACGTTTATCCGTTCTTAGTTGGTTATTCTCTTCCTCCTCCCCCATTAGCGGAGGAGTTTTTCCGCTTTTACAACGTCTTCCCGACGCAAATCTCCCCTTATTTGTACAAAGTTTTTCTGATGCTGGCGAAGTACGCAGAGTTGGCCGGCTGTGAGGTCAATATTCGCCATCTGCTGCATCTATTCTTGCCCAGCTTTTATAGAGGCACATTGATACATCTGCGACATCGTGGGATCAAAGGGTTGGTGGCCGGAATGGAGATAAAGCAAACCGATGGTTCTAGCATAAATATTTCTTCATCAAGACCGAGCATCTGGTGGCGAATCCGACTGGGTTTCCCGAGTAATGGAACTATAATCATAAGTACCTTGTCATATGTTCGTTATTTTCTTTCTTCTTTCATTTTCGACTCACTCACGGTTTCCTTGTTCTCAGCTGAGAGGCATGCACCTTCTCCCATCTTTGATATTGAAGATTGGGTGGCTCGCGTGTTGCCCCACACCATGGGAATTCATGACTAGGCGTCCTTTCACAAGTGCTTTGGACCCAAGACTTTATCCGGTAAGTGTTATTTCTCCCTTCCAACTTATTGCCTTTTGATGCGACCGTCCTTTGGTGCTAGGTCGGTGAGTTTCCAAAAAGGCGAGGGCTCCGGTCCCTGCATTTCACCAAGCCATCACATTATCTAGAATGCAATTTGCTTTAGCTGAGTCTGCTCGAGGAGGTCGGACCCAGGTTCCACCATTGAGGGACTCTGCCCCTCAAATTGTTGCCCTGCCGGATGAGATCTCTTCTCAACCTATTTTTCATCTTATGGATGAGTCATCTCACAGAGAGGAGGCATCGCCGAGGAAAAGACGAAGGGTGGAGACCGAGAAGGCCATTGTCGCTGATGTTGAGCCAAAGAGATTCATTGCTTTGGAAGCAGAATCAGTGCTTACACCAAACGTCGAGGCCGTTTCTACGGCGGGTGTCGTCATGGAGAGGAGGCCCTCTGAGGTTGAGGGGGTTCGTGGTAGCGGAGAGCTTACACGGGCCGCTGAAAGTGGCTCATCATCAGCGACCGGGGAAGGTAGATCTGTCCCTACGGGGGGACGACGACTCTGGCTCGGACGTTGACCCTGAGGAGATACGAACCTTCATAGAGAGGACTACTCGTGTGGAGATAAAGACGGAGGGTCCTAACCAGCATATAGTCATTCTTGTGGACTACGACCCTTTGGCCAACTCAAAATGGGCGGTGTCGACCTTCGCTCCCTTGTGCACGTATTCCAAGAATAGGACGCTACATACACTAAAAGATGCAGACTTGTCGTTGGGTATATCTGGCATGGACCTACGAGTAAGTTTGCTTTTCCTGTGTTAGGTTAGTTTCGTACGTGTATCTTTCTTACACTGACCTTTTTTTTTTTTTTGTATGTCAGACCCTTATTATGGAGATTGAGCGTAAAATGCGGGAGGAGCGGAGGACGGCCATTTTTAAGAAGATGACCTCCAAGTACCGAGAGTACCGAACCAAGCACCGAACGCTAGCCAATTTTCTCAGCCAGGATAGCCAGTTTCAGTCGCTCCATGATGGGCTCTATCAGAGGGAGGAGGAGCTGAAGAAGAAGGACGAAGAGCTGAGGGAGAGGGACGAGGAACTTATGAGGGCCATCAGCAGGTGCAGCATGCTTGAGGCAGCGCTAAAGGCCAAAGAGGACGAGCTCGAGACGAGCAAAGGAGTGACGGCCGAGAACACTAATTTTCAAGCACAGGTGGCTTCTTTAATAGTTAAACTCCAACAGAGGGAGGCAAGGACCGTTGATTTGAGGAATGAATTGAGTGCTAAGATCGAAGAGTTGGTTCGAGCTGAGAAAGTCAAAATGGCCATTGCGGCTGAGGTGGCGGCCCTAGTGACGCCCTTCGTATTTTGCAGGTCCGAGTAGGCTAACGAGGCGGAGACGTCGGCGCTCAAGGTGGAGAGGTTGGAAGAACGGATACAGGGTTTAGAGGCAAAGTTGTCCGAGTTAAATGAGCAAGTCGTTGTCTTAAGAGACGAGGAGACACGACGGCAGGCAAGCCATCTACATCTCACACTTCTACCGATCCTGGTATGCTGTGGGAGTTGTATGAGATGTGGGTCCATACCGAGGCTCAACTTGACATGTACATGTCTTTGAAGGCTGCCGGGAAAGTTTTCGAGGCATAGCTTGAGGGCGTCCGTATCAAGGCACGGCAGCCCGTGAAGCTTATGGTTACGACCCTGGTACACCTGGCGGGGATGAGGATGACAACACTGCGGATGGGCTTGCTTTTGATCCTTGGTATGATGATGAGTATGTTGATGGGGATGATGTGGCATGAAGCTTTTGTACTTAGTTTTTTTTTGCTTTGCTATTTTTGTGAGGGCGTCCTCGAGCCCTTTGTAAAAAGTATTGTAATCTGACAATTGAAATGGAACAATTGCCTTTTTTTCTTATGTATTTTCGGATTCCCGATTGTATGTGATGTTGATTTTGGCAGAGTCAAACATAGACCGACTTGAGGCCAAATATTAATTAACTCGAACAAGGTCGAGGTTTGATGAGATTGAAAATCAAATAATTCGAGCGAGGTCGAATGTAAAGTAATTCGAGCAAGTCAGATGTAAAGTAATTCAAGCGACTCGAATGTAAAGTAATTCGAGCGAGGTCGAATGTCGAGTAATTGAGCGAGTCGAATGTAAAGTAATTCGAGCAAAGTCGAATGTAAAATAATTCTAGCAAGGTCGAATGTAAGATAATTCGAGTGAGTCGAATGTAAAGTAATTCGAGCGAAGTCGAATGTAAAGTAATTCGAGCGAAGTCGAATGTAAAATAATTCGAGCGAGGCCGAATGTAAGATAATTCGAGCAGGTTGAATGTAAAGTAATATGAGCAAAGTCAAATGTAAAATAATTCAAGCGAGTTCGAATGTCGAGTAATTCGAGCGAGTCAAATGTAAAGTAATTCGAGCGAGGTCGAAGTAAAATGTAAGATGACTTGGTGGAATTGTGCAAAGATGTTGCATGTTGCTTTGTTTATTTCATTCATTGGAGAGTATTACATGTCTCTGTTTGTTCCATGTATACATTTGAGAAGTTCCAGTCTACCTAGTACCTTTATCGTTCAACCTGGAGAAGTAGTCGACAGGCAGAGCAATGAATTACACTTGAACTTTGAGACGTCCCCTTTGTCGCCTCATTAAAAAACTCCCCGAGAAAACCCAATTGGGATAAAACCCAGGTGAGGGAAAAAGAGTACGACTTGGAGGGCGTCCCTTCTCAAAAGTTGAAGTATTTGAGGTGAGCAACGTTCCAATTGTTTGATAGTAGTTTTCCCTCCATTGTTTCTAGTTGGAATGATCCTTTGTTTGCTGCTGCCGTGATTTTGTATGGTCCGTCCCAATTGGTTCCTAGTTTACCTTCTCTTGGGTCTTTGCTCGCCTGTGTTTTGGCTTTGAGTACATAGTCCCCGACTTTGAGTAGTCGTACTTTTGCCTTTTTGTTGTAATAATGTTCTACTTGCTGTTTTGAGCTATCATTCTTATGCAAGCCATGTCTCTTCACTCCTCCGCTTCGTCGAGGTCTTGTTTTCTATTTTCGTCATTGTTTGGTCCACTCTCATTGGAGTATCCCAGACTTGGTTCCCCGACCTCGACTGGTATCATTGCGTCAGTCCCATAGACTAGTGAATATGTTGTTTCTCTTGTTTCTCTTGTGCTTGTTTTTGGCGTGGTGTTGTATGCCCATAGCACTTCCGTAGTAGTTCCGGCCATTGTCCCTTGGTGTCTTCGAGTTTCTTATTCATGATATTTAGTATTGTTTTATTGGAGGATTTGGCTTGGCCGTTCCTGCAGGGTGATATGGCATGGAGAGTATTCACTTGATGTGCCATTTCTCGAAGAAATCGGATTTCTTTGGGGATGCCGAAGCGGCATATGATGTTCTTCCATATGAATGTGATAACTTATTGTTTGCGTATTTGGGCGAATGCACCTGCTTCTACCTACTTGGAAAAATAGTCAGTTAAAACCAAAAGAAATCGTATATTACCTCGTCCTGCTGGAAGGTGTCCGACGATGTCCATCCCCCATTTGATGAACGACCATGGCGATGTGACCGAGTGGAGGTGCTCGCCCGCTTGGTGTATCAAGGAGCGTATTTCTGGCACTGCTCGCACTTCTTGACAAAGTCGGCGGCTTCCTTCTTTATGTTGGGTCAATAATAGCCTGCTTGTATTAGGCATCTGACGAGGGCTAGGTTGCCGGTATGGGCACCACAGTGGCCTTTGTGTACTTCCTCAAGGACGCGTCTTGTTTGGTTTGGCCCTAGGCATTTATTTTGTATAGGTCGTGGTTTATGATGTTGTATCTAGCCGCATGCATTCGAAGCTTTTTGGCTTTATTTTTGTCTGATAGGAGTATTCCCTCCAGCAAATATGTTATAACACGGTTGCACTAGTCCCAAGTTAAATTTACATAGTGTACCTCAAGTTGGTCTATTGACGAGTGGAGGAGGGTAACTACATTTTCTTTTCTAATGTTTTTGGTGGCTGCTGCTAACTTGGCGAGGCCATCTGCCTCGATGTTTTGTGCTCGAGGTATCTGGTCGAGGTTACATTCGTCGAATTCCGGCAGTAGTTTATGAATTTCTGCCTGGTACTTTTGTAGCCTTTGCTCTTTGATTTGGAAGGTCCCTATGACTTGGTTGACAACGAGTTGTGAATCGCATCGGAGGACGACTCGTCGTGCTCCGTACTTGAGAGCTAGCTTTAGTCCAGCAACCACAGCCTCGTACTTGGCCTCATTGTTAGTCATATTGGGGCACCATATGGACTGGCAGATGACTTCACCTGTTGGGACCTCGAGTACGAGTTCCAGTCCAGATCCTAACGCGTTGGAAGTGCCATCGGTGTATAGGACCCATAGGTCGGGTAACCTAGGAGAGGTATGAGAAGTTTCTTGCTCGACCTCAGGCATTATTTTGGTACTGAAATCGACGACGAAGTCGGCCAGTACCTGCGATTTTATTGTTGTTCGCGGCTGATATATTATATCGTACTCGCTTAATTCTATGGCCTACTTGGCCAATCTCCCTGACAACTCGAGTTTATGTAGGATGCTCCTTAGGGGGGAAGGTTGTGACCACCGATATGGGGTGGTATTGAAAATAGGGTCTAAGCTTTCGTGAAGCTATGACCAATGCCAAGGCCAACTTTTCGAGGTAGGGGTACCTTGTTTCAGTGTCGATCAGGGTTTTGCTAATGTAATAGATTGGAGATTGCGTACCTTTGTTTTCACGGACCAATACTGCACTTACTGCAACCTCTAATACGACCAAGTATATCAGGAGACGTTTGTCGGGTTCTACTTTGGCGAGTAGCAGGGTCTAAGCTTTTGTGAAGCTATGACCAATGCCAAGGCCAACTTTTCGAGGTAGGGGTACCTTGTTTCTGTGTCGATCAGGGTTTTGCTAATGTAATAGATTGGAGATTGCGTACCTTTATTTTCACGGACCAGTACTGCACTTACTGCGACCTATAATACGACTAAGTATATCAGGAGACTCTTTCCAGGTTCTGCTTTAACGAGTAGCGGGAGCGAGGACAAATATGCCTTTAGTTCTCTTAAGGCCTCGATGCATTCTGAATTCCACTGGAGTCCGTTGTCCTTTTTAAGTACGTAGAAAAATTTGTGGCATCTATCAGAGGATCGTGAGATAAACCTCGACAGGGCAACTATATGGTCTATCAGTTTTTGTACATGTTTCTTACAGGTCAATACTTTGGGTATTCCCTAGATGGCTTTGATCTGCTGGGGGTTGACCTCGATGCCTTTTTGTGACACCAGAAAGCCGAAGAAGTTGCCCGAGGTTACGCCGAAAGCACACTTTTTGGGGTTCAACTTCATACCATATCACCTTAGTATATCGAAGGCTTCCTTTAGGTGGTCGACGTGGTCTTCCTTCCTTTTTGATTTGACTAACATATCATCTATGTAAACTTCAATTGTTTTACCGAGTTGGTCCTTGAACATCTTGGTGACCAGCCTTTGATAAGTTGCCCTTGCGTTCTTCAACTCGAATGGCATGACTCTGTAGCAGTACGTCCCCTGATGGGTGATGAAAGTGTTCTTTTCTTGGTCTTCCTCCACCATGAGGATTTGGTTGTAACCTGAGTAGGCGTCCTAGAAGCTTAGAAACTCGTGCCTTGTCGTTGCGTTGATGAGTTGATCGATGTGAGGCAACTGAAAGGAGTCTTTCGGGCAGGTCTTGTTTAGGTCCGTGAAATCTACGCGCACCCGCCACTTTCTATTTTTCTTTTTTACCATGACCACGTTGGCGACCTATTGGGGGTATTTCGACTCTCGAATGGAGCCGTTAGCGAGTAGTTTATCCACCTCATCACTGACAGCCTCATTTATTGTGATGTTGAATTTTCTTCTTACTTGTCGTACAGGCAGGTAGAGTGGGTCGACGTTTAACTTGTCTGTGGCAATGTCTTTCGGGATACCTGGCATATCTGCGTGGGATAAAGCAAACAGATCGGCGTTGTCAATTAAAAACTTAAGAAATTTACCTGATTCTGATAGCTTATGGTCGATGTAAGCCTTTTTGATGTGGTTGATATTGTCTATATGGACGGGGTCGAGGTCTTCTACTATTGAAGTTGTGGCTTCCATGATGTTGGAATCCTTGATGACGTCTTTTTGTTCGCCGAGTTCGGGCCCCGACATTAGTAATTGCTATGCTCTCGAGTTTATTCCCTTTAACTGTTGAGTGTATGTATAATCTTGGGCGATGCGGTAGCATTCTTGGGCTGTGCGTTGTTCTCCTTGGATGCTGAATATCTCACACGGAGTAGGAAACTTGATTACCTGATATAAGCTGGACGGGATGGCCCTCATGGCGTGTATCTAGGGTCGCCCTATGATGGCGTTGTAAGTTGTGTCCTAGTTTATGACATGAAATGTTATTTCTAGGGTGACGCCCCCGACCTGAGGTTCGCTCAACTACATTGTTAGAACTTATTAGCATTATGCAGTGTGGTACTATCTTGTCCTCGAGCCTCATTTGTGCGAGAACTCGAGGGTGAATAATACATGTGCCGCTCTCGTCATCTACCATTATTCTTTTTACATCAGTATCTGAAATACGTAATGTAATGACAAGAGCGTCGAAGTGAGGAAGGGTCAAACCGTGGGTATCTGACTTATCGAAGATGGTACTATCTTTGAGTTCATCATATCATTCATGGATGATCAACTGCTTTAGTTTATGTGTGGTGGTAAACTTCACGTGATTGATTGTTGTTTCGTCGCCTCCGCCGATGACCATTTGGATGGTGCGGACGGGGGAGGGTGTCTTTGGAGGGCCTTGGTTTTGCTCTCGTCCGTGGCCGAAGTTGGTTCTTCCTCGGTTGCTCATCAGCTCCCTTAGGTGTACTTGGTGAAACATGTTCACCACTTCTTGTCGTAGGTCTATGCAGTCTTCGGTCTTGTGACCCCGCTCCTGATGAAACTCATGGAGGGCGTTCGACTTTCTAGTACTTGGGTCGGATTTCATCTTTTGTGGCCACTTCACCTTCGAGCCGAGCTTCTCTAATGCATACACTATTTCTGAAGGGGAAACACAAAATTGTGAGCAGATAAGAGCAGAGGCATACCTCTTTCGTTTTGCTGAATCCCTGTATGTGGCCTGGGCGGCCCTTCAAAATGGAGATGAGGGGGTGGGTTGGCCATTCTGACATATGGTTGGTGCCTGTCCCGGTTGGGGAGTGGGTCTGAATGGTCTCCTCAGCCGTCATTACAACGGTCTTTCCTCGACTCCGTTTGAACGGACGTAAGCCGTTGGGTTGGAGCGTTGAGGTTATCCTCGTCTGCTCTCATCCCGGCGCAATAAGCGTTGTGAATTTATTCCCAAGTGGTGGGAGGGTATTTCATAAGTTTGTTTAACAACTTTATGGTCGCCCTTGACCCATTCATGTTCAACCCATTTTGGAAAGCTTCCACTGCCATCCCTTCTGATACGTTTGGCAAGCTCATTCTTACTCTATAGACTCTGGCGAGGAAGTCCCTAAGTCCCTCGCCAGGCGATTGTCTTACAGTGAATATATCATTCACCCTGGCCTCCACTTTCTTAGCCCCAGCATGGGCGGTGACGAACTTGTCGGCCATTTCTTCGAACGTTGTTATTGATCGTGCTGATAATTGTGAGTACCATGTTAAGGCTCCCCCTGTTAGGGTTTCGCCAAACTTCTTCAGCAACACTGATGGTACCTGCTCTTTTGAGAGGTCACTGCCTTTCACTGTTGTGACTTAATGAATGATGTGATCTTCGGGGTCTGTTGTGCCATCGTATATCTTCAAATATATTGACATTTTGGAGGTCTTGGGTATGGCATGTGAGGCTGCCTCCTCGTTGTACGATTGTTCAACGAACCGGCCAATGTCCCGTTTTTGTAGCAGTTTCGAGGTGCTCGGTATTTTATTAACCCTTTCTTGATGCTCCCTCATTTGGTAGTGGAGCGTTTTATTCTCGTTCTCCATTTCTTCCATTTTCTTCAAAATGGTCGCAAGTGCGTCATTACCTTCATCAACAGCAGTGTGAGTGCTACCTATTGGGAGAGGAGCGGGAACGGGTTGCTCGTTGGCGGTTGTTGTGGCATCCGCTCATGCGGCGCTTCTACTCGCCCCTTGAATGGGTCTGACGAGTATGTTGTTTAGAGTACTTATCAACCACATCTCCAATAGTCTTTTTACTGCTGGTGGTGCTTTCTCAGTTGTGGACGTGGAGGCTCCCCTTTCGCGTGAAGCGGTTACACTTCCATGAGAGGGAGGTGAGTCGCTCCACCTAGGTGTAGCACTCGGCGTCACATTCTCCTCGTCTTCTCTGTCAACCTCGTTGATGGTGTTCAAGTGGTTGGCAGTGACGTCCACCACTGCTTTCAATCTTTCATCTCCTTTTCCTGCCATTGTTAGTTTGTGCAAACGAGAAAAAGATGGATGTTGTCGTTTTTTTTTATCTAGAAGAAACTAAAACTTTAACTAGAACCTCCCCTCAGACGGCGCCAAATTGGTTTATGAAAAAGTATTAAACCTTTTTGTAAACTAATTAAATAGGAAATAGAAGGTGAATTTTAGTTAAATATAATAACCACTAGATCTAATATTTAGATGTATTGATGATGTAGGACTGAATCCGAAAATACTATATACCAACTACAAATACTCAATGATTGTTAATGAATATAGCAATAAAAGCAGGCAATAAATGTTGATAATGCAATGAATGTAATAAGAAGGAATTTATCACCTAATTGTTAGATGACTTAGATGATTCTCCTTCCTGACAATAACGTGAGTAATAGAAAATGAAGATGGACAAGGGATCTTTCGATCTTGTGAATAAAAAGTGTATATCCAACATGTGATCAGTGGACAAGAAAAGTTTTTGTATATTCTTTGTAGTCAACCCTTTACAATGTGCTCTTATCCGAAAAATAAAGATATCCCTTTTGTTCTTTATCTCTTCCTATTTATAAGGAATATTCCTAAGAAACCTTAGAAAGTACAACAGAAAGAATATTCAATAGAATATTCCTTCTTTCTATTCTTAAACTTATTCTATCGTTGCTTCCTTGCTCTCTTTACTTAACCTCGACACTAATCCCTCTTAAGATGACTCCTCGCCATTGTGTCGTAGTCTGCTCAATCCTCGATCTTGTTTGTTTGCAGTTATCAAGTCGTCCAAATTTTGACCAATACAATCTCAAGTAAACACATTACTAGAATATTGATGGCTAGAAGTTGAAGAAGACTAAACACAAATCATAAATTAAAATTAAAATTTTATATTGTACGACTGAAAATACTCTTTGCTCCAACTTCCAAGTAAACTACTATTACCTATGTTTATTTTTCATAAGTTAAACTCAATTACGCAAGACATTTATTTAACTTACAAGACGTTATATTTTATTATAGCCAAATAGATGGGTTTCCTACCATGTTAAAATCAAAGAAAAATGACATTGTATAGCCACTATAAAAATAATAGTAAAAAAAAGTATAAAATTTGTGTGTGTATATATATATATATATAACACATATTCTGTATGTTATATACGAAAATTATACAAATTTATATATTTTTTTCGGCTAACAAATATAAATAGTTTCTGGCGCGGACTAGAAGTGATAATACCCCTAAAATCAAATTGTCACTTAACATCTGCAATTGGAAAATAACCACTGTCCTAGAATTTTACTTGCGCTATTTTTCAGAGACAATTGCTATTTTCAAAGACAGAACCAAAAGTGGCCATTAGCACTATGTCTACACTGCTAACTGTGAAGTCCACATCAAGAGTCCACTAACCAGCCTAACCTAAAAAACTTGTGCGCTTCAGTTTAATGGGTACACTCGAGAGAAACCGATTCTGTATGTTTTAATTTGTGTCACACTAAACTGAGAGAAAATAAAATAAGAATTGACAGAGGTACGACCTGACAAAGGAAATTAGCGCTCTATCCTATAATATGATAAAACGTAACATAACAACTAATCCTTCTGTTTACCTTGAAAATGGTATTAACAATTATATTTAATTTTGTGGTTCTAAAAATATGTGATTTATTTCAATACTAGTTGTTAGGCAATAGATGCTAAGAGTAAGTGAAGAGAATAAGATATGCAAACCAATGTTGTCGCAAGATTGGGCCTCGAGGTCCAGTTAAGGCACTTAGTAATGAACAATTGACGAAGAAACAATAATATCGAAGGCCTCGAAGATAGCGTTTTGCGGTTAATAATGGGCAATAAATGAAGAACAATAGATGAACAATAAATGAACAAGTGATAAATCTGTAGAGTAATTGTTGAGCACGTTTAGGCAAGAAAAGCAGAGAATGTTTAATTGTATTCAATATTCATGAGTTACAAAATGACCAGTGTCTCCTTTATATAGGAGGGGGAATCCCAACATAGTACAAGTCTAATCATGATAGAGAAATGCTATAGGTACAGCTGTGTAATAGACTTGTACGGGCTTGTACTATCTTGGCAGACTTATCAGCTCTAACCACGCGTCCTTGGGAGTTTTCCCGCCTTTCCATGACGGTCATCGATTTTATACTACCTCGAGGTAGGCCGCGATGAACCTTCGACATGCTTTCTCGAGGTATGCATTTCGGGGTCGAACTTCAGTTTTTACTCCGAGCCCTTCGAGATTGGGCTTGACATGCCATAGAGGCCTTGATATCGGGGCCCCGGTATCGACCGCACACAGTGTCAGTGGTGTTGTAGCCTATATCACCCCTAGAGCAGAAGAGAGGGAAGTGTAATTGTGTTATAAACTACTGATCGTCGCTATTTAGTTGTTTGGCCTTGTAAAAAATAAATTACCAATTCTCAGCTGTTGTCGAGCAGTATAGTATTCACCACATTCTTCACAAACAAAAAGAAACATTCTCGGCAAGAATTAGGCATTAGAGTAGATCTCCTGAGGTTTCTAACTTCCTCGGCGTGGACACATACACATTCTGGAAGGGAAGAAATGCCAGGTCTTCGATGCTCCAAACCGCACGCAGCTAAGATGGAGTGAGTGGCTAGTCTTGCAACTTGCTTAAATGTACCAACTTCTGCACAGATGAAAGTCGATTAAAATCATATCAGGACTCAAAAAAAATAGAATATCAAGCAGTACAAACTTCCTTTGATCTTACAGATTACAAAGACTGATCAAGTGCTAATAATGACCAAAGTATAAAAGACAAACACATTTACAGATTTACTTACTGTGAATGAATTCCATACCCATTAGCACACATTGAAGGTATTGCATGGAGTCCCATTTGTTTTATATACGTAATTATACAAGAAGAAGAAAGAATAGCAAACTCAGACCCGATGCATCATACCACAATGTAGTTATTTACCATATAAATGCAATGAAGTTATGCATGCATAAGCAAACTACAGGTCAAAGTAAAAGGCATACCGAGCTTTTTATCTCTGCATAGAATTTTTAGGTTGAGCTTCACATGAGACTGGATCTCAGTCTTGGCATCACATTCCACCTGACCTCTGTTCTTAATGACAGTCTTTTCGTCCTTGAGTTTCTCTTGAGGAGGATTCACAATGCTACTCGAGGAAGAACAGTTCTTTTTGTCATCACCTACAGTGGTAGAAATTGATGTCGACCTGACAGAAGAAATCAAGTGTGTGGACCCAGCACACAACTTATTCTTCTGCGGTAGTCCATTGGTCGCGTGACAGATATCTGGCTGAACTGAAGTCTGAGAGTCCTTTGAAGATACAAGTTCACTATATGATGGTCCACATGCTATTGAAAAACCTATATCTACACCTGAAGAACCTTCTAATTCACTGTCCAGTTTAAAAGCATGATTCTGGAATTGACTACCTGGTCCAATATTTTGAATATATGCGCGCTGCTGCTGTTCGATCTTTAGTGAGCCAGACCTTGAGCTTGATTCACCAGCTTTTTTGCAGCTAGTATTCTTCTTAACAGCATGTTTTGAGGCCTGAAGGAAACTTTTATTCCTGTCACGACCTTGCTCTATTGCCTTGGCCATATTCATCATTTTCCACGCCTTCTCCACCTCTATTGAACCTTTACTGTCCAGTTTATTTTGATCAAGAGACTGTGATGTCATTGGTTGGCTCGAGCAAGATACTAAAGGCCGTTCACCAGAACAGCTGCCCCGCACTGGTTTTTGTTTGGCAATATTAGCATTACTCATTTTGCTAGAAGAGAATGTCAAGGATCCACTTCGAAAACCATTCCAATGTTCACGCAATGTGCGAATCTTATCATGGACATTGCGGCAATGCCCCAGTGTTCTGGCATTGAACTTAGTGGCATGTCTTGAAACACCATTTTGTCTTAGCGAGCCTAACCCAATCGAGCTGCTTTGAGAAGTACTTTGCTTTCCAGTATCAGTACGAGATGAATTGTCTGTAGCATCCAAGGAAGCAGTTGGAGTGTATGACTCTCGTACAATTTCACATATAGATACGTGTCTTGCTGGTTCTGCTAAATCATGGTCACCGAAACTAGCTTGAGTATCACAATCAGTTTTTATCTCACCGTGAGCCTGTTCAGCCTTCAGAAGTGAGCAGTCTGCGCAAAACCAATCACCCTCGGGTACAGTAGCACCAAGGCCAACACAGTAAGTATGATAAGCAGCGTCACAAAGGTCGCACAACAGCAGGAGACTGTCATCGGCCGTGCTATGGCACACGTTACATTGCACTTTGTCGTATAGATCCTGCGGTCCAGTTGTTGCATTTCCAAGGTAATGGTAAACCTGCATAAGCAATTTCACCAGTAATACATGAGAGGCAGTCAAGAGATTATACCTAGTCTAGTCTAGGTACCATAAACCATGTGAATTTTTAAAAATATATACAATGAAAAAACGTATGAACCACAGAAAACTGGAAACAAAAACAGAGTCTTCCCATCCAAACTTTTGAAGCACTTTTTTTTTTATAACCGAGAAATCACAGAAGGCCAATCGCCCCTCCACCCTTCTCCACTTAAATACTAGGCTTTAAGATAGACAAGAGTAATGGTTTTATCATTCAGAGTGCATTCAGGCGTTTGATATTGTATTGATTGACGAGACGCGAGATGGTGTGAACGCGCAATTAGAGGTATGAAGGCAGACCCTGGAATCTAAAGGTTTCAAGTTGAGCAGGACCAAGACAGAATACTTGGAGTGTAAGTTCAGTGGCGAGACTCAAGGAGAGGAAGGGGAAGTGAGGCTGGACTCGCAGGTCATCCCTAGGAGAGGGAGTTTTAGGTACCTTGGGTCCAGTGTTTTTGAGAGCGAGAAGCGTAACTTCAAAAGCGAAGCGCACGCTTCATTGAAGTGAAGCGCAATTCGAACTTTGGGACATTTTTAAATCCCTATTAAGATATAAGAAAATACATAATCATAATGTAAACCTTGCAAAGACACAATATAAATAATCAAAATACATATATATAATAATTAATTTTATAAACTGAAATACACATTAAAAAAATCAAATAAACTGAAAATATAACATATATATATAGATATATATAATTAATTTTATAAACTGAAATACATATATATATATAATTAATTTTATAAACTAAAATACATATTAAAATTAATAAATAAGAAGAATAAAACGAGTGGGGGGAAAAAAACCAGCGCCTACCCTAGCTGTGCAGACGACTGGACGAGAAAAACTAAAAAAGAGAAGAGAAAAGGAGGAGAAAAAGAAGAAGATGATGAAGAAGAAAGAAGAATAAAAGAAGAAATTACCTAGCTGGATCCCTAGCTGGCTGCTGCTGCTAACGTTGGGAAGAAGAGAAAGAATGGTCTTTTCACTTTGGGTCTATTTTGTATAATAAAAACAAAGACCCAAACTTTTTTTTTTATTTTAAAATGACCCCTCTGAAGAAGCGAGCGCTTCTGCGCTTTTCGCTTCTGGATCGCTTCGCGCTTTCTTGGCTGAAGTGATCGCTTCTGCTGGTCGTGTCGCCTCAGTTAGGAAAAAATGATGAAGATGTCACACATCGTATTGGGGCGGGATGGATGAAATGGAGACTCTCTTCCGATAATTTGTGTGACAAGAAGGTGCCACCAAAACTTAAGGGTAAGTTCTACAGAGTGGAGTCAGACCAACGATGTTGCATGGGGCTGAGTGTTGGCTAGTCAAGATCGCTCATGTCCAGAAGATGAAGGTAACAGAGATGAGGATGTTGAGATGGATGTGCGGGCACACCAAATTAGATGGGATCAGAAATAAGGTTATTCGCGACAAGGCGGGTGTGGCCCCTATTGAGAACAAGATGCGGGAAGCGCGACTTAGGTGGTTTGGTCATGTGAGGAAGAGGAGCACAGACACTCCGATGAGGAGGTGTGGGAGGTTGACATTGGAGGGCCTACGAAGAGGTAGAGGTAAGCCAAAGAAGAGGTGGGGAGAGGTGATTAGGCAAGAGGATAGTTTTCGTAAAGCAAATGAACATTAGCTTTTCTTCAAATTGCCACAGTACATACAACTAACACAGAATAATGTTCGCGAATTTCTGAGATAAAAATCAGCAATAATGAGGCTTAATACATGGTAAAATAGATCTACCAACACTTTATCCTGATGCAAGCCTATTTATCTTTAGATGTAATATAAGTATATAATTCACATGTCAACTACAATCATCAGCATTATTGGCAAAATTTTAATTTATTTCAACATAAATTGACATGAGCCTTATGGTTTCACTACATTAATGAATCAAATTAAGGTACATTAACTTGAGCTCAGAAGAGCTATCACTATTTACAAAATTCGGAAATCAGAAACAACTTTTAGAAGGAAAAAAAAAAATCTTTTACCAAAAAAGAAAACAAAATTCAGCATAAATTCAAGACTAAATAAAAGTCAGAGTAAAGAACCTGATCGCGGACAGGAACATTAACAACACGTTCGGAAGGGAAAACGGGAGGTTTCGGAGGGCGGCGGATGGTGGAGAAACGGCGTTTACACATGGGACATCTGGACTCAACCTTAGACCACTCCATTATACACACAAAACAGAAGTAATGGTCGCAGCAATCGATACAACCTCTGATGATCGTGCCCGTGCCATGTCCACTTTCAGATAAGCAAATTCCACAGCAATTCCATTCGTTTTCCCAATCCGAAACTTCGAGCTTTGATTTGCCTTTGTCGGAGGCGGACGGAGAAGATTCAGGTGAAACTCGGGTTAGGGTTTTGATCCGTTTGTTTGGATGAATTTCCGCAGCTCCGGTATCTTCCGGGTCGGACACCATCTCCGAGAACGTGCCGGAATTGTTCCCGTCGTTTGTTGTTTTCTTCACCGATAGGGATGTAGATAACGATCCTTCTCACTTGCTGGAAATTTGCAGCCCATGGCCTCAATTCTATGATAAGAAGGGGCCCAAGCCCCAAACACAATTTGATCAAAAGTTGGAGGGAGAAATTCAAAATTAGTCAGATTTATGAGCGGTCATTCAAAAATAGTCACGCTTTAAAAAATAATCGAAATTTAATCACTTTTCATGTAAAAATAAATTTGAGCGAAAATATTGTTCAAAATCGGGAAAATATGCCAGCATAATATACTGAAGTTCCAGTAAAGTATACCGGTCCAGTATAATATGCTGGAAGTTCATACACAAGTGCTCAAATCTCCAGTATATGATGTTGGAACTTTCCGTGTGTTGGAGTTCCAGCATAATATACTGGAAGTTCATACACAGGTGCACCAAACTCCAATATATTATGCTGGATCAGTCTCTGTTGCAGCAAAATAGTGATTATTTTTTAATGACTTGGCAAACGCTGGCTATTTTTGCATGACCAGTCCGAAAACTGACCAGCCCGTGCTATTTTTACGAAGTTGGATTAAAATTGAAAATTGTGCAAGTCTTTTCTTTTTTTAAATTAGCAATAGTTGAGCTGGAGCAGATTTTTGGAAAATCTATCCATAAGTTATAGACACATATGGGATAAAAAAAAATTACACTATCGGTATAATTTAACTGATTGCAGACTTATAGCTGTATGCTATTACTTGATTTGTCAGGTTACCGTATCAGGTTATATGAGGAGTTTCTATTGTTGTAGATTAAAAAATTTAACCGTGCAAAAATTAAGTTCATTACTAATGCACATAAATTAAACTCATCGTTTGAAATAAGACTCCAAAATAAAAGGTAAAAGAAATTCCGCATAGCAGGTTACGTTATGAGTCATTTTATTTATTTATAAATAATAGAAAACCAAAACTTCGAACGAAAAGGTCATTCTTGTTATGTCACTACTATGTGAAATTCTTTTTGCTAAGAGTGAATGCATATTGCCACATCAGCATGCATTAATACTTGATCTTGGCCGAAAATTATTGGTTCACAAAAGTTCACATGGTTGAGACCATGTTGATATTACAATGTCCCATTTGGACCATATTAAAATATTAGCCATAAAAATATGGTCTTAATTCCTGTTTTGAGCAGTGGTATTTGCAACATAAGAAAAGGGTAACACGAATCAAAAGTTCAAAACTGTAACATTAAGATTATTAACTATATAGTATAACGAGAAAGGAACCAGAAAAGAAAACTGCATGTAGGAAATGAAAACTTGAAAATCCTTTAGACCTTTAATTTGCTTGATTTTCCAATATTCTATACATACATTATATATATATATATATAATTAGTTCTTTTCACAAGAGCATCTAACTATAAAGAGTAAAGAATATCAAACAAGACAATGTGGAGATGATGGCCAAAAATTCAAGAATTGTGTAGCTCAGTTATTCTTTGGAGGGTGTGTTCTTGGCATGTGATAATCAGCACTGAATGCTGTGAAACTTCCTCTATTGACCTTCACATTATCAGAATGGCTATTTTTGCCATTTAATTTACTTTGAATTCTCAGCTTTCCTTGCCCTCTATTTGGCATGATACCTTCAATTTTCTTCGTACTTTGCCTCATATTCCTTTGCTCCACCATTCTTTTTCTTCCTCCAATTCTGCCACTGGCAACTTGAATAGTTGCTGGAGTTACACCATGAAAATCTTCCTGGAATTTCAAGAACGTACCCCTTCAGTTAATTTTTAAAACTCTCATCATTGGAAAAAATTAGGCTTCACACAGTGGCGGAGCCAAGATTACTATTAAGGGGGTCAAAATAAACTCATGAAGAAATCAACAGGTGTTAGTATGTACTAGTATATATACATATTAAAAAAAATTACCTCGAATAATGAACTATTTATGATGAGTTTAACTTATATATACATGTAAAAAGAAGTTTTATACTATATAAGGTCATGCCACAAAAATTAACTATAAATAAATGTTCATAATAAGTGGAACAAATGATATGAAAAATAAGGCAGACAACCTGCTTAACTGGTTAAATTACACTAATATCTGTAATACGAGGATTTATTATGAATTGACAAGTTTTACGCGGACGTGAAACTACACTAATAGTATAGCAATTCTTACATTATCAATGCATATAAGTTAAACTCAATTCTTACCTTCTCCACATTAAGGTGGCTCCTTCTTGTCTTAGCAATACCATTTCCAGCTTCATCGACCACAAAATTTTGTTTAACTGCAGAAAGGCGTAAATAGACAACTAATGAGATTTCAGTAGAAAGGAACTTTCTAACTTAAGAAAAATTATATTATATACACATATTAAAGGGGAAAAAGAAAAGATCAGTACTAATATACCTTTGTCAGTATGAGCAATAGTATCGTTTATGAATAGCAAAATGAAAAGCAGAACAAGCATAAAGCTACTAAAACTTAAGGACAACATTTTATTTTACTAGGGGTATGTTTGTCTATCACTCTTCAACAAAGGAGAGGAAATTAATGGAACAAAAACAGGAGATTTATAGAAAGTCCAGAGTCTAAAACCAAGTCAAAGCCTTGGGTTATGAACTGCTAACTTTTTGTTGATAAAAAATGGTTTAGGGTACAAGAAGCACCTGGGGAAAATCAAAGCCTGATTGTATAGAAAGAGGACAATAGTAAAAGTAACATTTAAAAAATGAAAAATGATTTTGTTAGAATATAAACTAGACTCTTCATAAAGTATTACTAGTATAAGGCACAAAAAGGATGAAAAATGGAGAAAAATATAAATTAAACTACTACACTAAACATATATAGAAAACATTAGTCTTACATAACATATTGTAAGACGTTTTTGGTAGGTGCTAAGAAACAATTTTAGACTTACAACTACTAAATGCTTTCAACACACTATAGTGTAAAAGAAGAATTAAACCAAATAGCCGTTCACCTAATTTATTAAATTAAAAATAACTGGTGGATGCATAACATATATATAATTTATGTATAATATATGTATAACTTTGTGCAATCAATGTATTATCTATATATACGGACCAAAAAAGTAAATAGTGAAGCTCGCCGGCTATTTGCATAACAATCCCAATATAAAAGTCACACCTTGATAATACAAAAGAAGGATTTTTACCTTCCTATACCATATATGAAATCTTATTACCCTTAATGTTTAAGGTTTGATTTAATTACAAACTCGTATACCAAATTACCAATTCTATACCATACTTAATTAAGGGTCTAATTAATGGGCAATTTTTACTCCTTAATTAAAGATATCCATATATCCCACGTTTCTCTCTCCCCTTAATTCCTAAGATCCGACCATATTCGTTTTCCCCCTCCCATTTCTTTCTCTTCTCCATTCCTTCTTCTTCTCAAAAAATACAGAGATGAGACCCATTGAGTATATCATCTTCATCGTGGTAGATGTTTTCCGCCATCTACCAGATTTGTAGTATATTGTCTTCAGCAACACTAGCGACGACCCAGTCTTCACATGGGTTCCATGAGAAGTCAGAAATTTTACTTGTATGGCCACCATGAATAAAGAGCAACTCTGGTGGCCCATCTTCTGCTGTTTTGTTCTTCATCAATCCTGGAAAAATTGATTTGTAGTTTATTTGTAAAAATTTTGTAGATAAAGAGAAAATTTTGTAGTCAACATTTTTTTCAACATAGATTGTAGTGTAATTGTACTATAAATGTAGTAATTTTGTAGATACCCTTCAAAACAATACTGTTTTATACATACATAAACTGATTTGTAGTTTCTTTGTAGATTTTTTGTAGATTAGGAGAAAATTTTGTAGTCAATATTTTTTTTCAATATAGATTGCAGTTTAATTGTAGTATAAATATAGTAATTTGTAGATACCATTAAAACAATATTGCTTTATACATACTTAAACTGATTTGTAGTTTATTTGTAGATTTTTTGTAGAAATTTTGTTGACCCAAGCGCATCAGCTCACTCCCGTCAAGAACAAGAGCTCCTCCCTTCGAATAGTTGACGAAAACAGAGCCTTGCATATTTAAATATGCTCAGTCATTCCTAAAGAAAAAAGAGGAGAACCAAATCAAAAAGACTCTGAGCTTTAGAAAGGGAAGACTGGTATATACTTAGAGAAACAGAAATACGTGAAAAATAAGGAAAGAGAAGCCTCTAGAAAAAGGAGGAAACAAATCTAATGTGAATATGAAAAAATATTTAGTCCCAAATTTTTAGGCGCCTAATTTGGAAGGAATAAGCTATTCAAATTTTTATCTCAGATTTGTAGGCTCCTAATTTGGAAGGAATCAACTCTTAATATTTGGTATTTAATGAATGATATAAATTTTGTAGGAAAAATATAAACATGGCCGGTAATAATGGAAATATGCACATTTTTAGTAATAAGGTTTCATATATGGTATAGATAGGAAAAAATCCCTACAAAAGATCATGCACCTAAGATAACTAAAATGAAAAATGAGATTAATTATCACTAAAATATTTAACTTTATAAAAGTCACACCTTGATAGTACATGCAAACCAAGTTTTTGTTTTCTATTTGGTGTTACGTTTAACTTTTATATAATGACAGTGTCAATAAATTCTATTATATTGTTTATATGTATAATTAAATAAAATCTTTATTCCCTCCGATCCGCTTTAATTTATTTTTTAGCCTTTTATTAATGGTTCATAGTATTTGATTTTTCAAATATCAACAAGAAATTAACTTCTTTTTTCAAAGTTGTCCTTAGAGTAAAGAGTCTTGGAGTGTCTGTGTAACGACCCGAATTTTCGTTCTAGGAATTAGCATTTTTGTTCAACGGCTTAAGACCTTGAGAAGCTTCGTAATATGTATCACGAACCACATGTATGGTCGAGTTTGGTTTTCGTAAGATTCGGAGTTAAATTTAAAGAAAAAAAAACTTATTTTGAAGCTCAAATAGAAAGAGTTGACCGGAGAGTTGACTTTTAAGTAAACGACCCCGAAATGGAATGTTAATGATGTCAATAGCTTCGTATGGTGATTTCGGACTTAGACGTGTGTCCGAATTTTGATTTGGAAGTCCACATGACAATTTGGCGCATTTTGGCGAAATAAGAAAGTTGACGTGTTTTAATTATATTATTTTATATGTGGAAGAGGTCTATTACCATTATGAATACCAATTGGATATGATAGCAAATGTACAAGGCGTACTATAAGATATATGGGGTCTAAGGAAAGTTCTAAGTCTAAGACAATTGGAAAATTACATAATATACAAAATTTGCAAATAAGTACGCACAAGACCTCAATTTGTACGAGCATATCTACGTGGATATAACGAGTTGTGTGATTCACAACCTATCAAATTAAAGTACTTTGAGTCTGGTTTCCATAGAATCAAACCGTTCATCATTTGGAGGTGTACACAGAAAGTTATGACCATTTACTAGACATGTGTCATATGCGCGCCCAGGTGCGCGGTCAGATGCGTGACCGCGCATATTCGAAATGTTTCTGCCTGTGAGCGCAGCCAGATGCGCGACCGTGCTAGTAAAACTCGCTATAATACCCCTGGACAGTGTATAAACTGAAGGGGTCCGAAATTCTTCCATTTTTGGTCATTCAAACTCGGATTTGGGCGATTCCAAAGGGGGTTTTCACCATTTCGACTTGGGTAAGTGTTCTATATCCGGAAGTGATTACATTTCATGAATCTATATCAATATTCATCGTTTATTTCGGATTTGAATGAAAGAAATTGAAGTTTTTGTAAAACTTTCCAAAAATAAAAATTTAGGATTTGAAGGTCCATTTGATATCGAGATTCGATAATTTTTGTATGGTTGAACTCGTATCGAAATGGATTGTCGGATTTTATGAGTTTCGTCGGATTCCGAGATATGGACCCCACGGGCAATTTTGAGCTAAATTTTGGATTTTTAATTTGGAAAATGTGTAAATTCATATGGAATTAATTCGTACGATTTATATTGAGTATATTAAATTATTATGACTAGATTTGAAGCTTCCGACGAATTCGTGAGGCAAAGGCTTGTTGGAATTTTGAATTGGTTGCAAAGCGAGGTAAGTGTTTGGTCTAACCTTAGCTTGAGGGATTAGGAGTTGTGTCCTATTTGCTATATGTTGTTTGTTGAGTACGACGTATAGGCATGGTGACGAATATCTATACGTTGGTGTCAAACATGCCCGTGAGTCTTATACTTTGATTAATGTGACTCTGTCTCGTATTGTTCATGCTCTATATGATAATTTCTATTGAGAAATATGACTTGTGGAAGTATTATTGAATTGTTGAACATTGTAGAGCATTGGCTCTAGTTAAGAATAGAATTGTTGAACCTTGTAGAGCATTGGCTCAAGTTGAGAATTGAATTGTTGAACATTGTAGAGCATTGGCTCAAGTTGAGAATTGAATTGTTGAACATTGTAAAGCATTGGCTCAAGTTGAGAATTGAATTGTTGAACATTGTAGAGCATTGGCTCAAGTTGAGAATTGAATTGTTGAACATTATAGAGCATTGGCTCAAATTGTGAATCAAGTTGTGAAGTAAATGTGAAAAAGAAAAGAGGTTGATGATATTATCTCCCTTGCTGGGATGTTGTTGCTTTGATATTCTCTCCCTTGCCGGGACGTTATTATTCATGATATTGTTTCCCTTGCCGGGGTTTATTGTGATATTTTTGATTTTCCCTTGCCCAAATTACTTTGTGATTGTTGCTTGGGTGAGGAAGAATGATAAAGCACGAAGGGTGATGCCGTGCAGTTTATATTGATTCTTATGGTGAGGAAGAGTGTAAAGTACGAAAGGTGATGTCGTGCATTTGTCCTTGATTTTCCTGATTCTTGTTGATAATTGAATTATGGTTTTCCTTATATTCCTTTATTGGTTTCCTGTTAATACCTGATATTATTGACTTCCTTGCCTGGATTGCTTTGTGAATGTTGCTTGGGTGAGAAAGAGTGTAAAGTACGAAGGGTGATGCCGTGTATGGTAAGGAAGAGTGTAAAGTACGAAGGGTGATGCCGTGCATTTGTCCTTGATATCCTGATTCTTGTTGATAATTGATTATGGTTTTCCTTATATTCCTTTATTGGTTTCATGTTAATACCTGATATTATTGACTTCCTTGCCCGGATTGCTTTGTGAATGTTGCTTGGGCGAGGAAGAGTGTAAAGCATGAAAGGTGATGTCGTGCATGGTGAGGAAGAGTGTAAAGTACGAAGGGTGATGCCGTGCATGGTGAGAACGAAAGTAAAATCACGAAGGGTGATGCTGTGCACTTTCTATTTGTTGTGTTTAATTCAATTAGTTTCTCAATTATATCCTCTTAAACCATTTGAGGTTGTACTTTACTTAAAAAGGAATTTCTACTATGTTTTGATTTATTGATTTCTCGTATTAAAGGTAATGATTCATTCGATATTGTACTTTAATTGAAAAGGGTATTTTCTTTATCAAATGATTTCTAAAAATAACTTCATCATTTCTTGTTGATTTCCTAATTGAGTTGGAAGTTGTACTCTACTTTATGTTAAGTGAATGAGGCTCCTTGAACGTTCTTAATTGTATTGGATTATGGAACCTATGAACTGAGTAACATGAGAATATTGTTGTGCAATGTGAGACAGAAATTGGTGGGCACAAGGTGTCGGGGAAAATATTATGGTTTTATTTAATGGCACGTGAGTTGTCCGTGTGGTTGTGTTATAAATCTGAGCACGAGGTGCCGTAAAATTTTGAAAGTGGGCTGAGATCTATATTATTTATGATTATGAAATGAGGCGTCACAAGGTGACCTTTACTCGAAAGAATTATATTCGAAAGGTGCTTATTTGAAAGCTATTTATTTGAAGGAAATATATATATATTTATTGAAAAGAATATTATCTTAGAGATTATTACTTGAAGGATTTATAGGCCAAAAGATTTATATTTGAAGGATTTGATTAATTGATTACACCTGTATTTATTATTTGTTGAAAAACATTTGTGTTGTTCTTGTTGCCTGCTATTTATATCACTGGTTGATCATTTTTGCCATCATTGTTATCTGCTTCCTATTATTTTGTACGCTATCTTGCACAGTTTATTTGATAGTCTGGTGCTAGCCTCGTCACTAATTCGCCGAGGTTAGGCTAGACATTTACCAGCACATGGGGTCGGTTGTGCTGATACTATACTTATGTACATTTTGTGTACAGATCCAGGTATTTGATTGATAGTAGCTATTCGTTGCGGTGAAGACTCAAGGTAAACCTGCTGCAGCGTTCGCAGTCCTCAGAGTCACCTTCAATTGTACTTATTTTCATTTGTTCCCTTTGTTTCGAAGCAGTGATGTATTTATTTTGTATAACTACTCCTAGAAAGGCTTGTGACTTGTACTACCGGTTTTGGGAATTGTATTTTGTTCAGAGTAATTTAATTTGAAGTTAGTAAATACCCATATTATTACAGTAAATGTTAGGCTTACCTAGTTTAGAGACTAGGTGTCATCACGACTTCTTTGGAGGGATTTTTGGGTCATGACACTTATGCAATAGTCCAATGAACAAATTAAAGAGATAGTAAGAGTTAATATGGTCAAATTCATTGTTTATTAATACGTATTAAAAGGTGATCGTAAATTCCTTGCGAAAACAACGAAAAATCAATTAATGTGGACGGAATAGAGTAATTAATTTCATTTATCAAGCATTGTCCTTCCTTTTCAATTACGAGTATTTGATGAAAGAATACATAGTTAAATCGGTCTCATTTTAGTACTATTAATAAAGAGAAGAGGAGTTTTGTCAAAGCCAAAAGAATGTCGTTTAGTATGAAATTAAGTGATCCACCAGTTTATATTTTACAAAAAAAAAAAAAAAACAAAGTATAGTGATTAACAGACAGAATTTTGAAGGGAGTCAGTCAGGGTGAAAATCAAAACATTGGAGAATTAAGGAGAAGAACATGGGCAAGTGGTAAACTGTCTTGAATCACTCAATCTATATATCATCTCGATAATACGATGAAAATAATAAATATCATGCTTGATAATATAACCCTTTGTAACTTTACAGTTAGGTTTTTAACAAGCAAGTCCACAACACGAGGGAACGGTCTCCCATTAATTTTTTATTTATCAGTGGCTGCTCCTTGTTCACCTTTGCTGTAAACAAGTACGTTTGAGTTTAAGTTATATGTACCGTTATTATAAAAATATTTTTATATTATTGTGTTATTCAAAGCATATTGACACATGTTTTCTTAAAATATGAAATTTATAATTTTAAAAATAAGATAAGTTATAGGTAAATTTTTTTTATACATAACGATGTAGTACAAGTTTTTCACCCTACGCGATTTCTTAAGCTTTAATTTTAATCTCAAGCCTCTCTTTTTTGAGTGTAAACATGCAGTCATTGAAAAACTAATTACTAAAGCCAAGTTTGACTCGAGGAGGGAAAAGAAATAGAAGTTGAAACGCAGCTAATTATTCCATCTTGAAATGGTTTACTAACCGCATATAATTTGATTATTTTATTTTTTTTAAAAAGAAATAAAATGTCAAACAGTTGCGAAGAAATTTTATGGCGTTTCTAAAATTTGATTGAAAATTTTTATCTCCCAAAAAATCTTTACACTTTTTGAAAACACTGAAATTCTTTTTTACCTAGCGTAATTGAACACAAGTTTTTCGTTCTTTAATGAAAACTAAAATTGTTTGACAAAAATTCGAAATGATATTTTTTTACTAGAAAATGACTGGTGAATAATTTTGAAGCTTAAATTAATTATTGGCGATCACTATGAAATTGAAATGTGCCAAAAGGAGAGTCAGAACTTACAGCTGAAATTACTTTTACCTAGGATGATGGAGTCTTGAAATTAGTCGAATTAAATGTGGTCTGTGGACTATGCCCTAAAGAACGTACATTAAATAACACGGACAAAAGTTTCGAGATTAAAGTGTGAACTTCTCTCCTTGTCGGGAGAGGTCCAAAGTCTTAAACGTCGAAAGACAACAAATATGAATTAAATGATTCCATCCGTCTCATACTGTGTTTATCTTTTATATGCCCTTTAAGAAATATTAAATAGAAAAATGATTGGACTATTCTTTCCTTATTTATGTTTTAAGATATAATCTCTCTTCATTAAATATTTATTTTATTTATGTGTTATCTTAATGTTCAAGAAAAATTATTACTATGGGTAAAAAAGAAAAAAAAATAATCAATTTTGTCTTAACTTCTAAAATGACAAATAATTTGAGACAATTATTTTTAATAATCACGATAATTAATATGAGACGAGGGAGTACATTTTACTATTAAACTCATTTAGTGGTCTCATTGATTCCTAGCTCAAATGAAGAAGAAACACAAAGATTACCTAGTATTTTCAAACATAATGAACTAATAAAGTTAGATGGAAATAATAATACCTAGTATTTTCATATTTTCCTTAATAATAATTGTTCCTGAAGATGAAAATAGCACATAAATAAAATAAATATTCAATGAAAAGAGATTATATCCCGAGACATTAATAAAGTTAAAATAGTCCAAAATCCCTTCTAATTAATGTATTCTTAAGGATGTGTAAAAGAGAAACACGGCAAATAATTTGAAACGGAAATTGTGTATTTAGCTCAAATAAAGAGAAAAATGCAAAGATTACCTAGTATTTTCAAACTTAGTGAACTTACTTTGTATATTTAGCTCAACTAAAAGAACAAAGCAAATTGGTTGTCTAAGAAGTAAGAATAGAGATGTAACCTAAATATAATTTGCTGTGCACCTCTGGAATTGTATCTTCGACTGTACGGAAAATGAAGCAACTGATGTTTTTGGGATTCTACATGGGATGTCTTGCAATTTTGAGTCTTGGCCCTGGCAATTCGGTAATTTTGTTGGTATTTCAATTTCTGGGATTTTGAAAAAGAGAACAGTTGTTTGCCTTTTTCTAAACATAGCCACATGAAAGCTAGAAAATTCTAATTAAAAAAAAAGGTCAATCGTTTTACTTGGGCTGTAATTTTTTATTCCGGCGGTATTTCAATCAGTTTGTGTACAGCTCAATTATTCTACCAAATACATTTTACACGTTATCTTCCACCAATACAATTATTAAATAATTCTGCCTATCAAAATTCAGGCAGACGAAAAAAAACCATTACATGCATTCGCCAGCGTTAAATTTCGTTCCATTGCGTTCTAATCAAGATCACAATGAGAAAAAAGAAGAAAAAAATAAATAAAAAGGGGGTCGCAAATGTACTAATACATTAGCACAAAATTGAGTAGTTTAGCGCGTCTTGATCCTTGCCAATTAAACCATTTGATAAACTGAAGGCTAGATATTGAAGCATGAAGTTTGAAGCTTATGTCAATTAGGGGTGTCAAATGGGCGGGTCAAAATAGGTTGAGTCAATAATTGGGCGGGTCAAATGACCCGTCCAAAAGTTACTTGGGCTAAGATGAGTTGGGTCAAAATGGGTTAAAATTCGGGTCATAACCCAACCCGCCCAACTCTTATTAAACTTTAATTAATATATGTTATTTTCTTATAAATTGTATAATTACTAAATAAGGATTTTTTGCTTTTGTTATGGTCATATTTAAAATATTAAACAAAAAATAAAATTATTTCTCAGATATTTTGACAAACTTACTCATGGATCAATTTGAGGTAAAAATTAGTCCAACTATAATTGGATTGAGATGGGTTGAGTCAAGATGGGCTAAGTTCAATAAATGGGCGGGTCAACAACCAACCCAACCTTGGACGGGTTGGACGGGTCATTTGGGCTTGGGCCAAATTTGACAGCCCTAATGTCAATAAACCTTTTAAATGATTATAACAAATGTTAAGAGCTTTCTAAAGAAATAGTTTCTTAACCGCAATAGCAACGCTTGGGATGATTTTATGCACGGCCTATTCCCTTTAACATTGTGCGGTTCTGGGGAAATTAATGTGTATTGTGTGGATCCTGTCACTGTAATTCGACTAAAACAGACAATAACATAACTTATACTAGATAATGGATCTAAAGCTAGCTGCGGACTGCGGTTTATGTAAACTTACAATTTATACTATCACATAATCGGGCGAGGTAATCAGGCAAGACATGACACGATTTCCGAGGACATGACCCCAGATAGGAAGGTGTAGAGATCGAGCATTAGGGTTGTAGGTTAGGGGATAGTTCAGTGTTTTTCCTTGTCCAAGCTAGTCTGATAGTGTTTTGTCTAAGACTGCTAGCGGTTGATGTTGTTGTTACTAATACTTTCTACGGTATAGGTTTTACTTAATATACTCAGCAACCTTCCAACTGTAATCATAAATAAAATGATTGTTAAAATAATTATGCTATTTATGCAATCCACAAGGATAAAATGAAATTCTTTGAAAGTTTAATATTCATATCCACAAGATTGTACGGATTAAAAGGATTGCCCAATAAAAGGAAAGAAATTCTAAGATAAGTAATTTTTCTTTGAAGGTTGCTTCCTCTTAGCATGAGTTTCACTTGTAGAATTTGACTTGCTACTGTTTCCATCATTAAAATTAGCAGGGTCTACATAGGACTGGTAACCAGGAAACCTGAGGCGAAATCGAAAAAATAAAAAATAAAAAAGACAGCAAAAATAGCTAATGAGGCAACAAAAGATATGCCAGATTAGAACATGCAATATTTTCACACATATTACCTGCTCACTTTTGTGGTTTCTCCATCTTTAGTCATTTTTACATCAAATATGTTTCCTGCAAACAATTATCAGTGAACTCAATCATGTCTGAAGCTTTTTGGGAAGAAAATGGTAGGGCTGAATTCTAAACAATTCTTAGATTATAAGTGCCAAACTGAAATTGATCTAAAATAAAAGAAATACCACGACAAAGATAAAAATTTCCTTTTGTTGTGCATGTCGAAAAACAAAAAGCAAGACAAAAGAGGTAGCAGACTCACCAAAAAGATCATCCCTGTTGGAAAAGTTTATGACTTAAGCAATATGTGCTGGTTCTCAATCAAAAAAAATTTACTATACAGGCCGTAAGTCCGAGGAAGTTAATCCTATAGCGATTAATTTACTACTGCTGCAACGGAATAAACTTTTCTTTAGCTGAAGGTCTATCGGAAACAGCTTCTCCGCCCGTCCAGGTAGGGATAAGGCTGCGTACATCCTGCCCTCTTCAGACCCCACTTGTGAGAATACACTGGGTTGTTGTTGTTGTCGCAAGGGGATAAACAGATCCAAAGTAAAGTACCAAACTACAGTATTGAATATGCACTTCCTAATGACAATAAATGACCCTGATCCTTCACTGTATTGTCTTTATATTTTTTGAGAAAGGATGTCTTAAATAGTTTTCTTGACAAAATAAATCTACAGTAGCATCTCTTTTTAGGGAGAAAGAGTAGAAAAAGTAGACACAAAGGTAAAACACTAAAACAAGAATAAATATATGAAGGTACTCAATTTAGGTACAGGAAGAGAGGTAAAACTAATGGACGCTATTCTGACCCCTAAAACACATAATTGAGACGTGGATAAGAGCATCCGCCACAAGTGAGCAAATGCAGTTCACACTAACCACAGTGCGTATTGACATACAAATGCAATTATTAAACCCCAGCGTGAATCAATAAAAAACTGAACCCTTCTGGTCTAATACTGATAACCAAGATGCATCGTGTGTCTAAGGAGTGTTTACCTCCAAAGATATTCTTGTCTGAGAAGTACTTGGACATCAAATATCTCCTGCACTCAACTTCGTACCTCTTGAACTTCTCAATCTGTTGCTGCTCCATATGGCTACATGATGAGACAAAGAAAGTTGGGACCTTGAGAGTTACATTTAACATGTAGATGACTTACACTGGAACAAATTGAAATGAGTGCTATAGCAGGATATTGAAGGCTCGTAACATAATAGGAAACTGACAGAGAGGTTAATGCATTCCAAAAGTTTATTTTTGCAGGGAAGATAAGTATCAATTTTACATAATCTCGTGCCGCACGGAAGCAAATTGGAATGATGAAAGGGAATTAATCAATGTCTATTCAAATACATGCTGTCACACGCTTCTCTAATGCAACTAGTAGCCAAATGAGCAATACCTATTGATCCTTCGTTTTGGGAAAGTATTAGAACCTTAGCTTATTTTTAAGATTGCATCTTTTGTCAACATTCTTATTAGTTACCACCAATCCAACCCACCGGAAGAAGGAGATGAATTGGTGCCATATTTTATATGTTAAGCTCCAGATATATTAGAACAATTGCAAAGAGGCCTTTATTATATGTGATAAAATTTTACATCATAAAGCTTCAACTTGAACAACCAGGCAAAAATCTAAAGGGAATAGGCACAAATGGATAAAATACATGTAAACCTACACAGGATAATCCATAATCACAAATGTAGCAGCAAAAGGATAGAGGGAAAAGAAATAAAAGAGAACAGGATATCCATTCAACCAGACAGGTAAAATTTCATGCACGCATTCAATAGACAAAAAAGGACTTTATTGAAAGATGGCGTTAACCTAGGTACCTTGCAAGACTGCGGCGACGCTAACACAGAAGTGAAACCTACTGTCTTAGCTCTCTATCCTTATATATATGCGCGGGGACAATTTAGCAAGTCAGATTATATTAGTAAATTCCAACCTATAGAAATAAATAAATTAGCAGATAATATCCATGTTTGAGCATTTGGAACAGGCATTTTCTAGTGAATTTTGACTACTGGAGCTAGCTTAGAAGTTCAGACTTTCCAAATGTGGCCCAAACAAAAAATCCCTTCTTACTGGGCCCACCAAGAGCCCAGTCCAATGAAACTGAAACTCTGGGCTACCACAGCATAGCCTGGACCAGCACACCACAACACCTACATGATTGAGCTTGTGCACAAAGGAGGAGAGCCAAAGAAACCGATTGTATCGACTATAAATGATGAAATACACACTTCATAAAGTAAAGAAGTATGCAGCTGTCAGCATAGAGAAGATAAATTCATTTTATTATTTATAGGACCGAGAAAATCAAACTAGGGATGATGAAACACAAACACCTGCAGGATGATACAAATTAATGGCTACTTAACAAGTTTTAAATATTGTTATACAAAAGAGTGTTTACCAGAAGATAGGATAACTTATTCAAGATTGTATTAACAAGCAGTAATTTTAACAATCTGGTTATAGCTAACCAAACAACTTGCTGATTCTTGTTGTGTCACCAAACAAGTTTTTAAGTTCATTAGTAGTAGAAGAACCGAAGGTTTATAGAGTACTTAAAATTCTGTAACTATTCAAGAATTGGAGTATCACATTATTCTCCTGTCAAAACCTTTATGCCTTTGTTAGACCTGATCCTAGGATTTCATCAATCCGTGACGTGACGGATTACACTTCTGCGGTCTGCCAGAAAGCACATTCGGAATGAAAACTTGAGACTGTCCACTAGCCAAGAAACCTTGTTGGGTCTATTCTAGCATACAAGCTTAAAGCCAAGTTTTTCAAGTGGTTTGAGAACCTAAAGGCTCAAAACCAACTCATAATTCTATATAATTTTCAAAGGCATAGCGTCTAACATTGATAGTTGAAGAGCTTTACGAATGAATTACAAAGAAGAGTAAAGAGCAAGTAGGTAAATAATAGATAAGTGAAGAAGATTTGATGCTTTATTTATAATTTCGATTGTAAAACAGAGAAGTATCTTTGTGCTTCCTAACTTTGCGATGAGAGGTACTTTCCAAATTTTTCCTTTAGTAAATATACATCATTATCTGGATTTTAGAGTAATTGTAACACATAACTCGCATTCCGACATATATTTTGGATATCGACTAACCGATTGCTACAGAGTAAAGAGTTAACAACCAGTTCACTACTTGTTTATGTCTGATTGTGGCAATTGAAGCCAACAATGTCCTAAAGCATTCTTCCAAAGCCAACAATGAGAGCTCTAAAGGATTAACAAAGAATACCATAGTAAGAGAATCTCTTAAAAGTTACAGCAGGTTAAATTCATAGTAAGAGCATGATATTACCAATTAACTCTTCACAGATATCCATGTAGACAAAAAATCACAGCAAGAAGTAACACAAAAACATTCAGCTCAATGATCACACACACATAATAAATACGGAGTACGACAAGAGATAAGAACATAAAATCGCACCCAAGGGTTTGGCCTAGCGGTCATTGATCATTGATGTGGGTGAAAACCTTGAAGACAAGAGTTCAAATACCAGCAAAGACGAAAAATACTAGGTGATTTCTTCTCATACGCGAGACTAGACAGCCTCACTCAAACAAGAACTGTGACACTTAGAGACCTCCTGTAGGCAAACAAGAAAAGGGAAGAGAGAAAAATAAGAAGACAAACGACTTTAAGTTGCACTCCACGATCTCAATTTATATGACACTTTATATTTTGGGACGTCCAGAACATTTGACACTATTTATTTCTATACAACTTTCCAGAATTCATATTTATTAAACAATTTGAAAGTTTAAAGATTGTAGCTTTTCAACCATTTCTTTAATAGTCACTTCTATTAAAAAGGATAAGTAGTATAAAAGAATACTTCCTCTGTTTTCAATTTAAGTGAACAAAATTTAATGGAAAAAATAAGACTTTTAAAGGTAGAATTGAAAATTTAAGCTAAATTGTTTACAAATTTAGAAATGTATCATTCTTTTTGGAACAGACCAAAAAAGAAATAGGTTCACATAAATCAAAACGGAGGGAGTAATAAAATAATGACTATGCTTCATTCCTAAATAAGTTAGTATCCTTTATAAGAATACTCACTTCCCATCGAAGCTCAACTCATGTCATCTTCATGTCAAATAAAATAATAATAATAATAATAATAATAATAATAGTTATTATTATTATTATTATTATTATTTTACAAGTTCTCTAACAAATCTAAAACTTTCCCAACTAGTAAATATCAACTAATATGGATATTTAATATTCACTTCTACTATTACTAAAATGGGAAGGGGAGGAGCAAACTATTACATTCAGGTATAGGATTTATTGAAAAAGATCCTTCTGGGTATGCGAGAGAAACCTGATATTCTTGAGCGGCGGAGGACATGGAGGAGTTAGAAACAGAATCTACAGATGAAGAAACCATTGAAATACAAGTTTTGGATATCTCGAGTTTGCATCTATTTGCACCCATTACTACACAAAGGACTAAAACTTAGCTCACAGTCAACAATGGGTGTATGGTTCTCTTCTCTTCCTCTACAGTGCAGAAAAAAAGGTTTATGGCAAATCTTTTTCTGCTGGGTTGATTTCAAAAGACTGAAATTGATGAGGGGCAAAAGTGAAATAACCATTAAATCGAGGTAAGATTAAGAAAAAGCAAAATGGCCAAATTTATCCTTTAACTTTACGAAATAGTTTCAACTTATCCTACGTTAATTAATAGCTGGGATCAAATGTACCCTTAATGTGCAAAATGAGCTAAATTCACCCTTATTGATTAACAACATAAGCTTTCTAACACGTGGTTTTTTTTATAAAAACAAAATGATCAAAGTTGTTTTATTCGATCATGGAATACTAATTGAATATAAAAAAACAAAATTCATTTCGACTCTCATTCAGTTTTACAAATTTGTGAAATGTAAAAAGAATTTTGAATTTTGTGAACACAAAGTTTAAAAAAAAAATTTCATTTGTCAAAGTTTAAGTGGGCGTAAATTAAAACGATAGAAGGTAATAGATATCCGATGAAATAATTAATTTCGATGAACGATCAATACTATATACGGTTGAGATCGAATGCCTTCGATCTATATACTCGAGAGGTCGTCCGAAGTCCGAGGCCGGGTAAGACCAAGTTCGAGTTCGAAGACATAGTGCAATACCCGGGGATGGGAGTTTGAGGAATACCGGGCCAAGTATGCTCGACCCCCGAAATAGTACTGTTATGGATTTGTACTAGAATGAGCTAGATTCTTGCCACGTTCCCAAAGTCATGGCGCAAATCCCGGAATACGATTGTATGATTCCGTACTAGGCGGTTAGACAGTTGTACCAAGAATATTCCTTACTGTAAATAGAAATATACCTTATTTAAGGATTCCCCTATTATATAAAGGGGACCCCAACCATTTGTAAAATCATCTAATCATTGAGCAAAGAATATACTCTCTACTTTTTCGCCTACTGTTTATCAGCATTGTCCTTTAGCTCTAATGTTCTTATTTTACTTTTCTTCTTTAATTGTTCTTATTGCCCAGAGCCATCTCGAGGTCACTACTGCTAAGTAACATTGGTTTGATTCGCTTCTATCTTTCATTTCTACCTCATATTTCTTGATTATTAATTGGTATTGAACTAAATCACATATCTTTAAAATCACTAATCAAATTTAATTGTTACTTGTATTTTCGAGGTAAATAGTTTGGCGCCCACCGTGGGGCTAAAGATAATAGTGATTATCTCTTTACTTATTTTCATTACACACGTTGCTTTTACACTTTTTCTTGTCAAGATTTTTTGATTCTCAGGCTGAAACATGTCTAGCTCACAAAACGCACTCATTCATGACAACGAAGGTCTTGGAGAAAACAGCAACACAGGAGTCGGTGTACTACCGATAAACCTAGAGGAAGTGCCAAATGTGGAACCTATTGATGTTAGTTCACACATTGCTTTGAATGCAGATCTAGGTGCGGACCCCGAAGGAGATGTACGCATGAAAGCCCGGTCTGGTGGCCAAAGAACACAAGGAATGGAAGAAGGGGGAGTGAGCCTCCAAGTGATATTCGAGATGTTGCAAGCTTAGCAAATCGCCATCGCTCAGCTCCGGGGTCAGAATAAAACTTCAAACACAGGCGTGCTGAGCCAGCGCTAGAAAAGCCCAGTAAAAGTGGCTCAGGGACTGACCCCACGATTGTGAGGATGCTCGAAAAGCTTACTAAGAGGATCGAGTCCGGGGAAAAGAAAATTGAAGACAACGATAAGAAAGTGAAAACTTACAACTACCGTGTTGACCAAATGTCGGGGGCACCTCCAGTTTTGAGAGGTTTAGATGCCAAAAAGTTCATACAAAAACCATTACCTCCGAGTGCGGCTCCGATGCCCATTCCTAAGAAATTCCGCATGCCCGATATACCCAAATATAAGGGGACAACCGACTGTTGATACCCAATTTTTTACTGTATATTTATAATATGCAAAATACTTTCAAAATAGCATGAATATATATATAAGTATGTCCCAAGGTCTTAACATTTTTTCTCTTAATTTTAAGGATTTTTAAATCAATTTATTGCCTTATTTTAGAAAGAAAAACTCAATAATTGTTCCCAAAACTATCATTTTGGTGATTCATCTATTCGGTTCTCATATTTGAATTAAATATAGCTAACATATTTTTTTGCATATTTTTTTATAAATTTATTTAGTATTTTTAAAGCTAAATTGCATGTAATTGCGATAATAGCCTTTTTTAAGATTTAATGGTGTTTGTATTTATAAAATTAATTTCAGTATTTTTAATTGGATAATTATATATTATTAATCATTTTAGTACCTTTAATTTACTCCCATAAATTATTTTACTATTTTTATAAATTAAACAAGGGAAAAAGTGGCTATTTAAATGTTAGCCCATTTTATTTCAATTGTGGCCAGATTTGAATCCCTAATTAAACCCAATCTCAAACCCAATTACCCAGCCCAAATCCTAAATCTACCCAACACACAACGCATTTTAATAGCCCGCCCGGATCCCCATTTAATCCAGGCCGTTGATCAAAATGATCAACGACCACCATTCACCCTTCCTAAATTAAACCAAACGACCCCCCCAAGCCCCTCTCATTTCCCTCACTCAATCGACTCTCTCTCTATCTCTCTATCTTTGGTTCTCTCTAGAACCTTCCCCTTCCCCCTCCTCTCTGATGAGTCTCATCCATCTTCTCCGGCCATCTCCTGGCCTGAATCTATGGTGATCTCACCACCTACCAACCTTCCATGGTACATACACGCTCGTTTGCTGAGGTTTTATGGCCTGACCATGAAGAAGCTTTGTCCAGGCCTCATTGATTCAAGTTTTATGTCCATCTCCGGCCTCGCTCCGGCAAGCTATGTCTATTTCGAGCCTCGCTTTGATTCCTCCTTCTTTGATCCAGGCCTTTCTCACCGTTTGGATTCCTCTGAAACCCTAGCTTTTGAGGTTTTTCTGATCTCCTTAGATCTGTTCCATATCCATGTTTTCCCTAAGTTTTTAAACGATTTCTTAATATTTCTTTCAAAGCTATGTTTTCGAAACCCTTATTTTTTTTCCGACCTAGGGTTTCTGAGTTATTTAGAGGCTTCTCTGATTTTCTTTTTCTTTTGTGTGTTTTTTTACTACGTTTCTTCTACTATGTTCTCTGTGAGTTTCTTATTAAGTTTCTTCCACTGTGTTCTTAATTAGTTTCTTCTACCATGTTTCTTTATATGCTTCTCTTACTATGTTCTGATTAGTCTTCTTCTACTATGTTTCTTATTAGCTTCTTCTACTATATTTCTTTGAGCTCTTCTACTGTGATTCGCATGTTACTCTTTTACTATGTTTCTCATGAGTTTCCGTTACTGAAAAAGCATGTCGAAGGCCCCATTTCCCTTCTGAGATCTTTGAACTTGTTTTCATTTAGTATCTTCTTCTTGATTACTTGTCCTCTCATCTCGGCACTCGATTGATGGTAAAACCCTAGAATTTGGGGTTCATCCGAGTTTGAGAACATTGGCTATGTGATATGTTTGTTCTTCATCTTTAAAATTGTCTGATTTCAGAAACCCTAACTATTTCGAGTTTCTGAATTTTTTCTCAACTGAGTCTCGAAATATTTCAACCTCTGTCTCTTTAAGCAATTCTGATTTTCCACTGAACTCTTCTAAGGTCTTTTACACTGGACATTTTGTATGCTATTTGATGCTACTTCTCTTCTACATTGCTAACCTATGTGACTATCATGCTCTTGTAGTCTATTATCCACTGATTTTGCAATGACACGTCATTTTCTTTCAGCTTGGCATGTTTGTATGCTCTTTATATGTGCTGAAATTCCCTTTAAAATGGCTTTCAAATTTGTGATTAGTTCAGACTTCCTTTTGTATAGGTTTGATTGATTTCTTTCCTTGTTGGGTGATTTCCCTATGACTCGACTTAAGTTAAAACTTTTCTCAGCTTTTCTGACTTGGATCACTCATGGACCAGTGATTACAAAATCTCTGATCCTTGATTTACTGGCTACTAATTGATTTTTCTTACCTTATTTATGTAACCGTGTATTTCAAAATTTTGCCCTTAAGTAATTTCTTATGTATTTATCCCTAATTGCATGCTTTGCACAAGATGTTTATTTGATTTCTTCCCTTAAATAGTTTTCCTATTTGAATTTGAGTTCCTTAATTAAGGAAAATCTTGTATTGATTGATTTTTAATTCATACCCCAGTCCCTTAATTGTTTTCTTACCTTATTTCCGCCAATTTTTCACACTATAAATACACTACTCTTTCATTAGCACAAAAAATCGATCCATCACTCATAGTTTTCTTCTGAAACTACACTTACACACAATAGTATTCTCTCTTATTTGCTTGCATCGTGGCCTATTTACAAGACCTACTGCTTTTCTCTATTGTTTCTTTGAAACTGGTATGTTCTGATTTAAGCTTTAGCACCACAACAATGTGTTTATTTACTGCTTTTGTATCCATGCCTACTTACTATTTATGTATAGTTCAACACTTAAATTAGCATACTGATTTCTTTCTGCATGTTTCTATTTATGAATCCCAAACCCCTACCCCTATGTGTTTGAGCTATAGCTTAAGGCATGGCAATATGCAAATTATTGTCCATGAATTAAGCTTGATCCCTTAGGATCCTAGCCTCTAATAGTGTGTTCTAACAGGCTTATGGGTGTGCTAGCATTCACCATTGTTGGGTACGCCCACAACCTGCGCTTGGCTCTTTACAACCTCCTCGTTCCCCTATATCCCTATGTGTACTTATTTGTAGCTGTTTCCCTCCCCTTTCCCTCTCTCAGAATTCTTTTCTACACTTGCACTCCCTCTTAGTCTTTAAGTTCTACCCCCTTCTTGTGAGCCTTGCCTTGGGACCTTGAGTTCCCTCTGAACTTGGACACTTAAGGACTGACCCTTCCACACTGAACTTGTCCTAATCTGATAATACATTTGGGTGTGAGCATTGCCCGGAGTTCTTTTGAGGCTCTTAGGGAACTTTGACACACTCGAATGGGAAAAAGGCTTTGGATCTTGATCTTATGGAGTTGGTTTACCTCATATTTCAGACATCAAGTTTGAATCAGGCTCTCCTTTAGTTGTACTTTTATTTTTTTTCTGAGGTATTTTACTTTATTCTGGGCTGTAATAAATTTTTGTAATAAACATTTGGGGTTGGTTAGTGAAAGGGCGGGTAACTATGTATGCAAAGGGTAGATGCCATGCCTATAGGTATTTCTGAATTCTGCACTCTCATATAGATGTCATGCCTATAGGTATTTCTGAATTCTGCACTTTCACATAGATGTCATGCCTATAGGAATTCTGAATTCTGTATTCTCATATAGATACCACGTTTATAGGTTTTCGAATTATGCACACTCAAATGCATATAGAAAGCACGTCTATAGGGAATTCTGAATGTCCATTTTTTCATATAGAAATGATCATAGGTCTACTACTCTCGTCTAGAAATCATGCCTATAAGTCAATCTGAATTCTGCATATGCATATAGAAAATATGCCTATAGGTCTTTCTGAATCTTGTATATCCATTTTCTCATATAGAAATCATGTTCATAGGTCTTAAACAAATTTTTGCACCTAGATACTATGCTAATAGGACTTAAACATTCAACTGCACTTGGGCATCATATCTTAAACAGAATTTAGCATCTAGATATCATGTCCATAGGTTTAAAATTAGTCTTCTGCATTTTTTTTATACTACGTCTTCAAGGTTTTAAAATCAGTAACACCTAGAAAGCATGCCTATAGGAGTTTCTAATTGAATCTGATTTGCCTCACTTAATGTCAGATATAAAATCAGTAATAACGAGTATCATCAGTTTCAAAGCCTATAACTTTCGTTAAAGTGCGCTTTCTCTGAATTTCCCTTTTTACCAGTATGTACTTAGTTTATTTTTGAGACCTTATTATTTCATGGCTTTCCTGAATTCAATAGATACCATGCCTATAGGATCCTTATCCGACACTTAGGCAAGCCTTAGGATAAAAGTTATAAACTGAATCTGTGCTATTAACTACAACCATCATACAGGACTGATTCAGGCTTCTTATCTGAATTATGTAATCAATCAGTCTGCTTCAACCTTTAAGCTCTTAATCAGACCATAAACAGTATGTGAAAGTCATGCTAATTATGTGTTTTCTTTGTTCGAGGGGTATATCTGAGCCTTTTACTTGTTATATGTTTTCCTCAACTTGCTATAAATGTTTTTGTATGTCGCCTAAGAATTTACCTTTGAAACTACAAATAAGCCTAATATCCCTCCCTCTTAGGATTAGTAGTCCTAAATGCCTCCAGACTTATAGGATTGGGATGGGTAATAGCATACAATAAGTAATCAAGACCATTTCGCACTTTAATATCTCAACGGGATGGGAAAGGCTAGATATGGATATGATGACCACGCGATAACGTCTCGTGTAATCCCTCACTGAGGAGTGATTACCGAATATTGTGTGAGGTGATCCATATTTTTAATAAACCTAGGACCCCCTTTTCCCTTTTGTTTCTTTGTTTCTTCTAAAGATTTCAAACTATTTCTTTAAGAAAATCAGCTTCCTTTTAATTCTTTCCAATTTTGTTTGTAACCATTATGTGAAAATCCCCTTCTTATTTGAAGTTCTATTTGCCTACATGTTATTTCCATCTAAATTCACAACAATAGTCTGGCCGAGAACCACACTAGTGAATTCTGAGGGGTGCCCAACACCTTCCCCTTGGAATAATTTCAAGCCCTTACCCAATCTCTGGTTACTCAAATCAAACCTTCTTGGTGTCCTAATGCACATTAATCATTAGGTGGTGACTCTTCAAATGCAAACCCAAATTCCTAAAAGGGAATGAGTTGTCCTCCCAAATGTCATAAACCCGATTTCGCGAGAAAAAAGGGCGCGAGAGCGTGGCGACCCTGCTGGGGATTCTTAGGATTTTACCACTTCAAACTATTATTGTTAATTTATGCTTCTTTATGTGTAATTATCTGTTTATTTCTTTCAAGCATTCAATTTTTCTTTTCGATTGTAAAACTGACTTGTCTTTTGTTTCTTTCCCTTATTACTTTCGTTTACTGCTTTCCTTTACTACCACTTTAAATTATGAAAAAAACTGTTGTATTTACTGCTTTCCTAACGTGCAAATACGTGACAACCTGCTTTAATTGTGGCATAATCATGCTCAACATCATATTCCACTCGTGTCAAAAAAAATACCATAGCAACATTTATAATGAGTGGTTGCGCTCTTCCGATATTATCACCCCTTTAAATCCGGAAAAGGCGTATTTACGGTAAAACCAGTCGTTCAACGGTGTAGTCGACGGTTCCGTGCCTTTCTCCCTTGAGTTGCCCACTCAAGGGTACCAGTCTAAAACCCCATAGAAACCTTACTCTATTTAACTGTGCATACATCATGGTCAAACCTAGCCGAGTCAGTTATGTTGTCCACATAATGACTCTTTAAGATAGCCTTGTCCAAAGTCCACTGGGTTTCCCTAAAACCCAAACGGACACCATCACGTTATGTGCATTTATTTGGTGAACTAAATGTTTTTATGCCAATTATTGATATTTAATAGTTGAGTCTGGTGGGGTTAAGGGCCTAACCTTTTTGTCTTGCAGAAATATGGGGCAGGAACTCTCCAGATTCAGCATGGTCACCAACATCCACCCAAAATTGCTAAGCTGGTGGGAGGATCTTCATTCCAGTGATCATACTCTTGTCCGGAAATACCTAGGAAATCTACCTTCTCTTCTGGAAGTCCAACCTAACAACAAGATCATAAAACCTGCTACTCTGTTCTGGGATTGTGATAGGTCTGTGTTCCACTTCGGTGAGATGACGCTCCTGCTGGAAAAAATAGGAGGATTAGATGGTATACCATGGGAAACTCCGGGTTTGTTAATGTCGTAAAATCTCAAGGGTAGAGGTTTCCTCAAAATGATGGGTCTAAAGAAGAATCCAGACTTGCCATGCTTGAAAGAGTCGTATATTCCCTTTGATTATTTGTACGAGAGGTACGGTCACAACAAATCTTACCGTGATTATCTTGATGAGTTCTCCCTCACATCATTGGGGAATATTCACCGAAGGGTCTTTGTCTTCATGTTTTGCTTCCTGGGGATGATAGTGTTTCCAATGAAGAAAGCCAGGATCCACACCAGGCTAGCTATGGTAACCAAAACTCTAATGGAGGGAATTTGTGGGCAACCATTCAGCATTGTGCCCATGATTATTGCGGAGATATACCGAGCCGTGGAGAAGTGTCAACGAGGAGCCGAACGCTTTGAGAGCTGCAATTTGCTACTTCAGCTTTGGCTCATGGAGCATCTCCAAAGGGGTGAATACCGACAAGAAATTCAGCGAAGAAATTGGGACAATCATATCGCTTTCCATCATCCGAAACGAATGAACTACATGCCCAACATGTTCGCCCAGCCAGAAGACGCCAATGGATGGTTAGAGCTGTTTGAAAATCTAATTGAGGATCAAGTACAATGGATGTTCGAATGGTTTCCTACTGAGGAGTTCATCGTCCGATCCAGGGATGCGCAGTTTCTGATACTAATCGGTCTGAGAGGAACCAACCCTTATGTCCCTCTCCGAGTTATGAGATAGGCTGGTAGGAAGCAGGTTATACCAAGGGTAGACAAGATGAGTCACTTACGGGCTGACTTCCAAGCTGATGACAATCCTTATAAGTTCCAAGCTCAGCATATGTGGCATTGCAAGATCATCATGGGAAGAGACACTATCGAACCAGACAGATACCATGCTAGTTGTACTCCATACTATTCAGGCTGGTTGGAATCTAATCACAATGGTCTGGGTCAGCCAAGACTTGCTAGGGGCCATAGGATCATAGATGAGAAGGCCAAGCAAGTCAAATACAATCAACTGCGCAAGAGGATCTGGGAATGTGAAAGCGAGCACCGTAAGATACAAGAAGCCAACCAAAAGCTGATCGAGGAGTGGAAAGACATGACTGTCAGTGCCAACAAGCGACTGAATACTTGGAGCGAGGCATAGTGGAGCTAGAAAGGAAGTTCCTCAAAAGGATCGAGGATTGCCAAAATGCTGAGGGAAATAAGGGCGGACATCTAGCCAGAGCCTACCTATTGCTGGGACTTCGCGAGCTGGGAAAGCTGTTCAATGGAGCCAAAGATGCCGAGTCTGGGGAAGGTCCTTTCGGGACCAAATAGATAGGATTTTTCTTTTGCTTTAAGAAATGTAATAAGGCCAACGACCATTAGGATATTTTTATTTCCTATTATTTAGGGTCGATTTGGGATTCGTCTACTTTTTATCAATAAAATAAGGCATTTAGCATTCTAAGTTCTCCAAATCAACTTGTCGTTAGGCCTACCTCGGGCACAAAAAGGCTCCCAAATAGGACACGATTTACATTCTTGCACTATGTGTTTAGATATCGCAACATTTTCTTATAATCCTCACTGACTTGTTACCTTTTTGTTTTTATTTTTTGTTTATTTATTCCCCTCCCCAAAGGTTAGTTCGTGCACTCTAGCAACATCATCTTATTCAGTGAGATCCAGGGGGTCCCTCTACCCACTCCTCCTCTTAGTCCTATCAGAAGCAAGAACAAAGGGAATATTGAAGATTCGAACAATGCCAGAAAGGAAAACTCAACTGAACGGGTAGAGATCAATCATGGTACTCAGGTTTCCAAGGAAAGTGCATCCCAGCTTGAACAAAAGCTGCTAAAATTCCAAGAAGAACTTGATCAGGTTCGGAATCTAGCAAATTTGTCATTTTCCCTCACCACTCCCGACATTAATTTCCCAAATGCTCAGAACCCCACATCTCCACAAAATATCCCAAATCCACGAAACTATCCCGCTCCTCACCACTGCAATACTTGCCACACCTCCAACAATACTTCACTACTCATCCCAGAACCTTTGAACTCCACAAATGACCACTTTCAAACCCATCATAACACCCCCATCTACGTGGGGACTGTGCCACACTCCACCCAAACCATCTCAAGCACACCCGAGTCTGATGATAAAGACTCACTCATCAGGAATCTAGCTGAAGAACTTAAGAAATTGACCAATAGGATCCAAGGCGTCGAAGGAAGTAAGGGGATTGAAGGGTTGAACTATGAAGATCTCTGCATACAACCCGATGTTGAACTGCCCGAGGGGTACAAACCTCCAAAGTTTGAAATGTTTGATGGTACAGGAGATCCAAGGTCCATCTGAGAACGTACTGTGACAAGCTGGTTGGAGTAAGGAAAGACGAGAGAATCCGCATGAAGCTTTTCATGAGAAGCTTGAAAGGAGATGTTTTGTCTTGGTACATCAGCCATGATCCAAAGAAATGGTCAAACTGGGTAAGCATGGCGTCCAACTTTATGGACACGTTCAGGTTCAACACGAAAAATGCACCAGATGTGTTCTACATTCAGAATCTAAAACAGAAGCCTACAAAAACATTTCGCGAGTATGCTACTCGCTGGAGGTCCGAAGCTGCTAAGGTCAGACCTGCCTTAGAAGAGGAACAAATGAACAAATTCTTTGTCCGAGCTCAGGACCCACAATATTATGAAAGGCTAATGATGATTGAGAGCCACAAATTTTCTGACATTATCAAGTTGGGAGAAAGGATCGAAAAAGGCATCAAAAGTGGTATGGTTACAAACTTTGAAGCCTTGCAAGCTACCAATAAGGCTTTACAGTCTGGTGGTACTTCCAAGAAAAGGGAAGTAGGTGCCGTAATGGTGGCACAGAGAACCAAATCCCTTATCAAATACCAAACCTATCCAATGCCTCCACTCACATATCAGCCTACTCCGAACTATCAGGCACCCTCACCCTCTTACCAAACTCCACCGCCCACTTATCAATCACCTCCACCTCCTACATATCAACCTACTTCACCCAGATATTCCCAACCCGCACATGTTTACCAAGCCTACAATGCTCAACTATCCCACCATCAATCACCTCCTACACGCCAAAACTTACCTAGATCTCGACCAAATTTTGACCGCAGACCTCCTAAACAGTATATAGCCATTGCTGAACCTATTGACCAGTTGTATGAGAGGCTCAAAGCTACTGGTTATGTCACCCCATATCCCTGCTATAACCCCCGAGAACCCTTCTCAGTGGGTTAATCTAAACAAATCCCGTGCATACCATTCCGACATGAAATGACACACCATCAACGAATGTCGCTCCCTAAAAGATAAGATCTAGGCTATGATTGACAACAAAATTATTGTGGCAAAGGAACCTGCCCCAAATGTCCGCAATAACCCTCTTCCAGACCATAAGAGTGAAGACGTTCACATGATTGAAATAGAGGATAATTGGGACCCCAAGGGATCGATCGGTTTGATCACAGAAGGCAACGATCCAAATGAGCCAATAGTCACCCTTAATCCGTTTGTAGTCCAGATTCAGCCTTCTGGGGACACCGAGGTAAATATGTCCATGCCACTTGAGTTTGAAGCACCATCCTTTACAAAGACGCCAACGCCGATTGAGGTCAAATTTATGTCACCAAAAAATGCACCTACACCATTCGAAGTTGCAGTTTTACCACCCAAGGAACATGCTCCGTTCGGGGTGAAGATAGCCACACCAATCCCAGTAGCAATGTCAGCCGTGATGCCATTCCACACAAAGGCTATACCATGGGACTATACAGCTGAGGCAAGGAGGAAAGGTAAGGTTAGGTTCGAGGAAACTGTTACCGCACAGGGTATGACAAGAACTGGTAGGGTGTATACCCCAGAACACCTAGCGGAGTCAAGCAAGCAGGCCTCCAATTGGTCGCCCATCATTGAGATGGGTCCATACGATCTTTAGAGAAAGATACACGCCAAGGAATACTCGGTCATCGACCAGCTGAACAAAACACCAGCGCAGATCTCCATACTTGCTTTGCTACAAAATTTTAAGGCACACGAGAATGCTCTGTTAAAGGTACTAAGTGAGGCATATGTAACAAGCAACATCATAGGAGGAGAAATGGCAAACATGGTAGGGTAGGTATTGGAAAGTCACAAGATCACTTTTCATGAAGATGAGCTGCCACTAGAAGGGTTGAGTCACAACAAGGCGTTGCACATCACCGTGCAATCCGAAGATTATTTTATCACTAGAGTCCTATTTATGGAGTGTCCAACCTTAACATTTGTCCGTTGGTAACTCTTAGGACATTGGGAAAGGGGCTGCATGAGATCAAAGACGGGGCCATTAACGTCAAAGCTTTCGACAGTTCCCAAAGGTCCACCATTGGCAAAATTAGCCTGTGTTTGCAAATGGGGCCTACTTGGTTCAATGTTGATTTTCAAGTAACAGATGTGCCGACATCTTACAATTTGTTGTTGGGACGACCGTGGATTCATGTCTTTGGGGCCGTAGCGTCAACACTATATCAGGCGGTGAAATTTGAGTGGAACCAACAAGAGGTGATCATTCACGGCGACTGTAGAAATCCTATATACAGTCGCCAGACCATCCCAGCAATCGGAGGTAGAAGAAAGATAGGCGGGGAGACCTATCACCACATCAAGCGAGTCAACGTCGTCGACAAAGACAAATGATGGGACAATAAAATTGAAAGAATATTGAACTGGAGCGGATACGAACCTAGCAAGGGACTTGGCAAGAACATCCAAGGAATCTCTAAGCCTATCAAACTAAAGAAACATGGCACCACCTTTGGTCTGGGATATGAGTACACTTGGAAGGAATTCAACAACTGGTCGCCACCATAGCGCGGTCCTTATTATCCGTTGAAGCAGCCAATACCACATTTGAAGCAGACTTTCCAGCCAGCCGATGTTATCTACGGGTCAGAAGAAGAGGAAGCACTTACAATAGTAAGGAATTTGTTCATGGAAGACAATGATATGGATTGTTGTGTTGTTTTCGTGGAGGAGGGGGAGGAAGGCCCTTCCATACAGGCAGTGAGCAGAGGAGCATGACTCAATAACTGGACCATCAGAACCACCAGAGCCTGGAAAGCCTCGGGGTAGCAAGACTGAACAAGCATCATGTACTATCTTTCATTTTTACTAGTTGACTTTCCTTTCGCATTTTAAAATTTCGCAATAAGATCTTCAATGTTCAAAACAGTTATGGAATTTTTCAAATGATTTCAATTTTCCCTTTATTATTCTCTCTCATTACTTTGCTTATACAACATTACTATTACTTTTCTTGATGAACCAATGACTGTGACATGCAACGAGACAACGCAACAAACGGACACAGATTCAAAGGAAGATGAAATATCAGAAGAGATTGTTAAGGAAGTTGAGAATTTTGAGAACAGACCTAAGTCCAACATGGACGAGACCGAGATTATTAACCTAGGAGATGCAGAGAATGTCAAAGAAACGAGAATCAATGTCCACTTATCCCCATAAGAAAAGAAGGAATACACAGAATTTCTAAGGGAATATGAAGACATATTCGCTTGGTCGTATGATGACATGACTGGTCTGAGTAATCTATTGTGGTACACAAACTTCCAACTGATCCGACATGTTCTCCAATAAAGCAAAAACTCAGAATGTTCAATATGAGCTTGAAAATCAAAGAAGAAGTCACTAAGCAGGTCAAAGTCAAGGTTCTCAGGGTAGTAGAATATCCGATGTGGATAGCCAACATCGTGCCAATACCAAAGAAGGACGGGAAGGTCAGAGTCTGTATCGACTACCGGGATCTCAACCAGGCCAGTCCAAAAGATGGCTTCCCCTTGCCAAACATATCTTGACCGACAATTGTGCCATGCATGAGTTGCAGTCATTTGTAGATTGTTTTGCAGGGTATCATCAGATCTGGATGGATGAAGAAGATGCTGAGAAAATGGCTTTCATCACGCCGTAGGGGATGTACTATTACAAGGTGATGTCGTTTGGATTAAAAAATGCTGGGGCCACCTACATGAGGGCCATGACCACCATTTTCCATAATATGATACACAAGGAGATCGAAGTATATGTAGACGATGTTATCATCAAGTCCAAGAAAGCTACTGATCATATGGAATATTTGAGGAAGTTCTTCAATATACTGAGAATATACAACATAAAACTAAATCCCGCAAAATGTGCATTTAGGGTTCCTATCGAAAAACTACTTGGGTTCATTGTAAGTCGCGGAGGAATAGAACTGGATCTATCAAAGGTCAAAGCTATTCAAGAGTTTCCACCGCCAAATAATAAGAAGAACGTGATGAGTTTCTTGGGGAGACTTAACTATATCAGTTGGTTCATAGCACAATCTATAGTTATCTGTGAGCCAATCTTTAAGATGTTGAAGAAGGAGGCCGCTACCAAATGGACTGATGACTGCCAAAAGGCCTTCAACAGAATCAAGGAGTACATGTCAACACCACCAGTCTTGGTCCCGCCCGAGCCAGGTAGACCTCTATTACTCTACCTCGCAGTATTGGATGGAGTATTCGGTTATGTTCTGGGGCAACATGATGAAACGAGGAGGAAGGAACATGCCATCTATTACCTTAGTAAAAATTTCACACAGTACGAGGCCCAGTATACTCTGTTAGAGCGCACCTGTTATTCTTTAACTTGGGTAGCTCAGAAGTTGAGACACTACTTCTGTGCCTATAGTACATATCTCATATCAAGGATGAATCCTTTGAAGTACATATTCCAGAAGCCCATGCCCACTGGAAAGCTAGCCAAGTGGAAAATCTTGTTGAGTGAATTTGACATTGTCTACGTAACTCAGAAGGCAATCAAGGGACAGGCACTAATAGATCACCTTGCTAAAAATCCAGTGGATGGAGAATACGAACCCCTGAAAATGTATTTTCCTGACGAAGAGGTATCATTCATAGGAGAAGATATTGCAGAATCCTATGTCAGTTGGAGAATATTTTTCGACGGAGCAACAAACTTCAAGGGAGCTGGCATAGGAGCAGTCCTCGTATTGGAAATCGGTCAGCATTATCCGGTGTCCACCAAACTCAGATTCCTGTGCACCAACAATATGACTGAGTATGAAGCCTGCATCTTAGGTCTCAAAATGGTCATCGACATGAACATTCAAGAGTTACTAGTAATGGGGGATTCAGACTTGCTTATACAACAGGTCCGAGAAGAATGAGCGACCAAGAACTCCAAGATACTCCCTTATCTGCATCATGTATAGGAATTGAGAAGAGGTTCACAAAGACCAAATTCCAACATGTTCCCAGAATCCAGAATGAGTTCGCTGATGTATTGGCCACCCTATCATATATGATACAACATCCAGACAAGAACTTTATTGATACCATTCTGGTAAAGATCTATGATCAGCTAGCTTACTGTGCTCATGTCGAAGAAGAAGCAGATGGAAAGCCTTGGTTTCATGATATTAAGGAATATTTGGCAAAAAGAGAATAGACAGAACTTGAGAACACTACTCAGAAGCGCACACTTCGAAGGTTGTCCAATAATTTCTTTCACAGCGGAGGAATCCTATACATGAGGACTCCTAATTTGGGATTACTAAGGTGTGTCGACGCGAAGGAAGCATCTAAACTACTAGAAGAAATCCATACTGGGACTTGCGGCCCATATATAAACGATTTTGTCTTAGCAAAAAAGATACTCTGTGCTGGTTACTTTTGGATGACTATGGAGACGGACTGCATCCAGTATGTTCGGAAATGCTACCGCTGTCAAATACATGCAGACATGATAAAGGTACCTCCAAGCGAGCTTACTGCAACAAGCTCACCATGGTCGTTCGCTGCCTGGGGAATGGATGTTATTGGACCAATCGAGCCTGCCACCTCCAACGGGCACAGGTTTATCCTAGTAGCAATCGACTATTTCACCAAATGGGTCGAAGCAACATCTTACAAAATAGTGACTAAGAAAGTCGTGGCAGACTTCGTCCGCGACCGTATCGTTTGTCGGTTCGGGATTCCGGAATCAATCATCACTGATAATAGTTCCAATATCAACAGTGACCTGATGAAAGCCATGTGTGAAACCTTCAAGATCAAATACAAGAATTCTACAGCCTACAGACCTCAGATTAACGGAGCAGTAGAAACCGCCAATAACAATATCAAGAAGATACTAAGGAAAATGATAGAGAAGCATAAGCAGTGGCACAAGAAGCTATCATTTGCTTTATTGGGATATTGCACTACAGTCTGCACATCAACCGGGGCAACCCCATATATGTTGGTTTATGGTACAGAAGCCGTCATTCCCGCCGAGGTGGAAATTCCCTCATTAAGAATCATATAGATGATGTAGAATGGGTAAAGAATCATTACGAGTAGCTAGCTCTTATAGATGGAAAGAGAATGAATGCAGTTTGCCATGGTCAGCTTTATCAGAACAGGATGTCCAAAGCCTTCAACAAAAGAGTCAAGCCAAGACAGTTCACACCGGGGTAGCTGGTGTTAAAAAAAAATTTCCCGTGTCAAGATGGAGCCAAAGGGAAATTCTCTCCCAACTGGCAGGGTCTGTACATGGTTCACCGAGTTCTAACAGGAGGAGCCCTCATACTTGCGGAAATGGATGGAAAAGTTTGGCCAAAGTCGATCAATTCATATGCAGTTAACCGCTACTATGTGTAATCTTTATGATTTCCTTTGTGATGTAATTTGAACTACGCCTGACCTGATTCCCGTTTAAGAGGGGATATGTAGGCATCCCTATGGTTTTGGTCACAATTCAACAAAACTTTCATTTTCCCCCGCAATTGGAAACTAGGGAAGAATTTTGAGGAGGACCCTCAAAATTCCGAAGTTAATTTCAGCCAATCATCGCTAGCAGCAGTCAGAAGCAGCAACCCAGTAAACTGGGGCAGAATTTTGAGGAGGAGCCTCAAAATTCCATAATAAGGAAGGTTGTGTCTTGGACCACGTCATAGTCACCGGTTCATCTAAAAGTTGTTCTTGATTATACACTTATGTCATATTTTTTACAAAATCATGCATGTTTATTTCTGAAATCGCTTTATTTAGCAGTGCTACCCCAATGATACGTACAGTATCACCAGATCCAAGCCGATCAGGTCAAGCAGAGCCAACAGGGATACGAACTAACCTCCCCCTTTACAAAACTCATGATTTTTCTTTGGATGCTGGCACTTGAGTTGCAAAATCATCAAATATACTATACACACACGAGACCCACATCGCTCAGAAATACGACTCTCAGAACCGTTGCATTTACTCACAACCGCTATCAGCACGCAGTGTCCCCGACAGACACAGTATCCCCAACAGTCGCAATATCACAATCCGCTATCAGCTAAGAAAATTCTATTATCATTTGCCTTTACTTCCTGCATAAGGCTACCATTTGCCTTCCGAGACTAAGCTCTATCTCTATCTGCATTTCTGCATTGCCTAAGGCTACCATTCTACCTTCTGAGACTAAGCTCTGTCTCCATCTGCATTTCTGCATTGCCTAAGGCTACCATTCTGCCTTCCGAGACTAAGCTTTATCTCCATCTGCATTTCTGCATTGCATAAGGCTACTATTCTACCTTCCGAGACTAAGCTCTGTCTCCATCTACATTTTTGCATTGCATAAGGCTACCATTCTGCCTTCCGAGACTAATTTCTATCTCCATCTGCATTTCTGCATTGCATAAGGCTACCATTCTACCTTCCGAGACTAAGCTCTGTCTCCATCTGCATTTCTGCATTGCATAAGGCTACCATTCTGCCTTCCGAGGTTAAGCTCTACCTCCATTTGCGTTTATGCATTGCATAAGACTACCATTCTGCCTTCCGAGACTAAGCTCTGTCTCCATCTGCATTTCTACATTATCTAAGGCTACCATTCTACCTTTTGAGACTAAGCTCTGTCTCCATCTGCATTTCTGCATTGCCTAAGGTTACCATTCTGCTATCCGAGACTAAGCTTTGTCTCCATCTGCATTTCTACATTGCATAAGGCTACCATTCTGCCTTCCGAGACTAAACTCTATCCCCATCTGCATTTCTGCATTGCATAAGGCTACCATTCTGCCTTCCGAGACTAAGCTCTGTCTTCATCTGCATTTCTACATTGCATAAGGCTACCATTCTGCCTTCTGAGGTTAAGCTCTACCTCCATCTGCATTTCTGCATTGCATAAGGCTACCATTCTGCCTTCCGAGACTAAGCTCTGTCTCCATCTGCATTTCTGCGTTGCATACGGCTACTATTCTGCCTTCCGAGGTTAAGCTCTACCTCCATTTGCATGATTGAAATATCACCATCTTATTTACATCCTGCATGGCTGAAATATCGCCACTTTATCACTCTTGCATCGGCTGAAATATCGCCACCTTTTATTTACGTATTGCATCGGCTGAAATATCGCCACCTTTTGCATTTCATGGGCTGAAAGATCGCCAAATTGTCCAAAGACGTCATTGTTCGGAGGCACCATTTGCATAGCCCGAAAACGCCATGCCATGGCCTGAGGACCTCATTTTATCTCTTACATATCATTATTCAAAGGCATCATGGTTCAGAGGCATCATGGTTCAGAGGCATCATTATCATAGCCCGAGAGCATCATTTCATGGCCTGCGAATCCTTTATTATACGTTTCATGGCCCAGGATACCATGGTCTGAGGACGCCATCCTAACCATCCGAGGACAAACATTCATGGTCCGACGGAAATTTGCATCATGTTTAATTTTACGCACAATATATACTTGTATTGTTTATTTGCAGGTAAACCGGCGAGCAACAATCATCTCAGTAGGAGCGATCAAGCTCCAATTCCCGCATCCCTATCAGATTTCAGCCATCCACCCCAACCTGAATATTGCGTCCGTTCTTGAAAGTCTCTATCAGGCCTACTCCGCCGACAGATTTTGAACTACATATGACCTGATTCCTGTAAAACCAGGGATATGTAGGCAGCTCAAAAATTAGAGTACGACCTAAGTCTCCTCAAACCCTTTCGTTTAGTCAAAATTGGCCATCATATCTTTACCCAACAACTCTTTCATCCTTCTCGGGTAAAGAGCGGCAGTTGTTGATGCCCAATTTTTCCCTGTATATTTTTAATATGAAAAATACTTTCAAAATAGCATGAATATGCATATATAAGTATGTCCCAAGGTCTTAATATTTTTTCTCTTAATTTTAAGGATTTTTAAATCAATTTATTGCCTTATTTTAGCAAGAAAACCCCAATAATTATTCCCAAACTATCATTTCGGTGATTCGTCTATTGGGTTCTCATATTTGCATTAAATATAGCTAATATATTTTCTTTGCATATTTTTTTTATAAATTTATTTACTATTTTTAAAGCTAAATTGCACGTAATTGCGATATTAGCCTTTTTTAAGATTTAATGGTGTTTATATTTATAAAATTAACTTCAATATTTTTAATTGGATAATTATATATTATTAATCATATTAGTATCTTTAATTTACTCCCAGAAATTATTTTACTATTTTTATAAATTAAAAAAGGGAAAAAGTGGCTATTTAAATGTTAGCCCATTTCATTTCAATTTTGGCCAGATTTGAATCCCTAATTAAACCCAATCTCAAACCCAATTACCTAGCCCAAATCCTATATCTACCCAACCCACAATCCATTTGAATAACCCGCCCGGATCCTCATTTAATCCAGGCCGTTAATCAAAATGATCAACGGTCACCATTCACCCTTCCTAAATTAAACCAAACGACCCCCCAAACCCCACTCATTTCCCTCACTCAACCGACTCTCTCTCTATCTCTCTATCTCTGGTTCTCTCTAGAACCTTCCCCTTCCCCCTCCTCTCCGATGAGTCTCACCCATCTTCTCCGGCCATCTCCTGGCCTGAATCTATGGTGATCTCACCACCTACCAATCTTCCATGCTACATACATGCTCGTTTGCTAAGGTTTCATGGACTGACCATGAAAAAGCTTCATCCAGGCCTCGTTGATTCAAGTTTTATGGCCATCTCCGGCCTCGCTCGGCAAGCTATGTCTGTTTCAAGCCTGGCTTCGATTCCTCGTTCTTTGATCCAGGCCTTTCTCATCGTTTGGGTTCCTCTGAAACCCTAGCCTTTTAGGTTTTTCTGATCTCCTTAGAACTGTTCCGGATCCATATTTTCCCTAAGTTTTTAAATGATTTCTTGATATTTCTTTCAAAGCCATGTATTCGAAACCCTTATTTTTTTCCCGACCTAGGGTTTCTGAGTTATTTAGAGGATTCTCTGATTTCCTTTTTCTTTTGTGTATTTTTTTACTACGTTTCTTCTACTATGTTCTCTGTGATTTTCTTATTAAGTTTCTTCCACTGTGTTCTTAATTAGTTTCTTCTACCATGTTTCTTTATATGCTTCTCCTACTGTGTTCTGATTAGTCTTCTTCTACTATGTTTCTTATTAGCTTCTTCTACTATGTTTCTTTAAGCGCTTCTACTGTTATTTGCATGTTACTCTTTTACTATGTTTCTCATGAGTTTCCGTTACTGAAAAGGTATGTCGAAGGCCCCAATTCCCTTCTGAGATCTTTGAACTTGTTTTCGATTAGTATCTTCTTCTTGATTACTTGTCCTCTCATCTCGACACTCGATTGTTTTTGTATGCTATTTGATGCTACTTCTCTTCTACATTGCTAACCTATGTGACTACCATGCCCCTGTAGTCTATTATCTACTGATTTTGCAATGACACATCATTTTCTTTCAGCTTGGCATGTTTGTATGCTCTTGATATGTGCTGAACTTCCCTCTAAAATGGATTTCAAATTTGTGATTAGTTCAGACTTCCTTATGTATAGGTTTGATTGATTTCCCTGTGACTCGACTTAAGTTAAAACTTTTCTCAGCTTTTCTGACTTGGTTCACTCATGCACCAGTGATTACAAAATCTCTGATCCTTGATTTGCTGGCTACTAATTGATTTTTCTTAACTTATTTATGTAACCGTGTATTTCATTCTGCCTTTAAGTAACTTCTTATGTATTTACCCCTAATTGCATGCCTTGCACAAGATGTTTATTTGATTTCTTCCCTTAAACGGTTTTCCTATTTGAATTTGAGTTCCTTAATTAAGGGAAATCTTGTATTGATTGATTTTTAACTGATACCCCAATCCCTTTAATTATTTTCTTACCTTATTTCCGCCTATTTTTCACACTATAAATACACTACTCTTTCATTAGCACAAAAAATCGATCCCTCACTCATAGTTTTCTTCTGAAACTACACTTACACACAATAGTATTCTCTCTTATTTGCTTGCATCGTGGACTGTTTACAAGACCTACTACTTTTCTCTATTTGTTTCTTTGAAACTGGTATGTTCTGATTTAAGCTTTAGCACCACGACAATGTGTTTATTTACTGCTTTTATATCCATGCCTACTTACTGTTTCTGTATAGTTCAACACTTAAATTAGCAAACTGATTTCTTTCTACCTGTTTCTATTTATGAATCCCAAACCTCTGCCCCTATGTATTTGAGCTATGGCTTAAGGCATGTCAATATGCAAATTATTGTCCATGAATTAAGCTTGATCCCCTGGGATCCTAGCCTCTAATAGTGTGTTCTAATAGGTTTATGGGTGTGCTAGCATTCACCATTGCTGGGTACGCCCAAAGCCTGCCCTTGGCTCTTTACAACCTCCCCGTTCCCCGGGACCCCTATGTGTACTTATTTGTAGTTATTTCCCTTCCCCTTCCCCTCCTCTCAGAATTCTTTTCTGCACTTGCACTCCCTCTTAGTCTTTAAGTTCCGCCCCCTCTTGTGAACCTTGCCTTGGGACCTTGAGTTCCCTCTGAACTTGAACACTTGAGGGTTGGCCCTTACATACTGCACTTGTCCTAATCTGATAATACATTTGGGTATGAGCATTGCCCGGAGTCCTTTTAAGGCTCTTAGGGAACTTTGACACACTCGAATGGGAAAAAGGCTTTGGATCTTGATCTTATGGAGTTGGTTTACCTCATATTCAGACATGAAGTCTGAATCAGGCTCTCATGTGGTTGTACTTTTATTTTTTTCTGATGTATTTTACTTTATTCTGGGTTGTAATAAATTGTTGTAATAAACATTTGGGGCTGGTTAGTAAAAGAGCGGGTAACTATGTATGCAAAGGGTAAATGCCATGCCTATAGGTATTTCTGAATTCTGCACTCTCACATAGATGCCATGCCTATAGGTATTTCTGAATTTTGCACTTACACATAGATATCATGCCTATAGGAATTCTGAATTCTGTATTCTCAAATAGATACCACGTCTATAGGTTTTCGAATTCTGCACACTCAAATGCATATAGAAAGCACGTCTATAGGGAATTCTGAATGTCCATTTTTTCATATAGAAATCATGATCATAGGTCTACAACTCTCGTCTAGAAATCATGCCTATAGGTCAATCTAAATTCTGCATATGCATATAGAAAATATGCCTATAGGTCTTTCTGAATCCTGTATATCCATTTTCTCATATAAAAATCATGTTCATAGGTCTTAAACAAATTTTTGCACATAGATACCATGCTCATAGGACTTAAACATTCAACTACACTTGGGCATCATGTCTTAAACAGAATTCAGCATCTAGATATCATGTCCATAGGTTTAAAATGAGTCTTCTGCATTTTTTTATACTACATCTTTAAGGTTTTAAAATCAGTAACGCCTAGAAAGCATGCCTATAGGAGTTTCTAATTGAATCTGATTCGCCTCACTTAATGTTAGATATAAAATTAGTAATAACGAGTATCATCAATTTCAGAGCCTATAACTTTTTACTCTGACTTTCCCTTTTTACCAGTATGTACTTAGTTTATTTTTGAGACCTTATTATTTCATGGCTTTCCTGAATTCAATAGATACCATGCCTATAGGATCCTTATCCGACACTTAGGCAAGCCTTAGGATAAAAGTTATAAACTGAATCTGTGCTATTAACTACAACCATCATACAGGACTGATTCAGGCTTCTTATCTGAATTATGTAATCAATCAGTCTGCTTCAACCTTTAAGCTCTTAATCAGGCTATAAATAGTATGTGAAAGTCATGCTAATTATGTGCTTTCTTTGTTCGAGGGGGTATATCTGAGCCTTTTACTTGTTATGTGCTTTCCCCAACTTGCTATACATGTTTTTGTATGTCGCTTAGAATTTTACCTTTAAAACTTTAAATAAGCCTAATATCCCTCCCTCTTAGGATTAGTAGTCCTAAATGCCTCCAGACTGATAGGATTGAGACGGGTAATAGTATGCAATAAGTAATCGAAACCATTTCGCGCTTTAATACCTCAATGAGGTGGGAAATGGTAGATATGGATAGGATGACCACGCGATAACGTCTCGTGTAGCCCCTCACTAAGGAGTAATTACAGGATGTTGTGTGGGGTGATCCATATTAGTAATAAACCTAGGACCCCCCTTTTCCCTTTTGTTTCTTTATTTCTTCTAAAGATTTCAAACTATTTCTTTTAAGAAAATCAGCTTCCTTTTAATTCTTTCCAATTTTGTTTGTAACCATTATGTGAAAATCCCCTTCTTATTTGAAGTTCTATTTGCCTACATGTTATTTGCATCTAAATTCACAACAATAGTCTCGCCGGGAACCACACTAGTAGATTTTGAGGGGTGCCTAACACCTTCCCCTTGGAATAATTTCAAGCCCTTACGCAATCTCCGGTTACTCAAATCAAATATTCTTGGTGTCCTAATGCACCTTAATCATTAGGTGGCGACTCTTCAAATGCAAACCCAAATTCCCAAAAGGGAATGAGTTGTCCTCCCAAATGTCATAAACCCGATTTCGCAAGAAAAAGAGGGCATGACACCGACCCTGATAAGCATATAACTTCATACACTTGTGGGATCACGGGAAATGACTTGAATGACGATGAAATCAAGTGAGTTTTGTTGAAAAAATTTGGGGAAACGCTATCAAATGGAGTCATGATTTGGTATTACAACTTAGCCCCTAACTCTATTGATTCATTTGCTATGCTAGCAGACGCCTTCGTGAAATAACACGTCGGGGCCATAAAGGTGGCCACGAGAAAACCGGATGTCTTCAAAATAAAGCAAAGGAATGACGAGATGCTAATGGAGTTCGTGTCCTAATTTCGGATGGAAAGAATAGAATTATCACCGGCCTCCGATGACTGTGAAGTACATGCCTTTATGCAGGGTCTGAATGATAGGAGCTCGATCCTGCCTCGACAATTGAAACAGAACTTGATCGAATATCCAGCTGTGACATGGTTGGATGTGCACAATCGTTACTAGTCAAAAATCAGGGTCGAGGACGACCAGTTGGGAGCTGTCTCGGGTTCAGTTCATCCTAACAGATTCGTAGCCAAACCCCGAGGGATACAGATCGGGAATCGAGATTCAATAGAGAACAATACCGGACATATGCCGATCGAAGGAACAATGGCCTGAGCTGTAACACCCATTGGAGCGATCGAATAAACGATCGAGGTCAAAGCTCCTGAGGACTCATAAGTAAAAACGGGTTCGATAAAAACACCGACCTCGCCGAGGCCTCTTGATTATCAGAGTATAACTTCAGCATAGATGCATCAGGGATTGTCTCTGCTATTGGGAGAATCAAAGATACCAAGTGGCCCAGGCCAATACAGACCGATTCTTCTCAAAGAAACCCGAATTTGATGTGCAAGTATCATGGCACACATGGTCATCGAACAGAAGGTTGCAGACAACTAAGGGAAGAAGTAGTTCGTTTGTTCAACGAGGGACACCTTCGAGAATTCCTAAGTGATGGGGCTAAGAATCACCTCAGAGAGAGAGAAATGTAAGGAAAAATGAACAAGAAGAACCACAACATGTAATACACATGATCATTAGCGGAGTCGATGTCCCTCAACGACCTGTGTTCAAGCACACCAAAGTATCAATCACCAGAGAAAAATGGACTCGAAGCTATGTGCCCGATGACGTCTTATCATTCTGTGATGAAGAAGCAGAAGGAATATCTCAGCCTCACAACAACGCCCTGGTAATCTATATCCTTTTGAATATAATTCAAGTTAAACATGTTTTAGTGGACTCAGGTAGCTCAACAAACATAATCAAATCAAGGGTCGTGGAGTCACTCAACCTACAAGATCAGATTGTACCTACATCCCGGGTCCTAAATAGCTTTAACATGGCAAACGAAACAACAAAGGGAGAAATTATCTTGCTATTAAGCGTAGCCGGGACCATACAAGATACGAAGTTCCATGTCATCGAAGGTGATATGAGGTATAATGCACTCTTTGGGAGACCATGGATACACAATATAAGGGTAGTGCCTTCAACTCTTCACCATATGATGAAGTTCCCAACAGAGGAAGGAGTGAAAATAGTCTATGGAGAGAAACATGCTATAAAGGAGATGTTTGCGATCGAGGAGGTGGTGCTGATACCAGAGCCTTCGACCTCAGAGAAATCGAGCATCTGAGGTAAACATGCAGTCAAATAGCAATCCTCGATGGAATCGGAGCAACAGGTAATCGAAGACAAAGATGAGGATTTCCTTACTCCCCGAACCTTCGTCATTCCCGAAGAATCCGATGCAACCAAATCAACCATCGAGGAGCTGAATCAGGTCATTTTGATCGAATACATGCCCGAGAAAAAGGTATACTTGGGAACGGGATTAACCCCCGAATTCAGGAAAAAACTCATTCAATTTCTTATTGACAATATGGATTGCTTTGCCTGGTCCCATTTAGATATGACAGGGATTCCACCCGAAATCACCATGCATCGGTTAAGCACCGATCCTAGGTTCAAATCAGTGAAGCAAAAAAGGAAGCCTTAGTCCGAGGTAAAGCATGCTTTCGTAAAGGACGAGGTAAACAAACTTCTTAAAATAGGGTCTATACGGGAGGTAAAATACCCGAGTGGTTAGTTAATGTAGTTGTAGTTCCTAAAAAGGGAAATACACTTAGAATGTATGTAGACTATAAGGACTTGAACCAAACATGTCCAAAAGATTCTTTTCCACTTCCCAACATCGATTGTATGATCGATGCCACGGTTGGCCACGAGACCTTAACTTTTCTCGATGCCTACTCCAGGTACAATTAAATTCAGATGAACTCGGAGGACCAGGAAAAGACTTCTTTATCACTAAATTTGGAACTTATTGTTACAACGTAATGCCCTTAGGGCTAAAAAAATGCAGGAGCTACATACCAACGCATAGTTAGCAAAATGTTCGAAGAATAATTAGGTAAAACAATGGAAGTTTATATTGATGATATGTTGGTTAAGTCCCTGCACGTAGAGGACCATTTAGTTCATTTGCAGAAAACTTTTGCAATTTTGAGGAAATACAACATGAAGCTTAACCCAGAGAAATGCGCCTTCCGAGTTGGCTCGGGTAAGTTCCTCGGCTTCATGGTGTCAAATCGAGGTATCAAAATCAACCCCGATAAGATCAAAGCTATCGAGGATATCAGATCATAGGTAGTGTAAAGGTCGTGCAAAGGCTAATAGGGCGAATAACTGCCTTGGGTCGATTCATTTCAAGGTTGTCGGGTTGGAGTCACCGGTTCTTTTCCTTGCTAAAAAAGAAAAATGATTTTGCATGGACCCCGAAATGTCAGCAAGCCTTAGAAGAATTAAAGCGATATCTGTCGAGCCCGTCTTTGCTTTACACCCCGAAGGTAGATGAAAAACTTTACCTATATTTGGCAGTGTCCGAGATAGCGGTAAGTAGGGTAATAGTTCGAGAAGAGCAAGGTACACAATTTCTTGTTTATTAAGTAAGCCGAACTCTGGGAGATGATGAAACTAGATACCCTCACTTAGAAAAATTAGTACTTGCATTAATCAGCGCATCTAGAAAGTTAAAGTCATATTTTAAATGTCTTCCCATATGTGTATTAACCACTTATCCCCTTCACTCTGGGTCGTCGAACTTAGCATGTACGATATCGAATATCAACCCCGAATGGCCATCAAGTCTCAAATCCTAGTTGACTTCATGGCTGATTTTACACCAACCCTCGTACCTGAAGTGGAGAAAGAACTTATGTTGAGTTCGAGTACAACATCGGGGGTATGGACCCTTTTCACATATGGTGCCTCGAATGTGAAGGGATCCGGACTTGGCATTGTCTTGAAGCCACCCACGGGTGATACCATTAGGCAATCTATCAAAACTTCTAGATTAACTAACAATGAGGCCAAGTATGAGACCATGATTGCAGGTCTCGAGCTAGCTAAAAGCTTGGGAGCAAAATTCATCGAGGCTAAGTATATAGATATTAGGAAGAAGGACTCCACTTACGATTGTAATTCCATCTCTCCGGGAACAATATTTTGTCCTGGGGAATGCCATCCGATGTCCTTACTCTAACGAACCGGCTCATCCAGCCCCGATCTTTGGCTTCATCGCTGCTAGCAAAGAAGGCTTTCTTCGTGCGACGTTACAACTTGACAAGCCTCGAAACAGTTGGGGCCGGTACAATAGAATCAGGTGGTTGAGGGTAAATTTCAACCCCTCGGCCTTTTCGAAAAAATAGCGCAGCATGATCACGATGCGCCAAAAGGAGGGGTGAATCTGGCCGAGGGTGATTTCGTACATTTTGCAGAAGTCAATCACCACCAGATCAAGGGGACCCAGTGTGAAGGGGTAAGTGTAAACACTTAAAAACTCCTCTACGTGGGTAGTAATGCTTTCCTCGGGGCTTAGGATCTGAATTACGATCTCATCTCCCCAGCCACAGTCCTTCTTCATATCCTTAAGGTGCTTCTCCGATATCAAGCTAAGATATCGAGATGCATGCTCGCATCAGCCTGGGACGTCAGGGGGATTTTCAATACTAAAGTCCTTCTTAATTATACCAGAGCCGGGGTGATTTCCTCAAGAATTGGCGGCACCACCGGTTTGGCCGGCCGGGAGGTAGAAAAAGACGACGATTTATCCTTTTTGGGGACCATTTTGGAAGTTTTGGCCATGATTTTAAGCTAAAGAATACGAGTTGTACAAGAATGTGGTGTTAGCTTGGCATTTTTCGACGCTTAAAGAGGCGGTGGAAACAGGTAACTAGAGAAAGAGATGAAGAAGGAAAAGATGTAAAGAAAGAGTAAAGTTCTCCACTCAAAGGAATCGCCTCATATTTATAGAAGGGCAACGACGGTTCGGCGACGCTAGTGGCCGACCAATACTAGCTTGCATTCAATGTTTTGGGGAAGTGGACCAACGAAACGTTTCAGTCACTTCGAATGCCCACATCACGGAAATGACATCATCACTAAAGACTTCAGGAAAACAAGGATCAAATCGTTTCTTATCATCTTACTCTAAGAAACGTGGGGACTATCTATATACGGTTGAGATCGAATGCCTTCGATCTACATACTCGAAAGGTCGTCCGAAGTCCGAGGCCGGCAAGTTCGAGCTCGAGGAACCAGACCCGAGCTCGAAGACAGAGTGCAATACCCGGGGATGGGAGTTCAAGGAATACTGGGGCCACGTATGCTCGACCCCAAAATAGTACCGTTATGGATTTGTACCAGAATGAGCTAGATTCCTTCCACGTTCCCAAAGTCATGTTGCAAATCTCGGAATAGGATTGTACGATTCTGTACTAGGTAGTTAGACAGCTGTACCAAGAATATTCCTTATTGTAAATAGAAATATACCTTATTTAGGGATTCTCCTATTATATAAAGGGGACCCCAACCATTTGTAAAATCATCTAATCATTGAGCAAAGAATATACTCTCTACTTTTTCGCGTACTGTTCATCAGCATTGTCCTTTAGCTCTACTATTCTTATTTTACTTTTCTTCTTTAATTGTTCTTATTGCCCTGAGCCACCTCGAGGTCACTAAGCTCGAGTTTACTACTGCTGAATAACATTGATTTGATTCGCTTCTATCTCTACCTTATATTTCTTGATTATTAATTGATATTGAACTAAATCACATATCTTTAAAACTACTAATCAAATTTAATTGTTACTCGTATTTTCCAGGTAAACAAATACTTACCTTGCAGCTTCAATATTCTGTATCTTTAATAGGTGTTGCTGCTTCCTGCACTAGTGCAAGCTCTCGCTTTCTTTTTACTAGAATTCTTAATACCTTGAAGAATTGCTATCGTATTTAGCTGTTTTTCCTAAATTAGAATTATTATGGACCCGATTGACAGTTGTCCGAGACGCTACAATTATGTTTTTTCCTTTTTTTTCGTTGGTTTGAAATGAAGCATTCATGTGAGAAGCAAACTATGTCCCACACTTTTGCCAGCTTAAATTCTTGTCATTATGATGCGTTTAAATGAGTAGTCAATGAAGCAACTACTATATACTAAGCATGCATGCCACTTTGGTAACTTGCATCTAATTAAAGAACGTTCAAAACAGGATAAATCAAAAAAGAAGATGCATGTTTTATAACAAAAGAAGAGCCAAAGCCGGCCGAATTAAACATCATGTTTCCGGTCTGGGGAGAATTCATGATTTAACTTTAAATAGGTTCATGATTTATATATCTATGGACTATGTTCTACTCTAAATTAAAGATGATTAATTAGAGACGCACCCCTAACAAGAGGCAAATCTAGCTTGTAAGTTAATGAATTTTTCGTAAACCTAGTAGCTTTTGTCCAGATCATGGATATATATTAAGAAATTTATTAAATAAATATAAATATGTGACTGCAAACTCAAATATTGTTTATCCGTAAAAGAGTACAATTTGAATTTGTGATGTAATTTATAAATACGTAAATTAATTTGATCCAAGAAAATAAAATAACTAAGAACAGAAATAAGTTAATGAAAATAACTTGAAGAAAATACAGCCTGACTATGGACTCAACTTCTCCGATAGCAATAATAAGAGCAATATTAAGAACAAAAAGAGAGAAAGTTGTTTAATAGAATAAGCAGATTTTGGCTTTTGTGTATAGATGATTTTTCGTGCCCCACAATGGATACAAATTCTCCTATTTATAGCTCAATTTAGGGAGACAAGATCCCAAAATCAAGCTTTTCTTTAATATGAATAAAACCCCTCTTGATGGCTACATAACGGTTGGGTATTAATGCAAAGATTTTTTGTAACAACTTTTTGTTGAATGCTATCTTTTCCTAACGATATCTTCTTTTCAAATCTTTGCCCTCGATTTAAATGCATTTGGAACTTATTCATTCACATGTCACATGTTCGCAATCGATATCAACTATTTGCCAGCTCATAACGTGTCAACTCATTGAACATTTACCTATTATTTATCAATTTTACCCCATACAAATATTATTATATATTAACTTAAGATTGCTTTCGAAAAACCATAAGCTTTAAATCATTCCTCCCGTCTAACACTCTATATCCGCCTGAGGAAGTAAATATGTACCTTATCCTTGTGGTGCCACAGTGAGAATGACGTTTTCCAGTCTGTTGACAGGTTGGGAGCATTTTGTAACTCGAATTGAGAGAAGCCTTATATTTACTTTTACATTCAATTCACATGCATGCTTGATGTTAGCTAGCTAGCACTCTGTGTATTAATTCGTCTTTGTCCATTCATGTATTATAGCTTGAATACGAAGAATAAACACTTTGGAAATTTTCTTTGACTTCCTTTTCTTTTACTACTTTGCATGCGCCATTGACTAGAGTTAAGATTTTCACGTATTCCTATGTAATACTTGTACTTGTACTTTTAGGAAGAAGACCTCTCTCGTAGATCTTGTCTGTTGGACTGCTAAAACTTTCAACTAATGATGTCGAACGTGTTTATGTTTATGTTTATGAAAACTGATAAAATCTTCTTTTGATATCAATTAATAGGTTTCCCATATTGATTCAGCAAGGTTCAACTAACCTAGATTTGTTGATGGATACTCCCTCTACATTATTCCCTTCCTAAGACTCAAATAAACTTTGACTAGAATTTTTAAATATATTTTTTTGTCATTTTATATTAGAAAATAAATTTGAATGTATTCTCTAACATTAGTGAAATTGACTCATGATAACCAAGGGTGTTCATGGTTCGGTTTGGATCGATTTTTTTTTTTTAAAAAAACCAAACCAAGTTAAGTTGGTTTTTTAAATATTAGAACCGTACCAAACCAATTAAGTCAGTTTTTTCTCGATTCGGTTTGTGTCAGGTTTTCGATTTTTTCGGTTATTTGTCGATTTTTTCTTAAATATAAGACATACACTACCAAACACACATTTCGGCGACCACATTTTCAACATAATACTATCAAATCAATTGCCCTTTTGAGAAATCTATTATTTACCAAGATATATTGATGATAATTGAATCAAATAGTGATGAATAATTAAGGACTCAATTAAAAATATATTATTTTTAACATGAAATAGATTCTTATACTTAACAAAAGAAAACTATCCATTAAACTAGAATGTAAAGGTAAAGAACTGTGCTAAAAGTGCAAACGATTAATATTTAGTATAAATTTTTTAAAACTTTGTATAAAAGTATACATATATATATATATATATATAGGTGTAATAATAAATTTAAAAATAGCTACTCCTATATTCAGTTTGGTTCGGTTTTTTTTAATTAAAACCAAAACCAAACGAAATTTGATCGGTTTTCAAATTTCAAAACCAAAACCAAACCAAACAAAAAAATATCGGTTTTTTTGGGTGGTTTGGTTTTCGGTTTGGTTCGGGTTTTCGGATTTTTATGAACACCCCTAATGATAACTATACCCTATGGGTTCTATGCTTTTAACATATTTTGAATTCATAGTCAGTTGTGTGGATGATATTGACGCTTTTTTTGGGAAAATTTTCAGGAAACCCCAGTCGTTACCCTTTGGGTGTGCACTGGCTAACCTGTTCATTGTGCAATACTATCTCGCAAACTATATAGGAGATATAAACTGTACTACGCAAGTCCGATATGACGAGCTCTGACTGAAGAGGCTGCTGGCGAGAGGAATTGGTCCTTTCCATGGTGGGAAACCACTCACCAACCAACTTACCCAACCCTTGCGGGTAAAAAAAAAAAGGTAAGTTTTTGGTCTTGTTCTCAACCAAGAGAACAGCAAAATAAAAAGAATGTGTTTATTTCTACTTGAAAACATCCTGATAATTTTTCCATGCACTAAGAAAGAAGAAAGAAAGATACTACTACTACACAATAGTACGAGTACTATCTAATTAGAATTAAACTATAAAAGTTACTACTTCCCTTTGCCCATCCAAATACTTTTCCTAACCTTATTACCACCATTTGAAGGTTCTCCTTTTGCAGCAAAAACAGACTCTTCTTCCTTGACTTCATTCTTGGAACCACTTTTCACTGAATTATTGGCTTTGTGGAATTTCATTGGATCGTTGTTGTTCAAGCCGCAAACTTTGTAATCCTTACCCTTTTCCTTTGGATTCTTGTAATGAACCATATTGGCTAGACCAGCACCCTTTCCATTTTTAGTAATATACTGCCTAAGACTTGGTCCTGAAGAAGCATCAGAAGCCATGGAATCATCAGTATCACCATCTTCGTTGTCGTCGCGATTAATGACTTCTTTATTATTATCTTCTAATTCATCAAAATCCTCATTTTCCAGCTCATCATCATCCTCACCATTTGAAGGAGAACCAATGTACATTGTCCACCCTGATTCACTGCTGTTACATTCTTCTGCTTCTCCAAAAAATTTGGAATAGTCCATTTCCAGTGCCAAAAGCAGAACACTCAAAAGTGAATAAAAAAGGATGATAAAATACGAGAATTAATAAGAGTAGTGCATTTAGATGAATTAAAAGACAGAAGAGTGGAGTTGGTAGTGCTGATGAAAAAGGCAAAGGAATGTAGATGAAAGAAAAACACCTGTTAATAACATATGTTTTTTATCTGCACAGACCAATACAGCTCTCCCACACAAAGAAAGAACGTGCCTAATCTTATACTTTTGAAAGCAACCCAAACCCCTGTATTTATTTTTGTTCTCCCTTTTTTTCAATAGCTGGAATTAAATTTTTACCTCATGGATACATGTACATAGCCATTATTTCCCCTTACTTTATATCACCAAAGGGACAGGTAGAAGCTGTTAAATATGATAGAGATACATGTCTTATACTATGCACCTATTGCTCGGACTCTCCAAAATAGCTGCCGCACCCGTGTCGGATCTTCCAGAAATATTTTCAGAGGATCCGTGCACCCATTGATATTTTCGGAGAGTCCGAGCAATATAGATACGCACGAGACAGTAGAATATCATGAGAAGAATGAGATCCTTCCACTTTTTATAGCCGGACTTTTGCGCCTCGAGCCTTGAAAATAGAGAACGTAATATGATAGAGATGCATGTCTTATAAAAGGCACTAGACTAGAGTGTCATGAGATGGATGAGATCCTTCTTCCAATTTTAACCAGACTTTTGCGCCTCGAGCCTTGAAAATAGAGAACGTAATATGATGGAGATACATGTTTATAAAAGGCACGAGATAATAGTGTCATGAGATGGATGAGATCCTTCCACTTTTAACCAGCCGTTTGCGCCTTGAGCCTTGAAAATAGAGAACGTAATATGATAGAGATACATGTCTATAAAAGGCACGAGATAATAGAGTGTCGTGAGATGGATAGGATCCTTCCACTTTTAACCAGACATTGGCGACTCGAGCCTTGAAAATAGAGAACGTAATATGATAGAGATACATGTCTTATTAAATTAAAGGCACTAAACAATAGAGTGTCATGAGATGAATGGGATCCTTCTTCCACTTCTAACAAGACGATTGCACCTCTAGCCTTGAAAATAGAGAATGTAATATGATTGAGATACATGTCTTATAAAAGGTAATAGACAATAGAGTGTCATGAGATGGATGTAATCCTTCCACTTTTAACCAGCTGTTTGGGCCTCGAGCCTTGACAATTCTTCTCTTTGGTGGGCCCCACTGCATGAATTCAAATTAGTCGGATCCGATACAATGCATAGAGGAAAAAGAAGGCAGGAAACTTTCCTTTGAGTAAATGTGAAAGGACAGAATTGGGGCTGCTCTCACTTAGGGTCATAGGTTTTAACTGGTGAAGAGAAGATAAAAATATTTATTGCTTAGAATTCTGAACATGACTTATTAATAAGAAGCTGTAATACTTTGATGCAAAATACAGAGGAGGTGCACAGCCTATGAGCTAGTGAGAATAATGTGTATAAATATTGTGTAGCCTTTGATCTTAATTATGGGACAAATGAACCTCCTCACAACCCTCATTTATTTTTCACTGCCTGATTTTGTATGTCATGTCAAAATAAAACAAAAAGCATGCGAGTAAATGAAAAATGCAGCTTTTCTTCTGTGAAATTAGAAGAAGCCAACTGGAGTTTTCTTCTAATAATAGTAGTCTTTTCAACAAGCAGTGTAGATTTGTACCAAGAGGGCAAATAGAAGTTTTAATTAACATCTTTTTAGTCTCTCTTCGTTATAATCATTTAGTATCCAGAGCTCACTGATTCAACTAATCTTGATTTACATTGCGTACTAAAAGGGAGAGCACACCCTATCAGGACTTTCTCCATTGTCAAGATTCAAACTACGACCTTTGGGTTAGTGGCAGAGCCACCTTATAGCAAGGGGTGTCAACTGACGCTCCTTCACGATAAAAATATACTGTATATGTAGGTAAAAAAAAATTATATGCATATACACTATATGTTGACTTCCCTTAATTTTTTTGTATATTTACTTTTATATATTTTGACACCCTGTGATAAAAATTCGGGCTCCGCAATTGCTCTAGGTAGTTAGTCAACTTCTTTCACTCTTTATTATTTCTATTCTCTTTGGTCTTTTCATCTGATATTTTCCCAAAGCCTTGTTGGTGCATCACAATTATGCTTTCTAAAACCTTTTTACTTTTCCTTTATAATACAATTATTACATGTTAGGAATGATCTTTTTCCAGTTGTGGTAATCTTGGACGGTGATCTGGCAAAATGGTTAGATCTAAATCTTGAAAATATTTTTGTTGCTAGAAGACCTAGTTTATTGGATTTTTTGAGGGGTCATTTTTTCTTAATATTAAGGGAAAGAACAAAAGGGATTTAAGATTCAGAACAATGTAGGAATGGGACATACCTTGCCTTTAATACCCTTTTTAGTTGTTCCTCACTTGTAAATCCTAAAATGACAGACAATTGTGACCCATGTTTTATTCTTGTTTCTTGTCCTTTTTAGGTGATCATGTCTTAAATTGCACTTTTCTTGGGCTCCATGTGATTTAAGCAAAAATATCCAGCAAATTCTTTTTGGCAATAAGACAAAATATCCCATGGCTGGAAAGATTTCAATCTAACCAGGCCACTTCACTTTTTTGCCCTTTGTATGTAAATGTAATGTGAAGTATAATAGGCATGAGGGAACAATAAGATAATGTTTGGTAAGTGTTCAAGTCAAACTTATATATGACAAATCTATGCCTTTCCCATTTCAAATGTAGGTACGTATATGTATTAAATTGCTAATATATTTTTTCTCGGGCTATTATCAGAACAGTACAAAATTTTATTGCTAGGTCCACTCATTGAACAATTATGGTTCATCCTATATAACTTAAAACAGTTCATTGAACATTTTTTTGTGATTAGATATATTATGAAGTTGCTGCTTTTTTCTTATGGAACTTTCCCTCCATAGGTATTACTTAATAAGTTACTATTGTCAAATGTAACATATACTCCTTAATTTTAACACAGTTGGATACTATTTGGATGGTGGTTCCTAGCTCTAAGCATATAATTAATTAAGGCAAAAATGATACTGTGTAGCCACTCTCAAAATAATAACCAAATATATATATATTATGTATATTATATACAAATTTTATACACTTTTTAGACTACTAAATAAATAGTTTCTGACAGGCTAAAAGTGAAAAAATCCTATTATTATGGCTTAACGTTGTCATACCTATATCAACAAATACAAGTGGTTGGTGCATCAGTTGAACATGTATATAGGTGTGAATTCGGCAAACTTGGCACACCAAAAAAGAAAACCACAATATGCTACGTTTTAAAAGTATGTTCTTTTTAAATGAGCGATCACACAGTTCAAAATGGTATTAGAGCACACAATATGCTACTTGCTCTCCTCTTTATTCCAAATTTCACGTGCTATTTGTTTAAAGCTTGGGGAAAATATTACTCCCTCCGTTTTAATTTATGTGAACCTATTTCCTTTTTAGTTCGTGTAAAAAAGAATGACCCCTTTCCTTATTTGGAAACAATTTACCTTTACACAATAATTTATAGCCCCACAAAATATATATGCCTCATTTTACACCACAAGATCTCTCTTTTCTTAAACTCCGTGCCCAGTCAAATGGGTTCACATAAACTGAAACGGAGGGAGTATATTAAACCAATCAAATACAGTAATTATGTTCTTTTTTATTAGTGTCACCCATAGTTCTGTATAACGGCATGTTTGAATTGCTAGTAATCTATTTTAGGGAATGTGAATTATGACTTTCTGTTTTAATATGCCAAAGAATGTCTTCATTGAAAAAATGGATATCATAGCATCATGTGATGTTCGAAGACAAAAAAGGAGAAAAATAAGGGGGGGGGGGGGACCTTTCCAGAATATGGAATTTATATTCAGTCATATCATAGCAATGCAGAAATAACAACTGGAAAATCTCCTTTTGCCCTATGGTTAATTTGAGATAGGAAAGTCATAAAACCCTTGTCTGCCCCATATTTGTCAGTACCAGTGAAGCTGTAAAAATTGAAATTACAAAGCTGGATAAATATTGGAATTTTTACCTCCTATAGCAAAGATTAATACCCTATTTATTTTAAATAAATATCATTTTAAAAATTATATTCTATAGATACCTTTTAATGTTTATAGCAAAATATCTAATTTTAGTTACCTCCTGCCTCTAAGCCACTAAATACCTATTCAGTTATACTATTTTCTTTCTCTCTCTACTTTGATACATGTCCTTCTCTTCCCCCATTCCCTGAAAACACGATGCTCAATCTCAAAATTCCTCTCACCATAAATATCCAGTGAAACTCCTTGCCACCGCAGCATTTGATACGCCACCATATTACGTAGTCAATTACTCCCTCCGTTTCAATTTATGTGAACCCATTTCCTTTTTAGTCCGTGCCAAAAAGAATGATCTCTTTTCCTATTTGGAAACAATTTACCTTTATGCAATGATTTATAGCCACACAAAATATATGTGCTTCATTTTACACCACAAATTTAAAAGTTTTCTCTCTTTTCTTAAACTCCGTGCCCAATCAAATGGTTTCACATAAATTGAGACGGAGGGAGTATTAGATTCGCACCGGTCAAAAATGCTAGAAATTCCCACTTTTTTTTTTCTGGAGAAAGAAAAACAAAACAAAGCGTTATTACTGAAAAGTATTTCAAATTGGCGATCGACAACCAAGATATCACAGTCCGTGAAATCAAGCCTAAGAACAGGTGAATCATGGTAAAGTTCAAGAAACCACCTATCGTTTTGGCTTATGTTATATGGTGAAATTTCTTTTCCACGGTGGGAACGGTGAGATGCAAGGTTTTTGCTCGACAGCGGATTCGTCGGAAATTAGGGTTTGTTCTTAAACAAAGACAACAGAGTTTGGGGCTGAATAACTTGATTTTCTGTTAATATATTTCAATGTATTTTCAACCTATCACGCTGTATTTTCATGTATTTCATTGTATTCATTGTCTTTTTTTAATTGTAATTCAATGTATCTCGTTGTATTCCATGTATTTCATTGTATTCACTGTCTTTTTTTTATTGTATTTCAATGTATCCCGCTGTATTTATGTATTTCATTGTATTCACTGTCTCGCTATATGCCATGAATGTATTCATATGTTTTTTTAATTAATATAATTTATGTATTCAGATGTATTATATAATTTCTCTGAAGATTATATGTTTTTGGGGTATTTTTCGGTTGAGAATCTTTTTTATAACTGGTAATACAAAATTTGTGTGTTATAATTGAGTTTGTTGAGTTATATTAGGAGTCTATTATGTTAATTGATTCACTTTCCGTTTAAAAATAGTGTAATCCCCTGTTGCACGCCGTGAATACAGTCGAATACAATAATCTGTCCAGCTGTAATCCCATGTTTCACGCAATGAATACAATCAAATACACTCGAACACAACAACTGATTAGCTGGACTTCCTGATTCATGCCTATTTTTGCTATTGTATTCATGAATACAGTAGCCTAAATACATCTAATACATCTTATAACAACAGAAAACATATCTAAAATCCGTAACATAGCAAATGGTATCTATAGATAGCTAACTACCACGAAAAGATAGTACTTTATGAAAATTTCTCTTAAATATTTGACCAATATGGGAAGTGCACACTTTTAATGATTTTAAAGAATTGAAATTGCTCCGAAATATTTTCAAACGATTATTTTAGACCTAATCGAACATATAAGGATCCTTTTTATCATTCTCTCACTGCTGGAAAAAATATGATTGTTTACCCTTAAATTCGGATAACAATTAAACTTATATTGTGGTTTTAAGAATATGCGATTTCGTCCGATACCAATTGATAAGCAAGAAAATAAATGAATAAATTAGGGAATAAAATAAATCAAACTAGTGTGCTAGTCAGGTCTCGACTTTGATTCAAGATAGTCTCGAGGTGGAACAATAAGAACAATAAAAGTTAAAGCAACTCTGATGAACAGTGAATGAAATAGCAGGAAAATAACGAATGTATGTATTCTTATAAGTGAATCATGATGCTTACAAATGAATAAGATCTCTCTTTATATAATAGGGGAATCCTAAAAGAGGTATACTTCTAATTATAGTTAGAAACCATATTAACATCTAGTTAACCGCCGTGAATTGATCAATTCCGAGATTCATGCCACGATCCTCGACCATTCGCGGATATCTCACTTTTTTCGTTATCATGCTATACCGATGTCACTCGGAGTCTGTCTCTCTTTGGTCGTGATTAACGTCGACCTCGGTCCCAAAAGAGGCTTTGATTCCGAGCTCGACGTCCTAGCTTCTTGACGCGACATCCCCACCTCGACCAAAGAATGAAATCGGGTAGCCCCAATTTCTACTATGTACAGATAGTCCCCTCGTTTCTTAGAATAAAATGATAAGAAACGACTTGAGCCTCGATTTTTTGGAGACCCTGATAATGATGTAACCCCGTGACGTAAGCGATTAAGGTGATCGAAACATCCCTTATGTACAGTTCCCCAAATCATTAATGCTTTCCTGTGGACGGTTGGCCACTAGCACCACCGAACATGCATTGTAAATCTATAAATATAGGCTCTTTGGTTGAATCAAAGTTTTACTTTTACCTCCACCAAATTTTCTGTCTCTTATTCTCTCTATCGCTTCTCTTTCACCACTAGTTGAGTCAACTTTGCTAGTGTCAAGAATACCAAGTTTCACCTCTTTCCGCTTCCTTCTACCTGAATTAACGGCGAAAACCTCCAAAACCGTCCCACAAAAAGAAAAAGCCTCTTCATCGCGGTCGGCCAGTGATAAAACGCCGGTGGATCCACGCATCGAAAAGTGCATTCCCGGGTCATGCGAACTTTCTTCTGATTTTAAAATTGAAAACTCGTCTTCGGTCCCTGGCTGTTGTGCGCCCATATCGAGATATATATGCTCGATAATCGAAGGCGACCTCGAGCAGGTGAAAAAGGATTGTTACTGGGAAAATGCTAAGGTGGTGGTTCCTACCCCCGAGGAGGATATAACTACTTACGTGGAAGGATTTATAAGTGTTTACACTTGCCCTTTCACGCTGGGTCCTATCGATCCCATTATTATCGACTTCTGCCGCTAAAAAAACGAATAACTCTTGGCCAGATATACCCCTCCTTTTGGTATATTGTCATCTTGCTCCGATTCTTCATGAGTAAGGTTGACGGGATGCCATTTACCCTCGACCACCTCATGAGATTATATAGCCCCCGTCTCTATCGGGGCAGATTAATAAGGCTCCATCACCGAGCCACAAAGTTGTTTTTCTCAAGTATAGACAAGGACAAGGATCGGGGATGGATGAGTCAGTTTGTCCGAGTGAGGACCTCCGACATAATTCTAGCCGAGAAAATGCCATTCCCTGAGGAATGGAACATGAAGCGTAAGTAAACCTATCAATATCTTATGTCGATTGCTTTGTTTCTTTTATCTTCGTTTACCCGCATCTTTTCTCACCCATGTCTTTTTTGTGATTTAGCGGTTCCCTGGGTGCCCGGAGCAATCTTGGACATCGAAAGTTGGGTTCAGAAGATGGCTTCAACTTCCACACATGCTGAGCGCTTGTGGCGCGAGTTAGCAATGGGTTGATGGGAGGTCAAGAATCATGGTAAGCTTATCCCGTACACTTTCGATGCTTTTTTCTCAAACACTTCTTTTTATTTATACTTGAATCCACTTTATGCAGGCCTCGAGGATGTTGCTGAAATGAGGCCGGTCCTACTAGGGAAGAGGTGGTTACCACACCGGCTAAGGACAAGAAAAGGAGAAGGGATTCGTCTTCCGATACCCCGAAGCTTAAGAAAAGTAAGGCTCGTAAGTCGAAGAATGACTCCGTTGCTCTGTCTGCTGCCGTAGCCCAAAAACTACGAGATGAAAAAGAGGAGAGAGAAGATTCTAGTTGCGAGTTGGTGGCTCGAAAGAGGGGAAGCGTTGAAGCTTCAAAAGCATCCAAGCCGGTGATGGTCGAGGAAGCTCATCCTTAGACCGAGGAGATCTCGGAAGGTGGTCCGAGCAAAGTCCCTGCGTCATCGGGGACCGAAGATATCTCATGCCGTGAAGAACAACAAGCGAGTGTGCCCGAAAGGTCCGGTCCTGAGGCCCATCAAAAGGAAGAGAGTGCCCCAAGTCACTTGCTTGGAGCAATCAATATTGATGATTCACCTCCCGACCCCACATTTTCTGAAGGGCAATTTCGGGAGGCTCAATATATGGGGACCCCCGATGTGGGAATGACCCACGAAGGGGAATATATATTCCGTGGCTGCCTTGTGGGGGTCAATGATATTTCTGACCTAGATGCGACGATCATTTTTTATGAGGCCCAGCGACTCTTGAACTAGGTAAATTTCATCCCCCGCTATTACGTTTGCTTTTATTTCCTTCTGTCTGATTTCTTTCCTTTCTCCATAGGTTGTGAAGCTTCATTGGGAAGCATTCACCATATCCCAAGCCGAGATGAACCGATGTGAGGCCAATCTCAAAAGGCTTATAGAGGAGAGAGACACCCTCAAACGCCTCTATGTGTAGAAAGAAGAGGAGATAAGGGACCTTCGAGTTGAGTTGGCAATAGCCCATAAGAAGCAGACCGATCTCATCGAGCAGCTAATGTAAATTTTTGGGACATTGACATATCAATTTGATATTGGTGACTAACACTTAGATCCTGCAGGTTCAACAGAAGGCTAAGAAAATCAAGCAGCTTCGCGAGGAGGCAGAGACTTTAGGGTCGAAGCAGAACATGGACCATCTTGCCTCGAAGAAAAATACCGCTCAGGACCAACTATCTTTGGTTGAGTGTCAACTCCAAAGCATAAGGGAAGAGAGCTTGGCTCGAGCCAAGAAAATTGAAGAGCTCGAGACTCAGCTGGTTGCTAATCTTGCAAAGGCCGTATTTGCAGCGAAAAAGGCAAAGGCTGATATGGAGGCCGTCGTGGCTATCTACCGAGCTGACGCTGAAGCCGCTAACGCTCGAGCGAAGGAAATTTTCGATGCTGCTCAGGTTCGATTATCCCGCGCTATTGAGCATGCTAAATGTCAGTCTCGGAGAGAGACTCTCGAGAAGGTTCATGCTCGTGGCTTTGACCTCATGGCCGATATTGAGAATGCAAAAGTGCTAGAAGCTGAGGCCGAAGCTTTGCTCTCTGATGATGATTACTCCGGGAGTGTGAGCGGATCCGAGAGCGGAGAAGATGAAGAATAAGTTCCCAGGGAAGATTAAGCACTTAGAATTTTTTCCTTCTGTTTTGAATTTTTGTATAAGGCCCTTGTCGGTCCCTTGTACATATTTTTGTCCATATAAATAAATTTCTCTTTTGAATGCCTACTCAAATTTTGTCTTCAATCATGTTTCATGCCTTTTAGCACATTTTTATGCTTATGTTCGAGTCTTTGGTTTTAAATGACTTGATTAAAGCCATAATAATACTGATTTTATAGTCGGGTTCGAGTGAAACCTGGATTTGGAACAAAAGGACCCTTAGTTTTGTTTTGAATGATAACAAACCTCGATCTGTAGTTGAGTAGGTTCTTATTACAATTCCAGATAGTGGGACCCTTAGTTTTGAATCGAGTGAGAACGTGTTCTCGAACTCAAAACGTGTTGGTCCTTAGACTCTTTGAATCGGGCCGATATAGCCTCTAAAGGAAGGCTATTTTTTCCCTCTTTTGGCTCAAAAACTTAGTAAAATTTTTTTATGTCTTAGCATGTATTTTATGTACCCATTGGGTTTTTAGTGTTCAAAACCTCTTTGTTTTTTATGCCTTAACATAATTTTGTATTTGAATAATTCGATACCTCTTAAGGTTTTTCGAGGGCAGATTTTATCGAAGCCTTTGATTATTTTGCCGAGGGTATGTCATGACGCAAATCGATGGACCGCGATGGGCACCCGGTACCTTACTCAATCGAGTACCAACATAACATATCTTTTTATGTCATACTATCATAAATAACTGAGCCGGGGAGGCTACCGTGAATTAGGTAGAATATAACATGTAATACCAATCTATACATAAGACATACGGGCCTATAAGCCCAAAATAACCACTCGTACCCTGAATATAGGCCGACAAGGCCATACAATATCTTACGTACATGACATCTGTCTACAAGCCTCTAAGAATATAAAATTTTCATAAAGGTCAGGACAAAGTCCCGCCATACTAAACAATACACGTCTAAATCATACTAACCAAACAAGCAACTCCGAAGCAAATGGAGCGCACCAACATCTCCGCTGAGCTGATAGCCTACTTGGAGGGCTCTCGACTAGTCTATCGGGACGTATGGGCATGAAATGCAGCCTCCCCAGGCAAATGGGATGTTAGTACGAATAATGTACCGAGTATGTAAGGCGCATAAATAAGTAAATAATAGACATGGAAGAAATATAGAGTAATTGACTCAACCTGTAAGTCTGGGAAACTTTGTAAATCATAAAATACTTATAGTATCATGAATATGTGTATGAATGTCATGTAGTGCATAGGTACATATTTCATAACATCATCAGCCTCTGAGGGCATCCCATCATATCATCTCGGCCACTGTGGGCAAAATCATTAACGTATATCAGCTGATCAGGTGGTGGTGCGTATATAACGCCATAGCCTTTACCATATCCCATATACATACATATATACATACATATATATGTGTATATATGGGTCAATGTACATGAATGCAATGCATGAAAAGTACGTTAATAAAATCTTTCAGAATATCATAAGACCATTTTGCCTTTGAGTAATATCATAAAGTTCTCTTTTCAACTTTCGTATTTTTCTGAGACCCATGAACAGATGATAAAATATTATGGCACATGGAAATTCAAGAACATAGATATCTCTAATACTTCTATGAATAGAGTTACTTATGGAATTTGTGCATTTACACGTTTCGTTTTTGTCGTATAGATCATGCCAAAAGAAAGAAGGGATAGCCTTAACATACCTGAGTCGATTCTCTTGAGAACGATTACACCGTACTCCCTTAAAACTGCAAAATCTCATGTTAATTTGAATTATTGAAGATTTTGGGCGTTGCTTATATGACTTTCATTTGTAACACACAATATTTACATTGAATCCTCATCAAATGCTTATGAGAATAAGTTTGTGATTCATGTTACTTATCTATTCATGTCTCTTAACTTAGAGATATACTTTATTATTGGATGTGCAGCCACCACATGACAATAATGATTTAAATCTTGCCATCTATTCTTCAATGACTTAAGAGTCATAAGGTTTGGGGGCTGCCATGTAATTCCCTTATTGGGGGGATTTGATCTTTATCCAATAATCTTTAATTAATTAGGTAATATCCTATTAACCAATAATTAACCAATTACCCACATAATTAAGAATTATCTCAACTTACTTAAAATACTACTCACTTTTAACATGCCTTATACACTTTACTATCATGGCCATGTGGTACCTTGTATGGTACTAGTCCATAAATACTAGGTATTTTAGCTCAGGCCATATTTTATCCCACCATGCCAAACTTTGACGAAACTCATTTTCTTTGATTTTGCTTCTCCTCTCACCTTCACGAATTTACTCATCACTTTTGAAATAGCATAATCCTTATAATCTCCTAATAATCTTTTACTTGGACTGATTTCAATTACCTTACGACAATTTCAACGTACAATACTGCAGTGTGCAACAACGTCGTAACTTAATACTACGAAGCGTAATATTACCGTAATGTAATACTGCAAGGCGTAACATCATCGTAATATAATGCTGCAGGATGTAACATTGTCATAATATTGCGGGGTGTAATATCATTCTCCCCTTTGGAACATTCGTCCTTGAATGTTGACTGATGCTCTTATCATTTTCATAACTTATAGCTCTTGCGAATATCTTAATACTCTCCTTTCCATTTAAATAGTTGCTCTGTGAATAAATCCAAAGTCTAGGGTATTTCCCCTTTAGTCTTCTTGCTCATATCATGACTTGTGGTTGAAATCTTTCTAATCTCTCCACTGCTGCTACCTCCTGACATGCGGCCTGTATGACCCTGGCTTTGTAAGTGTGCTTATGCGATTCATCTTTCCCTTTCCCTTTTAGTTTTTAGTCAATCTCTAGGCCTTACTTTGAAAACATATATAAGGCTTAATAGGATGCCTCTCTTGGCATGTATAGGTGTGCTGAAGTTCTTCGCTCGATACTTTGTAGAACTTGCGAATATGACCATATCTTATTTCATAAATCTGGTTATCCATTCGTATGGCTTTACTGCATCTATATGGGTCATACTATACCATAATTTTTACTTCAATTTATCATTACTGAGGTATGCTTGCCAAACTCCCAGTTACCTTTGTTGCCTATCCTTTAGGTATAAATCTCAGTCCTTTAATGCTCATTCATTACCGTTCGTCTTAAGAAGGATGGCGTAATCTCATGCCATACTTTGTAACTTGTATCTATCCATTGTTGATTCACCTTAACGTTGATCTTCAATCCTCCAATTGAAGAGTTGAAACTTCTTACGTAATACATTGCTGCTAGGGCTTACGTTGTATTGAGGAATATTTGAAGTGATTTCCATAATCGTATTTCATAGTGTCTCAATGTGATTCACCTTATGGGGGGTATCCTAATCTCGTGCCGTCAGTGAAATCTTTTCTCCTTCTCTTCTTCTTTTTTTAAATCATTATTCAAATGAAGGCTCAAACGTCATCCTTTATCTATCACAATTATACCTGTCATACCTCCTTTTTTCCTGCGCCCGCAGGGGCGTATAGGAGTTTTTCCACTTAAAGGACAGTAAGAATGGGATTTATTATTATTTATTCAGAGTCACCACTTGGGAGATTTATGGTGTCCCAAGTTACCGGTTGAATCCCGAACTGAGGAAAAGATGACTCTGTTAACAGTCCGCGAACTAGAAATCTGAGTAAAGAATTCTGTTAATCCGGGAGAAGGTATTAGGCATTCCCGAGTTCCGTGGTTCTAGCACGGTAGCTCAACTGTTATATTCGGCTTAATTATCTGATTTTAGTACATGTTCAAACCTATGTGCATTTTTAACCTTAACCGCTTTTATTCATTTTTAGGAAGATTGCAATGTTATTAAAACACGTCTTGAACCACGTCACATAAATGCACCCGTGGTCTTTGACATATTTTAACATTGTTGAGATTTGGATTGGGTCACATAAATGCGCACCCGAGTTTAAGAAGGTAATATTATCAAATGTCGGACCTAAAGCAACTAGCATATTATTAACTTTGGGGAGGCCATGAAATTCGCTAAATGGCACGTCCCGAGGTCTAAATTATATTTACTATAATTAAGAAGGCCACACAATGTATGATATTTGTTTGGCGCGGCGCACCTCATTTATTTTAAAGCCAACCTAAAAGAACTATGATTTTTCTATTAAGTATTGTCTCTAAAAGGGCCCTAATTAATTAGCATTTTTAATAAACCATCATTGAAAGTATTACATCACAATATTAAATCAAAAAAAATCTTTAATAAACAACCTAGCATCTTCAGCAGATTGAGCTTCAAAATCAGCCCAAAAGAAGGAGAATTGTTTAACCTTACAAGAGGGGAAGGACTGTCTGACGCTGGGCCTTAAGCAGATTCAGGCCTAGATCTCGTTCAAATAGAGGCTGTCACGTTTAGGCTCCTAAATGAGCCTAGATCCCGTACTGATTTTATTTGAATCTCAGCCTACTGATTTTAACTCACAACGGGCTCAATTATTGGTGAACACATAATCATTTCTGAATTCATGCTAATTTCAACATGCTAACTTTGAATCATCACATGCAAATTCACTGATTCATACATGGTTAACCAAACATGCTGAATCTATCACACAGTTAAAATGAGTAAAACAAATTCATTTTTGGCAGGCGCTTCAATTCAAATCTGTTGTGGCTAAGCAACACACATTGATTGTTTGATGAAACAAAAGCAAATTTGTTGAAACTGAACTCAAGGTTATTTGAATCAGCATAACTGGTGACTTTTCTCTTCATTTTAAATGACCTACCCGTTATGTAACTTTTGAATCTCGATTTGGAATTCACCAGTGATACTAGAATACGTAAAACCACGGCTTAAAATCTTTGTCGAACTGTGAATTCATTAATTGAATCACAGTTCTTCAACAACGTTCATATCTCATAGATACTCTGACGTAAAGTATGAGATGAGTAATTCCAGTCAATATAAGTTCTGAAATATTGATTATTTATAGGAAATTAAAATACACTAGGACTAAACTAATGAAGCAACATGCAAACAATTCTAGTTTGAACAGTCCAATTATACAAACGATACAAAGTTTCAAGTAAACGTGACTGTTTTACACCTTTAAACCAAAACAGAATAGAAGAAATTCAGAGATCAACCCAAACAACACTTTATCATTTAATCCCCAAATCAGACCTACATTGATCCTTTGCAGTTCATACGAGATCAAGGGGAGTACCTGGAAGTTGAAATTCGAGTAAGAAGGAAAGGAATAGTCAGCAGCAGCAGATAACACAGCAAACAACAACAGCAGCAAATAACACCAGCAAACAACAAATTGGAATTCAGAAACAACTCCAAACCCAGTTTCAAATCAGAAAAACACTTGACCACAACTCTTAACCAGTTGCAAAACCAAACAACAACAACAAATAACTCTGGGCAACTGATTGGACCTCAAACTCAACAAGAAAACCAATCAGTGAACCTTAAACACTCCAGTAAACATGCTTGAAACTGGAAACAAGCTCTCCAATCTTTAAGCCTTAAAAACTGATTTTCAGGACCCTCTATAACTGATTAAAGACTCTCAAAAGTGATCTCTGAAACTTGAAGCAGAGAATCTTAAAATTGTTTATGATTCTCAGGGAGCTAGACTTTTGGCTGAGATTTTGACAAGTTAATTAAGGTAAAAAACAGTAAAGCTCTCTCCTTTCAGATTTCTCTTCCTTTATCTTTTACTCTCCCTTTTCAGATTGCTCTCCTCCTCCAAGGTCTGCCCTAAGTCCCTCCACTTATACCCAAACACTGGCCTTGCCAGCTCTCAAGAGCACTCAGGCAGATTTAAGAAACTAATTCTACCCGTGATCTCCTTTAGAATTCCACTAGAGTATCTTTTTCCCCATTATCCCTTGTCCTTTCCTTATTTAATGTTCAAACAGGCATGAGCAACATATTTTAATCAATCCCTTTTAATCTTTCCCCTACCATTATGTTTTGTTCCCCATTAGCACTTAAACAAATGCATTAATTTAATGTTACCTTAGCACTTACTGGACAGAACACTTAAACCAACCACTTTTAAACTTTTAAGTCCCAAATTATCCCCTTAAACCCCTGTGATTACTATCCTACCCCAATCACTTTAAACCGGTATGAAACCTCAGCTATAGCCAATTTAAGCCTATCAATTGACTAATTAGATACATGAAACTAACTCCCAATCAACAACATTAGGACAATTCAACAAAGGTTAGATTCATATCAGAACAAGCTTAGCAGAACAAACAAGCAGATTCGAATCATTAAATTTAATCATCAATTGAACTCAAATCAAATCCAACATCATTTCAACCAAGATGGGGATTCAATGACTCAGGACAATGGTCAAACTGGACTATTAAGGTCAAGAAATTGATTCATACAGATGCATGAGAGTAAGCTATCTATATTGGGAACAAATATAACTCTAAATTAACCTCGAACAAAATGCTGGAACAACAAGTATACTGGCTATGAGCCCTGAGGCTGAAAACACAAAGGTCGGAAGATAAAACAACAACCAATAACTTAAGGAGAACAACTGAACTACAGACATGAACGGGTCAATCGACGAGACCATTTAATTGATTCAACATATGCCAATCGACCAAGATGAGAAAACTGGACCAGAAAAAAGGTTCGAAAGAGGAGAAGGATTAATTGACAAACATAGCAATGAAACCTAATTAGGCAAACAACAAACAACAATCAAAAGAAAAAGGCAAACAAAAGAAATACCTCGAAACTTCAGACCACACCCCATCCGTTTCAGTCTGAACTTCGTCTTGAAACTTTGAAGCCAAAACGGACCTTAATCGAGTGTTCTCGACTGAGAACACTCGACTAAAGTCGGTTAAGACCTCAAATTTCCCCTTTACTCGGACAGGTTCCAGGTTTCGGCTATCTAGGGTTATTCAATAGATTTAAAATTTTGCCTAGTTCTAGCAAGATTCGAGCCAAAGTAGGGGTGGTTTGGGAACAAGGGAGGTCAGGTGGAGCTGGGGTGTGAACTTGGGACTAGTTGGGGAGGTTTAGGGTTTTGCTCGAATCTTCGATTGAAGATTCGAAATAAACCGGGATGATTCGAGGTTAAAGGGGTAGGGATTTGTGTTGAGGGTGGTTAGAAGGTTCAGGGGTGTGAATTTCGTGGTTACCGACATCGTTGCCGCCGGCTTTCAGGCGAAGGGGTATGAGGGCGGCTAGGGTTTGGTTGGGTCGTTTGTTCAGAGACGAAAGGGTGAAAATGAGGCGGGTGAAAGGGGTTTGGGTGTTTTGATACATTGAAAACAAGTTCATTAATCTGGGCCGTTGGATGATAGGAACCAACGGTCCAAATTAATTCACTTAAGCCAAATGGGGTCGTTTAGTAGTAACGGGGTCGGGGCGGGTATAGGAGTGGGTACGGGGAATGGGTCAAAATAGGTTATGGGAGGGGTGATCTGGACCGTTGGATCAAGTCATATCAACGACCCAGATTGGGCATCAGAGAACGACGTCGTTTTGGCCGTCTCTAAGACCAGCCGGTTTGGGCCTGGGTTGGGGTGTGACATTGGGCCTGAACCTTTCTTTTAAAACTAGCCAAGTCGAATTTTAACTCTTCTTCTCTTGTTTCTTCTTTTTCTTTTATTTTCTTTTTGATTCCTAATTACCAAAATTCAAAATTAACTTTAAAAAATACTAATTAACCCTTAATAATAATTATCACACAAAATTAAATACAAAGATAATCACACAATTTGACATTAAACCATAAAAATGCGAAGTATGTTATTTTTCGATTTTTCATTTTCGTAAAACAAATTACTGTTTAATTAATCCTAAATTGTAAATGCAAATGCAACACATATATTTTTGTATTTTTCTTAATTAAAGTAAAAAAATGAACATGCACAGACAAGTACAAATAAATCACAAGAAACGCAAAACTATTTTATTTTGAATTTTTGGGGAGTAGTTCTTGTAGGGCAAAAATCACGTGCTAACAGCTGCCCCTCTTTGTCCGGAAACACGAAGAGTTTTCGTGCAAAGATAAAGTGAGCATATACGAGCGATTTTTGCCCGTTAGGCTACTCTGTGTGAAGCAGTTTTGAAAGATTTGACCGAACCTCTGCTTCAAAGGTTTCCTACATATCCCCGGCTAAAAAGGAATCAGGTCAATGTAGTTCGGGAAGTTTCGGCAGCTGGGACTACCATGAAGCTGTGGTTTTGTTGTCACTGCTATTGCTGCTGCTGCTATATGCTTACCGACCTCCTTATTACACCATGCTAAAAGAAAACAAGAAGCTAGACTAAACTAGGAATTACAAAAATCTTATCTAGATCTTCAAACTCGCTCTTGTTGCCTTGCTTTCTTGTTGGCTTGTGTTTCCTCTGATGTTTCTTTCTTTCTTGTGAAATTCGAATTGTTTCTCCTTCGACATGCGAATTATCTTTCTTTGACCATTGTTGCCTCTCTTTTTACTTCTGCACTTGAGTTTATGCTGGGGATTTTTGTTGTAACCCTCCGCCCTCCGGGCGGGCTCCTGACTTTTACTACGACTTAAAAGATAATACCTCTATTCTCCAGGCGGGCTCCTGACTTCGACTACAACTTGAACGTATAACAACCTCCATTTTCCAGGCGAGCTCCTGACTTTAGCAACTTCTTAAAAATATAACACCTCCATTCTTTAGGCGGGTTCCTGACTTCTATTATGACTTAAAAGATAATGCCTCCATTATCCAGGCGGGCTCCTGACTTCAACTACTTCTTAAAAATATAACACCTCCATTCTCCAGGCGGGCTCCTGACTTCAACTACTTCTTAAAAATATAACACTTCTATTCTCCAGGTGGGCTCCTGACTTCGACTATAAAAATATAACACCTCCATTCTCCAGGCGGGCTCCTGACTTTGTCAACGACTTAAAAAATGCGTTCTATCACCGTTGTTCCTTCCTGCCTCTTGAACCATTTTCCTTCTAACTTGAATTATCTTCTTTCAGAACTGCTTCCCTCAAAATTTGTTTTTCATTCCTCTGAGAACTACTGGGGATAATGCTGGTGTTTCAAAAAATATATTATTTTCCTCCTTCAAAGACTACTTCCCTTAAAGCTGGTGTTTTCCTTCCTTTGGAACTACTTCCCTTAAGACTTGTGTTATCTTCCTCCTGAAATTGCTTTCTTTAAAACTTGTATTGCCTTCTTCCGAAAACTGCTGGGGATACCGCTTCCCTCAAAACTTGTGTTAGACTTCCAGAAAATTTTCGAAATGAAATAAAATTTTCTGCCCCAGTTTGACAATCTTTCTTGTGGCATGTCTTTCCGTCATCAATAACATTTCCTGTCCCTGCTTCCAATCAAAGAAAATTTGTTAGTTTAAAATGTGGGGGGCGTTTCTGCTGGGGATGGTTTTCCCTTTTTCTTTTTCCATGCTCTGCGTTGTTCGACCATCTTGAAACTTGGCTGATAACTTTCGACCTTCTTGATGCTTCTGTATTCACCAACTTCTCAACCGTTGTTTTCCACTTTTACTCCATACTTTCCACGGCATCTTAGAGTAATCCATCATTTGGTCTTATAATGACGTCTTTCTTGTCCCGTCACATTATCTTCGGCCTGTCCTATCCACATTTTACGTTGCACCATATTGGAAACTGGTAGTAAGCTCCGAAAATCCTTCTAAAAAAAACTACTATAAAAAAAATCTTTAACCAAAAGAAATGAAAGATAATGACTTCCAAAGAAAAAAAGAAAATTCTTCCTAAAGAATTATTTGAAGAGAAGAAAAGGAAAAGGACTTATCTGAATGGTATAACCGATCTCAATGATCATGTCATGCATTTCGGATTAATCAACTCAGTCTATTATATCAATCCATCTTTCTGATGGCCTTACTTTGCCTTTCAAAAGGTCCTGCAACCCAACTCTTTTGCTGAATCAACATCTTTGTTCGGCTTGATGCCTCGACGGATCATTTCTGTCAATCTTACCTCGTTTGTCCACTTTCAATTCCTTGTCTCCTTATAGCGCCCTTCGAGGGGTTTTCACTAATAAGACTCTCTTGTTTCTCTCAACTCTCGTCGCCTTATGGTGCCTGTGAAGGTTTTCACCGATAAGACTCTCTCATTTTATTTCTCTCAACTTCCGTCGCCTTATGGTGCCTGTGAAGGTTTTCACCAATAAGACTCTCTCATTTTCATTATTTTCCCTGCTTGGACCGGAGTAGTACCCTGATATGAGTCACTTCTGTTTGTTCGACTTGTCATCTCTCGAAAAACTGATCAGAAGGTCTTTCTTTGGACCGTAATGTGGGCTTTTGGATGGGATTAGAAAGAAAGGGTATCAAAGGCTCAAAATAATTTGACATGGGTTTAAGATTACAACTTTTGGAATCACATTTCTTATTACAAATACAACCTCTGCCCCAGTTTCTTGCTTGGGGATCTTCCGACTTTTATTTTACTATGACCGAGCCGTAAAACTGCCTACGTACCCTTAACAGGGATCAGGTCAAATGTAGTTCACACTGAATTTCCCTGTTGTTATATTTTTTCGCTTCTTTTCTTTTCTCTTTTCTTTTCTTTCTTTTCTGTCTTTTTCGTTATTGATTCCAAAAGAGGGGTATGAAAGAAATAAATAAGGCTCAAAAAGGGGAACAAAGGGTAAAGTGTTTAGATAGTAGAACAAATTTCCTTCGTCATTTCAATCTTCGAAATAATGCCAAATACAAACAATCAACAATTGTACCAAAGAAATCATACATAATATCTTTTTACTGCATCAGAATTGATAGCCATGTCTATGCATTTTCCTTCGATATCTGTTAAGCATAAAGCACCATTGGACAATACTCTGGTTATAATGAATGGCCCTTGCCAATTCGGGGTGAACTTGCCTTTTGCCTCAGCCTGATGTGGAAGGATGCGTTTCAGCACTTGCTGGCCCACTTCAAACTTCCGGGGACGCACCTTTTTGTTGTATGCTTTTTCCATTCTCTTTTGATATAACTGGCCATGACACACATCTGCCAACCTCTTTTCGTTAATCAAGTTCAACTGCTCCAAACGGGTTTCGACCCACTCATCATCATCAATCTCAACCTCAGCGACAATCCGAAGGGATTGGATTTCAACTTCCGCCGGTATTACTACTTCAGTTCCATATACCAACAAATAAGGAGTTTCACCTACCGAAGTACGGACACTAGTGCGATAACCCAGCAACGCAAATGGTAATTATTCATGCCACTGCCTAGAACCTTCTACCATTTTCCGAAGTATCTTCTTTATGTTTTTGTTGGCTGCCTCAACTACTTCATTCGCCTTGGGACGATATGGGGTAGAATTGCGGTGTGTAATCTTAAACTGTTGACATACCTCTTTCATCAAATTGCTGTTAAGATTAGCACCGTTATCTGTGATGATCACCTTCGGGATTCCAAATCAACAGATGATATGTGAGTGAACAAAATCGACCACTGCTTTCTTGGTCACAGACTTGAAAGTTTTGGACTCAACCCATTTGGTGAAATAATCAATGGCTACCAGAATGAACCTATGCCTGTTGGATACTGCTGGCTCAATTGGTCCAATGATATCCATGCCCCAAGCGACGAAGGGGATGGCGCTGACATTGTGTGTAATTCCGATGGCGGAGAATGAATCAAATCTCCGTGTATCCGGCACTGATGACATTTGCGCACAAAACTAATACAATCTCTCTCCATGGTGAGCCAACAATAACCTGCTCGGAGAATTTTCTTTGCCAACACATATCCGCTCATATGTGGTCCGCAGACTCCTGAATGTACTTCGGACATGACAGACGTAGCTTGTCTAGCATCTATGCATCTTAACAATCCCAGGTATGGTATTCTTTTGTACAAAACTCCTCCACTCAAGAAAAATCCGCTTGCCAACCGTCGAATTGTTCTCTTTTGATCCCCCGTGGCTTGCACTGGGTATATTCCCATTATGATGTATTCCTTGATATCATGGAACTACGGTTCGCCATCCAATTCTTCTTCAATCATGTTACAATAAGCATGTTGATCTCGGACTTGAATATGCAAAGGGTCGACATAAGCTTTGTCCGGATGGTGCAACATTGATGCTAGGGTAGCCAAAGCATCAGCGACCTCATTATGGACCCTTGGAATATGCCTGAACTCCACTGATCTAAACCGTTAACAAAGATCATGCAAGCATTGTCGGTACGGTATGAGCTTCAGATCTCGAGTTTCCCATTCTCCTTGAATTTGGTGCACCAGAAGATCTGAGTCTCCCAAGACTAGAACTTCCCGAACATTCATGTCTGCAGCTAGCCTCAAACCCAAAATGCATGCCTCGTATTCAGCCATATTGTTGGTGCAATAAAAATGAAACTGAGCCGTAACAGGATAGTGATGCCCTGTTTCAGAAATAAGCACAGCTCCTATTCCGACTCCTTTTATGTTAGCAACCTCATCAAAGAAAAGTTTCCAGCTTGGTTTTTCGGCATGTTCTAGTTCATCAATATGCATCACCTCTTCATCAGGAAAGTAAGTCCTTAGTGGCTCATACTCTTCATCGACCGGGTTTTCGGCCAAATGATTGGCCAATGCTTGGGCTTTCATCGCCGTCCGAGTTACATAGATTATGTCAAACTCTGTGAGCAAAATCTGCCATTTTGCGAGTCTTCCTGTCGGCATAGGCTTTGGAAAGATATACTTCAACAGATCCAAACGCGAAATGAGGTAAGTAGTGTAGGATGACAAATAATGTTTCAATTGCTGTGCCACCCAAGTTAGGGCGCAACATGTCCTTTCCAGGTGAGTGTACTTAACCTCATAAGCTGTGAACTTTTTGCTAAGATAATAGATGGCTTGTTCTTTCCTGCCTGTGACGTCATGCTGCCCAGTACACAACCAAATGAATTTTCCAAGACTGTCAAATAAAGAATCAACGGTCTCACTGGTTCTGGCGGAACCAGCACGGATGGGTTTGCCAAGTAACCTTTTATCTTGTCAAACGCTTCTTGACACTCATCAGTCCACTTGATCGCATCGTCCTTCCTCAACGACTTGAAAATAGGCTCACAAGTTGTCGTGAGCTGAGCAATAAACCTGCTGATGTAGTTCAGTCTTTCTAACAGACTCATCACTTCAGTCTTGTTCCTTGGAGGGGGCAATTCTTGTATGGATTGATATTTGATGGGTCCAACTCAATTCCTCGTCGACTGACTTTGAATCCTAACAGCTTTCCGGATGGAACACCAAATGCACACTTGGCGGGGTTAAGCTTGAGGTTGTACCTGCGAAGCCTCTAGAAGAATTTCCTCAAATCCTCGACGTGGTCGGCCTGATGCTTTGATTTTATGATCACGTCATCTATGTATACCTCAATCTCCTTGTGTATTATATCATGAAATACAGTAGTCATCGCTCTCATATAAGTTGCCCCAGCATTCTTCAAACTAAATGGCATTACCCGGTAGCAATACGTCCCCCATGGTGTGATGAACACCGTTTTTTCTGCATCTTCTTCATCCATTAGAATCTGATGATACCCGGCATAGCAATCCACAAAAGATCCAATCTCACGCTTGGCGCAATTGTCAATCACAATGTGGATATTCGGTAGAGGGAAGTTATCCTTCAGACTTGCTTTATTGAGATTGCGATAATCGACGCATACTCTGATCTTGCCATCTTTCTTCGGCACATGCACGACATTAGCCAACCAAACAGGATATCGGGTGACCTGAATAACCTTTGCATCCAACTGTTTGGTAACCTCTTCTTTAATCTTCACACTCATATCAGTCTTGAACTTCCTCAACTTTTGCTTGACGGGAGAGAATGTTGGATCAGTATGCAATTTGTGGACCACTAAATCAGTGCTCAAACCCGGCATGTCGTCATATGACCATGCAAAAACATCTTTGTACTCGATGAGTGCTTTGATTAACTCCTCCGAGATTTTTGGCTTGAGGTGGACACTTATTTTAGTCTCTCGGACATTGTCTGTGTCCCCTAAATTGACGGCTTCTGTGTCATTCAAGTTGGGTTTGAGTTTTTCTTTAAAGTGAATTAACTCCTTACTAATCTCCTCGAAGGCTTCATCCTCATCCCCGTATTCTGATTTGTAACCACAATCTACTTCTTGAACTAACATTTCGGAATCAGATTGATTTTTAAGACTGGGATGAGGATTCCTTATGCATGACATGTCATTAGAACCAGCGTAAAAAGAACTGTATAGAAAAGAAAAGAAAACAAAAAGGAAAACCATCAGGAATGAAGAAAGGGAAATTGTATTTTATTGAATGATAAAAGATAACAAAGTTTGCACACTTAAACAGACTGAAAAGAAAAACAAAACAAAAAAACGAAATCTGGATTACAACCCTGGAATAATCCGTACAGACTTAAAGGAAAATCAAAGCAAACTACCAAGACTCCTTCCGAGTAGGGAGAGGAGTAGCCTTCCAATTATTAAGCTTTGTTTTTGGTCCAACCAATTGCACCTCCGCGTTGCTAGAACCCTCTCCAATTTCCACCATATTCACAATGTCAAACAACTGCTCCAATCTTTCAATCAACTCCTTGTCAGGATTAATCGCAGAACTGGGAATTGTTGTCACTGGGCGACCTCTTGTACCGGACTTGACAAATGATCTGGAAAGACATGGGACCAGCTTCGGAAGGACCCATGCCCTCTATTTCAATTTCCTGGCTCTTTTTATATCTGCGGCTGTGGGCTTGAACCCCAGACCAAACGTTCCCAAGTTTTCAGGAAGAGACACGGGCTGTATGATGCCTTGAAACGCTGATCCCAAGCCCTTTCCTGGTACAAAACCATTCTTCAACATTTCATATGCTACCATGACTGAGGCAACGTTTATCTTTGGATTCTGGATACATTTCCCCTCTGGAACTTTCTCGACTGACATTGCGTCAGAAACTTGGTTGACCCATGGTCCCTTGTCATCTTCCACTTCAATGAAAGGCACAATGGTGCTGTTGTGAGCGCACAAATTATCTTCGCCGTGCACCACTATTTCCTGTCTGTCCCATTCAAACTTGACCATCTGATGGAGTGTTGATGGCACTACTTTAGCAGCGTGAATCCACGGTCTCCCTAACAACAAATTGTAGGAAACAGCGATATCCAGCAGTTGGAATTCCATTGTGAATTCTACCGGACCTATGGTCAGCTCCAACATTATGTCCCCGACTGAGTCTTTGCCTCCGCCGTCAAATCCCCGTACACAGATACTATTCTTATGGATCCTCTCCTCTTCTACTTTCAGCTTGCTTAGAGTTGAGAGAGGACAGATATTTGCACTTGAACCATTGTCAACCAATACCCGGGTAACCACGGTGTCCTCGCATTTCACTGTCAGGTAAAGGGCTTTGTTATGATCAGTACCCTCTACCGTCAATTCATCATCGGAAAAAGTGACTCTGTTTACTTCGAAAACTTGTTGGCTATCTTTTCCAGATGGTTTACCGAGATCTTGTCGGGAACATGAGCCTCATTCAGGATTTTCATCAGTGAATGACGGTGCTCATCTGAATGGATTAGCAACGAGAGTAACGAGATCTGAGAGGGTGTTTTCCTCAACTGCTCTACAACATAATAGTCATGCACTTTCATTTTCCTCAAAAATTCCTCTGCCTCTTCTTTAGTTACCGCTTTCTTTACCGACGTTGGATTATCTTTAGCTCTTCTTAATTCCTCGGGAGCGAAACACCTTCCTGAGCGAGTCAAACCTTGCACTTCACAAACTTCTTCCTTGACTTCTTTCCCCTTGTAAATCACCATCACCTGTTCATAATTCTAAGGAACAGCCTTGCCATTGATTACTGGAAGCTGAGTTACTGGCTTTATAATAACAGGCTCTGTGCGAGCACCCTTCACGACCACCACAGGTTTACTTGAGACCCCTGGCACTACCACTTTAACTTTCTCTGGTTTCACTGTAACAATGCTTGATAACCCTCTCTCGGCTACCACAGCTGGCTTACCATCTACCCCTCCCAACTGGACCACTTATTTCTCACTAATTACTTTTTCCTTTGAGACGGTTTCGCTGGAACGGATCATCATTACCGTCTGCGAGGGCTTCCTGGGCTCCCCCTCTTTGTGTATCAACTCAATCATGTGTGTCTCCTGGTGAGTTGGTAGTGGATTCTGATTGATATTTGGCACTTCTGGGGCTTGAACCTCGATCCGATGAGTATCAATAAGCTCTTGTACAACTGTTTTTAGTTTCCAATACTTCTTTGTATCATGCCCGGGGACCCTTGAGTAGTACTCACAACTCACCGAGTGGTCAAGATTTCTAGGGGGAGGATTTGGCATTTTAGGCTCAATTGGATTCAACATGCCCAACTGCCTTAATCTGTGGAAAAGACTAGTATATGATTCCCCCAGTGGAGTGAAAGTCTTTTGCTTCTGTGACCTCTTATTCTTGAGGGCTTGGTTTGGTCGGAAAACTGTTTTGGGGGAATTTCTGTAGGCCTTTGGGGGTGGATATGTGTTTTGTGGAGCTGGGTATTGATTTTGTGGAGCCGGCGCACGCCATTGTGCGTGTGCTGGGGTTTGGATATAGGCTTGTGCATGATGAACGGAAAAATGGGGATCTGGCTGTGGGTAGTAGTGCTGTGGAGGGCTATATGAAGTGTGGGGGTAATTTTGGTGGTAGGGTTGTGATTGGCTATAGTAGGGTAACGGGCCTCTAGATCCAAACCAAGCTCCGGACTCAACAGTCGTGACATCTTCTTTCTTCTTCTTCTCAAGTACACCCTTAGTGCCACTTTGAATGGCCTGGGTGGTTGCCTTGATCGCTGAATAACTCATGATTTTGTTGGACTTAAGCCCCTCCTCGACCATGCCTCCCATTTTTACAACCTCATTAAAAGACTTGCCAATTGCGGACACCAAATGACCAAAGTAAGTTGGCTCCAGAGCCTGCAAAAAGTAATCGACCATCTCGCTTTCTTTCATTGGGGGATCTACCCTTGCTGCTTGCTTCCTCCACCGGAAACCATATTCTCTAAAGCTTTCACTGTACTTCTTCTCTAGTTTAGTCAAAGATAGTCGGTCTGGAATGATCTTAAGATTATATTGAAAGTGACAAGCGAATGCTTGTGCCAGATCATTCCATGTGTACCATCTTTCGTGATCTTGGCGGGTGTACCACTCCAATGCTGCTCCGCTCAAACTCTGACTGAAGTAAGCCATTAACAATTCATCCTTTCCTCCGGTTCCCTTCATCTTGCTGCAAAAACCTCTCAAATGAGGCACCAGATCACTGTGTCCGTTGTACAAGTCGAATTTGGGAATTTTGAACCCTGCCGGTAGTTGTACATTTGGGAATAAACACAGATCTTTGTAAGCCACTCTTACCTGACCTCCTAGCCCTCTCATATCCCTGAAGGATTGTTCTATGCTTTTCATTTTTCTGAACATCTCTTCCTGTTCAGGATTTCTGGCAGGTTTTTCTGCTTTCCCCGGTAGGTCAGAACGTGGATCATGTGGATAGGCTTCAGGCACTTTGAAGGTAAGCTCCGGGGGATAATACTGGTTGTCCTGTGCTTGGAATACAGGTTCACTCGGGGATTTATGGAGTGCAGTTGGTGGAGATGCCACAAAGATAGGGGTGATTGGCGGAGGAGGGTATGAAATTGATTTTGGTGGTGAAGCTTGTGGTGTATGAGAAGTAGTGCCATGGTAGTATTGATAAATAGGAAAACCTGGATCGATGGTGGGGTGATCCTGAGAATGAGCTAATGGTGGGGTAAGAGCCGGGTTGGCTGGGTAAGACGGTGGTGATTACCCCTTGGACCAGGCTTGGTACATTTCGGCCATCTGTTGCTTAAGCTTGAGCATTTCCTCTTTCATTTTATAGACGTCCAACTCTTATACCTCAACACTAGTGCCGACATCTGGGATAGACATGATTTCCGGTATTGGTCCCTTCGATCTGGTTTGGTAATGATAATGTGCCAGTATCCTCTAAAAAAACTAACTGCTTGAATTCTCTGGAAACAACAACTTTGTTAGTTTTAGAGTTTAACACATATGCAATTACACATTGGAATGCAATGCACCTAGGCAATTAACCATTTTCTATCATGCCTTTGCTTCGGTTGTGTGCGTCATTCCGGCCTCTCATAATTGTGCCCCTTCTTTTAAGCTTCCTTTATTCTATCCTTCTTTATTTATTTTTTATTTTCCCCTTTTTCTTTTTTAGTGGTGGTCGAATCCTATAGAGATTGCCTACGTATCATGTCCCCGCATGAATCAGATCGTGCGTAGTTCTGTCACATATAAGTGCAAAAAGCAAAGAGATAATTTTGGAAATTTTTGATGTTTCCTTAATAAACATTCTATTACAACTCGGATGCTTGTGGAAAGGAAAATAACAGCCTCGAAACCAAACAAAGTACGAACTCAATAACTTCGGACAGACTCTGATGCGAAAGAAAAAACAGACTCTAACAGACAACAGACTCTAAGAAAAAGAAAATGCAGATTCGAACTATGAACACATTAAAGTTTTAAATTTGGGTGCCACTAAGGGACGTAAAGGGAGTTTTTCCAATTAAAGAAAAATTGAAACGGGATTTTATTTAAAGATTCAGAGTCGCCACTTGAGAGATTTGTGGTGTCCCAAGTCACCGGTTGAATCCCGAATCGAGGAAAAGAATGACTCTGTTTAACAGTATGCGCACCAAAAATCCGGATAAGGAATTCTGTTAACCCGGGAGAAGGTGTTAGGCATTCCCGAGTTCCGTGGTTCTAGTACGGTCGCTCAACTATCATATTCGGCTTGATTATCTGATTTTATACAAATATGAACCTACATGCAAATTTTAACTACTTACCGTTTTTGTTATTATTTATTCAAAGAATTGCAACGTCGTGAGAATGCATCTCGAATTGCGCCACATAAATGTACCTGTAATTTTCGATACGTTCCAACTTCGTTGAGATTTGGATTTGGGTCACATAAATGTGCACCCGAGTTTAGGAAAGTAACATTATTAAATACGCGCCTAAAGACACTAACGCGTTGTTATTTTGAGAAAAACCGTAAAGTTTGCTATGCGGCCTGTCTTGAAATCTAAGCATTTGAAATAACTGTCCGTTGAGGGCCCCGCAGTTTGTGTATTCTTGTTTGTCGAGGCTCGTCTCATTCATTATTTTTAAAGGAATTTGCAACATCATGGAAATGCATCTCGAACCACGTCACAATCAATATACCCGTGATTAACGACACATTTCGACTTCGTTGAGATTTGGACTTGGGTCACATAAATGTGCACCCGAGTTTAAGAAAGTAATGTTATTAAAGTACGCGCCTAACAGTGACTAACGCGTTACTACTTTGGGGAAGGCCATGAAATTTGCTAAACGGTCCATCCCGAATTTTATGCATTCATGATATCCATTTGTTGAGGGCCCCGCAGCTTGTGCATTTTATTTGGCGAGACTTGTCTTATTTTTTTTATTTAAAAGGGTAAACCTAAAGCAACTATGATTTGCTATTTTTTATTGTCATTAGGTAAGCATCCTGATTTTATAGTGAAAGCGACACATCGTTCTACTTGGAATAACTTGAACAAAATAACCACCACACTCTTTATGAGCCTATTTTTAACATGCCATGATGTAGTAAATAAACAGTTCTATTAACGAAGCTAAAACTGAAATTACTATTACTGAAACTACCAAAATAGACTATTTCCAAAACCGTAAGATTCAGGAATTGATCTAACTATCTTATTAACCTAACATAAAACTAAATACATCCCCGAGCAGATTCAAAGCAGTCTTGTTAATAAAGCATGTTCAATTCGATTAACTACTGCTATGAACTATTAATCAGGAATTGCCAACACTTATGCTATAACAATGAATTCCGGGCCGTCCAAACCTAAAGTGGCCGTCATACTGATTTCCAAATCAACTGTATCCTAGGAAAAAGATTTAATGGAATATATCTAAAAAAAACAAACTAAGCTTCCATTAATCAACACAAGTTACATCAGTTTGTTAGCTATAGAACTCTTAGGCTCCCAAGAATACACATCTAATTAATTTAACTAAATCAGATTGATGTTCTAAATTCTAAAATCTGTTACAACAGTCCAACACAGTCCACAAGTTAAAGCAACCAGTCCATCACAATTCATTGGGGTTCAGAATACTTAACTATAGTGGACGAATACACGCATCATAAACAATTTATCTACATATGTAACAGAAATTTTTACTATAATTGCGCAGAAGGAAACTTGCTTCATTTCATTCCAATAGCCAAGAATATACAAAATGTGTACCTGGTATGGACAATACAAGAAGAAGGAGATCAGCAGAGTATATAACCCAGCAACAGCAACAACCAACAGAAATAAACCAGTAACTGATTTAAAAAGGAAGAACCAAACAGAATTCTAGCAATACAAACAGCAACACAAACAGACTCAGTAACTGATCCCAGCAGCTTGGTAGCAACCAAATACCAATTAAAACTCAAGTAGACACACCCCTAGAATTCAGTGACCAAGAGAAAGATTCGAACACACAGCCCCACGGTTAAAGCTGAAACTCTTTTCAGTTTCAATGGAATCAGATTTTTTTTAGAAAATCCTCTTATCCCCTCTCAAACTCCAGCCCCTTTTTACTGCCTATTAATGACTCTATTTATCCCCAAACACTGACCCTGCCCCCTTACCTTATCAGATTCTGCCCATCATCTTCCTTTACAGCCCATTATCAAGTGTTTTGTGCCCAAAAGGTATGGACAACTTATAATAATCAATTAATCCTCCATGCTTTTATGTTTTGTTCCCCACTAATACTAATCAATTCATTAGTTTAATTGTATTTTAATACTTAGTGGACAAAGCACTCAAACCCCCCATTTCTTCTTGTTTTCAATTCCCAAATTACCCCCTAAAGTCCTGAAATTACTGCCCTAGTCCAATCCCTTGTACTTTGTCAGCTATAACCAATTTCCCTAACCAAAATCAAACAACAACTCAAACCTCACAGATTATATCAAACAACAAACTACAATAGCTATAACCAATCCAGCCTACCAAATATCTAATAACTAATGACTAAGGCTGAATTCTAACAGGAACCAACAGACTGAACTTGAATCAAAACCATATTAACACCACACAGAACTCAGTAAAACCATTAAAACTGAAACTGAAAATTGAACTAAAATCAACGAGAATGCAGGATCATTGTCAGCATATTGACAATGCCCTGAAGCTAATTGCCAAAAGATCAGCACCTACAACATTCGATCTTAAATCATTTGACGAAACTACTAATAAAAACTTGAATTAATCGATGATAACTAATTAACCAATTGCCTACAACAATTGACAACAAACAATCAGAAATGGGCAATCAAGCCATTCAAACGACATCGACAAGAACAGGGATTTATGATAAAACTTAACTAATCGACGAACTTATTCGAACCGACTACACAACCTATAATTAACAACGAACAGAAACAAATTTGACCAAATAAAAGGGTCTGAGGGAGAAGAACAGAACAATCGACAAAAGAAATTGAAAAACCAATAAAACTAAACTAAACTAAGTAAATTGAACAAATAAACACAATGGAAACAAACAGGAAAAGGGAAAATACCTCAAGAATTTAGAAACTGGACGACCCTGGTTCGAATTCACACTCGAACAGTTTGAAGTCGAACGAACCTTAATCGAGTGTTCTCAACTGACAACACTCAGACTAAAGTCGGTTAGACCCCAAACCCTTCCTTTAGTTGGGACAGATTTCAAACTCTGGCTTGCTAGGGTTCTTGGGGGTTTGATTTGGGGTTTGAGTGGTTCTGGTCTGATTCGAACCAAACACACGGTGGTTTGGTGATGAGTGAGGTCAGGGACATGTATGGTATGAGTTTGGGACTGGTTGGGGTAGATCTAGTTCCTGCTCGAATCTTCGATTGAAGATTCGAGAAGTTGGAGGTTGATTCGAGGCAAGCAATCAACAGATCCGTAACGAGGGTGGTCAGAGGGTGCCTTGGTGTGAGTTTGGGACTGGTTGGGGTGGGTTCCAAGTTTTGCTCGAATCTTCAAATGAATATTCGAGAATCTGCAGGTTGATTCGAGCAAAACGGGTGAGGAATTTTGGATTGGGGGTGGTTAGGAGACTCAGGGGTGTTATTTTGGTGGCCGGCGACATCGTTTCCGCCGGGTTTCAGGCGAAGGAATGCCATGGCGGCTAGGGTTTTGGGGAAGGGCTTCGTCTCTGAGAGGCGATGATGAATAGGGGTTTGGACTGGGGGCTGGGTAGGAGGTTTCATTTATATAATGGGGGGGGGGGTTTGATCTTGGTCGTTCGATCAAGAGAGATCGAGGGTCCAGATCAGTTCACTGAACTCAAACGGTGTCGTTTGGAGTAGTACTGGGGTGGTCCGGGTATTGGAGTGACGGGTCGGGGGTCGGGTTTGGTCAAGGCTTTGGGACCGTTTGATCAGTTGAGATCAACGGTCCAGATTGAGATGCCTGAAATGCCGTCGTTTGACAGAGGCTAGAGACGGGTTGGATTGGGGCGGGTATTGGGCTGACTTGGGGTGACATTGGGCCTGAAATTTTTCTTTTAAAATTGGCCCAGTCCGAAAATTTTACGCCTCCTATCTTGTTTCCTCTTTTCTCTTTTACTTTCTTTTTAATTCCTAAAACCAAAATGCCTACATTTATTTGTAAAATCAAGCTTATTTAAAAAGAAATTAATTAATCCTTAACAATAATTAACACACAAAATCAAATATTGATTAAAATAAAATCACGCAATTAAACAATAAAAATGACGAAGCTACCCAAATTCATATTTTTGTGATTTTCATTCTTTACAATAGGACATGGTTTAATTAATTCCAAAATGCGTAATTAAATCCTAAATGCACATGCAACACATATTGTTTTTTTGTATTTTTCAGTAGTAAAAATAGAATAAAACATAGACAGACAAATACAAATAAATCACAAATAATACACAACTATTTTATTGAATTTTTGTGGGAGTAGTTCTTGTAGGGCAAAAATCACGTGCTCACAGCTGCCCCTCTTTGTCCGGAAATAGGAAGAGTTTCCGTGCAAAGATAAAGTGAGCGGATACGAGCGATTTTTGCCCGTTCGGCTACTCCGTGTGAAGCATTTTGAAAAGATTTAACCGAACCTTTGCTTCAAAGGTTTCCTACATATCCCTAGCTACAAGGGAATCAGGTTAATGTAGTTCAGGAAGTTTTGGTAGCTGGGACTACCATGGGACTGTGATGTTGCTGTTACTGCTGTTGCATGCCGTTACCACTGCTTTTCGACCTCTTTATTACACCATTGCTAGAAAGAAAACAAAAGCTAGACTAAACTAATGATTACAACATCTTATCTATCTTCAACTCGCTCTTGTAGTCTTCTTTTTGATTTCTGAAATGGGATTCGTGCTGGGGGTATTTTTGTTGTGACCCTCCGCATTACTGACTTTTGACTTGCTCTTGGAATGTATTCCACTGTTCTGCAGGCGGGCTCCTGACTCCAACAACAACTTAAAAATAATTCAGCCTCCATTCTCCAGGCGGGCTCCTGACCTCAACAACTTCTTAAAATGTAGCACCTTCATTCTCCAGGCGGGCTCCTGACCTCAACAACTTATTAAAAATGTAGCACCTCCATTCTCTAGGAGGGCTCCTGACTTCAACAACTTATTAAAAATACAACACCTCCACTCTCCAGGCGGGCTCTTGATTTCAACAACTCCTTAAAAATACAACACCTCCATTCTCCAAGCGGGCTCCTGATTTTGACAACTTCTTAATAATTCAGCCTTCATTCTTCAGGCGGGCTCCTGACTTCATCAACTTCAAATATAACAACCTCCGTTCTAACAGGCAGGCTCCTGACTCCTTCAACCTAACATTTAACAACCTCCATTCTACAGGCGGGCTCCTGACTTCATCAACAACTTTGAAAATAATTCAGCCTCCATTCTCTAGGCGGGTTCCTGACTTCATCAGCAACTTTGAAAATAAATCAGCCTCCATTTTCCAGGCGGGCTCCTAACTTCAACAACTTATTAAAAATACAACACCTCCATTCTCCAGGCGGGCTCCTGACTCCTCAACTTCTTAAACATGTAACACCTCCATTCTCCAAGCGGGCTCCTGACTTCAACAACTTCTTAAAGTAAATCAGCCTCCATTCTCCAGGCGGGCTCCTGACTTCGACAACTCCTTAAAATGTAACACCTCCATTCTCCAGGCGGGCTCCTGACCTCAAAAACTTCTTAAAATAAATCAGCCTCCATTCTCCAGGCGGGTTCCTGACTTCGACAACTCCTTAAAATGTAACACCTCCATTCTCCAAGCGGGCTCCTGACCTCAACAACTTCTTAAAATAAATCAGCTTCCATTCTCCAGGAGGGCTCCTAACTTTGACAACTCCTTAAAATGTAACACCTACATTCTCCAGGCGGGCTCCTGACCTCAACAACTTCTTAATTAAATCAGCCTTCATTCTCTAGGCGGGCTCCTGACTTCGACAACTCCTTAAAATATAACACCTCCATTCTCCAGGCGGGCTCCTGACCTCAACAACTTCTTAAAATAAATCAGCCTCCATTCTTCAGGTGGGCTCCTGACCTCAACAACTTCTTAAAATAAATCAGCCTCCATTCTCCAGGCGGGCTCCTGACTTCGGCAACTCCTTAAAATGTAACACCTCCATTCCCCAGGCGGGCTCCTGACTCCTCAACTTGAAACATCTTCTTTCAACTACTTCCCTCAAAACTGGTGTCTTATTCCTCCAAAAACTGATGGGGACAAACCGGTGTTTTATTCACAACTATGTTATTTTCCTTCTTCACAGACTACTTCCTTTAAAGCTGGTGCCTTCCTTCCACTTGGAACTACTTTTCTCCAGCTGGTGTTTTTACTTCTCTGAAACCTACCGGGAATAACACTACTGGGGAATTATCTTCCTCCTTTGAGACTAGTTACTTTCCTCCCTTTAACGATGGTGGGGATGATATTGATTCAAAGACCACTACCCTTAAAACTTGGGTTATCTTGCTTCTTCCAAGATTGCTTTCTTTAAAACTTGTATTCTTTCTCCCGTAAACTGCGGGGGATTCCACTTCCTTCAAAACTTGTGTTATCTTCCATATTCCCCAAGTGGCTATCTGATTTCAAGAGAATTGCGCAATGAGAGAAAATTTTCTGCCCCAGTTTGATAATCTTCTTTGTGGCCACGTCTTCCCGCTGTCAATAACATTTCCTTTTCCTGCTTCAAATCAAAGAAAAATTTGTTAGTTTAAAACGTGGTGAGTGGTCGTGCCACTCCTGCCGGGGATGGTTTTTCCCTTCTCCCTTTCCCTGTTTTGCATTTTATTACAAAACCTGCTGGGGATGATATTCCTGCTGGGGATGGTTTTTCTTTTCTCTTCTTTCCCCGCTCTGTGTTGTCCGACCATTGCGGAACTTGGTCGAGAATCTGTCGGAGTTGTTCCTGTATATCGCAAATCTGCTGGGGATCCTCTTAGAATTTGATCCATAACTTTTTAACTGTTGTTCTTTCTGTTTTTCTCCAACTTCCCCTGGAAATTTGGTCCTCTTGGGATCTAAACCCATTCGTCATTTGGTCTTGCGACAAACTTCTTTTCGTTTTGTCGCCTTATCTTTAGCCTAACCTATTCGCATTTTGCTTTGCACCATTTTGGCCACTGGTAGTAAGCTCTGAAAATCCTTTTCAAAAACAAATTGCTGGGGAAGTAAAGTCTTTAAACCAAGAAACAAAAAAAACGATGATTTCAAAAGATAGAAAAAAAGAAGAAATCTTTCTGAACAAATGCTGGGGAGAAAGAAAGAAAAAGAACTTATCTGAATGATACAACTGATCCCAATGATCATGTCGTGCATTCCGGATTAATCAACCCAGTCTATTCGTATCAATCAATCTTTCGGACGGCCTCATTTTGCCGGGGATAAACAAAACACTCAAATTTTTGCCAAATGCAGACCCTTTCCACCAATCTTGCCTTGTCGCCTCATAGTGCCCTTCGAGGGGTTTTCACTAATAAGACTCTCTCATTTCTCTTAACTCCCATCGCCTTATGGTGCCTGTGAAGGTTTTCACCGACAAGACCCTCTCATTTTATTTCTCTCATCTTCCGTCGCCTTATGGTTCCTGTGAAGGTTTTCACCGATAAAACTCTCATTTTATTTTATTTTTCAACTGGGCATTGGAGTGCTGCCGATATGACTCTCTCTGACTTCGGCTATCAATTTATTTCCAGTTCATGATCCTCTTCTCTACTGGGGATCGGGGTGCTATCCCTGACTTCCGTTTCTATGACTTGGCACTTCTCGGATACTAATCGGGAGGTCTTTTTTGGACATCAATATGGGTTTTTCATGTATGGCTAAAAAAAAGGGGTATCAAGAGTTCAAAATAATTTTTGATGGGTAAAACAGTACAACTCTTGGAATCACACTTTCTTTCCAAAATTACAAACACAAACTTCTGCCCCAATTTTTCTTACTTGGGGATTTTTATTTTTTGTTACGCTATGTTACATTACGCGCACTATGTTATACTATGACCGAGCCGTGAGGTGCCTACGTATCCTTCTTTGAGGAATCAGGTCAAACGTAGTTCCCAATTCCTTTGTTTTTCTTGTTATCATTATTTTTCTCTTCTCTTTTCTTTCATTTTCATTAATGATTCCAAAAGAGGGGTATGAAAGAACAAATAAGGCTCAAAAGGGGAAGCAAAGGTTACAATGTTTGGATAGAAGAAAGAATTGCCTCCGTCATTTCATTCTCCGATAAATGCCAAGTACAAACAAACAACAATTACAACTAAAAGAAATCGTACATAATATCTCTTAACTGCGTCAGAATTGATAGCCATGTCGACGCATTTCCCTTCGATATCTGTTAAACATAAAGCGCCATTGGACAATACTCTCGTTACAATGAATGACCCTTGCCAATTCGGGGCGAACTTGCCCTTTGCCTCAGCCTGATGTGGGAGGATGCGTTTTAGCACTTGCTGACCCACTTCAAACTTCCGGGGACGCACCTTTTTGTTGTATTCTCTTGCAATTCTCTTTTGATACAACTGGCCATGACACACAACTGCCAATCTCTTTTCATCAATCAAGTTCAACTGCTCCAGATGAGTTTTGACCCACTCATCATCATCAATCTCAGCTTCAACGACAATCCGAAGGAATGGAATTTCAACTTCTGCCGGTATTACTGCTTCAGTTCCATATACCAACAAATAAGGAGTTTCCCCTATCGAAGTACGGACAGTAGTGCGATAACCCAACAATGCAAATGGTAATTTTTCATGCCATTGCCTCGAACTTTCTACCATTTTCCGAAATATCTTCTTTATGTTTTTGTTGGCCGCCTCAACTGCTCCATTCACCTTGGGACGATATGGGGTGGAATTGCGGTGTGTAATCTTGAACTGCTGACATACTTCATTCATCAAACCGCTGTTAAGATTAGCACCATTGTCCGTGATGATCACTTTCGGGACCCCAAATCTACAAATGATATGGGAATGAACAAAATCTACCACTGTTTTCTTGGTTACCGACTTGAAAGTTTTAGCTTCAACCCACTTAGTGAAATAGTCGATGGTCACCAGAATGAACCTATGACCATTGGTAGCTGCCGGCTCGATAGGTCCAATGACATCCATGCCCCAAGCAACAAATGGCTATGGTGCTGACATTGTGTGCAATTCTGTCGGCGGAGAATGAATTAAATCTCCATGTATTTGACATTGATGGTATTTTCGCACGAAATTGATACAATCACGCTCCATAGTGAGCCAATAGTACCCTGCTCAAAGAATCTTCTTTGCCAACACATATCCGCTCATATGTGGCCCACAAACTCCAGCATGTACCTCTGTCATAACTGTCGTGTCTTGACTAGCGTCTATATATCTCAGCAATCCCAAATCTGGGGTTCTTTTGTACAACACTCCTCCACTAAGGAAGAAACCATTTGCCAATCGCCGAATGGCTCTCTTTTGATCTCCGGTGGCCTGCTCCGGGTATATCCCCATCCTGAGGTACTCCTTGACATCATAAAACCATGGCTCGCCATCCATTTCTTCCTCTATCATGTTGCAATAAGCATGCTGATCACGAACCTGGATATACAACGGGTCAACATGAATTTTGTCTGGGTGGTGCAACATCGATGCTAAAGTGGCCAAAGCATCGGCAACCTCATTGTGAATTCTTGGGATGTGTCTGAACTCCACTGATCGAAATCACTTGCTCAGATCGTGTAAACATTGTCGATATGGTATGAGCTTCAATCCCTTGTTTCCCATTCACCCTGAATCTGAAGCACCAGGAGGTCCGAGTCTCCCAAGACCAAGACGTCCTAGACATCCATGTCTGCCGCTAGTCGTAGACCCAAAATGCATGCCTCATACTCAGCTATGTTGTTGGTACAATATAAACGCAGCTGAGCCGTAACAGGATAATGACGTCCTATTTCAGAAATAAGTACCGCTCCTATTCCAACTCCTTTCACATTTGCGGCTCCATCAAAGAAGAGCTTCCAACCTGGTTCCTTGGTCATTTCCAACTCATCTATATGCATCACTTCTTCATCAGGAAAATACGTCCTCAATGGCTTGTATTCTTCATCAACAGGATTCTCAGCCAAGTGATCGGCCAGTGCTTGGGCTTTCATGGCCATCCTCGTCACATAGACGATGTCGAACTCCATGAGTAATATTTGCCATTTCGCTAACCTCCCTGTGGTCATAGGCTTCTGGAAAATATAATTCAATGGATCCAAGCATGAAATGAGATAAGTAGTATATGATGACAGATAATGCTTCAATTTATGGGCCACCCAAGTTAGGGCGCAACATGCCTTCTCGAGTTGAGTGTACTTAAACTCATAGCCTGTAAACTTCTTGCTGAGATAATAGATGGCTTGCTCCTTCCTTCCTGTAATGTCGTATTGTCCTTGTACGCAGCCAAACGAATTCTCCAGGACCGTTAGATAAAGAATTAACGGTCTCCCCGGCTTAGAGGGAACCAACACAGGTGGATTTGATAAATATCCTTTGATTTGGTCAAATGCCTCCTGACATTCTGTCGTCCATTCTACCGCAGCATCTTTCTTCAGTAGTCAAAAATGGGTTCACAAGTTGCTGTGAGTTGAGCAATAAACCTGCTGATATAATTCAACCTTCCCAACAGACTCATTACTTCTGTCTTGTTCTTCGGCGGTGGCAAATCTTGGATGGATTTGATCTTTGATAGGTCCAACTCAATACCTCGCCGACTGACGATGAATCCCAACAGCTTTCCAGATGGAACACCAAATGCACATTTGGCCGAGTTGAGCTTAATATCGTACCTTCGAAGTCTTTGGAAAAACTTCCTTAGGTCTGCTACGTGGTCCTCCTGATGCTTGGATTTTAGGATCACATCGTCCACGTATACCTCAATCTCTTTGTGTATCATGTCATGAAACACAGTAGTCATTGCTCTCATGTACGTTGCCCCAACATTCTTCAAACCAAATGGCATTACTCGGTAGCAATAAGTCCCCCACGGCGTAATGAATGCCATCTTTTCCGCATCTTCTTCATTCATTAAAATCTGATGATACCCAGCATATCAATCCACAAAAGATCTGATATCACGTCCGGCACAATTATCGATCAAGATATGGATGTTGGGTAATGAAAAGTTATCCTTTGGGCTTGCCCTGTTCAGGTTGCGGTAATCGACACACACCCTGATCTTTCCATCTTTCTTTGGCACTGGCACCACATTAGCCAACCAATCGGGATATCGAGTGACCCGAATAACCTTTGCTTGCAGCTGCTTGGTTACTTCTTCTTTTATCTTCACACTCATATCTGTCTTGAACTTCCTCAATTTCTGCTTGATGGGAGGGCATGCCGGGTCAGTGGGCAATTTGTGAACCACTAAATCCGTGCTTAACCCCGGCATGTCATCATACGACCATGCAAAAACATCTTTGAACTCAATAAGTGCTTTGATTAGTTCTTCCCTGATATTTGGTGCAATGTGGATGCTTATTTTAGTTTCCTGGATATCATCTGCATCCCCTAAATTGATGGCTTCTGTGTCATTTAGGTTGGGCTTGGATTTCTCTTCAAACTAGCTTAACTCTCTGTTTATCTCTTCGTAGGCTTCATCCTCATCATATTCCGATTCATTATCATAATCGACCTCTTGTATAACTAGTTCAGAATCAGATTGATCTTTTTGACTAGGTTGAAGATCCGTTGTGCATGCCATGTCACTAGAAACAGTATGAAAAGAACTGTTCAGAAAGAGAAAAGAAGAAAACAGAATTAAAACAAAAATAAATAGAGAAATTTTTTACTTTATTAAACTACATGATAACATAGTTTCATACTTTTTCCGAATACAAAAATAAAACAAAAACTGGATTACAACTGTGGAATAATCCAAAACACAAAAAAGAAAAAATCCAAAGCCTACTACCAAGACTCCCTCCGGGTAGGAAGAGGAGTAGCTGTCCAATTGTTGACCTTGGCCCTAGGCCCCACAAATTGTATGTCTGCCTTACTGGAACCCTCTCCAGCTTCTATCATGTTGACATCAGCGAATGGCCTTTCAAAGCCCTCATTCAAATCTCCATCTGGCCCGATTAGTGGTCCGAAAACTTTCGGGGCCGACAACTTTCTAAAACCTGCTCTGACAAATGATCTGGATAGGCGCGAGATTGGCTTAGGAAGGAACCGGACTCTTTTTTTTAACTTGCGGGCCCGCTTTACATCCGCTGCGGTAGGCTTGAATCCTAGCCCAAAAGTATCCAAGTTCTTGGGCAAGGAAACTGGCTGGACAATACCCTGCAGATCAACCCCCAAACCCTTTCCTGGTACAAACCCGCTGTTTAACATTTCCGAGGCTATCATGAAGGTTGCAGCTACGATTCTGGGAAGTGGAAGGCCCCCATCTTTAGGAATTTTGTCTACTGAGACTGTGTCAAAAACCTGATAGACCCATGGGCCCTTGTCATCGTCGGTTTCTATGAAGGACACAATGGCATCACTAACGGCATGTGTACCGTCATCCCCGTGTACCACAATATCTTGTCTATCTCATTCAAATTTGACCATCTGATGCAGCGTAGAAGGCACTACTTTGGCTGCGTGGATCCAGGGTTGCCCCAACAGAAGATTATACGACACCGCCACATCTATCACTTGAAATTCCATGGTGAACTCGACCGGACCAATTGTCAATTCCAGTATGATATCACCCATTGTATCAATACCACCCCCATCAAAACCTCGGACGCAGACGTTGTTCTTGTGAATCCTATCATCATCAACCTTCAGTTTGTTCAGAGTCGCCAAAGGACAGATATTGGCACTGGACCCATTATCAATCAGTACTCGAGTGACCACCGAGTCTTCACATTTCACAGTCAGGTAGAGTGCTCTGTTGTGTTCTGTACCCTCTACTGGTAACTCATCGTCAGAAAATGTCACTCGGTTTACCTCGAAGATTTTGTGCACTATTTTCTCTAAATGGTTTACTGAGAGCTTGTCCGGAACATGGGCTTCGTTCAAAATCTTCATTAAAGCCTGACAATGATCGCTTGAATAGATCAACAAGGATAGCAACGAAATCTGGGCCGGGGTCTTCCTCAACTGCTCAACAATGGAATAGTCCTGTGCCTTCATCTTCTTCAAAAACTCCTCTGCTTCTTCCTCCGTCACTGTCTTTTTTATTGTTATAGGATTAGCCCTTCTCAATTCTGGGGGAACAAAACACCTTCCCGAACGAGTTAACCCCTAGGCCTCGCATACTTCTTCCACAACCTCCTTCCCCTTATGCATCACTGTCACTTGACTGTAGCTCCAGGGCACAACTTTCTCACTTGTTATCGGCAACTGCATTACTGGCATGATAACAACTGGTTCTATGCGGGCCCCTTTCACAACTAACACTGGTGTGCTTGATACTCTCTGCAGCACTACCTTGACCGGCTCCGGCTTCTTCGCAACAACAGACGAACCTTTCCCCATTACCACAACTGGTTTGTCATCTACCCTTCCTAACTGTACCACTGCCTTTCCACTGGTCGGCTTCTCACTTGGACTGGTACGAATCATCATTACCGTTTGTGAGGGTTTCTTGGGCTTCCCTCCTTCGTGCACTAGTTCGATCATGTGGGCCTCATGGTACACCGATAATGGGTTCTCATTGATGTTGGGTGTCTCTAGTGCCTGAACCTCGATCCTATTTGTGTCAATAAGATCTTGTACGGCAGTCTTCAACTTCCAACACTTCTCAGTATCATGCCCGGGAGCCCCCAAACAATATTCACAGCTTACTGAGTGGTCCAGATTTTTTGGAAGGGGATTTGGAAATTTGGGCTCAACGGGACTTAATAGGCCTAACTGCCTCAACTTGTGGAACAGAGTCGTATAGGTTTCTCCCAGTGGAGTGAATATTCTCGACCTCTGCACCCTTTCATTCCTGAAAGCCTGATTTCCGCGGAAGCTTGGCCCTGAAGGATTCCTGTAGGCCCTTGGTGGTGGATATGTGTTTTGTAGAGGTGGATATGTGTTTTGTGGAGGTGGATATGTATGTTGGGGAGCCAGCGCACGCCATTGCGGGTGAGCCAAACGCTGGGTGTAAGTTTGGGCGTGATGGACGGAGAAATGTGGCTCTTGTGGTAGATAATAAGGTTGTGGAGGGTTATATGGAGTGTGTGGATAATTTGGGTAATGGGGTCTGGGTTGGTAGCGAGGGGAAGGACGTCTGGATTTGGACCAAGTACCTACTTCGACTGTTGCGACCTCCTCTCTCTTCTTTTTCCCGAGCGCACCTCCCGTGCCGCTTTGGATAGCCTGAGTTGTGGCCTTGATTGCCGAATAGCTCATTATCTTGTTGGACCTGAGTCCCTCTTCAACCATACCACCCATTTTTACTACTTCGTTGAAAGATTTACCAGCTGACGTCACCAGGTGACCAAAGTAAGTTGGCTCCAAAGTTTGTAAGAAGCAGTCCACCATTTCACCTTCCCTCATTGGTGGATCGAATCTTGCTGCTTGTTCTCTCCAATGGAATCCGAATTCCCTGAAGCTCTCTCCAGGCTTTTTCTCAAGTTTTAATAGTGTGAGACGGTCGGGGACGATCTCAAGGTTATACTGGAAATGACCTGCAAATGCTTGTGCTTGATCGTCCCAGGTATACCACCTGCTAGGATCCTGCCTCGTGTACCATTCCAGTGCGGACCCGCTTAAACTTTGACCAAAATAAGCTATCATCAGCTCATCCTTTCCACCTTCCCCTCTCATCTTACTACAGAAACCTCGTAGATGTGCCATGGGATCACCATGTCCATCATATAGATCAAACTTTGGCATTTTAAAACCTGTCAACAATTGAACATCGAGAAGGGACACAGATCTTTGTAGGCCACACTAACTTGGCTGCCCAATCCATGCATATTCCTGAAGGATTGCTCCAGGCCTCTCAATTTCTGTCGGGAGTTGAAGGTGAGGGGTGTAAGTGTATGGCTCAAGTGCTTTGAAGGTGAGTTCAGGGGGGTAATACTAGTTATCATGAGCCTGAAACAACGGCTCGCTGGATGATCTTTGCAGCGTGGCTGGTGGAGGTGCCACGAAAATAGGAATAGGTAGCCGAGGAGGGTTTTGTTTGGGTGGTGGAGCTTGGGTATTATAGGAAGTTTCCCCGTGATAGTATTGGGCAATGGGGAAGCTTGTTGATAGACCAGTGGGAGGGTGTTCCGGAGTACGAGCCGGTGAGAGGGTTGGAGTAGGGGGAAGGGTTGGTGATGTTTGTCCCCTAGCCCAGGCTAGGTGCATCCCAGCTATCTCTTGTCTCAACCTGTCTACTTCCTCCTTCATCATTTGCATCTCTGTCTTTTCCTCCTCAACACTTTTGTCTGAACCAGACATACTTTCCGGAATGGGCCCTTTAGATCTTGTGTGGTAATGGTAATCTGCCAGAACGTTCTAACGAGCTAACTGTTTCAAAATCATTCTCTGGTATAAACAACAAACTTGTTAGCGTTAGAGTTTAACACATATTGCAATTTCACGTTTGGGAGTGCAATGTTCCTAGGCAGTTTAACCATTTCTAACATATCTTTGCTTCGATTGCATGCGTCATTCCGGCTTACTTTCTTTATCTCTCTTTTTATATCCCTTTTTTTCTTTGCTTTTATTCACTTTGCCTTTTTTTTCTTTTTTTTGTGGTGTTCGAATCTTATGTGGATTGCCTACGTATTATCTCCCCGCATGAATCAGACCGACGTAGTTCTGCCCTATAAGTGCAAAAAGCAAAAAGATAAATTTTTAAAAAATTTTCATTAACAAACATTCTATTACAAATCAGACGCTTCTTAGGAAGGAAAATAACAGCCTCGAAACCAAAGTACGAACTCAATAACTACTGACAGACTCTGATGCGAATAAAAACAGATTCCAACAGACTCTAAGAGAAAGAAAAATGCAGATTCAAACTATGAACTTATTAAGGTTTTGAATTTGGGTGGCTGCGGGGCGTCATTCGGCCTCGCCACGGGTTTAGGGGTAAGGTTCCTTTCCAGCTGCTCCAATTCATGCATGATTTGCTTCACAAATATCATCACCGCTGAGAAGAAGGTAGTGCGGGTCATGTTTTCACACTCCCGACATTTCTTGGTGATAGCACAAGCAATAGTCAGAATCTTGTTCATGGTCCGATCTTTATCTAGGAGTAGGCGTTCTATTTGATCCCCGCTAGCCTTCAAAACCCGAGAATCACGCATATGTTGTTTCCTTAACTGCTGTATTTCATCTTCCATCGACGCCATCAAATTACAGCAGTGTTTACTCTCGGTTTCAAAAGCCTTGGCTTGTTGAGTCGCCTTGCTCTCTAGGGTGGTCACCTTCCCTTTTAGACTGACAATGGTCTTTTCATGATCCTTCCTTGCTTGTTGTAAGCACTGCGTGCACTCTTACGTTCTCTTTGCCCATTGTGCCCGGAGTTGTGCTATGGTATCCTCAAATTGCTTCAAATCATCTCGGCGCCCACCGATTTCCTTTTTCAATCCTTTTATTACCCGCTCATCTGACCGACTCCTTTGTTGTTTGTCAGCATCTCTCCTCATTTGTTGGATTTGGGCTTTTAGCGCCTCGTTTTCTTGGGCCAATTTGCTCTTTTCTCCCCAATCGACATCAACTTGCAGACTATTTTCAAATTCCAGGTCTCTGATCTGTTGCCTCAACTTGCCTACTTCGGCCCTGTAACTCTCTTCTTTAACCAACCAATCCCACTGTTCTTATGACACATTGATGAACTCCTGGAGATGGGGCCTTTTGGCCGGTCTCCCAAACTCGATTTCTTTCCTAAACCAAGCAAGGTATCCCGGCGAAACTTCACCCTTGGACCGATCACGTACACAGGTATTGGTTGTTAAGTAATGACACTCGCTCCAGATTTGTCGGACGGCTGCTTCAGGAAACTGTCCGCTGGGCCCGATCTCGACTACTTGGCCACTAAGATCTTCATCTCTCGGAACTATTTGGCATCTCCCCAACTGTCTCAAGACTCAATACGGGGCATAAGGCTGAATACTCCGGATTCCCATCAAAAGGAAGTGGGGTCCAGTGGCTGGCATATGTATGATTTCATCCGCAGGCAACCTTCCAAATGTCCATTCTATTTGGCCCGCAGTTACAGAACGGAGGCGTGATATCCCTTCTGTGACCCCTTCTGGTAAGCTGATTCCGTCAATATTTGTGGAAAATTCCTCTATGCATGTTTTCTCTGTCGACCCATAACTCATAAATTGATGACGACGACATAGGTGTTCAATCATCCACATCTTTAGCAACACATTGCATCCCTAAAAAACGCTTCCCCCGGCTTTGCAGGCTGTGAGAGCTTGGAAGATTTTAGCTAATATCATGGGTGCGAGGGTGTTGTTGGCCTGAGTGAGTAAAGTGCTGACAACCCCGAATACTCGTATGTCAATGTTCCCGTCTTTTCTAGGAAACACCAGGAGTCCCAGAAAGGCTACCATGAATGCAAAACACCTGTGTTCTTCCCACTTAAGACGGTTTTCTTTGCTACAGATTTTGTTTTCCGGCTTGTTGAACCGCCCTATGTGGCCATACCTGTTGTATATAAACCGCAAAGTACAAAAACCACCTGCCAAGTCTGGATTGTGGACCCCCCGGCTTATTTTCAAAGAGTCTAGGAACCGGTGTACGGCTACGGCCTTTTGAGCAATCAGGTACTGGTGTCTCAAAGGAATTTTGGGACCCCCGATGTATCCGGCTATTTCTTCCAATGTTAGGGTAAGTTCAAAATCCGAGAAGTGAAATACGTTATGAGCTGGGTCCCAGAACGCGACCAAGGCCTTTATGATATCCCCTCTAGGATTAATCTTCAGCAACCCAGTGAGGCCTCCCAGGTATATATTGACTGTGTCGCGCCCTGATTCGCCCAAGTCATCCCACCACATGTGCAACTCCAAAGGGATCTTGTTCACAATTGTTACGTGCGAATTCTGACTTGTGCTCATTCTGCACATTTATTAGGGTGGTTAAGCAAAAGTCACGATTCAATTGACTCAAAGATAACATGGGAACTTTTCTCTCTTTTTTTCATTTAAACTAGGAACCGGTCTTGCCAATACGGCCTTTCAGCACCTCGGGGTCGAAGATTTTAAGGCTGTGTCGGCTAACCAATGAAAGCCTAAAACATGACCACAGGCGACTGTTCTTGCAAAAATAGCCTTCCGGCGCCCTTTTAGGGACATTCGGTTATTCCTAACAAGAATGGCATCATCCTAATTATTATTTTATTTATCTATTTATTTATTTTTTAAAAAACTTTGTTCTTTTGGCTATTTTCGCAAAAAGTGGAGTTGGACCCGATGGGGGTTGCCTACGTATCTCACACCCCGTGAGAATCAAACTGGCGTAGTTCGGGCCGATAAAACAAACTTCTTTTGAAAACGAAACTCCTTTTTATTGGCAAATAAAACTATTTTTCTCTTTTTGTCTTTTCTTTTCATTTTCTCAAAAATTTGGCAGAGTTTCGACACTATTTGGACATTGGTTTTTTTTCTTTCAAAACAGGCGATTAACATCTCTTTAACCCTCGTACCTTTATCTCTATTTCCTCAAAATATTCAAAAGCCAGTCAGCATGCCAGTCCGAAGCAAACAAATGCACAAGTAGCAAATAAGATTCATCAGGATGGTCTTTTGTCATTTTTGGTACACCTGTCCTAGACAGACCCAACCCCTGTGTTGAGCCTCCAAAGTCAAATGCACGTGATGCAAACAAACGTTCCTACTAGGGATCCGATATGAAGTTGAGTTATTCTAGGTTTGCAACCTGGGTATTTGTTCTAGACTGTGTACCCGAGCGGACAACTCGAGTCGAGGAGGGGCTACGTACCGGGAACCAAAAGGCCATCCGGCTTAGTAACTTGTCCGGCCTCTTTCTTATTTCAGGGTATGACACTAACAGAATAGGGAGTCTCAACCAGTAAGCACATCCCCGGAGGCAAGAATAGAAGGGTTTGACACAGTTTATATACAGTTCGGATAATATCAAAGCGGTAAAAGCATCATTTAGCACATTAGGCCCAAACATGTAACAAAATCAGATAAAGCCAAATATAACAATTTATCTAAGCTCGAATTTTGAACCCTGAACCAGATATTATGGGTTTGGTCCCGAGCAGAGTCGCTAGAGTTGTCATACCTCCTCTTTCACCTACACCCCCGCTAAAGGACGTAAGGGAGTTTTTCCAATTAAAGGACAATCGAAACGTGATTTTATTTAAATATTCAGAGTCGCCACTTGGGAGATTTGTGGTGTCCCAAGTCACCGGTTGAATCCCGAATCGAGGAAAAGAATGACTCTGTTTAACAGTCTGCGCACCAGAAATTCAGATAAGGAATTCTGTTAACCCGGGAGAAGGTATTAGGCATTTCCGAGTTCCGTGGTTCTAGCACAGTCGCTCAACTGTCATATTCGGCTTGATTATCTAATTTTATACAATTGTGAACCTACGTGCAAATTTTAACTGCTTAGCGCTTTTGTTATTATTTATTCAAAGAATTGCAACATCGTGAGAATGCATCTCGAATTGCGCCCCATAAATGTACCCGCAATTTTCGATACGTTCCAACTTTGTTGAGATTTGGATTTGGGTCACATAAATGTGCACCCGAGTTTAGGAATGTAACATTATTCAATACGCGCCTAAAGACACTAACGCGTTGTTATTTTGAGAAAAGCCGTAAAGTTTTCTATGTGGCATGTCTCGAAATCTAAGCATTTGAAATAATTGTCCATTGAGGGCCCCGCAGTTTGTGTATTCTTGTTTGTCGAGGCTCGTCTCATTCATTATTTTTAAAGGAATTTGCAACGTCATGAAAATGCATCTCGAACCACGTCACAATCAATGTACCCGTGATTAACGACACATTTCGACTTCGTTGAGATTTGGACTTGGGTCACATAAATTTGCACCCGAGTTTAAGAAAGTAATGTTATTAAAGTACGCACCTAACAGTGACTAACGTGTTACTACTTTGGGGAAGGCCGTGAAATTTGCTAAACGGCCCATCCCGAATTCTATGCATTCATGATATCCATTTGTTGAGGACCCGCAACTTGTGCGTTTTATTTAGCGAGGCTCGTCTCATTTTTTTTATTTAAAAGGGTAAACCTAAAGCAACTATGATTTGCTATTTTTTATTGTCATTAGGTAGGCATCCTGGTTTTATAGTGAAAGCGGCACATCGTTCTACTTGGAACAACTTAAACAAAATAACCACCACACTCTTTATGAGCCAATTTTTAACATGCCATGATGTAGTAAATAAACAGTTCTATTAACGAAGCTAAAACTGAAATTACTATTACTGAAACTACCAAAATAGACTATTTCCAAAACCGTAAGATTCAGGAATTGATCTAACTATCCTATTAACCTAACATAAAACTAAATACATCCCCGAGCAAATTCAAAGTAGTCTTGTTAATAAAGCATGTTCAATTCGATTAACTACTGCTATGAACTATTAATCCGGAATTGCCAACACTTATGTTGTAACAATGAATTCCGGGCCGTCCAAACCTAAAATGGCCGTCATACTGATTTCCAAATCAACTGTATCCTAAGAAAACGATTTAACGGAATGTATCTAAAAAAACAAACTGAGCTTCCATTAATCAACACAAGTTACATCAGTTTGTTAGCTATAGAACTCTTAGGCTCCCAAGAATACACATCTAATTAATTTAACTAAATCATATTGATGTTCTAAATTCTAAAATTTGTTACAACAGTCCAACACAGTCCACAAGTTAAAGCAACCAGTCCATCACAATTCATTGGGGTTAAGAATACTTAACTACAGTGGACGAATACACGCATCATAAACAATTTATCTACATATGTAACAGAAATTTTTACTATAATTGCGCAGCAGGAAACTTGTTTTATTTCATTCCAATAGCCAAGAATATACAAAATATGTACCTAGTATGGACAATACAAGAAGAAGGAGATCAACAGAGTATATAACCCAACAACAACAACAACAACAACCAACAGAAATAAACCAGTAACTGATTTAAAAAGGAAGAACCAAACAGAATTCCAGCAATACCAACAACAACACAAACAGACTCAGTAACTGATCCCAACAGCTTGGTAGCAACCAAATACCAATCAAAACTCAAGCAGACACACCCCTAGAATTCAGTGACCAAGAGAAAGACTCGAACACACAGCCCCACGGTTAAAGATGAAACTTTTTTCAGTTTCAATGGAATCAGATTTTTTTCCAGAAAATCCTCCTATCCCCTCTCAAACTCAAGCCCCCTTTTACTGCCTATTAATGACTCTATTTATCCCCAAACACTGACCCTACCCCCCTTACCTTATCAGATTTTGCCCATCAACTTCCTTTACAGCCCATTATCAAGTGTTTTGTGCCCAAAGGTATGGGCAACTTATAATAATCAATTAATACCCATGATTTTATGTTTTGTTTCCCACTAATACTAATCAATTTATTAGTTTAATGGTATTTTAATACTTAGTGGACAGAGCACTCAAACCCCCCATTTCTTCCTGTTTTCAATTTCCAAATTACCCCTTAAAGTCCTGAAATTACTGCCCTAGTCCAATCCCTTGTACTTTGTCAACTATAACCAATTTCCCTAACCAAAATCAAACAACAACTCAAACCTCACAGATTATATCAAACAGCAAACTACAATAGCTATAACCAATCCAGCCTACCAAATTTCTAATAACTAATTACTAAGGCTGAATTCTAACGAAAACCAACAGACTGAACTTAAATCAAAACCATATTAACACCACACAGAACTCAGCAGAACCATTAAAACTGAAACTGAAAATTGAACTAAAATCAACAAGAATGCAGGATCATTGTCAGCATATTGACAATGCCCTAATGCTAATTGCCTAAAGATCAGCACCTATAACATTCGATCTTAAATCATTTGACGAAACTACTAATAAAAACTTGAATTAATAGATGATAACTAATTAACTAATTGCCTACAACAATTGACATCAAACAATCAAAAATGGGTAATCAAGCCATTCAAACGGCATCGACAAGAACAGGGATTTATAATAAAACTTAACTAATCGACGAACTTATTCGAACCGACTACACAACCTATAATTAACAACGAACAGAAACAAATTTGACCAAATAAAAGGGTCTGATGGAGAAGAACAGAACAATCGACAAAAGAAATTGAAAAACTAATAAAACTAAACTAAACAAAGTAAATCGAATAAATAAACACAATGGAAACAAACAGGAAAAAGGAAAATACCTCAAGAATTCAGAAACTGGACGACCCTGGTTCGAATTCACACTCGAACTGTTTGAAGTCGAACGGACCTTAATCGAGTGTTCTCAACTGAGAACACTTCGACTAAAGTCGGTTAGAACTCAAACCCTTCCTTCAGTTGGGACTGATTTCAAACTCTGGCTTGCTAGGGTTCTTAGGGGTTTGATTTGGGGTTTGAGTGGTTCTGGTCTGATTCGAACCAAACCCACGGTGGTTTGGTGACGAGGGAGGTCAGGGACATGTCTGGTATGAGTTTGGGACTGGTTGGGGTAGATCTAGTTCCTGCTCGAATCTTCAATTGAAGATTCGAGAAGTTGGAGGTTGATTCGAGGCAAGCAATCAACAGATACGTAACGAGGGTGGTCAGGGGGTGCCTTGGTGTGAGTTTGGGACTGGTTGGGGTGGGTTTCAAGTTTTGCTCGAATCTTCAATTGAAGATTCGAGAAGCTGCAGGTTGATTCGAGCAAAACGGGTGAGGGATTTGGATTGGGGGTGGTTAGGAGGTTCAGGGGTGTTATATTGGTGGTCGGCGGCGTCGTTGCCGCCGGGTTTCTGGTGAAGGAATGCCATGGCAGCTAGGGTTTTGGGGAAGGGCTTCGTCTCTGAGAGACGATGATGAACATGGGTTTGGACTGGGGGGCTGGGTAGGGGATCTTGGCCGTTCGATCAAGAGAGATCGAGGGTCCAGATCAGTTCACTTAACTCAAACGGTGTCGTTTGGAGTAGTACTGGGGCGGTCCGGGTATTGGAGTGACGGGTCGGGTTTGGTCAAAGCTTTGGGACCGTTTGATCGGCTAAGATCAACGGTCCAGATTGAGACGCCTGAAATGGTGTCGTTTGACAGAGGCTAGAGACGGTTTGGATTGGGGCGGGTATTGGGCTGACTTGGGGTGACATTGGGCCTGGATTGTTTCTTTTAAAATTGGCCCAGTCCGAAAATTTTACCCCTCCTATCTTGTTTCCTCTTTTCTCTTTTACTTTCTTTTTAATTCCTAAAACTAAAATCCCTAAATTTATTTGTAAAATTAAGCTTATTTAAAAAGAAATTTATTAATCCTTAACAATAATTAACACACAAAATCAAATATTGATTAAAATAAATCACACAATTAAACAATGAAAATGACGAAGCTACCAAAATTCATATTTTTGTGATTTTCATTCTTTACAATAGGACATGGTTTAATTAATTCCAAAATGCGTAATTAAATCCTAAATGCACGTGTAGAACATATTTGTTTTTTGTATTTTTCAGTAGTAAAAATAGAATAAAACATAGACAGACAAATACAAATAAATCACAAACAACACACAACTATTTTATTGAATTTTTGTGGGAGTAGTTCTTGTAGGTCAAAAATCACGTGCTCACACTATGAACACATTAAATTTTTAAATTTGGGTGCCCGCGGGGCATCAGTCGGCCTCGCCGCGGGTTTAGGTGTAAGGTCCCTTTCCAGCTGTTCCAATTCATACATGATTTGCTTCACAAATATCATCACCGCCGAGAAGAAAGTAGTGCGGGTCATGTTTTCACACACCCGACATTTTCTGATAATAGCATGAGCAATAGTCAGAATCTTGTCCCTTGTTCGGTCTTTCTCTAGGAGTAGGCGTTCTATCTGATCCCCTCTAGCCTTCAAAACCCGAGAATCATGCAGATGTTATTTTTGTAACTGCTGTATTTCATCTTCCATCGAGGACATTAGATTATAGCAGTGTTTACTTTTGGTTTCAAAAGCCATGGCTTGTTTAGCCGCCTTGCTCTCTAGGGTAATCACCTTCCTTTTTAGACTGACAATGGTCTTTTCATAATCTTTCCTTGCCTGCTGTAAGTATTGTGTGCACTCTTTTGTTCTTTTTGCCCATTGTGCCTGGAGTGATGCTATGGTACCCTCAGATTGCTTCAAATCATTCCGGCACTCACTGATTTCTTTTTTCAACCCTTTTATTAATCGCTCATCCGATCGACTCCTTTGTTGGTTGTCAGCATCTATCCTCATTTGTCGGATTTGGGCTTTCAGCGCCTCATTTTCTTGGGCCAATTTGTTCTTTTCTACTTGATCGTTGTCAACTTGCAGACTATTTTCAAATTCCGGGTTTTTAATCTGTTGCTTCAGCTTGCCTATTTCTGCCCTGTAACTCTCTTCTTTAGCCAACCAATCCCACTATTCTTGCGACGCCTTGACGAACTCCTGGAGATGGGGTCTTTTGGCCGGTCTCCTAAACTCGATTTCTCTCCTAAACCAAGCAAAGTATCCCGGCGAAACTTCACCCTTGGACCGATCACTCACACATGTATTTGCTTTTAATACACTCACTCCAAATTTGTCGGACTGCTGCTTCATGAAACTATCCATTGGGCCCGATCTCGACTACTTGGCCACTAAGATCTTCATCTTTCGAAACTATTTGGCATCTCCCCAACTGCCTCAATACTTGATACGGGGCATAGGGCTGAATACTCCTGAGTCCCATCAAAAGGAAATAGGGTCCAGTGGCTGGCATATATATGATTTCATCCACAGGCAACCATCTGAGTGTCCATTCTATTTGGCTCGCAGTGACAACACGGAGGCGCGTTGTCCACTCTGTGACCCCTTCTGGTAAGCTGATTCCGTCGACCCTCGTAGGAAATTCTTCTATGCATGTTTTCTCTGTCGACTCATAACTCATAAATTAAGGACGACGACATAGGTGTTCAATCATTCACATCTGCAGCAACGCGTTGCACCCCTCAAAAAAGCTTCCCCCAGCTCTGCAGGCTGTGAGAGCGCGGAAGATTTTAGCTACTATCATGGGTGTGAGGGTGTTGTTGGCCTGAGTAAGTAAAGTGCTGACAAACCCAGATACTCATATGTCAATGTTCCCGTCTTTTCTAGGAAATACTAGGAGTCCCAAAAAGGCTACCATGAATGCAAAACACCTATGTTCTTCCCACTTAAGGCGATTTCCTTTGCTACAGATTTTGTTTTCCGGCTTATTGAACCCCCCTATGTGGCCATATCTGTTGTATATACACTGCAAAGTACAAAAACCAGCTGCCAAGTCTAGATTGCAGACCCCCCTTCTTATTTTCAAAGAGTCTAGGAACCTGTGTACGGCTACGGCCCTTGGAGCAATCAGGTACTGGTGTCTCAGAGGAACCTTGGGACCCCTGATGTATCCGGCTATTTCTTCCAATGTTGGGGAAAGTTCAAAATTCGGGAAGTGAAATACGTTGTGAGCCGGGTCCTAGAATGCGACCAAGGCCTTTACAATATCCCCCCTAGGATTAATCTTCAGCAACCTAGTGAGGCCTCCCAGGTATAGATTGACTGTGTCGCGCCCTGATTCGCCCAAGTCATCCCACCACATGTGCAACTCCAAAGGGACCTTGTTCACAGTTGTTATGTGCAAATTCTGACTTGTGCTCATTCTACACATTTATTAGGGTGGTTAAGCAAAAATCACGATTCAATTGACTCAAAGATAACATAGACACTTTTCTCTCTTTTTTTCATTTAAACTAAGACCCGGTTTTGCCAATACGGCCTTTCAACACCTCGAGGTCGAAGATTTTAAGGCCGTGTCGGCTAACCGGTGAAAGCATAAAAAATGACCACAAGCGGATGTTCTTGGAAAAATAGCCTTCCGGCGCCCTTTTTGGGACATTTGGCTATTTCTAGCAAGAATGGCATCACCCTAATCATTTTCAAATAAAATTTTTGTTATCTTGGCTAATTTCGCAAAAGTGAAGTTGGACCCGGTGGGGGTTGCCTATGTATCTCACAACCTGTGAGAATCAAACTGGCGTAGTTCTGGCCGATAAAACAAACTTCTTTTGAAAACCAGACTCTTTTCATTGGCAAATAAAACTATATTTTTTTTCATTTTCTCAAAAATTTGGCAGAGTTTCGACACTATTTGGACATTTGTTTTTTCAAAACAGGCGATTAACTCCTTTTAACCCTCTTACCTCTATCTCTCTTTCCTCAAAATATAAAAAACCGGTCAGCATGCAAGTCCAAAGCAAACAAATGCACAAGTAGCAAGTAAGATGCATCAGGATGGTCTTTTGTCATTTTTTGGTACACCTGTCCTAGACAGACCCAACCCTTGTGTTGAGCCTCCAAAGTCAAATGCACGTGATGCAAACAAACGTTCCTACTAGGGATCCGACATGAAGCTGAGTTATTCTAGGTTTATAACCTGGGTATTTGTTCTAGATTGTGTACCCGAGCGGATAACTCGAGTCGAGGAGGGGGCTACGTACCGGGAACCAAAAGGCCATCTGGCTTAGTAACTTGTCCGAGCCTCTTTCTTATTTCAACGTATGACACTAACATAATAGAGAGTCTCGACCAGTGAGCACATCCCCGAAGATGAGAAGAGAAGGGCTTCGTAGCAGTTTATATGCATTTCAGATAATATCAAAGCGGTAAAAACATCACTTAGCACATTAGGCCCAAACATGTAAAAAATCAGATAAAATAAGCCAATTGTAACAATTATTTAAAGCTCAAATTCTTAACCCTGAACCAGAGATTCTAGGTGTTGTCCCCAACAGAGTCGCCAGAGCTGTCACACCTCCTTTTTTCCTGCACCCGAAGGGGCGTATATGAGTTTTTCCACTTAAAGGGCAATCGTAACGGGATTTATTATTATTTATTCAGATTTGCCAGTTGGGAGATTTATAGTGTCCCAAGTCACCGGTTGAATCCCGAACCGAGGAAAAGATGACTCCGTTAACAGTCCGCGAACCAGAAATCCGAGTAAGGAATTTTGTTAACCCAGAAGAAGGTATTAGGCATTCCCGAATTCTGTGGTTCTAGCACGGTCGCTCAACTGTTATATTCGGCTTAATTATCTGATTTTAGTACATGTTCAAACCTATGTGCATTTTTAACCTTAACCGCTTTTATTCATTTTTAGGAAGATTGCAGTGTTATTAAAACACGTCTTGAACCATGTCACATAAATGCACCCGTGGTCTTTGACATATTTTAACATTGTTGAGATTTGGATTGGGTCACATAAATGCGCACCCGAGTTTAAGAAGGTAATATTATCAAATGTCGGACCTAAAGCAACTAGCGTATTATTAACTTTGGGGAGGCCATGAAATTTACTAAATGGCACGTCCCGAGGTCTAAATTATGTTTACTATAATTAAAAAGGCCACGCAATGTATGATATTTGTTTGGCGCGGTGCACCTCATTTATTTTAAAGCCAACCTAAAAGAACTATGATTTTTCTATTAAGTATTATCTCTAAAAGGGCCCTAATTAATTAGCATTGTTAATAAACCATCATTGAAAGTATTACATCACAATATTAAATCAAAAAAAACTTAATAAACAACCTAGCATCTTCAGCAGATTGGGCTTCAAAATCAGCCCTAAAGAAGGAGAATTGTTTAACATTACAAGAGGGGAAGGGCTGTCTGACGCTGGGCCTTAAGCAGAATCAGGCCTAGATCTCGTTCAAACAGAGGCTGTCACGTTTAGGCTCCTAAATGAGCCTAGATCCCGTACTGATTTTATTTGAATCTCAGCCTACTGATTTTAACTCACAACGGGCTCAATTATTGGTGAACACATAATCATTTCTGAATTCATGCTAATTTTAACATGCTAACTTTGAATCATCACATGCAAATTTACTAATTCATACATGGTTAACCAAACATGCTGAATCTATCACACAGTTAAAATGAGAAACAAATTCATTTTTGGCAGGCGCTTCAATTCAAATCTGTTGTGGCTAAGCAACACACATTGATTGTTTGATGAAACAAAAGCAAATTTGTTAAAACTGAACTCAAGGTTATTTGAATCAGCATAACTGGTGACTTTTCTCTTCATTTTAAATGACCTACCAGTTATGTAACTTTTGAATCTCGATTTGGAATTCACCAGTGATACTAGAATACGTAAAACCACGGCTTAAAATTTTCGTCGAACTGTGAATTCATTAATTGAATCACAGTTCTTCAACAGCGTTCATATCTCATAGATACTCTGACGTAGAGTATGAGATAAGTAATTCCAATCAATATAAGTTCTGAAATATTGATTATTTATAGGAAATTAAAATACACTAGGACTAAACTAATGAAGCAACATACAAATAATTCTAGTTTGAACAGTCCAATTATACAAACGATACAAAGTTTCAAGTAAACGTGACTGTTTTACACCTTTAAACCAAAACAGAACAGAAGAAATTCAGAGATCAACCCAAACAACACTTTATCATTTAATCCCCAAATCAGACCTACATTGATCCTTTACAGTTCATACGAGATCAAGGGGAGTACCTGGAAATTGAAATTCGAGTAAGAAGGAAAGGAATAGTCAGCAACAGCAGATAACACAGCAAACAACAACAGCAGCAAATAACACCAGCAGACAACAAATTGGAATTCAGAAACAGCTCCAAACCCAGTTTCAAATCAGAAAAACACTTGACCACAACTCTTAACCAGTTGTGAAACCAAACAGCAACAACAAATAACTCCGGGCAACTGATTGGACCTCAAACTCAACAAGAAAACCAATCAGTGAACCTCAAACACTCCAGTAAACATGCTTGAAACTGGAAACAAGCTCTCCAATCTTTAAGCCTTAGAAACTGATTTTCAGGACCCTCTCTAACTGATTAAAGACTCTCGAAAGTGATCTCTGAAATTTGAAGCAGAGAATGTTAAAACTGTTTATGATTCTCAGGGAGCTGGACTATTGGCTGAGATTTTTGACAAGTTAATTAAGGTAAAAAACATTAAAGCTCTCTCCTTTCAGATTTCTCTTCATTTATCTTTTACTCTCCCTTTTCAGATTGCTCTCCTCCTCCAAGGTCTGCCCTAAGTCCCTCCACTTATACCCAAACACTCGCCTTGCCAGCTCTCAAGAGCACTCAGGCAGAATTAAGAAACTAATTCTGCCCATGATCTCCTTTAGAATTCCACTAGAGTATCTTTTTCCCCATTATCCCTTGTCCTTTCCTTATTTAATGTTCAAACAGTCATGGGAAACATTTTTTAATCAATCCCTTTTAAGCCTTCCCCTACCATTATGTTTTGTTTCCCATTAGCACTTAAACAAATGCATTAATTTAATATTACCTTAGCACTTACTGGATAGAACACTTAAACCAACCACTTTTAAACTTTTAAGTCCCAAATTATCCCCTTAAACCCCTGTGATTACTATCCTACCCCAATCACTTTAAACCGGTATGAAACCTCAGCTATAGCCAATTTAAGCCTATCAATTGACTAATTAGATACATGAAACTAACTCCCAATCAACAATATTAGGACAATTCAACAAAGATTAGATTCATATCAAAACAAGCTTAGCAGAACAAACAAGCAGTTTCGAATCATTAAACTTAATCATCAATTGAACTCAAATAAAATCCAACAGCATTTCAACCAAGATGGGGATTCAATGATTCAGGACAATGGTCAAACTGGACTATTAAGGTCAAGAAATTGATTCATATAGATACATGAGAGTACGTTATCTATATTGGAAACAAATATAACTCTAAATTAACCTCGAACAAAATGCTGGAACAACAAGTATACTGGCTATGATCCCTGAGGCTGAAAACACAAAGGTCGGAAGATAAAACAACAACCAATAACTTGAGGAGAACAACTGAACTACAGACATGAACGGGTCAATCGACGAGACCATTTAATTGATTCAACATATGCCAATCGACCAAGATGAGAAAACTGGACCAGAAAAAAGGTCCGAAAGAGGAGGAGGATTAATTGACAAACATAGCAATGAAACCTAATTAGGCAAACAACAATCAAAAGAAAAAGGCAAACAAAAGAAATACCTCGAAACTTCAGACCACACCCCATCCGTTTTAGTTTGAACTTTGTCTTGAAACTTTGAAGCCAAAATGGACCTTAATCGAGTGTTCTCGACTGAGAACACTCAACTAAAGTCGGTTAAGACCTCAAATTTCCCCTTTACTCGGACAGGTTCCAGGTTTCGACTCTCTAGGGTTCTTCAATAGATTTAAAATTTTGCCTAGTTCTAGCAAGATTCAAGCCAAAGTAGGGGTGTTTTAGGAACGAGGGAGGTCAGGTGGAGCTGGGGTGTGAACTTGGGACTGGTTGGGTAGGTTTAGGGTTTTGCTCGAATCTTCAATTGAAGATTCGAAACAAACCATGATGATTCGAGGTTAAAGGGGTAGGGATTTGTGTTAAGGGTGGTTAGAAGGTTCAGGGGTGTGAATTTCATGGTCACCGGCATAGTTGCCGCCGGCTTTCAGGCGAAGGGGTATGAGGGCGGCTAAGGTTTGGTTGGGTCGTTTGTTCAGAGACGAAAGGGTGAAAATGAGGCGGGTGAAAGGGGTTTGGGTGTTTTGATACATTGAAAACAATTTGATTAATCTGGGTCGTTGGATGATGGGAACCAACGGTCCAGATTAATTCACTTAAGCCAAACGGGGTCGGGGCGGGTATAGGAGTGGGTACAGGGAATGGGTCAAAACGACTTATAGGAGGGGTGATCTGGACCGTTGGATCAAGTCATATCAACGGCCTAGATTGCGCGTCAGAGAACGACGTCGTTTTGGCCGTCTCTAAGACCAACCGGTTTGGGCCTGGGTTGGGGTGTGACATTGGGCCTGAACCTTTCTTTTAAAACCAGCCCAGTCTGATTTTTAACTCTTCTTCTCTTGTTTCTTCTTTTTCTTTTATTTTCTTTTTGATTCCTAATTACCAAAATTCAAAATTAACTTTAAAAAATACTAATTAGCCCTTAATAATAATTATCACACAAAATTAAATACAAAGATAATCACACAATTTGACATTAAACCATAAAAATGCAAAGTACGTTATTTTTTGATTTTTCATTTTCGTAAAACAAATTACTGTTTAATTAATCCTAAATTGTAAATGCAAATGCAACACATATATTTTTTGTATTTTTCTTAATTAAAGTAAAAAAATGAACATGCACAGACAAGTACAAATAAATCACAAGCAACGCAAAACTATTTTATTTTAAATTTTTGGGGAGTAGTTCTTATAGGGCAAAAATCACGTGCTCACAACACCCTCATTTTATTACCAGGTCAGCATTTCATTCTTTTTAAATGCTATTAATTTTAGGCTCATTTGAGTTCATTCAGGCTATGCTAAACTTTCAATAACTTACAGAAACCATTATCTCTCTTATTTTCATGAGCTTAATCCCGAGGACTTATCCATTCTCGTCACATTTTCACTTGCCTTTCCTTATCCTTACTCATGTTTTCTTAAAACTTTGTCTCTCTACCAAAGTTTAGCTTGCAACCTATACATATCCATTTATACTACTCACAACTTTCCTTCAACTTGCTTGCACCATAGATTTCCTTATGTTATTCTGGAATGTCAAGCGAAATATCACATCGTCTCTAACCCTTCTCTACTCTGTTAGCTAGATTTCTCAGTTCTTAAAAACAATAGGCTGGAAGACATGCCGCTGACGATGCCGCTATCATTCCCGGTTATTGGATCCATGCGCTTCTAGTCTTCTATTCAAAGTATGGACTATTCACAACTTTATGCATTTGAGTATCTCGTACGTTGTTCACCTTTACCGTACTTACTTAAAATCTCGCATCATATCTTCTATCTCTTCATACCTTCCCTTCCACATAGGTATAATTCACATCCACAACTTGATGCTCTATTATAACACTTGCCCCTTTAGTGCATACACGATCTAGTTAGAGCTTCATACTGACTTCTTATGAGGCCGGTACTTTACTAACTGGATCTAACGTGGGGCCGTTATATAATATGGTTGTTGTACTATCTCTCTCGTACCTCTGATTTTAAAGGAGATCCTGCAATGTCCTCGATCACGATGTTTCTATTTTTCTGGGTCCAATAATCAAACTCCTGATTTACTTGGGTGGTGTAACTCTTTAGTTTCCTCCTTCTTCTGATCGGCCTTTACGTCGTCTTAAGCTATCTTTCGATCTTTGGTTCCTGGTTTTATTTATTCTGTTTAGCCTTTCATGGGTGCTAAGGAATATGCATGATACAATCCTTAAACAATTTAATCTTTCGTTTATGATCTGGGCTCAATTCTTTCTTTTAACGTATACCAAAATCTTCTACGGTTGTATATAATGCATGTATAAAACTCTGAACCCTTAAGTGCGTTCATAACATAACCAACTCTGGATCATTGATCGAATAATTTCTTTCGTTCCATTTTAGCTTTCTTTTAACGTAAGCTATTACTTTTCCTGGTCTTTCTGCCCCTTTTTGTGTCCATACTTAGCTCATCTTAGTGCCCACGCATGCTAGAGTTTTAGTGCAACTCATATGATCTCGAATATTACTTTTAATTTTTGTTCCCATTCATCAGTCACGGTAGGTGCCACTTTCCTTAAGAGTGTTTATAATGTTGTTGTTAGACTGTTGTTACACGACCATTTCCTCTTTAAGTCATTGTGCTTAAGTTGAAGCCTTCTTCTTTATTTCCTTAGCTAGTCTTTCATTGTAGTACTTAGGGAGAACCTTTGACCCTTGTAAAGGTGTGAGCTTATTACGGACCATTTGATGTCCTTCCTTGCCTATAATTATCCGTAGTTGCTTACCTTCTTGCCCTTGTACTTGTAGGGTTGCTTCTGAATTGACATTTTGATTTCCTTCCCAATGGCACTTTCTTTTATTCCTGTAACACTCATACGGTACCTTTAACTACCCCGACTCCTATTTGAATATATCTCAAATATTATAATGACATTACTGCGAGGCTGAATGCTCCATGTTGGGGTTTACTACATTCATCTTGCATGATCTGTTGAATTGTCTGTAACTTGTTATCTAGTCATGACTAGGCCTTCCTGAATCAACTACTAATTACTCGTCGGCCCATTCTCATATTCATTTTCTGCGTAATCTTCCTTGGGTTATTTCTTTGTCTTAACTTACCTCACGTGTCGGCTCCTCATCTATCAATAACATCCCGGGCAGAAACCCTTACTTCCCTTTTTTTTTGACTTCGTGCTTACATAACGTCCTGGAATCATAGCATATCTATAACATTTGGATAAGTGCAATCTCATACTTTTCTCATTTTTCGCATTCTTCTTTTATCATTCCATATTCCCCCCTTTAGGGGAGTACTAAGACTTGGAGCTATAACAACCTGCCTATAGATGTTTTTCCTCTTCATCTTTGGCGTCCTTTTACATCATCGATGACCCTTACTCACTTGCGGTAATCCTTTTGTACCAAAGATAACAAAATCCCTCACTCGCGATGGTGACATTTAGTGTAACTAGCACATACAGTCGCTTAAGCTTAACTTTTCTCACATTGCTTGCTTTAGGAAAGCATCCTCCTGAATGACCATTCTCTGAATTTCTCATGAATCTTCTTCTGTTGTCCATTCTATTATTGCCGGAAAGCAATATGAAATTCTCATGATGTCGACCGTTATCAAACCTTTCAGTCCCTAATTCATGTTTAGTTTATCTTCTTCACCAGCCCATACTGATTTCTATTATTCTGGGTTTTAATTCTTCCTTCTGGTAATCATGTTAGAGTCACGAACTTATTCCTTGAGATGAGGATATGACTTTATGGCATACACACTTTTGTTGTCCTAAGGCCTATCACCTCTCGTTTCTTCATTCACTTTGACTAGACTCTGTAATACTGTCATTTCCTTTTTTTCCTACAGTCGTTATCCATGTATCGCACCATATTCATAATGCTTCATTATCTCTCTTCCCATTACTTTGCTAATATTTTTGCATATCCCTTTTCTTGTAAAAACTTCAACACGACATTTTTTCGCTTTTAGCTTTCCTTGCTTCATTCATCGGCTCTTCGGGTTGCTCAACGTCCTCGCTCTACTAGGGACGAGAGTCACACTAAAATAATATTTATCCCTCCAGGATTCCAGTGCCTATCTTTGTAGTACCCATATCTAGCTGTACTATTTTAGGGTGCACCATATGGGTGTCTCACAAGGAGATCTACTAATACATTTGCAATATCCTTTGGAAATGTCAACTAACGCAAGCAATCCATTCACCAATTTGGGTTACCCTAACCCCAGCCGGATCTTGATATCCCGTCCTTTTCTTAACTATACCTGTTAGCCCCCCCACAGGGCATAACTGAAATGGGTGTGACCAATTCTACATACCTCTGTTAGTGTTGAATAGAACTCAAAAAGCTTATATTCCTCTTCCTGAATTATAATCATCATTAACCTTCATTAACTGGGCGCCTCGTGCCCTTCTTCATCTAGTTCTTTTACTTGTTGAACCTTGTATTTATCTTCTGAATCTCTCATTGTTTTTCACCATAAAGGTGGATAGGTATTCTTGCCTCAAGGCTTATTATCAAGAATCTTACACCTTTAAGTACACACATGATCTGCTAAAGACCTCATATTTACTTATCGTAGGCATCATACAAAAATCGAATTCCTCTGACTCAGCTCTTCCACAGCTATCTCTCTCCAACCGTCTTTCCGGATGTAGGAATCGTCTTGTTACAAATAAAATAGAATTTAAAAATTTGAATTCTTATAAGTGAGATCTACCACACATTCTAGAGTAAGAAGAAAGAGTGACAGTCTTAAATGCAACGTAGCCTCCTATTTATAAGTGTGGTGCACGACACACCCATAAACAAGACTCTACTAGACATGGCTTGTAGACTCCCTAGGACAGAACTGCTCTGATACAACTTTTGTCACGACCCAAATCGATGGACCATGACGGGCACCCGGTACCTTACTCAACCGAGTACCAACATAACGTATCTTTTTATGTCATACTATCATAAATAACTGAGCCAGAGAGGCTGACGTGAAATAGGTAGAATACAACATGTAATACCAATCTATACATAATACATACGGGCCTATAAGCCCAAAATAACCACTCGTACCCTGAATATAGGCCGATAAGGCCATACAATATCTTACGTACATGACATCTGTCCACAAGCCTATAAGAATACAAAATTCTCATAAAAGTAGGGACAGAGTCTCGCCATACCAAAAAATACACGTCTAAATCATACTAACCAAACAAGAAACTCCGAAGCAAATGGAGCGCACCAACATCTCCGCTGAGCTGATAGCCTACTTGGAGGGCTCTAGACCAGTCTATCGGGACCTACTGGCATGAAATACAGCATCCCCAGGCAAAAGGGACGTTAGTACGAATAATGTACCGAGTATGTAAGGCACATAAATAAGTACATAACATACGTGGAAGAAATATAGAGTAATTGACTCAACCTGTAAATATGGAAAACTTTGTAAATCATAAAATACTTATAGTGTCATGCATATGTGTATGAATGTCATGTCGTGCATAGGTACATGTTTCATAACATCATCAGCCTCTGAGGGCATCCCATCATATCATCTTGGCCACTGTGGGCAAAATCATCAACGTATACCAGCTTATCAGGTGGTGGTGCATATATAACACCATAGCCTTTCCCATATCCCATATACATATATATATATATATATATATATATACATGTATATAACGCCATTTGGTCATAGGTCATTGTACATAAATGCAATGCATGAAAAGTACGTTAATAAAATCTTTCGGGAGTCTTGTGTGACAAGAAAGTGCCACCGTTACTAAAAGGTAAGTTTTATAGGGCAGTGGTTAGGCCTGCCATGTTATATGGAACTGAATGTTGGCCGGTAAAGAACTCACACATCCAGAAGATGAAAGTAGCAGAGATGAGGATGTTGAGGTGGATGTGCGGGCATACAAGGATGTATAAGATTAGGAATGAAGATATTCGAGAGAAGGTGGGTGTGGCCCCCATGGAGGACAAGATGCGGGAAGTAAGACTCAGATGGTTCGGGCACATTCAGAGGAGGAGCACTGATGCACCGGTGAGGAGGTGTGAGCGACTGGCTGTAGTGGGCACGCGGAGAGGTAGAGGAAGACCTAAGAAGTATTGGGGAGAGGTGATCAGACAGGACATGGCGCGACTTAGGATTACTGAGGACATGGCCCTTGATAGGGAATTATGGAGGTTGAGCATTAAGGTTGTAGGTTAGGGGAGAGTGTGAATATTTCTACAGCACAATAGAGTGAGACTATTCAGTTAGGAGTTAGACTAGGAATGTCATTGGTCGTCTATTGATGCAGGGCTTTACCTTCTAGTTGAACTATACCAGCCATCTATTTCGTATTTCATATTTCATATTCTGTATTTAATATTTCATATCTCTTATATATTGTTGTTATTTTTATTACACATTTTTATGGTACTAATATATCATCTCCTATTGCTTTTTTGAGCCGAGGGTCTCCTGGAAACAGCCTCTCTACCCTTCGGGGTAGAGGTAAGGTCTGCGTACATATTACCCTCCCAAGACCCCACTTGTGGGATTTTACTGGGTCGTTGTTGTTGTTGTATAATACCATTTTTCCTTTGAGTAATATCATAAAGTTCTCTTTTCAACTTTCGTATTTTTCTGAGACCCATGAACAGATGATAAAATATTATGGCACATGGAAATTCAAGAACATAGATATTTCTAATACTTCTATGAATAGAGTCATTTATGGAATTTGTGCATTTGCACGTTTCGTTTGTGTCGTATTGATCATGCCAAAAGAAAGAAGGGATAGCCTTAACATACCTGAGTCGATTCTCTTGAGAACGATTATACCATACTCTATTAAAACTGCAAAATCTCACGTTAATTTGAATTGTTGAAGATTTTGGGCGTTGCTTATATGACTTTCGTTTGTAACACACAATATCTATGTCGAATCCTCATCAGATGCTTATGAGAATAAGTTTGTGATTCATGTTACTTATCTATTCATGTCTCTTAAGTTAGAGATATACTTTATATTTGGATATGCAGCCACCACATGACAATAATAATTTAAATCTTGCCACCTATTCTTCAATGACTTAAGAGTCATAAGGTTTGGGGGCTGCCATGTAATTCCCTTGTTGGGGAGATTTGATCTTTATCCAATAATCTTTAATTAATTAGGCAATATCCCATTACCCAATAATTAATCAATTACTCACATAATTAAGAATTATCTCAACCTACTTAAAATATTATTCTCTTTTAACACACCTTATACACATTACTATCATGGCCGTGTGGTACCTTGTATGGTACTAATCCATAAATACCGGATATTTTAGCTCAGGCCATATTTTATCCCACCATGCCAAACTTTGACGAAACTCATTTTCTTTGATTTAGCTTCCCCTCTCACCTTCACGAATTTACTCATCACTTTTGAAATAGCATAATCCTTATAATCTCCAAATAGTCTTTTACTTGGACTGATGTCAATTACCTTACGACAAATTCAACGTACAATACTATAGGGTGCAACATCGTCGTAACTTAATACTGTGAAACGTAACATTACCGTAATGTAATACTGTAGGGTGTAACATTGTCATAACTTATTTACTGTGAAGCGTAACACCATCATAATGTAATACTACAAGGCGTAACATCATCATAATATAATACTACAGGACGTAACATTGTCATAATATTGTAGGGTATAACAGAGTAGCCTTTTTAACCAATTTTTAGAGAATTTAAAAGCCTATTTTTATTGCGGGGTTCGGACGTCTCTGAGCCGCATTAGTTTGGCCGTAGCCTTTAGGTGTGACTCTTGATCTTACTTTCCCAACAATACTTCGAATTTGTTCGAAGTGTTAGTCCCCGAGTATGATAGCCTTGACCTATAAATTGAGGGGTGCCTCTTTGAGGTATTTAGATAATTCAAACATGTTGATTTTCGATGGCAGTCCCCGAGTAGGGGGTTGACCATTCGAGATGTATTTATACTTAGCCCTTGATCCATTTACCGTTCGTGGTATAGTTGTACTTAGCCCTTGAGCCATTTTTCACAAAAATCATAAGCATGAAGCTTGTATAGTAGAAACTTTTCTTTGAAGCACAAGATATTTGATAAGGAAAAATGCTTCTTTGAATAATTTATACATGCGTACATGTTTTGCCATTGGGGCTCGATTAATCTACATGGACACGGTTCGTTCGACCATTTGTCCCATTACAAAGTTTCTCCATCGAGGCCCTTTTGACACGAAGTATTTTCCCTTGAAAATATATCATCCGAGGGTGATGCCCCCCAGTATTCGAGGTTGAATGTAGATAAGCCTTGGATACTGTTGAATTTTCCCCAGGTAGCACTATAATTGTTGCCTCATTAAAAATCTCGCCGGAAAAACCCATTTGGGATAAAAACCAATCTAAGAGAAAAAGAATGCAACGCATGCTTTAAAACCTAAGGTCCTCGTGTTGAAGAGCTTCCCGGTGTCTTCGATCGAACACTTGCAATAAGTTAGTATCAAATACAAATGGAAAGGGAGAAAGTCATACCTTAGCAATATTTCGCAATTGTTTGCCCTTCATTGTGCCATGTTTGTAAGACCCTTTCCGAGGATACCGAGGACCTGATATGGTCCCTCCCACTTTGGGCCTAGCTTCCCTTCGATCGAGTCTCAAGTACTGAGTGTGACTTTACTCATAACAAAGTCCTTATTTTGAAGTTTTGAAGATTCGCTCTTTGATTATAATATCTTTCGATTCGCTGTTTCTGGGCAGCCATTCAAACGAGGGCGACTTCCCGTTTTTTTGTCTAACGGTTGGAGGCTTGTTCTCATAGCCTCGTGATTTGATTCTTCCGTTGGGTATCAAAACCTAATTCTCGGTTCCCCGACTTCGACCAGGATCAAAGCTTCAGTTCCATATACTAAGGAGAACGACATTGCCCCCGTGCCGGATTTTGTCGTTGTCCGATATGCCCAAAGGACTTCGGGGAATATTTCTCTCCATTTCCCCTTAGAGTTGTTCAGCCTTTTCTTTAGGTTTTAAATGATGGTCTTGTTTGTTGATTCGGCCTGTTTGTTCCCACTAGGATGATACGACATTGATAATATTCTTTATATTTTGTAATCCTCGAGGAACTTTGTTACTTTGCTGCCGATAAATTGTTTTCCATTGTCGCACATGATTTCGGCAGGTATCCCGAATTGGCATATGACGTGATCCCAGATGAAGTTAATAACTTCTTTTTCTCTGACTTTCTCGAAGGTATGTGCTTCCACCCATTTAGAGAAGTAGTCAATCATAAATAAAATGAATTTAGTTTTACCTGGAGCTGATGGCAGAGGACCGATGATATCCATCCCCCATTTCATAAATGGCCATGGGGATAGGACCGAATGAAGTTTTTTCCGGGCTGATGGATCATTGGTGCATACCTTTGGCACTTATCGCATTTTCGAACAAACTCCGTAATATTTTTTTCCATACTATCCCAATAGTATCCTGCTCTGATAATTTTGTGAACTAGTGATTCGACATCGGAGTGGTTCCCACAAGTACCTTCATGGACTTTCCGTAGAACATAATCGGTGTCCCCTGGTCCCAAACATACTGTTAGTAGTCCATTGAACGTCCTTCTGTACAATGTTCCATTTTCAGCCCATGTGAATCGAGCAGCTTTTGTTCGTAATGCCCTCGATTCTTTAGGGTCCAATGGGAGCTTTCCATTTTTCAAGTACTCAATATATCTATTCCTCCAATCCCAAGTTAAGCTCGTGGAGTTTATCTCAACGTGACCTTTTTCGATCACGGATCTCGAGAGTTGAACGATAGTACCTAGGTTGATTTCGCCCTCCTTGACTAATGACCCAGATTTGCGAAAGCATCGGCTTCACTGTTCTGCTCACGAGGTACGTGCTGAAAGGTCCATTACTTAAAACAGTGCAAATTAGCTTGTCCAAATATCTTTGCATTTTGTCCTCTCGAACCTCAAAGTTTTATTTACTTGGTTTACTACCAGCAAAGAGTCTCACTTGGCTTCAATGACTTCCTCTCCCAAGCTTCTAGCTAGTTCGAGACCTGCAATTATGGCCTCGTACTCGGACTCATTGTTAGTCAACTTAGAAATTTTTGATGGATTGTCTAATAGTGTTGCCCATGGGTGGCTTCAAAACGATGCCTAGCCGGACCCACTCACATTCGAGGTGTCGTTTGTGAAAAGGGTCCACTCCCCCGATGATGTACCTAATTTTAACAAGAGTTCCTTCTCGACTTCGGGTATGAGGGTTGGCATGAAATCGGCCACGAAGTCTGCTAAAATTTGAGACTTGATAGCCGTTCGAGGTTGATATTCGATATCATACCCACTAAGTTCGATGGCCCATTTGGCCAATCGGCCCGATAGCTTGGGCTTATGCAAAACATTACCAAGTGGGTAAGTGGTTAATACATATATGGGGTGACATTGAAAATACAGTTTTAGCTTCCTAGAGGCGCTTATCAATGAAAGTGCCAATTTCTCTAAGTGTGGATATCTGATTTCTGCTTCTCCTAGAGTTTGACTTACATAATAAATAGGAAATTGCATATATTGCTTTTCTCGAACCAGGACACCACTTACCGCAATCTCTGAGACTGCCAAGTACAAGTAGAGTTTTTCATCTGCCTTTGGAGTATGAAGCAATGGTGGGATCGAGAGGTATCGCTTTAATTCTTCTAATGCCTGTTGTTATTCCGGGGTCCAGGTGAAATCGTTTTTCTTTTTGAGTAGAGATAAGAATCTGTGACTCCGATTTGATGATCTCGATATAAATCGGCCTAAGGCAACTATCCAACCTATCAGCCTTTGCACAGCTTTAACACTATCTACCATGGTAATGTCTTTGATAGCCTTAATTTTATCGGGGTTGATCTCGATTCCTCGATTTGACACCATGAAGCCAAGTAACTTGCCCGAACCGACCCCGAAAATGCATTTTTTGGGGTTGAGCTTCATGTTGTATTTTCTCAATATCTTGAATGTTTCCTGCAAATCAGTCAAATGGTCCTCTGCGCGTAGGGACTTAACCAGCATGTCATCAATTTATACTTTCATTGGCTTACCTATATGTCCTTCGAACATTTTATTTACTAGGCATTGGTAGGTAGCTCCTTCGCTTTTTAGCCAAAAGGCATTACATTATAACAATATATTCCATACTTGGTGATAAATAAAGTCTTTTCTTGGTCTTTCGAGTTCATTTGAATTTGATTGTACCCGAAATAGGCATCGAGAAAACTAAGGATCTCGTGGCCGGTCGTGGCGTCGATCATGCGATCGATGTTAGGAAGTGGGAAAGAATCTTTGGGATATGCCTTGTTTAAATCCTTATAATCTACACACATCCTAAGTTTGTTCCCCTTTTTATGAACTGCGACTACATTAGCTAACCATTCAGGATACTTTACTTCCCGAATGGACCCTATTTTGAGAAGTTTAGTTACCTCGTCCTTTATGAATGCGTGTTTTACATCAGACTGGGGCCTTCTCTTTTGTTTTACTAGTCTGAACTTTAGGTCCAAGCTTAGTCGATGTGTTGTTATTTCCGGCGGGATCCCTGTCATGTCTAAGTAGGACCAAGAAAATAATCTATGTTATCAATAAGAAAATAAATAAGCTTTTTCCTGAGTTCGGGGGTTAACCCCATTCCCAGGTATACCTTTCGCTCAGGCAGGTGCTCGATCAATATAACGTGTCCAGCTCTTCGACCGTTGATTTGGTGGCATTGGAATTTTCGGGAATAACAAAAGTTCGAGGGGTCAAAAAATCTTAATCTTCCATTTAATGCTTCTCTGATTCAGTCGAGGCTGGTGGCGGTGATTGATATTTGGCTTCCTATTTACCCTTGATGCCCGATCCTTCCGATGTTGATAGCGCCAAAATCGGTATTACCTCATCGACCGCGAACATTTCTTTTGCAGCATGCTGCTCCCCGCATACCGTTTTTACCCCCTCCGGCATCGATAATTTCATCATTTGGTGGAGAGTCGAAGGGATTGCCCTCATGTTGTGGATCCAAGGCCTCCCAAGCAGGGCGTTGTACCTCATGTCGCCCTCGATTACGTGAAATTTGGTATCTTGGATAGTTCCAGCATTCCTTTAGTTGTTTCACTGGCCATATTGAAACCGTTCAAGACCCGAGCTGCGGGCACGATCTGATCTTGTAGGCCGAGTTGATCCATGACCCTCGATCGGATGATATTTGCCGAGCTACATGGATCCACTAAAACACGCTTAACTTGAACTTTATTTAATAAGATAGAAATTACCATAACATCGTTGTGAGGCTGATAAATTCCTTCTGCCTCCTCGTCGTTGAATGATACGGTACCTTCTGGCACATACTCTCGGGTCTGTTTCTCCCTCGCAATTGATAGCTTAGTGCGTTTGAACATGGGCCCTTGCGGAATATCGACCCCTCCGATGATCATATAAATTACATGATGCAGCTCTTCCTTCTCATTTTTCTTATTGCCATCCCTTTCCTTAAAATGATTCTTGGCTCGATCACTTAGGAATTCTCGAAGGTGGCCCTCATTGAATAAATGGGCTACCTCCTCTCTCAATTGCCTGCAATCCTTGGTCCTGTGACCATGCGTGCCATGATATTTACACATCATATTGGGGTTCCTTTGGGAAGGATCGGTCTATATGGGCCTAGGCCATCTGGTGTCTTTGATTCTTCCAATTGCTGATACAATGCCTGGCGCATCGACACTAAAATTATATTTCGATAATCGAGGTGCCTCTGTGGGGTTGGCGTACTTATCAAAACCATTTTTGCTCATGAGTCCTTGAGAATTCTGTCCTCGATCGCTTCTCCATTTGTTCCGGGTGGGATTGCGTCCTGGACAACTGTTCATGCAATCTGAGGTGTACGGTTGATATTGGTCTTTGTTCGATCTTGGATATTTGTCGATGTCCCTCTGATTTCTGGCAGCTGACCTATTCGGGTGCACTAAACCGGAAGGAGCTCCTAATTGGTCATCCTCGACCCCGATCTTCGATTGGTACCGATTGTGTACATCTTCCCAAGTTATAGCCGGATATTCGATCAAATTTTGCTTTAGCTGATGTGATGCTATCGAACTTCGATCATTCAATCCCTGAGTGAAAGCTTGAACGGCCCAATCATCTGTGACCGGTGGCAACTCCATGCGTTCCATTTGAAATCGGGATACAAACTCCCTCAACATTTCATTATCCCTCTGTCTTACTTTAAAAAGGTTTGATTTCCTTGTCGCAACCTTTATGGATCTGGCATGTGCCTTTAAGAAAGAGTCTGCCAACATGGTAAACGAGTTGATGGAATTTGGTGGTAGATTGTGATACCAAATCATTGCTCCCTTCGATAGGTTTCCCCGAACTTCTTCAATAAAACAGATTCGATCTCAGCATCTTCCAAATCGTTACCCTTGATAGCGCATGTGTAGGAGGTGACATGCTCGTTGGGATCAGTAGTCCCATTGTATTTAGGTATGTCCGACATACGAAACTTATTTGGAATAGGTCTCGGAGCCGGACTCGAAGGGAACGACTTTTGTACAAATTTCTTTGAATCCATCCCTTTCAAGATTGGTGGTGCCCCCGGTATCTGATCAATACGGGAGTTGTATGTTTTCACTTTTTTATCATTAGCTTCGATTTTCTTCTTTTCTAACTCAATTCTTTTGGTGAGCTCCTCGAGCATTTTCATTATTGCAGGATCAGTCCCTGATTCATTACCATTCGACCTCTTTGGCACTGGCTCGGTACAGCGAGTGATTTCTGGCTCGACCCCACTAGGAGTTCTATGTTGATTTTGTAACCGAGAAATAGTGGCCTGCTGAGCCTGTAGCATCTCAAATATCACCTGGAGACTAACTCCTCCATCTCTTCTGCCCTATGTACCTTGGCCACCAAATTGGCCTTCCCTGCGTACACTCCCTTCGGGGTCCGCTCCTAGGTCCGCATTATAGAAACGTGTGAACTGACATCGACTGGATTGGCAACTGGTGCTCCCCCGAGATTAGCCTGTGGCACCTCGGCTCCTGGAGCAATTTCATTGTTGTTTTCCCCTTGAAACCCGAGACCATCTTCACCATGTATGGGTGCGTTTTGTGAGTTTGACATGTTTTAACCTGAGAGAAAAGATACTTGACAAGAACAAACGTAAAATAATGTGTGTTATCAGAATCAACACCGAATAGTCAATATTATCCTTAGCCCCACGGTGCACGCCAAACTGTTTATCCTCAAATTCGAATAACAATTAAACTTATATTGTGGTTTTAAGGATATATGATTCCATCTAATACCAATTGATAAGCAAGAAAATAAATGAATAAATTAAGGAATAAAATAAATCAAACCAGTGTACTAGCCAGGTCTTGGCCTTGATTTGAGATAGTCTCGAGGTGGAACAATAAGAATAGTAAAAGTTAAAGCAACTCTGTTGAACCGTGAATGAAATAGCAGGAAAATAACTAATGTATGTATTCTTATAAGTGAATCATGATGCTTACAAATGAATAGGATCTCTCTTTATATAATAGAGGAGTCCTAAATAAGGTACACTTCTAATTATAGTAGGAAACCATATTAACATCTAATTAACCGTTGTGGATTGATCCATTCCGAGATTCACGCCACGATCCTCGACCAATCGCGGATATCTTGCTTTTTCCGTTATCAAGCTATACCAATGTCACTCGGAGTCTTTCTCTCTCTGGCCGTGATTGACGTCGACCTCGGTCCGAAAAGAGGCTTTGATTCCGGACTCGACGTCCTAGCTCCTTGACTCGACATCCCTACCTTGACCAAAGAATAAAATCGGATAGCCTCGATTTCTACATGTGTACAACGATAAACATTAACTTACCTCAAAAACAAATACAAGGAGTACAATGATACTGTAAAAGTCATGCTCCGTAAAACAAAAACAACAATTATGAAATTAGTGGTATGAATTCTCAATTATGTTAAGTAAAGAAATGAAAAAAATATTGAATAAACTTCGTCGACACACAATATTATTTTAATAATGACTTCGACTAAATCTTAGTAAGATTACACGTTCAATGATTAGGTAACGTTGAAAATCCAAGCACCAAGATTAGGATTACATCCAATTGAACACACACATATAGTCTCAACACAATTTTTTTTTTTTTTGGAAGACTACTGTTTTGTTTTCTTGTACTACTAAAAACAACACAATTTTTTTTCCATATAAAAACAAAACAAATTACGAAATTAACAAATTTCACAACCTCAAGTAGCTTTTTTTAAGGCCAAAATTCAAATGAAGTAAAAATAAAATATATAGGACAAAATAACACTCTGCTATAGGAGAATGACTCCATATATGAATGTTAAAGTGTGTTTAGTTTTCTTTATCAGGATTACTCTCAATCTTGTATGTTGTATGGTTCGTGATCGACCTCCTTAATTGCATATTTGATTCAACATTGGACAACCAACACTCATAAAATGAGTCGTTACATTTGTGAAAAGATTATCCTGAGAGATTTGCTCCAAGTCAAGACATTTCAAAAATTAAAAGAGAGCTTTGAAGCAACTAAAGTTGTCTTCGTTTAACTTATAGGTCACAGGTTTGAGCGTGGAAGCAGTCATTAATGCTTGCATTATGATAGACTGCCTACATCATGCTCCTTCAGGTGCGGCCCTTTACCGGATTATGTACAATCATGGAATGTCCGGTGCACCAGACTATCTGATAGAATTTAAAGGTCCACCAAACTATATAGAAAACTAGGTTCTCTATTAGTTTCCATAGAACGCACGCACACAACAGTAAGTAAATGAACACAGAGGAATTTTACATGAAACATTCCCAGCTCAACGGGATTAAAAATCACGACCTACCCTTGTAGGATTTCAACTTCAATACTGAGCAACTTTAGATTATAACCTACGTAACCTAGAAATTAATCTCTTAATCCCTCACTAACTTATAACAACTCTGTTACAAGCCACTCTGTAATAACTCTATTACAAAGACTTTACAACTTGACTAACTCTAGCCAAGACACAAACATAGGGGTTTATGATTTATAAAGGGTTTCCTACATAATTCTTTTAAGTAAGCTAAGTAGGAATTACAAAAAAAAGCTTTTACATAGTTACAACCCAACTAAGGACATACAACAACTTGATATGGGAAACTGGTCCGCAGCAGTGTTGTTCTTTGTTCTTGATGCACTTGAGAATAATTTGCTGGATGATCAATCACAGTGAGAGTGCTTGAGTGAATTCTCTAATTGTTCAAGTGATTTGTTTTACCTTCCCTGATATTAATAATTCATTTGTGACATCACTTAAAATGATGTAAGCAAGTTAGGTACAAGGCATTCCCCATAAAGTTGATTGTTGCACTATTTCTATACTGTAGCGTATGCAAGCAGCAACTTTACAGCTGGGGCAGTTGACTTGTATAGTCTCCTCGGGAACTGGTAGCTATCTATTCCCTCAGTTGTTCCTTTTACTCTAAAGAGTTAAACTGTGTCTCCAACTGGAGACTTGTTGATCTTTAAGTTCTTGAGGATGTGTATCAGGTTCCTTATCTGGTTATTAACAGTAAGTGTGTTAGATTATCAAAACATAATAGGGATACACGTATAACCTATCAATTTTCCCTTTTTAATGGTGACAAACTTATAATTCAAGTTCCCCCTAAGAACCTTACAATTCCTATATTTCCCCTGCATTTCTTCCCCCATCTTGTTCCCCCTGAATTATTTTTCCCTTGGCATCATAAAAAGATTAGCGACAGGCTTTTAAGCAATAAAGAATTCTATATTTGAATTAACTCATGTTTCTTATGTGCACACAATTATGACTAAAATAGAGCATAAAAGCAAGGCATAAACAACAAAAAGGAAAAAGCTCTTATTATATGATTTGGATTTTACTATAGGAGAAGTTTCAATGTTGCCAACAACCACCCACAATTTAAAACAACAAAAAAACAAGTACCAACCACAAAACATCATCAGAAAGAATTTCAGAGACAAATACTTAAAACTGGACACTATGGGGAGACTGTTTAGGGAGCACTGGAAGGAGAGCGCTTAAAGGCAGAGGCAAGGGTTTGGAGGACTAAATCCATTCGAGCATTCGCCGACATTTGCTCATTGAGAAGTTTCTCTTTCATGTGCTCTACCTATTGCTTGAGCTCAACATTCTCCTTAGTCAGACGGGCAACCTCTTTGCTTTGAGGGCTACTGGAACCAAGTGTCTCCTGAAGCTAACTCAACTAACTCTCAAGAAGATCATTCCTTACTCTCAACTGCCTTATCTTAGTAGTGGCACTATTCTGAGAGTAGGTCAACTGAAAAATGGTAGAAGTGCTTCCAACTCCTCCAGCCCTATCGATGCACTCACATTCTTCGAGAGTGGATTTGGAGAAGGTTTTCTTCTTAGTGCCCACTATAGCTTGTCCCAGAGGAACCTTGAAGTACTCAAACACCTTGGTGAAAAGGAATCCATAAGGTAGCCCATGATTACCATCTTTGAAATCTTCTACTTTCTGCATGTGCTCTATCATGATCCCAAGCAGGTTGATGTTAGTGAAGTTGTCCAGTGCTTCCGTAAGGAACAGGTCTACACGAGAAGTGATAGATCTTCTCTCAGCACGAGGGAGCAAGACCTTGTTCACCATCTCAAATACGAATCGGTACACTGGAAGGAGGGCCTTCTTTTGTACTTGTTCCCCTTCTGAACTACTTTGTCCTTCAGGATATCATTTCTAAAGTTTGAAATACAAGTTCCCTGACCAGTCGACAACCCCTCAGCAGGCACACCCAGAATAGATCCCAACAAAGCAGAGTCCATTACTATATCAACTCTATTCACCAATACGCAGATGTGATCATTCTCAACTTTGAAGAAGTCGATATAGAAACTTTGTACTTCCTCCTCATATACTTTTGGAGCATCACCGGTGAACAGATGTGTCCACTGTTTAAACTCACAAATCTCAACCAATTGTCGCATTCCAGCTTCCTCTAAAATGTCAGGGGGATATGTGCGGCCCCATAGCACTTTTTGATTCCTCAATTTCTCTTTCCCAGCACTCTGGGGATCACCAACTTTGGCCTTTTTGGAGGAACCAGGTTCCTCATCAACATCAACTTTTCTTTTGACAGACTTTCAAACATTCTTTCCTTTTTCATCAGACCTCATAGGCTTTTCACCCAATTCTTCCATCACATTGGCACCAGACTCTTCCACCAATTTATCACCAGATTGTTTCACTACATTTTCACTAGAGACAACATCATCAACCTTGTTCAAGCTTTCAGTATTCACAAAAGATCCCTTTTTAGGCTTGGAGAGACCATGCTTATGTAAGCGCTTTCTAGTCAAGGAACCAAGTTCCTCTTCTACTTCATCATCCACAGGCACTGGCTTTTCACTCATAGACTTCCCATCTTTCATCAATTTCCTTCTTCTAGACTTATCTTGGCTATTCTTAAGAGCGGACTCAAGAGCCTCCTTATTTGCAACCGTGTAGTGGGTTGCTTAGGAGTTGGCTTCTCAGCAACAACTGATCTACGCCTAGTCGGGCTGGTAATCGGCAAATCATCAGAATCCTCTTCACTGTCCCTTTTTTGTTCTTCAAACACAGATCTTATCTCAGGAATAACCATACACAGAGGCTTAGCATAGAAATGAGGGGAAGGAGCAGGGTTAGTGCTGACCTGGGGTTCTTGAGAGGACCCCTGAGTTGGATCCTCCGCAGAGGGATCAGGTCCTCCTACAGGTTTCCCAATAGCATTGTCCTGTGCCGATGGTTCAATAAGCAAAAGCTCTCTACCCTCTTCAACAGTCTTGGACTCTTCCCCCTGAGTCTCAGACCCATCCTCACCTCCTTCGATAATAACCTTTCATTTGCTATAGATAACATGTTTTCTATTGCTTCTTTCTCTTGTAAATCCATGGACAATACAGGAGAAGGAGGATTGTTACCGGTGGACTCAAGATCAGGAACTATCTTTGTTGAGTCAACATCTTCAGCATCAACAGTTTTGTCGACATTTGAGCCTTTGTCCCCAAGAACACTGGAGATTTCTTGATTTTCCTCTTCTTCAACTATACCCTTTTCACCCAACTTTTCTGGCGAGGCAAGAGGAGCTTGTAGCCATAAACCTTTTTGGGGTCGAGATTTTGCGGCTTCTAAGAGAACCAGAACTCGATTGCGTAGGTGAGGAGATTGAGTCTAGGGGCAACTCTATCGTAGGGTTTTGACAAGTAGTGGTATCGAGTGAGGAGACTGACATCGGTATTTTAACTAGTGAAGACTCAATAGGGGTGTTGCTTGGAACACTCGAGGTTGCACAATTTTCAGCCATAGTGAGAAGAAGAGAAAGGATTTGGTAGATTGAAGAGAGAAAGAGGAAGGAAAGGTTTGAAGTTTGATGTGAATAGTTATGACAGTGATAGATGTATTTAAGATGGATGAGGGACCGGTTAGAAAGGATGGCAATTTTGGGGAGTCGGGTCGATTACCAACTGGGTGAGATGTTTGGGTTCAAAATATGCAAAGAAAATAAACTGACACGCTGATGATGTGGCATGTGTTTTAACCGTTAAAAATTGTGCATAAGAGAACAGAGAAACTACTAACCTGTGTCAGGAGAACCAGGTTCCCTGACTAACTTTGCATCTGTAAGCTTTGCCCTTTTTACCAGCGTACACTACATCAACTACTTATTTTCTTTGTAATCATCATGTGTGTCTACCTATAACGGTATAGAGATGAGTTAGACTTTGCCAGAAAATACTTTTTAGCTAATTTTACTTGTATATTTCTTTCATAGCCAATCATCGAGGGACCAGGTTCTCAGTTAGGTTTTATCAGCACCAGTGCCAGGAGATTTCTTTCATAATGTTCTCTGCTTAAGGCCTTGGTGAATATATCATCAATGTGATCTTCTGTGCTATAGAATTTCATGCAAATGATCCCCCTTTCAACATTGTCTCTGAGGAAGTGATGGCGCACATCAATGTGCTTAGTTCTCTTATGTTGGACTAGATTTTTGGCCATGTTGAGTGCACTTGTATTGTCACACATGAGGGGCACATAGTCAGAGAACATTCCAAAGTCTTCCAACTGCTGCTTGATCCACAGCAAGAAGCAGCTGCTACATATTTCGCTTCTGCAGTTGAGAGTGCCACCGAGTTTTGCTTCCTTGTACCCTATGAGATTAGACAAGAACCCAGGAAATGTGCCATTCTAGATGTGTTTTCCTGTCTACCAGATATCCTGCATAATTAGCACCAGCATACCAAATAAGATCAAACTTATCATCTGAGGGATAGTAGAGAACCAGGTCCTGCGTTCCTTTGAGATATCTCAATATTCTCTTGGCAGCCATCAGATGAGATTCCTTTGGATTAGATTAAAACCTTGCATAGAGACCCACACTAAACACAATGTTTGGTCTGCTTGTAGTGAAATACATGAGTGACTCTATGATCTCTCTCTACATGGTCTGATTTACAAGGGAACCAGGTTCATCCATGTCTAGACGTATAGCTGTGGAAATAAGAGTGTCAATAACTTTTGATGCTTCCATTCAAACATTTTCAACAGCTCATTGATGTACTTCCGTTGACTTATCAATGTTCCCTTTTGAGATTGCTTCACTTGAAGTCCTAGAAAGAAATTCAGTTCTCCCATCATACTCATCTCGAACTCACTCCCCATGAGTTTTGCAAATTCTTCAGAAAGAGAGCCAGTTGTGGCTCCGAAAATGATATCATCAACATATACTTGAACAATGAGCAGGTTCCTCCCTCATTTCTTCAAAAAACGAGTGTTGTCTATTTTCCCTCTTGTAAAGCCATTTTCTAGAAGGAACTTTCACAACCCTTCATACCAAGCCTGGGGAGCCTACTTTAGCCTATACAACGTCTTGTCCAGTTTGAACACATGCTCAGGATGCTCGTGATACTAAAATCCAGGTGGTTGCTTGGCATAAACTTCTTCTTTTAGGAAGCCATTCAGAAATGCACTTTTAACATCCATTTGGAACAATGTGAACTCCATATGTGATGCAAAGGTAATAAGGATTCTGATAGCTTTCATTCGAGCAACTGGAGCAAAGGTTTCATCATACTCGATCCTTTCATCCTAATTGTAGCCTTGAACTACCAGCCTTGCCTTGTTTCTTGTTGTGTTTCCAAACTCATCAATCTTGTTCCTGAATACCCACCTGGTTCCTATAATGGTTCGATCTGTAGGTCGAGGAACCAGGTGACATACCGTGTTCCTCTCAAATTGATGAAGTTCTTCCTACATGGATGTGATCTAGTCTGCATCTTTTAGTGCTTCCTTGATATTTTTGGGCTCAATTTGAGATAGAAAAACTGATAAGGCAAGTGAGTTTCTGGTCTTTGATCTGGTTTGAATTCATGAATCAAGAGGAGTGATGATGTTATCAAGGGGGTGTGAACTGTTGTGTTTCTAGTTAGACACCTGAACCTTGTTGTGAGAAGGTCCAGGTATTTCTGCCCGTGAGCCTTGATTTCTTCTTGTCTCAGCGTATGGAGTTCCTTGAACAACATCGACAACTCTGTTTTCAGCTTCAGTTATTGTAATTGAGGGACCAGGTTCCTCTCCATCAGTTGGATATATGGTTATAACATCCTCATTTGATTCTTCAACATGGCTTATCATATCATCTTTTCCATTTTCCATCTCAATGATTTCACCTGGAACAGATAAAGGTTCTCCATCTAGGTCAACATGTCTGTCCTTCTCACATGAGAGGTGAGATTCATCAAAGATCACATGTATACTCTGTTCAACACATTGAGTCCTTTTATTGTATACTTTGTAAGCTTTGCTTTGATATGAGTATCCCAGAAAGATTCCTTCATCATCTTTGGCATCGAATTTTCCAAGAGCTTCCTTTATATTATTGAGGACAAAACATTTACACCCAAAAGTCCTTAGATGTGTCAGCTTGGGCTTCCTTCCATTCAGCAGTTCATATGGAGTTTTGTTTAGAAAGGACCTGATCATGCACATGTTCACCAAGTAGCAAGCAGTATTGACAGCTTCTGCCCAGAAATACATTGCAATCCCACTGTCAATCAACATTGTCCTTGCCATGTCTTAAAGTGTTCTATTCTTTCTCTCCACAATAACATTTTGTTGAGGTATTCTTGGAGCTAAAAAATTGTGAGTGATACCATTTCCAGTACAAAACTCATCAAATTTGGCACTGTCAAACTCAATCTCATGATCAGATCTGATGCAAGCTACATTATTACCCATCTTACTTGAATCTTTTTGACGAAGGAAACAAACACTTCAAAGGTTTCATCCTTGGTTCTAAGAAATAGAGTCCAGGTGAATCTGGAGTAGTCGTCAACTATACCGAAGATGTATTTCTTTCCTCCTATGCTTGGCAGCCTCATAGGTCTACATAAATCTATGTGAAGAAGATCAAGTGGCCTTGAGGTACTGACTTCTTTTTTGGGCTTGAATGAGGATCTGACTTGCTTCCCCTTCTACACATGCATCACACACTTTGTGATCCTTGAAGCTTGACTTGGGCAGACCACGAACCAAGTCTTTTTTGACTAATTTTTTCAGCAACGTGAAGCTTGCATGACCCAACCTCCTATGCCATAATTCAGCATCATCATCAACAACACTTAGACGGTTGAGATCACCATTCTGCAGAGACTTAAAATCAGCAACATAGATATTTTTGTATCTTTTTGCCACTACCACCACCTCACTAGACACTAAACAAGACTGTACATATTTTTGACAATAATTCCACCTTGTTTCCCTTGTCACAAATCTGGAAAACACTTAGCAAGCTGTACTTTAATCCGTTCAGATAGTACTCATTTTGATTGAGTGAGAGAGAGATTTCTCAATCCTTCCAACTCCCAGAATGTATCCTTTCTTACCATTTCCAAAGGATATACTCCCTCCTTACAGGGCCTTAAGTGAAAGGAAATCACCTGTACTTCCAGTCATATGCTTTGAGTAGCCACTATCCATGTACCATTGTACGCTACTCCCTTTCACTGTTCCCTCATCATCGTCGGCATCTTCATCATCATCAGAATGAGCCATCAAGGCAAAGATTGAGTCATACTCAGTTGCTTCACTTTCTAATGCCATCATTGAACTATCACTATGATCATTTTCTTCTTCAGATTCGTTGGAGGAGTCTCCCCATATAGAAAGAGCTTCATTCACAACATTATCGGCAACATTCTTTCTCTTGAAGCGTTTATTAGGAACCGGGTTCCTCTTGGATGCTTTGTCAGAGTTGTTTTTGTACTGATCTTATTTTAGGAGAGGGAAATCCTTGATAAAGTGTCCTAGCTTACCATATTTATTATAGAGGTCATAATTTTTTGGCTTGCTAGAACTACCTCTTTTTGGAATGCCTCCATTCCTGCGAACTATTTTCTGGAATCTTCTTGTCAAGTAAGCCATATCACCATCCTCACCACTTGAGTCATTGCTGTCTGTTTTGAGGACCAGGTTCTTCTCCTTTTTGGGCTTTCTTCTTTCATTGTCCTTCTTCTTCTTCATTTCATATGTTTTTAAATTTTCCAACAAGTTTATCTATGGTCAGCGCTTGCAAGTCCTTTGACTCTATGATAGCATTCACCTTGCTTTCCTAGGAGCTGGGTAGGACACTGAAAATTTTTCTAACAAGCTTGTTTCTTGGAATGATTTCCCTAAGAGAGTGGAGCTCATTGATAATAGAGGTGAATCAGGTATGCATATTTTGAATGGATTCATCGTCATTCATTCTGAAAAGCTCGTATTCAGTTGTAAGTATGCCAATCTTTGACTGCTTGACCTATGTTGTCCCTTCATGAGTTTTCTGAAGAGCCTCCCAGATTTCTTTTGCTGATTGGCATACTGATATCCTGTTATATTCATCAGGACCAATTCCACAAACAAGAGTTTTCGTTGCACGAAAATTCTTTTCTATGGCCTTTCGATCAGCATCATTGAATTCCTTCCTCGTTTTAGGAATGGCTATAGCTGGGTTTCCAAGAGTCTTGGTAGGAACAAAAGGGTCCATCACAGATAACATCGCATAGCTCTAAATCTTCAGCCATGATGAAGTTGTGCATCCTAGTCTTCCACCATCCATAGTATTGGTCGTTGAACCTTAGTGGTCTGTAAGTAGATTGGCCTTCTTTGAAGTTTAGCAGAGCAACCATGAGGATCCTTTCTAGGTGTTAACCTGATATAAAGAACCCGCTATGATACCAATTGATAGAATTTAAGGGTCCAGCAAACTATATAGAGAACCAGGTTCTCTATTAGTTTTCCAATAACGCATGCACACAGTAGTAAGCAAATGAACACAGAAGAATTTTACGTGGAAAATTCCTAGTTCGACAGGATTAAAAATCACCACTTACTCTTGTAGGATTTCAACTTCACCACTGAGCAATTTTAGATTACAACATATATAACCTAGGAATTAACCTCTTAGTCCCTCACTAACTTGTAACAACTCTGTTACAAGCCACTCTGTAATAACTCTATTACAAAGACTTTACAACTTGACTAACTCTATCCAAGACACAAACACGAGGGTTTATGATTTACAAAGGGTTTCCTATATAATGCTTCTAAGTAAGCTAAGTAGGAATTACAAATAAGAGATTTTAAAAAGTTACAACTCAACTAAAGACATACAACAACTTGATATGGGGAACTGGTCCGTAGCAGTGTTGTTCTTTATTCTTGATGCACTTGAGAATCGTTTGTTGGATGATCAATCACAGTGAGGGTGCTTGAGTAAATTCTCTAAGTGTTCAAGTTATTTGTTTTACCTTATTTTATGTTAATAATGCATTTGTGACATCACTTAGAATAATGTAAGCAAGTTAGGTAAAAGGCATTCCCCATAAAGTTGACTGCTGTACTATTTCTGTTTGTACAGTCTCCTCGGGAACTAGTAGCTATATGTTCCACTAATAGGTCTCGGAGCCAGACTCGAAGGGAACGACTTTTGTACAAATTTCTTTGAATCCATCCCTTTCAAGATTGGTGGTGCCCCCGGTATCTGATCAATACGGGAGTTGTATGTTTTCACTTTTTTATCATTAGCTTCGATTATCTTCTTTCCTAACTCAATTCTTTTGGTGAGCTCCTCGAGCATTTTCATTATTGCAGGATCAGTCCCTGATTCATTACCATTCGACCTCTTTGGCACTGGCTCGGTACAACGAGTGATTTCTGGCTCGACCCCACTAGGAATTCTATGTTGATTTTGTAACCGAGAAATAGTGGCCTGCTGAGCCTGTAGCATCTCAAATATCACCTGGAGACTAACTCCTCCATCTCCTCTGCCCTATGTACCTTGGCCACCAAATTGGCCTTCCCTGCGTACACTCCCTTCGGGGTCCGCTCCTAGGTCCGCATTATAGAAACGTGTGAACTGACATCGACTGGATTGGCAACTGGTGCTCCCCCGAGATTAGCCTGTGGCACCTCGGCTCCTGGAGCAATTTCATTGTTGTTTTCCCCTTGAAACCCGAGACCATCTTCACCATGTATGGGTGCGTTTTGTGAGTTTGACATGTTTTAACCTGAGAGAAAAGATACTTGACAAGAACAAACGTAAAATAATGTGTGTTATCAGAATCAACACCGAATAGTCAATATTATCCTTAGCCCCACGGTGCACGCCAAACTGTTTATCCTCAAATTCGAATAGCAATTAAACTTATATTGTGGTTTTAAGGATATATGATTTCATCTAATACCAATTGATAAGCAAGAAAATAAATGAATAAATTAAGGAATAAAATAAATCAAACCAGTGTACTAGCCAGGTCTTGGCCTTGATTTGAGATAGTCTCGAGGTGGAACAAAAAGAATAGTAAAAGTTAAAGCAACTCTGTTGAACCGTGAATGAAATAGCAGGAAAATAACAAATGTATGTATTCTTATAAGTAAATCATGATGCTTACAAATGAATAGGATCTCTCTTTATATAATAGAGGAGTCCTAAATAAGGTACACTTCTAATTATAGTAGGAAACCATATTAACATCTAATTAACTGTTGTGGATTGATCCATTCTGAGACTCACGCCACGATCCTTGACCAATCGCGGATATCTCGCTTTTTCCGTTATCAAGCTATACCAATGTCACTCGGAGTCTTTCTCTCTCTGGCCGTGATTGACGTCGACCTCAGTCCGGAAAGATGCTTTGATTCCGGACTCGACGTCCTAGCTCCTTGACTCGACATCCCTACCTTGACCAAAGAATGAAATCGGATAGCCCCAATTTCTACCTGTGTACAACGATAAACATTGACTTACCTCAAAAACAAATACAAGGAGTACAATGATACAGTAAAAGTCATGCTCCGTAAAATAAAAACAACAATTATGAAATTAGTGGTATGAATTCTCAATTATGTTAAGTAAAGAAATGAAAAAAATATTGAATAAACTTCGTCGACACACAATATTATTTTAATAATGACTTCGATTAAATCTTAGTAAGATTACACGTTCAATGATTAGGTAACGTTGAAAATCCAAGCATCAAGATTAGGATTACATCCAATTGAACACACATATAGTCTCAACACAATCTTTTTTTTTTTGGAAGACTACAGTTTTGTTTTCTTGTACTGCTAAAAACAACACAATTTTTTTTCCATATAAAAACAAAACAAATTACGAAATTAACAAATTTCACAACCTCAAGTAGCTTTTTTTAAAGCCAAAATTCAAATGAAGTAAAAATAAAATATATAGGACAAAATAACACTCTGCTATAGGAGAATGACTCCATATATGAATGTTAAAGTGTGTTTAGTTTTCTTTATCAAGATTACTCTCAATCTTGTATGTTGTATGGTTCGTGATCGACCTCCTTAATTGCATATTTGATTCAACATTGGACAACCAACACTCATAAAATGAGTCGTTACATTTGTGAAAAGATTATCCTAAGAGATTTGCTCCAAGTCAAGACATTTCAAAAATTAAAAGAGAGCTTTGAAGCAACTAAAGTTGTCTTCGTTTAACTTATAGGTCACGGGTTTGAGCGTGGAAACAGTCATTAATGCTTGCATTATGATAGACTGCCTACATCATGCTCCTTCAGGTGCGGCCCTTTACTGGATTATGTACAATCATGGAATGTCCGGTGCACCAGACTATCTGATAGAATTTAAAGGTCCACCAAACTATATAGAAAACTAGGTTCTCTATTAGTTTCCATAGAACACACGCACACAACAGTAAGTAAATGAACACAGGGGAATTTTACATGAAACATTCCCAGCTCAACGGGATTAAAAATCACGACCTACCCTTGTAGGATTTCAACTTCAATACTGAGCAACTTTAGATTATAACCTACGTAACCTAGAAATTAATCTCTTAATCCCTCACTAACTTATAACAACTCTGTTACAAGCCACTCTGTAATAACTCTATTACAAAAACTTTATAACTCGATTAACTCTAGTCAAGACACAAACACAGGGGTTTATGATTTATAAAGGGTTTCCTACATAATGCTTTTAAGTAAGCTAAGTAGGAATTACAAATAAGAGCTTTTACAAAGTTACAACTCAACTAAGGACATACAACAACTTGATATGGGAAACTGGTCCGCAGCAGTGTTGTTCTTTGTTCTTGATGCACTTGAGAATAATTTGCTGGATGATCAATCACAGTGAGAGTGCTTGAGTGAATTCTCTAATTGTTCAAGTGATTTGTTTTACCTTCCCTGATATTAATAATGCATTTGTGACATCACTTAGAATGATGTAAGCAAGTTAGGTAAAAGACATTCCCCATAAAGTTGATTGTTGCACTATTTCTATACTGTAGCGTATGCAAGCAGCAACTTTACAGCTGGGGCAGTTGACTTGTATAGTCTCCTCGGGAACTGGTAGCTATCTATTCCCTCAGTTGTTCCTTTTACTTTAAAGAGTTAAACTGTGTCTCCAACTGGAGACTTGTTGATCTTTAAGTTTTTGAGGATGTGTATCAAATTACTTATCGGGTTATTAATAGTAAATTTGTTAGATATCAAAACATTACAGGAATACACATATAAAATATTTCAAAATTGGTACAAAACCTATTTTCATTAAGTAGCGAGTCACATAGTTTGACAAAAAGTCAAAACTAAAGTTACTCTCCTGATTAAATTCATTTTCATTCAGTCCACTAAGATGTCAGTATGGTGCTGTACTATGTGGTTCAGCCAATGGCATTTGTTCTTTAAAATTAACTATTCATTTCACGTGGCAGTTTTCCGTAGGAGGAAATCTATCAAATTCATAAACTCCACATGTATATGGCATTATTATGTTATATTACCAGAAATTAGGAACAGGAAAAGTAACTGAAATTAGAACATGGCAATGCACACGCTTTTTAAGAGAAACTTTGAGAAATCATTATGTTTTAGTGGTTATTAGCTAGTTGTAACTATCATTTACTATATTACTTCGTATAGCTATGTTTTGAAAATTTTTAGAGTGTATTCGATGTATTTAAGCTACTGTATTCATGAATATAATAATATTTTTAGGCGTGAAACAGGAGATTATAGATAAACAGATTTTTGTATTCGAGTATATTCGATTGTATTCATGGCGTGAAACATGAGAATTACAGCTGGATAGATTATTGTATTCGATTGTATTCACGGCGTGAAACAGGGGATTACACAGTTTTTAAACTAAAAGTGAATCAATTAACATAATAGACTCCTAATATAACTCAACAAACTTAATTATAACACATAATTTTTGTATTTTCAGTTATAAAAAAGATTCTCAACCGAAAAATACCCCAAAAATATAGCAATCTTCAGAGAAATTATATAATACATCTGAATACATAAATTATATTAATTAAAAAACATATGAATACATTCATCTATAGTGCAAATACATATGAATACATGCTGCAGATACATTTGAATACATATATACATCTGAATACATAAATTATATTAATTAAAAAAACATATAAATACATTCATGAAATATAGTGAGACATTGAATACAATGAAATACATGGAATACAGCGAGATACACTGAAGTACAATGAAAAAAAGACAGTAAATACAATGAAATACATGGAAATACAGCAAGATACATTGAAATACACTTTAAAAAAAAGTAACAGAATTTTCAAGTTGCTCAGCCCCAAACTCCGTCATCTTTGCTCAAGAACAACCCTAATGTCGTCTCGTCGAGAGGGTTGCGATTGTGACTCGAAACGTCATTGTTCCTGTTACTGTAATACTATTCCGGCCTCTCCAACTTCTAACATTCAAAATGACCACACAACAACCAAATTGCAGCTTTGCAGCGTTTCCCGAAATAGAGAGAATGAAGAAAATTACCGTTGAAACTCTCCTCGAAGAAGACCTCAGCGGAGACGACAGCGACAAGCAGAGAGAATACAGTAATTAGATGGAGAGAGCTAGGGTTTTCCCTTCGTTGAGTAGCCATAGCCACTGTTGTGAGATCGAAATAAAGATCTTTGATGAAAGCTCTTTTATACTAGCGAGAGGATTTGTTTGAAAGCTCTTTTCTTCATACAGTATTTGTTTGGTAATATGTGGCAACAACAATGGTAATCCTTTGGCATGGCGTGAGAAGAAAGAGCGGAGATCCACGGAATGGGGGAAGAGAATGGCGTGTATCAAATTAGAGAAAGAGAACGTGGAGTGAGAAGTTTATATCAAATACAGTAATTATGTGAGAGAAAAATCTGAAAAAGGAGAGAGAAAAATAAAAATAGTGCATATAGTGGCTTAAGGGAAGGAGGTAACCAAAAATAGATATTTTGCTATAAACATTAAAATGTATCTATAGAATATAATTTTTTTAAAATGATATTTATTTAAAATAAATAAGGTATTAACATTTGCTACAGGAGGTAAAATTCTTTTATATTAACCATCGACTGCTTTGGATTAATGAAAACAGCAATATAATTAAATAACATCTCCACCAGACAGACTTCCTTTATTTTCCACCTTTTTCTACGCATTATTCCATATTCTCACCGCCCATTCTCAACATCCTTCATTAGCTACCCAAAAAAAACAGAAAAAATAAGAAGAAATAAATACTACTAAGAAAGAACATACCCTGATCAGGTTTCAAGGGTTGGTTCTTTTTCAACCCTTAGAGATCTGATCTTTCATATAATTATTCATCAATTTTTTTTCCTATCCAAAAAAAAGAAACAAAAAAATGGTTCGTGTAAGCAATTTCTTAATCTCATTTGTTAACTTGTTAACCTTTGTTCTTGCTATAATGGCTATAGCAATTGGCATTTGGGCTAAAGCAGAAGAAAGTAAAAGCCTTTGCCAAAAAGCAATTTACATGCCTTTTTTAATATTTGGGGCATCACTTCTCGTACTTTCTTTAATGGGATTAGTGGGATCTTGCTGTAGAGCCTCATTTTTCCTATGGATATATTTATTTTTTCTGTTTTTGTTCATTGTGGGAATGATTTGTTTCTCGGTTTTCACTATTTTGGTTACAAATAAGAACGTGGGCAAGGCTTTATCTGGAAAGGGAGATAATGAAGCCAAATTTGGAGATTGGCAATATTGGTTGGAGAGGCATGTTGTTAATGAAAAACATTGGGGTGATATTAAGAGTTGTATGGCTACTTTCAAATATTGTCAAATGATTCCACGTGGCAAATCTGCAGATTTTTACAAATATAGCCTCACCTTTACTCAGGTTTCATTTTTTATTGTCTTTACCCTTTCATTAGTTTTGCATGCGGGTTTCCTATTGTTGGGTGTGCGAACAAAGTTTCACATTAGTAGTTGAAAAAATTGACAGCCTACATATAAGTTGTAGGGATCTCTTAATGGTGTGAGGTCTTTTGCGAAAAATCGTGCAGACTTGGGCCAAAGCGGACAATATGACATCATATTAAGAGTATCTTTTGACCATTTTAGCCCAACACCTATATATATCTTGATTTATGCTTTGGTGCACTTTTTCGCTAGACTCGTTTAATACAATGTCGCGTCATGTATGCAGTAGCGGAGCAGGATTTTTACTGATGAGAGTCAAAATATAAAAAAGTAAGCTTACGGAAAAGTTAAGGAATGTCAATATATAATATACATATATATAAATAAATAAATTTATCTAGCTATACAGTGTAGTTTTTCGACGTAAGGATACAAATTGAAACCCTTTCAATACATGTGGCCTCGGCGGTGCATGCGTGGTTCACATAGAGCTTCTATGGATGAAATGATTATACGTATTAATTTCCTTTTAGATGAAATAACGCTTGCTCAAATATATTGAGGAGACTAAACCTTTAGTTGTCAATTGTCACATTGAGTTCTACTCTCTCCCTCCGTTCACTTTTACTTGTCTCCTATACTAACAATATATTTTTTTTTATTTGTCCAATATACTAAATCAAAAAAAACAATCTTTTTTTTCCTGTTTTATCAATAACCCCAAATCATTTCTCAAGATTTTCAAAAATACTATTATTATTATAGTAATACTATAAAATATATACTTCATTTATTTTTTCTTAATGAGTGTGCAAAGTCAAAAGTGAACGGAGAGTATATATTTAGACTTTTGAACATGCTAATATTTTTTTTTTATGGTGCAGTCGAGTTGTTGTAAACCGCCAACTTACTGCGGCTTTGAGTTTCACAATGCAACCCACTGGACAATGCCAAAAGCAGGACCAGCCGTGCCAGACAGTGATTGCAAAACTTGGAGCAATGTTCAGAATGAGCTCTGTTTCAATTGCCAATCATGCAAATCATCATTCCTTGAATCTATACAGAAAAATTGGAACAAATTTGCACTCATCAACTTTTGTGTCTTCGTTTTTATCATCATAATTTACTCTGTTGGTTGTTGTGCTCTAAGGAACAATAGATCAAAAGGATACTATAAACCATACCCTTAAACTTTTCTAAGTGATTTATTTGGTAAGAAGGAGCTTATTTGGCTTGGTTATCTGTGACATTAATACTGCATTTTTGTTTGTGAATGACTTGACTTTGTAAAACAATCTGTAAATTCCAATTTGCATGGATTTGTTAAATTATAGGAATTTTTATAGTCTTTTGTACTGATATCAAGTCTTCGCAGCAAATAAATATTTCCTGAATAGGATAGCTATACTAGGTTTTGGTGTTTTACTATTAGTGCTTCTGTAGACTAAATGTAACTAATTATGTCAAACTTCTTGAGTCTTGTCTGTTTTCTTCCTACAATAACATTACTAATGGACCCCTGTTAATGAACAATTTATATTTGGTTTTAATTTAAGAAGAAGAGCAATTGCGAATAGAAGGGTATCTGCGAAAACTAGGTGGGCGTCTGTCGGTGCGGTGCGGTTTGCAATAAGTTCGGTTCGATTTATTCGGTGTTCGATTATTAATTTGGTGCACTGACAACCGAACCAATATAACCTCGGTTGGTTCGGTATTTAAAACTACGCTTCGGTTGGTTTTCGGTTTTTGTTCGGTCGGTTATTGTCCTAGTTTATCAACATTAAGCATAGATTAATTACACACCGTAAGTGTTATGTAATGTTTCTTCGTTGATAAAAGATGAATCAAGTAAGCTACCTGTTTCTTTTACCATATGTCATGGGCAATCTTCTTTATATTTGAATCACTTTTGTTAAAATATATTGGCTCCAACCACTGCTGCTAACCTTGTATTTTATGACCTTAAAACCATCAAAATAACAAACCTTTTTACAAGGTCATTTTGGATTGAAACTAGCTTAACAAAAAAAATAGCTAGGCAGGCTACCACAATCATGTATTTGCTTTTGAAATTTGAAGCTTCCCTCAAGAAAAACATTAAGGACTGGCTGCTGCACTGAAGAAGTAATATTAAATAGTATTGTGATCTAAACAAGTAATATTCTCCACATAAGTAACTTTTACGATTTATAGAACAAAATACATAATTATTTCAATATAAAAACTGGGCAGAAACATTTTTTTTGGTTAAAAGGGATATAATATTTATATGTTAGTTAACAAAAGGAACTACATCAGGGGTATTGCTGGGGTATTGAAGAACCCCCATAGTTGTAACGTTATGCACGATTGAGTTTAAGTTACAACCCACAAAAGATCTAACTAGCTCATTTCCTAGGAGTCTGCCCAAAATACATCATTGACAAACATCAGAGGAACTGGTAATATCTTAGACTTGTTTTAAAATATTTTCTTTGCTGCTTCCTCGGCCAATGCATCAGCTACTCTGTTCTGCTCTCGATAGATGTGCCTCACTACCATGTTGTCCATCCTGTGGATGATTGACCTGCATTCACAAATTAGATGATCATAAATCAGACTTCCATTCAAAAGCATATTGATGGTTTCAGCTAAATCAATGTTTATTTCTAGGGGAGCCAAGTTGTTTTGCTCCGCTAGTTACAGACCCCGTATGAGAGCACGTACTTCTGCCCTAGTGTTTGTTGTGTGAGGAATATTGTCCATGTAACCCAATATCCTGTCGCCATTGTGGCTCCTGAATACTCCTCCTAATCCTCCTATTCCTAGGTTCCCCCTTGCTGCTCTATCTGTATTCAGTTTGTAAAGACTTCTGGTTGGTGGCTCCCATTTTAACAAGATATGATGAGTCATTCTTTGTAAGCATAAGATATTCAGTTGCTTTTGAGACTGTGTTTGTGGCATTGATGTGTTCCTTCTTCTTATTGAATAAATTGGTGTTTCTGGTTAACCAAATGTGCCACAAACAAAAGGGAATGAGATTGTCCCAAAGGACATAGTTGTTGAAAGGGACATTTTTGATAGAGTTCCATGTTGATTGCCACTGATGGTCATTGAAAACTGGAGCATTTTGTGGACCATTCCTTGAAGATTTTGATAGAATTTCATTCCAGAAATGGACAGCATTAGGGCATTCAAAGAAAATATGAGCAATGGTTTCCTATCCATTGTTACAATAAGGATAATGTGGGTCACAGTTGATCCCTATAGTGTAGATGAAGCTCCTAGTTGGGAGCCTCTTATGGGTGAGAAGCCAGATGAAGTGCTTGATTTTGTTGGAGGCTTGCAGCTTCCAGATCCATTTGAAGGAGCCTTCCTCACCAGAATGGATATTGGTGGCAGTCCTGCTTAGGAATGAGTAAGCAGAACTTTTTGAGAACTGGCTATTAGGAGTCAACTTCCATATAAGGTTGTCATCCTTAGTTGTAACAGGGGGAATGAACATAGAGTTTAACATGTTCATGATACTTGGAGGTAGGGTAATGGACAAAGCTGATGTGTCCCAAGTTCCCTTGGTGTGGATTGAGCTAACCATAACATCTAGGTCATTTTGGATTAATAGGCCCTCAACCATCTGTCTGATTGCTGGCTGATTAGGGATTCATGTATCATTTAAGAAACTGACCGTATTTCCTTTGTGGACTACCAATCTACTTGCTTTATTGCGTATTTCCCAACCCTTTAGGATGCCCTGCCAGATTGAAATTTTTGGGTGTCTAGGGTATCTAAAGGCCCTAACTGACCTAGCATTATTAGACATGTTGCAATGTTTGTGAATTAGAACTCTAGCCCATAGACTATTGGTATTCTTATAGGTCCTCTATTCAAGATTTGTGAGGGAAGCTTTGTTCTTGATACTAGTGTTTTGGAGTCCTAACCCCCCACCCCCAAGCCTTAGTCTTAGTAACCACCTCCCAATTAATCAGATGTAACTTTTTCCTTTCAGGGGTGGTTCCCCAATGAAAGTTTCTTTGTATTTTATCAATCTGATTGGTAATTCTAGTGCGCATATTGATGTACTACATAACATAGCTAGGAATGTTGTTCAAAGAAGTTTTGGCCAAGACTGTTCTCCCAACCATGTTGAGGAATTTGGTTTTCCAACCAGCCAGTTTGGATTGCATGTTATCAATGATGAATTGAAATTCTGCAGATGTTTGTTTTTTGTGGAGAATGGGAAATCCAAGGTATTTCCCAAAGGATGTTGTGTGCCTGATGGACAGAGAATTGGAGAGGTTCTGTATGGCATCCTGTGGAATGTTTGGAGAAAACAGGGCTCTTGATTTGGTGAGATTGATTTTCTATCCTGACTGCTCATTGAAGTTCTGCAATATTGAAAGAATGGTATTGCAGTTCCTGTCATTGGCTTTAGCAAAGAGGATTAGGTCATCTGCAAAGAAGAGGTGGGATATTTTTGGTCCAGACCTACTTATACTTATGGGCTGCCATTGGTCAAGTAGGACTGTCTTATCAATAGATCTTGATCGTCTTTCCATGCACATAATGAATAGGTAGGGAGACATAGGGTCTCTCTGCCTAATGCCTCTTGAAGGTTTGAAAGACTATGTTTTCCCCCATTGACAAGAACGAAAATAGATGATTGTGAGCACGTGATTTTTGTTTCGCACGACAATCGCTCCAAAAAGAAATAAAAAAGTAATAATTGGCCCTGCTGTACAATTTCGGATTTTTGTGCGGCACCTTGTTGATCTATTTGTGACTTCGGCCCATTTTTATTTATTTACTTTATTAAAATAAAATTCAAAAAAAAATATATGTGTCCTGCATAATTCAAACCGTAATCCGGTCGTTAAATAGGAAATCATGAATAGGCATTTTCGTCCGTGATTTTATTTGGTTTGACTGTACCTGTTTTGAAATATTTTAGTGTGTGTGCAAATAATTGTATTGAGTGTGTATTTAATTTTAATTTGATTTTTTTTACTTAGTTTTGTTTTAAAATAAATAAGAAAAAGGAAATAAATAAAAAAAAATAATAAAAAAAAAGAAAGGACTTCCGGACTTGGGCCAATTTTAACAAAATTGGCCCAAACAAACAGCCCAAGACCCAGGCCTGCCCGGTCCAGGCCACCTGATGCCTGGGACGTCCAAACGACGTCGTTTGAGTCGTGCCTGATCTGGGCCGTTGATCTTAGAGTGATCAACGGCCAAGATCAATTCCCCATAACCCACCAATAAACCCGACCCGTCTCACCCGGACCGACCCCAACCCTCAACACTTGAAACGACACCGTTTCACTTAAGACCATCAGATCCAAACCGTAGATCTAGATTGATCTAACGGTTGAGATCAACCCACCCACTAACTATATAAGCCTAGATCCTTACCCTGCCCCCCCTATCCAATACCCCAGCCTCGTCGTCTTCACCCAAACCCACAAACCCTAGAGCCGCCCCTGTACTCTTCACCATGAAAACCGGCGGCATGAACGCCGGTGGCCTAGCCCTGAACACCATAGAACCCCCATGCCATCCTGAACCCAAATCTACCAACCCCATGGTTCGAATCACCCCCCAGGTCCTCGAATCTTCATTTGAAGATTCGAGTCAAAACTCGATCTACACCAAACAACCCCAGCTTCATACCAGACACTCCCCGGACCCCCCTCGTGACCAAACCATACTTGGTTTGGTCCGAATCTGATCAGGGAAGCCTGAATCCCAGATCTAAGTTTGAAGGTTTTGTGTCCTTCGTCACTGGTTCATACCGGTTCAACCGAAGAAATTAAGGTCTAATGGACTTCAATCAAAGTGTTTCTCATCTGAGAAACACTTCGATTAAAGTCCATTCAGCCTTAATAAAAGTTTGTCCAAATCCGAGTTCAAACTGTTAAACTTTTCAAGTTTTAAGGTAAGTCTGCTTTCTTTTCCTTTATTTGTTTTTAGTCCGTGTGATTTGTTTTAAAAGACTGTTCATATTTGTTTTAATTTTATCAACTTTTGTTTGTCCACTTTGTTTGAACCTCTGTGTTTGTCTGAATCCCTCTCCTCCTATTCTGATAAGGCATGCGTATTGGTTGTATTCCAAATTTGTACTAACTAACTGATTCCTCGAAGTACAATTCTGTTTTAATCAGTATAAGTCGAGTCATGTGTCCCATACTTCTGAATGTCTGATTTTTGGCTACGATTGTGTATGTTAATGCTAATATAGTCGAGTCGACATGAGTCGTCAATTAGTTTCAACTGTCTGAGCATAGTAAATCGATTTGCTTCTGTTGAACATTTTGTTGAATCAATTAAGAACCAATTTTGTTTACTTATAGCTGTTGATTTGGATCAGTAATGTAAAAGGGATGTTTGGTTTAAATGCTGAATTGGAGGGCATGTGCACTCTTGCACAGCATTTGCACTGGTGCACCTCATGTGCATTGGTGCACCTCATGTGCTTTGTGCACAGCCTGTGGCCTGCATAAAGGCTTTTTTTAAGTTTTAAACAATTTGACAGCATATGCTGTCAGATATATTCTACTGCCCATACTTGCTTTTAGATAATAAAATGGAAAAGTTGAATCTGCCAGGGAATGTGAATGGGGTTTAATACTTAATTAGCTAAAGTGGGACTGAAAATGGAAGGCACATGGGAGGGGCATGGTGATATTCTGAAAACAGGCTGTTAAAAGAGATAGTTCTGAGGCTTATAAAGGGAGACATACAGCTGATAGAAGGAGGAGGAGACAGAATTAGAGGGGATACCACTGGAGGGATTTGATAGACTGGGAGAGAGAAGAAAAGAGAGAGCCTGAAAGACATACAAAGAGAATAGACATAGAAGGATATTTAGACTGAGAGGATTGAAAAGGATAGAACTGATTTTAGGAAAACACAGATAGAGGGAGGTTAAGAGATAGAAAGTATACAATTTACAATCAGAAATTGCTTCTTCCTATTTGTTATTTGGGTTTTCAGTTGTTCAACTTGTTAAAATCAATTCTGATTCTTAGAAGTTCCAGTTGTGTCTATTTAGTCAAGTGTTTTTTTATCGGTTTACTACTGGTTTGGTCTGCTTGGAGTTGTGATTCTACTCCACTGGGTGTTGCTGTCATTTGGCTACTGCTATCTTGCCCTGCTGCTGCTGCTATTTTGTTTCCTGCTGTTGCTGATTTCCCTATCTTCTTCCTCTTCTCTTTGGCATTTTCAGTTGTTTCCAGGTACACATCTCAAGTCTCACATTGGTGTAGCTGAATGTAACATTGAAAAAGCATGAATAGAAAGATTTGAAGGAGTTATAATCACCCGTTTACTGACTGCCTTTTTCATAAATGTTGTTAAGTTTATGTAAATTGTAGTTTATAGCTGATAGGGAATACATTGTTAAGCTTGTGCTATGTTGATTTGAATTGTGGCTTCGATTCGTTTAGCAGCATACAGGATGTAAACAGAACTCTTGGAATGAGAAATTATTTAATGTGATTGTTAAAATTAAATTCACTTTTTCAGCATGTATTGAATAAGTAAGGGCAAATGGCCATCAAACCTAGCCAAATATCATATGGTTTTGAACTGCCCGGTTTTCGATTTCTTTAGGCCTTTATAGGATTAGTTTTGAATGTTATCGGGGGGTATTCTTCACTAAGGAATTCTATCAACCCTGTTTAAGCAAGTTAATCTAACTTTGGCCTAAAGATGTTTGTTCGGATTAAGTGTCGTATTTTCATTAGACTAAGCGGATTTCTTCTGTCAAACTAAAGCAATTTTCCATTGAAGTGTAGTGTTTTCTCTACTTTGTAAATAATTAATCAGAAATTGATAAGAATCCAGATTAGGCAAAAGCTTATAATTGAATTAGCATGTACCTTTTCTTCTAGTTTTAGAGACAAATGCATTAGAAATGTAGCCGCTTTAGGATATCCTTTCTAAAATAGAGATGAGCCTCGCCAAATAAAAATGTAAAATTGCGGGGCCCTCAATAAATAACCATGATAATTATTTAGAATTCAGGATAGGCCATTTAATAAATTTCATGGCCTTCTACAAAATAATAACGCGTTAGACTCTCTAGGCGCGGCTTAATTAAATCATATTCTTAAATTCGGGTGCACATTGATGTGACCCAAATCCAAATCTCAACGAAGTCCAAATGTGTCGACGATCACGGGTGCATTGATTGTGACGTGGTTCGAGATGCATTTTCACGACGTTGCAATTCTATAAAAAATAAGTGATAATAATAAAAGCGGTTTAAACTTAATAAAAGCACATAAGTCACAACATGTATTTAAATCAGATATTTAGTCATTATAACAATTTAAGCGACCGTGCTAGAACCACGGGATTCGAGGGTGCCTAACACCTTCCCTCGGGTCAACAGAATTCCTTACTTAGAATTTCTGGTTCGCAGACTTCATTTGGAAAAGTCGAAAATTTCCTCGATTTGGGATTCAAGATAAACCGGTGACTTGGGACACCAAAAGCCAAACCTTTCCCAAGTGGCGACTCTGAATTAAATAAATAATCCCATTTCGAATATTGTCACTTAAATTGGAAAAACTCCACCCGCGCATTTCTAACCCCTCGGGGCGGGCGCGCAAAAAGGAGGTGTGACAGCTCTAGCGACTCCGCTGGGGAACATGAACCCAGAACCACTGGTTCAGGGTTCAAGAATTCGAGCTTAGAATAATTGTTATATTTGGCTTTATTATCTGATCTTTATTACATATTTTTGCATAATGTGCTAAATGTTGTCTTTTACCGCTTTGATATTATATGAACTGTATATAAACTGTGCTGAAACTCTTCTCTTCTTACCTCCGGGGAGAAGCTCGCTGGTCGAGACTCCCTATTCTGTTAGTGTCAATACCTGAAATAAGAAAGAGGTCGGACAAGTTACAAAGCCGGACGATCTCGCGGGTCCTCGGTACGTAGCCCCCTCCTCGGCTCGAGTTGTCCGCTCGGGTACACAGTCTAGAACATATACCCATGTTATAAACCCAGTATAACAAAACCGCTACTGGAGAATTAGACCCAGAACCGCTGGTTCAGGGTTCAAGAATTCGAGCTTAGAATAATTGTTGTATTTGGCCTCACTATCTGATATATATTACATGTTTTGACATAACATACTAAATGTTGTTTTTTACCGCTTTGATATTATCTGAACTGCATATAAACTGTGCCGAACCCTTCTCTCTTCACCTCCGGGGAGAAGCTCGCTGGTCGAGACTCCTTATTCTGTTAGTGTCGATACCTGAAATAAGAAAGAGGACGGATAAGTTACGAAGCCGGACGGCCTTTTGGTTCCCGGTAAGTTGCCCCTCCTCGACTCGAGTTGTCCGCTCGGGTACACAGTCTAGAACAAATACCAAGGTTTAAACCTAGTATAACTCGACTTCATGCCGGATCCCTAGTAGGAACGCTTATTTGCATCATATTGCATTTGACTTAGGGGACTCAACACAGGGGTTGGGTCCGTCTAGGACTAGCAACCTGAAATGAAAAGACCATCTTGTTGCATCCTATTTGTTTCCGCGCATTTATTTGTCTCGGACATGCATGTTACCTGACTTTTGGAGTATTTGAAAATAAAAAAATATATCAGTGTATAGGACTAATTTTCTACTTTGAAAAATAGCAATGCCCAATTACCGTCAAAACGCTGTTGAAATTTTGCAATAATAAAAGGTGAAAATGTTTTATTTACTAAGAAAAAAAAACAACAAAAGATAGAAAAATAGTCTTTTTGGAAAGTTGTTTGTTGAAAAGGAAAGAGTTTTGTTCTAAAATAATTCGGTTAATTGGACCGAACTACGCGGGTCTGATTCTCACCGGATGTGAGATACGTAGGCAAACCTCATCGGTTCCGGCCCCAATTTTCAAAAATCAAAAAAATATATATTTCCCTTTAGTTCTTTCTTTATAAATTTTTCTTTAGAAAACATAAAAAGAAAAGAAACAGAAAATAATATAGAAGTTTTCTTAAACTCAAATAAAAATAGTCTCTTTCTTTCTGAAGTCTTTCATGTGAAATAATGTAATAAGAATTAAAAACCAGCAATAAAAATCCAAAAAAAAATACTCTTTGCTTTTAGTCTCTCTTTTGTAAAATGTTTTTTTTAAAAATAAAAAAAATATATATAAAAAATATATAATTTCGAAATATTAGGATTTTTCTTTAGAGGTGATTTTGTAAATAAATAAAACTCAGAATTTCACATCATTTTCATAAAAGTCCCTTTTTCAAATTTAAGGGGCAACATAATATACATTCTTTCTTCCGTAGAAAAGGTAAAACAAAACAAAGAAAAAAAAAACCAACCGAACATATTTTCTTTTCTTAATAAATTTCCAGAATTCAATTCAAAAACAAATAAATTTTTAGAAGTCTTTCTTTTAAAAAATAATAAAATAAAACAAAAATCAAAATAAACAAGATTTTCTTTCTTCTTTAAAGTATTCCTTTCAAAATATAAATAATGAAATAAAAAAATTGAATAAGTAAATAAACAAAGAATAGTCAAATCTTTTGAGCCCTATGCTAAATGAGCACTTGCTTCTTTATTTTTGTTAGTTTCGAACTACGTAATGATCTGATTCACGTAGACATCGTGATACGTAGGCAATCCTCATCGGATCCGGTCGCATTTCTTTTATTGCAAAATAAAAGAAAAAAAAAGAAAAAAAATAATAATAAAAAGGGGGAAGAACTAATACGAGGAAAAATGCCGGAATGACGCATGCTCTCGTAGCAAACATATAGTAATCCACTTAACTGTATAGGTGCATCATGCCCAACGTGAGATTAACTATCTGTTGTTTGCTGCAAATTAACCGTGCGCTTGTCGATGAGTATATCCAGGGTTTTTGGAAAGACGGTTGGTTTGGTGAAAATCTGGCCTCGCACTCATACTTCACGAGGTCAAGGAGAAGTGTTTAGCTACCTGTTGTTAGGACCAGAAGTAGTACTCACACTTACTTCACCAGGTCAAAAGGCAGTGTAGAAATGTCTTCAGAAATTCCATTGCAAACAATCTCTGTTTCCGAGGAAAGCTCGATCTCAGCCGTCCTCACACCTGAGTCCGCAACTGCGGAGGAAAATAGAATCCTACGGCTCCGCATGTTGGAAATGCTGGATGACTGGAACAATGGGAAAGAGCCGCCAAGTGTCATCCCCGGATTCCCTGAATTATTCTCCAGGTCAAGTGGGACTTCTAATGTCCCCATAAATTACCCTGCTACCCCATTTGGTTACCCAGCCACCTCCGCCTTCTCTGCCGGATCACCTTCTGAGCCTCATCCCCGAATGTCGGCCACTGATGCAAGCATGAACATCTTTACTGCATCGCCTTGCCCGGCTACGGCACAGCCTGCCATATACAAGCCAAGCTTTGACTCCTCTTCTTTCACATTCCACGCACCATCGTTCTCAATGGAACCAACTAGGTTCGCTACCAGTACTAATCCGCTACCGCCTCAGTGCGAGCTCGCACCAGGGCAGGATCAGAACCCCAAAGTTGTAGAACAAAATGAGATTGCCAAGAGAATGAGAAGCCTTGAACAATGTCTGAAGAATATGCAAGGATTGAGCGGACAAAAGAGCGTCTCTTACGCCGACCTGTGCATGTTCCCTCACGTGCACCTGCCAACGGGTTTCAAGACCCCCAAGTTCGAGAAATACGATGGGCACGGTGACCCCATCGCACATCTTAAAAAATACTGCAATCAATTGCGGGGAGCCGGCGGAAAAGAAGAGCTGCTAATGGCATATTTTGGAGAAAGTTTGGTGGGAATCGCTTCGGAATGGTATATGGACCAGGACATATCTCGCTGGCATATATGGGATGATCTTGCCAGAGACTTCGTAGGGCAGTTTCAATATAATATCGACATCGCGCCAGACAGAAATGCTTTGTCAAACTTAAAGAAGAAACCCTCGGAAAGTTTCAGAGAATACGCCATCAAATGGCGTGAGCAAGCGTCAAGGGTAAAACCTTCCATGGACGAGATAGAGATGGTCACTACTTTTCTCCAGGCTCAAGAGTCCGACTATTTCCAAAACATGATGTCGGCAATGGGAAAGCCTTTCGCAGAAGCGATTAAGATTGGAGAGATGGTGGAGAACGGTTTGAAAACGGGAAGAATTTTGAGTCAGGCAGCCATAAGGGCAACCTCCCAAGCCGTCCAAAGCGGGTCTGGAGGAATGGCAAGAGGGAAGAAAAAAGAGGAAACGTCCATGACAGTGGCAGAGGTGGGAGAATATCATAATCCCGGGCTTTGTTCTTCGGAAAGAACCTCGCAACAGTATTTCCCCCACCAAAATGCGACCTACGCTCCTCAGCCCTACATGGTCATGAGCACCCAGCATTATATCCAGCGGACACAACCAGTCAATCGGGGGCAGGCCCCACATCCTAGGAATCAGCCTCCTCACCGAAACCACTACAATCCTCGACCTCCTCAAAATAATTTCCGTCCTCGGGAACCACCCAGGAGACCCAACTACACACCAATCGGTGAACCCTATTCCACCCTATTCCCTAAGCTTGTCCAAATGAATTTGTTGCAGCCCATACCACCGAACGGGCAGAACCCGGGATCATCATCATATCGGCGGGGTGTCAGATGTGCATACCATTCAGGGGTAGAAGGGCACGACACCAACGACTGTTGGACATTGAAACAAGCTGTGGAGAATCTGTTAGACCAAGGGAAGATTGTGTTGAGAGACGAGGATGTCCCAAATGTGACCAATAATCCGTTGCCCGCCCACAACAACGGGCCGATAGTTGGGATGATTTGTGAAGACGAGGAAGTTAATCCGGCACTTAAAGCCATATAATTGCTATTGCTGATACAGAAAAAGGACCCAGGGTAACTCCGGAGCCAGAAAAAGGAATAAGTGATGTATTCAAGCAGGCCTCCATGGTATGGGGGACAATCAAACAACCTCGGCCGAACGAGCCAGTGTTTGTCAGACGCATACCACAGGAACCAAAATACAACAAAGAAGGAGATGATAAGGTGTCCCCGCTCGACGAGAGCAAGGGAATATGTGAGGCGACAAGGGAAAAGCTATACGAAATACACATGGTCCAGCCAGGAGAGGGCACTAGCACCGTTGAAGTATCGTACATGGGACCAAGCACCTAGTTTCAAAACTAGAAGGCTACGCCATTCTTGATCAAACGGAAGCCCTAATGAACCTGTCTTGCCACTTTCTTTGCATCACAAGTAACCCCAGAGGGTGACTCAGATGTTTTTCTTCAGTTTCATGTTTTTTTTAATTTCCTGAATGTCAACCTTTTTCCTTATCTTCCCCAAAATGCCAAGAAATGAAATCATGCTTGATTACTCACTTTCTTCTTCTATGTTTTCTTTTTGTGTTCTCTTCAATTCTGATGAATGCAGCTTTAAATAACATGACATGTTTGCGGACTTCATGCCCGGATCACGAGAACTCCGATCAGACTTCAAATAATGAGTCAAAATTTGAGATATAAAGAATTTGGAAAGTAGGAACAACTAAAGAAAATTGGTTCATGTTTTAGAAAATGTACGTCACTAAAGCAGATTTTGAGAGAAGTAAATGGGTTTAGACCCGTACAGAATGATAACCTTAATAACTGCGGTTTGTCACGAGCAATTGTACCAAAAAAGAAGGGTCCATACGTCATCGAAAAATGTTACCAAATGGAGCATTTGTATCTGGGCGACGTCGGAAGAAACGACGTCAGCCTTGCTTGGAAAGCAGGTGCAGTGATATGTCTAAATCACTCTGGCGATATCTTTGCACAGTTTGAGATGACGAAGGCTTTCATTCTCGCTACCCAAACACTATCAACCCTTTGCAAACCCATTTGAGCTGGTTACTCTTCTTTGATTACCCTCTTTGGAACCTGAAATATATTATTGAAAATTGAAAAAAAAAAGAAAAAAAAAGAGAAGAAAAAAAAAAAAACAAAAAAAAAAGAAAAAAAAAACAAAACAAAACAAAACAAAACATTGATTGAGGTATGAACTACGTTTGACTTGATTCCGAAAGGATACGTAGGCAACCTCTCCTTGGGGTTCAGTCACACCAACAATAAAATCTAGGAATTCCCCCCGAAAGTAAAACTGGAGCAGAAGTTATAACGATTCAGCAATAATCCCACCCAAAAGGTTCCAAAGTTGTAGTTCAATCCAAATTCTTTTCACCCCAAACCTTTTTCAAGTCCTTCTGATCATCAACGAAGTATTCCAAAATAGGAAGACAGAATTATTTGGGTCCGATACAACAAATGAGGAGAATAAAGATAAGAGAGTCTTGTCGGTGAAAACCTTTGGGCACCGTGAGGCGATGCGAGAAGAGAAATTGAAAATGAGAGAGCTTGTTTAGTAAAAACTCGCAAAGAGTACTAGCAGGCGACAGTAAGAAGAGAAATGAGAGAGGTCGACTAGCGAAAACCCGCAAAGGGCGTTGTCGGCCAAAAAGATGATTCCACCTCAGAAAGTCCTGGCAAGATTCCCAGGCTTTGAAAAATATAGATCTGTTTTGATTCATGAGGAAATGCAAGTTCTCGGGGGCCGGGCATCCAGTCCAAAAGGCATGTCATGTCAGTTTGAAACTGGCATACACTCCAGATAAGTCCTTCTTTTCTCCCCGAAAGGGGCGTTTCTCTTTAAACTCATATGTTTTCCTTTACATAGTTCTCTTTGAGTTCCTTTTTGATCTAACTTTTAATTCCGTAATAATCGCGAAGAAAGGTGGCAGGACCGGTTTTACAGGGCTCCGTTTGGCAAGAGTCAAATAAATGTACGACCTCAGTGGCGCGTCAGTCCCATCCCGACTTGCCATGGTAGTTGATTTGTTTCCAAAACCGACAAATCCCCACAGGGTATCCCTTGTTACAAATCCCCCATGGAGTCTCCCTTTGTACAATTCCCCAAAGAAGTCCACCCCAGCACATCCCCAGCAAGTGTATACATAAATCAAAAAAAAAAAAAAAAAAATCCTCACAGAGTTCACATTAGACAAATCCACATGGAGTTTCCTCTTGTACCAATCCCCATCAGAGTCTCCCTGATAAAATCCCCACCAAAATCACCAAGCAGAACGGGACGGAAAAACCAAAGCCTTATAAGACAAATCATCACAAATCTGGGAACGCAAGTCTGAGTAGTCCAAAGGGTTTCACATCAATGGCAGAGTTGGTCAACAAGAATCAGGCTAAGACAAAGCAATTGGAACGATCAAGGCCCCCAAAACCAACCGCCATTTCCAAACTGACAATGTTTTCTTGGTGTAGGAAATTGAGACAGGTACGACCCAAAGCAGCCATGCATGAAGCGGGTGTAGCCCAAAGAAATGGAGCACACAAGCATTGAAATAGCCTTGCAGCAGAAAACGGCCAAAGGTAAGTTTCCCATAATATTTTCATGCACTTTGATTGAAAACCATGAATCCCCCCGGCATAACCCGATGAATCTTCCCGGCATAACCCGATGAATCTTCCCGGCATAACCCGATGAATCTTTTCGGCATAATCCGATAAATCCTCCCGGCATAACCCGATGAATCTTCCCGGCATAACCCGATGAATCTTCCCGGCATAACCCGATGAATCTTCCCGGCATAACCCGATGAATCTTCCCGGCATAACCCGATGAATCTTCCCGGCATAACCCGATGAATCTTCCCGGCATAACCCGATGAATCTTCCCGGCATAACCCGATGAATCTTCCCGGCATAACCCGATGAATCTTCCCGGCATAACCCGATGAATCTTCCCGGCATAACCCGATGAATCTTCCCGGCATAACCCGATGAATCTTCCCGGCATAACCCGATGAATCTTCCCGGCATAACCCGATGAATCTTCCCGGCATAACCCGATGAATCTTCCCGGCATAACCCGATGAATCTTCCCGGCATAACCCGATGAATCTTCCCGGCATAACCCGATGAATCTTCCCGGCATAACCCGATGAATCTTCCCGGCATAACCCGATGAATCTTCCCGGCATAACCCGATGAATCTTCCCGGCATAACCCGATGAATCTTCCCGGCATAACCCGATGAATCTTCCCGGCATAACCCGATGAATCTTCCCGGCATAACCCGATGAATCTTCCCGGCATAACCCGATGAATCTTCCCGGCATAACCCGATGAATCTTCCCGGCATAACCCGATGAATCCTCCCGGCATAACCCGATGAATCTTCCCGGCATAATCCGATGAATCCTCCCGGCATAACCCGATGAATCTTCCCGGCATAATCCGATGAATCCTCCCGGCATAACCCGATGAATCTTCCCGGCATAATCCGATGAATCCTCCCGGCATAACCCGATGAATCCTCCCAGCATGACTCGATGAATCTTTTCGGCATAACCCGAGAGCCCTTTTCCATGTAATCAGCATTAGGGTTTTAAACCCTAAACTGAACTTTTCCTTTCAGCCAGCATTAGGGTTTTAAACCCTAAACTGAGCTTTTCCATGCAATCAGCATTAGGGTTTTGAACCCTAAACTGAATTCTTCCTTTGTTCGGCGTTAGGGTTTTAAACCCCAAACCGAACCTTTCCCCAGCTAGCCGGTGTTAGGGCTCCAACCCTGAACTGAGCATGCATATCCTTTTTCATCAATTTTATGAACTTCCTGGTGAATAATTAACGAAATTTTCCTAGTGAAACTGGGGCAGAAAATTTCGTTCGTTTGTTTGTTTTTTCCCACAGGTCTAACCTCGAGCCACACGGATCGAAATGACCCACGAGATGAGTCTCAACTCAGAATCAAAGAAGAAAAGACAAAAGAAGACATCCCGAGATACCAGAGTGAATGGAGAGCAGATCGACTCCAACATTTGACTAAGGCCCTGAACCCTACCAATCGCGTTTCACTCAGTATCCCAGAGATTAAACAAGTCGCCGCAACTCGCAAGCATCAAGATTCAGATCGGAGTCTACAAGCAGAATCAGCTAAGACCCAAGATCAAGTCGTAAAAGAATCATAGATAGGAATCTTGTAACTAGCAGTTGACATGCATATAAGTAGTTAGTTCAGTTTCCAATTATCGTTTGGTTGTAATAAGGCGGTCAGTGACGCAGCAGTGACAACAGCAACAGCAGTAGCAGCAAGCATTGCAATCCCAGGGTAGTCCCAGCTACCAAAACTTCCCGAACTACATTGACCTGATTCCTGTTTAGCCCAGGATATGTAGGAAATCTTTGAAGCAAGATTCGGTCAGATCTTTCAAAAAATGCTTCATACGGAGTGGTCTATAGGCAAAAATCGCTCATACACGCTCACTTTATCTTTGCACGAAAACCCTTCGTGTTTCCGAACAAAGAGGGGCAGCTGTGAGCACGTGATTTTTGTTTCGCACGACAATCGCTCCAAAAAGAAATAAAAAAGTAATAATTGGCCCTGCTGTACAATTTCGGATTTTTGTGCGGCACCTTGTTGATCTAATTGTGACTTCGGCCCATTTTTATTTATTTACTTTATTAAAATAAAATTCAAAAAAATATATGTGTCCTGCATAATTCAAACCGTAATCCGGTCGTTAAATAGGAAATCATGAATAGGCATTTTCGTCCGTGATTTTATTTGGTTTGACTGTACCTGTTTTGAAATATTTTAGTGTGTGTGCAAATAATTGTATTGAGTGTGTATTTAATTTTAATTTGATTTTTTTTACTTAGTTTTGTTTTAAAATAAATAAGAAAAAGGAAATAAATAAAAAAAAATAATAAAAAAAAAGAAAGGACTTCCGGACTTGGGCCAATTTTAACAAAATTGGCCCAAACAAACAGCCCAAAATCCAAGCCTGCCCGGTCCAACACCACCTGATGCCTGGGACGTCCAAACGACGTCGTTTGAGTCGTGCCTGATCTGGGCCGTTGATCTCAGAGTGATCAACGGCCAAGATCAATTCCCCATAACCCACCAATAAACCCGACCCGTCTCACCCGGACCGACCCCAACCCTCAACACTTGAAACGACACCGTTTCACTTAAGACCATCAGATCCAAACCGTAGATCTAGATTGATCTAACGGTTGAGATCAACCCACCCACTAACTATATAAGCCTAGATCCTTACCCTGCCCCCCTATCCAATACCCCAGCCTCGTCGTCTTCACCCAAACCCACAAACCCTAGAGCCGCCCCTGTACTCTTCACCATGAAAACCGGTGGCATGAACGCCGGTGGCCTAGCCCTGAACACCATAGAACCCCCATGCCATCCTGAACCCAAATCTACCAACCCCATGGTTCGAATCACCCCCCAGGTCCTCGAATCTTCATTTGAAGATTCGAGTCAAAACTCGATCTACACCAAACAACCCCAGCTTCATACCAGACACTCCCCGGACCCCCCTCGTGACCAAACCATACTTGGTTTGGTCCGAATCTGATCAGGGAAGCCTGAATCCCAGATCTAAGTTTGAAGGTTTTGTGTCCTTCGTCACTGGTTCATACCGGTTCAACCGAAGAGATTAAGGTCTAATGGACTTCAATCAAAGTGTTTCTCATCTGAGAAACACTTCGATTAAAGTCCATTCAGCCTTAAGAAAAGTTTGTCCAAATCCGAGTTCAAACTGTTAAACTTTTCAAGTTTTAAGGTAAGTCTGCTTTCTTTTCCTTTATTTGTTTTTAGTTCGTGTGATTTGTTTTAAAAGACTGTTCATATTTGTTTTAATTTTATCAACTTTTGTTTGTCCACTTTGTTTGAACCTCTGTGTTTGTCTGAATCCCTCTCCTCCTATTCTGATAAGGCATGCGTATTGGTTGTATTCCAAATTTGTACTAACTAACTGATTCCTCGAAGTACAATTCTGTTTTAATCAGTATAAGTCGAGTCATGTGTCCCATACTTCTGAATGTCTGATTTTTGGCTACGATTGTGTATGTTAATGCTAATATAGTCGAGTCGACATGAGTCGTCAATTAGTTTCAACTGTCTGAGCATAGTAAATCGATTTGCTTCTGTTGAACATTTTGTTGAATCAATTAAGAACCAATTTTGTTTACTTATAGCTGTTGATTTGGATCAGTAATGTAAAAGGGATGTTTGGTTTAAATGCTGAATTGGAGGGCATGTGCACTCTTGCACAGCATTTGCACTGGTGCACCTCATGTGCATTGGTGCACCTCATGTGCTTTGTGCACAGCCTGTGGCCTGCATAAAGGCTTTTGTTAAGTTTTAAACAATTTGACAGCATATGCTGTCAGATATATTCTACTGCCCATACTTGCTTTTAGATAATAAAATGGAAAAGTTGAATCTGCCAGGGAATGTGAATGGGGTTTAATACTTAATTAGCTAAAGTGGGACTGAAAATGGAAGGCACATGGGAGGGGCATGGTGATATTCTGAAAACAGGCTGTTAAAAGAGATAGTTCTGAGGCTTATAAAGGGAGACATACAGCTGATAGAAGGAGGAGGAGACAGAATTAGAGGGGATACCACTGGAGGGATTTGATAGACTGGGAGAGAGAAGAAAAGAGAGAGCCTGAAAGACATACAAAGAGAATAGACATAGAAGGATATTTAGACTGAGAGGATTGAAAAGGATAGAACTGATTTTAGGAAAACACAGATAGAGGGAGGTTAAGAGATAGAAAGTATACAATTTACAATCAGAAATTGCTTCTTCCTATTTGTTATTTGGGTTTTCAGTTGTTCAACTTGTTAAAATCAATTCTGATTCTTAGAAGTTCCAGTTGTGTCTATTTAGTCAAGTGTTTTTTTATCGGTTTACTACTGGTTTGGTCTGCTTGGAGTTGTGATTCTACTCCACTGGGTGTTGCTGTCATTTGGCTACTGCTATCTTGCCCTGCTGCTGCTGCTATTTTGTTTCCTGCTGTTGCTGATTTCCCTATCTTCTTCCTCTTCTCTTTGGCATTTTCAGTTGTTTCCAGGTACACATCTCAAGTCTCACATTGGTGTAGCTGAATGTAACATTGAAAAAGCATGAATAGAAAGATTTGAAGGAGTTATAATCACCCGTTTACTGACTGCCTTTTTCATAAATGTTGTTAAGTTTATGTAAATTGTAGTTTATAGCTGATAGGGAATACATTGTTAAGCTTGTGCTATGTTGATTTGAATTGTGGCTTCGATTCGTTTAGCAGCATACAGGATGTAAACAGAACTCTTGGAATGAGAAATTATTTAATGTGATTGTTAAAATTAAATTCACTTTTTCAGCATGTATTGAATAAGTAAGGGCAAATGGCCATCAAACCTAGCCAAATATCATATGGTTTTGAACTGCCCGGTTTTCGATTTCTTTAGGCCTTTATAGGATTAGTTTTGAATGTTATCGGGGGGTATTCTTCACTAAGGAATTCTATCAACCCTGTTTAAGCAAGTTAATCTAACTTTGGCCTAAAGATGTTTGTTCGGATTAAGTGTCGTATTTTCATTAGACTAAGCGGATTTCTTCTGTCAAACTAAAGCAATTTTCCATTGAAGTGTAGTGTTTTCTCTACTTTGTAAATAATTAATCAGAAATTGATAAGAATCCAGATTAGGCAAAAGCTTATAATTGAATTAGCATGTACCTTTTCTTCTAGTTTTAGAGACAAATGCATTAGAAATGTAGCCGCTTTAGGATATCCTTTCTAAAATAGAGATGAGCCTCGCCAAATAAAAATGTAAAATTGCGGGGCCCTCAATAAATAACCATGATAATTATTTAGAATTCAGGATAGGCCATTTAATAAATTTCATGGCCTTCTACAAAATAATAACGCGTTAGACTCTCTAGGCGCGGCTTAATTAAATCATATTCTTAAATTCGGGTGCACATTGATGTGACCCAAATCCAAATCTCAACGAAGTCCAAATGTGTCGACGATCACGGGTGCATTGATTGTGACGTGGTTCGAGATGCATTTTCACGACGTTGCAATTCTATAAAAAATAAGTGATAATAATAAAAGCGGTTTAAACTTAATAAAAGCACATAAGTCACAACATGTATTTAAATCAGATATTTAGTCATTATAACAATTTAAGCGACCGTGCTAGAACCACGGGATTCGAGGGTGCCTAACACCTTCCCTCGGGTCAACAGAATTCCTTACTTAGAATTTCTGGTTCGCAGACTTCATTTGGAAAAGTCGAAAATTTCCTCGATTTGGGATTCAAGATAAACCGGTGACTTGGGACACCAAAAGCCAAACCTTTCCCAAGTGGCGACTCTGAATTAAATAAATAATCCCATTTCGAATATTGTCACTTAAATTGGAAAAACTCCACTCGCGCATTTCTAACCCCTCGGGGCGGGCGCGCAAAAAGGAGGTGTGACAATGATGAACTGATGCAGGACATGATGAGCTTAGATAAGCCTTGGGGAAAATTGAAAGTAGCTAGAGTGTCTCTAATAAAGGACCATTCTAGCTTATCAAAGGCCTTCTCTAGGTTTATTTTTAGGATTATGTTGCCACTTTTCTCCGTCATTTTTCTGAAGTGGGTGATATATTCTTGGACAATGATGGCATTATCACATGCTCTCCTATTAGAAAGGAAGCTTGCTTGGCTTGGCCCAATGATATGGGGCAAAATAGGCTTTATCTTGTTCACAATAATTTTTGTGACTGACTTGTAAATGATGTTACAAAATCCTATCTAAAAAAATTTTGCATTGAAGTTTGGGAGGATTTTGGGATTAGGCACAAGAGAGTTTGGCTCATGGTGCTATCTATAGAGCTTGTAGAGAAGCATTTTTGACAGAAGTTTGTGACAAAGTCTCCTACTATGTCCCAATACTTTTGGTAGAAGAAGGGATGGAGGCCATCAGGGCCAGGAGATTTAAAGGGTTTATGGGAGAAAACTGCCCTTTAATCTCACTCATATCAAGAGGTTTGTCTAGAAAAGCTCTTTGGCTTTCAAACAGAATTGGTGACATGGTGGAATGGCTGGTGAAAGCCCAAGGGGCTTTAGTGTGGGATGTGGTGTATAGATCAGTAAAGAAGCCTAGAATTGTTGTGTGAATGTCATTCTGGTCATGTAGCCAGTTTTCATTCTCTTCTTTAAGAGAGAGGATTTTGTTCCTCCTTCTTCTATTGAGGGTGGATGTGTGAAATAATCTAGTGCTAGCATCACCCTCATTTAGACAGTTTATCCTAGACTTAAGTTTCCAAAAACCTTCTTCATTTTTGAGGATTAGGTTGAGTTCAGCAGTTAAATTTGTTTCAAGGTGTAACAGGTAACTACTGAATTGGTAGCTAGGAGATCTCTGGATTCCAGAGATTCTTACTAGGATTCTCCTCTTTTGATGGAAGATGTTTCCAAAGACTTCTTGGTTCTACTTGGTGACCAGAGTCTTGAAGCTTTTAGTGGGTTAAAGAAGGGTGGAATGGCCTGAGAAAGCCCTATTGATGATGTTAGGGAATGAAAGGTGGCTAGCCCACATTGGCTCAAACCTGAAGGGCCTTGATGGTTTGTTGTTTGGAGGCCCTACCAAGTTAATTTGTAAAAGGCAATGATCTGAGTGGGTCCTATGAAGGTGCAATACAGTAGCTTCTGGGTACTGTTCAATCCAGCCTTCATTTGCGAAACACCTATCTATTCTTTCCAAGATTAGAGAGATTCTGTTACTGTACCTTTTATTAGTCCAGGTGTATTTGCTTCCTTTATAACCTAGGTCTAGAAGGTTACACTCATTTATACAGTTCCAAAACAGGTTGTTCGGCTCAGGTTTATGGGATTGCCTCCAAATTTGTCCCTGGCCTTTAAGACTTCATTGAAGTCTGCTCCTATAAACCAGTTGGTTTTTAGGTTTTTTGATATTGTGATTAGGTTCTCCCATAGGAGTTTCTTATTTTCTAAGAGATTATTAGCATAAATAGCAGAGAAAAGCCATGGAGGGTGGTTGGGACTTACCTTAACCATTGCATGAATGCCTTGGGGGGTAGTTGCCACTTATTTAACTGCCACAAACTCCTTTTTCCATATAAATACTATACCCCCAGATAGCCCTACTGCCGGAGACTAAATGATCATATCAAACTAGAGTTCTTGAGCTAGATTCTGGTGGTCTGCCATCTTCATTTCAAGTAGTACAAGCATGGCAGGCTTGTGCATTTTCACCATTTCTAAACAGTGCTACTTGAACTCGGCATTGTTTCCGCCCCTAACATTCCATATTATATAATTCATCTGTGGAGTTGGGGGTGATTGGTGAGGTCCCTCTTGAGGGCTCTTTTGTCCTTGCAGACCCTTCATTGGAGGGGGGGACTTCCTCTTGAGACTCAGCACTTGAGTTAGGTTAAGTAGGGGTTTCATCGGACCATGTGTTTGGGTTGAGAGGAGGCTCATTTCACACTCGGTCATTGTTCTGGGGCATAGTACCATTATTATCTCGCTGGTTTCTGTGTTGAACTCTATCGCTCTCACTGAGTCCAGAAGTAGTAAGTTCGTTCATGGTATGGCATAAGGTGTTCCCTCTTCCTCCGAGGCATTCTTCTTCTTGAGGATCTCCAGCACTTTGGAGATTCCTTTCTTGATGTTCTGGAGAGGTGGAGAAATGCTCTTATATTTTGGAGCAGAAGATGATGGTTTGTGTTGGGTTGGCTAGTCGATCATAACGAAGACCGGCTCTGCTGATGGATCCTCTTTCGTCAGATCTGGGAAGAAAGGAAGGGTTTGGAAGCTTTGTAACATGTGGTTGTTGAGAGCTTGAGGGTCCGTTAATGGGGAGTTGTTGTCTCTGTTGACCATCGATTGCCATAGGAGAGGTCCAAAGGCTGCCAACGCTTTACTCAATGCTTCCACCGTGACTCTGGCTAGGTGGGCTGGGTTTTGCACTATTAGGGTCACCTTCTAATTGCCTAGGGTAAAATTGTAGGAGAGTCCCTGGCCTTGTAGAGCAACCTCCAGCTAAGAGGCCGGTTGGTGGTCCGGTGGTGGTGGTAGGGAGGTGATGATATTTGGTTGCATTTCATTTTCAATTTTTGTGTTTCTTTGCTTTACAACTTTGGGTAACAAGTGGGTTGAACTTAAGGGACTGTCATTCCATCAGAACCCCTTTTAGTGTCAAATCTTGGTTGGTGAAAGGGTTACTGGAAATCAGAACTAGGGGTGGGATGGTCATTAATTGGGGATCTAATAGAGTTGACGATTATAGTCTTTTCATCTGTAAATGGGGGGGGAGGTACTAGATAGGGCACTTGATTTTTGGTGACGACTGTTGATATTTCTCCATTAGAGGTCGTTTCAGGAGTGCTGGTAGGGGAAGCGTAGGTGAGTGTGTTAGGCTGGGGAATTGGGCTAACAGTTGTGTCTTTGTTGAAGTACCCGTTTGGGGAAAAGGGATCGGCCCCATTGGGTATTTCACCATTATTGAGAAGGGGGGTCTTGGGAGTTGGGTTAGAGGCCCCTTGAACGCTGGGTTCATGATTGGGGTCGGTAGGGTCATCAGGTGCTGGCCCTATTTTCCTTTTGGTGCTTGTACTGGGCTGGGCCCAAGTGCATGTTCTCTGACTTTGTTGGGTCAGACCTTGTGCGTTAGTGGGGCTTATGTTATGCATTGGGCCATTGGGCCTTTTTTGGGAATTTTGGGCGGGGTTGAATTTTTTTGAATTGTAATGTAGAGTTTGAGTTTGGAGAAATTTATGTGAGTTCGCATCAAACAAATTTACATGTATCTTGTCCGCCTGTGGAGCATGTTGTGGTTTGTTCATTCTACCATCATTTTTGTTTGTTGTTTTCTCTAGTCCTTGCTTGCGTCTCTTGGGAAGGTAACAGTTTTCCACTCGCTTTTTTCTAATATGACTGCTTTTCTTTGATGTGCTTCCTGTGGTTCATGGGTTGTTGTGGGTGTGGTTGCCCTGTAATTGCAAACTTGTGCAGTGTGCTCGATTCTACCACAAATGGTGCACAGAGTCCCCTTTCCTTCGTAGATCACAACCTGTTTATGGTCCCCTATTATTACCGATGTTTTTACTAGGGTTTCCAGTAGTACTTGAATACAAATATGGGCATATCTTCCCCTTAGAGTAAAGGATGTACATTGGTCTATCTTAAGAAGTTTGTCCAATTTCCTACCAACTTTCTCTAGGATGTCCTGATCATAGAATTTTGTTGGTAGTTGAGGGAGCCGGATCCATATGGAAGTAGAAGTAAGGGTGTCTCTTGAGGAACAAATTTAGGTTCCCATTTTTGTACAGATAAGAAATTTTCAGAGATCAACCAGGGGCCAAGGTGGAGAGCCTTAACCATACTTTCTTCTAAACTAAATTTGACTATGTAGCTGTTCGGATGGCTTCCATAGCTCAATTAGTTTAGATCGAAGGAGATGGTGGGGCATCTTTCGCTTGAAAACCTTGATGATTATAGAGTAGCGCCATGAGAGGTAAAGGCATTTTTTGTCATCTTGTAAAAGAGAAATTGAACCCTCAATGTGATTCCCTTTGTCAAGATCTGGATTTGGTTGATGGTCGACCTCATAGTAATCAGTTTGGTTGCTCTCTGGTTTGTCCAAGATAATTTCCTTGTAGGAGTGATGTGGTAATTCTACCTCCATTTGGTTGTGCTTATCCGGAGGTTCCGATGGGATTGGTGGTTTGATTAGTAGGGGATCCATGAGCAAAGATGAACAAGGAAAAAAGGGACTACGAAGAAGAGAGAGTGGAAGACTTTTTCGTCCTATGCAAGAGCAAGTTATCAAAGCAAAAGTATTTTGGGCAGAAACATTTGATCAAACAATAACTAGGCAGAAACATTTCCAAAGTTCTAACACAATATATGGCAACTTAAAGTCTTAAACGCATAATAGTAACTACCACAATTCACAAAAGTCATAATAAGTCTAACAAAATAGTGACTATCACAAAAGCAATAAAATAAGTTTGTATGGATTTTTGTTATTTGGACCTTGATTAGTTTCAACTGAATTTGAAGTGAAGAAGCATGCTCACTTTCGGTTGAACCACCTCGCTTACTCTACAATCAATTTCTGCCATCTATAGAAAATTGAATTAAAAAGAATTAAAAAAATGTAAACACTGGAAAATGAAGTAGAAAACTAAATTCAAGTCTCTAACACTAATGATACAATGAAGTAGAATAATAGAAATCTCAGAAGTCAGATCTTGTAATTTCTATTTCAACACTGGAAAAAAATTACCCGTAGAAGAAGAAGAAGAAACAGGGAATTGGCAAAGAGCAGACGAAGCAGTGGCTAGCGGAGTAAGAGTGAAGGCCAACAGATCAGCGGCAGTCAGACACGGATGAGCAGCAGTAGACGTAGTCGCCAGTCGGAAGTCAAAACTCAGAAGTCAAAAGTGAAATGAAGTAGTGAACCCTAAAATGAAAAATTAATTTGATGAAATTAGGGGTGTTGGTCTTTGATAATATTAAAGACTAGATAAAGTAATGTAACGATCGGCCGGTCATTTCAAGAGTTGTAGACATGTTCCTCTATTTTCTGCTCCTTTTGTGCTCTAAAGTTATTATATGACTTACTGGGTTGGTTGGTTCGGGTCCGAAGAGATTTCTGAGTGAATTGAGACACTTAGCCTCTTAATTGAAAGCTTAAGTTGGAAGCTGACTGGATGTTGACTTAAGTGTAAACAACCTTGGATTTGAATTTGGATGGTTCCGTTAGCCCCGTTAGGTAATTTCGGAATTAGGAACATATCCGGATTGTGATTTGGAGGTTCGTACTAGAATTAGGCTTGAAATGGCAGAAGTTAAAATTTTAGAAAGTTTGATCGGGGGTGAAATTTTTGATATCAGGGTCGGATTGAATTTCTGGAAGTTGGAGTAGGTTCGTGGTGTTATTTATGACTTGTGTGCAAAATTTGAGGTCAATCGGACGTGATTTGATGGGCTTCAACGTCGTTTATAGAATTTGAAAATTTCAAAGTTCATTAGGCTTGAATCCATGTATAATTCGTGTTTTTGATATTGTTTGAGGTGATGAGAAGATTCGACTAAGTTCGTATAATATTTTAAGACGTGTTGGTATGTTTGGTTGAGGTCCCGGGGGCCTCGGGTTAATTTCGGGTGGTTAAAGGATCAAGTTTTGAAGTTGTAAGCTCGCTGAAGGTTTTCCACTGCTGGTGTAATCGCACTTGCGTAGTGGGAACTACAGGTGCAAGCCCGCAGAAGCGGGAAGTAAGTCGCAGAAGCGTCTAAGGAATTGAGGCTGCATAAGGTCGTCGGTGCGATGGCTTTCCTGCATCTGCGTGACCGCAGATGCGGCAGAAGGACCGCAGAAGTGGATTTGGCCTTGTAGCTTCACTCCGCAGAAGCAAGTCCGCAAGAGAGGAAATTTGGACGTAGGTGCGGAATTAACCGCAGAAGCGAGCTCTGAGGCACACTTGTGAGACCGTAGAAGCGGCTAAGTTGCCGCAGGTATGGAAAACCTAGGCAGAAATTATAAATACGAGGGTTCCGAGATTTTTCAACATTTCTATCATTTTAAGCTAAGATTTTGGAGGTTTTGAGAGGATTTTCAAGAGGGATTCTTGAGGTAAGCTCCTTGTGTTCATTTTTCTTCAATAATTATGTTTTCCCACTGATTTTCCACTTAGTTGTTGTGTTTTTTAGTTGAAATTTGGGGGTTTGAGGCTAGGGATTTGGAGAGTGAATTTTAGAGATTTGAGTGACCATTTGGTATCGGATTTTGATAAATTTGGTATGGTTAGACTCGTGAGTGAATGAGCTTTCAAATTTTATGACTTTTGTTGGATTTCTAGATGTGGGCCCGGAGGTCGAGTTTGAGCCGATTTTGTATTATGGTTATACTTTCATATGTTTCTTGTGAAATTGATTCCTTTAGCCTGTATTGATTGTAATGTACTGCTTGTGTCTAGATTCGGGACTTTTGGAGGCTAACTTGCGAGGCAAAGGCGTATTGGAGTAGAGTCTTGGCTCGGATTGAGGTAAGTAATAGTTTTAAACCTAGTTCTGAGGGTATCAAAACCCTGGATTTATGCGTATGTGACTATTTTGGAGGTGACGCACATGTTAGGTGACGAGCGTGTGTGTGTGTACCATGGAAATGATGACTTGGTCCATTCCATGGAACTGTGAAGTTGAATAACTTGTTGATAGCTATATGCTCTCCATATGTTATAGAAATTTGACTATAAATCATGTTTAAACTATGTGTTGGTACTGTAGGGACCCACAAAGACCGTGATACCTGTTGAATTACTTGCTAATTACTATTTGTACTCAGTCATAGTCTTACATGCACATTTTCCCTCGGTCTTTGTTATTCCCTATCGATATGTTATATCATTCTGTTTTGGGCTGATTTTCCATGATTACTGAGAGCCCATGAGACTAGAGAGGTTGATGACTGAGTGAGGCCGAAGGCCTGATGGTGAAATATTGATACCATAGCACGTAAGTTGTCCGTACGAATTTAGATATTTATACTATAACACGTGAGTTATCCATGCAACATGTGAGTTATCCGTGCGGATTATAGCACTTGGGCTATAGGAGCCCCTCCGGAGTCTGTACACCCCTAGTGAGCGCAGGTACCTATTGAGTGTGAGTGTTGAGGGCTGAGAGTCGAGTGATGAGCTATTGAGAAAGACTGAGTGGTTGTTGCCATAAGAGGTTGTATCTGCTTTCCTTGTTGTTGCATATAGCTGTTATATGTCACTATGTTGAAAACTTCTGGGAGATTTTATATTTGATTTTTACATGAACTTATCTTGTATAAACTGATTTAACCTAAATTTCCGGATTTTAAAGCATGCCTACTTTTTTGTTGAGCTTATTGAAAATGAACTATAACTGTGTAGCTCGTCACTATCTTTCAGTTCCTTATTTATTATTGTTACTTACTGAGTTGGTTGCACTCACGCTACATCTTGCACTTCGTGTGTAGATCCAAGTGTTTCTGGACACGGTGGGTATTGAAATCGTGCACAGTTGATCTTCGGATTTACGAGGTAGGTGGCCGGCGTTCGCAGTCCTTATTTCTCCTTCCTTATCTTTCTTTATTTGTACTTTGATACAGACTCTCGTCGACATTTCTTTCTAGGTTGGATGTATGGATGCTCATGAGCTCAGTGACACCCTGATTTGGGAGTTATTTTTCGCACTTGTGTTTGGGTTTTACCCTGTTTTAATGGAAATTTTGGTTATTTAAAAACTTCTTAATTTATTTCTGTTAAATGTTAGAAGTATTTTGGAAATGTCGGCTACCACGAGAGGTGCCATCACTGTAGACATGCGATTTTTAACCCTCCCCAAGATTTTTATATTTCAGCATGTAAATATTTAATTTAGGCATAATATCGCTATTTCAACTAATTTTGACTCTTTCACTTTATTTTATTACAAGAAAATGAAAATTACAAAAAAATAGTTTCATTAATGTTTTGTAGTCATTTTTAATCTTGAAAAAATACCAAAAATAGTTTTGTTTTAACGGTCAGTCTTATTTTAATAGTTATTTTACTTAAGTAGGATTAATTAATAAATGAGATCGTATTTTTAGTCTCGTTCTCGGGGAAAGAATAAATTTAGGCTCAAGCAACCCATTTTTAAGCCTAATTTTCGAACCTAACCCATAATTCCTAGGCCCATACCCCTTAACCTAAAACCCTACAAAAACTAACCTAGACTCTAATATAAATCAGCGGATAACACCTTAGACCCTAGACCGAAGGAACGTCGTTTTTCAGCAAATCAACCCCCCCCCACACGATCTCGTCTTCTTCAGCCGCAGAACCAAAACGAGACCCTAAGCTAGCAGCAAAAAACACAAAATCAGTCGTGAACACCCACACACATAACTTCATCACCTTTTTCTTTGAACCTAGACAAAAACCTTAACCCCCCTGAGAAAAAAACCAGTCGCGACACCATCACAGCACCATCGCCGCCAGCAATTCCGACCACCCCCCTCACTCCAAGTAACGAACCAGCTCCACACTCAGCAGCCACACACGAACAAAAAAGAAAGCCACACGCACACAATAGCGGAACGAGAATCAATTAAGGTTTGGAGTTTGATTCGAGGTGTTTCCAATTATTTATTTCCATCTGTAGCTCTGGTTACGGTTGACGATTTCAAAGCCATCCAGCATTCATTATTCAGAGCTGTCACACCTCCTTTTTACTACCCCCGAAAGGGTATAAGGGATTTTTTTTTAATTTAAGTGACAATCGAAACAGGATTAATTATTTAAAAAATCAGAGTCGCCACTTGGGATAATTTATGGTGTCCCAAGTCACTAGTTTAAAATTCCGAATCGAGGAAGTTTGACTCTATTTAAGGTCTGCAAACACAGAAATCCGGGTAAGGAATTCTGTTAACCCGGGAGAAGGTGTTAAGTATTCCCAAGTTCCATGGTTCTAACACGGTCGCTTTGATCATACTTGGCTTATTAAAATTGTCTAATTACTCATTTTAGAACATATGTGTATTTGTCTTTTTTAATTAAGAAATTATCTTGAAACGGGTCACGCATACGTGTACCCATTTGTTTGGCGCGTCAAAAAACATCACTTGGGGATCTCTTCTTAACTACCACAAATGGTTCACCGTTTGTCAATCAAGGGGATCCATATGCGGAAAAGACGACATTTATCACGTCATGGGGAACATATTGCTACCGGGTCATACCGTTCGGTTTGAAAAAAGCTGGGGCAACTTACATGAGGGCAATGACTACCATATTCCATGACATGATACATAAGAAGATTGAGGTTTACGTGGATGATGTGATCATAAAGTCCAGGAAGCAGTCGGACCACGTCAAAGATTTAAGAAAGTTTTTCCAGAGGCTCCGCAGGTACAATCTCAAGCTCAACCCTGCAAAGTGTGCATTTGGTGTTCCATCCGAAAACTGTTGGGGTTCATAGTCAGTCGGCGGGGCATTGAGTTGGATCTATCAAAGATCAAAGCTATCCAGGAGTTACCATCGCCAAAGAACAAGACCGAGGTGATGAGTCTGCTAGGGAAGCTGAACTACATCAACAGGTTTATTGCTTAGCTACGACAACTTGTGAGCCCATCTTTAAGTTGATAAAGAAGGATGTTGCGGTTAAATGGACCGATGAGTGCCAGGAAGCATTTGATAAGATCAAAGAGTATTTGTCGAACCCAACTGTGTTGGTCCAGCTGGAACTCGGGAGACCTTTGATTTTTTATTTGACAGTCCTAGAAAATTCATTTGGTTGTGTGTTGGGTCAGCATGACATCACTAGTAGGAAAGAGCAGGCCATCTACTATCTCAGCAAGAAGTTCACATCTTATGTGGTTAAGTATACTCCCCTTGAGAGGACATGTTCTGCCCTAACTTGGGTAGCACAGAAGTTGAAGCATTACTTGTCATCCTACACTACTTACCTCATCTCACGCCTGGATCCTTCGAAGTATATCTTTCAGAAGCCCATGCCCATAGGAAGGCTCGCAAAGTGGCAGATCTTGCTCACAGAGTTTGACATCGTATGTATGACTCGGACGGCAATGAAAGCCCAAGCTTTAGCCGAGAACCCAGTGGATGAAGAATATGAACCTTTGCAGATTTACTTTTTTGATGAAGAGGTAATGCATATCGACGAGGTCGAGAATGGTGAAAAGCCTGGTTGGAAACTCTTCTTTGATGGGGACGCTAACATGAAAGGCGTTGTAATAGGCGTTGTACTCATTTTTGAAACAAGGCACCACTACCTTGTCATAACTCAGCTTCGTTTCTACTGTACCAACAACATGGCCGAGTACGAAGCGTGCATTTCGGGTTTAAGATTGACTATGGACATGGGAGTCCAAGAAGTGCTGGTTTTGGGGGATTCAGATCTGTTGGTGCACCAGATTCATGGAGAATGGGAGACTCGAGACTTGAAGCTTATACCGTATCGGCAATGTCTGCAGGATCACTATCAGTGATTCAGATCAGTGGAGTTCAGGCATATCCCTAGGATCCACAATGAGGTTGCTAACAATTTGGCTACTCTGGTGTCGATGTTATATCATCCAGATAAGGCTTATGTTGACCCTTTGAATATTCAGGTCCGCGATCAGCATGCTTACTGTAACATGGTGGAAGAAGAACTTGACAGTATACCTTGGTTCCACGATATCAGGGAGTACATCAGGTCAGGGGTATATCCGATACAAGCCATGTGGGATCAAAAGAGAGCAATCTGACGTTTGGCAAGTGGATTTTTCTTCAGTGGAGGAGTTTTGTACAAAAGAACTCCAGATCTTGGATTGTTAAGATGCATAGATACTAGACAAGCCACGACTATCATGATCGAAGTGCATTCCGGAGTCTGTGGGCTGCATATGAGTGGGTATGTTCTGGCAAGGAAAATTCTTCGAGTAGGTTATTATTGGCTCACCATGGAGCGAGATTGCATCAGTTTTGTGCGCAAGTGTCATCAATGCCAAGTACATAGAGATTTGATTCATTCTCCGTCATATGAATTGCACACAATATCTGCACCATGGCTTTTTGTTGCTTGGGGTATAGATGTCATCGGACCAATTGAGCCAGCAGCATCCAATAGACACAGGTTCACTCTGGTCGCCATTGATTACTTTACTAAGTGGGTTGAAGATAAAACTTTCAAATCTGTTACCAAAAACAAAGTGGTCGATGTCATTCAAATATCATTTATCGGTTCGGAATCCCAAATGTGATCATCACAGCAGTGGTGTTTGTGCTAGAGATTTAGCAACATTATTTGTATGGGGTCCATGTGGATGTATTTACGGATCATAAGAGCCTTCAATATATTTTCAAGCAGAAAGAGTTGAATTTGAGGCAAAGAAGATGGCTAGAGTTATTCAAGGACTATGACATCGACATTCTCTATCACCCGGGAAAGGCTAATGTCGTGGCAGATGCACTTAGTCGAAAATCTATGGGAAGTTTGGCTCACTTGGGGGTATATCAGAGGTCGTTAGCCAGGGAGGTTTACCAGTTGGCCAGTTTGGGAGTTCGCCTTGCGGACTCTAGTGAAGGAGGGGTAATTATACAGAATATGGCCGAATCATCACTTGTAGTGGAGGTGAAGGAAAAACAATTCAACGATCAATTGTTAGCACAATTGAAAGAGGGGATTCACAAACACAATACCACAGCTTTTTCCTTTGGCATGAATGATGGTATTCTGCGGTACCAAGACCACCTATGTGTTCCTGATATCGACGGTCTTCGGGAAAGGATCATGGCAGAAGCTCACACATCCAGGTATTCCGTGCACCCCAATTCTACAAAAATGTATCATGATCTCAAGGAAATTTATTGGTGGAACAACATGAAGAGGGATGTGGTGGATTTTGTAGCAAAATGTCCAAATTGTCAACAAGTGAAGACCAAACATCAAAGTCTAGGTGGATTGACTCAAAGCATAGAAATTCAAATGTGGAAATGGGAGATGATCAATATGAATTTTGTAGTAGGGCTTCCGTACACTCTGCGCAGGTTCAACTCAATTTGGGTGATCGTTGACCGACTCACAAAATGAGCGCACTTCTTGCCAGTTAAATCTACCGACACAGCGGAACAATATGCTCAGTTTTATATCAAAGAAATAGTTAGGTTTCATGGCACTCCAGTCTCAATCATTTCAGATCGAGGGGCTCAGTTCATGGCCAACTTTTGGAAGAAATTTCAGCAAGGTTTGGGTACGTAGGTAAACCTTAGCACAGCTTTTCATCCATACACCGATGGGAAAGCAGAGCAGACTATTCAAACGCTTGAAGACATGTTGCGTTCCTGTACTATTGATTTCAAGGGTAGTTAGGATGACCATTTTCCACTCATAGAATTTGCTTACAACAACAGCTTCCATGCTAGTATCCAGATGGCACCATTTGAGGCACTGTATGGTAGGAGATGTAGGTCTCCCATTGGGTGGTTCGAGGTTAGAGAAGCAAAATTGATAGGGCCAGACCTCATGTATCAGGTCATGGAGAAAGCCAAGATTATTAAGGAGAGGTTGAAAATTGCTCAAAGTCGCCAAAAGTCTTATTCGGACATTCGTCGCAGAGATTTGGAGTTTAAAGAAGATGATTGGGTATTTTTGAAGGTTTCCCCCATGAAGGGCATCATGAGATTCGGGAAGAAAGGGAAATTAAGTCTGAGGTATGTCGGACCATACAGAATCATTCAGAGGATCGGTCAGGTGGCATACAAGATCGAGCTGCCACCCGAGATGTCGTTGGTACATCCGATTTTCCATGTGTCTATGTTGAAGAGGGTAGTGGGAGATCCGTCCGTTATTGTGCCAATTGAAGCTAATGAGGTTAATGAAAAACTATTTTATGAAGAAATTCCAGTTGTCATTCTTGATAGCCATGTCCGAAAATTGAGAAATAAGAAAATTGCCTCTGTAAAAGTGTTATGGCGGAACCAGCAGGTTGAGGAAGCCGAGGAAGAAATGAGAAAGAAGTACCCAAATTTGTTTGAATAGTTATGTAATAGCTTTTATGCATTTGATTCCTATAAACTCTTATCTTTTGATTTGATCTATGTTAAACTATTTTATTTTGGTAATTGATGTTGTCTATGCGGCCATGGTTGGTGTTGTATAAGTTATGTTATGCCTATGGAACATGTATATGTTGTTAGGATATGTATCTGGGGCCCTCTGACAGGTGGATAGTCCTAGTTACAAGGGAAACTCTGCCGAAATTTCTGAAAAATTTGGGAGTTAGTCAAAATTTGGGAGTTAAAGATGTGTGAGAAAGGAGATAAGTTATACTAAGTATTTTCGGATTGACTCCAATTATCATCCAAGGACGAATGATCCTAAGCGGGGGAGAATGTAAAGCCCCGGAAAATTATGCCAAGTAATTTAAGATTTCGTGGTACCAAGGTAGGATTTCAAATGAGGATTCATAATATAATGGAAATCAATTGGATATGTTAATAAGTGTATAAGTCATATTATAAGTGAATTGGGGTCTAAAGAGAGGCCTAAGTCTAAGCCAAATTGGAAAATTTCATAATAGACTAAAGTTGTAAATGAGTGTGCACTAGACCTCACTTTGGACTATCATATCTCCAGTTATATAAGGAGTTGTGTGATTCACAACCTATAAAATTAAATCCTTTTGAGTCTAGTTTCCAACGCATCAAACCGTTTGTCATTTGGAGGTGTATACAGAAAGTTACGACCATTTTACTGGGCATGTGTCATTAGTGCGGCCTTAGCGCGGTCGCGCATATTGCGAAGTATTCTGCCTCGTTAGCACGGCCTTAGCGCGAGCGCGCTAGTGGCAGACCTCTAAATACACCTAAGGACAGAAAATTAGAGGATTTAAGTCATTTTTCATGACTAGGGCATCCTCTCCATCCCCAATCCGACCAAGGCATCCAATTGCACACCTAAGGATTTCTTCAAAATCTCAAGAACACCCCAAAATTGTCTTTCAAAATTTGGTCTACAAGAGATTGAAGTTACTTAAGTGTATTGGATCATTGTAGTATCATTAAGGGGCAAATTTCATGTATGTATGGCTAAAACCCCCTTTTATTAGAAATTGAGCTCCGTTGGCGTTTACGAAAGTGTGGTAAGATTTGAATTGGTTAATGTATTGATTGTTATTGCGCATTAATTGATTTGCAATTAACTACACATATACGTGAAGGATGTGCCTCAATGTGAGTAATGTACCATTCTTGATAATTAGAGAAGTATGAAGAATACAATTATGTGTTGAAATGCTTAGGCTATAAGCCAAGATAGAAACTGAGAATTATTCATGCTAGCTATGTGCCCACTTACCTGTACTGCAACTTGAATTACTTTTGTATATGCCTATGATCACAACCTACAAGATGAATACTGAAAATGGAAAACGATGTGATAATGGTGTCCCTGAGTGCCAAGGAATTGATATGATATATATGAAATAAAGATTCAGATATGACTAATGAAAAAGGAACAACGCTAGATAAGGCGTCCTAGCCAATCGGGTTGTGATCGGACATCATGCCACACACATGGTGGTAATGTGCTGATATTGAATTCCGGATAAGGGAAATGAAATAGTGATTGAGATATATGCCTCCAATGAGGCAACCTAGTCGGTCGGGTCGTGATTGGACTCCGCTCAAGATAGCGGTGGTATTGAGAACAGTGATGAAGATATGAAAGAAATGCCCCAAACTAAGTTTTGGAAATTATATGAAGGATTGAATGAATTGCATATTTGATTTACTCATGTGATTTACTTGTACTTGCTTGATAGTTCTTTCTAATAAAATGGTGTTTAGTTATACATACTAGTGCTATTCGATGGCACTAACGTCCCTTTTGCCGGGGGCGCTACATTTTTTTATGAATGTAGGTGGCTCCATTGCGGATAGTGCCGATCGCTCAAAGCGGAGTACCTTCTTTTCAAAGTCTTGGTGAGCCCCTTTCTCCTTCAAGAGGTTATATTGTACATCTTCTTATTTTGGACTTTCACTTTTGAGGTATAGCCAGGGCCTTGTTGCCGGCATTGTTATCACGTCTTTTGTATCCTTAGAGGCTCCGTAGACGTTTGTGTGGGTTATGTATGGGTATTGGATAGGTCAATGGACCATGTTGTAACCTTGTATTCTTGCTTTCTTCTACACTATAACTTGTATGGAACCTTGGAAGTTTAACCACGTTTTAAATGTTGTGATATAAAATGAACTAAGATGTTGAATGTACTATCTTTCCTAGTTTAAATAAAGGCAAGCATGACTTCCATATTCCTATCAAGTTGGGTAGATAGCGGTTAATAAGGCTTTCTCAGTTGGGTTCACTCGATTGGGCACCGGTTGCGCCTCCCAAAGTTGGGGCATGACACAGGGCCGTCTCAACAAGATTGGGGTCTAAAACAAAATTTCAAAGAGAGGCCCTAAGTAAGAATATTAACGATAAATTTGCAATAAAAAGTCATGGTTGGAGATGGGCTTATAGAGATATGCCCTGATCTTCACCATGGAACTCAACAACCAATAAGTAGTTCTCCTAATCCAAAACCCAACACATTTAGTGGATATAGTAACTGAGGGGATGCGCTTGGGTATGGAGGCTTATGCTCAAAATAAGTGGTTCTCGGCGCAAACGCCTCTATCCTGAACCAAACAATGGTACTTTTACCTTTCTACCTACCATATCACATGACGACAGTGTATGCACCATGGTTCTAACACATGACCTCTTTCACCTAACCACAACCTTACTCGTCACCGACCAGCCCTTACGATTCCATCAATCCCACGAACAATCCACCATCTATACCCCCTCCCTCACCAAACATACCAAACGACAAGATTCGCCTAGAGCTAGCCCAATTAAAGGCGAAAATAAGGGAAACAAGGACAAAATTCCTATGGCTAAAGGGTATCCATCTCTAAAGCCTCAAAGAGCAGTACGCAAAAAAATTCATACTCAAATACCCTCCCGGACTAGAAACATGCAACATGAACTTCAGGTTCACAATAGACCCAGAAGCGGGGAAATATGCCATGGTCATAATTTCGATGCTTCGACATACTCAACCACCAGTCGATCAGGTGAATGCAACACCTCCTTCTCCTTTGGAAGTGATATCTAATCAAATTACTAATGAATACCCTAACCAACCTATCATGAACCTGATAGTCTGGAACTGTAAAGGCCCGTAAAATACAGAATTTAGGCTCTATTTTCGCTCTCTTCTAGATAACTATAGGCCATTCCTTCTAGTCCTATTAGAAATACACATGCAAGACCACACTAATCTTAGGGATGACTTCCAGTTCACTAATATGTGTCAAGTCTCATCCAATTGACTCTCTGGAGGTATAGTAATTATGTGGCATCGTGACTTAGTTAATGTGGATTAACTTCGCATGTCTGAGTAGGAAATACATTGTTTGGTTCAGGCATGGCCTTTTAATACTAAATGACTTTTTTCTTCCATTTATGCTAGCACATCTATTACATCTTGTAATATTCTCTAGAACAATTTAATGTGTTTACATGACAACTATAAAGGACCGTGGCTAGTAGGGGTACTTTAATGAAGTCCTACGAGTTTCTGCGAAATTTGGGAGAAATCCTATGAGCAACAGACGTGCAGATTTATTTGCAAACTGTATCAACTATTGTAACCTTATAGATTTAGGTTTTAAGGGTAGTCGTTTCACATTGTCTAAGAAGCGTCACCATGGTTACACCATTCTAGAAAGACTAGATCGCATTCTAGCTAACTAAAATGGCTTAAACTTTTTCCAGAAATTGTGGTCCAACACCTACCTCAAACTCATTCTGATCATTGTCCATTACTAATATCTCTAGAAACAAAGCGTACTCCTCGTAAAAATATTTTTCGTCTATAAACTATCTCAGCAACTCACCTTTCTTTCCGTCCACTAGTTAAACAAACTTAGAGTAATCATCATTCACTTTTAGATGAAACCCAAGTTTTCCAGCAAGATGTCCTTACTTGGAATAAAGAAACTTTTGGAGATATATTCGTTAAAAAAATAAAGCTTCTTTCTCGATTAAATGGAATCGATTCATTCATTATCACACGAGTAGTTTCTTACAAAATCTAGAGATCTAACTCACAAATGAATACAGTAGTATACTTAGGTTAGAAGAAGATTTTTGAAAGTTAAAATCAATAATTAATTGGCTAAATGACGGAGATACTAACACAAAATTCTTCCACGTGAAGACTTTACAAAGACATAGACGAAATCGTATTACCGCTCTTCAAGATAGTATAGGCAACTGGTGCTTTGGCCCAACAGAACAAGCCCTCTTCCGATACTACAATACCCTCATCACTACAGAACAAGCCTTTTCTGATAGACTCTACTCTCCTGTTTATAACAGTTGTTTAAGTCCTGTTGATCAAGCCACTTCATCCTCCCCCTTCAAGGATATCGAAATTACTCAACCCCTCTCTTCCTTTAAACCGTTCAAATCCTCAAGACCTGATGACATACATCTGTATTTTTTTCAAGATTACTGGCCGGAAGTGGGTTCAAATGTTACTGCTTTTTGTCACAAAGTGTTTGCGGATAACACCATTCCCCTTGAAATAAATAAAACTTATTTGTGGCTCATACCCAAGATAAAAAATGTTATCTCAATTGCTCAATTCTGATCGATTAACCTTTGCAACACTATCTATAAGCTAATTACAAAATTTTAGTCAATCGGCTTAATACCTTGTTACATAAAACTATAGGACTCCCTTAATCCAGTTTTCAACACGGAAAGCGCGCTTCGGACCAAGCAATCATTGTCCAAGAAATTCTCACATATTTTCTCAAAACATGGGGTAAGCAAAGCCATATGCTTCTAAAACTAGATCTAGAAAAAACCTTCGACATGTTAGAATGGTCCTTCATTTGTCGTATGCTCTTCTCTTTTAATATCCCGCCCTCAATAATTATGCTAATCATGTTCTGCATCACGGCCACATCAACCTCAATATTGATAAATGACACAAGGGCAAATATTTTTCAACCATCTCGAGGCATTTCCCAAGGTAATCCCCTCTCCCTCTATATTTTTATTATGTGCATGGAAATGCTTTCACATAGCATCTCCACATCGGTAAACTATCTTCTCTGGAAGCCTATTAAAATTTTACGAAATGGACCTGAACTCTTTTTTTTTATCAACGACATCATTCTGCTCTCTAGAATAACTAATAAAAGTTATCATGCCATAATTGACACGCTTAATAACTTTAACAAAATTTTAGGCAATAATATAAATTTTCAAAAGTCAAAGATTTTCTTCTCAAAGAATTGCAACGATGATAAGGCCTATGTGCTCTCATGCTTTAGCATATCTGAAGGGATAACCTTTGGCAAATACTTAGGATTTTTCATGTCCGTCAAGACACCACAAAAATCCAACTTTTAATTCCTCCTTGACAATTTCAAAACTCGCCTTACAAGCTAGAAGACTAAGTTTCTATCCCTAGCAGTGAGAACAAATCTAATGAAATCCATGCTTAACAGCCTTTATAATCATGTAATGCAATATATTTTTATTCCCAAATTCATAATAAATAAAATGGAGCAATATCAACAAAACTTTCTTTGGGGCACTACTTTCGTTAAAAAAAACTCCATCTAATACAATGGAAAAAAATAACCACCCTCCACAAATTTGGAGGATTAGGCATACAAAAAGTGTCTCTTAAAAATGATGTTTTACATGCTAATCTCTCATGGCGGTTCTTCCATACACCAACCGCACTTTGGGCGACAACACTACTTCACAAATATTGGTTTATATGTTCTTTTGCTAAAACTCATTTACATACTTGGTAATTCTCTAGGACTGGTCATACTGCAATTTAGGCTTACAATAGCACATATGCAATGACCAACATATAAAATTCTGATCCGATGCTTGGGTTGGAGCTGCAACCAACATGCGCTCTATCATCTCTGGACCTTTTCCAGTAGAAGACATCAACCTCACAATATCATCATATATAACTCAATCAAGTTGGGACTGACAAAAATTTCCTTTTGAAATACCTCAATGTATCAAAGCTCATATGCAAAATCAGCACTTCCGTATATACAAAAAGAACATTGATAGTACATTATGAGCTTTGACAAATAATGGTTTATTCTCAGTACAATCCATGTACACTTCTCTCCTTAATCACGCGCCTTCAATTAATGCGCACTAACCTCAATACAAATGGATTTGGAAGCTCCCAATAACCTTAAAAATTAGGTCTTTCATATGGCTCCTTAGCCATAACCGTCTACCTTCTCGCCACTATCTCCACCATATAAGTATTCTTACAAAGGCAAATTGCTTATACTATCATTGATCCTAATAAAAGACTCAACCACAACTTTCTGACATGTCATAATGTACAAAACTACTGGAAAAATCTAGGTCTACAAGCTACAATTAATATTTTGAATCGATTTCCTACTCCATATCTATAGCTTCATCTACTTTTTAAGGGAAGAAATAAGCATATGCCCCATAACCTCCATCCACACAAATTCCTCTCTTTTAAGTTTATGGAACATCTGGACTACACAGAATACAAATTCTTTTGAACATAGAAAAAACAATGTCTCTGCTCATCATATAATTAATCAAGCTATAGAGTTTACTTATTGTGCGACAAAGTCTATTGCTAAAACTCTTAAAAGTACAAATTGTTGTCAAATGGATTCTTCCAAAATCAAATTATTACAAATTAAATACTGATGAAGTAGTCTCTCATCAATCTGGAAATTTCGGCATAGGAGGGCTCATTCGGAATGTTAGGGAACTTGCATTACGTGGTTTGCTGGTAATATCACTACAAAAATAGCATAAAAGCAGAATTATAGGTACTTTTCCATGGATTATAGTTAGCAATTCAGTTTAATTTGGTTCCACTTGAAGTTAAAATTGATGCCTCAGAAGTAATCACGGTTTTAAGAAATGAAAATCTCCTTTACACTAATATTATCTATGATTGCAGGCACCTGCTCCACCAGCTCCATGATCCAAATCTCATACATGTGTACAGAGAGCAAAATGGGATAATAGATATGTTAGCCCCACAAGATTTGTACGATGGAGTGCTCAGCAACACCAACTAGTTTGGTCTTACCACCTATTTTTGTTATCGAACAACTAAGAGCAGATCAGTAAGGCACTACAACTCTCCGGAAAATACCACCCGCTCAAGTATGGCAATCTGTTAGGCTTGACACTCAAACACCACCTTTTGCTCCACATCCGGCCGACATGTTGGCAACAGACATTCACCCTCTGCAACATGGTGTTGTACATGGAGTTACTATAGTAAAAAATTTCCCTTTTTGTAATGATCCTTTGGATCAACACTCCACAATAGATGTTAGTAACAGTTCTATTAGTTGTAGTATTAGTACTTTGGTACATCCCCAGCATCAACCTCTTTGTACGAATGCATCTTTATAATTAATCTAAGCTTATCTTTCCTACCCCAAAAAAGGCCTAAATTACAAAGGGATAAAGTTCTCTATCTTTACCATTACTTATTCGACATTTTGGGGCCAGTTATAACGACGTTATAATAGATTTTGTTTGGAGAAAATGATACTCTATAAATATTTTTTTTTGTATATATGTACATTATGTATGTTATATACAAAAGCTATACAAATTTTATATACCTTTTCGGCTATCGAATGTAAATAGTTTCTATCACGGGCTAAAAGTGATTGGATAATTATGGTGTTTTAACTAATTTGGACTTATGAGTTATGAAATATATACATTATGATTTATGAGTTATGAGTTGCAATATATCAATGAAGGAAACTTTTTAAAGTGTTAAGCTTAGAAATTATGATACACAAGCTCTAGTATATTATGCTGGATCGGTATATTATACTGGAACTCCAGTATATTATGCTGGAATTATTTTTCCGGATTTTGAATAGTGCTTTCGTTCAGATTTATCTTTACATAAAAAGTGGCTAAATTTCGATTACTTTTGAAACTGTGACTATTTTTGAATGACCACTTGTAAATATGACTATTTTTAAATTTCTCCCAGATTTGATACTAAATGGACCGCGAGCCCAACTATACATGGCCCAATTTAGGACATCTGTAGTGGGCCTTAATAAACAGATCCATTAGAATCGGTAACTCTTCTCTCCTCTCCTCTCGCTTCCATAGGCAATTCATGAAATTTCACCAATACCTGCGGAATCCGCTACCTTAAAGACGAATACTATATTAACAACATAAACTATATTTTGTCTTCTCACACATTCCCACACCCTTAATTTCTTCGTGCAAACCACTCCCCTATTATCACTCACGAGCGGTTGCTTTATGAGCCGCACGTCCTTCAGCGCGCGTGGGTACTCCCTTCGTTTAATGCGCTTTACAGAAACTTAGCCCTAGACCACTTCCTTCTCTATATCGACCATGAACAACCACCGTCTACGACTCCGATCACCTACTTCGATCCCTTTTTATATATCTTCCAATCGGCTGAATTGCCACTGAATTTTTATTGAATTCCAATCTGCCTGATTCGCGATTTTCTCCTCCTAAGGTCAGTATAAGTCTATTTATTTTCTCTTCTAAGCTCTAGATTTTTTCCTTTTTAATTTGAAGAATTTTTGTTTTGGTTATTGAAGGGTTAAAATGGAACCTATGGACATCGTTGGTAAATCAAAGGAAGATGCTTCACTTCCCAAAGGTTTCTTCTCGCTTCCCTCTTTAGTTTCCGTTCATGTATTAATATATTCAGAAAAAGAATAATTTTGAGCCAGCATATTTAGACTTAATTACTGTTTACTCGGATTGCTTTTCACCAAATTGAATGAGTGTCTACCGATTTGAAAGTTTAAATTATTTGGCGAGAAAAATTGTTTATTAGCTTAAATTATGATGCTCCTATCCAATATATTAGGGTTCTCCTGAGATATTAGCTTAACACTTATGATTATCCTGTCCAAGATATTAGAATTCTTATGAGATATTAGCTTAACACTGATTATTATCCTGTCCAAAAGGCGGCATAATTAGCTAGGTGGTCGCAAAAAAGTTATATAGCATTTTCATCTCACGGTTGAGTTTAAAGTCGAGAAATAGGGTTGAGCAGTGCACAACTTCCTAAATTCTAGGATCAGTTTCAGTTAGCTAAAAGCTTGATTCTTCGTGCTGTCTGAAGTTCTCTATTTTTGTTCTACCTCTACATATTAAGTAGGATATTTTGTGTCAATTTTTTTGAAGTTCCCATCACATTATGTATCAGTTGCCTGAGTAACTCAGTCTATTATGTATCTGTCGCCAGAGTAACTCAGTCTATCTCATCAACGTGTAAAGAAAGAGGGCTGCTTTTTGTTCTTTATCTACAATTTCTCATCTTTTGAGAAAAGATTATTGACGTTGTGTTAGAATGATGAGCTTGATGATTCCACTTGCAAACAATGATATTGAAATTTTAGCTGCATCTAGTTTTTCTTTAATCTCTTAAACTCATTTAATTTTAGAGAACACGCTATTTGATTTGGATGACTTAGTTTAATTAATGGTTTGCTTTCTTTGGCTATACTGATATTGTATCTCTTCTCAGCAACTATGACAAAGATTATTAAAGAAATGTTGCCGCCAGATGTTCGTGTTGCCCGAGATGCTCAGGATCTTTTGATTGAATGTTGCGTAGGTGAGTTGATTTTAATTTGCCCGATTTAATTTTTTGAGGTCAGTTTAGTTATCACGACGGATGTGACTATTGTTGAGTACTATTTTGTCTATGTCCGCAACTCTGCTTCTCTCTGATTTTAATTGTATTTTTTTTTTAATCAAGCAGACCTTTAGTAAAAAAAACAAACAAACTGGTGTATAACCATTTTTTTCATCAAGTCGATTTCACTGAGAATAAGATGGTGTGTAATCTATTGTGCCCGGTGGAAGTTTATGGATTAAACGGGTAGTTGTCTTCAAGGCCTGTTGGTACTGAAATTCTATATAGTATGATGAGACATAGTACAAGAAGAGTATGATAGAAGTGCTTGGTTGTGGACTACTGACCACAGTTTAAGACATTAAGTAGGTCAGTATGAGGAACTGTTAAACTGATTTATCCTGTGTTTTATTCTAAGTTGATTCATACACCTAAAAGAGATCAATGTTAGAATCCTGGTAGAGGCAAAAGAGCTAGGTGATTCTTCCCATTTGCCTAAGCTAGAATTACCTGGAACCTGCATTAGTGGGAGGATGCAAGTACCTGGTTGAATAGTAGACATGCGCACAAGTTGGCCCAAACACCAATATTTTCATATTTTTTTTATAAATTCTTCTTACAACTCAAATTGGATTCTTCCAGATTACTCAGGTTTACTAATAAAACAAAACATTGTTGATCTCCGGTCCATGTCCTGTTAGATGAATTTAAAGTAATTTGGTGTGGAGCTGCTGTTTCCATATATGTCCTGTCTGGTGATATGTCTTTGCTATGTGAACAGGGTTACAGTATCTTCCCTTTCCTGTTCTCCCTCTATGGATAGTTATCACCTCTGCAATTACCTTAAATGGATAGCAAAGTCATAGCTTCTATTGTTACTTGAATTAACTTCAGTTATTATCTAAATTGACCTCATAAGGTCATTTTCCCTCTTTCTCCTTAGCTAAGTGTTTGTCACTTCTGTGCTGTGCAGAGTTCATTAATCTTATCTCATCAGAATCAAATGAAGTTTGTAATAGAGAAGACAAACGAACAATTGCACCAGAACATGTACTCAAGGCTTTAGAGGTGCTTGACCTGATCCTGTATCTTCTTCTATCTTTATCCTGTTTTGCAATTCTCTGCTGGCACTTTTTACTGTATGATCTATATCAGTTTACTCCAAGATGAGATATGTCAGTTCAGATGTAGTTTTCCTCTGACCTAAAGTTAGGCCAATAAGATAACAAAGCTTCTTGACTTAGGAATCTGTTTCCTTATGCCCTTGAAGTGATAATAAGGTGTTGTAAAGATGACTAATGCAAATATCATTCATGATTTTAACTGATGTCTGCGTTATGTGTAAATCATGGTTTCCTTTATCTGGGGTCTGAGGAATATATTCACCATAGAAACCAATGCAATAGTTGTGACAATTATTTTCATCATCAATCATCCAGAAATCTTTCCCTTTTTTACCTTTATAAAAATAGCCCAGAAATTTTATTCATGCAGTGTCCTTTACTACACGTTAATCTATTAATATTATCCGCTGGTTAAATTTTTATAATATCCTTGCTTTGGCTTGCAGTGAAAAATAAAGACATGATTTGGTAATCAGAACTTGCTTGTAGTGTCTTTGCTTATGTTAAGTTATGATCTCTCAGGTTCTTGGTTTTGGGGAATATATTGAAGAAGTATATGCTGCATATGAACAACACAAGCTAGAGACCATGGTAACTTCTCTTTTCTTTATCGTCTTACTTTACTTTGACATATGGATAACCTATACTATTATTTAAGCTTCTCTGTGGAATAGCTAGTGTATATCTATTGAGCTTGCATCTCTTCCCTTTTTTCATGGAGGTCTCATCTTAGTGATTTCTTTTCATTTTATCTTTTGTTCTCCAAGTGAGTTTCTCCTTCTCCCATTGAGTCCACTGCCTGTGGCTAAACCTTTTAAAGTGATTTAAGACAGCAATAAGTTTTATCATTTATTGCCCTTTGGTGTATTTTTCTACCATAGGACACTGTGAGATCTGGGAAATGTAATAATGTAGCTGAAATGACTGAAGAAGAAGCATTAGCTGAGCAACAGAGGATGTTCGCTGAGGCACGTGCAAGGATGAATGGCAGTGTTACAGGCCCTCCCAAGCAGCAAGATTCAGAAGCTGAGCAGCAGAGGATGTTTGCTGAGGCACGTGCAAGGATGAATGGCGATGTTACGGGCCCCACCAAGCAGCAAGATTCAGAAACTGAGCAGCAGAGGATGTTTGCAGAGGCACATGCAAGGATGAATGGCGATGTTACAGGCCTCCCCAAGCAGCAAGATTCAGAAGCTGAGCAACGGCAGATGTTTGCTGAGGCGCATGCAATGATGAATGGTGGTGTTACAGGCCCCCCCAAGGAGCAAGATTCAGAAGCAAAGCAAAACTTTAATAGCTAACTTCACTTTTTGTTGTTCTGTAGGAAAATCATCTTTAGTCTTAGTAGTGGGATCTTTTTTCTATTATGTGGAAAAAGCTCCTGGCGCATGTGTCGACTGTGAGGGCTCTAGTTCAGTTTGTACTCCATGCATTATGTTCATATATTATGTAAATTAGTAGGAATTTGCTTCAGAATGTTGGTTTGTGAGGCCTCTTGTGAGTATTTCTGTCACAAAGAGGTCTTTGCCCCTTTCCATTTTGCCTAAATAAAAAATAGTCTCAACACGGAAACTACTGGAAAAGATTGTCCTTTACCAAATAAAAAATTGTCCCAACACTGAACCAGTGGGAGAGAATGATGAATGTGATCGTCGCAATATAATTAGTGGTCTGAGTAGGATTATAGGGTCATTATAAATTGCCTAAATGGGCATTCTTTGTTTATTTTGGATCCACCACTGTTTGTTTCTGGTGCTTCTCTTTTTTCCCTTCCAGGTAAAGAAATGCCGAGGAAAATGAAAAATGGATCTTCTTTTTCATTTAGGCCCACCATTGCTTTTCCAGGCTTTGGCTTTGGCAATGTTTGAAGCTCAATGAAAGAGGATAAGAAAGAGACACCTGAATTCAATGTTAGTACTACCTTTGTGGCACTGTTTATTGCAAATAATTGTGTCTTGAGTAGAGAATCTAAAGTGATCGTTGAGCTAAGCCCAACATCATCATTCATCACTGACTCTGGTCCTCTGAGTATGTTTTGCAGAGGTTATCATACGGGGATGTCTGCTGTAAACAGCTATAGTTCTCTGATTTTGTTACCACCTCATTTTTCTTTTTTACTGTGTTTGGGTTCAAGTCAAGAAAGAGCCAGTCAAGATACTCCTTACCATGTCCCACTGAGATTCCTTTCTTTATTTCAAAATATTATTCTTGTGGGTGTGGGAAGGAGGTTCTTCCAACAACATGCCTGCCCTTTCCTCGTATTTCACTCCCAGTTCCCATGACAGTTGGTGGGGTAGCTTATGTTTTCTTTTTGTCAGATTCTTGTACTATGATCAAGTACTAGAAGCTAAACAATTTTTTTTTTTTAAAAAGAATTCTCTGAAAAGAACAAAGGGTCAATGTTACACTGTATAAATGAACTTTTACGCTATCATGTCATCTAAAATAAAATTATACATGCACTAAATCTGTCAATCCTAATTTTCCTACCTACCAACTAACACTTTAAAAGTGCAGCCTACTTTGCTTTCCTATCTCAGATGAAGACAATCATGGCAAAGAATTTCCAAGACCTGTCCTCAAAGAAGCAGTTCAGCTGGACAACTAAAGTCAGCAATGAAAAACAACAAGTAGCAGCAGAAGATCCATTCCTTAAAGCCTCCTCAAACACAAACAACACTGAAGATGTAAAAGCAGAAAACATAAAGTTATCTCCTTTGAAACATCCAGAAATCTCAACCTCCAAATCTTCTTCCTTAAACACTATTCATGGAAACAAGATAGAGAAGAAGTTAGTTCAAGAATCTGCTACAACAAGGAGGAAAGCAGTGGCCAGGCTAAAATCTGTACTAACATCACTTGGTAGAAACAAAGGATATTTCCAACAAGGCCTAGGAACTAAAGTTGTGGGCACCCTTTTCGGACACAAGAAAGGACATGTAAATTTTGCATTTCAGAAAGATCCCAATTCACAGCCAGCTTTCTTGGTAGAATTAGCCATCCCTATAAGTGGATTAGTCCGAGAAATGGCATCCGGATTGGTTAGGATTGCATTGGAATGTGACAAGGAGGAAGAGAAGAAATCAACTAGGCTAATAGATGAGATTTTGTGGAGGACTTACTGTAATGGGAAGAAATGTGGCTTTGCAACAAGAAAGGAATGTGGTCCAAAAGAATTGCAGATTCTGAAAGCTGTGGAGCCAATATCAATGGGTGCTGGTGTTTTACCAGAAGAGAGTGGTGAGTCTCTTGACTCAGGGGATGTGATGTATATGAGGGCGAAGTTTGAGAGAGTAGTGGGATCTAGAGATTCAGAGGCATTCTACATGATGAATCCTGATAGCGATGGAGCTCCTGAACTTAGTATTTACTTGCTCAGAGTTTAAGCATCCATGCGCAAACTCGACTATTTATAGTCAGATAAATAAATTTTCCTCTTTTTTTCTGTTAATATGTAGTCTGACTGAGACAGGCTTTAATGGAGCGACATAGACATTGAGAGTTCATATAACCGACCTCACTTTCTTGGAATTGCGACTTTGTTGTTGTTAATATGTAGTCCTTGTTTCTCTCATTTCTCAGGGTGTCATGATTGCTTTAAGATTGTTCATTGTGTTTGTATTCTTAATTTCTCAGTTGATGTCAATGTTCTTGGCTTCGTAAATTTGTATATTCATCAAAGACAAAGTTGGAATTAGACTACTGCTTATTTTACCCTCTGCATGAAGCACATTCTGATCATTAATTGAAATTGTTGTTTTCTGTCATTACACACCACTAAAAATTAATGAATTTTTATCACATCTCATTCATATTAACAGTATTTGTGCTGCTACGAAATATGAATAACATGGACCGAAAATCACGTTATCAAAGAAAAAGGTGAAAATAACACGGGCTAGCTAGTTTTCGAACTAGTAATTGAAAATAGCTAGCGTTTGCAAAGTCATTAAAAAATAGCCACTATTTTGCTGGAAGACGGAAAGTTCCAGCATAATATACTGGAGATTGATGCACCCGTGTATGAACTAATGTGCTGGAACTCCAACACACGAAAAGTTCCAGCAAAAATATATGAGAGATTGGAGCACCTGTTATGAACTTTCAACATATTATGTTGGACTAGTATATTATGCTGGAAGTCTAGTATATTATGCTGAAATATTTTTCGGATTTTGAACAGTGTTTTCGTTCAAATTTATTTTTACATAAAAAATGACTAAATCTCGATTACTTTTAAAACTGTAGCTTTTTTTCAATTACCACTCGTAAATCTAACTATTAAGGGGGCGTGGGCTGTATGAAAATGTGCATTATATGGGGGCAACGTTTTACCTTTTGCAAATGTGAACTATGGTCATCTTTGAAACATTCAAATAGCTAATGCTTGATATTTTTCTCTTTCCTTCTTTTCTTGACTGCTTTCCTCTAATTTTGAAAATTTTGCAACGTTCCTTTTCCTGGGCACCTCATTTAAAGTGTCTAATTGTCACATGTTCCAATCATTGATTTTGGTCTAAGCTTGATCGAAGTAATAACATGAAAATCCCAAGAAATTAAACTATGTACTGTTAAATCAGACTTTATTTAAAAACAGGAATTAGAGGACAAATATTTCCTCTTTTGAATTGGTCCCGCTGTTAGAAAGGTTAACACCGTTCAAATAAAGAAATACATTTGTAAAAGAGTTTCCTTCTCTTAGTTAGAAAATACGGACTGATCCTCTATTTAGAAGCTTATATTAAAGAGCTCAATAGAAAATGGTAAAGAAATGAATAAACAAAAGGGTTAGTAATCTATGATAAGATTGGAATGAAATTGCACTCAGGCTAGAGGTCTCACGTTCAAATGTTAGAGGAGGCAAAAATATTACTTCATCTCTATCAAATTATCTGTCGTAATTTCTAAAAATAATTACCTCAAATTATTTATCATTTTAAAAGTTCAAAATAAAATTAATTATTTTTTTCTCATTTTATCCTTAATAGTATTTGTCCTTAAAAATAAAAATGGCATATAAATAGAATAAATACTCAACAAAGAAAGATTATATCTTAAGATATAAATAAGGGTAAAATAAACAAAACTCCTTCTAATTAATGTTTCTTAAGGGCAGTGCAAAAGAAAAATAAGACAAATAATTGAGACCAATGGAGTAGGTAATTTCTTATCATCTACCTAAATTTATCATTCAGTGAAATAGTCGAGATATAAATTAAGGTGAAAATAAATTAAGGTGGTTTGGCCATCACTCAAAAATATTTATTTAGGAATATGGCATGCATCATTTCTCTCCAGGTTTCAAGGCTTTTCTTTCTCTTTTGCTTATGTTGGCTATCATTTATTTAAAGCGAAAAAGAGAAGGTTTAGGCTGGAAGCCATATTAGTGGCATTGATTACAACTTAAAAGAAATTAAGGAGATCGTATTAAGATTACATCCACAGTAATCGAGGTTTTCTTTTGATCACGATGTTATCACTGTTCAAAGATTCAAAAATTATTTGCCGCAAAATAAAGCTTAGATTTAAACAAATAGTGAGTCACTTCTTTACTTAATCTAATCAATGCTTGTCATGGATCACAAACTAGTGAATCACTTTTTTTCAGTATGTGCCATCTAATAATATATTATTTACACATTTCTTCTTCAAGAATCTAAGACCCCACCCAGTTGAAATCAAATACTCCCTCGTTCACTTTCTATACTAAAAATACATTTTCACTTTTACTTGTTCACATATTAAATCAAAAGAAAGACAATTATTCTTTACATGTTTAATATTACCCCTATCATTAAGTAGTCATTCCCCAAATCATTTCTCAAGATTTTTAAAAATACTACTCCCTCCGTTTCAATTTATGTGAACCCATTTGACTGGGCACGGAGTTTAAGAAAAGAGAGAAGACTTTTGAACTTGTGGTGTAAAATGAGGCACATATATTTTGTGTGGCTATAAATCATTACATAAAAGTAAATTGTTTCCAAATAGGGAAAGGGGTCATTCTTTTTGGCACGGACCAAAAAGGAAATAATTTCACATAAATTGAAACGGAGGAAGTATCATTATGGGTAAAATCGTAAAATATATATTTCATTTATTTTTATTAAAGGGAGTGTAAAATCAAAAGTAAACAACAAAAAAGTAAACGGAGGGAGTACAATTATGCCAATGCTCCTTGACCTAAAACCAAAAAAGGAAAGCAAGAAAAATGGGGTATATAAAAAGGAAATGTTCCGAGAGCTGAAGTCTGTAACACCCCGTACATTCGGACTAGGTGTAGATATGTTAAATCGGTATTAATTTGATATTTTAGACATATAAAGTCCTAGAGGGATGATTATTGGTGAAAATAGTTATTTCGGAATCAAGATGGAGAATGAGGTGCATAAGATTCGATAAAATCTATGAAGTTTACAAAATGTCCGTTTTGCAGAAGGTTTAGTGAAACACGTGTAAGGCATTTGGGAATACATAAAACACGAAAGTTGTAGGCAAGCCTTTTAAATAGCTTTCCAACGATATATTATGGAGCCCGAACGGATCTCTATGCAAAACGTTATACGCGTTTTACAGAACAGTGCGAAATATGCACGGCCCGAGCGCGGCCGCGCACCTGTGGCAGTGTTACTGCTATTTTGCGTAGCCGGGTGCACGATCAGGCCTACATGTGCATGGGGACGCACTTGGGAGGTCATTTTAAAGCCCTACTTCGTCCCCCACAGGCCCAAAACCTAAAAATTTGCTCTAGAAAGGGGAACTCTAAAAAACCTAACTCCTTAAAGGTCCCTCCACCATCCAAGGTAAGTTCTAATGATGATTCTAAGTTAATTTCAATTTTCCAACATCTTATTAACATAGGTAAACCCTCCATATCATTAGATATTCGATTGAGACATCATTGTTGAGAGAAGAAATCCTAGAACTCGAACTCAAAAAGATTGAATGTCAAAAAGGTAATATCCTCACCCTCTAATTGATTGTATCATTAAATTAATGATTATAGACTCTAGTTCATGAGATATAAGTTGATGGGTTTGATAGAAAAGCATGAACGGTTATAGGTTTGGGTTGTTGATTGTTGATTATTGGTTAAGAGTGTTGTTTATCTTATGGGTGATAAAGAATAATGTTGATTATAACCATTTGAGACTTTAAAATTTATCTAGGAGCAAGAGAATAGGCTATTGGGTGTAGAAACACCATTAATAAGGACCATGAAGCTTTATGCCACCAAGTGTTTGAGAAAATGCGTAAGTAACCAAAACATGAGTATTATTGCTAATAAGGAATCCCTTCGACTTGCAGTAATATAGATTGAAGTTGAAAGGATTGACCAATGTTGTATTACGCTCAAGAGTAGGAAGTTAAGGTATGTGAGTCTACTCTCTATGTTTGGAAATGTTAATGATTCTCTCTACACTACGTTTCTTTTACGATGCTACTAGTTGCCTCAGAAGTATAGTTTAGCTTAGTTCCTTGAATAGTTATAGCTATTCTTTAGCTCTATAACTCGTTCATGACTTTCATTTTGAATGTTGTGAGCTTAGTGCGTATTCAATATTGACTTGGGTTTGATGCCCCCGAGTCTTAGTATAGATTACTCAGTATGCCATAAACAGTTGAAATTCCAGTGTTCATAATCAGTTCAAGAATATATGTCTCAGTCTAGTCCTATTCAGTATTCTAGTATTATGTAACTCAGTGTGATCCAGTATTCCAGTATCATGTAACTCAGTGTGATTCAGTATTTCACTATCATGTATTGCAGTATGATTCTCAGTTCCTGATTTTTAATTCCTAAATGTTGAACACCTATATTTGGGCCTGAGGCTATAGTTTATATGCTTTATGCATACTTGGGCCTGAGGCCATAGTTTATGCTTTATGCATGTTTGGGCCTGAGGCCGTAGTTTATGCTTTATACATTTTTGGGCCTGAGGCTGTAGTTATGTATACATATACTTGGGCCTGAGACTGTAGCTTGTGCATGTATATATTGGGCTCGAGGCCGTAGCTTATTCAGATAAACAAGTTGTTCATCATTTATAAGAGGGAGTATTCATATCCTTACTTCCTTTGTTCAGTTCAATTATTAGTTATCAGTTATCATTTCAGTTTCAATAGTTATCATTTTAGTTATCAATTATCAATTCTCAGTTACCAGCTTAGTTTCAGTTTCAGCATTTATAATTTTTTCTTTCAGTTGCTTTACATACCAATGCAATTCAAATGTACTGTCATGGGCGGCTTTCCAGCCGTGTCCCATGACCCCTTGGGCGCGCCCCGTGGCGTCCAAGCAAGCTTCCCAATGCCTAGCGCCACGGACGGCCCCGTGGTCTTGGCCGCGCCAAGTGACAAGCGCGCATGTGCCTCTATCGCCCCACCGATATCCCTCGCCAGCGCCCAACCGCAGGCAGATGCCAACAGCGCCGCGCGCGCAGACAACGCCGCACGCGCAGACCATGATGCCAAAGACTATGCTGTTGACAAAACTAAGTCCTTTTCATTGTAAATATAAAGTAGTTTTATTCCATGTACTTCCATTATGTTTCTCTAGCTTAATCAAGTCTAGTCTTGTAGCTTTGGTTTATTTTTTTTAAGTATTATTAGGGGGGATCAAGCAATCAAACTTTCTAGCAAGCAAACAATTCTCTGTACTGGTGTCTCTCCCTCTCGACACCGTGTTGCCTTTCTGTAATAACTTTCATTAATGCACTCAAGCTTTCTTTCTTTCTCAATTCTCATTTTTGTTCTCTCAATTGCTCTCGACATTGGTTTTCCCGTACAACACTGACAATCTAGTCTAGTGTACGGAGGGGACCTCAGTTGGCGGACAGTAACTACACTGACATCAGTTTCTTAGCCTTATGTCGCCCTTCCAAGGAATCTCAGGAAGGCGCCGCGTAACAGTTGGTATCAAAGCCTAGGCTCGACATCGGACGAGGGAACTCATTGCCATTACCACCATTTCTGACCATGGTGAATCACAGGGATTGCATTGCGGCCCTTGAACAAACGGTTGACGGATTACGGCCCATTGTGGATACGGTGCCTAAACTAAGAACCAGCCTAGGGCAAAGGTTGGATGACCTGGACCGCAGGGTACTCCAGGCCGAAGTTGACATAGAAAACATCAGCCGCGACTCCGAGGGAGACCGACAAACGACAACCATAGAGGAAGCCAAATTGTTTAGCAAATTAGAGGGACTCCAACAGGAGAGTGCCGAGGATTTAGCTTACAAGGCATAAGAGGCAGACATGGTGACTGCCATGCAACAAACTATTGACGACTTGACATACAAACTCAATGTTGTCAATGCTGCTTTACAGGGCCTGCTTCGAGGTGGTAGAAACCAAATCGGGGGCGCTGCGAACCCCGCTTCCACGACACAAAAACTAAACATTCCTGAGCCAAAGCCATACAGTGGAGCTAGGAATGCCAAGGAAGTGGAAAACTTCATCTTTGACATCGAACAATACTTTGATGTTGTTGGAGGCCTAGAAGAAGCTAAGAAGGTAGCAACTGCTGGCATGTATCTTCAGGGTGATGCTAAACTCTGGTGGCGAGTGAAGTACGAAGCCATCAAGGCCGGTGAAGACGCTCTCGAGACATGGGCAGAACTAAAGGCAGTCATACACCTATAGTTCTTCCCCGAAAATGTTGAATACAATGCAAGGAGAAAGTTACGGGAGCTCCGCCAGACCAAGTCAGTGCGGGACTACGTGCGGGAATTCTCCGCACTCATGCTAAACATACGTGACATGGGGGACAAAGACAAGATCTTCACCTTCCTAGAAGGGTTGAAACCTTATTCCTGCATGGAAATGCAAAGACAAATGGTAGATACCCTACCCAAGGCGATCCAAGCAGCTGAATGCCTTGGGGACTATCAAGTGGAAGCTCGGAAGGATCGGCCTCAGCCTCCTGTCCGAGCGGGATTCAAAGGGGGCCAACCTAGCAATGGTGGCTCTAGCAGAAGTGGGGGAGATCGTAGTGCAACCAAATCTAAGGCTCCCTCCTCAGGCAGCAATAGTGCTACGTCAAACAACAATGACGGGGGGAGAAGGCCTCCTTTGGGATGCCGTCATTGCGACGGACCACATTGGAATAATGAGTGTCCACATGCATAGATGAATGCCCATCAAGCCTTTAACAATGGGATAGATGACGACACAGACGATGCAGACCAGACTGAGCCAGTAGGTGCCTTCAATGCAATTGTTGGCTCCATTTCTGAGGCCTTAGCGGGAACTAGTACTGGCATCCATAAGAAGAAGAACCCCTGCCCAAGCACCAAGAAAGGGAAAAAGAAGGCGGATGAGAGGAATCATCCTAAACAAGAGAGGACCTTAATGTTCGTTGAGATGAAGGTAAATGGCAAGCCCATTCGGGCGATGATAGACACGGGTGCTACCCACAACTACTTAGCCTCAACTCAGGTGAAGCGCCTTGGTCTAGTTGTAGGAAAGGGCAGAGGTAGTTTCAAGGCTATCAACTCACCTCCTCAGCCAGTGGGTTGGATAGTTAAAGAGGTACCAGTGAAGCTTGGCCCTTACGAAGGAAAATTCAACGTGCGCGTGGTGATCATAGATGACTTCGAGTTGATAGTTGGATTGGAATTCCTGAGGCAAACCAACACCATGCCTGTACCGTATGCTGACATGTTACTGATGATGGGAACAAACGGGACCAAACCCTGCATTATCCCATGCATGCCCATGAAGATGCACGTTGAAAACATCTCGGCCTTGCAGTTGAAGAAGGGGGTCAAAAGACATGAACCTACGTTCTTGGCAACCCTCTGCATTGAAGATGTAGAATGCTCCTCGGGTCCCATTCCTGAGCCCATGAAGGAGATACTACTAGAGTTTGAAGATGTCATGCCACAAGACATGCCAAAGCGACTACCGCCTAGGCGCACTATGGACCATGAAATTGAGCTGGTGCCGGGCGTGAAGCCACCTGCCCGAGTGCCTTACAGAATGTCACAACCCGAACTCACCTAGCTTCGGAGACAATTGATGGAAATGCTAGACACAGGGATCATCGTGCCCTCCAAATCCCTATACGGGTCCCCTGTGCTATTCCAAAAGAAACATGATGGTAGTCTATGACTCTGTGTGGACTATCGGGCTCTAAACAAAATTACTGTGAAGAACAAGTACCCTATTCCGCTAATGGCAGACTTGTTCGATAGACTGGGTGGTGCGATGGTGTTCACCAAAATGGACCTGAAGACAGGTTATTGGCAACTTCGGATTGCATAGGGTGATGAACACAAGACGACCTGTGTGACAAGATATAGGTCGTACGACTTCCTGGTTATGCCATTCGGCTTGACTAACGCCCCAACTACATTTTGCACTTTGATGAACCAAGTCTTCCGAGAGTGCATTGATGAATTCGTGGTGGTCTACTTGGATGACATTGTGGTATATAGACAAACATTGGAGGAACATCTGATGTACTTACGGAAGGTCCTAGCTCGATTGCGGGAGCATGAACTATATGCGAAACTATCTAAGTGCTCCTTTGCTCAAAAGCAAATTGACTTCCTCGGACATGTCATCGAGGAAGAGCGGATCAAGATGGACCAACAGAAGATTCAGGCAATCACAGATTGGCCGCCGCATAAGGATACCCACGCCTTGAGGGAGTTCCTTGGTCTATGCAATTTCTATCGGCGATTTGTGAAAAACTACTCCCTCATTGCAGTACCATTGGCAGAACTCCTCAAGAAGGTCACGCCTTGGGAATGGGGACCTAAGCGAGTGGAGGCCTTCAACGCATTGAAAGCGGCTATGTCTAGTAGCCCCGTCTTGGCCCTTCGTGATCTGGCCAAGCCATTCGAAGTACAAATAGATGCATCTGACTATGCCCTCGGTAGAGTCTTGCTACAAGAAGGGAATCCTGTAGCGTACGAGAGTCGGAAGCTAAAAGATGCAGAGCGGCGCTATGCCACCCATGAGAAAGAATTATTGGTTGTCATCCACTGCTTGCGCCTCTGGAGGCACTATCTGCTGGGGACCCCGTTCATGGTCAAGACAGACAACACAGTTGTTAGCAATTTCATGACCCAGCCGAAGTTGAATGGTCGACAGGCCAGGTGGCAAGAACTCCTAGTGGAATTCCACTTCAACCTGGAGTACCAAAGTGGAAAGACCAATCATGTTGCTAATGCGCTCAGTCGGAGAGCTGATCTAGCATCGGTATGCCTACTCACCACCCTAAGGGGGAGCGAAGCAGCCACCTCCATCAAGGACCAGATACAGGATTTACTCATCAAGGATCCTGCTGTACAGTATTTGGTTGATTTGGTAGGACAGGGCAAAACTCGCCAGTTCTATATGGAAGATAGTTTCTTGAAAGTGAAAGGGAACCGACTTTATGTTCCTAAAGGAGGAGATCTGCGAAGGACTCTTCTGGATGAATGTCATGATACTCTGTGGGCCGGCCATCCCGGTGAGGAACGCACTATGACGTTACTTCACCGTGCATATTATTGGCCTCAAATGGCCGATGACGTCACTCAGTATGTGAAGACTTGTCTAGTATGCCAAAAAAGGCAAGTCGGACTGCTTAACACAAGCGGGACTCTTGGAACCACTAGCTGTCCCAAAGAGACCTTGGGAAAACGTTTCCCTGGATTTCATCACCGGATTGCCCAAGGTCGGAGATCTCACAACTATCTTGGTTGTGGTGGATCGGTTTTCCAAGTATGCTACCTTTATAGTAGCCCCACAATATATATCAGCAGAAGATACATATCGACTATTCTTCTCTCATGTCGTCAAATATTGGGGCCTGCCTAAAGACATTGTTAGTGATCTCGACTCACGCTTCACCAGGAACTTTTGGACCCAACTCTTTAAGTGCCTTGGATCAAAACTGAGTCATAGCTTAAGTTTTCATCCGTAATCTGATGGCCAGATGGAGCGGTTCAATGGTATGTTGGAGGAATATCTCCGTCACTTTGTAACCGGATCACAGAATAATTGGGTGAAACTTCTGGATGCTGCTCAACTGTGTTTCAATTCACAAAAGAGCTCTAGTACAAACAAAAGCGCTTTTGAAATTGTTACGGGACAACAACCGCTACTCCCACACACAGTCAATGCACCAAATATGTCTAAATTTCCTCGAGCTGCTAGCTTCTCAAAAGAGTGGAAGCAAAATTTGGAGATAGTGTGGAGCTATCTTGTCAAGGCTCAAAAGCGGTTGAAGAGGCATGCTGATCAGAATCATCGCTTTGTTGAATACTAAGTAGGAGACAAAGTGATGGTTAAAATTCCAAATCGGTATTTATTTGCGGGGGTCCATGACCCTCGCTTATTGCAAAAATACATTGGACCCTTGTCCATTGAAAGGCGCATTGGGAGAGTTGCATACCGGGTGGATGCCCCAGCTTGATAGAAAATTCATCCTGTCTTCCATGTCAGCCTCCTGAAACCTTTTCAGGAAGACACGGAGGATCCTTCACGGAGCCAGCTCACAATACCCAGTATTCAAGGGCCCAATTCAATCGAAAAAATGCGCGTTGAAGCTATCTTTGATGATAGAGTGATTCATGCCTCAAGGAAAGATCACCAAGAGTTCTTGGTGAAATTGCAGGGCTGTGATGCAGAGGAGAACACTTGGGAGAGAGGAATAAACCTCAAAGCCTACAAGAGCCTAATTGAATATTATTTTGCAAGTAAGGCGCCGAGGACGTCGCCAACTCAGGTGGGGGAGAATGTCATGGGCGGCTTTTCAGTCATGCCTCATGACCCCTTGGGCGCGCCCCGTGGCGTCCTAGCAAGCTTCCCAATGCCTAGCGCCACGGACGGCCTCGAGGTCTTGGCCGCGCCAAGTGACAAGCGTGCATATGCCTCTGTCGCCCCACCGATATCCCTCACCAGCGCCCCAACCGCAGGCGGATGTCAACAGTGCCGCGTACGCAGACAATGCCGCACGCACAGACCCTGATGCCAAAGACTATGCTGTTGACAACAGACTTGTTTCTGCCTTGTAGAAAACTAATTCCTTTTCATTGTAAATATAGAGTAGTTTTATTCCATGTATTTCCATTATGTTTCTCTAGCTTAATCAAGTCTAGTCTTGTAGATTTGGTTTATTTTTTTTAAGTATTATTAAGGGGGATCAAGCAATCAAACTTTCTAGTAAGCAAACAATTCTCTATACTGGTGTCTCTCCCCTTCGACACCGCGTTGCCTTTCTATAATAGCTATCATTAATGCAATCAAGCTTTCTTTCATTCTCAATTCTCATTCCTGTTCTCTCAATTGATCTCGACATTGGTTTTCCCGTATGGCACTGACAATATACTCTAGCGTACGGAGGGGACCTCAGTTGGTGGACAATAACTACACTGACATCAATTGCTTAGCCTTACGTCGCCCTTCCAAGGAATCTCAGGAAGGCACCGCGTAACAGTACTAACGCCCCTTTTGCCCCAGGCCTACATTTCATGATGTAGGTAATGCTTTACAGGTTGATGATTCAGAGCGCTAGGATTCTCATACCAGCTATTTGGTATTCCCTAGTTCTTTCGGACATTATCATTACTTTACAGTCTTTCAGTATTTACAGATAATCAGTATTTTCAATACTTCTTTAGAGGCTTCATATACTAGAGTAGCAGTTAGACAGGGTCTCAGGCTTTTCATGTTAAGCTATGTTGACTGCAAATATGTTTCAGAATTGTATTAGTATTTTCGCACTTTGATGTATATCATCCAGACTTTCAGTATATCAGTATGTGTTAGTTTATCTTCCACACTCATTATGTCACGATACCACATGTTGATTCAGCCAACTAGTTGGTTCGCTCGGTCACATGTATTCAGGCACCGAGTGTCGTGTTACGTCCAGGCCCAAGTTCGGGGCATGACAAAGCTTGGTATCAGAGCACTAGATTCAAGAGTCCTAGGGAGTCTGTGAAGTCGTTTCTAGTGGAGTTTCCTTTATATGTGTGTGTCAGCCACTCATATAAACGGTTAACTTACCAAGACATCCAGGATTGTCTCACTTCTTTCTACTCTAGATCGTGCCATGTTACTTAGAGCAACAGGTAGCCTTCTGTTCCTATCGAATTCCAAACTTATTGGATTCTCAAGCGACGCGCAGGTGAAACCTAAGGTCCTAAAGAGGATAATTGCCCATTGGGGTATAATTATAGAGTACAAGTTGATAAATATGAGACTTGAGAGGATGTTAAAAGTAGAATGCAATGGATAGTAGTACAGATTAGAGCATAACCTTATCAGAATGTACAAAAGCAGTTATCATGTCTTATGGTTATCAACTTACCTCAATTACCAGTTATATAATCTTTTAGTTAGCAAGTTTATAGTTATTCAGGATGCGAGTTATCAGTTATTCAGTTACCAGATCTCCAACTTTTAGTGTATCAAAATTCTAGTGACTTGTGAGTATATAGTGATGCCTATTGGTGCTAAAAAAAGGTAAGTAACAGATATAACGAAATCTTTGCATTTTATGGGTCTATATTATTACCCAAGACTAGCTGAATGGTGCAGAAAATGATTTATCAGATAATGATATACTTTGAAGGACATGTTTCTGTGTGGTAGTGTATCCGTATGTATTTTACCTCACAGAAATTTTTTATTTTTATTCTTGGAAATGGAGCCGCCAGTTGGATGATGATAGTTCAGATGTTAGACCCTAACATTGGTCACTATAGTTTTGGACAGAAAAAAGCCTAAAGGCAAAAAACCTAGGAGTCAGAAACACTTGATATACCAAAGATGTGATTTCGTACAACTCATGCAAATGACTAGAAGATATGATGTATGCAATGAGAATCAAGAGCAGCCAATAGTGAATTTCAGGAAACGATTTTAAGTTGTTTAGATTTATTCAAAATCAGAACTAGAAGTACCACGTTAGTAAGTTACTATAAGAAGCAACTATTGATGTAAGATAAAAGATATGCCAGTTCCCCCTTAGATTATGTGACTAAGTGTTTACTCTAGATGTTTATAGTCGGAAATGATTTTGAACTATATAGAAAATTTGGGGTTAGATATTCCAATTTCGTTTAAGACATATGAACTTTATCTAAGTGTGATCCATGTACATAGTTCAAAAAAAGAAGATAAGTATGCGACCCTAGAACAGGGTCGGATGGTAAGGGAAGTTAGAAATAACCTTATGCTTCACTTTAGTTATTCAAAGCAGAACATGAACACATGACACTAGCAGGTGGTTAGTAAAAGAATAGTAAGTATGTTTGAGTAGATACAGTGAATTAGCACTTTCAGCAGAGCTAGTAGACGTACAATTTGATTTACTTAGCCAGGTTAACTCTAGTGAGTGGATGACAGTTTGAAATACCGAACGTGTGTTATAACACAAAGAGTTTAAGTTAAATTCGAAGTACAGTTATAGTGGGAAAAACAATCAGCTAGCAATAAGAGAGCAAACTATAGAAGAATAGCCTTTAGGAATTATCGAAATGTGGGTTCTCCAAGATTGATAGTATAAGGAGAGTTAAATTATTAAGATTGTGTATAATAGTTGTGAATACATTAGCTTTCCGTTATGTGAATAATTTAGTTTTTTTTAAAAAAAAGATTTATTAGAAGTAAGTTGGAAGATGAGTTGTCATTGACGTAAAGTGCAAAGAATAGCAGACAATAAGTAAAGTTATTTGGATCCCAAAAAAGAGAGGAAGAATCACCAAGTATAAGACCTTTGGTCTAAGGGATGATGTGAAAACCATCAGTAAGTCCAAATGGAGATTTGAAACTCGAATAGTTAGCATGGGATATGAAAAATAAAATCAGTTCGGTAATGAGGAAATTTTTTATAATTACCACAAGGATTATGTCTAGCATGTGTAAGAAACACAAAGTGATTAGAATGATCACCGAACTTAGTTATTGATGATAAAACGATCATAGAAAAGCTATAAAATCATGCCTATTTATGTGTTATGAGGGGTGCCATTGCACGGGACTCTAAAATTTAGAGTACATGTCAAAGACTTAGTTCACAACAATTCTATAAGTGTTTTCAGAAAGTGCTTAAGAAGATAATCAAGTATGGGAAGTATAACTCATGATTGAGGTAGATAAGAGAACTCTGGCAAAAGAAGTTCACCTCTTAGCCTAGTTAGGAGTTCAATTTGCGTACTCCAAAGATAGTAGAGTTGTTGTATAGAACATGACTTGTTCCCCCTTAGTAGCCGAAGAGAAGGAGAAACAATTTGATGATCCCTATGTGTTGCAGTTGAAAGAGGAGATTCACAAGTATAAGATGATGGCTTTTGAATAAGGGGGAGATGATGGTACTTTGAGGTACCAAGACATACTGTGTGTTCCAGACATAGATGGACTTAAAGAGGGAAGATCATGTTAGAAGCCCATAATTCCAGGTATTCTTTCCATCCAGGTTCCCCAAATATGCATCATGACCAAGGGGATTTATTGGTTGAACGACATGAAAAAAGAACGTCGCAAAAATTGTGGCAAAGTATATGAATTGTCAGCAAGTGAAAGTCGAGCAGCAGAAAGCCCAATGTTTTATCACATAATACACATATTTTGAGTGGAGATGGTAAATATAGAATTATAACAGGATTATCTTGCTCATTTTAAAAGCATGATTTGATTGGATGATTGTAAATCGACTTACCTAGTTAGCACACTTCTTGCCAGTAAAGACTACAGCTTCAATAGGAGATTATACCAAGTTGTACATTCAAAAAAATCATCTGATTGCATGGGACTCCGTTGTCCGTCATTTCGGACTGTGGTGCTCAATTTAAAATGAACGTTTAGAAGTTCTTTCAGGAAGGATTAGGAACAAGTTTTTCATCCTCAGGAAGATGGCCAAGCAGAGCGCATTATTCAAACAATTGAGGATATGTCCTTGATGTTAAAAGTAATTGGGATGATCTTATACTTCTCATTGACCTTGCTATTAATAACACCTACCATTCTAGTATCAAGATAGCACGTGTGAGACTCTGTATGGGCGAAGGTGTAGATCGCCAATTGGTTGGTCCAAAGTTGGTGAAGAGGAGTTGTTGGGACAAAATTTGGTCTATCAGACTATAGATAAAATTGAGATGATTCAAGAGGGTTTGAAGACGACTCAAAGCCGTCAAAAGTCCTATTCGAGCGTGTGACATATAGACCTAGAGTTTCAAGTTGATGATTGGGTGTTTCTGAAATTTTCGCCTATGAAAGGCGTTATAAGATTTGGAAAGAAGGGGAAGCATAGTCCCTGCTATATTGGGCCATATAGAATCTTGTGAAGGATCGGTCAATTAGCTTATGAGTTGGAGTTGCCACCAGAATTAGCGGTGGTACAACCAGTATTTCACTTGTCATGTTATAACATTCATGTTTCCAGTACTCAGATACTCATGTCAGTTCGATACTCATGTCAGTTCAATACTCAACTACTCATGTCAGCACATTACTTAGATATTCATGCCAGTTTAGTACTCAGATATTGATGTTAGTTCAATACTCAATTATTCGTGCCAGTTCAATATTCATATATCCATGTTAGTTCAGTATTTACGCATCCATGACGGACTAATATTCAGTCAATGCAGTAGTCATTCAGTTCGGTATCTCAAAAATTCAGTAATCATGTATTCATTCAGTTTAGTATGCAAGTGTTAATTAAAGTTCATGTTTCCACCCAACCCATTTAAGGTCGGGAGTTAGCAGAAGTTACAATCATTCGAGGATGAATGATCCCAAGGGGGAGATAATGTAACACTCCTTACATTCAGACTAAGTGTGGATATGTTAAATGAGTATTAATTTGATATTTTAGACATATAAAGTCCTATAGTGATGATTATTGGTGAAAATAGTTGTTTCGGAATCAAGATGGAGAATGAGGTGCATAAGATTCGATAAAATCTTCGAAGTTTACAGAAAATCAGTTTTGCACAAGGTTTAGTGAAAAATGTGTAAGGTATTTGGGAAAACATAAAACACGAAAGTTGTAGGCCTTTGAAATAGCTTTCCAATGATGTATTTTGGAGCCTGAACGGATCTTTGTGAAAAATGTTATATGCATTTTACAGAACCATGTGCAATATGCGTGCCCCGAGCGCGGCCGCGCACCTGTGGTAGTGTTACTGCCATTTTGCGCAATCGGGTGAGCGGTCAGACCTACAGGTGCACTAGGACACACATGGGGGGTCATTTTAAATTCCTACTTTGTCCCCCCACAACCCCAAAATATAAAAACTTGCTCTAGAAAGGGGAACTCTTAAAAACCTAACTCCTTAAAGGTCCCTCCACCATTCAAGGTAAGTTATAGTGATGATTCTAAGTTAATTTTAATTTACCAACATCTTATTAACATGGGTAAACCCTCCATATTATTAGATATTCGATTGAGACATCATTGTTGAGAGAAGAAATCCTAGAACTCGAATTCAAGAAGATTGAACGTCATAAAGGTAATATCTTCACCCTCTAATTGATTCTATCATTAAATTAATAATTATAGACTCTAGTTCATGAGACATGAGTTGATGGGTTTGATAGAAAATTATGAACAGTTATAGGTTTGGGTTGTTGATTGTTGATTATTGGCTAAGGGTGTTGTTTACCTTATGGGTGATAAAGAATAATGTTGATTATAACCATTTGAGACTTTAGAATTTATCTAGGAGAAAAAGAATGGGCTATTGGGTGTAGAGACACTATTAATAAGGACCATGAAGCTTTATGCCACCAAGTGTTTGAGAAAATGCCTAAGTAACCAAAACATGAGTATTATTGCTAATATGGAATCCCTTTGACTTGCAGTAATATAGATTGAAGCTGAAAGGATTGGCCAATGTTGTATTATGCTCAAGAGCAGGAAGTTAAGGTATGTGAGTTTACTCTCTATGTTTGGGAACTTTAATGATTCTCCCTACACTACGTTTCTTTTACAATGCTACTAATTGCCTCAGAAGTATAGTTTAACCTAGTTCCTTGAATAGTTGTAGCTATTCTTTAGCTCCATAACTCGTTCATGACTTTCATTTTGAATGTTGTGAGCTCAGTGCGTATTCAATATAGACTTGGGTTTAATGCCCCCGAGTCTTAGTATAGATTACTCAGTATACCATAAACAGTTGAAATTTCAGTGTTCATAATCAGTTCAAGAATATATGTCTCCGTCTAGTCCTATTTAGTATTCCAGTATTATTTAACTCAGTGTAATCCAGTATTCCAGTATCATGTAACTCGGTGTGATTCAGTATTTCACTATCATGCATTGCAGTACGATTCTGAGTTCCTAATTTTAAATTCCTAAATGTTGAACACCTGTATTTGAGCCTGAGGCTGTAGTTTATATGCTTTATACATACTTGGGCCTGAGGCCGTAGTTTATGCTTTATGCATGTTTGGGCCTGAGGCCGTAATTTATGTTTTCTGCATTTTTGGGCCTGAGGTCGTAGTTATGTATACGTATACTTAGGCCTGAGGTCGTAGCTTGTGCACATATATATTGGGCCTGAGGCCGTAGTTTATTCAGATAAACAAGTTGTTCATCATTCAGAAGAGGGAGTATTCATATCCTTACTTCCTTTGTTCAGTTCAATCATTAGTTATCAGTTAAGTTATCAGTTATCATTTCACTTTCAGTTTCAGTTTCAATAGTTATCATTTCAGTTATCAATTATTAATTCTCAGTTACCAGCTTAGTTTCAGTTTCAGCATTTATAATTCTTTATTTCAGTTGCTTTACATACCAGTGCAATTCAAATGTACTGACATCCCTTTTGCCCCGTGCTTGCATTTCACGATGCAGGTAATGATTTACAGGTTGATGATTCAGAGCGCTAGGATTCTCGTACCAGCTATTTAGTGATCCCTAGTTCTTTCGGGGCATTATCATTACTTTACAGTCTTTCAGTATTTACAGACAATCAGTGTTTTCAGTACTTCTTTAGAGGCTTCATAGACTAGAGTAGAAGTTAGACAGAGTCTTAGGCTTTTCATGTTAAGCTATGTTGGCTGCAAATATGTTTCATAATTGTATTAGTATTTTCGCACTTTGATGTATATCATCCAGACTTTTAGTATATAAGCATATGTTAGTTTATCTTCCACGCTCATTATGTTACGATACCACATGTTGATTCAGCTAGTTGGTCCGCTCGGTCACATGTAGTCAGGCACCGAGTGTCGTGTTACGTCCAGGCCCAAGTTCGGGGTGTGACAAGGTCCTAGCAGCTGGTTGGGAATCATATGAAATACATATGATAAGAAAAATATGACATAGTTAGCTCTAACAAAATTTAGCCATAAATGTACAAAAACTGAAAGAGAAAGAATCTCTCAACAGGTTGTTGCGATAATCAAGGTCTATAGGATTTCCTCACGGATATACAGACGTTTCTTATGCGTTATCTATGACGAATCAACAACAAAAATTTCCCCATTTGAACACAATGCATAACACCAATATAATAAATCTATAAACCAGTATGTAATGTATAAGCACTGGTTTATATACATATTATATAGTGATTATACACTGATTACACATTATAACAAGGTGTATAAATAAGTTCGTTTCTTTGTATTTACTCTTTTTCTAAACATACATATTATACAGTGAGTATACATTAACTAGTGTACTTACCCGCACTTCGCGCGGTCGTTAAAAGAATTAAAATAAAGTTAAATATTAATGTCATTATTTTGTAAGGAAAATTAATCTTTACTAATTAAACATATTTTAAATTTTTTATAAAACAAAATCCATGATTATTTCTTAGTATGACTTGTTGACACTTCCGCTTCACATGATTCACAATTTTTTCCGCTTCTCGAGATGTAAAAAAAAAAAACTAAAAAGGGGAGGAGACAAAAAAATAGAAAAAGAAAAGAAATGGAAAAAATAAAAATAATTAAATGTAACCTGTCATTGATATTAATTGGACCACTTTCTGTTCTTCTTTTTCTTTGTATACCTTAAACCTACATTGTTTTTCATATTCCGATCCGACAACCAAAAAATCTCTAGCTCTACTCCTAAATTATAAATGAACTACACATTTCACATGACATATATTTTTCTTTCTCAGCCAATGCAAACTTGGGGTGATAGGGGGGAATGGCTATAAGATTTATGAAGAGTACTCAAATAAATAGAGAGGACATTTTGTAACGGATGAAACTAAACAATAAGTCATGAATGAATGTGTAATAAAATTCAGTAAATAAGATGGAATATGGAAACAAAGGGAGTTTAAGGGTAAGATAAATATTATATCCTTTAAAAAAAAAAAGAAATTAGCAATACAAATTAGACTATTATTTGATGAGCCACATCAAGAAAGTTCTTGTAATGTTTAGAACACCTTATTACATGAAAGACCTTCTAAAATGAATTGAAGAAAGAAGTGCGGTAAGTCAGGCATAATATAATCCTCTCTAGCACTGCGAATATGTAAGATGTGTCTGATGGATATATCGTACAAATTCTTATACTCGAGTTATTTAGGCAAATATTGTGACATCTGTCATCATATACTTGGGGACGATTATACCCTTCAAATAATGTCACTCGTCGTATCACAACATGATAGATTTGCATCCTGAATGTTACGTCATTCTAAAAATTACAAGATTAGGTCAATGAGAAAAGTTAACAACTGCTACTTATAGCGGAGCAAGTTTTGCTACTTTTTCGTTCTAAACTTAGTGTAATAAGCTAACAGATTATCATTTACTTTGTGCTTCATTCTGTCAAATTCTTAAAAACTTGTCAGTTACAAATACAAACAAATTAAGAGAACATTTTGAGGAAGTTGGAGAAAGAAAAACATAATTATTCCATATTCTCTCTACAACAAACGCAACTACTAAACAAATTGTAACGTAGGAAGTACACTATATATTAGTACATGTTACGTACTGTAATATAATGGTGAAAGCAATATCATGACATATTTTGAATTCTAATATTTCATGAAAAATAGGATGTATATTTTAAATACTCACGTGCGATTGACCTTAAATCCTGCTTACAGATCTCTGTCTATAGGGTAAGGAGTTACTTCCATACTAAGCTTCAATTCAGAAAACTATCATCTCAATCCTGTATCCTTTTCTCAATCCCATTTTATCTGCATATACTCCATTAGACATGAAAAATACCTTGTATAGTATGACAGCTTCAGTTAACAAAAATTACAAACAAAAAGAAAAGAAAAAAAGTAATATAATCAAGTTAGATTCATTCATCTACATTGAACTACTGAATACGTATACTCACAATTATTTTTAGTTCAAGCACCTTAGTACGTAGTATGTGTTGGAATACCAGAAAGGTATTCTTCTGCATATATTTTGCATCACATTCTGATGGTAACCATCGGGCAGTGAGGATTATGAACTGTATGGGTTTTATTTTAATACATTCTGATTTTTCTGGGAGGGAACATGAAGAGTTAGGAATAATAATTATTGAGACGTTTTTTACAATTAGGAATAGGAAAGATGAGCCGTTTCTTACAATAGGGAATAGGAAAGAGAGGGGAGTAGTAATAATTGAGACATTTATAAATAAAAATTAAGGAAAAAAGTCAAAAAAGGAGAAAAAAGATAAATAGGATTCTTGGGCCAAAGAGATGTGTCACCTCACTTTTTTATTGCTCTTATATATATATATATATATATATATATATATATATATATATATATATATATATATATATATATATATATATTAAATGGCAGTCAAGGAAGACCCCAAAAACCAATAAATCCTTAATTTCCACTTGGATTTTACGGTATTTGGGATGAAAATTTTGACCATAATTTTAATTTTGATAGAAAAATATGAGAAACTAAAAGGATAAGTTGAAATTAACGAGGATCTCAAACAAAAATAACCGTCGTAGATATGGCATTGCAAAGCTCTTCAAAACGTGGTGGTGTTGGGTAGAGGTGTCAACGATTATTTTAAAAGCGGTTAATCGATCGAACTATTCCGTATCAAACTGATTTTTAAGTTTCTTTTAATACAATCATAGGTTTTTATATAAATCTATAATTGTACCGATAATTAGGGTAAGTTTTTAATTTTATGAAAATAAACCAAAATATATCGAACCGTACTGAATAAATTCACATGTGAAAAAATATATTTATATATTAGGTTTAAAAATAATAAAGCATTAATTTTTTTCGCGGGCCTTGGAATTATGAAAACGTTACAAGCCAACAAGTATTTAAAACTCAAAATCCTAATTCCAAACCTGTGCTACTCTTATTGAAACTAAATTATTTCCAGCATATTCACTAGCAAGACATAAGGATTCTAGCGATTATGAGCAGCAAACTATAATGGATTGAATATGTGTTTCCTTTCGTATGATTTGGATTTATCGTTTTTAGTATTTAATTTTCTATAGACTTTATTCTTGAGTCCAAGTTTGGTTAATATCTTTTTGTGATATATATATATATATATATATATATATATATATATATATATATATATATATATATATATATATATATATATATATATATTTGTTTTTTGCTTACATTTTTTATGCAGCTGTAAAATAGTTGATGGATCTATACTCTGGCCATTTTTTATTTTTTCTTAATTCATCACCCCTTAAACAGTAAAAATGTCTAAAGAGTTTTGTTAAGTCATATAAAAGTACATATGTTATTGCATTCTACTTCTACTAGTGACTTTTACATGACATTTTAAAAAATACCGAAAATTATCCGAACCGTACCAATATCGAAGAGAAACCGATATGATTGGGATATTTCGCAAAGTCTCATTTTGGTAATGTACGTAATAGAATAATCGAAAAATTAGTATGGTATAAATTTTATAAAATAATCAACCTAACCAAACCATTGATACCCCTAGTCATGTTGGGGTATTTCCTATTAGGATGTTAAAGAAGAGAGAGAATGAAAGATTTTTTTAAAAAAAAATTTGGGTAACGGAAAAACAGAAGAAAAAGAATGAAAAGAGATCTTTTTAATTTGGGTATCTGAAATCCCTACAATTACTCCTAATTTGTTAGCTGGCTTAATCGGCTACAAACGATAAAAAAAAATGTGTGAAAATTGTTTAAAATGGGTTATAAAAAGAAAATAGGTTTATTTAAAGTTTATAAGTAAAATGGGCTGCTAATCCAGTTAATTGGTTCTATACAGAAAGTCAAATATAGGTTTAGCTCCTTGTTGGATCAATTTTGCCCAACAACAAAGTTTATTTATTTTTTCCATTGGAATTGTATAAAAGATCGTATAATTGCTCATGAATCATGATATATCTAGACATCAATAGTTCTCGAACACTTAGGTCATACAACAAGTCTAGATTTCAAAGGTTTTGGTTTGAGTGTAGTTATATGAAGTGTATAGTAATTGAACCAGAGACTTTTGCCTCCTAGAGTAAGTATTTATAACATGAGATACATCAGAAATGCTTTTTTATAGGCTTGTTTTTTGTTCTTCTAATGAAATTTCAGGTTTGATTACACGACATTGCAAATGAATATTTGCAAAATGAGTGAAATTTAACCTGCCATCTTATTTTTCAGGTTAATCAATTCCACTGACGTGTGGGGAGTATAATCGATTGAAGTTTATGGGTTTCAAGTTTATTTTTCAGGTTAATCAATTTATTTTTCAGGATTTTAAGTTTATGGGTTCGAGATTCTAATATTTGAATTTAGTGGGTTCAAGATTAATTATTTATACATAAATGAAAATTTTAAGACAAATACAAAGTTCGAATCAAAACTATTAAGTTCGACTGAATTCGCTCTGAACACACTAGCTCCGCCCATGCTAGCGTCAATAAAGCTTAAAATATAAAAACACATATCACGTAAACTACAGGAGCAATACGTGACCAACAAAACCGTGATTTCCAATCTGGTAAAATGAATAATTTCAATATTGAAGCCTAAAAAACAAATTCCATGAGTTCATAATCCACTAGTAGAAAATAACTAACTTAAAAAACATAGAATATTCAAGATTCATAAACTAATAAAGAAAAGCTCCAAAGAATAACACCATAAACGTCATTGCAGTTGGAGCAGCAGCAGTAGCACCATTACTAGTTGAGGAAGTCTGGTTAGCAGATTGAGGAGGAGATTCTGGTTCTAAAACTTTGATTATCATTTTCAAACCCCTCTCGCAATGTCCTGATACTCCACTAATGAAGTAGTATAACCCAGATTGCTCCAATTTATAAATGGTTTTTCCATTGTTAGAGAAGAAAATTGGATGACTCGACTTGCATTTCTCGTACTCTTCTTTAGTCACCACCAGAACTGAATCTTTCTTATACTCAAAACCTACGTACACCACACAGACATTATGGAGTCAAATAACTGTAAAGATCATGCAAATTGAACGGAGTAGTAATAGTAGATGAAATTATGTTACGGTCATACCTCTATATAACATTCTCGTTAATTTTTTTGGCTGTTATAATAAAGTGTTGTTATAGTATAAAGAATTTTTATATATACTACTATAGTGAGACCTCTCTATAATAGTCCTACTTTATAACAACACTTCCTTATAACGGCCAAGTTTTCTTTGGAACGATTTTTCATGTTATGTTATAATATATTGTTCTCTATAACAACACTTCACTATAGCAGCCAAAAAATATCGAAACAAATAAGTCTGTTATTGAGATGTTTGACTGTATATGAGATTTGTAACGGATATCAAACAACATGTAACTTTTCATATAAAAACTCATATACTATGTTATTAGTGACTACATGCTATAATCGGTTATACTGCATCGATAAAGTATTACTAACTTATTTACACTGTCATGTTTATAACTTGAGTATGCTTTTGATACATATAGTTGAACAATGTTTAGAAGAAGCATAAGTTTATAATATGTTAATTATGATAGCAAAATTATATTTTGGATGCCTTTGAACGTGAAGAGATCGATATGTATAAAGTATAATCGATAATGCTTAAGGTAAAGAAGAGTACTTACTCAAGGTGTCGCCAATCTTAAACCTATTTTTTCCAGCCCACTGGTCATACACTTGATCATCTTTTACTTTAGGAACAGCCCATCCTTTGTCACCACCAACAGCAAATTCAGTGGCAAGAGCCATAAAGAAATGAAGTGAAAAGAGTAAGAAGACTAAGTACAGAAAAGCTTTAGAGGAATCCATGAAAAGAGAAGGAATTTTTGGATTTGAAAGAAGGGAGCTCTTTTTCTTATGTTATAATAATGGAATAATATAATGGAGATAAGAATCTGAGTAGTTTGATTACTTAAAAAGGAGGAGTTTTTTCTGAAGTTGGTTATGGGGTGCAATTTCGTGGTGGAGTGTGCCATCATATCAGCAGAGAAAAATGGAGAATCGTGGAGCGCATGTTGGCATCAGTAAGGGCGGCTCTAGGGTAAGGCTGTGAAGCCCTTGCCTTATGTATATATATATATAATAAAAGATTTAAAATTTTAACAATTTTTAAATTTGATAGAGGTAGGATTGAGTGAGTTAATAAGATAATTTTTTTCTCTCACTAAATTATATAATATATTTACCTGCTCATCAATTATATTTTTCTTCCTCTATATATAATCTTTTTTCATGTTTCTAACGATTTTACTTTTTAATTTTAACTCAAATTCTCTAGATTAATTATTCATTTTTGTCACATGTGATTGATCTACACATTAGAAAGCAAATTCTTTTTTGTCTCATCTTTTTTAACTAAGAAATTCACGAGACAAATGTCGCAAGGTTCAATACACGATGGATAATAGGCTTACCCCTTTACCATTTTCACTGAAACACAACTAGAAAATTACAAATTTTCGACCGTCAAATCGGTCGGAAATCGAGCTTTTCCGATGAATTACCGACCAAAAAGGTCAGTCGGAAAATATATGGTCAAATAATTTGCGACCGACCGGTCGGAAATTTTCGACGGATTTGGTCGCAAATTGAAAAATAAGGACGCACTTGAATATAAGAGATTTGAGATTGATTTGGTCGGTAAATTTTCGCATTTTCCTCTTTTCGCAAGGTTCAAAACACGATGGATAATAGACTCACCCCTTTACTATTTTCACTTAAAGGAAGAATTCAATATCATATGACATGTGCCTAACCCATACATCATGAGTTGCGCTCTCACCACTAGATCAAAATCATGTAGGTTTTTTTGTGTCTCAATATTATATATATGGATTTTATAAAATAAATTTTAGTATCTTTTTAATATATTTTGATTTTAGGCCACCAGTTTTGTTGAGTCGCCCCTCACTGAAGATCAACAATTACTTACAGTCTACTGCGCCACCATGAACGTAATGTTCAATCAACTTCATTCACATTTGGTAACTGAATGACACACTCACCGCCTTTAATGTGCTTGCCATTGTTGTCTTATCTTAATTGAGACTCTACAAACTTGACTGAGAATATCAGGGGTGGGCAAGTAGCTGTAGTAGGAGACTAGTAAAGCCTTGATTTAGATCCCCAAAATTTTAATGGATTATATAATTTTATTTCAAACTAGACAATATTAATGTTTGTAGAAAAAATAAGTACAAAAAATGTATAAAAAAAAAAGAAGATGTTTACTTTTAACAGTGAAAATATTTTTAAAACTTTGAATTAAACAACTTAAATCTTCATATTAGTAAATACATTTTTTACAATAATATTAAAGGTACCACATTGCAAATACATGTTTAATATCTCATTTATTTAAATTACCTTTTTTTAATATGAATAATAATAATATTACTACGTTAAGTTAAAGACTTTATATCATTTAAGAATATATACTATAAACAACAAGTATGAAAAAAATATCAAGTACTTATAAGCTAAAATCAGTCATAAGTTGGTCACCTCCCAACTTATGGCTTTTCAGCTTATAAACACTTTTAGTTTGACTAAGGCTTTTACTAGTTTATCCTTAATAATATTTTTTAATTCAAAAAATATTTTTCCTAAAATAAATTTTCTAACTTTCTTTTCATTCCATATTCGTTGTTCATCCTTTTCTTTATAATTTTTTTAATTTATAATTTTGTAAGGTTTAAAAGGATATTTTAGTCTTTTTAACTAAAAAAAGAGTAACTTATCAATACTTTTATACCAAACACATGAACGGCTTATTATCAGTTTAACACGTCTATCTAAACATGTAAATGTTTATTTAAAAAATTAATTACAACACTTAAAAATACTTTTCAGCACTTCAAGATTATCAGTTATTTACGAACAACTAATCCAAATGGGGTCTTAGTCCTTTCCCTGTGTGGGTGGGTTGGGGGGGAGGTTGATGGAAAATGTTAGGCCGGTTTCTTTAATTTCCTCGAGCTGACTTCATAAATTCTACTCCATATTATCAATAGAAATAATCATACCAAAGTGAGCGTATCATGTTATTCCTTACCCAAAATTTAATTTAATTTTTTTCTTACCGCTTTCAGTTAGTATTCATCAATGAGTGTGTATATGGGTAAAACAGAACCCTTGAGATGCCTCAATTTTTTATGAAATAAGCGGACCAAGAAACGTGACGGCAAGGAACCAAAATCGAGGCGAGGAGCCCCTCGAGCCAGGGTCCGGGGCAAAATGCACACCCCCGAGAATATCGGGGCCGTGACCGCGGGACCGTTTCAAATCCTAAAGGCCTCGAAGAGCATAATCAGGCAATCGGACATGACCAAAAGAAGGCCGTGACATCCGTGATCAATCAGATATCACAACGTGGATCTCGACACGTATCGGCAGGAATTCTGTGATTAGTTAAACGGAAGATTTTTACCTTTTATGGAATTGTACTTAGAGTAGAACTCTCCTACTATATAAAGGGGTCTGGTTATTCATTAAGCGCATTATGGTACACTAATCAAGGCAATATACCCTTAGTTTCTTTGCTATTCCAAGTTCTTACCTGAATTCATCAATTCTTCATTATAGTGAGCTCGAGATCGAAGGCATGCATTTCACTAAAGCTGTTACTGAGTCCGGATTCACTCCCCCAATTGGTTTAATGATTTATTACATTCTTTATCCATCTGATCTATCGCAATTTATTATTTGTATTGAATTAATCCGCATATCCTTAAAACCATATTTAAATTTAATTGTTATCCATTTTTCGGATAAATAGTTTGGAACTCACCGTGGGGTTAAGGATAATAGCGGCGGGTTGATAAAATTTTTTATAACACACTCTATTTTACACTTATTTTTTGAGCTTTTAATTTCAAGTCGAGATAGAAATGTCGAACTCCAGTCTATCCATTTGAATGTTGACGCTGAATCCGGCCACCATGGAGAGAACAACAATGAGGTGCCCCCTGTTGGTCCCAATGGAGTCCTAGTTAAAGATCAGATCGATGTTAAATCACATGTGGCTATCAAAGCAAATCTGTCTACTGATCTCGAAAACAACATTCGCGTAGGAGCCCGATTGATTGCCCGGAGTGCGCACGATGGCGAAGATGATGGGATCAACTTGCGCGTGATCTTCAAAATGTTTAAGGCTCAACAAGCAGCAATATCCCGGTTGCAGAACCAAAGCCCCGCCCCCAGCAAAGTTGAGCCCGAACCATCCCGGGAAAACACTCGCAGAAACGAACCGGCAACAGAAAGGCATAGTGAAGAAGAATCCAGGATCAGCCCCGAGATAATAAAGATGCTTAAGGAGCTGACAAAATGGGTAAAATCGGGAGAAAATAAATCGAAGCCAACAACAAAAAATTTGAGACCTGTAACTCAGGGTTGATCAAATCCCGGGAGCACCCCTGATACTAAAAGGCCTGGATTCCAAAAAATTTGTCCAAAAACCTTTCCCTCCAAGCTCAGCTCCAAAGACGATCCCAAAGAAGTTTCGAATGCCCGAAATTCCGAAGTACAAATGGAACAACTGATTCAAATGAATATGTGACCTCCTACACGTACGCCATCAAGTTGAACAACTTAGAAGATGATGAAATAGAATCCGACCTGCTGAAAATGTTCGGAGAGACCTTGTTAAAAAGAGCTATGATATGATATTACAACTTACCCCCTAATTCTATTGACTCGTTTGCTATGCTTGCAGGTGCCTTTTGTAAAAGCACACGTCGGGGCCATCAAGGTCGAGATCAGGAAGTCAAACCTTTTCAAAGTAAAGCAAAAAAATAACGAGATGCTCAGGAAGTTCGTGTCCAGGTTTCAAATGGAACACATTGCCTACGGTCGCGGATGATTGGGTCGATCAGGCATTCACCCAAGGACTCAAACCCCAAAACTCATTGGTTTTGCAGCAGTTGAAACAAAATTTGGTAGAATACCCAACGGTAACTTGGGTCGTCGTCCATAACAGGCACGTTTCAAAAATTAGAGTCAAAGACGACTAGCTCAAGGCCCCTTCCGGGTTTATTTATTCCATCAGAACTAGTAACAGAGCCAAAAGAACCATCGATCATGAACCAAGATCTGCGAGGAATGAAAAAAGGAATGATTGAGGCTAGAACAGTCAAGGAATCATAAGCAAGAGCGGTTTTGATAGGTAACTCGGGGCCCGGGAGGCACCAAGATTATCGGAGTATAACTTCAGTATCAATGCTGCAAGTGTTGTATTCTCTATAGGATGCATCAAAGATACCAAATGGACTCGTCCATTGCAGTATGATCCTGCCCAAAGGGATCGGAACCTAATGTGCAAGTATCATGGCACTCACGGCTATAGAATCGAGGACTGCCGACAACTAAGGGAAGAAGTAGCTTGGTTATTCAATAACGGACACCTCCAAAAATTTCTGAGTGATCGAGCCAAAAATCACTCCAGGAATATGGACTCCAACAAGCAGATCGAGCAAGAGGAACCCCAGCAAGTCAAAACATGATCATGGGCGGAGTTGACATCCCTCAGCGACCGATGTCAAAACGTACCAAGGTGTCCATTACAAGGGAAAAACGGACTCGAGATTACATATCGAAGGGAACCATATCTTTCAATGACAGGGACGCTGAAGGCATCGTACAACCACATAATGATGCACTGGTAATATCTGTACTCATAAATAAATCTCAAGTTAAGCGTGTGTTAATTGATCTAGGTAGCTCGGCCAATATCATCAGATCGAGGGTCGTGGAACAACTGGGTCTACAAGACCAAATAGTACCTGCAGTCCGAATTCCAAAAGGTTTCAACATGGCATGCGAAACTACTAAAGGGGAGATAACCACTCTAGTAAACACCGATAGGACCATCCAAGAAACATAGTTCTTTGTGATTGAAGGATATATAAGACACAACGCTCTATTCGGAAGGTCGTGGATTCATAACATTAGGGCAATACCCTCACCACTACACCATGCATTAAAATTCCCCACACCAAAAGGAATCAAGACAGTTTACGGAGAGTAGTCGGCCGCAAGAGAAATGTTTACGGTGGATGAGATGATCCCGGTGTCGCACTCTCGACATCGAAGAATTTGGAGTTAGAAACTAATTAGCAATCATCAATACCGGCCCCGACCAAACCAGAGAAGGAATAGACAGGCGGGGGTGATGATTACGGAGTTCCTAGATTGTTCATAGTTCCTGATGATTCTGATGCTACCAAGTTGACAGTCGAGGAGCTAAAACGAGTCGTATTGATCGAGCACCTGCCCGATTGGAAGGTATATCTGGGCACGAAGTTGACCCCCGAGCTTAGGGAAAAACTCACTCAAATACTTATAGCTAACATTGATTGTTTTGCTTGGTTCTATTTAGATATTATAGGAATCCCATCAGAAGTGACGCTCATGAGTTAAGCTTGGACCTAAAGTTCCACCCGGTTAAGCAGAAAAGGAGGCCTCATTCTGAAGTCAAGCATGCAATTATCAAAGACGAGGTATCCAAACTTCTTAAAATAGGTTCCATCCGAGAAGTTAAGTAACCGAATTGGTTGACTAATGTAGTAATAGTACCTAAAAATGGAAATACGTTAAGAATGTGCGTAGATTGCAAAGACTTAAATAAGGCATGCCCCAATGACTCTTTTCATTTTCCTAACATCTATCGAATGATTGTTGCATCGCCGGGCATGAGGTACCCAATTTTCTCGATGCCTATTCTGGGTATAACCAAATCTGGATGGACCCGGACGATCAAGGAAAAACTTTCGTCATCACTAAGTTCGATACTTACTGTTATAATGTAATACCGTTCGGACTAAAAAATGCCGGTGCCACTTATCAACGCTTAGTAAATTGGATGTTCAAAGAACGAATAGGAAAATTAATGGAGGTTTACATTGACGACATGGTGGTTAAGTACCTGCGATCAGAGGACTATTTGAAACATTTGCAGGAAACCTTCGATATACTAAAGAAATACAATATGAAGCTTAACCCGGAGAAATGCGTGTTCGGGGTAAGATCCGAAAATGTCACGACCCAAACATCCCTCCAAGACACGTTGTGACGGCACCTAGTCTCTACGACTAGATAAGCCTAATAAATTGCGAAAAATATCAACATTGGAAACAAACTAAACTGCTAACTGCATTAGATACTGAATAACCAATAATAATGCCGCTCGGCATGTACAATAACCAACACTAGACGTACACCGTTTTTCCAAAACCCTAAATATCATGAGTCACAAACTATAGAAAGAAAAATAGTATCTCTATGCTCCAAAATCTAACAAAAGAAAAATACAGGAAATGTTTGACATACGGAAGAATAGAAAGGGACTCCGAGGTCTGTGGATGTGACAGATATACCTTGAAGTCTCCAAAGTTGTCCTGGCTCACTAAGAACGAGGCTGATAGAAGGTACCTGGATCTGCACATGAAAAACATATGTAGGAAAGGGCATGAGTACATCACAACGGTACCCAGTAAGTGCCAAGCCTAACCTTAGTCGAGTAGTGACGAGGTCAGGTCAGGACCCTAGTGTTATATATATATAATAAAACAAGATAGAATGAAATACCGCAGTAAATTAAAGACTGAAATTTAACAAGAATGAAATCATAGAAGACAACAGCTCAGTACACAGAGCTAACAATAGGGGATCTCCCGAGATACCGTCTCATAGTCCCAAATGTAAATATGTAGGAAATCTCCCGGAATATCGTTTCGTAGTCCCAAAGTAAATATGTAGAACATGGGATCTCCCGGTATACCGTTCCGTAGTCCCACAATAAATATGCAGTGCAGGGGGATCTCCCAAAATACCGCTCCGAAGTCCCAAAGTCAATATATAGCTCAACTAACGGAAATAACAATTACAGCAAGAAAGCCTACAGTTTAGACTAAGTTCAAGTCAGGAAAAAAAATAGCAAATTCACTAAACATGCTACACAGAGTTCAGATAAAAAATTAAGGCAAGTAGACATGCTATTCTAAGCTAACAGGATACTGCACATGCTGATATAACTCAAATAAGAAGGAAAACAAGTTATTACTTAGCGAAAATCGGGTTTTTACAACAATTAGCCCGTGTACATACTCGTCACCTCACGTACGCAAAATGGACCAAATCTATCCAAAATCAATTACATAACATAAATATAACTACAAGGAACTAATCTAGCCAATGAAATCAAAGCTAAAGCAAGAAATTAGAAAAATTGCCCAAAACACCTCCCTGGGCCCACATCTCGGAATCGGGTAAAAGTCACAAAATACGAACACTCATTCACTTACGAGTCTAACCGTTCAAGAATTACTTGAATTCAACCTCAAATCGCCTTCCAAAACTCGAAATTTATTCTATGGAGTTTCTACCATTTTCCCCCAAATTTCCAACTCAAATCCTAATTAAATGATGCAATTAACCATAGATTAGTGGGATATAACCATACAGGAGTTAAGAGTCGTTACCCACAAGTTTGCTCTGAAAATCCCTTGAAATTTCGCCTCAATCCGAGATTTCTAGGTCCAAAAATGGAGAATGAAATCAAACCCTCGCACTTTGCCCTTTTTTGCCCAGTCAAACCGCACCTGCAGTCCAAATTCCGCTTTTGCGGTGCCGCTTTTGCGGCGAAGACTCTGCACCTGCAGAGTTCACTTAAACTCCTAGGTACCTCACTTGTGCACCACAATTCGCATCTGCGGACGTATTTTTGTGCTCAATCGTCCGCTTCTACGGAACCTTGGCCACCTCAGCTTCCTCACTTATTCCACTTCTGCGATCGCACTTCCGCAGATGCGGCTCCGCTTCTGCGGCTTACACGTCGCACCTACAACCATTGGCCAACCCATCATCCTCGCATCTATAATTTCCCACTCTCTTCTGTGAGCTCGCACCTACAGTCAATCTTGCGCAGATGCGATTACAACAGATGCATCACATTTCAGCCATTTCTCCCAAAACTCAACTTGATCAGTTAACCATCCGAAATTCACCCGAGGACCTTGGTATCTACTTAACATACCAACTAGTACTAAAACACCATACGAACTTAGTCGAGCCCTCTAATCACATACAAACAACGCTAAAAACATGAATCACCCTCCAATCCAAACTCAAAGAACTTGAAACTTTCAAATTTCTACAACCGATGCCGAAACCTATCAAACCACGTCCGATTGAACTCAAATTTTTCAGACAAGTCATATTCAACCTTACAGACCTAGTCCAACTTCTGGAATCAGAATCCGAACCCAATATCAAAAAGTCCACTACCAGTCAAAATCCCCAAAAATTTGACTTTTGCCATTTCAAGCCTAAATAAGCTACATACCTCCAAAATACAATCCGGACATGCCCTAAGCCCAGAATCACCCAACGGAGCTACCGGAATCAATGAAACTCTATTTCGGAGTTGTCTTCTCACAATTCCGACTATGGTCCAAATCCTAAGTCTTAAACCTCCGTTTAGGGTCAAAGTATCCCAAAATACTCCAAAAACAAAAATGAAACCTCTCGCCAAGTCACAATAGCATAAAAAGATATGGGGGAAGCAGTTAATAGGGGATCGGGGCTATAACTCTCAAACGATGGGCCGAGTCATTACAAGAAAGTTCCTTGGGTTCGTGGTGTCCAATCGAGGGATCAAGATCAACCCGGACAAGATTAAAGCTATAGAAGATATCACTGTGGTGGATAATATTAAGGTCGTTCAGAGGCTAACCAAACGCATAGCTGCCCTTGACCGATTCATATCAAAATCATCCGATAAGCGTCATCGGTTCTTCTCGTTATTGAAGAAGATGAATAACTTCTCATGACCCTGGAGTGCTGATGTCGCCCAAAATCACACCACAAATATAGGTTGTAAGGCGGTCGAAGCAATAACAAAATCCAACGTAAGTCGGGGTCGAATCCACAGGGAGTTAGAATTGGGAATAGGTATATACCTAGTGTAAATGTATGATGTGCCTCAAATACACTTCCACATATTTGGTTGTTTTTTCTACTTCTATTGATTATGATAATGTTTGCAAATGAAAAGCTAAGAGACAATATTTTTGGTTTTGGTTGATTTTCAAGTTTATAAAAGGTCTAGGGTCATGATTTCCACCTAGGCGGTTACCTAACGGGTTGTAAACTCTAGGGCAAGTTTGATTGGTCGGGGTTATAATATAGCAATCACACGCAATTACCCACTAAATACCTCACGGTAGTTAGAGAGATTTTGCCTAATTTGGATTTCTCAAGTCCAAATGGGTATTGCACAAAACAAGTGATAAATGCTCAAGTCGGGTCTTACTATCTCTAGATTCAACCCTTTAATTGGGGCTATCAATTTCTTGAGTTCACTCCAATTTCTTGTTAGTTAAGTTTTCTAGACTTAGTCTCTCTTTCTCAAGTAGAGACTAAGTCAAATAGGCATGAATCAATATTTGCAAATTCAAGCAAGAACTAGGCTAAATATCATTAACCCAATCACAAACAAGTCCTCAATCAAATACCCATTAAGTACCCACACTAGGGTTGGGCCACAACCCTAGCTAGAAATTTAGCTACTTATGGAAAATGCAGAAATTAAAGAAGAAATTAAGATAGAGTGCGTAATAATTGATTAGGGATAGAAAATCTAATGTTTAGAAGCTAATCTAGTACAATATTACTCAAAACAGTAAAGAAAAAGGGCTCAGGTGCTCTTCCAAAACAAAACTTAACCTAAAAATGAAAAAAACATTCTATTTATACTAAGCTAAAAATATCTGACAAAAAGGCCCCTGCGGAGGTTGTGCGGCCGCACAATTCTGTGTGCGGTCCGCACTCTGAGCTTGACTGGCCAACTAGGCCTTTTGCAGTCTCATAAAAGTGGGATGCGGTAGCACTTCATTTGATTGTATGGACCGAACAATTCTGGGTGTGGCCGCACACTTGAACTTGGATTGGAACATGGCTCTCTAATTCTTCTATTCTGCGGATCGCATAATTGTGAGTGCGGCCGCACTTGTCATCCTGTGGCCGCACATATATGGTGCGGTCAGTATATCTTCAACCTACCCAAAAACCAACTCTCTCAGTCTCCTCTTCTGTGGTCGTACAATAGTTGTGCGGTGTACATACTCTAAAAGCAATAAGACAGTGCTCTTTCATTGTTTGCGGCCGGACACAATATTGTGCGGTCTGTAGACCTTTTTTGGTCCTTGTCCAATTTCGACTCCTTTATGAGTTAATTTTGACTTCTTTGACTCGTTTCCCAATATTCCTGCACGAAAGCACATTTCATTAGTTCTCGGGACTACTTTTAAGCATTTTTGAGCTAAAACGCAAGTAAAAGAGAGCAAATAATCGATCAAAAAACCCTACTTATCAAGTGACAACAAGCCTTGGAAGAACTCAAGCGGTAATTTCAAGCCTGCCTTCGATTCAAACTCCGAAGGTAGATGAGCAGATGTACATGTACATCCGAGATAGCAGTAAGTAGAGTCCTAGTTGGGAAAGAGGAAGGTACACAATTTCCTATCTATTATGTTAGCAGGACTCTAGGTGAGGCCGAAACTAGGTATCCTCGCCTAGAAAAATTGGTGCTCGCTTTCCTAAGCGCCTCTAAGAAGTTAAAGCCGTATTTTCAATGTCATCCCATATGTGTTGTAACTACTTACCTATTGAGAAACATAATGCATAAACCCGAGCTCTCGGGATGATTGGCCAAATGGGCTGTGGAAATCAGTGGGTACGATATCAAATATTGACCCCAAACCGCCATCAATTCCCAAATTTTGGCGGACTTCATGGTCGATTTCACTCCGACCCTAATATGCAAAGTCTAAAGGGAATTGTTTTTAAACTCAGGGACTTCTTCGGGGCTTTGGACAATCTTTACAGACAGTGCTTTGAATGCAAAAAGGTCCGGACTTGGAATCGTGTTAAAGCCACGGACGGGTAATGTAGTTAGACAATCTATTAGAACTATAAAATTGAATAACAATGAGGCCGAGTATGAGGCCATGATTGAAGCTCAGGCATTTTAGAAAGTCAGGGAAAATGAAGCTATTGATTTTATTTGGGACCACATAATATGTCGATTCAGAATGTCGGCCGAGATCGTGTGTGACAACGGGAAGTAGTTCATCGGCAGTAAGGTGAAGAAATTTTTCGAAGACCATAAGATTAAAAGGGTCATATTAACACCCTATCACCTTTGTGGGAATGGGAAGGGGGAGTCTACAAACAAGACCATACTCTAAAACCTTAAGAAGAGATTGACCGGTGCCAAAGGAAAATGGAAGGAAATTTTGCCCGAAGTCTTGTGAGCATATCGTACGACCTCAAAATCCAATACCGGGGCCACCCCATTCTCGTTGGTCTATGTTGCCGAAGCGCTTATATCGGTCGAGGTAGGAGAACTGAGTTTCAGGTTCTGATATGCGATCGAAGAGTCAAACAAGGAGGCCATACGCATGATCCTGGAACTATTGACGAGAGGCGCGAGCCCGCCCTCGTCCAATTGGCCGCCAAAAAACAACGGATCGAAAGGTATTACAATAGGAGAGCCAACCTCCGACACTTCAATATTGGGTACTTAGTGTTAATAAAGGTGACACTGACACCCAGAACCTAAACGAAAGAAAGCTGGGACCGAATTGGGAAGGTCCATATCGAATTATCGAGATTATCGGTAAAGGTTCATACAAACTCAAAGTAGGGAACAGTGAGCGACTACCAAACAACTGGAACGTAAACCACTTAAAATGATACTACTGCTAAGGTACGACCCCATTCATTCTTTCCTTTACATATATAGAGAAGTGGATTAACACTTACAGGCAACGACCAAAGAATGGTGCAGCTATTAGGCTTGAAAGCACGTGTTGTCTTTTCCCCTTGAATCGGTTTTGTCTCAAAATGGGTAGGTTTTTAATGATGAAACAACGGGTCATGCTAACTTAGAATCGAAGACCGGTTATGAATCGGAATCAATGGGCACGTCAACAGTATCCGAGCCCTCTCGACGATTGACCTAGAATACTTGGGTCTATCACCCTCGAGTAATGATTTTAGCAAGGAAAGAAACTTTGTGCTTGAACAGTTTGGGCTCGGTAGATAAGATTTATTGTAAGGGTCAAATGGTCAAATGAACCGTGCCCGCATAGACCACCTAAGCCATAACATGAAGCTTGTACACACTTGAGATCTTGTATATTGCACACAAGAATGAAAGAAAGTTTCTACCTTCCAGATACATATTTTGCCCCTTAAGACTATTACATTTTGTTCCTTAAGGATATCGAGCCCAAGGGCCGCCTCTATCTGGATCCAAGAGATCACCCCCACTCGAGGACTGCCACCCAAGTCAAACTCAAATGACTCAGGCTATCGAAGCCCGGGGGAACAGAATCCTATTAGGTAGTTGATAACTACGGATTATAGCCTATCTTATGCTCTCTTTTGCTTAGGTTTTGGATAAAAATGTGTAAAATATTCTTGAAAACTAACTTATTGTGCTTGTTCGCAGGTTTTGGCCAAAATAAAGCAAGAAAGTCATAACCAACTCATAAAGGAGTTAAACCTGCACAAGTTCAAAGCTGAGACAAAAGCGCTGACAGCAAAAGAAAGAGCGGTCGTGAAGGTTCACCGCTAAGGCGGCCACAATTACACTGACAGCAGAATTGAGGTTCAGAGAAGGTGTTTTGGATGCAGACATACACAGCTAACAGCTGTGAAATAGCACGTCACTGGAATAATTTACGCGGTCGTGGTGCAAATTCCGCTGAGAGCGGTAATCAAGGTTCAAAGCCCTTGCAAAGTAAGCTCAAATGAAAAGTGTGTTCTACGAACATTTTACACGGCCGCGGTTGAAGATAATGCTGAGGCAGTCTCTTTTACACCCCCAGCGAAATCAAGCCCATCCCCAGTCCAAAAAGGAAGAAACGCGGTCCACGATTGCTTTTGCACGGCCGCGAAAGTTCAAGCGTTGAGGCGCTCAGTATTGCGCTGACAGCGAAACCTCCATAGGGGTACTTTTGTCTAGTAATTTTAGCTATGTATAAATAGATCTTTTTTAGATTTCTAGGGCATATTTTATAATAAGGAGCTCGTGAATAGCCGTATTTTTCTACTTTGAGTAATTTTAGAGTAGATTTAGCCATTAATCTTAGATTTTATTCTTGTAATTAACTTTTATGGCTTATATTTCATTTTTATCTTTGATTTCTACCTTTATTATGAGTAGCTAAACCTATTATCCAGGGTTGTGACCCAACCGCAGTGTGGGTATTTGATGGGTCTTCTATTTTAGGACTTAATTGTTTATGAGTTAGTGATATTTAGCTTGATTCATGCTTTAATTGTAGAATTAGTGGATGCAAACAGTGGTTTATGCCTTTATGACTTAGACTCTTCTTGAGAAAGAGGGACTAAGTCTAGGAAAATTAGGCTAACAAGGAATTGGGGTGCATTCAAGAGATTGATAGCCCTAATTAAAGGGTTAAATCTAGAGATAGTAATACCTGACTTGAGCCAATTTTACTTGCATTGTTTGAACACCCAATTGGGCTTGAGAAAGCCAATTAGGGCAAAGTCACTCAAACTACCGAGAGGTATAAAGTGAGTAATTATGTGTAATGGTTATGTCATGACCCCAACTATAACAAGCTTGTCCTAAATTTTATATCCCATTAGATACTCGCCTAGGTGTAAGTCACTTCCCTAGTGCTTTTTATCACTTGAGAAAACCTTACAAAAACATTGTTCTTAGTTTATTTTCAGCATTTAATAGCATTAAAAGTAGAATAGTAACAACTCCAAACATTATTAAAAGTGCAATTAAAAGCAACACGCATAGCTAGATTAGATAGAAACCCAATTCCCAACCAATATTAACTCCCTGTGGAAATCGATCCCGACCTTTCGGGTAAAAGCTGCATCGACCACTCCTCACCATTATATAGTGGTGTAAGGTTGGAGACGATCACTTTTTGGCATTGTTAAATGGTTTTCGGGGAGTTAAATGGTTTTGGCTATCTATCTGATTAGTTGCGTGTTTTGTTTTTCTTTCCATCTGTTTTACTAACTTGTGTGAGTTAATCGATTCAGGTACAAAATGGCAAACAATGATCCTATTAGAAATATTATCTCGGGGGAGGAGGTAGATGATAATAGTGAAGATGAGGTGTTTTTAGTACCTCAAGCTCAAAGAAGAGGCCACCATGCCAATGAAAATATTCTAGATCCTCCCCCAGCTCCTCCAAGAGTAGCTCCTCGGGTGCTTCCAAATGAAGGGTACGCAAGTGCAATTGTCCCACCTCAGATCCGGGCGGGAAATTTACAGATTACAAATGTCATGCTTACCTTATTGGAGCAAAAAGGGTACCTCACAGGTGCTCCCCATCAAAATGCATATAAACATCTAAAGGGCTTTGTAGATACCTGCTGGGATATCAAACAAACAAATGTGTTGGAGGATGCATTGAGACGGAGATTGTTCCCTTTTTCACTTAGAGGGAAAGCTTTGGACTGGCTCGAAGACTCCCCAACCATTCCATCACTACGTGGGATGAGTTGGCCGACAAGTTTATAGCCAATATTTTCTCACCGAGACATATGGCTGCATTAAGGGATGAGATCTTAGCGTTTAAACAGGAACCAAATGAACCCCTTCATGAGATCTGGGATAGATATAGACCTATGGTCAAGGAATGACCCAACAATGACATGACTGAAGAAATGATCCAACGGACATTTTATTGGGGTATAAACATAACCAATCAATGTGTGGTGAACTAGCTAGCATGGGGTAATTCTATGAAGCTGCCATATGCTGAGGCCTATGAGATTCTTGATGAGATGGCTGACACATCCTCAGCCTGGCAGCATTGGGCGAATGTTTCTCAGGGGGACACTCATGTCATAAACCTTCACAAGGAACATCAAGATCATGGACAAGCCATAGCTGAGTTGACAACAACCATGAACCAGTTAGGCAAAGCACAACTTCAGCAGATTCTGGGACCAAAGCAAGTGAACGCAATGGAAGGCATTAATCTATTGGTAAACAAGAGGAGACAGCATGGGAAACAAATGCAAGGAAATCAATATTAATATGAGCAAGGAAGTAGTGGTTACAACCAGTATGATGGGTATTGTGAGAAAAGTGAAGAGGTTTTGTATGCCAACAACTATCAAGGACAACGAGGTAATGCTCCAAATCAACAATAGAGATAGCAAGGGAATAATCAGAATTGGGGCAACCAAGGCCAAGGAAATTGGAACAATAACAACAACAACTCCAACAATTGGGGGAACAACAACTAGAATTGGGGTAATAACAACACTTAGGGTGGCAACAACAACTAAGGAGGTTGGAATAACGACAATCAAGGTAATTGGGGGCCAGGTTTTCAAAGGCCTCCAATGTTTCAACAACCAAACAGGTCCTAGCTTGTCCAACAATGAGATGGGGAGGATTGAGTCAATGTTTGAGCAAATGATGAAGAATAACGCCGACTATGATGCCCAATTGGCTTCTCATAATACTTCTATCCGCAATCTAGAGGTTCAACTTGGTCAGATTTCACAAGCTTTAAACACTCGCCCTAAAGGGGCACTACCTAGTGACACAGTAGTAAACCCGAAGGGTGGGAACAATACCGGCCATGCAATGGTGGTAACCACAAGAAGTGGTAGAGGTGGTGAAGCAAGTACCTCCAAGCAAAAAGAAGTTGTGAGTGATAATGTTGAAGTGCAAAATGAAGATGATCCAATAGTTGCGGAGCAAGTGAGTGAAGAGAATGTGAATGGTGAGGTGAGAATTGATATTCATGAAAATGAGGAGGAGACTCAAAATGATGTGAACCCGTCTAGGGAACACATGATAGACATGTCGGAAACGGTAATGCCTAAAGACAAGGCTACCTTGCCTAGTTCTCCTCCACCTTACCCTCAAAGACTTGCAAAGCAGAAGAATGAAAATCATTTCAAGAAGTTTATTGAGATGATGAAAAGTTTGTCGATCAATGTGCCCTTGGTGGAAGCTCTTGAGCAAATGCCGGGATACGCCAAGTTTATGAAAAACTTGGTAACTAAAAAGAGATCTATCGATTGTGAGACCATTAAAATGACTCGTCAAGTGAGTGCTATTGTGCACTCGATGGCTCCAAAGCTTGAATATCCCGATGCATTTACCATTCCATGTACCATTGGGAGTGCGGATTTTGCAAAGGCCTTGTGTGATTTAGGAGCAAGTAATAATCTGATGCCTTACTTCGTATTCAGAACTTTGGGTATTGGTCAACCGAGAGCTACTTCAATAACATTGCAAATGGCCGATAGAAAAATGAAGAGGCCGTTTGGTATTATTAATGATGTTCTTGTCCGTATTGACAAGTTTATTTTGCCTGCTAATTTTGTGATTCTCGACTGTGAAGTCGACTATGAGGTGTCGCTAATATTGGGAAGACCTTTCCTAGAAACGAGGAATGCATTGGTTGATGTGGAAGCAGGGGAGCTCACCTTCCGGGTGCGTGACGAAAATGGTGTCTTCCATGTGTGCAAATCAATGAGGCAGCTGAATAGTACTGAGGTTTGTTTTTTGGTGAATATGGTGACGGAGGTGATAGTTGATGACACGAGTGCCATGATGAATGTGGAATCCTTTGGAAGCTGTATTGTTAAACCATGATGTGACCGAGGATGAAGGCTTGGTTGAGTATGTAAATGCCTAGCAAGGAATGGGTTCTTACTCTTATGAGCCCTGTAAACTTTCCTTGGATCTTGAGAATAGAAAGACTCCACCAACAAAGCCTTCAATCGAGGAGCCTCCCGTATTGGAGTTGAAGCCTTTGCCTCCACACCTCAAGTATGAATTCTTGGGCACTTGTTCAACTTTACCCATTATTCTTTCTTCTTGCCTTACTAACGTACAGGTAGATGCCACCCTTGAGGTACTTCAAAGAAGGAAGAGGGCAATTGGATAGACTCTAGCTGATATTTGGGAGATAAGCCCCGCCTTTTGCATGCTCAAGATTATACTTGAGGATGATGCCAAACCCTCTGTGGAACATCAAAGGAGGTTGAATTAGGCTATGCAAGAGGTCATCAAGAAGGAAGTTATCAAGTGGCTAGATACAGGGGTTGTGTAGCCCATCTCGGATAGTTCATGGACTTCACCAGTACAATATGTGCCAAAAAGGGGGGTATGATTGTGGTCACAAATGAGCAAAATGAGTTGATCCCCATTAGGATATCACCGGATGGAGGATATGCATGGACTACCGGAAGCTAAACAAAGTGACCCACAAAGATCATTTTCCATTGCCCTTTCTTGACCAAATGCTGGATAGACTTCCTAGGTGTTCCTACTATTGCTTTTTGGATGGGTACTCAGGCTACAACCAAATTATGATTGCACCAAAGGACCAGGAGAAAACCACTTTCACATGTTCGTATGGCACTTTTGCATTTTTCCGGATGACATTTGGTTTGTGTAATGCACTAGCTATCTTTCGATGGTGTATGATGGCTATATTTACTGATATGGTAGAAGACTTCTTGGAAGTGTTCATGGATGATTTCAGTGTTGTGGGTGATTCTTTTGAAGAATGTTTGGGTAATCTTGACAAAGTGTTGGCCCGATGTAGGGAGACAAATCTAGTGCTTAATTGAGAAAAGTGCCACTTTATGGCCGAGGACAAGTGATTTCAAAACTCCCTCCTCCTACTTTCGTCAAAGGAGTGAGGAGCTTTTTTGGGCATACAGGGTTCTACCGAAGGTTCGTCAAGGACTTTTCCAAGGTGGTGAATCCCTTGTGCAAATTGTTGGAAAATGATGAAAAGTTTGTGTTTAATGATGAGTGCATGAAAGCTTTTGTGCTTCTCAAGTATAAATTGACTACCACTCCCATCATCACCGCACTCAATTGGAGCTTGCCATTTGAGCTCATGTGTGATGCTAGTGACGTTGCAGTAGGAGCGGTCTTGGGGCAAAGGGTGAACAAGATGTTTCATCCGGTGTACTATACAAGCAAAACTATGAATGATGCCTAGGTTAATTATACTGTGACGGAGAAAGAGTTGCTAGCAATTGTGTTTGCAATGGAGAAGTTTAGGCCTTATCTCATGGGTACCAAAGTGATTGTTCACACTGATCACACGGCACTCCGTTACTTGATGACCAAAAAGGACTCTAAATCTAGATTGATAAGATGGGTTTTGTTGCTTCAAGAATATGACCTAGAGATTGTTGATCAGAAAGGAAGTGAAAATCAAGTGGCGGACCACTTGTCCCGCTTGGAGGAGGAGGGGAGACCCAAAGATGGTCTCAAAATTAATGATGCATTCCCGGATGAACAACTCCTCTCAGTTTCTTTGAATAGTATGCCTTGGTTCGCCGATGTGGCCAATTTCTTGTGACCGGCATTATTCCGAGTGAGCTCTCTTCTAACCAAAGGAAGAAGCTTAAACGGGACAGCTTGGATTATTACTGGGACGAACCTTATCTCTTCAAGATTTGTAATAATGGTGTGATCTGGAGATGTTTTCAAGAAGAGGAGAAAATAAGTATTCTTGATGCTTGTCATTCTTCGCCCTACGGTGGTCATCATTGTGGGGTAAGAACTACTTCAAAGGTTCTTAGATTTGGTTTTTATCGGCCTACTCTGTATAAAGATGCTGGTGAGCTTTTCAAGAGATGTGATGAGAGTCAGATAGCAGGTGGTATTTCCAAAAAGGATGAAATGCCTCTCACCATTATTCTTGAGGTTGACATTTTTTACGTGTGTAAGCACGTGATTTTTGCCCTATATGAGAATTACTCCCAAAAAATTTAAAATAAAATGATTTTCCTTGGTGTGCAATTTTGAGAATTTTTGTGACATTTTTGGATAATTATTTGTATTTTGTCGGTGCATGTTTATTTGTTAAATTAATAAAAAATACAAAATATGTCGCATTTTGCATGTAGGATTTAATTCTACAATTGTTAGTAATTAAATTTGTTTTACAAAAATTAAAAATTACAAAAATAGGCATCTTTTGCATTTTTAGCATTTAACGTCCAAATATACAATTTTATGCTTAATTATTACTTAACTGTGCGTTAATTGTTATTGGGAGTTAATTTGCGCTTTTATAACTTAATTTAGTTCTTAATAATAGTTTAAGGATTCTTAGAATTTAGTTTTAGAAAAATAAAAGAAGAAAAGAGAGCAAAAATACAAAAAAATCGGAATTAGGCCTCTTCTTCAAATTCAAGCCACAGGCCCAAAAAAATACCCAACCTTCCCCATGACCCGGTCCATTTCAAACCGGGTCGACCCAGTCCATAACCCAACACCCCTATTTCCCTATCTTTCAAAAAAAAAACTAACAGTCTTTTCTTTCACTGTTTGAACCTCGCCCCCCTCTCTTTCTTCTTCTTCCTCAAGCTCCAATCAAGCCATCAATGGCTACCCTCTTCACCATCTCCACACACACACACCCCTCACCCCGTCACACTCTCACACACACACACGTCAACACATACACACACATACACAATGGAAAACGCACACACGCAGCAGCCGTTCATGGCTGCTGCTTCTTCTTCGTTCTTCATTCAAACGACCAAACGACCCTACTGTCATCGTGCAGCTGTTGCTCCGTCCAGCCAGTCACACACAGTCCGTCGCATCATCGACCACCTTCGATGTTTCTTCGTCTCCGAGCAGCCATGAACGAGCTCGAGCTCAAGCTTTCATGGTTGCCGACTTCGATCATGGCTTCGTCCAAATGAGCATCGTCGTTGCCACCAGTTGAGCAACGTTGCTATTGCTGCTTCACCCACCTGCTGCTGCTCCGACGAACTACTGCTTCCATGTCGGACGATAGCATGAATTCATGCCGCTGCTACTATTTCGTGTTGCTGCTACAGTTGAGCAGCGGTGCTAACGGCTTAGTTGTTGCTGCTGCTTCGCCCTTCATCGTCGTCAGTTTGATTATAGCTCGAGCTCGAGCTCTCATGGCTGCTGCTCATCGTTCCTCAGTTTCAATCCGTCGAGGTCGTCTTTTGTCGTTTTGAGTTCGTCGAGTTTAAAAGGAAGGTGGGTTTAGTTGAAATCGAGATCCGTTAGGTCATTGGCAGACTTGGCTCATCATCGTCGTTCCAATCCGGTTAGTTGGTTTATGTTTCGTTTCTGTCCGTAATTTGTTTGATATTTTTCAGATTTGAAATCAAATATGTTTGATATTAACTTCATGATTCATCGTTTTTTTTTCTTCAGTTTATTTCATTCATTTTTCTTGTTTATTTTAGGTAGAAATTGATTAGTTAATTATAATGTTGCTAGATTTAAATTGAAGATTCATTTGATTATTTTTCAGTTTGTTTTATTAATTTAAAAGGATTTAATGTTAATATAAAAGAATGTTAGTTTAAATCGCTTGAATCCGTTGTTTGTTGTAGATTAAATTCGTGTTCATTTGGTTTAAAGTTTGTTTTTAATTCAGTGATTTAATGTGAAGTTATGTTTTGGTTTTTAATTTTTTTGAATCATGTATCTTTGTTATAATTTTTGTTGGAGTTAATTTAAAAAAGATCAATTGATTATTTGAAGTTTAGTGATTTGAATATGTTTATTTGTTTTGTTTAAACTTAATTCGAATTTAATTCAAATTTGAATAAAACTTGCTTGTTATTGTTGATGAATCTTTTCATTTATGTCCATACTTTGTTTGATTGTTCTTGAATCCGAAATTAGTATAAGTTTGATCTTCTTGTTTGTTGATTATCATTTTTGATTATTTCTTCAGTTTGCTTCATGATTTTGTTTAGTTTTAATATAGAAATTGTTGGTTGTAATGTTGTTAGATTTGATTTTAAGTTCAAATGATTATTGAATTTAGAAATCTTAATATACTTGTTTGTTGTTGTTTTTGTTGAATCTGAAAGTAGGTTTGTTTGTTGCTAAAAATATTGTTCAATCAAAATTTTAGTTGTTCTTTGTTGTTCATCATTTAGTTTGAATTTGTTGTTCGAATTTGTGTAGAAATTGGTCATATTGGCTATATTTTGGTTGAGTTTGATTAATTGATTGGTTATAGCTGATGGGGTAGTTTGGTAAATCGCAGTACGTTCAGGGGTAAAATGGTAATTGCAATAAGGTCGGAGGGGTAGTTTGGTAATTGAACATTTTGTAATTCTTTATGTTAAGCATGGAGGACAAAATGTAATGGGGTGTGAGTGATATAATTGTTTAATATAAATGGGGGACAAGACATAATGTAGTGGAGGGGAATATGGTAATTGTTTATGTTAGGCATGGGAGACAAGATGTAATGGGGTGGAGTTGATATATTTGTTTAATGTAGTGAGGGATGAGTGGAAAGATAGTGGGTTTGGTAGGACAAAGTGGTTGTTATTAATTGATTAAAGGGTTTGGGATGGAATATAAATAAAAGGCTTGAATCAAAAAAAAAAAAGAGGAGAGAATACAAAAGAAATTTTTAAGAGAGAGGAAATTCCGAAAAATACTAAGACTTTAGAAAAATAAAAAGAAAAACATTCTGGAAATTCAAAAGAAGAAGAGTATACACCTGATATACAATCCAAATATTCTGATATACGGATTCAGAAATTAAGGGTTAAACACTAACTAGTCTTTCAAAATCTGATAAGATTCCCTTTGCTTCTGTCCGTTGATTGTTGTTGTTGTGTCTGGATATTTGTCTTGATTTTAAAATCTGTCACTAAGTTTCTCGTTGCTGGTTGTTACTGGTTGTTGGGGTTGCTGTTGTTGTATGCTACTGAATTTCTGCTGATCTCCCTTTTCTTTTGCTTCCAATATCAGGTACACAACTGACACGGTGATTATTGTAAACTGAAACAGGAAGCATGTATACGAAAAAATGAAGAGTTGAAGTTCTAAATTTATTTAATTATATTCTGAATTTTATTTGTATATATAAATTATTTAGCTTACAAAAAATCAGAATCAAGTAGCTATTTAATATATATAGTGGAACATCTGATGATAGCTTAACGGATGAACTATCTATATATATTGCCTAAAAATAAATGAATGGTGTAGCAACTCCGTCTAGTTAAAAATCAAACGAATAGGCCATTTCGAACTTGTAGGAATATTGTTTAGTTAAATAATATTGGTTAATTTCAGCATGTAAATGGTTTAGGATTAAAATTAGATTGCTAAGTTTTTTTTTAATTTGACAAACTGAGAACATGCCTAGTATAATGTAACTAGGTAGTAACATGTGAATAAGACGGCCCAGGTCTAGTTTTATGTCATACACGTTGGGCCTGGGCCCGCATTGGCAACGGACTGCCCTGCTTGCATCATTTTCAGAATTTATGAATCATATTCGAAACCCAACTATAACAACTCAAGCATGTAAATAAATTAAGACCTTTTCTCTTTCATTTTATAGAGACATAATAGAAAAATGTAGTCATTGTAGGTTTATCCTTTCATAAAATGAGACGAGCCTCACCAAATAAAATAATGCAAATTGCGGGGCCCTCAATAACTGGTCATAATAAAATACTTAGAATTTGGGATGGACTGTTTAGTGAATTTCACTGCCTTCCCCAAAGACATTAAACGCGTTAGACTCTTTAGGCGCGACTTAATTAAATTACATTTTTAAACTCGGGTGCGCATTTATGTGACCCAAATTCAAATCTCAACGGAGTTGGAATGTATTAACAACCATGGGTGCACTGACTGTGACGTGGTTCGAGATGCATTTTCACGACGTTGTAATTCTATAAAAATGATAAATAATAAAAGCGGTTCAAACTTAATAAAAGCACATAAGTCACAACATGTATTTAAATCATATATCTAGCCATTATAACAATTTAAGCGACCGTGCTAGAACCACGGGATTCGAGGGTGCCTAACACCTTCCCTCGGATCAACAAAATTCCTTACTTAGAATTTCTAGTTCACAGACTTCATTTGGAAAGTCGAATATTTTCCTCGATTTGGGATTCAAGATAAACCGGTGACTTGGGACACCAAAATCCAAACCTTTCCCAAGTGACGACTCTGAATTAAATAAATAATCTCATTTCGAATATTGTCACTTAAAATGAAAAAACTCCCTCGCGCATTTTACCCTTCGGGGCGGGCGCGCAAAAAGGAGGTGTGACAGCTCTGGCGACTCTGCTGGGGATTATTTAACCCAGAACCACTGGTTCAGGGTTCAAGAATTTGAGCTTAGAATAATTGTTATATTTGGCTTTATTATCTGATCTTTATTACATGTTGGCATAACGTGCTAAATGTTGTCTTTTACCGCCTTGATATTGTCTGAACTGTATATAAACTGTGCTGAAACCCTTCTCTCTTCACCTCCGGGGATGTGCTTACTGGTTGAGACTCCCTATTCTGTTAGTGTCAATACCCTGAAATAAAAAAAGAGGCTCGGACAAGTTACGAAGCCGGATGGCCTTTTGGTTCCCGGTAAGTTGCCCCTCCTCGACTCGAGTTGTCCGCTCGGGTACACAGTCTAGAACATATACCCAGGTTATAAACCTAGTATAACGAAACCTCATGCCGTATCCCTAGTAGGAACGCTTATTTGCATCATGTTGCATTGACATAGGGGACTCAACACAGGGGTTGGGTCCGTCTAGGACATGCAACCTGAAATGAAAAGACCATCATGCTGCATCCCGTTTGTTTTGCGCATTTATTTTCTTCAGTTCTACATGTTGACCGGTTTCTAAAAAATTATATATATAAAAAAAAAATAGCAGCGTAGGGAAATAATTACTTATTCTTGGAAAAATAAAACCAATGTCCGAGTAGTGTCAAAATCTCGCCAAAATTTTCTTAAAAAAAAATGAAAACAAAGTTTGTCTTTTAGTTTGATTTATTAAAAAAACATAAAAAAAAAATTCTTTTAATCACTTTCAAAATCAAAAAATATATATTTAAAAGTAAAAAAAAAAGGAAAATTCAAAAAATGTGTTGTTTCTTTTGTAGTATCTCTTTTATAAATTCAGACTAGTAGTCCAAATACTTCCTTAAAATGATTTTTCCTTAGTCTTTATCTCTTTTCAAAAAATATAAAAATAATATAAAAATCCAGAAAAAATATTTTCTCCTTTTTTAAAAAAAAAAAAAGATTGTATTCAGAAGGGTTTAGTTTATTTACTCTACGTTTGATCAAGACCGAACTATGCCGGTTTGATTCTCACATGGTGCGAGATACGTAGGCAACCCTCATCGGATCCAACCTCCCCTTTTTCAGAAATAGCCAAAATATCAGAATTTTAATTTATGAGTCGGGTGATGCCGTTTTGTCAAGAATAGCCAAATGTTCCCAAAAGGGACGCCGGAAGGCTGACTTTGCATAAACAACCATTTTTGGTCATTTTTTAAAAAATTTTGACCAAGTTGCCCAATGGCCTTAGGATCCTCGTCCCCGAGGATTTGCGAGGCCATGTTCCCAATATCGGGTCACCATTCTAAAAAAACAAAAATAAATCAAGTGATGCTTTTGTTGTCAAAAACAGTTGAATGTTCCCGAAAGGGACGACGGAAGGCTGACATTGCATAAATGGTCATCTTTGGTCATCGTCTTTGATTTTTGACCGGTTGATCCTCGCAGCCTTAAAACCTTCGTTCCCGAAGTGCTAAAATGCCGCATTTGAAAACCGAGTCCATCATTTTGAAAACAAAATCTTGAAAAAAAACATAGATAGTTTCATTTTTTGAGTCTAATAAAAGTTTTTCGTTGGCATAACCACCTTAATAAATGTGCAGGATGAGCACAATACAAAACAAACCCTTTTCAATAATGACCAAGATCCCTTTTGAGTTGCGATTATGGTGGAATGACCTAGGCAAGGAAGGGCAAGACAAAGTAAAGAAGTATCTAAAAGATCTCCCAGATTTACTAGACATCCAGCCTCGGGGTGATATTATCAGATCATTGGTCACTTGCTGGGATTCAGCACACAATGTATTTCATTTCTCGGACTTTGAGCTCATCCCGACATTGGAAGAAATAGCGAGATACATCGGAAGTGATGAAGCTCCGTTAAGGTTCAAGTACTTGATTGCTCCTAAGGCCGTCACGGTACATCGGTTTCTGGATTTCCTAAAAATACCCCGAAAATTTCACCATCCAGATCTCGCCAAAGGTTTCTACAGTCTCCGCCTCATATATGCTAGATACGGCCACGTGGGCGGGTTCAATAAGCCAGACTTCAAACTATGCAGTAGAGGTAACCGACAAAAGTGGGATGAACACAGGCTGGTAGCTTTTATGATAGCTTTTTTGGGCCTTATAGTGTTCCCAAGGAAAGACGGAAACAAAGATCTAAAAGTAGTTGGGGTCGTTAGTACCTTGCTCACCCATGATAAGAGTACTCTGGCGCCTATGATTATGGCTGACATCTTCCGGGCTCTCACTATTTGTCGAGCCGGGGGCGACTTTTTCGAAGGATGTAACCTATTGTTGCAAATGTGGATGACCGATCATTTGTGCCACCGCTCCCCGCTCTTGGGTTACGGTTCGCCCGAGAAGACTTGTATTGGAGAATTCTACACAAGAATTGAAAGGGTTAGTCTGCCCGAGGGAGTCACAGCTTGGACGTCATTCTTCCAAACTCTCACTGCCGACCAAATTCAGTGGACGCTCGGATGGCTGCCTATTGAGGAAATCATATACATGCCGGCAACCAGGCCCCACTTTCTGTTGATGGGACTTAAAAGCATCCAACCGTATGCACCGTATCAGGTTTTGAGGCAACTTGGAAGGTATCAAGTAGTGCCAAAAGATGAAGACTTGAGTACCCAAGTGGTTGAAATCAGTCCGGACGGTTGGTTCCCCGAAGAAGAAGTTCGCCAGATCTGGAGTGAGTGTCAACATCTGACGGCAAACACCGGTGTGTTAAATACAGCTAAAGGAGAAGTCTCCCTGGGGTATCACGCCTGGTTTAGGGGTGACATGTCCTGCGAAAGACCAGATAAACGACCTCATCTCAGAGATTTCGCTGAGTCATCCCAGGAGCAATGGAACTGGTTAGCAAAGAAGAAAGATTATCGGACAGAGATCGGTGAGTTGAAACAATAGGTTGAAAGTCTGAAATTCAATAACAGTATGCAGGTCGCTGCAGATCGAGGTGAAAAGAATAGATTGGCCCAAGAAAATGAAGAACTTGGGGCCCAAATCCAGAAATTGAGAATGGCTCTTGATAAACAACCAAGGAGTCGATCAGACGAGCAGTTGATAAAAGGGCTGAGAAGTGAAGTCAGGGAATGGCGAGATGGTTTAGAAGAGTCTGAAAACGTCATGGCAGAGCTCAAAGTACAGTGGGGAACAAGAGCAGATAAGCATCGCCGATACTTGAATCAATTGAAACGCGACCACGAGAAAAATGTTGCCAACATGAAGAGAAATATGGCTACACTTGAGGTTAAAGCAGTTAAGCAGGCCGAGGATTTCCAAATTGAAAGCGGACACTGTTACGACTTGTTGGCCCAAATGGAGGTAGAAGTGCGGCAACTGAAGAATCAGCATATGCAGGATTCTCAGGCGTTAAAAACATGCAGTGATCAGATAAAACGCTTGCTTATAGAAAATAGGAGAACCAGAGATAAGATTAGGACCATTGCCCATGCCATCGTCAGAAGGTATCTACGGTGTGAAAACATGACCAGCATTACCGTTCTCTCAGCAGTAATGGTTTATGTCAAGCAGACCATGCATGAGCTGGAACAACTTGAAAGGGATCTCACACCTAAGACCGCGGCGAGGCCGAACGATGCCCCGCGGGCGCCAATTTTCGAAACCTTAATGTATTCATAGGTCGAGTCTGTATCTTAACATCTTCTGTCCGTCTTTTCGCATCAGGGTGCATTAGTCTGTTTGAGTCTGTACTTATTTTCAAGGTTTGTTTATTTTTCATTTTTCAAATGTTGGTTGTAATGGATTGCTTCAGTAATAAAATGTGTGCTTCTTTTACACTCCTCTATTTTGAACTACGTAATGATCTGATTCACGCGGCATCGTGATACGTAGGCAATCCTCATCGGATCCGGTCAAATTTTTAACTGCAAATAATGAAAACAATAATAATAGAAAAAAAAAACAAAGAAAGAAAAATGGTGATAAATAAAAGGAAAGCCTAAGGAGAAGCCGGAATGACGCATGTCTTTGTTGCAAGCATGTAGAAACTCACCTAACTGTATAGGTGCATCACACCCCAATGTGAGATTACCTGTCTGTTATTTGTTTCAAACTAACCGTTTGTTTGCTGATAAGTTCAGGTTCCTAGAAAAGTGGTTTGGTTTTGTGGTAATCTGGCCTCACATTTGTACTTCATGAGGTCAAAAGGAAGCGTTCAGCCACCCGTCGCTAAATCAAGAGGAAGTGTTCATACATACTTCACAAGGTCGAAAGGAAGTGTCGAAATGTCTTCAGAAGTTCCTCTGCCAACGATTCCTATTTCGGAGGAAAGTTCAATCTCAGCCATCCCAACTTCTGAGTCAGCAACAGTCGAGGAAAATAGAATTCTACGTCTCTGCATGATGGAAATGTGGGACGCCTGGGCCAATGGAAAAGAGCCACCAAGTGCGATCCCTGGATTCTCTGAGCTTTTTCCTAGGGCAAGTGGGACCTCCAACATCCCCATAAGTTATCCAAATACCCCACTGGGATTTCCTACCATCTCAACCTACTTTACTGGAACACCTTCTGAGTTTCGCCCCCAGGTGTTAGCTTCCGGTACGGCTTCAAACATATTCACTGCTCCACCTTGTTCAACTACGACACAACCTGTTTTACCCAGGCCTAACTTCGATTCATCATCCTTCACATTTCAAGAACCACCTCTTCCATTGGAACCTAGCCAGTTCACTACCAACGCTTACCCTCAGCCATCTCAGTACGAGTTTATCGCAGGGCAGGAGAAAGCCGAGAAAACACCGGAACAAGAGGAAATGACCAGAAAAATGAGAAGCATGGAGCAAACTCTCAAAAATATACAGGGTCTAAGCGGGCAAAAGATTGTATCTTACGCTGACCTGTGCATGTTCCCGCATGTACATCTGCCCTTGGGTTTCAAAACCCCAAAGTTTGAGAAATATGACGGGCATGGGGACCCCATAGCCCACCTCAAAAGGTATTGCAACCAGTTGCGAGGAGCGGGCAGAAAAGAAGAGCTTCTTATGGCTTACTTTGGAGAAATTTTGATCGGCATTGCTTCTGAATGGTATACGGATCAGGAAGTATCTCGTTGGCACATTTGGGACGACTTGGCTCGGGATTTTGTCAGGCAGTTTCAATATAACATAGAAATTGCGCCCGACAGGAATTCATTGTCGAATCTAAAGAAGAAGCCTTCGGAAAGCTTCCGAGAATATGCTGTCAAATGGCGCGAACAAGCGGCCAGAGTCAAACCTCCGATGGATGAAACAGAAATGGTCAGTGTTTTCCTTCAAGCCCAAGAGACTGATTATTATCAAAACATGATATCTGCATTGGGAAAGCAGTTTGCTGAAGCCATCAAATCGGTGAAATGGTGGAGAATGGGTTAAAAACAGGGCGAATCTTGAGTCAGTCTGCTATAAGGGCCACCTCCCAAGCAATCCAAGGCGGGTCTGGAGGATGAGCAAACCGAAAGAAGAAGGAAGAAGCAACAATGGCAACTTCGAGTGTAAGAAAACCCCATCCGTCCAGATTTCATTTCTCTGAAAGAGCCCCGCAACACTACTACCCCCATCAAGATGTGGCCTATGCTATGAACCTTCAGCCCTACACAGTATTGAATGCACAACCATATATTAGGCCACAACAACAATTTCACCAAAAGCGAGCTCAATTTCCAAGAAATCAACCTCCTCACCAAGCTCAGTATAATCCCCGACCTCCACAAAATAATCTTCCCTAAAACACCCGCACTTGAGAGCCGCCCAGGAAAACGGACTTCACACCTATTGGTGAGTCATATTCCAACCTTTTCCCTAAATTGGTCCAAATGGGTTTGTTACAACCCGTACCCCCAAATAGGCAAAACCCAGAGTCATCCTCTTACCAACCTGGTGCCCGATGTGCCTATCATTCTGGAGTGGAAGGGCATGACACTGAGAGCTGTTGGACTTTGAAAAGGGTTGTTGAAAACCTCATAGAACAAAAGCAAATAGTGTTAAAGGACTAAGACATTCCTAATGTGACCAACAACCCGTTACCGGCTCACAACAGTGGACCAATTATTGGGATGATCTGCGAACATAAATAGTTTGATCCTGTCTTGAAAGCCATCATTGCAATCGCCGACATTGAGAAAAAGCCCAAGACGTATGCAAAGCAAGAAAAGGGGGACAACAAGAGTAAATCCCCCCCTCAAAACACAGAAAAAGCAGTGGAAACCAAAACTAAAATTTATGTTCCCAAAGGGACCTATGCGGAACGGGGGCCAATAATTTCACCAAGGCTGAATGAGCCCGTGATTATTGGACGTGCGCCGCAGAGGCCCATGACAGATCCTACTATCGTCCTGTGGAATTATAACAAGGCGGTAGTAACCTATAAAGGAAAAGAAATCCTGGGAGAAGTAAATGAAACTAACCCAACTGAGAAATACCTCAACCTGGAGGAGTTGAATGATTCTACAAAGAGGCATTTCCCACTCAAGAAACTAGTTAGTGCCGAGGAAGCGGAAGAGTTTTTCAGGAAAATGAAAACTGCGGACTACGAGATAATTGACCTCCTCTGAAAGTCTCCCGCTCAGGTCTCGTTGTTGTCTCTATTAATGAATTCAACTGAGCATCAGAAAGTGTTGATCAAGACCCTCAACGAAGCTTACGTCCCAATTGAAACTACCGTGGAACAGCTAGAGAGGATGGCAGAAAGATTCTTCATGATCAATCAGATTTCCTTCAGCAAAAATGATTTGCCCCCGGAAGGGGCCGCTCACAACAAGGCCCTCCACCTAACAGTTAAATGTGAAGGGTACTATGTGAAGAGGGTTATGCTGGATGGCAGGTCCGGAGTAGATATCTGTCCCCTTTCGACTCTCCAAAGAATGGAGATCGAGACTGGGAGAATCAGGCCCAACGGCGTATGTGTTCGTGCCTTTGACGGCATCAAAAGGGACACCCTAGGCGAGATCGATTTGATTTTGACTATTGGACCTGTGGATTTTGAGGTGACCTTTCAGGTCCTAGATATGGATACTTCTTACAATTTCCTTCTAGGAAGGCCTTGGATTCATGCGACGGAAGCCACACCTTCTACTCTCCACCAGATGGTAAAATTTGTATATGAAAATCAAGAAATTATAGTCCACGGAGAGGATGAGCATTCAATTTATCGAGACCCGTCGGTTCCATGTGTCGAAGCTAAGGAGGGTAGTGAACACATAGTCTATCAAGTTTTCGAGGTTGTGGTCACAGACCAATGCGAAGAAGGAAGCCCTTACCCTCAACCTTTTCTCTCAAAAGCGTCAGTTATGGTTGCTAAGGAAATGATCAAGCATGGTTATAAACCGGAGAAGGGACTCGGGGCATCATTGCAAGGTATCACCGAACCTATCACCTTATCTGCCGCCGAAAAGTTCTTCGGTGTTGGTTTTTACGCCGAAGAAGCTGACGTAATGTGGGCAAACCAACGGAAGAGCAATGGTTGGGTTTTATCTCAGCCAATTCCGCATCTTTACAGAACATTCGTCAGACCCAAGTACATTGAAGAAAGAGAGGATGAGACCTTCACGACCAAGGAAATTCAAGAGATCTGTGGGGTTATGAGGCAAATGCTGTATGAAACCCATATGGTTCAGCCGGGAGAAGGCTCGAGCACCGCTGAGGTGCTTTACATGGGGCTTGGTGCCCAATTGCAAAACTGGAAAGCTACTCCGTTTCCGATCAAGCGGGAATCCTGGTAGACCAGTCTTGCCACCTTTTCTGCATCACGAGTTATTTTGGGGTGTAACTCGAATGATTCCTTTTAGTTTCCTGTCCTTAAATTCTGATGTAAACCCTATTATCTTCAAAATTCAATGAAATGAAATTAATATTTCATCTTTCATCTTATTTATTCTCTCTGATTTTTTTTATTTTTTTTGTTTCTTTTTTCTTTCAGTTCTAATAATGCAGTTTTAAATAACATGACATGCTTGCGGACTTCATGCCCAGATCCAAACATGCAGTCTAGCTGCGAAATAATGAACCAAGAAATGGAATACGATGAAGAAGAGGCTTTTAAGGAAATAAATCGAGAATTGGAACACTTTGAGAACAAACCTAAGCCGAATCTGAATGACACCGAACCGGTTAATTTGGGAACTCCTGAGGAAATCCAAGAGACCAAAATAAGCATTCACACGGACGAGAGAACGCAAGACGTGATAGTTCAACTCCTTTTTGAATTTAAAGATGTGTTTGCTTGGTCATACAATGACATGCCGGGATTAGGCGTTGATCTAGTGGTGCATAAATTGCCAATTCACCCTGATTGTCCTCCAGTTCAACAAAAGCAAAGAAAGTTCAAAACTGATGTCAGTGACAAGATTAAAGAAGAAATCACCAAGCAGCTGAAAACGGGAGTAATTCGGGTAGTCCAGTACACCACGTGGTTGGCGAATGTAGTTCCAGTGCCGAAAAAAGATGGGAAGACTCGGGTATGTGTGGATTATCGAGATTTGAACAGAGCGAGTCCCAAAGACAATTTCCCATTGCCCAACATCCACATCCTTGTTGATAATTGCGCCAAACATGAGATCCAGTCTTTCGTAGATTGTTACGCTGGATATCATCAGGTGTTGATGGATGAAGAAGACGCTGAGAAGACTGCATTCACTACACCATGGGGCACTTACTGTTACCGGGTTATGCCATTCGGTCTGAAGAATGCTGGGGCAACTTACATGAGAGCCATGACTGCCATTTTTCATGACATGATGCATCAAGAAATAGAGGTGTATGTGGACGACGTGATAGTCAAGTCCAGGACTCGGGACAATCATATCCAAGACTTGAGGAAATTCTTCGAGAGACTGAGAAAGTACGACTTGAAGCTGAACCCGGCCAAATGCGCCTTCGGAGTCCCGTCAGGCAAGCTTTTGGGTTTCATAGTAAGCAGGAGAGGTATAGAGTTAGATCCAACAAAGATAAAATCTATCAGAGATCTACCACCCCCAAGAACGAAGAAAGACGTGATGAGTCTGTTGGGCAGGTTAAACTATATCAGTCGATTCATTGCCCAGCTGACTAGCACGTGTGAGCCCATATTTAAGCTATTAAGAAAGGATGCAGCGATCAAATGGACGGCTGAGTGTCAAGAAGCTTTTGACAAGATCAAAGAATATCTTTTAAATCCCCCAGTTTTGGTCCCGCCAGAGCCAGAGAAACCCCTGTTCTTGTATCTGACAGTCTTGGAAAATTCTTTCGGTTGCGTCCTCGGGCAACATGACATAACTGGAAAGAAGGAGCAGGCGATCTACTACTTGAGCAAGAAATTCACTGGCTACGAGGCCAAGTACACTCTGCTGGAAAGAACGTGTTGTGCTTTGACGTGGGTTGCTCAAAAATTGAGACATTATCTCCAAGCTCACACTACTTACCTCATAAGCAGGCTGGATTCTTTGAAGTATATATTTCAGAAACCAATGCCTACTGGAAGACTGACCAAGTGGCAAATCTTGCTTACTGAATTTGACATAGTCTATGTCACCCGCACGGCAATGAAATCCCAGGCATTAGCAGATCATTTGGCCGAAAATCCGGTTGATGAGGAATACCAGCCATTGAGTACTTATTTTCTAGATGAAGAAATAAATACCATAGAAGTGGTCTCGGAAAACACTCACGTTTGGAAGATGTTCTTTGATGGGGCCGTAAACGCCAAAGGTGTAGGAATAGGGGAAATCTTGATCTCACCTGCTGGTCAACATTATCCGGCTACAGCTAGGCTTCGTTTCTTTTGCACGAACAATACAGCTGAATATGAAGCCTGCATCATGGGTATGAATATGGCGATAGATCAAGATGTTGGGGATTTGTTGATTATGGGGGATTCTGATTTGATTATCCGGCAAGCCCAGGGTGAATGGGAAACTCGAGATGTCAAGCTTATTCCTTACTGACAGCACATAGAGGATCTCAGCAAGCGGTTCAGATCAGTAGAGTTCAAGTATATCCCGCGATGTCACAATGAATTAGCCGATGCACTTTCCACTTTAGCTTCAATGTTACCTTATCCAGGCAACGCCCACATCGATCCCTTGGAAATCCAAATCAGGGAAAGGCATGGTTACTGCAATGCCATCGAGGCAGGACCAAGTATCCAGTCATGGTACCAGGATGTTAAGAGGTTCTTGAAAACACAAGAATACCCCGAACATGCTACTGGAGATCAGAAGAGAACTATTAGGCGGCAGGCAAGTGGATTCTTTTTGAGCGGTGAGATATTGTATAAAAGAACCCCTGATCTCAACTTATTAAGATGTGTTGACGCCGAAGAAGCAGGCAGAATCATGCATGAAGTACACGCAGGAGTGTGTGGACCTCATATGAACCGGTACATTTTGGCAAAGAAAATCCTGCGGGTCGGGTATTACTAGATGACCATGGAAAAGGACTGTTTCAGCTTCGTTCGAAAGTGTCATCAGTGTCAGGTGCATGGAAATCTAATTCACACACCTCCCTCAGAACTACATCCCATGTATGCACCTTGGCCATTTGTTGCCTGGGGTATGGATGTCATTGGTCTGATTGAGCCCAAAGCTTCAAATGGGCACAGATTCATATTGGTCGCTATCGACTACTTCACAAAATGGGTCGAGGCTGTCACTCTCAAATCAGTCACTAAGAAAGCCGTGGTGGATTTCATACATTCAAATCTTATCTGTCGTTTCGGTATTCCTACAACTATAATCACAGATAATGTAGCAAACCTGAATAGTCATTTGATGGAGGATGTGTGCGAACAGTTCAAAATAATGCATAGGAATTCCACTCCTTATTGGCCCAAGGCCAACGACGCTGTTGAAGCAGCGAACAAAAACATCAAGAAGATTTTGAGGAAGACAACCCAGAGTTCCAGACAATGGCATGAGCAGTTACCTTTCGCCCTGCTGGGATATCGCACTACAGTACGCACATCAGTAGGGGTAACCCCATACTTGTTGGTTTACGGGACCGAGGCTGTAATACCGGCAGAGGTAGAAATCCCTTCTCTCCGGATCATTGTTGAAGCTGAAATTGAAGACAGTGAGTGGGTCAAAACTCGTTTGGAACAGTTAACGCTGATCGATGAAAAGCGAATGGCTGCGGTCTGTCACGGGCAGTTGTACCAACAAAGAATGGCCCGTGCTTACAACAAGAAAGTGTGACCCAGGAATTTTGAAGTAGGTCAACTGGTGTTAAGGCGCATTATTCCACATCACTAGGAAGCGAAAGGAAAATTTGCTCCTAATTGGAAAAGTCCATACATCATCAGGAAGATATTGCCCAGGGGAGCATTATATCTAGGTGATATTGAAGGAAAAGATCCCGACACAACCGTGAATGCGGATGCAGTAAAAAGATACTATGTCTAAACTTGCTCTGATTGTTTTTGCACAATTGAGAGGACGAAGGCTTTCATTCCCGCTACCCAAACACTCAAATCCTTTGCTAACCCTTTGAGCCGTTTACCTTTCTTTCATTACCCTCTTTGGAACCCGGAAGTGCTAGTAAAAAAAAATCATAAAAATGAAAGTAGCCTGAACTACGTTTGACTTGATTCCGAAAGGATACGTTGGCAGCCTCTCTGTGGGGTTCAGTCACACCAAAACAAAAATCCAGTTTTTTTTCCCCAAAAGTTAAACTGGGGAAGACGTTATAATAATTCGGCGATAATCACGCCTGGACGGTTCCAAAGTTGTAATTCGATCCAAGTTCTTTTGACCCCAAACCTGTTGCAAGTCATTCCGATCAATCGGCAAAAGTTTCTTCAAAATCAAAGGACGCAATTGCTCGGATCCGACGCAGTCAGGATGAGAGAAATAAAATGAGAGAAATAAAATGAGAGAGTCTTATTAGTGAAAACCTACAAGCACCATAAGGCGATGGCGAGCAGAGAAATCAAAATGAGAGAGTCTTGTTAGTGAAAACTCATGACGAGAACTATAAGGCGACGGTAAGAAGAGAAATGAGAGAGGCCGTCTAGCGAAAACTCGCAAAGGGCGTTGTCGGCCGAAAAGAGGATTTCACCACAGAAGGTTCTGGCAAGGCTCCCTGGTTTGGAAACATAGATCCGTTTGGTTCGTGAGAAAATGTAGGTTCGTGAGAGTCGGGCATCCAGTCCAAAAAGTAGGTCATGTCAATTTATAGCCAGCATGCACCTCAGATAAGTCTTTCTTTTCCCCGAAAAGGACGCTTCTCTTTTAAATTCATTTCCTCGCTCTTTGTTTACCTTTCTTTGGATTCTTTTTCGTTTTAACCCTAAGCCCCAAAACATGCTAGAAAGAAAAGGTGGCAGGACCGGTTTCACAGGGCTCTATCTGGCAAGAGGTAGAGAACATACCCGGCCTCAGTGGTGCGTCGGTCCAATCCCGACTGATCGTGACGTCTGGTTACCTCAAAATCCCCAAGCATAGTTTGAGACGGAAGAAACAGAGCCTTACACGCGCAAATTATCGTGAAATCCTGAAATATTGAGTCTTATCAGTTTGAAAGGAGGTCGCCTTGGAAGCCAATCAATGGCGAATTTTCTCAACAGAAATGAGGCTCGGGACCAAGAAAAGCAATGAAGGCCACAAAACCGACCACAATTTCAAACTAACAATTTTTCTTTGTTTGAAGTTGAAACAGTTGCAATACAAGACGAACTAAGCAGGAAGCATGTACAACCCTGCGAGAGGCAGGTGCAACCAAAAGGAAATGCGCAAGGGTTAGAAATAGCTATGCTGCAATAATCAACCCAAAAGAGAAGTCTCCTCCCGATTCTTTCCTGCATTTTTTCTAACCCGATGATTTCCCCAGCATAACCCGAGGACTCTCTCCCTTTTCCGGCATAACCCGATGACTTCCTCGACATAACCCGGGGACTCTTTCCCTTTCCCGGCATAAACCGTGGACCTCCCTGGTATAACCCAGGGACCTCTTTCCCTTTTCCGGCATAACCCGATGACTTCCCCGGCATAACTCGAGGACTCCTTTCCTTTTCCGGCATAACCCGATGACTTCCCCGGCATAACCCGAGGACTCTTTTCCTTTTCCGGCATAACCCGATGACTTCCCCGGCATAACCCGATGATTTCCCCGGCATAACCCGAGGACTCTCTCCCTTTTCTGGCATAACCCGATGACTTCCCCGGCATAACCCGAGGACTCTTTTCCTTTTCCGGCATAACCCGAGGACTTCCCCGGCATAACCCGATGACTTCCCCGGCATAACCCGTGGACCTCCCTGGCATAACCCAGGGACCTCTTTTCCTTTTCCGGCATAACTCGATGACTTCTCCGGCATAACCCGATGATTTCCCCGGCATAACTCGAGGACTCTCTCCCTTTTCCGGCATAACCCGATGACTTCCCCGGCATAACCAGAGGACTCTTTTCCTTTTCAGGCATAACCCGATGACTTCCCCGGCATAACCCGTGGACCTCCCTGGCTTAACCCAAGGACCTCTTTCCCTTTTCCGGCATAACCCGATGACTTCCCCGGCATAACCCGATGACTTTTTCCCTTTCTCAGTATAACCCGTGGACCTTCCCCGGCATAACCCGAGGACTTTCTCCCTTTTCCGGCATAACCCGATGACTTCCCCGGCATAACCCGAGGACTCTTTCCCTTTCCCGGCATAACCCGTGGACCTCCCTGGCATAACCCAGGGACCTCTTTCCCTTTTTCGGCATAACCCGATGACTTCCCCGACATAACCCGAGGACTCTTTTCCTTTTCCAGCATAACCCGATGACTTCCCCGGCATAACCCGTGAACCTCCCTGGCATAACCCAGGGACCTCTTTCCCTTTCCGGCATAACCCGATGACTCTTTCCCTTTCCCGGCATAACCCGATGACTTCCCCGGCATAACCCGATGAATCTTCCCGGCATAACCCGTGGACTTTTTCCGGCATAACCCGATGAATCTTCCCGGCATAACCCGATAAATCTTCCCGGCATAACCCGTGGACCTTTTCCGGCATAACCCGATGAATCTTCCCAGCATAACCCGATGAATCTTCCCGGCATAACCCGTGGACCCTTTCCAGCATAACCTGGCAATCCTCCCAATTTAGGGCTCCGATCCCTAAGTTGAGCAAGTTTCTATTTAGCCAGCATTAGGGCTCCAATCCCTGAACCGAGCGTTTTTCATTTAGCCAGCATTAGGGCTCCAATCCCTGAACTGATCGTTTTTTCTGTTAGCCAGCATTAGGGCTCCAATCCCTGAACTGAGCATTTTTTCTGTTAGCCGACATTAGGGCTCCAATCCCTGAGTTGAGCAACCTTCCTTTAGACGACATTAGGGCTCCAATCCCTGAGTTGTGCATTTTTACCTTTTGCGACATTAGGGCTCCAATCCCTGAGTTGCGCTTTGTAGACTAGGGTTTTTCCAATCCCCTCATCAGTGCTGTAAATTTTCATGACAATTAACTCACGAAATTTTCCTAGTGAAACTGGGGCAGAAAATTTCGTTCGTTTGTTTTGTTGTCTCAGCAGGTCTGACCCTGAGGTGCATGGATCGAGACGACCTACGGGATGAGTCTCAATCCAGAATAAAGAAAAGAACAAAAGAACAAAAGAAAAAAAAGAAGATGTTCCCACATATTGGAACAAACAAAGGGCAGGTCGCTCAAAAATTGGATCAAATTCCCGAGCTCCACCAATCCCGTTTCATTCAATAATGCAGAAATAAACAAGCGCCTTCAACTTGCAAGCATCAAGATTTGGATCGAAGTCTACAAGCAGAATCAGCTAAGACCCAAGATCAAGTTGCAAAAGAATTATAGATATGAATCTTTTAACTAGCGGTTGACAGGCATAAGTAGTTAGTTCAGTTTCAATTTCCTTTGGTTGTAATAAGGAGGTCAGTAAAGCGGTAGTAGCAACAGCAACAGCAGTAACAACAAGCATTGCAATCCCATGGTAGTCCCAGCTACCAAAATTTCCCGAACTACATTAACCTGATTCCCCTTTAACCAGAGATATGTAGGAAACCTTTGAAGCAAAGGTTCGGTTAAATCTTTTTCAAAAAATGCTTCATACGGAGTACTCAGATGGGCAAAAATCGCTCACTTTATCTTTGCACGAGAACCCTTCGTGTCTTCGGGCAAAGAGGGCAGCTGTAAGCACGTGATTTTTGCCCTATATGAGAATTACTCCCAAAAAATTCAAAATAAAATTATTTTCCTTGGTGTGCAATTTTGAGAATTTTTGTGACATTTTTGGATAATTATTTGTATTTTGTCTGTGCATGTTTATTTGTTAAATTAATAAAAAATACAAAATATGTCGCATTTTGAATGTAGGATTTAATTCTACAATTGTTAGTAATTAAATTTGTTTTACAAAAATTAAAAATTACAAAAATAGACATCTTTTGCATTTTTAGCATTTAACGTCCAAATATACAATTTTATGCTTAATTATTACTTAACTGTGCGTTAATTGTTATTGGGAGTTAATTTGCACTTTTATAACTTAATTTAATTCTTAATAATAGTTTAAGGATTCTTAGAATTTAGTTTTAGAAAAATAAAAGAAGAAAAGAGAGCAAAAATACAAAAAAATCGGAATTATGCCTCTTCTTCAAATTCAAGCCACAGGCCCAAAAAAATACCCAACCTTCCCCATGACCCGGTCCATTTCAAACTGGGTCGACTTAGTCCATAACCCAACACCCCTATTTCCCTATCTTTCAAAAAAAAACTAACAGTCTTTTCTTTCACTGTTTGAAGCCCCCCCCCCTCTCTTTCCTTCTTCTTCCTCAAGCTCCAAGCAAGCCATCAATGGCTACCCTCTTCACCATCTCCACACACACATACCCCCTCACCCCGTCACACTCACACACACACACACATCAACACATACACACACATACACAACGGAAAACGCACACACGCAGCAGCCGTTCATGGCTGCTGCTTCTTCTTCGTTCTTCATTCAAACGACCAAACGACCCTACTGTCATCGCGCAGCTGCTGCTCCGTCCAGCCAGTCACACACAGTCCGTCGCATCATCGACCACCTTCGATGTTTCTTCATCTCCGAGCAACCATGAACGAGCTCGAGCTCAAGCTTTCATGGTTGCCGACTTCAATCATGGCTTCGTCCAAACGAGCATCGTTGCTGCCACCAGTTGAGCAACGTTGCTATTGCTGCTTCACCCACCTGCTGCTGCTTCGACGAACTACTGCTTCCATGTCGAACGATAGCATGAATTCATGCCGCTGCTACTATTTCGTGTTGCTGCTACAGTTGAGCAGCGTTGCTAACGGCTTAGTTGCTGCTGCTGCTTCGCCCTTCATCGTCGTCAGTTTGATTATAGCTCGAGCTCGAGCTCTCATGGCTGCTGCTCGTCGTTCCTCAGTTTCAATCCGTCGAAGTCGTCTTTTGTCGTTTTGAGTTCGTCGAGTTTAAAAGGAAGGTGGGTTTCGTTGAAATCGAGATCCGTTAGGTCATTGGCAGACTTGGCTCGAGTTCATCGTCATTCCAATCCGGTTAGTTGGTTTAAGTTTCATTTCTGTCCGTAATTTGTTTGATATTTTTCGGATTTGAAATCAAATATGTTTGATATTAACTTCATGATTCATCATTTTTTTTATTTTTTCTTCAGTTTATTTCATTCATTTTTCTTGTTTATTTTAGGTAGAAATTGATTAGTTAATTATAATGTTGCTAGATTTAAATTGAAGATTCATTTGATTATTTTTCAGTTTGTTTTATTAATTTAAAAGGATTTAATGTTAATATAAAAGAATGTTAGTTTAAATCGCTTGAATCCGTTGTTTGTTGTAGATTAAATTCGTGTTCATTTGGTTTAAAGTTTGTTTTTAATTCAGTGATTTAATGTGAAGTTATGTTTTGGTTTTTAATTTTTTTGAATCATGTATCTTTGTTATAATTTTTGTTGGAGTTAATTTAAAAAAGATCAATTGATTATTTGAAGTTTAGTGATTTGAATATGTTTATTTGTTTTGTTTAAACTTAATTTGAGTTTAATTCAAATTTGAATAAAACTTGCTTGTTATTGTTGATGAATCTTTTCATTTATGTCCATAGTTTGTTTGATTGTTCTTGAATCCGAAATTAGTATAAGTTTGATCTTCTTGTTTGTTGATTATCATTTTTGATTATTTCTTCAGTTTGCTTCATGATTTTGTTTAGTTTTAATATAGAAATTGTTGGTTGTAATGTTGTTAGATTTGACTTTAAGTTCAAATGATTATTGAATTTAGAAATCTGAATATACTTGTTTGTTGTTGTTTTTGTTGAATCTGAAAGTAGGTTTGTTTGTTGCTAAAAATATTGTTCAATCAAAATTTTAGTTGTTCTTTGTTGTTCATCATTTAGTTTGAATTTGTTGTTCAAATTTGTGTAGAAATTAGTCATATTGGCTATATTTTGGTTGAGTTTGATTAATTGATTGGTTATAGCTGATGGGGTAGTTTGGTAAATCGCAGTACGTTCAGGGGTAAAATGGTAATTGCAATAAGGTCGGAGGGGTAGTTTGGTAATTGAACATTTTGTAATTCTTTATGTTAAGCATGGAGGACAAAATATAATGGGGTGTGGGTGATATAATTGTTTAATATAAGTGGGGGACAAGACATAATGTAGTGGAGGGGGATATGGTAATTGTTTATGTTAGGCATGGGGGACAAGTTGTAATGGAGTGGAGTTGATATATTTGTTTAATGTAGTGGGGGATGAGTGGGAAGATAGTGGGTTTGGTAGGACAAACTGATTGTTATTAATTGATTAAAGGGTTTGGGATGGGATATAAATAAAAGGCTTGAATCAAAAAAAAAAAAGAGGAGAGAATACAGAAGAAATTTTTAAGAGAGAGGAAATTCCGAAAAATACATAGACTTTAGAAAAATAAAAAGAAAAATATTCTGGAAATTCAAAAGAAGAAGAGTATACACCTGATATACAATCCAAATATTCTGATATACGGATTCAGAAATTAAGGGTTAAACACTAACTAGTCTTTCAAAATCTGATAAGATTCCCTTTGCTTCTGTCCGTTGATTGTTGTTGTTGTGTCTGGATTTTTGTCTTGATTTTAAAATCTGTCACTAAGTTTCTCGTTGCTGGTTGTTACTGGTTGCTGGGGTTGCTGTTGTTGTATGCTACTGAATTTCTGTTGATCTCCCTTTTCTTTTGCTTCCAATATCAGGTACACAACCGACATGCTGATTATTGTAAACTGAAACAGGAAGCATGAATACGAAAAAATGAAGAGTTGAAGTTCTAAATTTATTTAATTATATTCTGAATTTTATTTGTATATATAAATTATTTAGCTTACAAAAAATCAGAATCATGTAGCTATTTAATATATATAGCGGAACATCTGATGATAGCTTAACGGATGAACTATCTATATATATTGCCTAAAAATAAATGAATGGTGTAGCAACTCCGTCTAGTTAAAAATCAAACGAATAGGCCATTTCGAACTTGTAGGAATATTGTTTAGTTAAATAATATTGGTTAATTTCAGCATGTAAATGGTTTAGGATTAAAATTAGATTGCTAAGTTTTTTTTTAATTTGACAAACTGAGAACATGCCTAGTATAATGTAACTAGGTAGTAACATGTGAATAAGACGGCCCAGGTCTAGTTTTATGTCATACACGTTGGGCCTGGGCCCGCATTGGCAACGGACTGCCCTGCTTGCATCATTTTCAGAATTTATGAATCATATTCGAAACCCAACTATAACAACTCAAGCATGTAAATAAATTAAGACCTTTTCTCTTTCATTTTATAGAGACATAATAGAAAAATGTAGTCATTGTAGGTTTATCCTTTCATAAAATGAGACGAGCCTCACCAAATAAAACAATGCAAATTGCGGGGCCCTCAATAACTTGTCATAATAAAATACTTAGAATTTGGGATGGACTGTTTAGTGAATTTCACTATCTTCCCCAAAGACATTAAACGCGTTAGACTCTTTAGGCGCGACTTAATTAAATTACATTCTTAAACTCGGGTGCGCATTTATGTGACTCAAATTCAAGACGGAGTCGGAATGTATTAACAACCATGGGTGCATTGACTGTGACGTGGTTCGAGACGCATTTTCACGACGTTGTAATTCTATAAAAATGATAAATAATAAAAGCGGTTTAAACTTAATGAAAGCACATAAGTAATAACATGTATTAAATCAGATATCTAGCCATTATAACAATTTAAGCGACCGTGCTAGAACCACGGGATTCGAGGGTGCCTAACACCTTCCCTCGGATCAACAGAATTCCTTACTTAGAATTTCTGGTTCGCAGACTTCATTTGGAAAGTCGAATATTTTCCTCGATTTGGGATTTAAGATAAACCGGTGACTTGGGACACTAAAAGCCAAACCTTTCCCAAGTGGCGACTCTGAATTAAATAAATAATCTCATTTCGAATATTGTCACTTAAAATGGAAAAACTCCCTCGCGCATTTTACCCTTCGGGGCGGGCGCGCAAAAAGGAGGTGTGACAACGTGAAGGGCATAGAATTCATGGGGACTTTTGTGAGTTCGTGTGGCAACACTTACATTCTGGTGGACGTTGATTATGTTTCCAAGTGGGTTGAAGCCATGGCTTTTCCCAACAACGAAGTCTGGAGTGTGGTAGCATTTCTCAAGAAAAATATCTTCACACGGTTTGGCATTCCTCGGGCAATCATCAGTGATAGGGGTTCTCATTTCTGCAATAGGGCATTTGACACTTTGCTTGCAAAGTATGGTGTCAATCACAAGGTATCAACCCCTTATCATCCTCAGGCTAGTGGACAAGTTGAGGTCTCCAATAGGGAGATAAAAAGGATATTGTCAAAGACTGTCAATGTAAATAAACTGATTGGTCAAGGAAACTGGATGATGTTTTGTGGGCTTATAGGACTACTTATAAGACTCCAATTGGTATGTCTCCGTAACGGTTGGTATTTGGGAAGGCGTTCCATCTTCCAGTTGAATTAGAGCACAGGGCCATGTGGGCGCTGAAGAGGTTAAATCTTGAGTGGGATGTTGCAGCAAATCTCCGGGTAGAGCAACTCAATGAACTTGATAAGTTTAGGTTTCATGCCTATTACAGCTCATCCTTGTATAAGGACAAGATAAAGTACTTACATGACAAATATGCCCGGATCAAGGAATTCAAGGAGGGTGACTTGGTTCTCTTATTCAACTCTCTGTTACAACTATTTCCGGGAAAGCCCAAGTCAAAATAAAGTGGCCCTTTTGAAGTGTTGCATGTGACTCCATTTGGCGTTCTTGATTTGAAGAATAAAAATGGTGAAGTTTTTAGAGTTAATGGGCACCGAGTCAAACACTACCTAGGAAAATTTGATGACAACCACATGGTGGCCTTGATCAATTTCAAATGATGATGGTAACATGCGTCATGCCGCTACGTTAAATCGGGTGCTTCTTGGGAGGCAACCCATGTGTTTTTCAATTTCTTCTTTTTCATTTTCTTCTTAGTGTAGAATTTGTTTTGGACTAACTAGTTGTGAGATGTGTGTAGGAATGTTTGATGCAGTGCAGGACAATACTGGAAAAATTTGGCTAAGTCTGTAATTGGATCGTTGACCGCGCTCAAAATTCTGCGGGCAGCAGAAGCTTTTAGCGGGGGCGTGATTTGGTAGCAAATGAGGGCTTGAAAAGTCCAAAATGTGACCTCTAAGGTTTGAACCGTGTCCGCGGTGGATTTTTCGCGGTCAGCGAACCTTTTCCGCGGCGATGCTCACTTTTCGCTCTCAGCGGTAATGTTGAACAGGCAGACCTTCAAAAAATGATAAAAGCACGGACGACAGTTGAATTCCGCGGCCGTGCCATGTAAGATCTGTGGGTCCGAGTCTTTTTAGTATAAATAGAAGGTCATGGGGCCTTTTACCCTTTACACAATTTTCATTCTCCAAAGAAAGAAGTTATTGTTCATCTCCTCTACACTGAGCCCTAATCTACTTAACACGAATTAGAAGTCAATTTCCAACATAAATCAAACAACTGGTATGCTACAATTATCATATTGTTTTTAAATTGGTGCTTTTCCTTTCTTTTAGTTTTAATTTCTTCATCTTTTCTTTTAGTTTTAGCTAGGGTTAATTAGTTGTTAATTGATTGATGCTAAATTAGTTAGGGGTAATTGGTTGTTAATTAGTTTATGCTTAATAGGGGTTAGTGGTACTTGTGATACCCGTTAATGACAAAAAAAAGTGAAACCCTAGGTTGCCCGTTTAATTTTTGAATTCTGTGGCAGCGGTTATAATTTCGCGATCAGTGTTTATGTGAAGTCCTGAGTTAAATATGATTGGTTTTTCGTGGTCAGCGGTGGAAATTCCGCTGATAGAGGCTTTCTTTACGCGGCCACGATTCCTTTTTCGCCAACAGGGAATTTAAGTTCAGAGAACTGTCAAACTGGGTCCGCGACCGCATTTATTTTTTTGCAGACAGCTGTTCAACTTTCGCGGCCGCGCCCAAAAATTCCGCTCTCAGCGATACATCATATTTAGAGGCTGGGTAGTCTGATCCCCAGTCCTTCGCGACCGCGGCCCTTTTTCCACTGTCAGCGGTACCCATTCCGCGACCGTCCTCCTCTTTCCATTGTCAGCGGATCTGTGCTTGTGAAACACTGTCTAATTTTCATCTGTCTTTCTTTAATGATTCTTTTGACAACAATACTAGTGATCTTTCACTAATTTTGTCTACAGACAATGGTACGATCTAGATGTGTCGGTGATGTACAAAAGGGAGGGCTGAATCCTCCCGAGGCAGGGGAAGAGGAGGACAAAGACGGACCAAGTTACCATTAGCGGTTCAGAAATCAATAGGGAAGCTGAGGAAACAATCAAAGTTGCGTACAAGGCCGCATCCCATTCTGAGGATAGTGAATATGTCCCTTCTCGGGAAGTCTCGGAAGGAAACTCAGTGCCAACTCATATTCCCGCAGAATTCCAAGGGAGATTCCAGTTACGGGACGAGCCTACACCCCCAATTTCCCCAATTCTCCTGCTTCCTTTGAGTCGTCTGATGGCTTAGGGAAAGTAGTGAATCTTTAACATTAGCCTCTCTTCCAGTTTCTCCACCTAGACAGGACCCAATTGATGTAGCTGCTGAGATTCCTGATGACGGGAGGGGTGGTGACACCTAAACAGGCGGGTTGGAGAGAACAAGGAACCCGGTGATATGGCAAGAAAGATTTGTCAGTGAGAAAGCCTACCACAAATTTCGGGAATGGTGGCCTTAGAGGTCACTCACACATGAGAGGCATTTTATAGAAAAGGATCTTCTACCCCACAACCCCAATGAAAAGAGGCAATTTGATGAAGAGTGGAGTGGAAATTCTTCACAAGCAAGTTGTCGGAGGCCAATGAGCACTTGGTCAAGTAGTTTTATGCCAACGTTGCCCACATTAAAAGGGGCACCCATGTGACCAAGGTATGGAACCAGAAGATCAGATTTGATGGCAAAACCTTGAACGACTATGCTGGGTTCAATGACGAGGATGAGTCCTTGTATCTAGAGAAGGTGGTGATGGATGAGTTAGCCCGCCCGTGGCTGGCATCAGTAATTGCTCTCCCAGGGACTACTCCAACTTGGCTGACACTTGGGATCCCAATCTACAGGAACACATTGAGCTTTGAGGCGAAGGGTTGGGAGACATTTATGTGCAGCCGGTTAGACCTCACGACTCATAACAGCAATATGCCGGTCTCCGGGGCTATTATTGTGGGGGCCATCTTGGCGGGGTACCCGATCAATGTCGGAAATATTATGTCTCGGGTGATCACCAGAGTGGTTAACAAGAATGAGAGTTCATACCCTTTCCTGAACTTCCTCACCATGTACCTAGAGGATCAGGAAGCAGAGGGAAGGGACTTTGACACCAAGGTGAAGCCAAAGAGGCCTTTCTCATGGTACAGCCTATAAACATACATAAGCAGGGGCGGATCTACATATAAAAAAGTGGGTGCTTGAGCACCCATTAACCTCGACCCCGAACACGTATAATTATATAGAGAATTTAAAAAAAGGAATATAACACAATAGCAAGCACCCAAATAACAAAAGGCTTGGTGGGTGCTTTGGTTTATGATGGGTGATGAAGGGCTCTAAAAGTCTACGGGCTCTAATATCAAGCACTAACTTTCTTTTGCTCCATTAATTATTAGGTCATCTATTTTGCTCTTTCGGTTTTCACTGGCGACTTTTGTTTAGCAAATACTACTACTTTTATTCTTTTGGTTCTAACTTTGTTTTACCTTTGTTTTTTTTACTTTTCTTTTGTTACTTTATCTAATTCACCATAGCAAAGAAAGAAAAGAATATGTGCTTTTAAAAACCAAGGATTCCTCCAGAACCGTAAATTGTGTTACTCTGATGGTAAGCAACCTCCACTTCCAACCAAGAGGTTGTGAGTTCGAGTCTCCCCAAAAGCAAGGTGGGAAGTTCTTGGAGGGAAGGATGCCGAGGGTCTATTGGAAATAGACGCAGACCTTACCCCTACCCCGAAGGAATAGAGAGGTTGTTTCCGAAAGGCTGCGTTGTTGTTGTTGTATCACATTTTTACGGCGTCGTTCATATTGGTACTATAGTTTTCTCATTAATTTTTTTATCTCCATATTTAAATAGTTGTATACTTATACGATATATTAGTAGTAATTTTACGTCAAAAAAATTTAAGCACCCACGAACCCAAAATCCTGGATCCGCCAATGAGTGAGGTGCGGTCCATGAGCAAGGGAAACTCTTCCACTTCCACTGGCCAGCCTGAAGAGCCACGGGTGGTGGCTATTGGTTCCGAGCCTATCACTGCCATACCACATCCTCCCTCTGTACCATCTACTTTCATGCCCTCTTCGGTGTCTTCGTCATCAGCATACCCTCTCACTGCCCTGAGGGTTAACCAGACTCTTTCCAGCATCAACAACTGGATGAAGGTAGCTACATCTAAGCTGGCAGCTACATCTAAGCTGTTTGTCATATCCAGCACAGTGGCAGCTCAGTCAGTTCTAGCTCAGCCTCATGTGCCCACTTCAGTGGAGGAATCTCTAAAAGAGCTTATGGACAACCAGAAGCTCATCATGGATGCTTTGGAGGCACAGGGAAAGGCAGTCACGGACCTGAGCAAGCAAACAAAGAAAATAAAGAAGACTCGGGCTTCCAAAGAGTCGGTAAAGTTGCTAATGAAGGAGGTGGACAAGATTAGATCAGCTGGAGACATCCCCTTGGACCTACTATTGGAGGACCCCAGTTCTAGCAGATTAGGCAACACAGGTACCAGAGCAAGAGGCTGATAAAGAGCCTATGAGAAGAGGGGTGATTCCCCAGACTGATGACTTGGAGATTTAGATGGAGGACCTTGATGGAGGTGCCTCAGCCCAGCCACGGGACCCATCCAGTGACCCCATGCAGACAGAGGATCCATAGGGAGTTTTATTTACTTTCTAACCCCTCTTTGATCTTATTTTTGCTTTTAGCATTGAGGACAATGCTAGTTTTTATTTGGGAGGGGGTGGTCCTATTTTGATTGATTTGGTGACTGGAATGTAATTATGATACTTATTTTTCTTTATCGTTATTTTTCACCTTTGGTATGTATATAACTTTACCATATCTTTTTCACTTTTTGTTATTTTTCAGTTTTGGTATGTATATAAAGTTACATTTTCATGTATATATTCATTCCCCTTTTATGTATATTCATCTCAATCCCCATTTGTACATATTCAGTTTACTTTCCGTAATTTACTTTATAACTTATTTTGAAATTTTCCTTAATAGCATAGCTTCTTATTTCATTTAGTAGTTTCTTTTTCAATTTGTAGCTTCTTATTTTTACAAGTTTTTGTGATCAATAAGCCTTTGGTTTTCTTAATTCCACGGTTCTTTTCAAAAGTGGAATTTGTGTGAACCGGGTGGCTCTTCCCGATGATGGATGGCATGACAACCTTCTTAAGGGTTTGAGTCCGTTTTTTTACGTTTTTGTGAATAAAAGTGTCTTAGGCAAAGCTTCACTTGGGCCTAACACATTTACCTTTGACCTTATGGTTAGAAACAAGTTGATTTGAAAAGAAGGGTGCTAGTTGTGACCTCTAGACTTTTGTGTTGACTAAACAATCATCGAGTGGTTCTTAGGAACCATTTGTGTTGCTCAATCTTAGCTAAAGTTATTATGGGACCTCGACTCTATTCTCTTTAGTAATCCAATAGCTTGTGAGGTGAGGTATTAATTTGCAAGTCCAAGTCCCGTGCCAATAAGTCTAGAACTTGCCCTGAATGTTTGTCTAGGGGAAAATCTAAGTGTAGCTCGACTTGAGAAATGATTATAGGCTCTCCTTGATCCAAATTGAAACTTGAAAGCATCCATAGCCCACTAAATATGATATCCCAAGTCAACCCGGTTGAGCTATAGCCCCTGTTCTTTTAAAGACCATGATACAAGCCTTTATCCGTTCTAAGCACCCGATCTTTCCTTAGCACAACTAGCAAAAGCATAAGTTTGGGGGGAGAGACGAAGAACGCAAAAGTGATAAAAGGTACAAAATGAAGAAAAGGGAAGGCAAAAGAAAAAGAAAGAAAAGCCAAAAAGTCAAAAAGAAAGTGAATAAAGTAGAAAAATGAAGGGATTAAATGATTGTCATGAACAAGAAAGAGTGACAATGTGTCTCTCTAGTCCTCTAAGGAAGAGAAAAATGACTCAAAGAGTCAAGAAAATGTGAGCCTAAATGAGAAAATGAAGTGCTTAAGGAAAGACGAAACCTACATAGACCGATATATTCTACCTTGAACCAAAAGCCTTTATTACATTCCCGCAAAAGCCCTATATGATTTCGAGTTGAGTGAGCTTACATTAGTGGTGATTCACATAAGAGGAAAGCTTATAGTACTTAGAGTCGAACTTGTGACCTTCCTTTGAGAGAGATGAGTGTATTTTTCCACAATCCTTGTTCTGAGTGCTATAATCTAAAGTGTGATTTGCTTATGTAGAGTAGAGGAAAGAGTTTGGGTTCCACAACGACCTACATAGTAGAGCGAGTTTCCTTGAATGAGTTAAGTCAACTCTTGAAGCTCTTGTGTCGCACTAGACCCATGATGCTAAAAAGGTTGTGTGTTGTTGATAATACATTTGTGTTGAGGGTAATTGTTAGTCCCAATTGATGCTTGCTGAAGTCACCTTAGAACAGCTGAAATTCTTCTTTCTTTTACCTTGTGGAGGTGGGAATTACTTTGTTTTCTTGAGGACATGCAAAAACTTAAGTTTGGGGGAGTTGATAACTACGAATTCTAGCCTATCTTATTCTCTCTTTTGCTTAGGTTTTGGATCAAAAATGTGTAGAAGTGTTCCCAAAAACTAACTTATTGTGCTTGTTTGCAGGGTTTGGTCAAAATGAAGCAAGAAAGTCATAACCAGCTCATAAAGGAGTTAAACCTGCAGAAGTTTAAAGCTGAGACAAAAGCGTTGATAGCGAAAGAAAAGAGCGGTCGCGGAAGGTTCACCGCTGAGGCGGCCACAATTACGCTGACAGCGAAATTAAGGTTCATAGAAGGTGTTTTAGATGTAGACATACACAGTTGACCACGGTGAAATAGCGCGGCAGCGTAATAATTTACACGACCATGGTGCAAATTCTGCTGAGAGCGGTAATCAAGGTTCAGAGACCCTGCAAAGTGAGCTCAAATGAAAAGCGTGGTCTGCGAACATTTTACGGGGCCGCGGTTGAAGACAATGCTGAGGCAGTCTCTTTTACGTGCCCAGCAAAATCAAGCCCAGCCCTAGTCCAAAATGGAATAAACACGGTCCGCGCTTGCTTTTGAGCGGCCGCGAAAGTTCAAGCACTGAGGCACTCAGTATTGTGCTGACAGCGAAACCTCCGTAGAGGTATTTTGTCCAGTACTTTCAGCTGTGTATAAATAGATCTTTTTCAGATTTTTAGGGCATCTTTTGTACTAAAGAGCTCGTGAATAGCCGTATTTTACTACTTTGAGTAATTTTAGAGCAACTTTAGCCATTAATCTTAGATTTTATTCTTGTAATTAACTTTTATGGCTTATATTTCATCTTCATCTTTGATTTCTACCTTTATTATGAGTAGCTAAACATATTAGCTATGGTTGTGACCCAACCATAGTGTGGTTATTTAATGGGTCTTCTATTTTAGGGCTTAATTGTTTATGGGTTAGTGATATTTAGCTTGATTTATGCTTTAATTGTAGAATTAGTGGTTGCAAACACTGATTCATGTCTTTATGACTTAGACCCTTCTTGACAAAGAGGGACTAAGTCTAGGAAAATTAGGCTAACAAGGAATTGAGGTGCACTCAAGAGATTGATAGCACCAATTAAAGGGTTAAACCTAGAGATAGTAATACCCGACTTGAGCCAATTTTACTTGCATTGTTTGAACACCCAATTGGGCTTGAGAAAGCCAATTAGGGCAAAGTCACTCAAACTACCAAGAGGTATAGAGTGAGTAATTATGTGTAATAGTTATGTCATGACCCCAAATATAACAAGTTCTTCCTGAATTTTAGATCTCATTAGATATTCGCGTAGATGTAAGTCACTTCCCTAGTGCTTTTTATCACTTGAGAAAACCTTACAAAAACATTGTTCTTAGTTTATTTTCAGCATTCAATAGCATTAAAAGTAGAATAGTAACAACTCCAAACATGATTATAAGTGCAATTAAAGCAACACGCATAGCTAGATTAGATAGAAACCCAATTCCTAACCAATATTAACTCCCTATGGAAATCAATCCCGACCTTTCGGGTAAAAGTTGCATCGACCACTCCTCACCATTATATAGTGGTGAAGGGTTGGAGCCGATCAACAGTTCCTAAACTTAAAAGGCTACATCCACCCCCACTCGGGGATTGTTGTCCAAGGAAAGTTCGGATAGATCGGGTATCAAAGCCCGGAGGTAAAGCCTATTAGGCAGTACCTGAACTTAAAAGACTAACGCCACCCTAGAAATGGCTCGGAGACGTCCGAAGCACGTAATCAAAATATAAGGCCTTCAAAAATTCCAAACCGGTTCAAAGGATACCCTCGGGAAAACTATAATCTAAAAAATCTAAACAAGCACTTAGGGGAAAGCTTCTGTTCATACTGAGCCCCCACGAGTTTGAAACAAAATTACATCGAGAACGATCCTTGTTCAAACCTCCGAACAAGACCTTATTACTACGTTTTATTCAGTACTAAGGCATTTGAAATCTTTGGAATCATAAAGAGGAAGCCAAAAGAAACGAACTCCAAAATTTCTAAAGGGAAAAAAGTTTTATATACATTGCAATAAAAGTCTTTACAAAGTCCAATGATAATGGCCCCAACAAAATTAACAAAATGCAAAAACAAAGAAAAATCCATAAGGGACCTAAGCCTGATCTTCACTAGAACCCGCTTTGTCACCGGGGCAGTCGGGGTATTCTCCATCCTCGGGTTTGCTAGAGCCCTCAGAGCCTTCCTAATCCTCGGGGTCAGCCAACTTCTTGGCTTCGACCTCGGCCTTGAGCCTGTTTGCATCTTCAATCTCGGCTGAGAAGTCAAAATCCTGGGCATGGACCTCCTCGAGAGTCTCCCTTCGGGACAGCCATTTCACGTATTCAACAGTAACTTTCAGACAATCCTGGGCTATCCCGACATCAGCCCTGTACTGGGCCACCAACTCTTCAACATCGGTCTTGGTTGTTTCCGACATAGGCCTCGCTGTTTTGAGCTCCTTGCCAATAACATCTCGTTTAGCAATGGATGAGCCCAGTTGAGACTGAAGGCCTTTGATTTGTTGAGCCCATGCTTCGGCTTTCTCTCTCACCACTCGAAGTTAGACCTCTATCGATGCCAGCTGCTCCCGAATAGTCTCCTTCTCTGAAGCCAATCGGTCCATTTTTCCTTTCCACCCATCGACCATGGCCTTGACCTCATTCATCTCGGCTCGAAGTTGGTCGATCTAGTCAGCCTTCTATTGGACCTGCAAAGTTTGGCCGTTAGTTGCCATGTCTAACTTGTCATCACTAACTTTAAATATCTTTACCTCTTTCACCAGGTTGACATGCTCCTTTTGAGCCGCATCAAACTCATCCCGGAGACTCTTGACCGCTTCTTCATGATGCTCGTTGAGAAGCTTATATATGTCCCTCTTCTCAACAAGCTCCTTGACCTCATCCTCGAGCTAGTTAGCCTCATCCCGGTACTAGAGAAAACTTTCATGATGAAGTACTGAGGCCTACAAAAATATAAAAAGGAAAAGGCATAAGAGATATCAAAAACTAAATCCAAGGATGAAGGAGTGTAATGTCGCCTTACCCGATTCACCGCTTGTTGTGCTTCGTTTAACAAGTACGACGTATCCACCTCATTCATTTTAGCCTGACCTTCTTCGATTACCAGACATTGGAGGAAGCTAGCCACTCTAACGGGGGCGGAAAGAACCTGGGCATCTACAATGATGATTATTGATGGAAAGAACGAAGGTAAAAATGTTGGGGTATGAAGAAAAGCAACATCCTGAAGATTCGAAAGTAGAAGCTTAACCAAAAGTAAGAATGAATGAAGGATGGGAGTATTTATAGGGGCTTCGCTAACACGCATTTGAATGTCGTGATTGATGGTACGTTTTAGATTTTTTGTCATTTTTGTTGCAGTGTATTGAAGAAGGAATCGAAGTGCTCATGTTGTTTCTCGTCGTGAACTTACTCTTCGAGAAACAAGGGGACTATGTGTATACGGGTGAAACCGAGCCCTTGAGACACCTCGATTTCCAATGAAATAAACGGAGCAAGAAACGTGGCGGTAAGGAACCGGAATCGAGGCGATGATCCCCTCAAGCCAGGGTCCGGGCAAAACACCCGCCCTCAGGAATATCAGGGCCATGACCTCGGGATCGATTCGAATCCTAAAGGCCTCAAAGAGCACAATTAGGCAATTAAGCATGACCAACAAAAGGCCGTGACATCCGTGATCAGCCGGATATCACGACGTGGATCTCGGTACATATCGACAGAAATACGGTGATTGGATAAATTGAAGATTTTTACCTTTCATGGAATTGTTCCCCTACCATATAAATGGGGGTCTAATTATTCATTAAGCATATTGTGATACACTAATCAAGGCAATATACCCTTATTTTCTTTGCTATTCCAAGTTATCTCCTGAATTCATCAATTCTTCATTATCGTGAGCCCGAGATCGAAGGCAGACATTTCACTAAATTTGTTATTGAGTCTGGGTTCACTCTCCCCAATTGGTTCAACGATTTATTACGCTCTTTAACCATCTAATCTGTCGCGATTTATCATTTGTATTGAATTAATCTGCATATCCTTAAAACCACATTTAAATTCAATTATTATCTATTTTCCAGGTAAACAGAGTGATTTCTCAGTATTTGGCTAGACCATTTAGTATTTACTAAGTGATCGCTCAATAGCAAACTAGAAAAGATGGTCCGATAGCTTAGAAACGACGCTAAATGGTCCGAGGTCAGGAAGAAAAAGAAATCAGTTGGTGCCACATGACAGATTATCTCTAGTAAGAGTTGATCCAAAATGTATCATACCAATTTCAATAACAGAACACAAAGCTAAAAGGAATAAAAAGGAATGCTTAAAGCTAAAAACGCATAAGAAGTCATAGCAATCTCGACTAAAACCAATCAAAATCATTATTTTGAAAAATTAGGATCATAATGCAAATTTATTCATGTTTTGTTCCATTTCATCAGTCAGGTACAAATGTGTTACTTGACAAATGATAGGATAATTTCCTTTTACAAATTAATTTATTAATGTTAATCCTGTGTGATAGGTTACATGTGTATCCCTATTGTATTTTGATGATCTAACAAACTTACTGATAAGAACCAGATAAGGAACCTAATACACATTCCCAAGAACATAAAGATCAACAAGTCTCCAGTTGGGAACACAGTTCAACTCTTCAGAGTCAATGGAATAACAGAGGGAACAAATAGCTACCAGTTCCCGAGGAAACTGCACAAGTCAACTGCCCTAGCTGTAAAGTTGTTGCCTGCACACGCTACAATATAGAAACAGTGCAGCAGTCAACTTTATAGGGAATGCCCTTTACCTAACTTGCTTAAATCATTCTAAGTAATGTCACAAATGAATTATTAACATCAAGGAAGGAAAAATAAAATCACTTGCACATTCGAGAATTGATCAAGCATTCTCTCAAGTCAATCATCAATCTTGCATGTGACTCTCTAGGGCATCAAGAACAAAGAACAACATAGCAACGGACCAGTTCCCTTTATTGAGTTATTACATGTCCTTAGTTGCGTTGTACCTTTGTTGACGTTCATTACTTGTAATTCCTACTTAGCTTAGTTAGAAGCATTGCGTAGGAAACCCTTTGTAAATCATAAACCCTTGTGTTTGTATCTTGGCTAGAGTTAGTCGAGTTGTAAAGTCTTTGTAATAGAGTTATTGCAAAGTGGCTTGTTATAGAGTGTTACAAGTTAGTGATGGATTAAGAGGTTAATTCCTAGGTTACAATAGGTTGTAATTTAAAGATGCTCAGTAGTAAAGTTGAAATCCTACAAAGGTAGGTCATGGTTTTTTATCCCCTGAACTAGGAATTTTCCACTTAAAATTCCTCTGTGTCATTTACTTATTGCAGTGTGCATGTGTTTTGTGGAAACTAATAGAGAACCTGGTTCTCTATATAGTTTGGTGGACCCTTAAATTCTATCAATTGGTATCAGAGCCGGTTCTTTCTATCAGGCTAACACCTAGAAAGAATCCCCATGGCTGCTCTGCCAAACTTTGAAAAAGGCTAGTCTACTTACAGACCACCAAGGTTCAACGGCCAATATTATGGATGGTGGAAGACTAGGATGCATGACTTCATAATGGCTGAAGATTTCGAGCTTTGGGATGTCATATGTGATGGACCCTTTGTTCCTACCAAGACTGTTGGCCACCCAGCTATAACTATTCCCAAAACGAGGAAGGAATTCAATGACGTTAATCGAAAGGCCATAGAAAAGAATTTTCGTGCAAAGAAAATTCTTGTTTGTGACATTGGTCTTGATGAATATAACAGGATATCGGCATGCCAATTAGCAAAAGAAATTTGGGAAGCTGTTCAAACAGCTCATGAAGGAACAACACAAGGTAAACAATCAAATATTGACATGCTTACAACTAAATACGAGCTTTTCATGATGAAAGATGATGAATTCATCCAATACATGCACACTCGTTTCACCTCTATCATCAATAAGCTTCACTCTTTTGGAGAAATTATTCTAAGAAACAAACTTGTTAGGAAAATACTCAGTGTCCTGCCCAGCTCCTAGGAAAGCAAAGTGAACGCTATCACATAGGTGAAGGACTTACAGGAGCTAACTATTAATGAGCTTGTCAATAATCTGAAAACCTATGAAATGAAGAAGAAGAAGAAGAAGAAGAAGAAAAAAAAAGAAAAAAAAGAGCACCCAAAAGGGAGAAGAACCTGATCCTCAAGACTAATAGCAATGATTCAAGTAGGGAGGATGCTGATATGACTTACATGACAAAACGTTTCCAGAATATGGTTCGTAGGAATGGAGGCATTCCAAAAAGGGGGAGCTCCAGAAAGCCAAAAGGTTATGACATATGTCATAAATATGGTAAGTCAGGACACTTCATCAAGGATTACCCTCTCCTAAATCAAGATTAGTACAAAAACAACTTTCACAAAGCAGCCAAGAGGAACCCGGTTCTTGATAAATGCTTCAAGAGGAAAAATACCACTAATAATGTTGTGAAACAAGCTCTTGCTACATGGGGAGACTCCTCCGGCGAATCTGAAGAAGAAAATGATCATGGTGATAGTTCAATAATGGTAGTAGAAAGTGAAGCAACTTAGTATGACTCAATCTTTGCCTTGATGGATCAGTGGTGATGGTAATGAAGATGACGACGATGATGAGGTAAATTTTCTAGATGTTTAGAGAAATCTGAAATCTTATTCTCCTAAAAAAACTCATATCTTTGACAAATATGTTAATTGATGCTTATCACAGTCTTATAAATGATAAAGATGCTTTAACTATGGAGTTAGGAGAAGCAGAACAGTCTAGAGATGACCTAGTAGTCGTTGTGCTTGATTTAAAGGAAACAATTGAGAACCTGAAGAAAGAGAACGAAGCCTTAGATGAAAAAATTGCAAATATAGAACATGAGAGAGATGATTTAATGGTTATTGTGGTAGATCTAAAAGAGCGAAAGGAAAAAAGAAGTTTTAACCGAGAGAGTTGCTACCATTAAGCATGAGAGAGATGACCTATTAGTGGTGGTAGTGGACCTAAAGGAAACAATTGAGGAACTTAAAATGGAGAGTAGGCTTGAAAATTCTCAAAAGGGAAAGGAAATTGCAAGTGAGGCACACCTTAAGCTTGAAAGTGAGTTAAAATCAGTAAAGTCTAGTCTGTGTATCGATCTTGAGAAAAACAAACAACTTCAGGAAGAACTAGGGGAAGAACTAGGAAGAGTGAAGAGTGATCTTGAAAAATCACTTAAGTGGACCTGGTCTTATGATGCCATCACTACCATGTACACTAACAATGGGGGAAACAGGCAAGGAATTGGGTTCCAAAGGAAAAAAACTCCCTACAACCCTCATAGCAAGTACATTACTGTACCTAACAATTGGATTTGCACTTACTGTGGCAATACTGGGCACTTTAAACAAAACTGTAAGGCCAGATTTCAGTCACAACAGAGAAACAAAGTTTATGCTGAAAAGGTAACTACTGGTAGAGAACCTGGTCCTTCATATAAAAAACATATGATGCATGCTTGGACCAGAAGATCCCTCATTCACCCTTTCCTCATTACAATGGACCCAAACTCGTTTGGGTTCCTAAGTCTAACTCTTGATTTTCTTGTGCATGGAACAGTGAAAGGGAAATGCCTACAATGGTACATGGTGTAAGCAGGTGATTTTTTCCCTGTGTGAGAATTACTCCCAAAAATTCAAAATAAAACAATTTTTCTTTGTGTGCAATTCTGAGAATTTTTTGTGGCATTTTTGGATAATTATTTGTATTTGTCCGCGCATGTTTATTTATTAGATTAATAAAAAATACAAAAAAAATATGTCGCATTTGTATTTAGGATTTAATTCTACAATTAGGAGCAATTAAGTTTGTTTTACAAGAACAAAAATCATAAAAAAAATAATGTACGTCGCATTTTTAGCATTTAATGTCCAAAATTGTGTGATTTTATCGTAATTGCTATTTAATTGTGTGTTAATTGTTATTAAGAGTTAATTAGCACTTTTATAAATTAACTTAGTTCTATAGGATAATTTAAAATTTTTAGAATTTAGTTTTAGTTTAAGAAAAAATAAAAGAAGAAAAAAAAAGAAGCAATGTAAATAAGAAGAAAATCGGATTGGGCCACCTTTTAATTTAAATCAACCATGCCCAAACAAAATAACCCCCACCGGGTCGACCCGACCTAGTCCGCCCCATAACCCAAACTAATCCTAACCCCCCCATTTTCATTTTTTCATGTTTCCAAACCCCAAAACCCTAAAAAAGCCACCCGCCCCCCAGCTGCATCGTCTTCTTCGCAGCACCCTCCCTTGCCCCCTCACCTCCATGGTTGCCTTCGTCGACGACCAACACACAGCCACCGTCGCTTCTGTTTCACCGTCTTCGTCGTTGAGCTCCAGCCATCGACGACCAACACCCCGTCCCCATTGTCCCAAGTGACCATCTGCTAAATGACCCCTCGTCCTAAACGACCTCTCTTTCTCCAGCTCCAACGACCCCCTCCCATGGCTGCCCTTTCCCCCTCACCACCAGCAGCCCTCACAATCCGTCGAGCTCCAGCCAGTCGCCAGGGCTGCTGCTTCTTCTGCTTCGTCTTCAACTCCAGCCATGGACGAACCACCATGACTCCAGCAACCATGGTTGTTGTTTCTTCTTCTTCGTCTTCAACATCGTCACGACAACCTGGAGCAGCCCCACGACCACCATGGCCGCTGCTTCGTCTTCAACTGCCATCACCGCCACCAGCAGCTCGTCGTCGACCAGCAGCTCGTCCAAACAACTAACTTTATCTCCTTCGTCATTTCCTCCAGTCGCCGGAAAAACCAGCAACGACCACTCCACATGAGCGACCACCATCACTTCTGCTACGTCCAGCCATGAACGACCACCGTCGACTCCGCCAGTTCTTCGACCACCCAACGTCTAGCTTCATCCGTGAACGACCACAAACCAGTGAACTCGATCGTCACTACATCAAAAACGAAAATGGGTTGAAAATAGTGATGTTTGTTCAGGCGTGTCAAGGTTGCCATTCGAACCTGGGTTTTAAACTAGTAGGTTTCCGTTCTCTTTTCTTTTAGTTTTTGTTCAGCGAATTCATCTTCCGCCCCTTTTCTTCTTTCTATGATTATGTTCATGTTCCGATAGGTTGGTTTGAATTCGAACCCAGGTCTTTGTTTGTATTAGAGATAATTCGTGTTCATTTTTTGTTTGAAGTTCGTTAGTTTTTCATCAAGTGATTTAATGTCGAGTGTTTATGTGCTGGTCCTTAGTTTTTAATTTAGTTTGAATCATTCATCTATGTTATGATGTTGTTTGATTTAGTTTGAGGTCAGTTGATGATTGAGTTTAGTGATTTGAATCTACTCGTTTGTTCCGTTAAGTTTGTTCGGATATGAATCTGACTCTGTTGTTAATTCATGAACGTTGTCGATTAGGAGTTTGTTTGGCGAGTTTGTTATGCAAAGTTTGATTATTAATTGGAAATTGATTAGATGAATTGGTTATAGCTGCTAAAGTTTGGTTAATTGACTTAGGAGGATTGGATATAGCTGATGGGGTAGAATGGTAAATTACAGTATTTTCAGGGGCATTTTCGGGATTTTGAGTCTTAAAAATGATTAATTTGAGTGCTCCGTCCACTGGGCACTAATAATATTAAAATAATACGTAGTGGGGGACAAAACATAATGGTGGAAATTAATACATTTTTAGTGCATAATGGGGGACAAGACATATGGTAGTGGGCAATAATGTATTGTTTAATATAGTGGGGGACAAGACATATGGTGGTGGAAATTAATGTATTTGTTTAGTATAGTGGGGAACAAAGCATGCAGTAGTGGGGAACAAGGCATGCAAGTGTGGGGAGGATATTTCGGATTAGTTTAAGTCTTTCAAGGCAAGAGTTTTGTTATAAATAGGGTCATTTCAAGACCAAAAGGGGGGATTTTCTGAACATTGAGAGAGAATTGAGGATTTTGAAGAGATTTTTGGGGGGGATTTTTTAAAGAGAGAGTTTGGGGCGGATTTTTTTCGGAGAGAGTCTAGACCGGATTTTTAACATTTAAAAGTTCAATAATCTGAGAAAAAAAGAGAGGTTGGTTATTTCTGAGATTTGACTGAGGTTTTACGTGGATTTTTTTGAGTTTGTTATCCCTGGTCTGCATTGGTTTGTGTTGATACTATTTTGTTGAGTGTGCTGGAATCGTGTTGGTTTTCAAATCAGTCACTGGGTGTTTCGTTCGCTGTTTGTTGCTGGTTATTGTTGTTGTTGCTGTGTTACATAATACTTTGCTGACCTTCCTCTTCTTGTATTGGCAATACCAGGTACACAACTGTAACTTTGGCATTTGTAAGTTGAAAACATGAAGTTTGAATATACGTGAAGAGTTGAAATTCTGCTTTGGTTTCAATATGACTTGTGTATTTAAATTCTTCAGTCGCTGATGATAGGTAGATCCCTGTTAGTATGTAGTAAGTGGACTAAAATGGAGTTGTGTGAGAGATTTTTTTTTTATTAAAACATGTTAGCATCTGGTAACTGATTCCTGTAGTTAAAAATGAGCTTGTTGGACTGTTAAATTAATCTGGACCGGGACTGTTTGGATCTTGGAATATGATTATGTAATAGTCGTATTAGTTTAGTTTTGTTTCGTAGTATAATTTGTGAGATTAGAGGCCAGCTGCAAGCTTGAAACCGGAAAGTGTTTTGGAATTCCTGAATTTCACTTGTATTAAATAAATTGAGCTGAAATTAGTAAGGTGGGTCTAAAATTGGTAAAGAGTAATTAGTTTCGTTTTTGATATTATTGTTCGTCAATTCAGTATTTCTATTTATAATTTCAATTTTTTGGTAATATTCACTTATAGAATAAGATACGAAATAATCTCCTTTTGTACAAGCTCGATTACAATTTCCCATTTGCATTTATCTTAGACTAATAACTAATAAGTCACGTCCCTTTTTTAAGCATGTAATTAATTTGGAGATTTTCTTTTAGAGACAAACTTAATAAAAAATGTAGTCACTTTAGGATTGTCCTTTTAAAATAAATGAGATGAGATGAGCCTAGAAAAACGCACAGATTGCGGGGCCCTCACAAATGTACGTATTAATTACTTAGAACTCGGGATCGGCCGCTTAGCGAACTTCGCGGCCTTTTCCCAAAACAACCGCGCGTTAATCTCTTTAGGCACGTACTTTAATAATTTACCTCCTTAAATTCGGGTGCACATTTATGTGACCCAAATCCAAATCTCAATGGAGTCGAAATGTGTCGCTAATCACGGGTACATTGATTGTGACGTGGTTCGAGATGCATGCCCATGACATTACAAATTACTTTTAAAAATAATGAATGAGATGAGCCTCGACAAACAATAATACACAAATTGCGGGGCCCTCAACGGATAGTTATTTCGAATGCTTAGATTTCGAGACAGGCCGCATAGCGAACTTTACGGCTTTTTCTCAAAATAACAACGCGTTAGTCTTTAGGCGCGTATTTAATAATGTTATTTTCCTAAACTCGGGTGCACATTTATGTGACCCAAATCCAAATCTCAACGAAGTTGGAACGTATCAAAAATTGCGGATACATTTATGTGGCGCAATTCGAGATGCATTCTCACGGCGTTGCAATTCTTTGAATAAATAATAACAAAGCGGTAAACAGTTAAAATTTGCACGTAGGTTCATAATTGTATAAAATCAGATAATCAAGCCGAATATGACAGTTGAGAGACCGTGCTAGAACCACGGAACTCGGGAATGCCTAACACCTTCTCCCGGGTTAACAGAATTCCTTATCCGGATTTCTGGTGCGCAGACTGTTAAATAGAGTCATTCTTTTCCTCGATTCGAAATTCAACCGGTGACTTGGGACACCATAAATATCCCAAGTGGCGACTATAAAATAAATAAATAAATCCCGTTTCGATTGTCCCTTAATTGAAAAAACTCCCTTTCGCGCCCCTTTGCGGGAGCGCGGGTGAAAAAGGAGGTGTGACAGCTCTGGCGACTCTACTGGGGAACAGACCCAGAATCTCTGGTTCAGGGTTCAGAATTCGAGCTTAGATGAATTGTTATATTTGGCTTTATTTATTATTTGATCTTATTACATGTTTTGGCCTAAATGTGCAAAATGATGCTTTTTTACCGCTTTGATATTATTTAAACTGTACATATAAACTGTGCCGAAACCTTCTCTTCTCACCTCTGGGGATGTGCTTAATGGTTGAGACTCCCTATTCTGTTAGTGTCATACCCTGAAATAAAAGAGGCTCGGAAAGTTTCTAAGCCGGCTGGCCTTTTGGTTCCCGGAAAGGAGCTCCTTCCTCAACTCGAGTTGTCCGCTCGGGTACACTGTCTAGAACATATACCCAGGTTGAACCTAGAATAACTTGACTTCATGTCGGATCCCTAGTAGGAACGTTTATTTGCATCATGTTGCATTTAACTTAGAGGACTCAACACAGGGGTTGGGTCCGTCTAGGACAAGCAACCTGAAATGAAAAGACCATCCTGCTGTATCCTATTTGTTTTATGCATTTATTTACCACAGACTTGCATGCTGACCGGCTTTTGAAAATACTAGAATATTGAAGAAAAAAAAGAAAAAAGGGAAAATAGCGGTGTAGAGAGATAATTCTGAGTTACCGGCATACTCTGCCAAAATTTTGTGAAAATGAAAAAAAAATTTGGTATAATTTGTTTAAACAAGTCTTGTTGTCAGAATTAGTTTATTGTCGTGGCCCGAACTACGCCGGTTTGATTCTCACAGGATGTGATATACGTAGGCAGCCCTCATCGGGTCCAACCTCCCCTTTTGCAAAAATAGCCAAAAATGTCAAAAAAATTTCGTCATAGAGTTGGGTGATGTTGTTTTTGTCAGAAATAGCCGAATGTTCCCAAAAAGGATGCCGGAAGGATGACTTTGCATAAACGGCCACCTTTGGTCATGTTTTTAGGATTTTGGTCGGTTAGCTAAAGCAGCCTTAAAATCTTCGTCCCCGAGGTGCTGAAAGGCCGCGTTGGCAAAACCCGGTCTTTTATGTTAATTTGAAAAATAATAAGAAAAAGAGTCAGTGGTCAAAAATACCGTTTAGATTTTTCAAGCCGAGCCAGCTTCGGCGGTGTCTTAAACCGTTCTTGCCGAGATAGCCTTAGAGTAGCTTTCAGTTGTCAAAAGGCTATTTTCGTAAAAGAACGGACAAGTTTGTGAAGTGTCATAAAATAATCTTCCCGACCTCAAAATTCATGTGAAATTAGGAAGGGGCCACGTTTGCAAAAACAGCCATTTGGTTAAAATCGGCATATAGGGGAAGGAATTTGTCATTTTATTTTTCTTGAGTTTGTATTTCTTTTGATTAGAGTATGTAGGCCGTTTGACTTTCGAGTCTGTTTTTCGTCTTTAAGTGATTCCAAAAAATATTTTATTGTTGTTTACCTTTTATGTGGCAGAACTACGCCCGGTTTGATTCATGCGGGGACATGATACATAGGCAATCCACATAAGATTCGACCACCATTAAAAAGGAAAAAAAAAAAGAAAAAAAAAGAAAAAGAAAAAAGGGAGCACAATTACAAGAAGCCAGAATGACGCACATAATTGAAGCAAATACATGATAGAAAGGGTTGCATTGCATCCCTAATATGTGTCTTCTTATCTGTTGAAAACCCTAACGCTAACAGGTTGCTTCCATTTTTGTCCTCTATCAATAACCAAAAAGGTGGTTGGTTGTGATTCTAAAGTAACGCTGCCCTGCAACACAAAGGCAAAAGAAAATGGCAGAGAGCAACAGAACTGAGCGGGTTGGTATCGATGCCTGAAAGTAGTTGGTTGAACAGGACTACGGGTTGGTAGAAGAGGTAAGAATGTTGAGACAGCATGTGGCAGACATGTATCGGGCATGGATGACTGGGAAAGCACCACCCCCGCCACCGCCTAGCTTCCCGAACTCTGTCCTTACCCAAGCACCTAACACAATAACGGATGATCTTCCATACTCTCCATATCTACCCACTTATGATAGCTTTCCCAGCCACCCGAGTAGCTCCATCACTCGTCGTCCAACTATATTTTCCCAACGCTACTCCCCTCCCCAACGCTACTTCTCTCCACGAGACTCCCAAAGACATGCTTCACTTTCCAAGTACCCAGCTCCACAAAATGCCTATCCACCCCCACGAGCCCACCAGAAACCCCCTGGATCAAGTTTTAGGCCAAATCAGGCATTTAGGAACGAGAGGTTGCTGAAACGAGAATAGGCTCTCACCCCTATCGGAGAATCTTATGCAAGCTTGTTTGAAAAGTTAAAGCATTTTGGCCTGATTGAGCCGCTCCTCGTCTATACTCCAGACCCATATGCAAAAGGCTTTGATCCTACTGTACGATGCATGTACCACTCTAATGTCCAAAGGCATAGCATTAAAGATTGTCGTTCTTTGAAAAGGGAAATAGAAAGAATGATTCAAGAAGGGGTAATTGTGATCAATGACAGTGACAAGGAGCATGCGAATCCTCTTGGGAATTTGCGGACTGAAGTTAATGATATTGAAGTTGTTAATGGTTTTGGCAATATTAATGGGGAACCCAGTGGTTAAGATGTCGTGCTTGGTAATTGGAAAGACGTTTCATCTCTTGGCTAGCTAGAGAGGAGTCTTGGTGGTTCATTTTGTTATCACTTTTGTTGTCCGGGTTATTTGCAGGGTTGCAATCCAGGCATTGTCTTGTGTCAAACCCTCTTATCCTCCCATTTTTGTCATAGTGGTTTGTTTAGTGTTTTCTAGGATTTGTTTTAGGGTTTGTTCCAAGGTTGTACCCCGGTTGTTTTGCTTGTTTCGTTATACGAACCATTTCACCGCTTGTCTAATGCAAATTCCGGTATTTTGTTACCTCCAGTCATCTTCTTTGTTTAGTTCTTTTTATCCTTTTGTTTTGTCTTTGTTCAATGCCGATTCTAGTGACATGACATGCGCGCACAGTTTGGGCCTAATCTTAAGAGTTAATTATAAAGCCATTGGGAGATGATCGGGACACTTAAGGGAAATAGGAACAGCTTGAGATCATTTGAAGCCCGAGCCACGTGAAACTGGGGCAAGTAAAACATAAAGAAAAACCATAAAAGCAAGTGAGAGTATTGCCCAACGGTGTTTTAAAAATGCCATATGAAAAGGCGAATGTGTGGATATGGTTATCGAGTCCGGCACAATCAGAAGATGTGGCGAATGTTTAATTGTTTTGTTTGTGCTTGGCATGTTTTGAAGATTGGAATGACGAAGGCATTTTATTCTTCTATCTAAACACTTTATCCTTCGTAAACCCTTTGAGCCTTATTGGTTTTCTTTCATACCCCTCATTCGGAATCAGTAGCAAAGATTAGAAACACAAGCATGAAAGATAAAGAAAAAGAAAAAAAGAAAGAAAAGAAAACAACATAAACAACAAAACAACAAAGGAGAAATGAGAAATGAGAAAGAGAAAGAATAATAAATAAGTGAAAAGGAAAAAAAAAGGGAATTGGGAACTACGTTTGACCTGATTCCTCAAAGAGGATACGTAGGCACTTCACGACTTGGTCATAGTGTAACAAAAAAACAAAAAATCAAAAATCCCCAAGCAAGAAATTGGGGCAGAAGTTGTGTTTGATGTAAAGAAATCTGGTTCAGAAGGTTGTAAATTTTGAACCCAAATTGATTCGTTTTGAGCCGCTAATACCCTTTCTTTCTAGCCCTATCCAAAACCCCACGTTAAGGTCCAAAGAAAGACATTTTGACCAGTCTTCGAAAGATGCCAAGTCATGCAAATGAAAGTCGAGAATAACACTCTGATCCCCGACAGAAAAGTAATAAAATGAGAGAGTCTTATCGGTGAAAACCTTCACGGGCACCTTGAGGCGGCTATAAGTTGAGAGAAAAACCAAAATGAGAGAGGCTTGATAGTGAAAACCCTTCGGGCACTACAAGTCGAATAAAGATTGAGAATCATACAGGAAATCACCAGACGAAGATTGTGAAAGGCGATTAACAACGAAGGATAGGCCACATGTGCATGTCATGGCCAATGGAGTTCGCATCCACATCTGATAGGTTTTACTTTGTAATTTTTCTCGTTAGGAGTCATCTTTTCCTTTTGTATTTTACTCTGTTCCTTTTACCTTTGTCATTTACTCTTCTTGAGTCTCTTGGTCAGAACAAGCGAGAAATGATTTCAAAATTTGCCATCAGCTTCCCAATTATGCAAGACGAGATCTGACTAGTACATCAAAGGGGTATAAGTCAGGAAAGAACAAGCGCAATGAGCTGGTAATAGTCAACGTGCTTTGAGGTTCGCACAAAATACCCAAGATTGGTCCATATCAATTCAGGGACAGTGCAACAAAAAGAGGGCCAAGGGGATTGAACCGAGGGTATATTCGATGATGAGATTGACAAAAGGATGGACCGGTGTCAAGAAGGATATCCCACGCGGAAATCGATGGTTATAAGGCCAAGGCCAGCGGAAAATCAAGAAAGAACAACGTGGAAAGCAATGGACATAATTGGGAGATTCATAGGAGACTCAAAGGTTGGGGAAATGACAGTTCACGAACAGTACCGCAAAAGAAGTTATTGGGTCTACACTGGGAAAAGGTATTTCAGTAACACAGACGATGGAAGGAGTGGTTAATCAATGAACGAACATGCAAGATATTCAAGTGAAATCGGCTGTCATGAAAATACATGAGGTCAGATAAGGAGACTGGGAAAATGGTTAAGAGGTTTGTGAATAAGGAATCGTCAAGAAGGTCGGAAGGTATCAGCCAAGCTTCAAGATGGTCAGACAACGTATAGATGGAGAATGGTTGATGGCATCCCCAGCAGGAGTATCACAACCAACCACCACGTTTTAAACTAACCAAATTTTCTTTGATTTGAAGCAGAGACAGGGAATGCTACCGATGATGGAAAGATGCGCCACAAGAAAGATTGTCAAACTGGGGCAGAAAATTTTCGTTCATTTCAAAAAAATTCGGGAAGTCTAACACAAGTTTGGTGAAAAGCGGTATCCCCAGCAGTTTTTCGGGAGAAGACAAAACAAGTTTTAAAGAAAACAATGTCAGGAGGAAGATAACACGAGTTATAAGGGAGGTAGTCTTCGAAAAAAAAGAAAAAAAAAAGAGAAAAAAGAGGAAGACCAGTTTTGCAAAAGGAAACGGTTTGCAGAGGAATGAAACATCAGTCTTAAGGGAAGTAGTCTTTGAAGGAGTAAGATAACATATTTTTGAAAAATGTTATCCCCAGCAGTTCGCATAGAAGACAATACAAGTTTTAATGGAAGTAGTTTTGAAGAAAGATAATTCAAGTTAGAAGGAAAATGGTTGTTGAGGTCAGGAGCCCCCCTGAAGAACGGAATGACGTTTTATTTTCAAAGTTGTTGTTGAGGTCAGGAGCCCCCCTTGAAGAACGGAATAACGCTTTATTTTCGAAGTTGTTGTTGAAGTCAGGAGCCCCGCCTGAAGAACGGAATGGCGATTTATTTTTTGAAGGTGTTGATTGAGGTCAGGAGCCCCCCCTGAAGACTGAAGAATGGAATGGCGCTTTATTTTCGAAGTTGTTGTTGAAGTCAGGATCCCCGCCTGAAAAACGGAATGGCGATTTATTTTTCAAAGTTGTTGTTGAGGTCAGGAGCCCCCCCTGAAGAACGGAATGGCGCTTTATTTTCGAAGTTGTTGTTGAATTCAGGAGCCCCGCCTGAATAACGGAATGATGATTTATTTTTCAAAGTTGTTGTCGAGGTCAGGAACCCTCCTGAAGAACGGAATGGCTCTTTATTTTCAAAGTTGTTGTTGAAGTCAGGAGCCCCGCCTGAAGAACAGAATGGCGATTTATTTTTCAAAGTTGTTGTCGAGGTCAGGAGCCCCGCCTGAAGAACGGAATGACGATTTATTTTTCGAAGTTGTTGAAGTCTCGCCCGCCTGAAGAAAGGAATGGCGATTTATTTTTCGAAGTTGTTGTTGAGGTCAGGAGCCCCCCCTGAAGAATGGAATGGCGCTTTATTTTCGAAGTTGTTGTTGAAGTCAGGAGCCCCGCCTGAAGAACGAAATGGCGATTTATTTTTCGAAGATGTTGTTAAAGTCTCGCCCGCCTGAAGAAAGGAATGGCGATTTATTTTTCGAAATTGTTGTTGAGGGCAGGAGCCCCCCCTGAAGAACGGAATGACGATTTATTTTTCGAAGGTGTTGATTGAGGTCAGGAGCCCCCCCTGAAGAATGGAATGGCGCTTTATTTTCGAAGTTGTTGTTGAAGTCAGGAGTCCCGCCTGAAGAACGGAACGGCGATTTATTTTTCAAAGTTGTTGTTGAAGTCAGGAGCCCTGCCTGAAGAACAGAATGGCGATTTATTTTTCAAAGTTGTTGTCGAGGTCAGGAGCTCCCCCCTGAAGAACGGAATGGCGATTTATTTTTCGAAGGTGTTGATTGAGGTCAGGAGCCCCCCCTAAAGAACGGAATGACGATTTATTTTTCGAAGGTGTTGATTGAGGTCAGGAGCCCCGCCTGAAGAATGGAATGGCGATTTATTTTTCAAAGTTGTTGTTGAGGTCAGGAGCCCCGCCTGAAGAACGGAATGGCGATTTATTTTTCAAAGTTGTTGTTGAGGTCAGGAGCCCCGCCTGAAGAACGGAATGGCGATTTATTTTTCGAAGTTGTTGGTTGAGGTTGGGAGCCCACCCATATAACAGAGGAATACATTTCAGTCTTTACATTTCCAGTTTTGAAGTTGGGAGTCCGCCCATATAATAGAGGAATACATTTCGGTCTTTACATTTCAAGTTTGGAAGTTGGGAGCCCGCCCATATAACAGAGGAATACATTTCAGTTGTTAAATTTCAAGTTTTGAAGTTGGGAGCCCGCCCATATAACAGAGGAATACATGGAAGTTTGAAGTCAGTAAAGCGGAGGGTTACAACAAAAAACAAAAAAAACCAACAGAAATCAGAAGGAAGACCACAAGTCGAGCCAGAAATCAGTAAAGCAGAGGAATACAACCGAAATCACCAGCGGGAAACAACAAAAATCCCCAGCAGAGGAAGGCAGTTCAAGATTCGATGGAAAAATAATGCGAAGATCCCAAGAAGGACATAAGCAGTTCGAGATCGGCAGTCAAGGGAGAATACAAGACAAATCAGAAGTAAAGAAATACCAGAGGAGTCACCGAGACATCAAAGCAACAAGAGACACAAGAGCATGGCTGAAGATCTAGATAAGATTTTGTAATTCATAGACTATAGTTTAGTCTAGATTCTTGTTTTCTTTCAGCATGGTGTAATAAGGAGGTCGGAAAGCAGTAATAACAGCATGCAACAGCAGTAACATTGCAGTCTCATGGTAGTCCCAGCTACCAAAACTTCCCGAACTACATTAACCTGATTCCCTTCTAGCCAGGGATATGTAGGAAACCTTTGAAGCAAAGGTTCGGTTAAATCTTTCAAAAAATTGCTTCACACAAAGACTCGGATGGGCAAAAATCGCTCGTATCTGCTCACTTTATCTTTGCACGAAAACTCTTCGTGTTTTCGGACAAAGAGGGGCAGCTGTAAGCAAGTGATTTTTGCCCTATGTGAGAATTACTCCCAAAAATTCAAAATAAAATAATTTTTCTTTGTGTGCAATTCTGAGAATTTTCGTGGCATTTTTGGATAATTATTTGTATTTGTCCGTGCATGTTTATTTATTATATAAATAAAAATACAAAAAAATATGTCGCATTTGCATTTAGGATTTAATTCTATAATTAGGAGCAATTAAGTTTGTTTTACAAGAACAAAAATCATAAAAAAATAATGTACGTCGCATTTTTAGCATTTAATGTCCAAAAGTGTGTGATTTTATTTTAATTGCTATTTAATTGTGTGTTAATTGTTATTAAGAGTTAATTAGCACTTTTATAAATTAATTTAGTTCTATAGGATAATTTAGGATTTTTAGAATTTAGTTTTAGTTTAAGAAAAAATAAAAGAAGAAAAAAAAAGCAATGGAAATAAGAAGAAAATCGGATTGGGCCACCTTTTAATTTAAATCAACCATGCCCAAACCAAATAACCCCCACCGGGTCGACCCGACCTAGTCCGCCCCATAACCCAAACTAATCCCAACCCCCCATTTTCATTTTTTCATTTTTCCCAACCCCAAAACCCTAAAAAAGCCACCCGCCCCCTTGTTGCATCGTCTTCTTCGCAGCACCCTCCCTTGCCCCCTCACCTCCATGGCTGCCTTCGTCGACGACCAACACACAGCCACCGTCGCTTCTGTTTCACCGTCTTCGTCGTCGAGCTCCAGCCATCGACGACCAACACCCCGTCCCCATTTCCCCAAACGACCATCTGCTAAACGACCCCTCGTCCTAAACGAACTCTCTTTCTCCAGCTCCAACGACCCCCTCCCATGGCTGCCCTTTCCCCCTCACCACCAGCAGCCCTCACAGTCCGTCGAGCTCCAGCCAGTCGCCAGGGCTGCTGCTTCTTCTGCTTCGTCTTCAACTACAGCCATGGACGAACCACCATGAACGACCACGTCGACCTCCAGTCCAAAACGAGCTCCATCTCCAGCAACCATGGTTGTTGTTTCTTCTTCTTCGTCTTCAACATCGTCACAACAACCTGGAGCAGCCCTACGACCACCATGGCCGTTGCTTCATCTTCAACTGCCATCGCCGCCACCAGCAGGTCGTCGTCGACCAGCAGCTCGTCCAAACAACCAACTTCATCTCCTTCGTCATTTCCTCCAGTCGCCGGAAAAACCAGCAATGACCACTCCACATGAGCGACCACCATCGCTTCTGCTACGTCCATCCATGAACGACCACCGTCGACTCCGTCAGTTCTTTGACCACCCAACGTCTAGCTTCATCCGCGAATGACCACAAACCAGTGAACTCGATCGTCACTGCATCAAAAATGAAAATAGGTTGAAAACAGTGATGTTTGTTCAGGCGTGTCAAGGTTGCCATTCGAACCCGGGTTTTAAACCAGTAGGTTTCCGTTCTCTTTTCTTTTAGTTTTCGTTCAGTGAATTCATCTTCCGCCCCTTTTCTTCTTTCTATGATTATGTTCGTGTTCCGATAGGTTGATTTGAATTCGAACCCAGGTCTTTGTTTGTATTAGAGATAATTCGTGTTCATTTTTTGTTTGAAGTTCGTTAGTTTTTCATCAAGTGATTTAATGTCGAGTGTTTATGTGCTGGTCCTTAGTTTTTAATTTAGTTTGAATCATTCATCTTTGTTATGATGTTGTTTGATTTAGTTTGAGGTCAGCTGATGATTGAGTTTAGTGATTTGAATCTACTCGTTTGTTCTGTTAAGTTTGTTCGGATATGAATCTAACTCTGTTGTTAATTCATGAACGTTGTCGATTAGGAGTTTGTTTGGCGAGTTTGTTATGCAGAGTTTGATTATTAATTGGAAATTGATTAGATGAATTGGTTATAGCTGCTACAGTTTGGTTAATTGACTTAGGAGGATTGGATATAGCTGATGGGGTAGAATGGTAAATTGCAGTATTTTCAGGGGCATTTTCGGGATTTTGAGTCTTAAAAAATGATTAATTTGAGTGCTCCGTCCACTAGGCACTAATAATATTAAAATAATACGTAGTGGGGGGCAAGATATGATGGTGGGAATTAATTAGTGCATAATGGGGGACAAGACATATGGTAGTGGGCAATAATGCATTGTTTAATATAGAGGGGGACAAGACATATGGTGGTGGGAATTAATGTATTTGTTTAATATAGTGGGAGACAAAGCATGCAGTAGTGGGGAACAAGGAATGCAAGTGTGGGGAGGATATTTCGGATTAGTTTAAGTCTTTCAAGGCAAGAGTTTTGTTATAAATAGGGTCATTTCAAGACCAAAAGGGGGGGATTTTCTTAACATTGAGAGAGAATTGAGGATTTTGGAAGAGATTTTTGGGGGGGATTTTTTGGAGAGAGTTTGGGGCGGATTTTTTTCGGAGAGAGTTTAGACCGGATTTTTAACATTTAAAAGTTCAGTAATCTCATAGTAAAAGAGAGGTTGGTTATTTCTGAGATTTGACTGAGGTTTTAAGTGGATTTTTTTGAGTTTGTTATCCCTGGTCTGCATTGGTTTGTGTTGATACTGTTTCGTTGAGTGTGCTGGAATCGTGTTGGTTTTCAAATATGTCACTGGTGTTCCGTTCGCTGTTTGTTGCTGGTTATTGTTGTTGTTGCTGTGTTACATAATACTTTGTTGACCTTCCTCTTCTTGTATTGGCAATACCAGGTACACAACTGTAACTTTGGCATTTGTAAGCTGAAAACATGAAGTTTGAATATACGTGAAGAGTTGAAATTCTGCTTTGGTTTCAATATGACTTGTGTATTTAAATTCTTCAGTCGTTGATGATAGGTAGATCCATGTTAGTATGTAGTAAGTGGACTGAAACGGAGTTGTGTGAGAGATTTTTTTTTATTAAAACATGTTAGCATCTGGTAACTGATTCCTGTAGTTAAAAATGAGCTTGTTGGACTGTTAAATTAATCTGGACCGGGACTGTTTGGATCTTGGAATATGATTATGTAATAGTCGTATTAGTTTAGTTTTGTTTCGTAGTATAATTTGTGAGATTAGAGGCCAGCTACAAGCTGAAATCGGAAAGTGTTTTGGAATTCCAGAATTTCACTTGTATTAAATAAATTGAGCTGAAATTAGTAAGGTGGGTCTAAAATTGGTAAAGAGTAATTAGTTTCGTTTTTGATATTATTGTTCGTCAATTCAGTATTTCTATTTATAATTTCAATTTTTTGGTAATATTCACTTATAGAATAAGATACGAAATAATCTCCTTTTGTACAAGCTCGATTACAATTTCCCATTTGCATTTGTCTAAGACTAATAACTAATAAGTCACGTCCCTTTTTTAAGCATGTAATTAATTTGGAGATTTTCTTTTTAGAGACAAACTTAATAAAAAATGTAGTCACTTTAGGATTGTCCTTTTAAAATAAATGAGATGAGATGAGCCTAGAAAAACGCACAGATTGCGGGGCCCTCACAAATGTACGTATTAATTACTTAGAACTCGGGATTGGCCGCTTAGCGAACTTCGCGGCCCTACCCAAAATAATGATACCCTAGTCGCTTTAGGCGCGTATTTAATAATGTTATCTTCTTAAACTCGGGTGCACATTTATGTGACCCAAATCCAAATCTCAACGGAGTCGAAATGTGTCGCTAATCACGGGTACATTGATTGTGACGTGGTTCGAGATGCATGTCCATGACGTTGCAAATTCCTTTTAAAAATAATGAATGAGACGAGCCTCGACAAACAAGAATACACAAATTGCGAGGCACTCAACGGATAGTTATTTCGAATGCTTAGATTTCGAGACAGGCCGCATAGCGAACTTTACGGTTTTTTCTCAAAATAACAACGCGTTAGTCTTTAGACGCGTATTTAATAATGTTATTTTCCTAAACTCGGGTGCACATTTATGTGACCCAAATCCAAATCTCAACGAAGTTGGAACATATCAAAAATTGTGGGTACATTTATGTGGCGCAATTCAAGATGCATTCTCACGACGTTGCAATTCTTTGAATAAATAATAACAAAGCGGTAAACAGTTAAAATTTGCACGTAGGTTCATAATTGTATAAAATCAGATAATCAAGCCGAATATGACAGTTGAGCGACCGTGCTAGAACCACGAAACTCGGGAATGCCTAACACCTTCTCCCGGGTTTACAGAATTCCTTATCCGGATTTCTGGTGCGCAGACTGTTAAACAGAGTAATTCTTTTCCTCGATTCGGGATTCAACCGGTGACTTGGGACACCATAAATCTCCCAAGTGGAGACTCTGAAATAAATAAATAAATAAATTCCATTTCGATTGTCTCTTAATTGAAAAAATTCCCTCTCGCGCCCCTTTGCGGGGGCGCGGGTGAAAAAGGAGGTGTGACACATGGATAGCGGTTGCTCAAAGCATATGACTAGAAGTACAAATGATTTCCTTTCACTTAAGGCCCTACAAGGAGGGAGTGTATCCTTTGGAAATGGCAAGAAAGGATACATTCTGGGAGTTGGAATGATTGGAAAGTCTCTCTCTCATTCAATCGAAAATGTGTACTACATGAACGGGTTAAAGTACAACTTGCTAAGTGTTTCCCAAATCTGTGACAAGGGAAACAAGGTGGAATTTTTGTCAAAAATATGTACAGTCACAAACCTCGTTACTAGTGAGGTGGTGCTAGTGGCAAAAAGATATAAAAATATCTATGTTGTTGATTTTGAGTCTCTGCAGAATGGTGATCTCAGTTGTCTAAGTGATGCTGATGATGATGCTGAATTATGGCATAGAAGGCTGGGTCATGCAAGCTTCACGTTGCTGATCAAATTGGTCAGGAAGGACCTGGTTCGTGGTCTGCCCAAGTCAAGCTTCAAGGATCACAAAGTGTGTGATGCATGTGTAAAAGGAAAGCAAGTCAGATCCTCATTTAAGCCCAAAAAGGAAATCAGTACCTCAAGGCCACTTGATCTTTTTCACATGGATCTATGTGGACCTATGAGGGTGCAAGCAGAAGAGGAAATAAATACATCTTCGTTATAGTTGACGACTAGTCCAGATTCACCTGGACTTTGTTTCTCAGAACCAAGGATGAAACTTTTGAAGTGTTTGTTGCCTTCGTCAAAAAGATCCAAGTGAAGATGGGTAATAAGGTAGCTTGCATCAGGTCTGATCATTGGACAGAGTTTGACAATGCCAAATTTGATGAGTTCTGTAATGAAAATGGTATCACTCACAATTTTTCAGCTCTAAGAACAGCTCAACAAAATGGTTTTGTGGAGAGAAAGAATAGAACTCTTGAAGACATGGCGAGGACAGTGTTGATTGACAGTGGAATTGCAAAGAATTTTTGGGCAGAATCTATCAATACTGCTTGCTACTTGGTGAACAGGTGCTTGATCAGGTCCCTTCTGAACAAAACTCCATATGAACTGCTGAATGGAAGGAAGCCCAAGCTGATACATCTAAGGACTTTTGGGTGTAAATGTTTTGTCCTAAAAAATGGAAAGGAAGATCCTGGAAAATTCGATGCCAAAAGTGATGAAGGAATCTTTTTGGGATACTCAACTCAAAGCAAAGCTTACAAAGTATACAACAAAAGGACTCAATATGTTGAGGAGAGTATACATGTGATCTTTGATGAATCTCACCTCTCCTGTGAGAAGGACAGACATGTTGATCAAGATGGAGAACATTTATCTGTTCCAGTGAAGTTATTGACATGGCAAATGGAAAGGCAAACATGATGAGTCATGTCAAGGAATCTAGTGAAGATGATGCAAATACATATCCATCCATTGGAGAGGAACCTGGTCTCACGATCACAATAACTGAAGCTGAAAACAGAGTTATTAATGCAGTCCAAGGTACTCCACTTGCTGAAACAAGAAGCGGCCAAAAACCCCAATCAGGGATACCTGGGTCTTATACCAATGAGATTCATGTACCAAATTGGAAGCACAAAAGTTCACACCCCCTTAACAACATAATCGCTCCTCTCGACTCAGGAATTCAAACCAGATCAAAAGCTATAAACTCACTTGCCTTCTTAGCCTTTCTTTCTCAAATAGAGCCCAAAAATATCAAAGAAGCATTAAAAGATACAAACTGTATCAATGCCATACAAGAGGAGTTACATCAATTTGAAAGGAACAAAGTATGGCACCTGGTTCCTCGACTTGCAGATCAAACTGTTATATGAACTAGGTGGGTATTCAGGAACAAACTTGATGAGTTTGGAAACACAACAAGAAATAAGGCAAGGTTGTTAGTTCAAGGCTACAATTAGGAAGAAGAGATTGACTATGATGAAACTTTTGCTCTAATTGCTTGAATAGAAGCTATCAGAATCCTTATTGCTTTTGTATCACATGTAGAGTTCACGTTGTTCCAAATGGCTGTCAAAAGTGCATTTTTAGATGGCCTCCTAAAAGAAGAAGTTTATGTCAAGAAGCCACCTGGATTTGAAAATCACAAGTATCCTGACCATGTGTTTAAACTGGACAAGGTGTTGTATGGGCTAATGTAGGCTCCCCGGGCTTGGTATGAAAGTTGTCAAAATTCCTTCTAGAAAACGGGTTTACAAGAGGGAAAATTGACAGCACTCTCTTTCTGAAGAAACAAGGAAGGAACCTGCTCATTGTGCAAGTATATTTTGATGATATCATTTTTGGAGCCACAATTGACTCTCTATGTGAAGAATTTGCAAAACTCATGGAGAGTGAGTTTGAGATGAGTATGATGGGAGAATTAAATTTTTTCCTGGGACTTCAAGTGAAGCAATCTCAAAAGGGAACATTGATAAGTCAGCAGAAGTACATCAAGGAGCTGCTGAAAAGGTTTGACATGGAAGCATCAAAAGTAATTGACACTCCTATTGCCATAGCTACTCATCTAGACATGGATAAACCTGGCTCCCTTGTAAATCAGACCATGTATAGAGGCATCATCGGGACACTCTTGTATCTCACTGCAAGCATACCAGATGTTGTATTCAGCGTAGGTCTCTATGCAAAATTTCAATCTAATCCAAAGGAATCTCATTTGAAGGCTGTCAAGAGAATATTGAGATATCTAAAAGGAACGCAGGACCTAGTTCTCTACTATCCCTCTCGAGACAACTTTGATCTTGTTGGGTATGCTGATGCTGATTATGCACGATATCTGGTGGACAGGAAAAACACGTCCGAAATGGTATATTTTCTGGGTTCTTGTCTAATCTCATGGGGTACAAGGAAGTAAAACTCGATGGAACTCTCAACTGCAAAAGCGGAACATGTAGCAGTTGCTTCTTGCTATCCTCAATTGTTGTGGATCAAGCAACAGTTGGAAGACTTTGGAATGTTCTCTGACTGTGTGCCCCTCCTGTGCGACAGTACAAGTGCACTCAACATGGCCAAAAATCCAGTCCAACATAAGAGAACCAAGCACATTGATATGCGTCACCATATCCTCAGAGACAATGTTGAAAAGAGGATCATTTGCATAAAATTCTACAGCATAGAAGATCAGATTGTAGATATATTCACCAAGGACTTATGCAGAGAACATTTTGAAAGAAATCGTCTCGCACTGGAGTTAATAAAACCCAATTGAGAACCTAGTCCCTCGATGATTGGCTATGAAAGAAATGTCCAGGTAAAATAAGATAAAAAGTATTTTCTGGCAAAATCTAACTCATCTCTATACTGTTACAGATAGACACGCATGATGATTACAGAGCAAATAAGCAGTTGATACAGTGCACGCTGGTAAAAAATTCCAAAGCTTACAGATGCAAGATTCGTCAGGGAACCTAGTTCTCCTGACACAGGTTAGTAGTTTCTCTATTGTCTCATGTACAATTTTGAATGGTTAAAGCAAGTGCCACATCATCAATGTGTCAGTTCTTTTCTTTGCATCTTTTGAACCCAAATGTCTCACCCATTGGTAATCAACCCGACTCCCAAAACTGCGGCCCTTTCTTAACCAGTCCCTCATCTATCTTAAATACATCCATCACTGTCACAATTCTTTACATCAAACTTCAAAATTTTCCTTCTTCTTTCTCTCTTTAAACTACCATTCCCTTCTCTTCAACTCATCACTTCTCACCATGGCTGAAAATCACAAAACCTCGAGTGTTCCAAGTAACACCCCTATTGAGTCCTCACCAGTTAGAACACTAATGTTAAACTTCTCACCCGACACCGCTGCTTGCCAAAACCCTAGGGCAGATTCACCCCCATACTCAGTCTCCTCTCCTACCTAATCGAGTTCTAGTTCTCATCGAAGCCGCAAAATCTTGACTCCTAAAAGGTTTGTGGCTATGAGATCCCCTCTTGCCTTGTCGAAAAAATTGGTGAAAAGTGTACAGTTGACGAAGAGGAAAATCAAGAAATCTCCAGTCTTCCTATGGATGAAGGCTCAAATGTAGACCAAACTGTTGGTTCTAAGAATGCTGACTCAACAAAAATAGTTCCTAATCTTGAGTCCACAGGTAACACTCCTCCTTTTCCTGTGTTTTCCATGGATTTACAAAAGAAAGAAGCAATAGAAAACATGCTATCTATAGCTAATGAAGGGGTTATTATCGAAGGAGGTGAGGATAGGTCTGTGCCTCAGGGGGAAGAGTCTAAGACCTTGGTAGAAGGTAGAGAGCTTGTGTATGTTGAACAATCGGCATAGGACAATACTACTAGGGTACCTAATAAAGGACCTGATCCCTCCTCGGAGGATCTAACTCAGGGGTTCTCTCAAGAGCCCCAGGTATGTATTGATCTTGCTCCCTCTCCTTATTTGGTTGCTAAGCCTTTGTTTGTGGTGGTGCCTAAGATGAGATCTGTATCTGGTGAAGAGCATGGGGATAGTGAAGAGGATTTGGATGATATAGCTATTGCTAGCTTTATCTGGGCTAGAGGTAGATCAGTTGCTACTCCAGAGCCAACTCCTAAGTGAGCCACTGCAAGGTTGCAAAAGAAGGAGGCTCTTGAGTCCGCTCTCAAGCAAAGCCAAGTCGGTCAAAGAAGGAGGAAATTGATAAAGGATGGGAAGGTTGTGCATGAGAAGTAGTGCATGTTGTCACTGTGGATGATGAAGTGGACGAGGAACCTGGTTCCTTGACTCACAAGCGCTCACAAAATCACTCTCTCTCCAAGTCTAAAAAGAAATCTTCTGTGAGTGTTGAAAGTCCAAACATGCATGATGATGTTATCTCTAGTGAAAAGTTGGTAGAAGAATTTGGTGACAAGATAGTTAAAGGTAATATTTCTGGTGACAAGTTAGTGGAAGAGTCTGGTGACAAGGTGGTTAAAGAACTAGGTAAAAATCTGTCTGAGAAAATTGAGTCTGTGAAGTCTGTTGAGAAGAGAAAATTACTCTCAAATCCATAAAAAGGAAAGTTGATACTGACGAGGAACCTGGCTTCTCCAAGAAGGACACAGTTGGTGATCCCCAGAGTGCTGGGAAAGAGAAATTAAGGAATCAAAAAGTGCTATAGGGCCACACATTTGCCCCTAACATTTTGGAGGAGACTGAAATGCGACAATTGGTTGAAATTTGTGAGTTTCAAAAGTGGACACATATGTTCACAAGTGATGTTCCAAAAGTGTATTAGGAGGAACTATATAGTTTCTATGCCAACTTCTTTAAAGTTGAGGATGATCACATCTACGTACTGGTGAATGGAGTTGATATGGTAATGGACTCTGCTTTGTTGGGGTCTATTCTGGGTATACCTGTTGAAGGGTTGTATACTGTTCAGTGAACTTGTTCTTCAAACTTTAGAAACGTTATCCTGAAGGACAGAGCAGTTCAGCAAGGGGAATATGTACAGAAGAAGGCCCTCCTTCCAGTGTACCAATTGTTATTTGAGATGGTGAACAAGGTCTTGTTCCCTCATACTAAGAGAATATCCATTACTTCTCGTGCAGACCTGGTTCTCATCGAAGCACTGGAAAATTACACTACCATCAACTTGCCTGGGATCATGATCGAGCATATGCAGAAAGTGGCAAAGTTCAAAGATGGTAATCATGGGTTCCTTCTCACCAAGGTTTTTGAGTTCTTCAAGGTTCCTCTAGGACAAGCTAAAGTGGGCACTAAGAAGCAAACTTTCTCCAAGTCCACTCTCGAAGAATGTGAGTGCATTGATAAGGCTAGGGGAGTTGAAAGCACTTCTATCATTTCTTAGTCGATCAACGCTCAGAACAGTGCCACTATTGAGATAAGGCAGTTGAAAGCAAGGAATGCTATTCTTGAGAGTCACTTGAGTCAGCTTCAAGAGGCACCTAGTTCCAGTAGCCCTCAAAGCGAAGAGGTCACCCGTCTGACCAGGGAGAATGCTGAGCTCAAGAAACAGGTGGAGGACCTGAAAGAGAAACTACTCAATGAGCAGATGTCAGCGAATGCTCAAATGGATTTAGTCCTCCAAACCCTTGCCTCAGTCTCTAAGCCCTCTCTTTCCAGTCCTCCCTAGACAGTGTCCCCTTAGTGTCAAGTCTTAAGTGTCGGTCTCTTATGCTAGTTTATGATGATGTTTATGGTACTTGTTTTCTCTTTTTGTTCTGAATTATGGATGGTTGTTAGCAAAATTGAATCTGCTCCCTGTCGTAAAATCCAAACTGTTAAATGGAAGCTTTCCCTTTTTGTTGTATATGCCTTGCTTTTATGCTCTATTCTTAGTCATGTTGTGTGCACATAAGTGGCATGAGTTAACTCAAGCTAGACTTCTTTTTGCTTAAAATCTGTTACTGATCTTTTTATGATGCCAAAGGGGGGGAAATAATTCAGGGTGAACAGGACAGGACAAGATGGGAAACAGACTCAGGGGGAGTACGGCAAATGCCCGTGTCATTTTGGTTCTTAGGGGGAACTTGAATTATAAGTTTGTCATCATCAGGGGGAAATTGATAGGTTACATGTGTATCACTGTTATGTTTTGATGATCTAACAAACTTACTGATAAGAACCAGATAAGGAGCCTGATACACATTCTCAAGAACATAAAGATCAACAAGTCTCCAATTGGGAACACAGTTCAACTCTTCAGAGTCAAAGGAACAACAGAGGGAACAAATAACTGCCAGTTCCCAAGAAAACTGCACAAGTCAACTGCCCCAGCTGTAAAGTTGTTGTCTGCACACGCTACAGTACAGAAACAGTGCAGCAATCAACTTTATGGAGAATGCTCTTTACCTAACTTGCTTACATCATTCTAAGTGATGTCACAAATAAATTATTAACATCAAGGAAGGGAAAAAAAATCACTTGCACATTTAAGAATTGATCAAGCATTCTCTCAAGTCAATCATCAATCTTGCAAGTGACTCTTTAGGGCATCAAGAACAAAGAACAACATAGCAACGGACCAGTTCCCCTTATTGAGTTATTACATATCCTTAGTTGTGGTGTACCTTTGTTGAAGTTCTTTACTTGTAATTCCTACTTAGCTTAGTTAGAAGTATTACGTAGGAAACCCTTTGTAAATCATAAATCCTTGTATTTGCGCCTTTGCTAGAGTTAGTCGAGTTGTAAAGTCTTTATAATAGAATTATTGCAAAGTGTCTTATAATAGAGTGTTACAAGTTAGTGAGAGATTAAAAGCTTAATTCTTAGGTTACTATAGGTTGTAATCTAAAGTTGCTCAGTACTGAAGTTGAAATCCTACAAGGGTAGGTAGTGGTTTTTTATCCCGTGAACTAAAAATTTTCCACGTAAAATTTCTCTGTTTCATTTACTTATTGCAGTGTGCATGTGTCTTGTGAAAACTAATAAAGAACTTGGCTCTCTATATAATTTGGTGGACCCTTAAATTCTATCACTGTGTTAATCTTTAAACAATAATGGGAAAAAAGAATCCAACTCTTTGTTATTTTGGTTAATAATTATTGCTCCATTCAATTCAATGATGTTGAAAACACAGCACTTACAATAGATAACAATCATCCAAACAAGCTCGAACGCCAAACCTAAACTTTGATTAGTCAAAAACAATATTATATAGAACCTAAGTTGCTCGGACACAGGTGGATGTCCGACACAGGTGTGAGTATCCGACATGGGTGTGTATCTAGAGGTCAGATCCTTCGAAATGTAAATTTTAAGATTCGGGGACACATATCCTAGTACGGATATGGGTGCAGGGATCCGAGTAAAAATAATTCAAAAAAAATAAAAGAATAAAAAAATCTCTAAATTATGAGAAATTTTGTTGTAAAATGTGGATTTCTTTTTTATTCTCAAGTTGTAAATGAGTAAAGGATTGATTTCCTATATAAGATATGCTATTTTTTTCAAATTTACCGTAGTTTTGGTTCTGATTTCGGAATCAAATTGTATTTCGTCTCGAATTTTTCCGTCCGTCGTAGTCAAAGTACCCAAAAATGTTTGACCAAATCCGGTAGATCCCATACCCACACTTATACTAGTGTCATATCGATACGGGTGCAGCACCTAAACCGTCGTGTCGGAACAACTTAGTATAGAACTACCCAGGCTAATCAAAGTCTAGAGTTTGAGCATTGAAACTAAAGAATTTCCTTATAGTCATGCATCTAATCCGAGACAAATTCAAATTAATCAGGTGACTTTTCGACACTGGAATATAAAAAAGATATGGTACTCTTGTGAATAAAAATAATATGGAACTCTTGTGACTTTCCAAACAACTCAAGATTCTGGTAGAAAGCTCTAGTCTACAGGCAGAGTAAAATAGGCAAGAAAGAACCAAATAACCAAATTCTTTCTCATAGAATGAGGGAAGAAATTTATTCATATAATCCAAAGAAGAGCCATAAGTATCATCCTTACAACAAAACAAAATGTAAAACCACTAATAACATGGCCTGAGTGTCCCAAAGAAGCAATAAAGTGCAGATTCTGATTCAAATATTCATTCTTCAAACTGGAGTCTGAATCTTCACTATGTATTATACTATCTTGTTCACATTGTTTTACTCCTTCTGGTACATGTCTTGTTGACATTAACGCGAGAGACGAGCATAGATTCATATTGCCTGAAGCTCGAAAACGACTCCTTAATTTCTCATAGAACCTTGTTGAAAATTCAAGTTTCCCTGTGAAATCATTTCCATCAAGATACAAAGCATAAATAGTTGGCATTCTCTCAAATTTCAATGGAATGTTTCCTGAAAGACTATTATTGCTGAGGCTAAGAAATCTCAGCTTCTTCATTTCTGTCATGGAATTTGGTATGTTCCCTTTCAATCCCATGTTAGAAAGATCCAAGATTTCCAAATGTTTCAGTTTCTGCCATTGAATTCTTGTAACATAATCAACTATTGGATTGTTGGATAACACAAGTTCTTGTAATGAAACCATTTCTTGAATTATCTCTGGCAAAACCCCTGAAAATTTGTTATGGCTGAGATCAAGCAGTGTTATACTCTTTAGACCTCCAATTTCTCTTGGTAATTTTCCATCTAATAAATTGTTGCTCAAATCAAGCTTTATAAGTGAAGTCAAATTACCAAAAGTCACAGGTAATGCACCAGATAGAAAATTCCTGCTACTGTCAAATATCAAAAGATTTGTCAATTTTCCTAGACTAGCAGGAATTGTACCAACAAAACTGTTTCCTGAAAGAACTAGGCGCACTAATTTTATTAAGCCGCCTAAAGCTTCTGGTATTTCTCCTTTGAGTCTGTTTTCTTGCAGTACTAAAGATTGAAGATTCTTAAGGTTGCCAAAACTGGTGGGAATTGTTCCGGTAAGACCAGGATTTGATCGAAACTGTAACGATTCAAGGCTGTTTGCAAGACTATTCCAATTTGATGTGGGAATTGTAATTGGTTTGTGGTGAGATGAGAGAAAGCAATTTGAGAAGGAAAGTCTTTTTAGATGCTTGAGCTTGAACAAGTCTTCTCTGAACTCTGCAGCTGAGGAGCAGCTAAGGGAATTGTCATATACTTCTCCAATGCTTAATTCAGTTATGTGCCAGAAGCCATTAGAGAAATCACATGATACTCCCTGTGGATAAGAGTTTAAACAAGATTTCTTAGAGCTAATACAAGCACTATGATCTAAGGAATGTAATTCTTGTTCCAAGCTTAGTAAAGTCGGTTTCTGGTAAATTAGTCCTTCGCGGAAAATAATTTACAGAATGTAACTTCTATACACTGGCAGTGTAAAACAATTCGTATACTACCAAGCAATACGACAAGCAAATGTCGATGAAATATGGGGTTAGTAACATGGCAAATAAAATAGCTTACCTATCATAACATGTCACAATATGTTAGATAGTGGAAAAGTTCTTTACATGTCAAAGTATATAAGTCCAGTCTTTAATTTAGAAAGGAATGAGAAGTGAACTCAGAAAAAGTCTAACTTTGGTTACATATTAGTACTAGTAGAAAAATGTGTTAGATGTTGGAAAGCTACTTAATTACACAGACACTCAAATCACACATTCCCACTGTTTGCAAATCCAAAAGAGAAATACTACTACCTGGAAAAAAAAAGACAACTCGGTGCACTAAGTTTCTGTTATTTGCGGGATCCAGGAAAGGGCCGAACCGCAAGGGTCTATAATACGAGAAGTTGGTAAATTCTTAGCTCTCACTAATTACAATATTTACGAAAAGGGTTTTAAAATATCCATGCATGGCTTTGTCTCATACTGTACTAACTGCTGGAGCAACCCTTTTAACTTATGCTGTCTGAACTAGCATTATTAGTAAAAAAGTTTAAAATCCTATAAGTGCGGTCCGGGAAGATAGTGTATATGTAGACCTTGCCCTTACCCTTGTGAAGGTAGAGATATTGTTTCCGATAGACCTTCGGCTCAAGAAAAGCACAGTTCCAACGGTCATGAAAAGGAAAAATGGTAGTGGAGAAGCCAAGAAGCAGTAGCAACAGCAAAAAAATAAAGATAAATGAAGCAAAAAAACTGTAACAGATAATGAACTAGCATTACTGTGTTATTGATTTCCAATTAGAAAAAAATAAAATTAATGGTAAAATTATACTACCTGGCAAGTCATAAGTTTAGTACCTCTATTGTTGTCCAGCCACAAGGATCAGGATAAAGATATGAACCATTCCACTCATTTCCAACAAAACCTTGAATTGCAGAGTACAATGCCTCTTTCTCATATTTCTCCATTGGAGCTATTGAAGCATCTGCTGCACCCTTGTACATAATATACACCCCAACAAGGACAAACTGAAGAAACATAATTTGAATTTTGATAAAGAAGTTATTCATTGATAATTCAGGATAGCCAAGAATAAGCAGATAAGAAACAGAAGAATGCCAAAAAAAATAACACAAGAAGAGATTTTAGTTGTGGACTTTCATGAAAAAGACAAACAGATCCCAAGAAAAATAAAGAATGCAACAGAAAGAAAATGGCTCAGTCTGTGAATCTCTGAATCTGCTTGTAATGAATATAAAGAAAGGTAGAGATTAGAGTGAATGGAGCACAGAGGATATGAAATTGTCCTGTTTTTGTAGTAATTTATTGCTCCAGCAGTAAAGTTAGAGGAAAAAGTAGAATAACAACAAAGGACAGAAGATCTACAAAGCCAAGCCAAGTACAAAAAGAAACGGTTCTCGAGGCTAAAAAGACGTAGATATATAGCAATAATCATAACAATAACTAAAATAGCAGAGTAGGCAGTAGTGAAAAGGAGATATGAAGAAAGAGCCTTTTAAATCTGGTTGATATTGTTCGATTTGGGTGTGCCCGTACGACTTTAAGATACGTTACTAGGATCTAAGATCTATTTACTTATTTATCCAGCATCTCTTTCGTGTTTTATCGACATGAGATTCCCCTGGTGTCACACCGCCTCATGCAATATATAGTCTTGTGATATTGCTAGCTGCTTCTGTTGTCTGTTTAATTTATTAGAGCCAACGTTTATAAACATAATTAATGTGTATAGCTTAGTGGATTTATTTTGTAGGGTTAAAAAGAATTTGAATATTTGTGGTTAATGAAGGATTTGTGCTTTGAAATGGGATTTGGGTTTTGAAGGGGACCAGTTTAACGTCGTTGGAGTCTGGACCAGTAACCAGTTTCCATGCAGATTGCAGAAACGAGCTAATGCTTTCTTGTGATGCATGTTAGAATATTTTATTATTCTTTTATTTTCTTTCCTCCTTTTATTTCCATACCAGTAGTTAGAAGCGGACCTATATACTACCGAGAGGGGTCACCGGCATCCGTAAAATTCTGTAAAAACTTTACATATATATATATATGTATATGTCTTTAGAAAATAGTGATATATTAGTAATGGACACCCTATATACAAAGCAACTTTTGGTTGAATCCAAAAGTGCAACCCCGACCCTCAAATCCTGGGTTCGCCTCTGCGGCAATAGTATTTATAAATATTCTTGAATTTTCTTAATATTAGATTTTTATTGCTATATGTTGTTGTATCGCTTCGTTATCATATTATTTTGTTGTTGTTACTGTCTCCTTCCATGCCTTCCATACTATCATATTTCTTTTCAATTACTGATGTGCATATACAATCTTGAGCCGGGCAGTCTATTTGAAATAATCTCTACTTCCACAAGGTAGGGATAAAGTTTGTGTACACATTATTCTTCCCAGATTCCACTGTGTGAATTGTACTGAGTATGTTATTATTGTTTCTTCCTTTATTTCTTCGGAAAAGGCCTAAAATGTCACTCAACTTTCAGAAACGAATGGCATGAATAGACCATTTCTGAAAGTTGAGTGGCATTTTTAGGCCTTTTCTGTTATTTTTTTTTATCATTAGACATAGGACTTATAGTTTCTATTTTTCTTCACTGTTACTCTTCCTAGTTCCCTCCAATGTTTAAAGCAGCTCCCCTACTTTGATAAATAAGGGTGATAGTATATATTGATTAGGTATGGTATTATTGCAGATTAGGTTGGAGCAAAGTCTGACAATATACATAATAGTAGTACTGACTAGACTTGGAGCTATAAAGTTTTTTAGAGGAGGCTATGTAATATAAGGATCAAATAATGGGTACTCTTCAACTTTATTGTTTAAACATTAAAGGGATTTCCTTTTGAGTTGCAACTAGACTAATGCTTTAGAAGAAGGTTAGTACGTAGTTTGTGTTTCCTTTATATTTTATTATGCGTAGATCTATATTACTATCTGATGATGTTGCTTCTGTTTCAGTTTGGTGATTACTTTGGTATTACTGCTTCTTTTCTATTGACTTCTTTAATATTGTATTTCATTCTTTAAATTGTTGTGATTATGCTTGCCTTGAGCGGGGCTATCGGAAATAACCTCTTTACATGCAAAAGGAAAAAGTAAAGTATCCGTACACACTATCCTCCGAGACCTCACTTATATAATTTTACTGAATATATTGTTGTTATTGTTGTTATTATTATTGTTATTAGACTAATGTTGTACAAGAACATTTTCACTATCAAAGTCATCTAAAAGATACTTATATGTGGTCATCTATAAAAAGTGAGATTAGTAATTTAAATTGTAAAACAGATTAAATTGATAGTATAAAAAAGTTGTATACTTGTAAATGTATATAAAATTAAATATATTTTTTTCTTAAGAGGGTAGCATAGGGGGTGGTAGATTATTGAAGGATTACTGTGCTCTACTTGTTTGGTTTAAAGTATAAACTATAAAGTGCTGTATTTATCAGCTTCAGCAGTTGTTGCAATGAAAATTCAAAAGTCAACACCTATGCGAAGAAGCTACTCAGAAAGCTTTGTGTGGACTGTGGACCACAGCGTGGCATAAGACTACGCAGCCTATGAATAAGAAAAGATGGGCTTCAGCCCATGTCATTTTGCTACTTTAGCAGAAAATGACCAAGCAAATAGCAAGTCCAAAATGGTACCAAGTTTCTTTCTTGTGCTATAGTATTGGACCATTAATTCCTTCTTTTCTGTCTTGACTTTTTGTCAATACTGCTCCTTAGCCTATCCTCCTTCCTAGTTAAAAAATCAGAAATAACCAAATTTATAACCGGTAATTGAAAAATAACTATAATTTCAAAAGTAATCTTATTTTTTCATGTAAAGATATAATCTGAACAAAAATACCCTTAAAAATTCAGAAAAATTCCATCATAATATGCTGGAGTTCGAATTTTTATATATGAGATTCCAGTATAATATGTTGGCGTTCTAACGAAATATGCGGGAGGTTTAAATGGAGAAGCTCCATAATCTAGCATATTATGTTCGAATTTTCCATGCTGGAGTTCCAACATAATATGCGGGAAGTTTAAATGGAGGCGCTCCATAATCCAGCATATTATATTGGAACTTTCCGTGCTGGAGTTCCAACATAATATGCGAAAAGTTTAAATGGAGGAACTTCATAATCCAACATATTATATTGAAATTTTCCGTGTTGGAGTTCCAACATAATATGCGGGAAGTTTATATACATGAGCTCCATAATCTAGCATATTATGCTGGAACTTTCCGTGTTTCAGCAAAATAATTGCTATTTTTCAAGAATTTTGTAAACGTTGGCTATTTTTCGATTACCAATCCGAAAATTAGTTAGACCGTGCTACTTTTACTCCTTCCTGGGATAAGGAAAAGAAGTGCCAGTAAAGAGAGAAAATTACCTGACGAGTTGCTAGTTAGTATCTTAAGACAATAATATACTTCAATGACAAACGCTATAGCCATTTGTCCTGTTAAATCTATTTTTTGCCCCCATTTTTCCTGTCACGCTTAACCGAATAGAGTTTGTTAAATATTTCAGAAAGATCAAAATTGCTCACTTTTGATACACTTAAGGATTAAAACTGTTCAAGAGTTTATTTAAGAGACTATTTTAAACTTACCCCAAATATAAGAGACCATTATTTTGTCATTTTCTCTCAAGCTATGACATAAATAGCCAATTTCATTTCTTTTCTGTTAGGAGGGGGCAGCTAAAACATAAGCTTGATATTGAGCATTGCATACAAATTTCATTTCTTGTATGAAGAAACAATTATTCAGACATTTATGATTTAAAGAGAATAAATGGCTAGACAATTTGAGCCACAACCCATTTGACCCGTCCAATCCGCCTAAAGTTAGGCAGGTTATTGATTCGCCCATTTGTTAAACTCAGTCCATCTTGACCCAATACATTTAAGCGTAAAAATAGCACGGCTATCCAGTTTTCGGACTAGTCATTGAAAAATAACCAGCATTTGTAAAGTCATATGAAAAATAGCCACTATTTACTGAAACACGGAAAGTTCCAACATAATATACTGGAGATTGGTGCACTTGTGTATGAACTTCCAGCATATTATGCTGGACCGGTATATTAAATTGGAACTCCAATATATTATGATGGAAGTCCAGTATATTATACTGAAAATATATTGGAGTTCCAGTATACTTATGATATAACTCCAATATAATATAGTGGAGTTCCAGTATATTTTACTGGAATTTCAGTATATTATGCTGGAGTATTTTTCGGATTTTGAACAGTATTTTCGTTCAGATTTATTTTTACATGAAAAGTGGCTAAATTTCGATTACTTTTGAAATTGTGGCTATTTTTGAACAAAGCCTCATTTAAGGGGGGGATTTGCATCTATACCCGCTTTTTGTGTCACGTATTAACTTGTGCCAAAATTGCAAGCATACCCGCTTTTTCGCATAACTTCAGCATACGGGGCTGAAGTAGCAAAGGCATTCACGCAAAACTTCAGCATTCTAGTAGTCGGGCCTGAAATTCAGCTCTAGAGCTGAAGTTTTTGTTTTGTAACTGTCGAACTTCAGCTCTAGAGCTGAAGATTTTGTTTGTAACTGCGAACTTCAACTCTAGAGCTGAAGTTTTTGTTTGTAAGCTTTAGCTTTAGAGCTGAAGTTTTTATTTTGTAACTGTCGAACTTCAGCTGTAGAGCTGAAGTTTTTGTATGTAATTGGCAAGTTTTTGTTTGTAAGCTTCAGCTCTAGAGCTGAAGTTTTTATTTTGTAACTGTCGAACTTCAGCTCTAGAGCTGAAGTTTTTGTTTGTAAGCTTCAACTCTAGAGCTGAAGTTTTTGTTTTGTAACTGAGAAACTTCAGCTCTAAAGCTGAAGTTTTTGTCTTTGTTACTGGGGAACTTCAGCTATAGAGATGAAGTTTTTGTTTGTTTATAATTTCATTTGCCACACCATCTTGACCAAACTGAAAGAAATAATTAAAAACAACAGGAGAACACTGCACCACAAACTTGCAAACTGTGTTAGATTCTTTACTTTGCATAGGATCCACGAAACCTTGTAAATATCCTCAGAGAAATTAGAGAGGCAGATTCAATTCAATCCATTCATTCACTTTTTTGTCCTTATACAGAACTGTACGATTATTTGCCTGAGTAGTTTCATGACTTTTACTGCTGCTACTTACCAGATTAGGTAATTACGAGTAGTAATTAATCAAACAAATCACCAAGTCAGTTGTGTATATATGCATGTCACGTGATAAGAAGTGACGAAGAAAGCAAATTATGTGTGTGTCGTGATAGGAAGTAACCAAGAAAGCAAATTGGTTGTTTCGGATGTATAGGTTGGCGTGAAAATTTATAGGATTCACCGGAGAAATAAGAAGAATCAGATAGGGATGAACCTTACTTCTGGAAAAAGAAAAGATAAAACTTTGAGGAGGAGAAGGAGGAGGAGAAAGGGGGCTGAAGTTATTTAAAAAGTGGGTAAAAGTTAAAAGTTTTTAAAAAAATAGGTATAGGTTAAATGGGGGCGACCAATTAGGGCGCCCCGTGCAATTTTTACCATTTAAGCTCATCTAAAGTTGGGCTAATTTTTAGCCCAAATTAATCTATAAGTAACTTTTACTAGAATAACTTAATTTTTTTTATATGTTATATATGACCATAAGAAAAGAAAAAAAACTATTTGATAATTAAAACATTCATAAAAAAATAATTCACATTAATTTAGACTATGATCTAAATTTTAGCCTAACTTGACCCAACCCATCTCAGCCCAAGTTATTTTTGGGTGTTCATTGACTAGCCAATTTTGACCCTCCCAAACCCGCCCATTTGACAACCCTATAAATTGCAGAAAACATGCAACTTCCTTTGTAGAATCAATTAACATGTCTGGATAATTAACTATGCCACTCTAACAAAAAGAATTTAAAGGTGAAGTATTGATTAACCCCACTAGTCAATATCTGGTAGGTTCAGTTGTAATTGAACAATAAAAAAATTCTGACCAAATAGAGAAAATAGAGTAGACATGCAATTGGATGAAAACTCATCAAACTAGTAGTAATGAGGAAGAAAATATTTTTTTTGGTAATAAAGACATATATTAAAAACACATACTAAGAGTCATTACATAGTACATTACAAATGAGAACTGTTCTGGGACACGTAGTTCCTAGCTTGTCCCTTTCCAAAATAGAAATAACAAAAGTAGGAGGAATAAGATAAGTTGTTAAGCTTCCAAGTGTTGGTAAACTGCTTCCATTCTTCGCCATTGAATCAGCGGCCTGGTTAGCCTCTCTGTAGACGTGCTATAGTGGTGGATCACCTGCTCTACTCAATAGGCATCTACAATCATCAATTAGATTATAGGCACAATCCTTATTATCAATTAGATTAATGAGCTCCTTACAATCTGTTTCAATAGTGAGAGGGAGGTAGTTGTTCTCTATAGCTAATTTCAGGCCATGTAGTAGCGCTAATGGTTCCATATAAATGTTGGTTGCATGTGAAATATCCATGTTGTATCCCAAAACCCATTCTCCATTGCCCCGTCTGATGATTCCTCCTATTCCACCTTTACCCGAATTTCCAAAGCACGATCCATCCACATTTAGTTTATAGATATTTTGTCCGGCGGGTTCCATTTGATGAGGATGGTATCTCTAATTATTGAGGATCGATTTTGGTTTGTGGCCAGGAGTTTATATTCCATGGCTTTGTTAACAATGTTTTTTAATAGGAGAGGTTTGCTAGTGTTGTTGAATATCGTCTCATTTCTATGTAGCCAGATGTGCCAGAGGATGAAAGGGAGGACATCGGACCAGACGAGATATTCATTGAATGTAATGTTCGAGCTACTTTGAGATTTTAACCAGATGTGCAATGTGTATTTATCTGGTGGTTCTGGAGGGAAACGTTTGAAGCCAGCTTGGTCCCAGATAATTTTGGAGTGCTTGCACCTAAAGAACATATGCATTATATCTTCCCTCTCAATGCTACAAATGTTACAGGTCGGAGAGTTGGTGATGTTCCTGTTGAAGAGCATTTGTGATGTGGGGAGTTTATTATGGATAGTCGTCCAAAGGAAGAATTTTATTTTATTGAGAGTATTAATTTTCCATAGCCATTTGTAGTCTTGTGTGACCCCCTCTTCTCTCCCTTGGAGCATTTCATAAGCTGATTTAATAGTGAATATCCCATTGGTACTCTTACCCCAACTATATTTATCTTCAATAGGTTGAAATTGCTTGATGTATGTGCTATTGATTTTGTTCTTAACCTCGATGGGAAGCTGGAATGATAATTTGTTAAAGTTATAAGATTTATTTTCAATAATGTCTGTTAATGGTTGGTGTTGTTCATGATTCATTAATGGCCCTTGGATTTGGACTCTTAGCGATTCCTTATTGCTTAGCCAGGCGTCTTGCCAGGTCCTAATTGATTATCCGTTTCCAATTTCCCAGTGTATACCTCTTTTACAAATGTTTGCACCCCAGACAATATTTTTCAATATATGGGAGCCATTTTTATCTTGGAGATTCCAGCTTTGTTGGGTGTTCTTATTATTATATCTACTATGAAGTACCCTACTCTAGAGGGATTTATGATCTTTTTTATATCTCCAAGCTAAGCTAGCACTGAAAGATTGATTTTTCCATTTTGTTTTGTATAGTCCAAACCCCCCATCTTTCTTTTTCTTTGTAGCAGTGTCTCAATTTATCAAGTGGCATTTTCTTTTTTCTGAGGTGCTCCCCATAAGAAATCTTTTTGTATTTTATCATGTTATTAATAGTAGCTTAGGGAAGATTGAATATTTGCATAACGTGGTTAGGAGTTGCGGCCAGAGTTGACTTTATGAGTGTGGTCCTCCCTGCTATATTAAGGAAATTGATTTTCCACCCTTTTAGTCTATTGTTTAGTCGATCAATGATATACTGGAAGTCTTTCTTTGAGGGGTTAGAGAACCCTATTGGAAATCCTAAGTACTTTCCGAAATCTCTAGTGTGGCTTATTGAAAAACAGTTGCTAAAGTCGCTCTTTATGTCAATTGGAATATTTTCGGAAATTATTAGCCTTGATTTATTAAAGTTGATGGATTGCCCCGAGTATGCGCAAAATTTATTGAGGGTATCTAAGATGGAGTTGTAGCTTTTTTAGTTAGCATTTGCTAGTAGGATTAGATCATCTGCAAAGATAGATGTGATAGAGGGGGGCTGTTTGGAGAGATCTTGATTGGGTCCCATCTGCAACAGTCAATTTCATGATGGATTAGTCGTGACAGCATTTCCATGCAGATGATGAATATGTAAGAAGATAGGGAGTCGCCTTGTCGGATACCTCTTGACGTTCTAAAGAATTCAGAGTTGGATCCGTTGACAATGATAGAGGTAGACGTAGTGGAGATACAGGACATGATTAGATCAACTAAATCTTGAAGAAAGTTTAGGGAAGTTAGTGAGAACTTTATAAAGGGCCATTCTACTTTATCGAAAGCTTTTTCTAGATCTATTTTAATCAGCATTTTTCCTTTTGTTCCTTTTAATTTTTTAAAGTGATTTAGGGTCTCGTGGACAATAATAGCATTGTCTGAGGATCTTCTACCTTTCATAAAGCTAGTTTATGTTGGGTTGATTAGTTTAGCCAGGAGGGGTTTGATTCTGTTGACTATGACTTTTGTTACTACTCTGTAGGCGGTGCTACACAAGCTGCGATATTGCTTGATGGTTTCAGCATTTTGGCATTTTGGGATTAGGCAAATATAGGTGTTATTCATATCCTCGGCCATTTTTCTCTCCCTAAAGGTGTATTTGCAAAAGTCAATTAGTGCTCCTTTGGTTTCGTTCCAGAATTTCTAGTAAAAAAAGGGTGTAGGCTATCCGGCCCGGGAGCTTTGTATGGCTTGAAAGAGTCCAAATCACTTTTAATTTCACGGACTGTGACATCTTGGCACAAAGTTTGTTGGTCCATGCTATCAAGAGTTGCATAGAAGGACATGTAGTGATTCGTTTTATGGGACTTGTTATGACTGATTGTAAAGAGATTTGTGTAGTAGTTGTTTATTAAGAATTTAACATCTTTTTGGTCGTAGTACCAATTACCCATTTCGTCTTTAAGACTTAGAATTCTATTCTTTCTTCTTCGTTACATGGTGGTGATGTGAAAAAAATTTGTGCTCGCATCTCCTTCATTCAACCACTGTATTCGAGATTTGAGCCTCCAAAATTCCTCTTCCGGTTTTAGGGTGCCATTTAATTCCTTCAGAAGGTTTATTTCGAGATCTAGAAGGAATTGACTGGTCGTGTATTTTGGGAAATTTTGTATCCCAATAATTCTAGAGACTAGTACATTTTTTTATGAAAAATATTGCCAAATGTACTAATGTTCCATTCTTTTACATTTTTAGTAAAATTTTCAATTGCTCCTAGTATATTCTCTTGGTTGGTCCATGACTCCTTGACAAGGTTCTTGAAAGAAGGGTGAGATAACCACATGGACTCTATTCTGAAGATGTTATTACTATGGAAAAAGTTTTTGAATGGGTCTAGTTTTATAGGACAGTGGTCAGAATGGATTCTAGTTAAGTGAGTGATGTGTGCTTCTTTAAAGAGGTTAATCCAACTTGCGTTCGCTACGTGTCTATCTAACCTTTCCATATAATGTTCTAGTCTTTTTCCTTTTATTAGTCCAAGTATATTTTGAGCCCTTATACCCTAAGTCAATAAGTCTACAATAGTCTAGACAGTTAAGGAATTTTGATACCCTAGGGTAATTTATTGGGAGGCCTCCGAATTTCTCGTTTGCCTTAGTGACTTCGTTGAAGTCACCTGTAACTAGCTAGGGCCCATTAAAATTGTTTGCTACTGTTTTCAAGTTATTCCACAAGATTGTTCTTTCTTCTATTAAGTTGCTAGCGTAGACAACGGATAGTAGCCAAGGGTTAGAATTATTTACCTTAATCATGACATGAATTTCTTGATCAATTGTTCCGATTTGATCCACCAGAATGTCTCCCGCATTCCACATCATAACCATGCCTCCCGAATTGCCTTGAGCTGCTACCTGGGCCATGTGAGTGAATCCAAAGCTACTTATGAGTGCACTGTGATCTGCCATTTTTGTCTCCAAGAGTGCTACTAGGAATGGCCTATTGTAGTCCAGCATAGACCTGAAGGTTCTTCTAAATGTCTCATTCCCCGCTTCCTACAGTTCCATACGATCATACTCATTGGTCTAGATGGGGGTGGGGTGTTCTCCTCTATCTGTGCATGGGGTGGGCTCGCCGTGTACATGTTGGCATACATCGTCGGGATCATTACTACTCCGAATTTGTAGATTGTTGGTGTTGTTAACTCCCTTATATTGATCGAGCACTTCCTCAAATTCAGCAGGCAGCGTAATATTACCTTTTTCTTTTCTTTCCTTGAACACCAGTGTTTTTGACATGTGTAGCATGGCATATTCCACTCTTCGTGCTGTTGATGTTCCTTCCTCGTCGCTCTCCTCGTCCGTCTGTTGCATTGGTTGAGAGGGTGTGTAAGCACGTGATTTTTGCTTCACGGACGATCACTCCCAAAGAAAATAAAAATAGGGACAAATGACTTCGTTGTACAATTTTTCGATTTTTCCGTGACATGTGTTGTTTGTGGGTCTGTCCATTTCGCATTTAATCATTATCAAACAAAATACAAAAAAAATATATATGTGTCATTAAAAGAAAATGCAAAAAAATATATATGTGCATCGTCCGTTCTAGGTTGTGATTGAACTTACTTAAACATTTTAATTTGGTATGATAATTAAGTTCAAGTGCTACATTGTTGTTGTTTTAATTTCATTTGTTTTATTATTTATTTTGTTATTTTTTTTATTTAAAAAATTAGAAAACAAAAAGAAAAGAGTTGAAAATCGGTTTGGGCCCAAAAATGAAACAAAAAACAGGCCCAAACCAAGCACTCAAGTCCAGTCCAAATCAGGCCTGCCCAGGCTCATCCCAAAACGGCGTCGTATAAGGCATCTGATCTGAGCCGTTCAACCACACTAATCCAACGGTCCACCTCAGCACCCGTAACCCGACCTGTTTAGCCGGTCCAACCCAACCCACCACTTAAACCCAAACGACCCCGTTTTAATATCAAACGACCGCGTCTCACCCCTCACCATCAGATCCAAGCCGTTGAGATCATCTGATCTAACGGCTCAGATCCAATCCCCTACTCCGTATATAAACCCTCTATCACACCCCACGCCGCCTATCCGAACCCCCCCCCCTTCACTCGTCTCCTTCCCCAAGCTTTGAACCCCCAAACCCTAGTAGCCGCCCTGATATCCCTGAAACATCCAACCACCCTGAGCACGAATCCACTAACCGTGTACCTCGAATCACCTCCCATCGTCTCGAATCTGGATTTGAAGATTCGAGACAAAACTCGATCTATACCAAACCTCACCATCTTCATACCAGACACTCCCCTGACCCCCTCGTGACCAAACCAGGTGTGGTTTGGTCTGAAAATCCCACAACTTCTAAAAAACCAGATCTGAAAATCCAGACCCTAGAACATATGAACCTGGGAAATCCGGCCGGTCTTGACAGGGGTTTGAGGTCTAATAGACCTTAATCAAGGTGTTCTCATGTGAGAACACCCTGATTAAAGTTTGTTAGGCCTCAAGGGTTCAAAGTTGAGTCAGATTTGGGTCATTTTGATTTCAAACTTTTTCGGTAAGTTTTCTTTTCCCTTTGTTTTAGTTCTAATTAAGTTGTCAGCATGTTTCGTTGTGTTTGTTTGTTATTTTGGTATTTTTCATTCGAATTTCTTCCATCTCTGTCAAAGGCTTTTTATTTGGTCAGTTGATTTTTCTGTGTGTTCTGAATGTATTCTGTGGTATACATGATCGTCAATTAGATTATTCGTCAAATGAGTTAATTCATATAGGCTCCCAGTAATTGAACAAAAGTTGTCTGATGCCCTTTAGGTCCCTGTATGTATTTGTTTATATGAACGATTGATTGTTACCTGTTATAATTAGTATAGTCGACTCGATAAACATCGTCGATTAGTTCTCTATAACTAATGGATCAAATGAGCTAATAATTTCACATGACTAAATGAACCATGTCACTGACTGAATGCTCGACATTGCCTGAAATTAGCCTATAAACTGCATTACAAAACAACTGAAAGATTCAGTCTAGGGCAGCTTCGATTTTAAATTTTTCAAAAGTTCAAAATGACCCATTATTGCAGAGGGTCAAGACAGTAATAACCAGGGATTAACAGGGGTAATTTGGTTGTTTAAAAAGAACAAAAATGATTAGTTTAAATGAGCTGACAAGTAGGGTACTAATTTGGGATTAAATAATGCCAATGGGGAACAAGACACAAGAGTATGGGGTTTAAAATGAATACTAAAATGAGCCCATAACTCTGGATTAAAGAATAAGCCAGGCGTGTGGAACAAAATGGCTGGCATCAAAAAGATGCTTAGGCATGGGATTTAAGAGGTGTGGGCAGTCTGCAAATTGGCAGAATCCAGGCAATCAAACTACACTGGTTGTTTGGCTTATAAATAGGCCATTTCAGAACTTAAAAGGGCTGGAAAATTTAGTCTTGAGAGAGGTCTTGTGAGTTTGAAGAAAACTGAAAAATATAAGGAAATTTCCAGAAACACTGTAACCAAACACTGTCTGAAAACTACAGAAGAATTCACATTGGTCAAGTTGTCTTGGCCAAGTTCTGTTTGTTTGCCCTGGTGGAGCTGCTTGTGATTGTTGAACTGCTGGTGTTGCTGCATTGAATACTCTGTTATTTCTGTTGCTTCACTACTCTTTTCTGGGATTGTTTGTTTGGGGCTCGACCATCTGTTGGTTCTCTTTGTTCTAGAAACTGTTGCTGTTTGTCTGTGGACTGTGGAGAACATTTGTGGTTGTTGGTTTGTTGCTGTGTTGTTGCTGTTTGGTTGTTGTTGCTGTTGCTTGTTGCATACTACTCAACTGATTACTCTCCTTCTTCCTTTCCTTTCCTTACCAGGTACACGATTAATACCACCAATGTAATTTGAAAGTTTGAGCATGAATGCAAAAGAGAAGACCTGCAGATTGTTTTTATATATACATGGACTGTTGTATTAAATGTCATGTAGTATATAATAGTTACATTTTCGTTTGGACAATAGAAGTAGCCTACATGCTTAGTATATCAATGTAGGTTAGTGAATGCTAGTTCATATATGTATGCTGTTAGATGAAAATATTCCCATTGCAATAAGTTGTATCTTAGACTTAGTTTGATTGTGTAGTATATTCTCTGATGTAGGCCAAGTATGAAAACTATCCACTATTAGTTAAGTTCTTTCCCTTCTGTCAAATTGTCGCATATAAATTGATAAACTCATTTTTAGAACAAAGAACCAGTTCAGGGCCTCAACCTCATGAAGGTCGAGCCCAGATCGAAACAGACCAAGCAGGCCCGTATCGGATAAACAGTGGCCCAAGTCTGGCCCATCTCGCATGAGCTAGGTTTGGGCCCATAATGTTCGATTAGTTGTCCATGGGCGTAATCACGTTTTTTTATTATTCTGTAAAAGCATTTTGAATCCTGCTATCAATAAGCCTGCAAGCATGTAATTAACTAGGGCTATCTACTGCTTTCAATTAGTAGAGACAAACGCGACAAGAAACGTAGTTGCTATAGGATATCCTTTTAAAATAAGGATGAGATGAGCCTCGACAAAAATAAAGAAAAAAACGCACAAGTTGTGGGGCCCTCGTTAAATGTATATATATATTGAAGCACTCAGTCCCTAAGGTGGGTCGTTTAGCAAATCTCACGACCTCCCGGAATAATAACGCGATAGCCTCTTTAAGCGCGTATTTAATAATTTCACCTTCTTAAATTCGGGTGCGCATTTACGTGACCCAAATCCAATTCTCGGCGGATTCGAAATGTATTTCTAATCACGGGCACATTGATTGTGACGTGGCTCGAGATGCATGTCCATGACGTCGCAAATTCCTTTTAAAAATAGAACGAGACGAGCCTCGACAAACAAAAAAAAATGTATAAGCTGCGGGGCCCTCTGAATGCATATATATTAAAATACATAGAATCCGGGACAGGCCGCTTAGTAAATTTTACGTCCTTCCCCAAAATAACAATACGTTTAGTCGTTTTAGGCACGTATTTAATAATTGTATCTTCCTAAACTCGGGTGCACATTTATGTGACCCAAATCTAAATCTCAACGGAGTCAAAGTGTGTCGACGATCACGGGTACATTGATTGTAACGCGGTCTGAGAAACATTTTCACAACGTTGCAATCCTTGATAAAAATAATAGTAAATGATCAAAGCGGTTAAAAGATAAAAATTTCACATTGGTTCATAATTGTATAAAATCAGATAATCAAGCCGAATATAACAGTTGAGCGACCGTGCTAGAACCACGGAACTCGGGAATGCCTAACACCTTCTCCCGGGTTAACAGAATTCCTTATCCGGATTTTTGGTACGCAGATTGTAATATAGAGTCATTCTTTTCCTCGATCCGGGATTAAAATTGGTGACTTGGGACACCCTAAATCTCCCAAGTGGCGACTCTGAAATAAATAAACCAATCCCGTTTCGATTGTCCTTTAATTGAAAAAAAACTCCCGTGCGCCCTCCCGGGTGCGGAAAAAGGAGGTGTGACAGCTCTGGTGACTCTGCTGGGGATCGGCACCCAGAACCACTGGTTCAGGGTTAAGAATTCGAGCTTAGAATAATTGTTATTATTTGGCTTTATTTATTATCTGATTTTTACATGTTTGAGCCTAATGTGCTAAATGCTGCTTTTACCGCTTTGATATTATTTGAACTGTATATAAATTGTGCCGAAACCTTTCTCTTCTTACCTCCGGGGATGTGCTTACTGGTTGAGACTCCCTATTCTGTTAGTGTCATACCCTGAATAAAAGAGGCTCGGAAAGTTTCTAAGTCGGCTGGCCTTTTGGTTCCCGGAAAGGAGCTCCTTCCTCAGCTCGAGTTGTCCGCTCGGGTACACTGTCTAGAACACCGACCCAGATTTTTGAACATAGAATAACGTGACTTCATGCCGGATCCCTAGTAGGAACGCTTATTTGCATCACGTTGCATTGACTCAGGGGACTCAATACAGGGGTTGGGTCCGTCTAGGACTAGCGACCTAATATGAAAAGGCCATCCTGATGCATCCTATTTGTTTTCTGTGCATTTATTTATCTCGTGCCCGCATGCTGACCGGTGTTTGAATATTATGAATTTTGTAAAATTGAAAAAAGGGAAATAACGGTTAAGAAATTGATTGTTTATTTTTGAAACAAAAAACCAGTACCCAAATACTGTCAAAACTCTGCCGAAATTTTGAGAAAATAAAAAAAAACGTCTTATTAGTTTGTTTTATTAAAAGCAAAGGAAAAATAGAAAAATCGTTGTTCTGTTTTGTTTTTCAGAAAAATATAGAAATATATAGTTTGTCTTGTTATAAAAATAAAAATTAAAAAAAAGAGTCTTATTTTAAAATGGTTTTTTATGAAAATTCAAAAAATAATAATAATAAAAAGAGTCTTTCATTATTTTTCACAAATTATTTGTCACAAATATATACATGTATATATATATATATATATATCCAAATTTTTTATTTCCAAAAAATATATATATGTCTTTATTTGTTGCAAAAATATTTGTCTTGCCAAAAAGTTTAGAAAAGTTTTTAGACTCCCAATTTTCAAAAACAAAAAAAATCCAAAAATATTTTCCATTATTAACTTATTTAGAAAGTCCTTTAATTATTTTTTTTTAAAAAAAAAAGAAATGTATAATAAGAAGAAAAAATCCGAAAATATTTTGATTCTTCTTTCAAAATTGAAAAGAAAATTCAAAATTCAAAAAAAAAACATTTTAGAAGCATTTCCTTTATTAAAGGTAAAATTCCAAAAAAAATATTCTTCTTTTCTTTAGAATAAAAAATAATGCAAATGAAAATTCAAAAAATATATCTTAGAAGTGTTTTTGTTTAAAAAAGGAAAATCAATCAAAAATCAAAAAAAAATATACTTCCTTTCTTCTTTTAAAGTAGTTCTTTCACAAATTCAGAAAAAAAAAAGTTAGTTCATCTACTTATTCTTGATTACCCGAACTACGCGGGTTTGATTCTCATCGGATGTGAGATACGTAGGCAACCCTCATCGGATCGAACCCCACCTTTTTCTAAAAAGCCAAAAACAAATATAAAAAAAGAAAAAAACAAAAAAAAAAACATGTCAAAGATTTTTAATTTTGTCGTAAATAAGTCTAGCGATGTAACTTCCCCCTTTTACAAATAAAATAGCAAAAACAAATATGTCAAATTTTAATTGTCATAAAGAAGTCGGGTGCCGCTGTTTTATCAAGACATAGCCGAATGTTCCCGAAAGGGACGCCGGAAGGCTGACTTTGCATAAACAGCCACCTTTGGGTCATTTTTAAGACTTGGTCCAGTCGACCCACATAGCCTTAAAAATCTTCGTCCCCGAGGCATTGAAAGGCCGTGTTTGCAATGTTGAATTTTCTATTTTTGAAAAATGATAAAAGAGTCATAAACAAGTCCGGGTGATGCCGCTTATGTCAAAAATAGCCAAATGTTCCCGAAAGGAACTCCGGAAGGCTGCCTTGGTACAGACGGCCACCTCGTTTTTTCTCACACAACCTTAAAAATCTTCGTTCATGAAGTGCTGAGAGGTCGTGTTCAGAAATCCTTTTGAGAAAAATCGCATATATTTTTGTTTTTATCAGAATAAGTTTCATTTGTTAAAATCTTATTAATAAATGTGCAGAATGAGCACGACTCCAAATGAACCCTTTTCAATCATGAATAAAATCCCCCTCCAATTGCGGCTTTGGTGGAATGATTTAGGCAAAGAAGGGCATGACGAAATCAAGAAGTATCTGAAAGGCCTCACGAGTTTGTTGGATATCAGGCCACGGGGAGATATCATAAGGGCACTAGTCCCCCACTGGGATCCTGCGCACAATGTCTTCCATTTCTCGGACTTTGAACTTACCCCAACTTTAGAAGAAATAGCAGGGTATATCGGCAGCGTTGAGACTCCTTTAAGGCACAAATATTTGATTGCTCCAAGAGCTGTAGCAATACACCGGTTTCTGGACTCCTTAAAGATAGTCAGAACAATTCATAACCCTGACTTGGCAAAAGGTTTTTGCAGCATGAGTTTCATATATCAAAGATATGGTCACATAGGAGGATTCGACAAGCCAGAAAAACAGTTGTGCATCAAAAGTAATCGTCAAAAGTGGGAAGAACATAGACGGATTGCTTTCATGATAACTTTCTTAGGACTCTTAGTATTCCCAAGAAAAGACGGGAATATTGACATAAAGATAGCAGGGGTCGTCAGTACGTTGCTCACACAGAGAGATAGTACGTTGGCGCCCATGATAGTATCTGATATGTTCCGGGCTCTCACGTCTTGCAAAGCCGGAGGAAGCTTTTTCGAGGGTTGCAATTTGTTGTTGCAAATGTGGATGACCGAACACCTATGTCACCGAGCCCAGTTTCTGAGCCATGGATCCGCTGAAAAGACCTGCATAGAGGAGTTCTATACCAGAGTTAATGAGACCTACCTACCGGAAGGAGTCACAGCATGGACCTCATATTTCCATACCCTCAACGCCAGTCAAATACAGTGGGCGCTAGGATGGTTACCGATCGACGAAGTCATATACATGCCAGCAGCCAGGCCCCATTTTCTCTTAATGGGACTTAAGAGCATTCAACCATACGCGCTGCATCGGGTTTTAAGGCAACTTGGGAGGTGTCAGATAGTGCCGAAAGACGAGGATCTAAGCACCCAGGTGATTGAGATCAGTCCCGACGGCCAGTTTCCTGAAGCAAGGGTTCGCCAAATTTGGAGCCAATGTTAATACTTAGAAGCAAATACTTGTGTAATGAATCGGGCAAAAGGGGAAGTTTCGCCCGGGTATCAGGCCTGGTACAAAGGGGAGACATCATCTGGAAGGCCGACCAAAAGACCTCACCTGCAAGAATTTGCCAAATCTTGACAAGAGCAGTGGGGTTGGTTGGCCAAAGAGCGGGAATATCTTGCCGAAACAGGAAAACTGAAGCAACAAGTTCAGGATATGAGGTTTGAATGCCAATTACAGTCTGCTTCCCACAAGGGAGAAAAGAACAGATTAATCAGAGAAGGCGAGATCCTCAAAGCTCAGATCCAGAGGATGAAAAAGGAGGCTGATAACCAGCTGAGAAGCCGGGCGGATAAAAGATTGATAGCGGGGTTAAAGGATCAGGTTGCGGAATGCCAGGAAGATTTGGAAAGAGCCAAGGATAGCACAGCAAGATTACGGACCAAGTGGGCAAAGGGTACAATGGCCCGGAGGCAGCGCCTGCAACAAGTCATAAGGGATTATGAACTGAGCATCGGGACATTAAGGGAAACGAATTCCACTCTTCAAGAGAGGATCTTCAAGCAAACACGAGATGCCCAAGCCGACAGAAGGCGATGTTACGATGCAATGACTAGAATGGAAAGACAAATGGAGATGTTCCAGGATCAACTTGCCAACAATGCGCAAACACTAGGATTGAAGAACCGACAGATAAGGACTGTTCACAGAAAGGGACAACATTCGAGGAAGGGTCGACGAGATTGGGCATTACATCTACATGAGATGCCTGGCATGCGAGCAAATGCCTCGGAAGACCCTCCTTGCTTCCATCATGGGTTGCGTCCACCGAATCATGAATGAGTTGAAAAGCCTGCAGAGGGACCTCACACCAAGGGCCGCGGAAAGGCCGAATGATGCCTCGCGGGCCCCTAAGTTGGAAATTTAATCTTCGGTTGAGTCTTGTTTATTTGGCTTTGTTGCTTTTCCATATGTTGTTTTCTTTTCTTTTAGTCAGAACGGGTTAAGAACTGTGGAGTCTGTACTATTGCTATTCCTTGTTTGAAGTAATTTGTAATAGCAAAATTTTGTGAATGAATTTAATGATTTCACAAGAATTTTGTGTTTCTTTACTTTAAGGGAGAACTACGCCTGGTCTGATTCGCGCGGGGACGTGATACGTAGGCAATCCCCATAAGATTCGACCGCTTTTAATAAAGAAAGAAAAGAAAATATAAAAATAAAAAATAAAAAAAAAACAAGAAAGGGGGATAAAACCGGGATGACGCATGTTGTTTAAAGCAAATCATGTAGAAATGGTTAACTGCCTAGGAGCATTGCATCCTCTATGTGTTATGATCAAATCTGTTAAACTCTAACGCTAACAAAGTTTGTTGTTGTCTGATCCAGACAAGTTAGTTGTTAAAGAACTCTGGCAACACACTCATACCAAACCAGATCCAAAGGACCGGTAGCAACAAGCATGACTACTTCAGAGAATAGCAATGAGGAAGAAAGGCCGATGAGCCAGTTGTTAAAAGAAGCAATGGAAAAGATTGAAAGGATGGGACTAGAGATGAATGCAATGCAGCTAGCCATAGCCAAAACACTAAAGAGCCCTGAAACACTGGGACACATGCCAGAATACCCTCACTCTGGCCCTTCCACAAGCCGCCCAAATCCCCTTTATCATCAAGAAAGAAGCCCTCATGATTCCCAAGAACCTCTCCCAACACCCAATATTCCCATTTTTGTGGGACCAACATCAGCCCCTTTGCAAAGAACGACCAGTGAGTCATTGTTTCAGGCTCACGATACACAATACTATCCCCCCGAGCCTACGTTTCATGCTCCCGAGCCACAGGCTTACAATCCACATTTGGAAGTGCCGGCGGAGATTGAGAAGCCGGTCAAGGCCCCTGAACAGGATGAGGTATTGAGAAAGTTCAAAAGCCTGGAACAGTCCTTCAGGAACTTACACGGGCTGGGCAACCAAGTCAGCGTAGCATACAAAGATCTGTGCCTTTTCCCAGACGTCCAACTCCCGGCTGGTTTCAAGATGCCTAAGTTTGATTTATATGAAGGGAACGGTGATCCCATGGCACATTTGCGGGGATTCTGTAGCAAGATGAGAGGGGCAGGCGGCAAAGATGAGCTGCTGATAGCTTATTTCGGCCAAAGTCTGAGCGGATCTGCACTAGAATGGTATACCAGGCAGGATTCCAGTAGGTGGTATACTTGGGATGATCTGGCCCAGGCTTTCGCAGGTCATTTCCAGTACAATCTCGAGATAGTCCCTGACCGTCTCACATTATTAAGAACTGGGAAGAAACCCGGGGAAAGTTTCCGCGAGTTCGGGTTCCGCTGGAGAGAACAAGCAGCTAGAGTCGATCCTCTCATGAGAGAGGGAGAGATGGTGGATTATTTCTTGCAAACATTGGATCCAACCTACTTTGGTCACTTGGTGACAACGGTTGGAAAATCTTTCAACGAGGTGGTCAAGATAGGGGTCATGATAGAAGAAGGTCTGAGGTCTGACAAAATCTTAAACTATTCAGCACTCAAGGCCACAACCCAGGCTATTCAAAGCGGCACGGGAAGTGCACTGAGAAGAAAGAAAGAATAGGTTGCCACGATCGAGGCAGGAAGTTGGTCCAGGGCTAGCAGGCCGCACTACAACCAACCCAGACCTCACAGGTCAAACTACCCATACAACCCACCACAAAATTTCTATCCACCTCGAGAACCACATTGTTCTATACACCAGGCCCAAGCATACACTCAGCCTCCGGTTCGCCCACAATGGCGCGCGCCGGCTCCCCAGAACATATATGCACCACCACAAAACACCTACCCTCCACCGAGGGCGTATAGAAACCCTTCAGGGGCAGGCTTTCGGGGAAATCCAGATGCTAAGAATGACAGGTTGCGGAAGCAGAGAACTTTCACGGAGTTGGGAGAAACCTACACCGCTTTGTTCCACAAGCTGAGGCAATTGGGTTTGGTTAGTCCTGTCCAGACTCGAGAACCAAATCCCCCACCTCAGAATTTGGATCGATCAATAAGTTGTGAATACTGCTCAGGGATGCTCGGGCATGACACCGAGAAGTGTTGGAAGTTAAGGCATGCCATACAGGATCTTATCGACACCAATAAGATCGAGGTCCAGACACCGGAAGCTCCTAACATCAACCAAAACCCACTGCCAGTGCACCACGAGACTCATATGATTGAGTTGGTGTATGAGGGAGGAGAATTGAGAAAACCCTCACAAACAGTGATGATGATCCAAGCCGCCCAAAAAGAAGTCTCAACCAGTGGGGGAACGAGGGTACAGTCACAGGGAGAAAGCGTCAAGCCAGTAGTGATATTGGGAAAGAGCCCGTCCGCCATGACAAGCAAACCTGAGCCAAACAAGTTGGTATTATCAGGGGTTCCGCCCGCACCTGCTGTTGTGTTGAAGGGGGCATATAGAGAACTGGTCACCATAAAGCCGGTAGTCCAGCTGCCGATGATTGATAGCAAGGCTGTGCCTTGGAAATATGAAAAGGCGGTGGTGATGTACAAAGGAAAACAGGTAGAAGAAGTTAGTTGTGAAGCACAAGGACTGACTCGATCAGGTCGATGTTTTGCTCCGGTGGAGCTAAGAAGAACCAACCCAGTTGCAACCAAGAAACCTGTGTCCGAAGAAGAGGCTGAGGAGTTCCTGAGGAAGATGAAAGTGCAGGACTACTCCGTGGTCGAACAGCTGAGAAAAACACCGGCCCAGATCTCGTTGCTGTCATTACTGATCCATTCTGAGGAGCATCGACGGGCTTTGATGAAGATATTGAACGAAGCTCATGTACCCAATGAGATTTATGTAAACCACTTGGAAACCATTGCAAGCAAGATTTTCGAGGTGAACAGGGTAACATTCTCAGATGATGACCTGCCAATGGAAGGTACGGAGCATAATAAAGCTTTGTACCTAGCTGTCAAATGTGAAGACTCGGTGGTAACTTGAGTACTGGTGGATAACGGCTCAAGTGCCAATATTTGCCCACTATCTACCCTGAATCAACTAAAGATCGACCACGGAAGGATCCACAAGAACAGTATCTGTGTCCGAGGGTTCGACGGAAACGGAACAGCCACTGTGGGGGATGTTGTACTTGAACTGACCATCGGTCCAGTCCTGTTTACCATGGAATTCCAGGTGTTAGACGCCACAGTATCTTACAACCTGCTGTTAGGACGACCATGGATTCATGCAGCCAAAGCGGTGCCATCCACCCTACATCAGATGGTGAAGTTAGAGTGGGAAAGACAAGAGGTCGTGTTACACGGCGAGGACACAACGTGCACCATGGGCGGAGCCATTGTACCTTTCATAGAGACCGCTGATGACAAAGGTCCTCGGGTCTACCAGATTTTCGATACAGGGTCGGCCAACAAAATTTCTGAAGGAGAAATCATCCCGAACCCTAGGGTAGCTGCCGCAACAGTCATGATGGTCTCGGAAATGCTGGGTAATGGATTCGTGCCGGGAAGGGGCCTGGGAATCAAGCTTCAGGGGATTGTCCAACCTGTCACCTTACCTAAAAATCTGGAAACTTTCGGATTGGGGTTCAAACCAACCGCATCAGATAGGAAGCAAGCGCGAAAAATGAGGAAGAGGGTTTGGTTTCTGCCTAAACCAGTGCCACGTCTCTCAAGGTTTTTTGTCAAAGCAAGTGCCAAAGGGCCACCGGTCCCAAAGATTCTAGGACCTTTGATCGGTATAAATGAGGACCTGAATCAGAGTTTTGAGAGGCTATTCACGGATGTCAGTATGGTGGAAGCTGGAGAAGGTTCCAGCAGAGCAGAGATACAGTTTGTGGGGCCTGAGGCCAAAACCAACAATTGGACTGTTACTCCTCTTCCGGTCCGAGGGGAGTCTTGGTAGTAGGCTTTGATTTATGTTTTGTTTGTTTGTTTTGTTCGGATTATTCCAGGGTGTAATCCAAATTTTACGTTTGTCTTGTAAAAGTGTGAACCCTTTTATCCCGTAAGTTTAATAAAGTTCTCTCTTTTTGTCCTATTTTAATTTTTGTTTTGTTCTTTTTCTTTCTGAACAGTTCTCTTTTTACTGGTTCTAATGACATGGCATGCACAGCGGATCTTCGACCTAGTCTAATAAATCAATCTGAATCCGACTCAATGATGCAAGAGGTCGTTTGTGACAATGAATCTGAATGTGACGAAGGTGAAGCCTTCGAAGAGATAAACCAAGAACTGTGCCAATTTGAAGAGAAACCCAAGCCTAACCTAAATGACACTGAGGCTGTGAATCTAGGAGACGCTGACAACGTCCAAGAGACCAAAATTAGCATCCACATTGGGCCGAATGTCAGGGAAGAATTGGTCAAAACCCTCGTGGAATTCAAAGATGTTTTTGCATGGTAATATGATGATATGCCTGGATTAAGCACCAATTTAGTGGTTCACAAATTGCCCACTGACCCGGCATACCCTCCCGTCAAGCAAAAACTAAGGAAATTTAAAACAGAGATGAGTGTAAAGATCAAAGAAGAAGTGATTAAGCAGTTGCAAGCGAAGGTCATTCGGGTCACTCGATATCCCGAGAGGTTGGCCAATGTGGTACCAGTCCCAAAGAAGGATGGAAAAATCAGGGTGTGCGTCGACTAATGCAACCTCAACAAAGCAAGCCCCAAGGACAATTTTCCATTGCCCAACATCCATATCTTGATCGATAATTGCGCTGGGCGCGAGATCGGATCCTTTGTAGATTGTTATGTGGGTTATCATCAGATCCTAATGGACGAGGAGGATGCGGAAAAGACAGCGTTTATTACGCCATGGGGAACCTACTGCTATCGGGTAATGCCATTCGGGTTAAAGAATGCCGGGGCAACGTACATGCGAGCAATGACTGTTGTGTTTCATGACATGATACACAAAGAAATCGAGGTGTATGTCGATGATGTGATCATCAAATCTTGGCGTCAGGAGGACCATGTAGCAGACCTAAGGAGATTTTTCCAAAGACTCCGGAGGTATGATATCAAGCTTAACCCGGCCAAATGCGCATTCGGGGTTCCATCAGGAAAGCTGCTAGGATTCATCGTCAGTTGACGGGGGATTGAGTTAGACCCATCCAAAATTGAATCCATCCGATATTTGCCACCGCCAAGGAACAAAACAGAGGTAATGAGTTTGCTGGGTAGACTCAATTACATCAGCAGGTTCATCACTCAACTCACCGCAACTTGTGAGCCCATATTCCGGCTGCTGAGAAAGGATGTTGTGGTAGGTTGGACGGCAGAGTGTCAGGAGGCCTTCGACCAAATCAAAGGGTATCTGTCTAATCCACCCGTATTGGTCCCGCCTAAGCCTGGGAAGCCCTTAATTCTTTACCTGACGGTCTTGGAAAATTCATTTGGTTGTGTACTGGGGCAACATGATGACACAGGAAGGAAGGAGCAGGCCATCTACTATCTTAGCAAGAAATTCACAGTACATGAGGTCAAGTACACTCAACTCGAGAAAACATGTTGCGCCTTAACTTGGGTAGCTCAGAAGTTGAAACACTACCTGTCTTCGTATACTACTTATCTCATATCCCGTTTGGACCCGTTGAAGTATATCTTTCAGAAACCTATGCCCACGAGAAGGTTGGCAAAATGGCAAATTCTGCTCACAGAGTTTGATATCGTCTATGTAACGAGGACGGCCATGAAAGCCCAGGCGCTGGCAGACCATTTGGCAGAGAATCCCGTTGATGAAAAATACGAGCCCTTAAGAACGTATTTTCCTGACGAAGAGGTAATGCATACAAATGAGTTGGAATTACCTGAGGAACCGGGTTGGAAGCTTTTCTTCGATAGAGCTGCAAACGTGAAAGGGGTTGGAATAGGAGCAGTACTCATTTCTGAAATAGGACGGCATTATCCTGTTACGGCTCAACTACGCTTCTATTGCACCAACAATATGGCCGAGTATGAGGCTTGCATTCTGGGTCTGCGCTTGGCTGCTGACATGGATGTCTAAGACGTCTTGGTCTTGGGAGACTCGGACCTCTTGGTACATCAAATTCAGGGTGAATGGGAAACACGAGATCTAAAGCTCATACCATACCAACAATGCTTGCATGATCTGAGCAAACGATTTCGATCGGTGAAGTTCAAACATATCCCGAGAATTCACAATGAGGTTGCGGACGCCTTGGCCACCTTAGCATCAATGTTGCACCACCCTGACAAAATGTATGTTGATCCTCTGCACATCCAGGTCCGTGATCAGCACGCTTATTGCAACGCCGTAGAAGAGGAACCGGATGGCGAGCCCTGGTTTCATGATATCAAGGAATACCTCAGAATGGGGATATATCCAGAACATGCCTCTGGAGACCAAAAAAAGAGCCCTTCGGCGTTTGTCGAATGGTTTCTTCCTCAGCGGAGGAGTATTGTACAAAAGAACCCCGGATTTGGGATTGTTGAGATGCATAGATGCCAGTCAAGCAACAACGGTTATGGCAGAGGTACATGCTAGAGTTTGTGGGCCACACATGAGCGGATATGTATTGGCAAGGAAAATCCTTCGAACAGGGTGTTATTGGCTCACCATGGAACACGACTGTATCACTTTCGTAAGGAAATGCCATCAGTGCCAGATACATGGAGATCTGATCCATTCTCCGCCAATAGAGTTACATACGATGACAGCACCCTGGCCGTTTGTAGCATGGGGCATGGATGTCATTGGACCTATCGAACCGGCAGCATCCAACGGCCACAGGTTCATTCTTGTGACCATTGATTACTTCACCAAATGGGTTGAGGCTAAAACCTTCAAGTCGGTAACCAAAAAGGCAGTGGTGGACTTTGTTCACTCCCATATCATCTGCAGATTTGGAATCCCAAAAGTGATCATCACGGATAACGATGCGAATCTTAACAGCAGCCTGATGAGAGAGGTATGCCAACAATTCAAGATTACCCACCGCAATTCCACCCCATATCGTCCCAAGGCGAATGGAGCGGTCGAAGCAGCCAATAAGAATATCAAGAAGATACTGCGAAAGATGGTGGAAGGATCCAGACAATGGCACGAGAGATTACCCTTTGCTTTGTTGGGTTACCGCACTACTGTCCGGACTTCCATAGGTACAACTCCTTATTTGTTGGTGTACGGAACTGAAGCCGTAATACCGGCGGAGGTCGAAATTCCATCCCTCCGGATTGTCGCTGAAGCCAAGATTGATGATGATGAATGGGTCAAAGCTCGGTTGGAACAGTTGAGCTTGATATATGAGAAAAGATTGGCAGCAGTGTTCCATGGTCAGTTATACCAGAAGAGAATGGCGAGAACATATAATAAGAAGGTACGCCCCAGGAAGTTTGAAGTAGGGCAGCAGGTATTGAAGAAAATCCTCCCACATCAGGTCGAGACAAAAGGCAAATTCGCCCCAAATTGGCAAGGGCCTTATATCGTGACCAGAGTGTTGTCCAATGGTGCTTTGTGTTTGACAGATATCGAGGGAAGATGTGTCGACATGGCTATCAATTCTGATGCAGTCAAGAGATATTATGCGTAATTTCTTTAGATTATGGCAATTTTTGGTTCGTTTGTTTGTATCTGGTATTTATTGGATAGTGAAATGACGGAGGCAATTCTTTCTTTTATCCAAACACTTTAACCCTTGCTTCCCCCTTTGAGCCTTAAGTTATTCTTTCATACCCCTCTTTCGAAATCACTAATGGAAAAGACATGAAAAAAAAGGAAAATAAAAAAAAAGGAGAAAGAAAAGAAAAAGAAGATAAAAATCATAAGAAATACAAAACCGTGGGAACTACGTTTGACCTGATTCCTCAAAGAGGATACGTAGGCGCCTCACGGCTTGGTCATAGTGTGCATCATAGTATATATAGGATGCATAATGTACATAGTGTGCATAATAGGCACAGTGTGCGTAACGCACATAGCTCACCATAAGTATAAAAAATAAAATTTCCCCAAGCAAGAAAACTGGGGCAGAGGCTATGTTTTAAGTTCCAACAAAGGTTTGATTCCAAAAGTTGTAGCAGATCACCCATCAAAATTATTTTCATTTTTGATAGCCTTTCTTTAGCCCCACACCAAAACCAACATCGACGTCCAAAAGACCTCTCGATCAATATCGAAGAGATGCCAAGTCAGGCAAATAAAGCCGAGAATAATACACCGATCCCCAGCAAAGAAGAGATCATAAGACTGGGAATGAATTGATGGTCAAAGGGATCTCCAGAAGAGAGGGTCGTATCGATAACACCCCGATTCCTCAATGAAGAAATAAAATGAGAGAGTCTTATCGGTGAAAACCTTCACAGGCACCGAAAGGCGACGTAAGATGAGAGATATAAAATGAGAGAGTCTTATCGGTGAAAACCTTCACAGGCACCATAAGGCGCCGGGAGATGAGAGAAAAGAGAGAGTCTCATTAGTGAAAACCCCTCGAAGGGCACTATGAGGCGACAAGACAGATCAACAAAAAGCAACCACATTCGCAACGAAATGGACACTCATTTATCATCCCCAGCAAGTCAGACCATCGGGCAAATCGATTGATACAACTAGACTGGGTCGGGAATCTATGATGCACGTTATGATCACGGGAACCAGTCATGTCCTCCAGATAAGTTCTTCTGAGTTTCTTCTCCCACTAAATATTGGTTCAGAAAGATTTTCTCCTTTTCTATCTTTTATTTCTTTTCCTAAAAATTTGCCTTAAAAGGACTTTTCAAAGCTTACTACCAGAAACCGAAGGGGAATTCATCCAATGTAGGATAATACAAACAGTCTTAAAGGCCGGTCCCAGGCAATGCAGTGATCGTGCCCGGCAGTTTTGGAGGAAGTAAACTCCTAAAGGGAGTGGTTTCGGGAGTTAAAAGCAGACTCCCACAGCATGTGCTTAAAGAGAAAGCAGAAAAGGGGATAAATTGAAAACCAATCTCCACCAGGCTAGAGACCCCCAGCAGGCAATTTTGCCCACCAACCAATTATGGGAACATAGAGCAAGAAAAGGGGAAGAGAGGAAAAATCACCCGCCGGAAAGGCACCCTCTACCACCACGATTAAAACTAACTAAATCCTTTTGTCTGCTGCAGGAAGACAAAGGATTGATGATGGCGGCAAGACGCAACGCCAGGGAAACCACCAAAAAATCGGGGCAGAAAATTTTCTGCCGATTGTCGAAAATTTTCTCGGAAGAACGGGGAAACAATTTCAAATACATTTAAGTTCTAGGTCGCCCACCAGTATAATGCGGGAATACGTTTAAGTTCTAGGTCGCCCACCAGTATAATGCGGGAATACATTTAAGTTCTAGGTCGCCCACCAGTATAATGCGGGAATACATTTAAGTTCTAGGTCGCCCACCAGTATAATGCGGGAATACATTTAAGTTCTAGGTCGCCCACCAGTATAATGCGGGAATACATTTAAGTTCTAGGTCGCCCACCAATATAATGCGGGAATACATTTAAGTTCTAGGTCGCCCACCAGTATAATGCGGGAATACATTTAAGTTCTAGGTCGCCCACCAGTATAATGCGGGAATACATTTAAGTTCTAGGTCGCCCACCAGTAAAATGCGGGAATACATTTAAGTTCTAGGTCGCCCACCAGTATAATGCGGGAATACATTTAAGTTCTAGGTCGCCCACCAGTATAATGCGGGAATACATTTAAGTTCTAGGTCGCCCACCAGTATAATGCGGGAATACATTTAAGTTCTAGGTCGCCCACCAGTATAATGCGGGAATACATTTAAGTTCTAGGTCGCCCACCAGTATAATGCGGGAATACATTTAAGTTCTAGGTCGCCCACCAGTATAATGCGGGAATACATTTAAGTTCTAGGTCGCCCACCAGTAAAATGCGGGAATACATTTAAGTTCTAGGTCGCCCACCAGTATAATGCGGGAATACATTTAAGTTCTAGGTCGCCCACCAGTATAATGCGGGAATACATTTAAGTTCTAGGTCGCCCACCAGTATAATGCGGGAATACATTTAAGTTCTAGGTCGCCCACCAGTATAATGCGGGAATACATTTAAGTTCTAGGTCGCCCACCAGTATAATGCGGGAATACATCTAAGTTCTAGGTCGCCCACCAGTAAAATGCGGGAATACTTTTCAGCTCTAAATTTTGGAATCAGTAACCCCACCTGAAGGCGGAAGGTTACAACAGAGATCCCCAAGCAAGAAATAATAAAATCCTCAGCACCAAGAAGCAGAAGGCTGCAAAGGCAAGCGCGCAATTCAAAAGGAAGAAGGAACGCGTCTCAAAAGAAGCAGTTTGGGAACGTTGTAGCATGCCCAATATAACAATTTTGATGAAGAAAGTCATACCACTGAAGAAACCATTGAAAGGCTTGAAGAAGAGGGCCATGTTCCCAGCAGATCAAGCGAAGTGATGAAAACTGACATTCAGAAAAGGCGAAGGACCAGTATCATCCCCCAAGTTCACAAAATAAAGGCATCGGAGGGAAGCGTTAGCCGACAAAAAGCAAGGCAACAAGAACAAGTTGAAGATAGACGAGATCTCATACTCTAGCTTAGCTTCTTGTTTTTCCTTTCAGAACAATGTAACAAAGAGATCAGTGAGCGGTAGCATCCTACAGCAGCGTACAACCGCGCATAACAGCAGCAAGCACTACAATCGCACGGTAGTCCCAGCTACCAAAAAATTCCCGAACTACATTGACCTGATTCCTGTTCAGCCCAGGATATGTAGGAAACCTCTGAAGCAAAGGTTCGGTCAAACCTTTTTCAAAAATGCTTCACACGGAGTATTTGGATGGGCAAAAATCGCTCGCTTTATCTTTGCGCGAAAACCCTTCGTGTCTTCGTGCAAAGAGGGGCATCTGTAAGCACGTGATTTTTGCTTCACGGACGATCACTCCCAAAGAAAATAAAAATAGGGACAAATGACTTCGCTGTACAATTTTTCGATTTTTCCGTGACATGTGTTGTTTGTGGGTCTGTCCATTTCGCATTTAATCATTATCAAACAAAATACAAAAAAAATATATATGTGTCATTAAAAGAAAATGCAAAAAAATATATATGTGCATCGTCCGTTCTAGGTTGTGATTGAACTTACTTAAACATTTTAATTTGGTGTGATAATTATGTTGAAGTGCTACATTGTTGTTGTTTTAATTTCATTTGTTTTATTATTTATTTTGTTATTTTTTATTTTTAAAAAAAAACAAAATTAGAAAACAAAAAGAAAAGAGTTGAAAATCGGTTTGGGCCCAAAAATGAAACAAAAAACAGGCCCAAACCAAGCACTCAAGTCCAGTCCAAATCAGGCCTGCCCAGGCTCATCCCAAAACGGCGTCGTATAAGGCATCTGATCTGAGCCGTTCAACCACACTAATCCAACGATCTACCTCAGCACCCGTAACCCGACCTGTTTAGCCGGTCCAACCCAACCCACCACTTAAACCCAAACGACCCCGTTTTAATATCAAACGACCGCGTCTCACCCCTCACCATCAGATCAAAGCCGTTGAGATCATCTGATCTAACGGCTCAGATCCAATCCCCTACTCCGTATATAAACCTTCTATCACACCCCACGCCCCTATCTGAACCCCCCCCCCCCTTCACTCGTCTCCTTCCCCAAGCTTTGAACCCCCAAACCCTAGTAGCCGCCCTGATATCCCATTCACCAGAACCCGGCAGCACGAACGCCGGTGACCACCCCCTTCACACCCCTGAAACATCCAACCACCCTGAGCACGAATCCACTAACCGTGTACCTCGAATCACCTCCCATCGTCTCGAATCTGGATTTGAAGATTCGAGACAAAACTCGATCTATACCAAACCTCACCATCTTCATACCAGACACTCCCCTGACCCCCCTCGTGACCAAACCAGGTGTGGTTTGGTCCGAATCTACCCACAACTTCTAAAAAACCAGATCTGAAAATCCAGACCCTAGAACATATGAACCTGGGAAATCCGGCCGGTCTTGACAGGGGTTTGAGGTCTAATAGACCTTAATCAAGGTGTTCTCATGTGAGAACACCCTGATTAAAGTTTGTTAGGCCTCAAGGGTTCAAAGTTGAGTCAGATTTGGGTCATTTTGATTTCAAACTTTTTCGGTAAGTTTTCTTTTCCCTTTGTTTTAGTTCTAATTAAGTTGTCAGCATGTTTCGTTGTGTTTGTTTGTTATTTTGGTATTTTTCATTCGAATTTCTTCCATCTCTGTCAAAGGCTTTTTATTTGGTCAGTTGATTTTTCTGTGTGTTCTGAATGTATTCTGTGGTATACATGATCGTCAATTAGATTATTCGTCAAATGAGTTAATTCATATAGGCTCCTAGTAATTGAACAAAAGTTGTCTGATGCCCTTTAGGTCCCTGTATGTATTTGTTTATATGAACGATTGATTGTTACCTGTTATAATTAGTATAGTCGACTCGATAAACATCGTCGATTAGTTCTCTATAACTAATGGATCAAATGAGCTAATAATTTCACATGACTAAATGAACCATGTCACTGACTGAATGCTCGACATTGCCTGAAATTAGCCTATAAACTGCATTACAAAACAACTGAAAGATTCAGTCTAGGGCAGCTTCGATTTTAAATTTTTCAAAAGTTCAAAATGACCCATTATTGCAGAGGGTCAAGACAGTAATAACCAGGGATTAACAGGGGTAATTTGGTTGTTTAAAAAGAACAAAAATGATTAGTTTAAATGAGCTGACAAGTAGGGTACTAATTTGGGATTAAACTAATGCCAATGGGGAACAAGACACAAGAGTATGGGGTTTAAAATGAATACTAAAATGAGCCCATAACTCTGGATTAAATAATAAGCCAGGCGTGGGGAACAAAATGGCTGGCATCAAAAAGATGCTTAGGCATGGGATTTAAGAGGTGTGGGCAGTCTGCAAATTGGCAGAATCCAGGCAATCAAACTGCACTGGTTGTTTGGCTTATAAATAGGCCATTTCAGAACTTAAAAGGGCTGGAAAATTTAGTCTTGAGAGAGGTCTTGTGAGTTTGAAGAAAACTGAAAAATATAAGGAAATTTCCAGAAACACTGTAACCAAACACTGTCTGAAAACTACAGAAGAATTCACATTGGTCAAGCTGTCTTTGCCAAGTTCTATTTGTTTGCCCTGGTGGAGCCGCTTGTGATTGTTGAACTGCTGGTGTTGCTGCATTGAATACTCTGTTATTTCTGTTGCTTCACTACTCTTTTCTGGGATTGTTTGTTTGGGGCTCGACCATCTGTTGGTTCTCTTTGTTCTGGAAACTGTTGCTGTTTGTCTGTGGACTGTGGAGAACATTTGTGGTTGTTGGTTTGCTGCTGTGTTGTTGCTGTTTGGTTGTTGTTGTTGTTGCTTGTTGCATACTACTCAACTGATTACTCTCCTTCTTCCTTTCCTTTCCTTACCAGGTACACGATTAATACCACCAATGTAATTTGAAAGTTTGAGCATGAATGCAAAAGAGAAGACCTGCAGATTGTTTTTATATATACATGGACTGTTGTATTAAATGTCATGTAGTATATAATAGTTACATTTTCGTTTGGACAATAGAAGTAGCCTACATGCTTAGTATATCAATGTAGGTTAGTGAATGCTAGTTCATATATGCATGCTGTTAGATGAAAATATTCCCATTGCAATAAGTTGTATCTTAGACTTAGTTTGATTGTGTAGTATATTCTCTTATGTAGGCCAAGTATGAAAACTATCCACTATTAGTTAAGTTCTTTCCCTTCTGCCAAATTGTCGCATATAAATTGATAAACTCATTTTTAGAACAAAGAACCAGTTCAGGGCCTCAACCTCATGAAGGTCGAGCCCAGATCGAAACAGACCAAGCAGACCCGTATCGGATAAACAGTGGCCCAAGTCTGGCCCATCTCGCATGAGCTAGGTTTGGGCCCATAATGTTCGATTAGTTGTCCTTGGGCGTAATCACGTTTTTTTATTATTCTGTAAAAGCATTTTGAATCCTGCTATCAATAAGCCTGCAAGCATGTAATTAACTAGGGCTATCTACTGCTTTCAATTAGTAGAGACAAACGCGACAAGAAACGTAGTTGCTATAGGATATCCTTTTAAAATAAGGACGAGATGAGCCTCGACAAAAATAAAGAAAAAAATGCACAAGTTGCGGGGCCCTCGTTAAATGTATATATATATATTGAAGCACTCAGTCCCTAAGGTGGGCAGTTTAGCAAATCTCACGACCTCCCGGAATAATAACGCGATAGCCTCTTTAAGCGCGTATTTAATAATTTCACCTTCTTAAATTCGGGTGCGCATTTACGTGACCCAAATCCAATTCTCGGCGAATTCGAAATGTATTTCTAATACGGGCACATTGATTGTGACGTGGCTCGAGATGCATGTCCATGACGTCGCAAATTCCTTTTAAAAATAGAACGAGACGAGCCTCGACAAACAAAAAAAAATGTATAAGCTGCGGGGCCCTCTGAATGCATATATATTAAAATACATAGAATCCGGGACAGGCCGCTTAGTAAATTTTACGTCCTTCCCCAAAATAACAATACGTTTAGTCGTTTTAGGCACGTATTTAATAATTGTATCTTCCTAAACTCGGGTGCACATTTATGTGACCCAAATCTAAATCTCAACGGAGTCAAAGTGTGTCGACGATCACGGGTACATTGATTGTAACGCGGTCTGAGAAACATTTTCACAACGTTGCAATCCTTGATAAAAATAATAGTAAATGATCAAAGCGGTTAAAAGATAAAAATTGCACATTGGTTCATAATTGTATAAAATCAGATAATCAAGCCGAATATAACAGTTGAGCGACCGTGCTAGAACCACGGAACTCGGGAATGCCTAACACCTTCTCCCGGGTTAACAGAATTCCTTATCCGGATTTTTGGTACGCAGACTGTAATATAGAGTCATTCTTTTCCTCGATCCGGGATTAAAATTGGTGACTTGGGACACCCTAAATCTCCCAAGTGGCGACTCTGAAATAAATAAACCAATCCTGTTTCGATTGTCCTTTAATTGAAAAAAACTCCCGTGCGCCCTCCCGGGTGCGGAAAAAGGAGGTGTGACAGGGTGCAGCGGTGTTTTGCTGGGCTTGTTCCATGTTAGAGTAGTTCATGTGTAGAGGTTGGTTGTGGTAGGGGTTGTTGTGGAAGAGGGGAAGGTTCATGCTTAATGGTATTTGAGTGCTTGGGGTGTTCCTCTGAAGACGATTCCATGGGGATGGGTGAGCCCCCATAGCTGGGTGTTGAAGGTTTGGTTGGGGCTGTGGGTTCATGAGGGTTATCCATGGGTGATTGGCTACATTGTCTAATCCAATCCTTAGTTCCTCCATTACAATTTGGGCTAGGTAACTTGGGTTCTCTATTTGTATTATGATATCCTTGCCCTCTAGGTGTAGGTTCATGTTCAGCGGGAACCTTGTTAGGTCGTATTCCAGTCATGATAGTGGCGTGTGGTTCGTAGGTAGTGGAGGAGTTGCATACACTATTGGGCGGCCTTGTCCTAATGTTTGGTTGTTCATCTACTGAGCTCCTTGGTATTGATTGCGTGTCCATACGTTCCTCCTGTGGTTCCTTTGATGCCTCATGTAAAAAAATTTGGTGGGTAGTCTTGGAATCTTTGGTAAGCTCTTTGTGGTATTTGCCTAGGTTTTCCTCAGTTGGTTTTATGTCTTTGTTGTTACTGAGTGATGGACTTAAGTAGGATGATTTCCTTTTATCTTTGTTGTGCATGGTTATCTATTACATGGAGGGTAAGGTTGTTTGAGCTTGATGAGTAGATATTTCCTAGGAGGTGCATGGGTTTGTACTATGAATATTGGTAGTGATGTGAGGTTTGGCTGCTGATTGTGTAGTATCGTTGGTGTTATAATGTTTGTTGTTAATAATAAATGCATTTTTGATAGCTTCTTGGGTGGATCAAAGGTCAACTTCCATTGAGCCATTATCATTGGAAGTTATGCTATTTTGTTTGGTGTTGCTATCCGTTGGGTTTGTCGAAACAGCATGTGTTTGAGGGATTCCATCGTATGGTCCATTGGGTTTTGCTGGAGAGGGGAGATTTTCTATAGCATTAAAGGTTCCAGGTCCTTGGTTATTGAAGGGGGAGGTTTGTATCGTTGGTGATGTGGTATTATTCGACTGCTTAGGGCTAATATCCGTTGGATATTTTGGGTGTGTCATTTTGGTTTGTACTTCTTCTAGGGCGTCTAGTTTGTCATTCAATAATGCATTTAATGCCTTAAATTGATTGCCATTGCTTTTGTCTGCATTTGTGCTTTTGTCCAGTGGATTTTGTTGAGTTTCTTTCCTTCTAAATTCCTGTCGTTGATGGTGTGTTTGGTTGGCATTTGTGGCCCGGAATGTATTGTGTAGCAACTGTTTCCCTTGCATTTTTTGTTCCTGCTTTGGATGTCGTTGTGGAGGGAAGTTCTGCCTTTCCATTTGGTCCTGCCTTGGCCTAGTTTTTTATGGGTGACTATGGTCCAGTGATCGATTTCTTCTTCTAGGGATTCAATCCCATCATTGTTTTGGTGATTTTCATTTGCATCTTTTGCCTTCGAGGGCTTTTGGTGTGGGCAATTTGTTAGAGTGTGACCCAATCTGCCACATTGTGAGCAGAGCATGTTGAACCCTTCGTAGGCAATCCTTTGGTAGTGTCGTCCTATGATAACATGAGTTTTGAGGGGGCTTTCTATGGGTAATAGGATACATACTCTCGCATATTTGCCCCTAGTAACTGAGGCAGTACATGCATCTATCCTTAGTAGCTTCCCTAGTTTTGTTCCTATTTTTTGAAGAATTTCATAGTCATAGAATTCCGTTGGTAGTTCTGGTAGCCTGGCCCAGATGGCTGAGTGAGTTTGCGAGGCTGTTGAAGCTACGAACTTTGGTTCCCATTTACGGACAGTGAGGAATTGGTTTCCAATGAACCATGGTTCTCCATGGAGTGCTTTGTCGTAGTTTTCTGAATTTAGGAACTTAATTAGGTAGTAATCGTATCCTAGGTCAATTAGTATGATATTCTCCGTTGGTTTCCATATGGCAATGATTTTGTTTTGGAGGAAAGAATAGCTCACCTTCCTGCCAAATATTTTGATGATAACAGCGTTGGTCCAGTTGTTGTAGATCCTTTCTTTATCTCTGTGTGTGATAGGGATGAAGTTTTCGGATTCATATTGGTTCTCAGTTTCATCAGAGGTGTCATGGCCTTCCACTGATTTCTGCACTGCTATTTGGTTTTAGTGATGTGTTTCAGTCAGATTTCCTTTTAGCTTGTGAAGGAATAAGGTGGTTTGGGTATGGTTTTCCTTAGCTATGACTTGTATGTTTATGGGACTGGTGGGTTCGGTGGGTTGATCTTGGTCCATTTCCATTGTTAGATATTTGGTGCGTGTTTCTGCATCTGTAGGCTTGATATTGTGTATGTTCATTGGTTTTCTTAATGTGTTCTTGCTAAGTTTACTGAATGGGAGCTTTTTCGAGTAGTAGGTTTCTTCCTTTTGTTCTAGAGAGAAGCAGGAGGGCTTCTCTTTCTAAGTTCCCTTCATTTTTCATTCGTCAAACTTACTTATGAGGAAGAAAACATAACATGTTGCAACCAAAGTTATTTCTACAGTTGTGAAATCACTACACATAGAATGCTTATCGGCCTACCTTTGTTGTTTCCATAACTCTTCCTAATTAGTCATGTTTGGCAGTATTGTTTACTATATTAGTATAGTAGTAACTCTTTTTACATTTGAAATACGAAAACAACGTACGAGAAAGGATATTAAATAGATCTTAATCATTTAGTGAAAGAATAATTAATAAATCTTAATCAATTAGTGAAAATATAGTATGTTTGACTTTTAGAAAATACGAAAGTGAATTTATTACTAAGTCTATTATGCATGTCTTTCTAATTATTCTTGTAATATCTCAAGCACCAACTAGTCATATTTGTCCCTTTAATAACACATGAATAAACTAAGCTAGTAAATTATCATCAACACTCGTGGAGACATCATTTAATGGTAGTGATCTTTCTTTCATTGAGTGTATACTTTGTCGTCATTAATTGTATGGGTCAAATCCGCCTTCAAAATATTCAGGCCAAGATAACATTATGAGAGGGATCCTCAAACCATCTTTTAAGCTTGTCCAAGAAGTCGCATTAACCCGTGGTCAAGAAGTCTAGAAAAGCCGTTGTTAGGTCACCAATGAGGATCATGGTCGAGAAGTTGAGGACGGTCGTAATTGAGTCATCCATGAGGGTCATGGTCGAATACCGGCAATAGAGCTGTAACGTCTAGTTTTTAGGATAGAATCTGAAAGAAAATATTCTAATGTATATTCTAGCGAATATTCCTTACGTTTGTACTATTAGGGTTTTTTGGGAAGATATCCCATATAGAGAGAAAAAAGAGAGAGAATAGAGGCACGTGAGATCCAATTGCAAGAACAACACTTTGAAAAAGATTTATTCTTCACTCAATATAAGACTTTATTTTTCACTAAGATTCTCATATGTCCTTTACCATCAGATATGAGAAATCCTTGATTATTTGAGGATCTATTGTTCAATCATTGTCAGGTGGAAGGTTCATTTATTCCATCTTTTGCTGATTAAATTATTTCTCTTAATTACATAAGTATCATTTTATTGTCATTTACTAAATATCATATACACTGCCATTGTTCTTGATAGTAAAAAGGGCATTTATTACATAGTATCACTATTGTTCTCATAAATGCCTTTCAACTATATTCTCTGACATCAAGATCCGAGGATATTATTCTTAACTTAGATTAACCTTTGTTTAAGTAAATTAATTATTTGAACCAAGATTTAGTGCCTGTTTGGATTTTTGGAGTGTATGGCTAAAAAGAAAACTGCTTAAAAAAAGTTAAAAAGGGCTTTAAAAAGCCAAAAGCCACAAGTTGGTTAATCCTAACTTCTCCATTTTTGGCTTAAAAGCCATCTTATTTTGACCAAAGAAATTACTTACTTGTCCCTTATAACTTTTGCTAATCCCAAAACTACTCTCATCAAATAAATCCTAAAACATCGAACAACTCCCACTTTCTGCTCATCTTCTTTCCTCTTGTTCTCCTTCATCTTCAGTTGTTCTGTATTTTTGCTCAAGTTTTTAGTGGAAATCGATCCTTGCTATAAGTTTATTCTTCTTTCCTTATTCATCTTGTTATATGCTTTTTCTTTGAGGTATGAGAATACCTAGATTATCCCAAACCTGGTTTAAGGCTTTGCATTTATAAAAAAGATATGGTAACAATCTTTTTGCAACTTTTATGTATGGTGATGGTCCACTTATATAGAAATCAAGGTTTGACAAACTGCTAATAATAAGGTGAGGAAGATTGAGGTTGTTGATTCGTTTTAGGCAATGTTTTTATCTTTTTAGCAAAAAAAAAAAAGTGTTTACCGGCACTTGTTTACCAAACACTTCAATAACTTTTTTTAAGTTTCAGCACTTTTATCCAAACATGTAACTACTTATTTATAAAACAAGTTCCTGCACTTAAAAGTTGTTTTAAGCACTTGGGCTTAAAAGCTACCTTTTCCAGCTAATCCAAACGGGCTCTTATATTTTGGTCAAACAATTTGGCACCGTCTATGGGAATTTCTTAGCTAAAATATTAGTTTCCTCTAGATCTATAACTAACGCCGGTCACTAACATCACAAAATCCAAGATCTCTTCTCTTTCGTTGTGCGACATCTAACATGGTAGGTAACAGAGAAGAAAGGGTGAGGATAACAAGTGACCTCCCGACCAACCTCATAACTGTCATCAACGAGAGCTGTCAAACGGCCGGTGAGGATATGACGTCAAGCGCGTCCCCTAGGCGAGATGGGTCACCACCCCCACACTATAGCATAACAAACCTCATGGTAAATGAGCCTCTATATCTGTGGAGGAAGGGGCACCCCCAGCTGTCAAAAAGCTTCTCGAGGCGTGGTTGACTGACACACTGACGAGCATCCTCAACAAACCCACGCTAGGCTCAACTGCAGAAACTGCACGTACTGTCACAATACAACAAATGGACAAGTCGTGCAATCAGCCACCCCGTCCAACGAAAGGTATAACTCAAAATATCATTGATAATGCAGGCGATAACGCCCTTATAGCCATCCTAAAAAAGGATGGAAGAAATGGAGAATGAAAATAAGGAGCTCCGAGATCAGATGAAAGAACATCAGGAGCGGGTCAATAAAATACCAGGCACAATTATTACCGAAAAGGGATGCTGACCGATTCATATAGCGGTCGTACAGTGATGATGCAACTCCCCATTCCATACCAAAAACCTTCAAAACACTGCCCTACCTCAGGATATACGATGGCACAACTGACTCAGAAGATCATGTGACTCATTACGTCACCACCGTAAAAGGCAATAACCTCGCCAAAGAGCAAGTGTCCTCCATTATGCTGAAAAAGTTCAGAAAAACCCTCACATGAGGAGCATTAACATGGTATTTACAGTTACCCGTACGCTCCATAGAAACTTTTGAAGAGATGGATGACAAGTTTGTAACAGCCTATGTCAGGGCCAACAAGGTCGAGACGAGAGTAAAAGACATATTTTCCATCAAACATGCCCTAAAGGAAGGGTTGAGGGACTTCTTTGCCCGATTCAACCGAGTGAGGATGCCTTTTCCAGACATATTTGGAGGAATAACGGTCTCAGCCTTTAAGAAATGGCTGAGCAGGGATGGTTTGAGGGAAACTAGGAAACTATTGAGTCAGCTGATGAAGTATCCCCCAACCACCTGGGACGAAATACACAATTCTTATTGTGACGAGGTCCGAGCAGATGAGGACGACCTCAATGGACCAACTCATCAACTGACCTTGGTACATGCTGAATCTAGAAAAGATCGAAGAAATGATGCTAGAAGAGATCTTGCAACTCCACGACTAACACAGAATGACATCAACCATATATCAGAACGGTCAGTGAGACCTCCCTCCCCCTCCTCAACGAAGAAGGCCCGTCTAGACCAAGGACAGAGACTCATCAGAATGAAAGAGGTATTCCCTATTTATTGTTCGCTTACAATTTTTGTGTGTCACTTATAGAGATAGTCTATGCTTTAGAAAAGCTCGGACTGAAGGTAAAGTGGCCGTAGAAGATGAAATCGGATCCGAGTACCAGAAAGTCTGATGCCCTCTACGAGTTTCATCAAGAACGAGGGCACAAAATCGAAGATTGCTTCTCCCTAAGACAGGAAGCCTTAAACATGTTACGACAAGGGAACCTTAAAGAGTTGTTGAGCGGCCAAGGAAGGACCACCTTCGCCAGAAAATGTGAACAACACCAATGATCGCCAAAGCTGCCATCACCAGCTCATACCATCCACATGATCATCGGCGGAAGTGACGACTCCTCCATAAACAGCGTGAAATTCACCACTACCCACAAGCTCAAGAGGTCAATCACCCGCGAACAATATGACAAACTCGAAAAAAGTATCATCTTTGATAAGTCAGGTACCAATGGCTTGACTTTTCCTCACAATGATGCTCTCATTATTACTTTACGAATTTTAGATACCGATGTGAGATGCATTATGGTATATAACGGGAGCGTTGCATGCATTATCTATCCTCGAGTACTTGCACAAATGATACTCGAAGATAAGATAGTGCCACGTTGCATCACACTAACTGGTTTTAACAATGCAGTTGAGCGAACATCTAGAAAAATCACCCATCCCGTTCTAGCCGGTGGCGTCACTCTAGAAACCACATTCCACATCATGGACCAAGATACCATGTACAACATCATAGTAGGGAAACCATAGATACACACCATGAGAGTCGTCCCTTCCAGCTTATACCAGGTCATCAAGTTCCCAACTCCGTGAGGAATATTCAGTATACGGCTGGAACAACGCACATCCCGGGAATCCCACCAAATCGCCCTAGACAACATGGCCACCCAATAAACAGGGACAAAGAAAAACAGGCATAGCATTAAGCAGGGTCGAGGTCAGCATATGATGACAGTGGGGACGCCATCAGAGACCCCGATATAGTCGAAGGTGCAGCCTCGACCTCGTTCAATTAGACCTCAACGACCACAACAAGAAGGCTTACATCGGTTGTAAACATCAGGAACCAGGTAAATTCCGTCAATTCTTAGCAGCTAATGTAGATTTGCTTGCTTTTAGCCATGCAGATATGCTAGGTATCCCAAAGGAAATCACCATGCACAAACTGAACGTCGACCCATTCCACCTCCCAGTAAGATAGGTCAAGTGTAAGTTCAACTCCACAATTAATGATGCGGTACGTGAAGAGGTGGAAAAATTGTTAGAAATGGATCCATCAGGGAGTCGAAGTACCCCAAATGGGTTGCCAATGTGGTCATGATGAAAAAGAAGAATGGGAAATGGCGGATGTGCGTGGATTTCACAGATTTGAACAAAGCACGCCCCAAGGATTTGTTTCCATTACCCCATATCGACCAACTCATCGATGCAACGGTCGGGCATGAACTACTAAGCTTCTTGGCTGCCTATTCAGGTTATAATAAAATCCTAATGGAAGAAGGGGATCCACATTCGTCACCCATCTAGGGACGTACTACTACAGGGTCATGTCGTTCGAGCTAAAGAATGCGGGGGCAAATTAACAAAGGTTGGTGACGAGGATGTTCAAGGACTAGCTTGGCAAAACGATGGAAGTCTATATAGATGATATGCTAGTCAAATCCAAACGGAAAGAAGATAACATCGACCATCTGAGAGAAACTTTCGACATACTCAGACGGTACGGAATGAAACTAAACCCAAAAAAGTGTGCATTCGGCGTGGCCTCAGGAAAGTTTTTAGGTTTCCTGGTATCACAGTGAGGGATCGAGGTCAATCCTAACCACATCAAAGCCATCGAGGGGATACCAGAACACTTGACCACCAAAACATTGGTTCAAAAGCTGACCGGCCATATCACCGCCCTATCAAGGTTCATCTCACGGTCATCGGACAGGTTCCACAAATTCATTGGCGTACTTACGAAACATAACGGCCTCCAATGGAATTCTGAGTGCATCCAGGCCCTAAAGGAACTAAAGGCATACCTTTAGTTTCCACATTTGCTTTCAAAACCGGAGCCGGGGGAGCGCCTCTTCATCTACCCAGTTGTATCCGAAGTAGCTGTGAGCATAATCCTTGTTCGAGAAAACAAAGGTACGCAATCTCACATCTATTATATTAGCAAGACATTAGTCGATGCCGAAATGAGGTACCCTCACCTTGAGAAACTAGTATTGGCTTTTGTCGCAGCTTCACGAAAGCTTAGATCGTACTTCTAATGCTATCCCATATCGATCATCACGACTTTCCCCCTGAGAAGCATTTTGCATAAACCCGAGCTATCAGGAAGGCTGTCCAAATGGGTCATCGAGCTGAGCGAGCACGATATCACGTACCAGCCGCGAACAACAATAAAGTCACAAGTGCTTGTAACTTTGTCATCGACTTTAGCGCAAAAATAATGTTCGAAGTAGAAAGGGAAGTTGTCCAAACTTCCCCCCCCCCCCCTCCCTCAAACACAAGACCTTTGGGTCCGATACACCGATGGCGCATCCAATGCATCAAGGTCCGGACTGGGACTCGTACTCGAAGTCCCAATAGGTGAAGTAATTCGCCAGTCCATAAGGTGCCCAGATATGACTGACAATGAGGCCAAGTATGAAGCCGTAATTGTAGGTTTAATACTAGCACTCAAGTATAGGGTAAAATAGTTAAAACTACGGTGTGATTCCCAGCTCATAGTCAACCAAGTCACATGGACTTTCCAAATCAAGGAACAAAGGTTGCAAGAATATCAGACCAAAATCTGCAAGCTGCTGCCCGAGTTTGGCGAATGTTAGCTCAACCTAATTCCTCGAGCATAAAACGCTGAGGTGGGTGGCATCACTAGACTAGCCGCAGCCACCCAAAGCATCACAACCAGAGACAAAAACATGGTCCACCTCCTCAACTCATTGCTAGACCAAGTCGAGGTAAGAATCGTAAGCTTAACTTGGGATAAGTGCAACCGTATTATTACATACTTGCAGGATGGCACACTCCCAGATGATAAAAAAGATGCCAAAAAACTGAGAATGCATGCGGCTAGGTACAGTATCCTCCAAAATGACCTGTATAAGAGAACTTACTGGGCTCTTTAGCAAAATGCCTAGGCCCGAATGATACTCGACGCGTTATTGAAGAAGTCTATGAAAGTCATTGTGGTCCCACTCCGACAACCGGGCACTGATCAGATGCCTCATACGGGCAGGGTATTACTAGCCCACCATGAAAAAGGAGGTCACAGACTTCGTGAAGAGATGCAAGTGACGCCAAAAATATGCCCCGATAATTCACTAGGCCGGTAAATATCTCCACTCGGCCACCTCACCTTGGTTGTTCATCAAATGGGGAATTATCATCGTGGGCCCCCTCCCGGAAGGGCGAGGTAACATACGAATCCTTTTGATTTTAACTTACTCTTTCTCTAAATGGGTGGAAGCAGGAGCATTCTCCCAAATACGGGAACAAGAAGTGATCACCTTTATATGGAAAAATATCATATGCCGATTCGGCCTTCCTAAAGAGATCAACTACGACAACGGACCCCAGTTCACGGGAAAGAAAACCGCTGAGTTCTTTGAGAAATTGCATATCAAAAAGATACTCTCGATGCCATATCATCCCGCAGGCAACAGGCAAGTAGAATCCTCTAACAAGTCGATACTGAACATCATGAAGAAAAAGCTTGAAGACGCCAAGGGATTGTGGCTGGAAATATTACTAGAAGTACTATGGGTTTATCGAACAACTCCAAAACAAGCACAGGAGAGATGCCCTACTCTTTGGTCTATGGGATCGATGCAGTAATACCAGTCGAGGTCAGAGAACCCAGCCTAAGATACTCCAATGAGAGCGGTACATGCAACGCTGAAAGTAGAAGGCATGAGCTCGACGAAGTTGAAGAATGAAGAGATATGGACTATATAATAATGATCGCCCAAAAACAACAAGCAGAATGCTATTATAACAAGAAAGCCAAGGCAAGGCCACTTTAAGTCGGAGACTACGTGCTTAAAGGTAGAACACAAGTGAGCAAAAACCCCAAGGAAGGCAAGCTAGGAACAAATTGGGACGGTCCGTACGAAATCACGGCAAAAGTAAATAAAGGGTCATTCCAACTAGAACGATTGAAGGAAAGCTACTACCAAACAGCTAGAATATTACCCACCTCAAGTACTTCAACTTTTAAGAGATAAAACATCCTTCAAATTGTACTTTTTTTTCCTTCACTTGAGTTTTGTCCCAATTAGGTTTTCTCAAGGAGGTTTTTAAGGAGACGACGAAGGGAGCACTTTAAGTAGAAGTATGCAAAGATGGGATTGTCACTACTAATTCATTGCTCGACCTATCAAACACTCTCCAGGTCAACCATTGAAGGGACTAGACAGACTGGGACTGGAATGCCAGCCAAAGTCCTAAAAACTTGTAATTTTCTCCAAGTATGTAACCAAAGCAATAATGTCGAGGCAATAAACTTTACGTTTATCAGCACATCTTTCTAAAATTCAGGTTATGTTTGACTTTATTTGAACCAACACCTGCTGGCCCTCGACGATAATTAAATTCAAGTTATGTTCGAACTAACACCTAATGGCCCTCGGCCATTATTAAATTCAGGTTATGTTCAACTTTGTTCGATTTAACACCTACTAGCCCTCGGTCGTAACTAAATTCAAACTATATTCGATCTAGTTCGAACTAACATATACCAGCCTTCGGCCGTAGCTTTTACAAAAGGTAATGTTCGACCTCGCACGAACAAATGCCTATAAACCTTTGGTCGCAGTTCACCATTAAGTGATCATGACCAAAAAGTCGATGACTTCTGCCATGTTCCGATGCACAAAGGAAGAACCAAGGCAACCAAGCAACAAAATATAAAAAAACACACAAATACAAAAACACAAACTACGGGAAAATGGGAAGATGCAAAAATGAAGTTGGAATTTCATACTTGAAACATTTTTTATAAAGGCTCATAAAGACGCCACCAACAACACACCAAAAAGAGAAGAAAAAAACTACTGATCACCACCATCAGGACCTTCTACATCTTTACTGCCCTGACTACTGATGTCCTCGCCACCTTGATCACCCCCACGTATTCCACTTATGCCGTCGGGATAAGCGATATCATATCGAGCATCCTCTTCAAGATTTTCCATTCCCCCATCATCTCCCTCTTCATCATCCTTAGAAGTAGCGGGATCATACTCACAAGCAAATCGAGCTTCACGGGCTTTAACACGAACATCCCCGAGAACAGCCTCACTAATGGATCTCGCCTTGTACAATTGAGATTTGGTATGAATCCATTCCTCAAACGGTGCCTGAGGAACATTGGGAAATTTCGAAGTATGAGAAGAAAAGGGTTGTGCAAGCAATTGAGCCTTCTCAACTTCCAATGCAACCATCTGACAATGAAGGAAGGCATTATCTTTATCCAGCTCTCTGACCCTCTCCTCTAGTTGTTCCTCTTTAGCTTTTGACGTGGCCAGATCGTTCTCTCGCTCAGCCTGAAGGGTGTTGTTCGCTAGCTTAAGCACCTTCAATCTCCTTTGAGCGTCCAAGCAAAAAAATTCCGCCTTCTCAAGCTTGCTCTGTTCTCAGAAACTTCACCACTAAGGTCGTGCAACTGAAGACGACATTCTTCCAATTGCCTACGCATCTCAACCACATGCGCTTGAAGGTCACTACACTAGGCCTCCACACCCTTGCTGACTTCAAACTCCTCCTCCTTACTCCTCAACGTCCCCTCAAGGACACTACACTTCTCGATGGACTTCACCAGCTCATCATCTTTCTTATTTAACTCGTCGAAGGGCCCCTATGTCACATTCCTCATCAAGTCACTGACGAAATTCCCGGTACTTGCATCGGTACTCAAAGTATTTATTTTCCAATATCACAAAAATTGTCCTATACATCTCCTCCCTTCTGGTGCTCTCGATCTCCAAAATCATCATCTGCGACCCGAAAAAAGAATAAGAAATGAGTTAGAAACAAAAGAAAAGGTAAAAAAGAAGAGAAAATAGAATGCCAAAAACTTACTCTAAGGGCGAGACCAGCAATGCTCCTCGACAGAGCAATGTCGTCCAACTCTTTAAGGGTCTTGCCCTCTATCTCAGAACAAAGAGGGCCAAGGTTGGGGACCACACCCTCCGTATTGTTTAACAAGTCACGACCAATAGGGATCATGATGGTCCTCGTAAACCCCTCCAACCTTACCTCAAGTTGGGTAAAACCTTCCTCTATCATTTGCAGATCGCCGACATCAATATCCGAGCCGGACTCATAACCTTCCTCAGCAACATCTTTGCCACTCTAAATTGTTGTCAAAGAAGTATCATCATCCAGCAGCAAAGTCGACAACTCTTCTTGTCGCAAAGTGTCTAAAACCCCAACGGCTGGCCTTTTAGCCTCCATCATCACGGGAGGGAGAGACGTATCGACATCGGCCTCCGCCAACCCCGAAACCTCTGATATAGGTTCACCTTCATCTTCAATAACGATAGTCACCATCTCGCGCAACATTAAATCACCTGTTATCACATCGACGGTGTGGGCTACCCTGTCACTAATATCTACAGACCTCCTCTTGCGAGGCATCAAATCTTCCTCGCAAGGTGCCGACTCTTCTTCGTCTTTGTCGATGAGACAATATTATAAAGAGGTCGAAGAGGGAGCAGAATGAGACGTGCCAACAGGAGGGTTTGAAGTATAAATGGTGGCAGCAACGGTCGAAGGAGGAACCAAGGCATGAGCCGAAGACAAAACCATCGAGGAAAGGGCATAAGCAAAGTCCTTTACGTTATTCCTCTTTCTGAACACGAGGGCGGGAGCTTTAGATTTCTTTGAGGACCTTCTGGATGAGGTTGAGGAAAACACAAAAGAGAGCAAAAATCAGCCAAAGAGAACCCAAAAAGAGAAATAACCAAGAAGCCGATAACAAAAACTTACCAGTCGAAGGAGGATGGGGGCCAAATCTTTTAAAGAAGCTTGTCCACTCATGTATCCCCACAATGTGATAAAGAAGCCGACCCACCCAATTAGAAATATCATCGACCAAAGGGGGGTAAGCGTGTAGCTTCACAAAATGGGCAGAATGTTAGAATCATAGACAAACATGGTAAGAAGTCGGAAGTTCACAAATGAAGAAGTCATGTAGTTACGAGTATGATTCCAAGCCTCAAGAACACCATCATCATTAGCCACCACGTCCACATTTCTCACAAAGAAGTAGTTAAACTAGAATTGGAGGTTAACCTTATTGTCCATTTTCACCACCAAGCACTTACCCCCTCGGTGGCGAAGATTCAACATTGTCCTCCTATAAAAGTTGGGGGCGAACAAGTGTGTCAAATGTCGATGCGTGAGCTCGACCCCGGCCAGCTCCGCAAATTGGTAAGCATCCTCATGAATTTGTAAATGTACGGTGCAAGCTGAGCCGGACAAATGTCGTAATGGCAACAGAACTCCTCCGTCAACGGGAGGATAGGAAGAGTGTAGCCGATGTGGAAGGGATAGGCGTAGAAAGCGCAATACCCAGGATGATGAACGTGCACCTCATCCCACCTGGCGGGGATCAAATCGACGTGATTGGGAAGGCCGTATTTAGCCTTAAGCTCTATCAAATTGGCTTCCTTCATCACTGATTTAAAGGTTACAGGGTCAGTTTCGGGTAATTTCGAGAAGTCAGATCTAGTATCAGGATTACGGGAACTATCTCCTCCACCGTTAGGAAGCCTCTGTCCTCGGCGGCGATAGTAGGGAAGTTCTCCGCATGAAGAGGAAAAACCATTGACAGAGGGACCGCATCATTCCCCTTGCTGGATTTAGAAAGTACGTTAGACATATTTCCATAGAAAAGAAAGAAGTGCCAAGCAAAGAAGGATTAATAACAGCAAGGATCGCTAGAACAATAAAGAAAGTTGTTCAATAATGGGAGAAAGAAGGGGATATAGGGTTTGGATGTGGGAATTCTATAAACTTTAAAGTTACACCCTCATACCTCTATTTATAAGGATTCAAGTGTCGAAATCGAAAAATCGTCCCGTCATTACCTAGCACCGAAATCGAAGCGGCAGGTCTAATCAAGAGTCACACGCAAAAAAAATAATGCATCGGGAATGCATGTCATGATTACGCATGACATCATGACATCATCCTGGGTCATGAACAACACAATGCTAAAAATTGCGGCCTATGAAGGGCCACGTTGTCCACTTCGCCTCAATACTGTGACCCGCCGGCTCGTCAAATCATTTTGACCGTAATGAATATAATCTGCTCATAGAGCTCCCCCAAGGCCTCTCAATATGCGGAGGGACTAACTATATGGGTCAATATCCGCCATTAGAATATTCAGGTCGTGATAACGTTATGATAGAGATCCTCAAACCATCATTAAGATGGTCCAAGAAGTCACATTAACCTGTGGTCGAGAAGTCTAGAAAAGTCGCGATCAGGTCACCAATAAGGATCATGGTCGAGAAGTTGAGGACTGTCATAACCGATTCATCCATGAGGGTCATGGTCGAATACCAGCGATCGAGCTGTAACGGCTAGTTTTCAAGATAGAATATGAAAGAGAATGTTTTAATGGATAGTCTAGCACATATCCCTTACGTTTGTACTATTAGGATTTTTGGAAAGATATCCCATATAGAGGGAAAAAAGAGTGAGAATAGAGGCACATGAGATCCAATTATAAGAACAACACTTTTAAAAAGATTCATTCTTCACTCAATACAAGACTTTACTTTTCACTAAGATTCTCGTCTGTCCTTTACTATCAGATCCGAGATATCCTCGATTATTTGAGAATCCATCGTTCAATTATTGTCAGGTGGAAGGTTCATTTGTTCCCCCCTGTGCTGATTAAATTATTCCTTTTAATTACATAAGTGCCATTTTGTTGTCATTTATTGAATATCATATACACTGTCACTTTTCATGATAGTAAAAAGGGCATTTATTACATAATGTCATTATCGTCCTCATAAACGCCTTTCAACTACATTCTCTGACATCAAGTCATGTTTTGGCAGTATTGTATACTATATTAGTATAGTAGTAATTTTTTTACATTTGAAATACGAAAGCAATGTACGAGAAAGGATATTGAATAGATCTTAATCAACTAGTGAAAGAATAATTAATAAATCTTAATCAATTAGTGAAAATATAACATGTTTGACTTTTAAAAAATGCGAAAGTGAATTTATTACTAAGTTTATTATGCATGTCTTTCTAATTATTCTGTAATATCTCAAGCACCAACTAGTCATATTTGTCCTATTAATAACACATGAATAAACTAAGCTAATAAATTATCATCAACACTCGTGGAGATATCATTTAATGATAGTGATCTTTCTTTCATTGAGTGTATAACTCTTCGTCAGAAATGTACTTGAGAAACATTGAAATTTTATATATTTACATTTTTACACTATTTTCATCAATATAACAAAAGTAGTGTTTATCGGAAAAAATGATGACTCGTTTTAACAATTGGTTTAATTTAAAAAATAAATAGGTTAAAGGTAAGAGAATTGTGATTGATCCGAACACTTGACGCTAAACCAATAAAATGCATGTAACAATAGAGAAGGAAGATAGCTATGAATAACGAGACAATTGCTAATAGAAGTATAATAGAAATCTTTGAATTTCTTGTGAGCAATTTTCGAGAGAGAGAGAATGAGAGGTTTGTTACAAGAGTAGAGAGAAAGATAAAATCAGATCTCACACTACCAGAAAAAGGCTAATTTTTGACTGTCAAATCGGTCGAAAATTGAGTTTTTCCGATGGATTACGATCGAAAAAAGTCGTTCGAAAAACTCGTGGTCACAAAAAATTTGTGACTGAATAGGTCGGTAACTTTGCAATGATTCAGTTGCAAATCTAAAAAAAAATTTCGACCGATTTGATTGAAAATTTAAATAATAAAATTAATATTTAATTAAATTTTTCGACTGAAAAAGTCGTACATATTGTGTCACGACCCTAAACCGGACCCGGTCGTGATGACGCCTATCGTGAAACAAGGTCAGCCGACACAAACCCCAAAACCAATTAAACTGTTATAATAATTCATTTTAAGTCATTAATAAGATATAAATCCCAAAACATAGAGTAGAATAGAACAATGCGGAAACAAACACATCCCGACTTTGGGGTGTCACCAGTCATGAGCGTCTAAACATCCGTCTAAGAGTATAAAGAGAGTACATAGTCTAATACAAAGCTAGTACAAAGGAAAATAAGGATAGGAAGGAGAAGCACTGGACTGTGAACGCCGAGCAACTACCTAGTCAACTCCGAACAAACCTGCTATGGAAGCAAATCAGCCCACGCTAGCATGGCCCGAGACTCCTGAATCTGCACACAGGGTGCAAGGAGTAATATGAGTATGCCAACTCAGTAAGTAATAAAAGTAAAGGCAATTGAGCGATAAGAAAACACGTAAAACACAGCAAAATGCTACAACGAAGCAGTATAAAACCAAAACAATGAAATAAAACAGTAAAAGCTTGTAGAAACACCTTAGTTTAGTAAAAACCTCTTTAAAACATCTTTTAGCAGTTTAAACGAGTGAATGGAAAATAGAGAGAAAAGATGGATACATAAAATCAGCCCATCGGGCAAAATACCAACAGAATCAGCCCCTTGGGCTATCTCACAATCACTCGTATCAGCTCCTAGGGCAATAGCACAAAATAACATCAGCCACTCGGGCTATATTACATCTCACACTAGGTACCCGCGCTCACTGGAGGTGTACAGACTCCGGGAGGGGCTCCTTACATCCCAAGCACAATAACAAGCCATCTCGTGGCATAATCAAACAGGCTTTCGGCCTCACATCAAGCCACCTCGTGGCATAACAAAACAGGCCCTCAGCCTCATAATCATGAATCAGTATAATACTGTTGTGGCGCACAGCCCGATCCCACAGTATCCTCACAACACAAGCCCTCGGCCTTACTCAGTCAGAATCTCACAAGCCACTCGGACAACAGTAAAATATGATACTCAGCCTAAAATACCATTTAAAATATCAAAAACAAGTAAAGATGGCTGAGTTGTGAAAACAGTAGAATATAGCATGACTTAGTACAAATACGAAGTCAAAACAGTGAGAAATAGTAATAAAAATCCCCTAAGGGTCCAAAATAGTTGGCACGAGGCCCAAACATGGCATTTAGCCCAAATCATGATAATACATTCCAAAATACAATGATAGCAAATAGTTTTCAATCAAATACACGGTGCACGACCCCAGTTGGCATACACGGTGCACGACCCCAATGCTACTAGTCAGGATGGACGACCACCAGTACCACCAGCTGGGGCCATTAGGGGTCGAGGACGCATCATGGTCGCGATAGGGGCAGAGGTGTGGCCCGCACAACAACTAGGGCAGCACCTGCAGATCCACCAGCCGCCCCAATTCAGGATCAGGTCCCAGTTATGGACGCTCCAGCAGCACCAACTTAGGTACCAGTTGTGCCCATTGTGATTCCGGGTCTTCAGAAGGCTTTGGCTCAAATTCTATTAGTTTGCATTGGCCTAGCTCAGGCAATTTCAGTCACTACAGCTGCAACTACTTTTCAGGCTGGGGGAGGCACTCAAACCCCTACCGCTCGCACACCTGAGCAGGTCGTGCAGGGACTTCAGACGCCAGGGGCACCTCCAACCCAGCCGGTTGCAGCTGCTTAGGACTATGTAGCTTCTATTATATTAGAGGACGAGCAGCGCAGGTTGGAGAGGTTTGGTAGACTTCAGCCTCCGACTTTTAGTGGTACAGAGGGTGAGGATGCCCAGGGTTTCTTGGACAAGTGTCAGAGGATTCTTCATACAAGGGGTATTCTAGAGACCAACGAGGTCGTATTTACCACTTTTCAATTTTTTGGAGCTACATTCACTTGGTGGGAGGCTTATGAGAGGCGTAGGCCTATTGGTGCAGCACCCCTTACCTGGCAGGAGTTCTCCGTTCTCTTTTTGGAGAAGTATGTACCACAATCTTGCTGAGAGGAGCTGTTCAGGTAGTTCGAGTGGTTGCGTCAGAGAGATATGACTATGATGCAGTATGAGATGAGGTTCTCGGAGTTAGATCGTCATACTGTTTGGTTAGTTCCTACGGATAGAGAGAGGATTAAGAGGTTTGTTGATGGCCTCACGTATCAGCTTCGGATTCTCATGACCAGGGAGAGGGTGTCCGGTGCTACTTTTGAGGAGGTTGTTGACATTGCTCGCGAGATTGAGTTAGTTCATCGCCAGAAGTGAGATGAAAGGGAGGATAAGAGGTCTCGGGGATCTAGTAGTTATGGTGGAGCTCATTCGAGAGGTCAGTTTCAGCACGGCAGAGGCCATCCATTCAGATATGCTTAGTCAGCTCACCCAGGTTATCATGGGGCTTCATCAGGTCATGGTTCTCACAGTTCTCATCAGGGCCATTCATCACTCAGTGCCCTTCCAGCCCAGAGTTCGTCCCATGCTCTGTCAGTTCAGGGCTCTTCTATTCCAGGTGCATCTGCTAGTCATTCTGGTGCTAGGGGTTCGCTTCAGTCCCCGTCTCCAGCACCAGGGAGTTGTTATGAGTGTGGAGAGTTGGGTCACCTGTGGAGGTAGTGTCCTCGTCGTCTTGGGGGTTCATCTCAATAGAGGAGTTAGCCATCGGCTTCAGTGCCAGCTACTTCACCACCACCCACCCACCCAGCTAGAGGTGGAGGTCAGTTATTTAGGGGTCTCCCTAGAGGGTGAGGTCGATCAGGTGGCGGCCAAGCTCTTTTCTATGCACTTCCAGCTAGACCCGATGTTATTGCTTCAGATGTTGTGATTATAGGTATTGTCTCAATCTGCCACAGAGATGCCTCTGTGTTATTTGATCCCGGTTCCACTTTTTTATATGTGTCATCCTATTTTGCTCGATATTTGGATACGCCCCATGAGTCTCTTATTTCATCTGTTTGTGTATCTACTCTAGTAGGCGATACTATTATTGTGGACCGTGTGTACCGGTCGTGTGTGGTGAGTATTGGGGGTCTGGAGACCCGAGTGGACCTATTATTGCTTTGTATGGTGGATTTTGATGTGATATTGGACATGGATTGGCTATCTTTGTGTCGCGCTATTTTGGATTGTCATGCTAAGACAGTGACGTTGGCTATGTCGGGTGTGCCACAGATTGAGTGGCGAGGTTTGACTGATTTTGTCCCCTATAGGGTGATTTCATTCTTGAAGGCCCAGCAGATAGTTAGGAAAGGTTGTCTTTCATTCTTAGCCTTTCTGAGGTATGTCGGTGCAGAGACTCCTAGCATTGATTCTGTTCCTGTTATGAGGGATTTTCCCGATATGTTTCCTGTAGACCTGTCGGGCATACCATCAGACAGGGATATTGATTTCGGTATTGATCTGGTGCCGGGCACTCAGCCCATTTCTATTCCATCATATTGTATGGCACCAGCGGAGTTGAAGGAGTTAAAAGAGCAACTTCAAGAACTCTTTGATAAGGGGTTTTTTCGGCCTAGTATCTCGCCTTGGGATGAACCTGTTCTATTTGTCAAGAATAATGATGTCACGATGAGGATGTATATTGATTATAGGCAGTTGAACAAGGTAACAATCAATAACAAGTATCCTTTGCCTCGTATCGATGATTTGTTTGACCAACTTCAGGGAGTGAGAGTGTTCTCCAAGATTGATCTTCGTTCAGGTTATTACCAGTTGAAGATCAGGGACTCAGATATTCTTAAAACAACTTTCAGGACCCAATATGGTCATTATGAGTTTCTGGTGATGTCTTTTGGGCTAACCAATGCCCCAGCAGCCTTCATGCATTTGATGAACATCATGTGTTTCGGCCTTATCTCGACTCATTTGTCATAGTTTTCGTTGATGATATTCTGGTGTATTCGTGTAGTCAAGAGGAGCACGCAGAGCATTTGAGAGTTGTGTTGCAGAGATTGAGGGAGGAAAAACTTTATGCAAAGTTCTCCAAGTGTGAGTTTTGGCTCAGTTTAGTGGCATTCTTGGAGCACGTGGTGTCCAGTGAGGGTATTCAGGTTGATCCGAAGAAGATAGAGGTGGTTTAGAGTTAGCCCAGACCATCCTCAGCCACAGAGATTCGTAGTTTTCTTGGTTTGGTGGGTTATTACTGTTAGTTTGTTCAGGGATTTTCATCTATAACATCACCCTTGACCAAATTGACTCACAAGGGTGATCCATTCAGGTGGTTGGATGAGTATGAGGAGAGCTTTCAGAAGCTCAAGACTGCCTTGACCACAGCTCCAGTATTAGTTTTAGCATCAGCTTCAGGTTCATATACCGTGTATTGTGATGCTTCGAGAGTTGGTATTGGGTGTGTGTTTATGCAGGAAGGTAGAGTTATTGCTTATGTTTCTCATCAGTTGACGCCTCATGAGAAGAACTACCTGATCATGATTTAGAGTTGGCTGACATTGTTCATGCGTTGAAGATTTGGAGGCATTATTTATATGGTGTGTCTTGTGAGGTGTTTACTGATCATCGTAGCCTCCAGCAGTTGTTCAAGCAGAAGGATCTCAATTTCAGGTAGCGGAGATGGTTGGAGCTGCTAAAGGTTTATGATATCACTATCTTGTACCATCCGGGAAAGGCCAATGTGGTGGCCAATGCCTTGAGTAGGAAGGTTGTGAGTATGGGGAGTTTGGCGTACATTCCAGTTGGGGAGAGACCTCTTGCAGTTGATGTTCAGGCCTTGGCCAATCGGTTTGTGAGGTTAGATATTTCGGATCCTAGTCGGGTATTGGCTTGTGTGATTTCTCGACCTTCCTTATTTGATCGCATCAGAGAGTGTCAGTATGACGATCCTCATTCGCTTGTCCTTAATGACAGATTCAGCACGACGATGCCAGAGATGTGACTATTGGTGATGATGGGGTATTGAGGATGCAGGGCTGAATATGTGTTCCCAATATAGATGGGTTTCAGGAGTTGATTCTGGAGGAGGCCCATAGCTCGTGGTATTTCATTCCTTCGGGTGCCGCGAAGATGTATCAGGATTTGAAACAACATTATTGGTAGAGGAGAATGAATAAGGACATTGTAGGATTTGTAGGTCGGTGTCTCAATTGTCAATAGGTGAAATATGAGCATGAGAGGCCGGGTGGCTTGCTTCAGTAGATGGATATTCCAGAGTGGAAGTGGGGAGCGGATCACCATGGACTTTGTAGTTGGTCTCCCACGGACTTTGAATAAGTTCAATGCTATTTGGGTGATTGTGGATCGGCCGACTAAGTCCGTGCACTTCATTTCTGTGTGTACTACTTATTCTTCAGAGCGGTTGGTAGAGATCTATATCCGGGAGATTGTTCGTTTGCATAGTGTTCCAGTTTCCGTCATTTCAGATAGGGGCACTCAGTTTACTTCACAGTTTTGGAGGTCTGTACAGCCAGAGTTGGGTACTCAGGTTGAGTTGAGCACAACTTTTCACCCTCAGACGGACGGGCAGTCCGAGCGCACTATTCAGATATTGAAGGACATGTTGTGTGCTTGTGTCATTGATTTTGGAGGGTTATGGGATCGGTTTCTACCGCTTGCAGAGTTTGCTTATAGCAACAGTTATCAATCGAGATTCAGATGGCTCCATATAAGGCTTTGTACGGGAGGCAGTGTAGATCTCCAGTTGGTTGGTTTGAGTTGGGTAAGGCTAGGCTATTGCGTACAGACTTGGTGCAGGATGCTTTAGACAATGTGAAGGTGATTCAGGAGAGGTTTCATACCGCGCAGTTGAGACAAAAGAGTTATGCTGACAGAAAAGGTTCGGGATGTGTCCTACATTGTCAGTGAGAAGGTTCTATTGAAGGTTTCACCCATGAAGGGTGTTATGAGATTTGGTAAGAAGGGTAAATTGAGTCCTCGGTTCATTGGGCCTTTTGAGGTGCTTCGGAGGATTGGGGAGGTGGCTTATGAGCTGGCTTTGTCACCTAGCTTATCAAGTGTGCATCCGGTATTTCATGTTTCTATGCTCTGAAAGTATATTGGCGATCTATCTCATGTTTTGGATCACGGTTCAGTTGGATGATGATTTGACTTATGATGTGGAGCCAGTAGCCATTTTGGAGCGTCAGGTTCGAAAGTTGAGGTCAAAGGATATAGCTTCAGTGAAAGTGTAGTGGAGAGGTCGGCCCGTGGAGGAGACTACCTGGGAAACTGAGCGGGAGATGCGTAGAAAATATCCTCACCTATTTGAGGCTTCAGGTATATTTCTTGACTCGTTCGAGGACGAACGTTTGTTTAAGAGAGGGAAGATGTAATGACCCGATAGGTCGTTTCATGAGTTACCGCTCTGTTTTTCCCATTTCTACCTCTTATTGTCTTGTTCAGCTGTATTATGTGTTAACGGGTTGGTTGGCTTGGGTTCGGAGAGGTTTTGGTAAGGTTTGAGACACATAGTCTCTTTTGAGTAAGTTTAAGTTGGAAAAGTCAACCGGATGTTGACTTATGTGGAAAAGGGCTCAGATGTGAGTTTTAATGGTTCGGATAGCTTCAGGAGGTGATTTGGGATTTAAGAGCGTGATCGAAATGTGTTTTGGAGGTCCGGAGTAGATTTCGGCTTGAATTGGCGAAATTGGAATTTTGGCATTTTCCGGTTGATAGGTGAGATTTTGATATAGGGGTTGGAATGGAATTCTGGAAGTTGAAGTAGGTCCGTTGTGTCATTTGTGACGTGTGTGCAAAATTTCAGGTCATTCGAACGAGGTTTGATAGACTTTTTGATCGAAAGCGGAATTTGAAAGTTTTTGGAATTCTTGGGCTTGAATCTGATGCAAATTTGGTGTTTTGATGTTGTTTTGAGCGTTTTGAAGGTTGGAACAAGTTTGAATGATGTTATGGGATATGTTGGCATGTTTGGTTGAGGTCCTGAGGGCCTCAAGTGAGTTTCAGGTGGTTAAACGGATCAAATTGCATGTTGGGAAGTTGCGTATTTTCTTTAGGTCTGTTGCAGACCTTTTGTTATTTGCGATCGCGTATAAGGGGTTGCGATCGCGTAGGCTTATTTGGGGGCTGAGGTAGAGTTGCCCTACGTGATCACGTGAGGCATGTTGCGATCGCGTGGGTCTGTCTAGTGTAGCTTCGCGATTGCGTGGAGTTTGTTGCGATCGCGTAAGGCTAAGTGGGGGCAGTCAGCGTTTGTACTTCGCGATCGCGAGTCTATTTCCCCGATCGCAGTGAAGGAATTTTAAAAGCTGGGCAGAATGTTTAAAAGGCCATATCCGTGATTTTGGGTCTAAGTTTCACCATTGTTGAGCGATTTTAGAGCTTTTTGAAGAGGATTGTAGAGGGAATCAAGGGGAAACACTTGGAGGTAAGATTTATGGACTTACTGCTCGATTCTAATGTGATTTCTACCTAATTTAACATGGAATTTGTGGAATCTAAAGCCTAAAAATTGGAAGTTAGGGCTTGGAAATTGGAGACCTAAATCTAGGGATTTGAGGGGTCATTTGTGGTCGGATTTTGATGTATTTGATATGTATGAACTTGTGAGAGTGTAAGGATTCTAGTTTTGTGATTTTTATCGGAATCCGAGACATGGGCTCAAAGGTCAGGTTTGGCCAATTTCGGGAATTTTGATGTAAATTGGTTATTTTCGAGTGGGCTTTGTTTCCTTAGCATATTTTGATGGTATAAATATATTTTTGGTTAGATTTGGAGCATCCGGAGGCCGAATCGAGAGGCAAAGGCATTGCGGGCTAGAGTTTGGACCGGATAGAAGTAAGTAATGATTGTAAATATTGTCTTGAGGGTATAAAACCCTAGATTTCAAATCGTTGTGCTACTTTGAGGTGACACACACGCTAGATGGCGAGCTTGGGGTCGTGCACAGTTGGGGATTATGACTTAGTCCGTCCCGTATGACTGTTAAACTGCATATTTGATTGAAAACTGTTTGCTTTCATTTTGTTTTGGAAAGTATTATCATGTTTTGGGCTGAATGTTATACTTGGGCCTCGTGCCAACTGTTTTGGACCCTTAGGGAACTTTTACTACTATTCCTCACTGTTTTGACTTCGTATTTATACTCAGTCATGCTATATTCAACTATTTTCATAACTCAGCCATCTTTACTCGTTTTTGATATTTTAAATGGTATTTTGGGCTGAGCATCATGTTTCACTGTTGCCCGAGTGGCTTGTGAGATTTTGACTGAGTAAGGCCGAGGGCCTGTGTTGTGAGGATACTATGGGATCGGGCTGCACGCTGCTGCAATATTATACTGATTCATGATTATGAGGCCGATGACTTGATTTGTTATGCCACGAGGTGGCTTGATATGAGGCCGAAAGCCTGTTTGACTATGCCACAAGATGGCTTATTATTGCGTTTGGGCTGTAAGGAGCCCCTCCCGAAGTCTGTACACCCCCAGTGAGTGCGGGTACCCAGTGTGAGATGTGATATAGCCCGAGGGGCTGATGTTGTTCTGTGCTATTGCCCGAGGGGCTGATACGAGTGATTGTGAGATAGCCCGAGAGGCTGATTCTGTTGGTATTTTGCCCGATGGGCTGATTTTATGTGTCCATCTTTTCTCCCTATTTTCCATTCACTTGTTTAAACTGCTAAAAGATGTTTTAAAGAGGTTTTTACTGAACTAAGGTGTTTCTACGAGCTTATATTTTTTTATACTGCCTCGTTGTAGCATTTTGCTGTGTTTTACATGTTTTCTTATCGCTCAGCTACCTTTACTTTTATTACTTATTGAGTTAGCATACTCACATTACTCCCTGCACCCTGTGTGAAGATTCAGGAGTCTTAGGCCATGCTAGCGAGGGCTGATTTGCTTCCACTGTAGACTTGTTCCGAGTTGACTAGGTAGCAGCTCGGCGTTTGCAGCCCAGTGCTTCTCCTTCCTATCCTTATTTTCCTTTGTACTAGCTTTGTATTAGACTATGTAGTTTCTTCATACTCTTAGACAAATGTTTAGACGCTCATGACTGGTGACACCCCGATATCGGGCTGTATTTGTTTCCGCATTGTTCTATTCTACTCTATATTTTGGGATTTATAGTTTATTAATGACTTAAAAATGAATTATTATAACTGTTTAATATGTTTGGGGATTTGTATCGGTTGGCCTTATTTCACGATAGGTGCCATCACGACCAGATCCGGTTTAGGGTCGTGACATATTGAGAATAAATTAATTAAAAATTTTCAAAAATTCACTATTTGCGATCGAATCAATCGCAAATCTGGAAAATTTCTGATGACAGTTTCAACAGATTCAGTCGCAAATCAACCCTAAATCTGGAAAAAAATTAGCAAAGTTCTGTTGTATTTTTTATTACACCACCTGCCAAATAAAGCAGTCAACCAAACACCTAATATCAACATACCATTTAGTACAACAAACCAAATCCAATATTTACTACAAACCAAACACAAAATTTTTTGACAATCCAACCAACTAATCAAATAACATTAATTATCATCAACCAATTATCAAAATACTAACTCAAATTCATAAGTTAAACATGTCTCTATCATCAACTTTAAAATATAACATGCACATTCAAATAGCTACTCCTAGTCAGACTCAGTCTCCTCCTCAGACTCAGACTTAGTTGTAGATTGACTGTCTTTTTTGCTTTTCTTTTTTAACAATTTTTGGATCAAAGCATGAGTTGCATTCCATTCTTGCGACACTTGATCCATTCTTTGACGCATAGCTTCCATGACTTCTTGGGAAACCGATGCATCACTGAATAATGCTGTTGGACGACTGGAGGATGGCCGTACTCCAAGCCCATAGACTTAACCTTTATTTATTTTCGCGAGAAATAAAGAAAAGAAAGTAAAAAGAGTAAGAAACAAACACGTAACTTTTAAAATAATACTAAAATAGATAAATACATATCATCTATACCTTTATTCACGCCATCTGCTGCCTATGTCCATAATGCAGTCATATCCTCGGGGCCGGTTGAGTTCCTACAGGCTGAGTTTGTCACCATGCATCAAGATCATTATGATACTTTTCCTGCAATAAAAATGATACACATTATACAAACAAAATAATCCTAAAAAAATATATATAGCATTGGAGTTTGGATCATACAAATGTCTCTGAAACACGCGGTTCGACCCATCCTTCTCTTGTACCATCCTTCTTCTTCTTGTGGGTTTTCGCAAAAACCTCAGTATGAGTCACATCCCCCATGTTACTTTTCCTAAAAATTAAAAGTAATTAGAGTTATATATATGTTCTATGTTCATACTAGTAAAACTAAAAATATTTTATAATAAAATTATCAATCTCAAACGATGGGCCGCAAAATCCTTTTTAAAAAGATGACATGTAAAAACATCTTCTCCCCATAACTTAATAGACATACTTGTAAAACTAAAAAATATTTTATAATAAAATTATCAATCTCAAACGATGGGCCGCAAAATCCTTTTTAAAAAAATGACATGTAAAAACATCTTCTCCCAATAACTTAACAGACTTGCATTTAATACAAGAGCGCACCTAATCGTTATTTAATAGGAAAATCACCAAGTGTCATTGCCTTATCATTAAATCCAACAACTACTTCTTTAAATTTATCCTTTAACCTTACACAATTAGGATGATTCGTATTATACATCTATCTACGATGCGCAAATGCTATCTACACATACAAAAAAGCTTGAAATTTATAAGATATTTAAAATTATTTAGTTAATTAAAGTAATTAATAGGTTACGCCAATTCCAAGGTTCATTTTTTAAATTTACATAGTATTTGCCAGCATACTTTAATTAATATATTATATTCTTTTAAATTAAAATTTATTAACCCTCAAAATCTTACATTAGTTCCTATTCTATGTTATATAAGTCTCTTATGGTAACGACCCCACTAGTCGTTTTGAGTTCTAGCATGTCGTTGGATGGTTTGGGATCTTGAGTAGCTTCACTTTATGTAATATGACTTGTACTGATAGTCAAAATTGAATTTTGGGAAGTTTAGAGTTTATTCAAAAGGAAAATTCTCAATTCAGAATCTTTAAGGTGGAAGAGTTGACCAAAGTTTGACTTTTTAGTAAACGACCTCGAAATCGGGATTTGAAGATTTTAATAGGTTCGTATAATGATTTTGGACTTGGGCGTATGTTCGGGTTGAGTATCGGATGGTCCGTGAGCGTTTCGGCACCTAATGAGAAAAATTGGCATTTTAAAGGTTTTAGAATTTCGTAAGTTTATTTTGAAGTGAACTTTGGTGTTATAAATGTCTGTTTGGGATTTTGAACCTTGGAATAGGTTCGTATTGTGATTTATGACTTGTGCGTAAAATTTGGCATCATTCCAGAATGTTTAAGTGTGATTTAGACGCGTTCGTCGAAGTTTGAGTGTTTGAAAGTTGAAAGGAGGATTTTGATCGTCGATTCGTGTTTTTGATGTTATTCATGGCATTTCGAGCCTTAGGATAAGGTTTTGGGTCTTGTTGATGTGATTGGACGGGGTCCTGGGGGCCTCGGATGAGTTTTAGATCATTTCTCCATGTTTTGCTATTGTTGGTGTTGGTGTCTGATTTTGTTCTTCACGAACGCAAAGGGATTCCTGCATTCATGAATAAGGATTTTTGGCTGCTGAAATTTTGTGCTTCACGTTTGCGATGGTTTGGACGGCAATGCTACGCGTTCGCGATATCAGAGTCGCATTTGCGATAGAGAAGCTGGCCTAGGGGAATTTGGCCTCACGTCCGTGATGGCGTGGACACGTTCGCATTAGTGCATCCTGGTAAAGCATCGTGTTCGCGAGATTAGTCTCGCGTTCGTGAAGAAGTGTTTTGGTTCCATAGTTTGTTGAGCTTCACGAACTCTAGGGCAGTGATGCGTTCGCGATGAAGGATCATCTGGCAGTATATAAGTTTTGAAATCGGGCTTGGGTTTATTTTTATGTCATTTCCTCCACTGGAGCCAATTTTAGGGCAATCTTGAAAGAGAATTTTCATCATCCATCATAAGGTAAGTGGTTTCTACACATTGTGAGTTAAAATACATGATATAGATATGGATTTGAGCAAAAATATTGGTGAAAATTGTTAGATTTTGAAGAAAACCCTAAAAAATAAAATTTTGGATTTTGACCATGAAATTTGGACAAAGAATTAGGAATAAATTATATATTTGAGTTCGTGGTGTTATGGATAAAGTTTATCTTCAAAAACTCTTGGAATCCAGACACGTGGGTTTGAGGGTTGACTTTATTGACTTTTCAAGCGGAGTTAGGAATTATTATAAATGGTTAAATTATCAGGATTGGAGTATATTTTTATTAGTTTGCATGTTGTTTGACTAGTTTCAGATCGATGGACATCGATTTATGGTGTTAGAGAGGCATTGGAGCCAGTTATATAACTTCGGAGCAAGGTAAGTCTCCTACCTAACCTTGTAAGGGAGAATTTATCTCGTAGGTTTTGTATTTGCTATGTGCTATATGTTGTAGGGCCATACACGTATGAGGTGACGAGTGTCCGTGCGTATGCTAGAATTCATGGTTAGATCCGTGTAGACTTATACCCATGCCATGTTTTAAATGTAATATTTGAGTTACCATTTCCTCTTTAATTGCTTTAATTTATGCTCTTGTCTAAGACTAGACTTGTTTAAAGTATCGGACGTACAAATTGTGATATATGGTTAACTACTGGAGTGACAGTATGGATTACACTTCCTTTTACCGATTTCTCTCGTATTGTACGTAATTGTCTGAAAGTTTCTTGAATCTCACAACTCACACATATTCGTGTGTGGGGCGAACGACTCGTCAAGTATTCGTTATTTCTTAGGGATCGACCCGAACACCTCAGCAGTATATATTGAGATGCATCCATGGATCATGTCGTACGACATTGACACTGTATGTATCACAGCTATATGGATCAAGTCGAATGACCTCGGCATAATTCGTGCGTAAAATCGCTAGAAGTCCGAATATCTACAAGATTACCCTATTGATTGGTACTGGAAATTACATGATATTCCCTTATGACCGGAGATCGGATATTTACTTGACGATTCTTATTTGTTGAGATGACATGTGTTATATGAAAATTTTAAATTGATATTTTGTTAAAGGATTCTGTTATCTACTATTTCTTATTCTATTGATCATGTTGTATTTCATGTCTGCCTATGATTTCTGTATTTTTTTATTAGACCACTAGTAAGTGTTGATGTCGACTCCTCGTTACATTTCTCTGGGTTAGGCTAGATACTTACTGGGTACGCTTGATTTATGTACTGATACTGCGCTTTTACACTAACTGTGTAGGATATTGCAGGTTCATTTGGTGGTCATCTTGACGCGTAGGCGCAGCTGCTGAGGGGACTTTATTGTGAGCTGCATTCCATGCTACGTGTCGTAGCCCAGAGAGTCCAAACATCATATTTATTTACTAGATCTTGTCTATTTTATATTCTAGACAGATGTTTCATTATTATTGTACTCCTTAGTAAATGCTTATGCACTTGTGACACCAGATTTTGGGATATTCTAGTTGATATTTTATGGAATTGCATAACATTGTCACCTTTTATTTTTATATCTTAGTAATTGCGTCTGTACCCATGATTTTAAATGCGTAAATTTCTTTATTTAATAAAACTCATGATTTCAAAAGTAATAAAATGAATAATTAATTTAATAGTTCACCGTTGGCTTGCCTAACAGCAACATTGGGTGCCATCACAACCTATAGCGGGGATTGGATTGTGACAGCTTCGTATTAGAGCACTAGGTTCACTTAGGCCTCACGAGTCATGAGCAAGTCTAGTAGAGTCTTGTGGATCGGTATAAAGACATTTGTACTTATCTTCGAGAGGCTATATGCTGTTAGGAGAACTTCCCTTCCTTGATTCCTTATCGTGCAATATGATTTCGTTGAAGATTATGTCTTCGGTTCCTTCCTACTCTATTCATACGCGACATTAGCATTTGTTATCAGTTGAGCACCGACGAGTTGTGACGATACTACAGATACGGTGCAGGATGTTTTTCCCTACGTATGCAGGCGAACCATTATCATCATTTTGCGGAGGAGTGTTCTGTCATTTCAGCCCGGTGTTGGTGTTGCGTACGATTTTGAGGCTATGCATGATGTATTTGTGATGTTCATGCATTGTTATTGAGCAGTGCCAGTGTGAATTGTAGGGTGCTTACTTATGTGTCGCAACAATGAGTGATTTGGGAGGAGGATTAGTCGGTTCATAATTGGGAGAATTAACAATTGATTCCAGCGGACGAAAGGCAATTAACTATGGATGTTCAAGCGTTGGTTGATGGAGTCACAGAATTTGATATTTTCTTGGTGGAATTCACCGTCCTTGATTTTGGAACGCATTAAGGCTTATCGGTGTTATGGTCTCCTTTGAATTACCTTCAGGTCAGGGTGTTGTGGAATGGTGCCTAAATAGTGGTTATCAGAGATGATAGTATGTGGCAGCTTCAGAGTTGAATCGGTGTTTCTAGTATTGATGGCTCGAGAGATATGATCTTTATGGAGGCTTAGAGTTGGTGGCAATCTATCCGTTTGGGTGCTACGAAGACGAATTTTGATCTAAGGCAGTATCTTAGCAGTGAAGGAGGATGAAGGACATGGTGGGGGTGTCTCGTGGTGGTTGAATTGCTAGCAGGTTGTCAAGTATGAACAATAGAGCAAGTAGCTGCTTAAGGAGACGGTTTAACTGAAGTGGGAGTGGTAGATTAACGTATGGATTCGATGGTAGGATGACCACATGCTTTGAGAAAGTTTAGAGCGATTTGGGGATCATGGTGGATAATGCCTAAATCTATGAATCTTATTTGGGATGGTGGCTACTGTACTGAGGAAGGTTGAATATGATGGAAAGGAGTTTGCTTGGAATGAAGAGGGGTGTGAAAGCTTGATTATTGTTTTGGGCTACAACATGACTTCGAGGTTTGGATCGTATTGTTGGTGTTACACCTAAGTTTCAATGATGAAAATAGTGCAAATTTAACTGTATCTATTTAATTGCAATAAATTAGGAGGGGAGTACTAATTCAAAGGAAGTCAATTTGTTGAAGATATCAGGAAGGAAATAAGATCAAATGCATCAAGGATAATGCTAAATCAAAGAATGTCAATGCCATCAAAAAGGAAACAAGATCAAAGTGCAGCCGCTATAGAAAGTCAGTACCTACTTCAAGGATTGATCTGGAATCTGGAGATTCTGAATATTGATAGATCAAGTCAAGCTACAAATCACTCCATGGATTATGGATACGAAAAGGAAGGACGTAAACGAATCCAGCCCAACTCTTGAGCAGGATTCAGAGGCACTCCTTGGATCAAATCTCTTAGAATATTTTGTGTCTCAATCAAGGGTAAATATATACTCAAAACTCTCGTATAAGAAGATTGGCATACTCAAGAATTCAACTACGCAACTTATCACTATTTTTTATGTCTTCCTAGTTCTTAGCACAAACACTGTATTCCCAAGTTTACTAGTGTCTCAAAAGATAGGAAGTGTTACGAAGAAAAACAAGATTTGTGTCAAGCTTATCAAACATTGTTGCTGAAAATCGTTGGTAGTAAATGATCCATCAGACCACTGCTACTGTAACCAAATATTGAAGATATAAGAGAACCCTTATGACCCAAGAAAACTAGATGTAGGTACCACACTGGTACTGAACCAATATAAAATTCATGTGTTCTTAGCCTTTAAATTCCTTGCAATTTACTTTTCATTGGCAATCAAACCTGTAGATAAAGAGAAGTCGACTAAGTCTCTTCTAAGTCGACTAAGTTTTTTAAATAAGTTACAATTCCCCCCCCCCCCATATACTTTCAATTGGTATTAATGCAAGGCTTATGAATATTGCTTAACAACAAGTGAGGAAAAGATCATGGGATAAAATACAGTCGTTGGAGCACTATTTCAAGAAAGAACTTTTTAGGTACGACCTCCTTATTTCAATGGTTAACACTTCTCTCATTGAAAAGTGCACATGGAGACCTACACTATGTCATATGACATTAAATTTTGGCGTGTGATTAAAAAGGAAAATCTTCCAATTCCGCCAAAGAAGGATGACAATGGTCAAGTCATAGTATCATCTGATCCTCTTGATTTAGATGATTACACTGAAGAACAACCAGTTGTTATTCAAGTGAATGCTAAGACAAAAAAATATATTGAACTATACTATCAGCGGAGAATAATATGAAAAGATATCAAGTTTTGAAAGTGCAACGGAAATGTGGGATAAGTTAGAGGTCACATATTAAGGAACCAACGAAGAGAAATAGACAAGGATCAATCTCCTAGTTCGACACTATGAATTATTTCAAATGAAGGATTGAGAATTAGTTGGGGAAATATTTTCCAGGTTCAGCAAAATCCTTGGATACTTAAAATCATTTGGTAGACCAAACAAAAGCGGAGAACAAGTCAGAAAAATTCTGAGAAGTCTTCCCACAATTTGGCAACCCAAAGTCATTGCTTGGAATATCAGGATCTTGACAAAATGTCCTATGATGAACTTAAAAGGTGATCAGACTGCGTTTGAGAAAACACACTTAGACAGGCAATTTCAACAAGAAAATAAGAAGACAGTCGCATTCAAAGCAACCGTAGCTGAATTAGAAAACGAAGAAGAAGAAGAAGAAAAAGAAGAAAAAGGAGGAGGAGGAGGCGGAGAACAAGATGAGAACATAGTTATGCTTTCCAAAGTCGTAACAAGCATGATGAAGAAAAATAGAAATAGCAGAAGAGGTAAATCGAATTTCAGAAAAGGGAAGATGAACAATGATAATGACAAAAATGATGGAAGATGCTACGAGTGTGGAAAACATGGACACATCCAAGTTTAATGCCCTGAACTGAAAAAAAAACTAAGTAGGAACTTTTAAAAGAAGAAATTCTTTGGAGATTGGAGTGATGAAGAAGAATATGATCACGAAGAAATAGCCAACATGTACTTCATGGCCATTAACGAAGATTGCAATGAAGACTTATGTGAACCACACCTCATGGCAAATGAAGGAACAAGTAAAGTACGTCTTCCTACATGTCCTAACTATCATGAACTTCAAGAATTTATTGATATTGCTCTTACACATATTTAGAAAGTTCTGAATGAACTTCGAAAAATCTAAAGAGAAAAGAAAGACAGGGCCCTGAAGTTGGAAGTATGTGAAATTGAGAGAGATATATATCAAGATAAAGTTAATGAACTTCCACTTCAACTGAATGGATTACGAAAATCCTCGAATCATAGTTTAGTTAGATCAAATCAGTTTGCTCCTCAATAAAGCTCCAACTAGAAATCCTTTTGCATGTACTCACTGTGGCAAAAATGGGCACAACACTAACTAATTACATGATTAGAATCAGAGGAGAAAAAGTCTGAAAATTCTAATAACCCCTTATGTTTTTACTGCGGAAAACTCATTCATACCTCTAACCATTGCAGGTTTAAAAACAACAAGAGATGGGTCTGGTGACCCAAGCCCTCTAGTCAAGCTAATACCTAGAGCACTAACCATTCAGGACCCAATCATGCTTGGGTACCTAAAGACAAGTAATTTCTTTTTTTTTTCCAGGAACAACGCAAGAAGAATCGAAAAGGGAAATGGCATCTTGATAGCGCATGTTCTAGACATATGACTAGTGACAAACAACTGTTCAAAACGGCCACCAAACTAGATGGAGGAACAATAACTTTTGGAGACAAATCAAAAGGGAATGTAATTGGAGTTGGAAGAGTTCCTCGTAGCTCAACATGTGATGTAGATGAAGTGTACCTAGTTGATGAACTTGGTTACAACATTCTCAATATCAGTCAACTATGAGGTTCGTTTTAAAAAGCATGGTTGGTTTACTGAAGACGAATAAGGTAATGTTATTCTTTCTTTAAATAAAGACAGGAATATCTATACTATTAGTAACATAGATAGTCTTGGTAATCAAATCTGTCTAGCTTCTATGATTGATGATCCTAGGTATGGCATAGAAAGCTTGGCCATGCTAGCATGCATACTATTCAAAAACATTCCAAATGTGATCTTGTCATTGGTCTTCCAAAACTAGATGTCTCAAAAGATCAAATTTGTGATGCATGTCAATTAGGAAGACAAACTAGTTCATCTTTTAAAATCAAAAATATTGTTTCTACTACTAAACCTCTTCAACTTTTGCATATGGATTTTTTTGGTCCAACTAGAACTGCTAGTATCGGTGGTAGAAAATATGCTTTTGTTATCGTAGATGATTTTTTTCGTTTCACTTGGGTTAATTTTCTGAGCCATAAAGATAAAGCCCTAAGAAATTTTGAAGTATTCTGTAAGAAGGTACTATGTGAAAAGGGATATTACATATCTACTATTAGAAGTGACTATGGAGGAGAGTTCAATAGCAGAGCCTTTGAAAACTTCTGTTATGATCAAGGAATCTCTCACAACTTCTCTTCCCCAAGATCACCTCAACAAAATAGAGTGGTAGAACGAAAGAACAGAACCTTACAGAATATGGCAAGAACCATGATTGTGGAAAACTCTATCCCTCACCACTTCTGTGCAAAAACTATAAGCGCAACATGTCATATTATTAACAGATGTCTGATTCGACCTATTCTTAAAAAGACTCCATATGAGCTATGAAATGTTAAGAAATCTAACATCAGTTACTTCCACCCATTTCGCTGCAAATGCTTCATTCAAAATAATGGAAAAACAATTTGGGTAAGTTTGATCCAAAAAGCGACGAAGGTGTTTTTCTTGGATATTCTCCCTTAAATAGATCATATAGAGTATTCAATAAAAGAACTTTATGTATTTAGGAATCATTCATATTGTTTTTGTGGATACTAATCCTCACTTAAGGAATGAAAAACTTCCTGGAGATGAGGAAATCTCTATTATCCCAAAGTTTGTTGTTACAGGAAAAGACAATCACGATCATGCTACCAATCAGCAAAATCAGTCATCTAAGGAGCATATTGAAATTCAAGAACCATCCTCTGCTGAATAGTCAACTACTGTGGAAAAGGAGACCGTCACAGGTGTTCTAAATGAATGGAAAAGTGAACCTGGATATCCCCACAAGTTCATCATTGGAAATACACAAGAAAGTATCACTACCAGAAGATATCAGAAGTTCAACTCTCACATTGCCTTAATATCTCAACTTGAGCCAGAAAAGGTTGATGAAGCCATCAAAGATGACTACTGGGTCAAAGCCATGAAAGATAAACTCGATTAATTTGAAAGAAATAAAGTGTGGGACTTGGTTCCAAAACTATCAAATGCTTCCATCATAGGAACTAAGTGGGTTTTCATAAATAAGCTGAATGTATCCGGTCAAGTTGTTCGTAACAAAGCAAGGCTAGTCACTCAAGGTTACTCTCAGCCAGAGGGAATTGACTACGATGAAATATTTGCACCGGTAATAAGATTAGAATGTATTCGAATACTACTTGATTTTGCTGCTCATAAAGGATTCAGGCTATTTCAAATAGATGTAAAACACGCCTTCCTAAATGGATATATATCTTAAGAAGTATACGTGAAACAACCTCCTGGCTTTGTAAACAACAGCTTCCCAAGCCATGTATTTAAGCTGTCAAAAGCTTCATATGGACGCAAGCAAGCTCCTCGAGCCTGGTATGAAAGACTAAGTACTTTTCTTCTAATTAAGTTTTCAAACGATGTAATATCGACATAATTCTATTTATTAAGCACTCAAATTCAGGTAATCTTATTACTCAAATTTATGTAGACAGTATTATTTTTGGGATCCCTAACTCTGTATTATGTGAAGAATTTTCTCATACCATGAAAGGAGAATTCGAAATGAGCATGATGGGATAGCTAACTTTTTTTCTTGGATTGGAAATCAAGCAATCCCCCAAAGTGATTTTTATTAGCCAAACCAAGTACACCAAGGAGCTCATAAAAAGGTTTGAAATGGCGAATGCAAAGCCTATTGGAACTCCAATGAGTCTAACAACCATGCTTGAAGAGGACATAAATTGAAAAAGTGTGGTTGGAACAATGTATAGAAGAATGATTGGATCTTTACTATAGTCGACCAGATATAATATTCAGTGTTGTAAGTATGCAAGATATCAGTCGGCTCCTAAGGAATCTCATCTGACTGCAGTTAAACGCATTATTAGATATCTCATTGGACCACTAAATTAGGATTATGGTATGCTCATTCCAATAATTTTGATTTAAAAGGTTTTTCAAGTGTAGAATTTGCAACTGATATGAGTGACGGGAAAAGTACTAGTAGAACATGCCAATTACTGGGGAATGCTTTATTTCCTAGCATAACAAAAAATAAAATTGTGTTGCCTTGTCAACTACTGAAGTAGAGTATTTAGCTATTGGAAGCTGTTGTACACAAGTTCTTTGGATCATGCCTCAACTTTTCGATTATGATTTATCTCTCACTTCTACTCCTATTTTCTGTGATAATACAAGTGATATATGTCTGTCAAAAAATTTTGTGCATCATTCTAGGGCAAAACATATAGAAATTAAGCATCATTTTATTCGTGATCATGTAGCAAAAGGTGATATTTTGTAAAAGTTCATTAGTACTAAGTTCCAACTTGTTGATATTTTTACAAAACCTCTTTTGGAAGAAAGATTTTGTCTACTGCATATAAAGATTGGTAGTTCATCTATTATATAAAAAATCTTCCATATCCTCGTAAAAATATTTTACTTCCTTTTTTAGTTTGATTAATTGATGAGTGTATTAATTTGATACGAGTGTTATTATTACTTTTCCATTGGTGCCGCCGAAGCAACTCTTCAGAAGTGTCACTTCAATCTGAACTTGCCCTTTCCTCTAACCGATGCAACCCTTCTTCTTCCAAAAGTCTACAGAAGTACCCCCCCTTCTCTCTCTTCTACATCACTTCTCACAAACTTTTCTACCATGACTAAGAGAAACCTCTCATCCTTCACTACCACAAGATGAAGCAGACGATTTCAGAAAACCCAAAACACTGAAGAAACTATCAACCTTGAATTATCCCTTGATTCAGACTTTCTCAAAATGGATAATGAAAACAGTGACTCATCGGAGGATCTCCCTATTAGCCAGAAAAAGGAAGGAAAAAGACCTATGGAGAAAACCCCCAAAAGGTCTGCATGCAAGAAAGGAAAAGTAGAAAGCAAAGATTTTAGGCCAGAGGATAAACTAAACTTCTATGGACCAAGTGAGAAATCAAGGTTTGAGTCCTATAAGTCTAAATCTATGGTTTATGGACGCTCTGTAAGTCTCTCTCTCTCTTATGAAATTGCACTGTGATGTGATTTCTATCTTTGATTTTCAACGTCTCTCTCCTCTGTTTGACACTGTTGGAAATTTTGTGTATGAAGAACATGTGAGGATGTTTTATGTAAATTTGTTTGTTCGTGAAAAAGATGACTTGGAGTCAATGGTTTTAGGCACTTGGATTGTTCCTGATTCCTATCAATTTGAGAAGATCTTTTCTGCTAAGTTTCATGGTTTAAGATATTTTTGTGAAAAACTCCCGGCCTAAAGACTTTGAAGTTTCTTTAGAAGAGGCAAAAACTTTTCTGTCTGAAAACCCCTCTGACATTGGTCCTAAAAGTCTTAGGTTTGAACACCACGTATTAACCCACATGATAGCTACTATTCTTCCTAGGACGAGGTCTCTCAGCACTTAGACTACTAGGGATATCTTTGGTCTTTACTATCTTGTGAACCATAAAAGGCTTGACTGATTTGTGTGGATTCATCAGTATATTCTTAAAAGTGTAAGAGATATATCTTCTTCTACTACTTGTTTACCCTATGGCTTGCTCATCTCACATATTCTTGAATTATGAAGGTTGATTTGACACCTTTCTCCCCTAAGCACATTACAAACACCTATGATAAGACAGACTTTGCTATGATGGGTTACACTTTAAGTGACGATGTATGGGTCAAACGTGCCAAGGTTGACAATACTCCAGTATAGGTTGAGGCAACCATTAAACCAACTGAGCCTCAGTCGACTGCTACCAACAACCTACATCAGATTTAGCAAGGTCTGGAGGGGGTAAAAATCACGCTCATTGAAATGAAAGAACAGGTGGACAAAATCAGAGAAGTCACTAAAGAAGCAGATACAGATGTGGCTAAGCTCAGGATGGACACTGGAGCCACAAGGAGGCAAGGAATCAGGGCATCCAACTCCATGACAGAAAAGATGGACAAAACACCAAAGAAGTTGAAACCTCCTATGACTCCTTCTGTACCAAAGTGCTTAATACCTTGAAATACTTTCTGGGGAGGAATTAGGGCAGTTGTATATGTGTTTAAAATAATCTTTTTGCTCTTTGTTTGTTTTTGTTTTGTTAAATACTTTTGCTTTGGTTTGTAAGAACCATCATCATGTGCCTCTACTGAAGGCATAACCTCTGCTACCCTAACTACTATGTTCATTATCTACTCTATTATGCCTGTTCTATCTGCACTTGCTTCTTTCTTTTTGATTGATATCCAAGGGTGGGAAACGTGATGAGTAAAACAAAGCAACAACTCAGGGGAGAAATACTCCGGTACATACTAACAACTTAAGGGGAGCAGGTATTTCAAGGGAAATATACTTAGTTTACTCATTTTTTTATTGTCATTATCAAAAAGGGAAAGATTGTTACACCTAAGTTTCAATGATGACAGTAGTGCAAATTTAACTGTATCTATTTAATTGCAGGAAATTAGGAGGGCAGTACTAATTCAAAGGAAGTCAATTTGCTGAAGATATTAGGAAGGAAACAAGATGAAATGCATCAAGGACAATGCTAAATCAAAGGTTGTCAAGGTCATCAAAAAGGAAATAAGATCAAAGTGCAACCGCTATAGAAAGTTAGTCCCTATTTCAAGGATTGATTTGGAATCTGGAGATTCTGAATATTGATCGATCAAGTCAAGCCACAAATTACTCCCTTGATTATGGATACGAAAATGAAAGACGTAAACGAATCCAACCCAACTCTTGAGCAGGATTCGAAAGCACCTCTTATGTCAAATCTCTTAGAATATTTTGTGCCTCACTCAAGGGTCAATATGCAACGACTACTCAAAACTCTTGTATAAGAAGATTGACAGACTCAAGAATTCAACTATGCAACTTACCACTATTTTCTATGTCTTCCTAGTTCTTAGCACAAACACTATATTCCTAAGTTTACTAGTGTCTCAAAAGATAGGAAATGTTAGGAAGCAAAACAAGAGTTATGTCACGCTTATCAAACATTGTTGCTGAAAATCGTTGGTGGTAAACGATCCATATAACCACTAATACTATAACCAAATATTGAAGATCTAAGAGAACTCTATGACTCAAGGGAACTAGATATAGGTACCACACCGGTACTGAACCGATATAAAACTCCTGTGTTCTTAGCCTTTAAATTCCTCGCAATTTACTTTTCATTGGCAATCAAACCTGCAGAAAAAGAGAAGTCGACTAAGTCTATTCTAAGTCGACTAAGTTTTTATAAGTTACAATTCACCCCCTCTCCGTACTTTCAGTTGGACCTTCAGTTAATGCTAATAGGGAAAGAATATACTCTTACAATTGGTGGATGAGCATGGGCTTATGAGGGTTTACTGATTTCACGATAGTTGTGCCTAGGGCAACATGGTTGGAAGATGTCGATCTGAAATTCCACATGTAGGTTATCTCTTGTGAGCATGCTAGTGATTGCGTGATTTTGATGAAGTTTCTACAAAGAGTTACTACTTACTACCCATCAAGAGGTTGAATGTACGATTGTGACTGATAATTCAGAATGTGTTATGAAAAGTGTAACAAGAGATTGCGAGGAATTTGGCGGAGTGGCGGTGCGGAATCATGGTAACCGAGAAGGAGGAGTCATTGTGACTTATGAATTTATGTGATTGTGGCTTGAAGTTAAGTGGGGGAGCCTACCGTCTACAATTGGGTCACGTGGTGGTGTGCCTTGGCAGTATCGGGTTATCGATACATTGGTAGATTAGTTATGACTAAGGAAAGAAATATCAAGGAAAATTCGGGCAAAGAACTTGATGAATTTGTGCTACATTTCGCTTTATCGATTCATATGCAGATTTTGGGATGACTCACAGTTTATGCTTCTTATGGACGTGATGTATAAGGAAAGGAATTCACCCGATTGCTTCATTGGGAGTGTTTATATACTAATAGAGCACTAGAGTTTGGTCAGAGTGGGTGACTCTCAATAGTGGTTCTAGTGGATTCGAGAATCGAAGTGCAGTATCTAAGGATTTTGAGTTCGTTATGTGGTTGAGGACTGAGTTTACAGCAACGTGTGAAGGGTACTTGGGGAATTTCTATGTTACCATGGGGTCCGCGGTGCAGCGTTGGAAAAATGGAAGGAACAACTTCGGATTTGCAAAAAATCTTTCAGAGCAGTGTATCGGTTGCAGATACTATTGAGTGCATGTGGAGGATATAATATAATTTTTTTATAACTTGTTGCGAACTAAATCACAGGAGTTCCATCTTATTTTTATTCACACGAATTTCATATTATCTTTAATTTTTTTTATAAATTATTCATTATGCAAAATTTATCAATTTACTTAATTTATTAGTATTGGATAAAGTCATTAAGGAGGCAAAGCACATGTGAATCTTTAATTATGGAGTATCTATTCTTAATGAGAAGCACAAGCAAGATAATAATAATGAAATAAACAGAAAGTCAAGGAAAGAAAAAGGTATTAAAGGGAAAGGGAAATAACACTTCTCGTGTGATTAGCTCTACTGTTTACATACATACACTAAGCAGAAAAGAAAGAAGAAGCCAGCGTCGGGCCTCAACTCTTGCCAGGTTACATCAAAAACCGGAAGCGGTTTCTTATGGATTGTTCTTCCTTCAGATTATCGTAATCTATCGTCTGTTTTTGCTTTTTCCGCTCTATAAATTTGTTAGCACTGATTCATTAGGGTTTCAGTTTCAGAAAAACACAGCACCGATTTGGGCAATGGCAACGGTGGCCTCTAAGGCAGCCGACTCCTACATTGGGAGTCTCATTTGCTTGATTACAAAGTCTGATATTCGTTATGAAGGATTTCTCTTCCATCTCGATGCTCTAGAATCCACCATCGGCCTTCGCAACGGTATACACTTCTGTTAATTTTTTCTTATGATGTTGTTTCTGTTTTGATCACTCTGTGTTCTAGTTGTATTCATAAAACTCCGGTCGGATTTTTTTTTTTTTAATATATATCATTGTTAGTTTGTGAATGTGAACATGTTTCTGCTATCAGAATTTTAGGAGAGCAAAGCAAAAAATTAGGAATGGTTTGCGTGTTGTATAGACTGAGAATTGAATTATACATGTTTCAAACTGCAGGGTTTTCAGATTGTGATTTCTTCTGATAATGTCGATTTGAGAACCCTGCAATTACCCCAATTTTTTTGGAGAAATTGTTTGACCTAAATCTTCCATAAAAAGAAGGTATTTAGGACTTGAATGTTTTTTCTTATTTAGGAAAGAACAGCTATTCATAAGAAACTTTCCTTACAAAATTGTAGAGAAACTCCCAACATAAAAAAATAATGGATAGAGAGATGCTGGGAATTATCAACTGAAGCTTCTTTATGTATATATATCTTCCTTGACTTATACCTAGTCCAATCTATCTTATGCATATTGTGTTCTGTTGAACATCGTTTTGGGATGAGGTGCTTTTTAATAAAATTGACATTAAAGCGGCAATGAGTTGTCTATTTGAACATCCGATAGTAAAAAGGAAAAAGTAGTTTAGACAGTGGTATGGTGGTTTGGTAGCCCCAGGTTAAATGGAAAATGCAAAGAGCCGAGGGACACTTGTGTAACTATCTGAGAATTTATTTCTGTTAACCCTGAAGTTCTGAATGATTCATGCATGCACATGCAACATGTGAGGACATGTTTTATGCAAAGAATAGAGATGTTGCAAGATTTTGATGTCTGGGGTTATGCCAGTGAATCAAAATCCTTTTTTTTTGTTGCCGTAATCAAGTTATTAGAAGCTGAGTCTTTGTAAATTTTTATTACTGTAATATCAGCTGGTCTCTTGAGTAAGTGCGCACAGAAGGGAACATGCATTTGTCCAGTTTTTCAACCTTCAGGCTGATATAAAGGCCTGAGTTGAATTTCAAGAAGAATTTGTTCAGAAGCAAATAATTACTTCCCCAACTAGTATTCTAAGATTATACTCTTCCCTTTTATGTGGAGTGAATGTTGTGGTTAGTGTCTCCTCGTGTCATAGCAATTTGTGGTTAGTGTCTCCTCGTGTCATAGCAATTTGATGAATTTTCTAGGTCCTGAATTTTGTGATTTGCCTCTGTTAATTTTTTTTGTATTGACAACTATTAAGTTGTCTGGCCAGATTAATAATCTTTAGGTATTTGGTGGTATAGTTGACTTGTTTCACCTTGAACTCTTAGCTTCTTGTTATACAAATTTTTGACGCATGAGTCATCTGTATACTACAGTGAAATCGTATGGGACAGAAGGACGAAAGCAGGATGGACCTCAGATCTCTCCCAGTGACAAAATTTACGAGTACATTTTCTTCCGAGGTAGTGACATAAAGGTGAGCTCTACTTCTGACTTTACCTGCTTACTTTTTGTGTGCATGGTGTTTTTATTAGAACTAGATTATTGTCATAAAAACTTTGGATGACCTACAGCTGTTCTGGTGATTAATTTGCTTACATGTTCAGTTATCATACCTTTTTTCTTTCTACGACAATGAAGATGAGCGAAACTGCATCTGGGATTTTCATTGGAACTTTCCATTCGGACATTCTTGTTTCTTCATTTGAACTTTTCACAGTGCCAACAGATAGCTACCATTCAAGAGTATTTGAATTATTACTTGTACAGTGTCTTACATGGTTGTTCCCGTTTTCTTATTGTACTCTTCCAGAATCATTTTGGCGGTTAATCATTGGAGTGCATGTGATAATTGTGAGTAACTGCGTATTGTGCTGATTCTGCTTGTGATTTCTTCACGTCCAACTGTTTCTAGTTGCTAAAAGCCTCTATGATCATGGGTAGGATAAGGCAGAATTGACAGATTCGATAGTGGGAATTCGTATCCCAAATAACTAAATAGCGTCAGTGAGGATGCCCAAGCTCAGTTCAAGTAGCATCTCTTTCAGCTTAATGGTGTGGTAGGCTGATTTTCACTTGACATCCTGAGTTGTTTAGCTTGCACACATAGTGAATCTATGTGACAAGTGTTCCTTAAATATTATTTATCTTTGGAGATTGGAGTTATGTAATGTGGTGTTTGAATAGCATTTTGTTGGCTGCTCCAGTAAAAAGAAATGAAGATATTAGTTAAAACAGTATTTATTGAATGGAAATAATAGGCGACATCATTATGCTTCTTCTTTTGGATTGGATCATCAACTAAAACTGTCAGACTCATTTCCAGTTCCGTTGCTGCCAATGGGACTTGTAAGAAGGGCCAGGTTGAAACTTTCAAAAACTTTTGTGGCTGGGCTAAAGAGCTGTCTGGTTGGGTGGCCTAAGCTCAAGAATAGCGGGCTAAATTGATAAGAGTCTGTCACTGATAAAGACATATAAGTTTTACTATTATCCTTGTACTTACCAGGTATACTTTGAAGTTTTGCATTTCTGAAAAAAGTGACTCTCAAAGAGAATGCTGAGACCCATAAAGCATTTTCTGATCGTGTACAATTGCTCTTACTTACTATTAAGCTCATGCCGCAGCAATAATTATTTCCCTGAAATGGAAAAAATTGGCACTAGATTGTACAGATCTTGTTAGCTCGTTGAATTTATTTAGGAGTTAAAATGCCACTGTACAGGAGGGAATTCCTTGCTTTACCTATTCACATCCACTGCATGCTCATGAATGCATGCCGTTACTTTATTTAACAAAAAGGGACACGGGAGGTTCCCAGGTTTCTCATCCTCTTTCTTTCCCGTAAAGCCTCAAAATACTAAACAATGAATCTTCCAGGTTGTCAGATCTAGTGGGTTTAGAGATTGGTATTACAGGTTTGGCATAAAAATCTAACAGCTTCTAGATGGATCTTGGTGAAAATCTATATATTTCCTATTGTTTCATCTAACACTAATTTTGTTCTCATAAAATAGTAGCAACTACAAAGATGTTTCTGCAATACTCTTAAATGAAGCACTATCAATTTTATGGCTTGTAATAGGAAAGAAACAATGTTGAGGGAAAAAGGGGGCTGTGGGTCATTGATCAAAAACTTAATTGCTTCTCTTTTGAGTTGGAGAAGCGATCTTACATTTGACTTCTCCTCGGATGTTGTATAGTAGGTCTGATGAAGTTTAGCTGATTAGTGTTGGAGCCATTCATCTAAGGTTTTTTCCGGCTCTAAGTATGGACTCATTCTGGATATCTGCTTCTCGTTTCCCTTGTCTCACAGGATCTGCAGGTTATATCCTCACCACCCCCTCAAAGTACTTCAGTTGTGCCTGATGATCCTGCCATAATACAGGTATGTTGATTTTAATATGATGGATTATCATTCTGTTGCATCTTAGAGATTTAACTAACTTTAATTTATTATAATTATTCAGTCTCATTTTCCTAACCCCATACCATCAACCACGGGCATGACATCTCCTGGTGCTGCACAAGTAGCAGATGTTAGTGCCAGTGCGCCATCCATACTCCCTGTTGCACCTTTCCAGGTGAATCTTGCCCCGAATCTGTCGCCACCAAGTTCTAGCCTTTGGGGCTCGCTTCCTCCTCCACCTGTAAATATCAATGGGCCTGCTGTGCCTAATTATTGGCCTGGATTAGTTGGGTCCTCAGGAGGAGTTTCTCAATTTCAACAGCAACGTTTTCCTCCTCCACCACAGAGTTTGGTTGCGTCCCTTCCCATTCAGCAGCAAGCACAATACCAAAATGTGAATGCATCTCTAGCCGGAGGATCTAGTTTGGCGGCACAACATCACCCATTGCTGCTGCCTATTAATACTGCTTCCCCAAATTTGCTTCCCCCAATGCCGTCATCTGGGCAATCCAATGCTGGACAGCTTGCTAAACCGTTTCTTAATTTGTCATCTATTCCAATGCCAAATAATGCATTCCGTGCTCTTCCAACTGTAGCAGTGGATTCTGGCCCAATAACGGTGTCTGCTCTGGAAGCAGAACTTAATGTCAATGCTATTCTGGCTCCAGTAACTAAAGAACCAAGTTCCACCATTAGCACTTCAGATTCTTTCTCCACAATCTCGCAAACTGTGTCATCTACTGTAGACACAAAAGATGCATCTCTCAGCAATCTGTCAAGATCATCTCTCTTGTCACCAGAGGTGCTGTCAGGAGTGAAGGATTCCTCATCACCTCAATCATTGCAAACGTCAAACGCTGATGTACAGACTGTTAAAGCATCAGTATCAGAACCTCTGCCATCAGGGAGTACAGAAGAAACCGTGGAGTCAATACCAAAATCTACAACTAAAATAGTATGGACACTCTCTCTCCTTACTTCTCACTTCCATTCCTTCGCTCTCCTATACTGTGATGTGCCCATTAATGTTTGGCAACTAAGCTGGTATTTTAGCTTTACTTATAAAAATTGGAAACCTGCTGTTTCCTTGTTTGATAATATCTACCCTTTTCTATTTTTGATGTTTGTGTGCATGGTTACACTTTGTTATTGAGTATTTTAATTCTTTAGCCTTAAAGTAATCAGCTTGATGTTGCAGTTTCTTTTGAACTGCATTAAGGAAAAAAGAAATGAAGAGACCCTTAACCAACATCCACTGACGTTCTGAGAATCATATAGTTAGTCATGCTTGTGCGAGGCACACTTCTACATTTACCAATTCGAAAAAACTTTTGCGGGAACCCTTTAAATAAATGCACATGGATATCATCGTAAGCCGAGTTTTTGTTTCCTACTTACTAAATTACTTCTGTGATAAAAAACAATATTACTGTTTTGTTATTGGTTGCATTTATTTCCTCCATCTTCCTTTTTTTTTTGATGAAGTAAGTGAATATTATTAACAAAAGGCATCAAGAAGATGCAGATGTTACAAACAAACAGAAAGTATCAGCCCAAAAATATCAACAAAAGATCTATCATAATGCTAAGGAGCTAATAAATTCCAAAAAGGATTCAGGGTTATAAACAGTGGTAAGATTAACCCAGCTAAAAAGATTAACTAAACATTTGGCTTTAAGATGGCAGTTGAGACCCCATCAAAGCATCTCTGATTCCTTTCGGTCCATATACACCACAAAATACAAGCAGGAACCTTTTGATGGTTTTATCAACTTTCCATGAGCACCAACTCACAAAAGCCTCCCTGACACTGCATGGCATAGACCAATGCAGACCAAAAAGAGTTAGGAACATGTTCCACATGTCTATTGCAACTGAGCAATGAAAAAACAAATGATTAATTGACTCAGACTTGCAGAGGCACATGTAACACCTATTAGGAAGCTGAAAATTTCTCCTGATGAGATTGTCTTGTGTTAAGCAGGAGCCCTTTAGAGTGATCCATCTTCCTTTTCTGTTTGCAACGTTATGTAGTTCCTGTTTTTCGCGTGTTGTCTGGTGCTGTATTTCATGATTTTACTATCTGATACAACTTCTTGGAGATTCTGATTTTTTTTTGTGTGTGCCTGACACCCATCCTTTTTTCTCTCTCTAGTTACATGGATCTACATCATCTCATCACAATAGAAGTCACTTTGCTCGGGGAAGAGATGGGGTAATTTTCTGCATATCCTGTAGTTTCTGTTCTCATTTGAACCTCTTTAGGAGTGTTGATATTTACCTTGTGGTCTGTTTTATGTCTATTCAGGCACATCAAGCCACATTATCCACTCATCACAATAGTAAAGGCCACACACACAGAGGAAATGCGGTAACCTAAGTCACTTTTTGTGTGCCCTATGGGTGGTAGATAAACTCCTTATTTGTTGTCCCTGCCCCAGCAAGGCCCTAAGCCCAAAAAAGGGAAGTTTGGTTTCTGCGTGGATTCTGACATATGCCCTTTTTCCTTTGTTGTAATTTATTTCAGCCAAAAGGAGCTGCTGTATATACACATCAAAATTATAGGATGCATGCATCAGGAAGAGGAAATGGGGTAACTTTAGTTAGTTTAGAGCGTGTGATCCATTTTTTTTTTCTTCTCTTATGTACTTATGGCTAATTTAAGTATTGAACTATGTCATATACTCTTAACCAGAAAGTAAAGGAAGTGATTTCTTCTTGTCCTTCCAGCTTGTTGGAGCTGCTCTACATTCTCGTCAGAATAATATGGGCATGGGCAGAGGACAAGTGGTAATTCAGTTGGCTAGTTTTCCATTGCTTTTTAAACTTTTTTTCTTCTTATAGTTCTGATTATTCCATGTTTTTGCTATGCTGCTTTGTGAAGTTGCTTCTTTATCCGGTAAATTCAGTATTGCTAAGACTTTCCACTAGTGGTTCGCTATACCCTTTCATCAGATGAATGCCAAATTTTATTTTGCCTTTCTGATTGTGTAAACTCCAAGTATTTGTATTCTTCATATTATGGCCTACCCCATTATTTAACTAATTCCACATTGTTCCAGCCAAATGGTGTGCCTCAACTCAATCATCGCAATGTGGGAGGTCAATTTCGTGGACGTGGAGCAAAGGTAACTGTTCTTTCAAGCACTTGATCTCTTTGAAATTCTTGCCTGGATGTGACGTCCTTGACAATTCCTAGTAGCTAGATCCGTACAAAATATACTAGTTCAATTACACTTTGTGTACCTCCTAGTTCTTTTATCATGGTAAAGTTTGCATTATCAACCGAGACTCTTTTCCTTGTCATCTGATGACTAATAGGCAATTCATACTTTAGTCACATGGAACTCGAAATAGATAACGATCCATGACCTTGAGGCGTCTCATTCAAGTTAATATCCCAGAAGTATGCCATATGAACAGACACTCGATCCTTGATCTCTTATTATAGGCAAGAGCGAAGGCTCGACTTATCAATATCATAAGAGATGAAAGGCAAGTCAAGTAGTACGCCTGGTTCTATTGGCTTGAGATTCTCATTGTGTGGTTCGTTCTTACGACTTGGATAATCTGTTTTGTGGCTCACAAGAAATCATTCCAATGAGAAATCATTAGAAAAATAATTTTCTCTATTGGATTCTCAGTTAGCTGTCTAGAAATAGAATCATCTAGCAGCTGCACGAAAGCCTTTGTGCCTTAGCGCCTTCGTTTTCTTGCTCGTTAGTGTTGTATTTTTATGTTTGAAAGAAGGGGCTGAGCTTGAAGAAGCAAAGCGAGCCTAGAATAGCAGCCTATTGCAGCTTCTTTTGCATAAACTCTGTAACTTCTGGAATTGAAAAAAGAAGCGTTTCCATGCCCGGTCAAGATAAAAAAAAAGGCTGATCGCTTTCTACAATTACAAGGTTATTGATGATGTAGCTATAAAATCTCATTTCCAACAGGTCAAAACTCTCATCGAGTATTGAATAGTTTGGGGAATGTTGAGTGACGATAATCGTGTTGGTTGGTTTTAAACAAGCTGCAGGATGCAAGCCTCTTTGACATTTGTACTCAGAGCATACTTTATTTTTTTCCAGAATTCCCATTTGGTTAAAAGATTCTCCGAGGAGTTCGATTTTGAGGCAATGAATGAAAGGTTCAATAAGAAAGAGGTATGGGATTTTCTAGGCAAAAGTAACAAAGCTGAATCAGATGATGGAATCGAGGATGGGAAAGATATGGATGACAGTTATGCACAGGATGAAGCTGGGGATGGAAATGCAAAACATGATTACAAGGTAAGCTGCAGGTGGAAAGTATATGTTCGCGTTTCCAAATTTTTGTCCTTGTATATCTCAATTTGCTGTTATTAACTTTATATTCTACAGCCTGTTTATTGTAAGGACGACTTCTTTGATTCTCTTTCCTGCCATACACTTGATCGTGAATCTGGAAAAGTGAAGTTTTCTGAACAAAGGAAAAAAGATGCCGAGGTAATTTGATTCTTTGCCTTATCTCAAAAAAAGGGGGGGGGGGGCATTGCTTTAGAAATTCCCTTTAATTTTGATTCCTGAAGAGACTTCTTGATGTGTTTTCCAGACATTTGGTGAGACTAGGAAAAACCAACAGGGTCGTGGCCGGGGAGCTCGCATGTCAGGGGCATCTCGAGGCTCATATCGTGGAAGAGGCTATGACAATGCACGTGGTGGCCGCGGCCAAGGAAGGACTGTCTGGGGTCGCGTCACTTGAAATGAGCTTCTATGTGTGCCTGTGAATGATGTTCAGGAGGTAGATGGTTGACATCACTTGGCAATATCTAGTTATAGTAAACTTTTAGTCAGGTTTAGCGTGACAGTATTGTTAGTATAATAAACAAGGACAGTAAGGTAGAGTTTACTGCTGAACACTGAGGTTCAAAGATAAGCTATCGCAAGACTTGGAGTTCGGTGATTGTAGGAGTATGTAATTAGTCACAACTGGTTACCTGATGCATAAACACCTTTGGTTTACTAGGAGAAACTAGTAGCAACAGTTGCTGCTTTGAATAAAATCTGTCATGAACTTTGTGAATAACAAAGCATTGACATGAAAAAATTGACAGTCTTGGTTTTTGGCAGTGTTAAAATTCCGTGGCAAGCTAGAGGCAACCAGCAGTAGGATTATGGATGACAGCAACTACCCTGCTGGATACGATTGGTACATTTCCAGAAACTGATAGTAATAGCTTGCGTATGTTACAAACAATTGAGGAGGTATGTTTGGTAATGAGCGTGGAAGAATGGAGGGTTAAAGGTACTGGCACTTTTGAAATTTTATCACAGGTTGAATTGTTTTTATGAGGGAGTGCTGGTGTAACCTGAGTCAGTAGGTTGGGTTATTGACCAAAGGAATCTAGGTACTAATTAGAATTGGAGCTAATTATTAACTATGTTGTTTCTTTTGTTGTAGTAATAAGTAGATGAAAGTATCGTCTTTGTTACATGCTTCAAAAAAACTAGAACTTATTATCCCCAAATAGGGAGGATTTTCATTTTAAAATTTGGTTGTATTTCATCGCGATTGTTTGGTGAAAAAAGATGACTAATGCATCGAATTACAACGAGTTTGAGATTGATGTGTAATTAGTTGATTGGACTTTCCTTGTGAGTAACTAGATTGATGATAAAAATGTATTGGCTGGGACGTACAAAAATGTATTTAAATCATGCATTATGGGACGTGGAAGACATCGTACCTGAGGCGAAGTCAGGATTTGAAACTTATGAGATCGAGGTTTTAGTCTTTTTAAGTTACTGGGTTCTAAGTTAATAATTTATACATATTCAATGAATTTTTTAAGACAAATACATGAATTGAACCAAAGTGATTAAGTTCAGCCGAATCCATACTCAGATGGGCTACCTCCACCCCTATCTACGTGATTAAAATACCTTGTTTTCACGTTGAACGGGGTCGCAAGAGTTTGTGTCGTAAAAACTAAGGCAAACAATTACGGTCTTTGCGTTCAGTGCATTTCTTTTTATCTTGTTATTCTTCTGAGTTAAATTTTCCTTTTTGAGAAGCAAAGTCAGGGCACGTACATTTTACCAAATTAAAACTATTAGAAACTGTTTAAAATCAATTAGGATTCCTTTAAACAACAATGTAGGAGTGGTTGATAACGCAAATGCAATTTTAAACAAAGATGCCTCCTTTTATATCACACGTCAAGAAATTGATTTAATTATTAGCTTTTCCTTTATCCGTTGTCACCAAAGGACGATTTAAATATTAGCAACTTACGTCTTTGCTTTGTAATCACATTACACATATGAAAATGACAAAATGTACTGTCCAAAAGTTGTATAGGAATTTGTTTTTTTTTCCTGGCAAAGTTAAAGGGAGAAAATAATTTTCATAATTATGACACATTGGTGCCTAAGATGGCAGATTTTCGAGGACATGACCCTTGATAGAAAGTTGTGGAGATCGAGCATTAGAGTTGTAGGTTAGGAGATAGGAGGCTAGTGTGACAGTGTTTTATTTTAGGCTGCTAGTGGCTCTAGTTGGGTCCTTAATACTTCATTAGGATTGTAGGTTAGGCTGTAGTATGTTAGTGACTCTTGTTGTGTCCATATTATTCCCTTGCATCTGTAATAGTGTCATTGCTACTGCTTAGTGTTATTATTTTTCTCTCTATTTTCTGGTTATTACGTTGCTGGTATTATTTTTCTGGATTCCTTTGGTGTTATTGATACACTGTCTCTTTCCTTCTTCTTGTGCCAAGGGTCTATAGAAAACAATTTCTCTACTCCTCCGGAGTAGGGGTAAGGTCTGCGTATGCACTATCCTCCCTAGACCCCACTTGTAAGATTTCACTGGATTGTTGTTGTTATTATAGTACTAGTATTTTAATCAAATATGTAATTCAGGCAAATGGAATTTGACTAAATCAATGAGTCTCTTTGTGTTTTTGCTAAATAGTTAAAACGAAAAGCAAAGAAAATTTCTTCGCCCTCCCGGCTTTTACTGTTCCATATCCTATAATATGGCGGACACGCAAACTAGTAGAGAAACTACCAATCTTATGGCCTGTTTGGTCAATATGCAAAAATCAGTTTATTTTGAAAATTATTTTTTCTAAAAGAAATTGAAAAGCATTTTTGACCAATAATAAGTGTTTGACCCAAGTTTTTAAAAACTACTTCTAAGTGTTTTCTTTCCTCAAAAGTGATTTTCAGAAAAATATTTTTGGAGAGAAACTACTTTTTTTTTACTTTTCAAAAATTGCATCTGCTTCTCCTCAAAAACACTTTTTTTTCCTTCTAAAACCTTGGTCAAATATCTCAATTTTTGGGAAAAAACAATTTTGGCGAAAAAAAATATATTTTTGGACCCCAAAAGAAGCTTGGCCAAACAAACTATTATATTGCTCTCAAGTCTAAACTATCCATTTCCTTAATTTTCTCCCTCCAATTGAAGGTAAATATCCATTTCACATATATAATAAACAAACATTCCTCTGATCATTTGCAGAGAAGACTAGAACTCTGTAGCTGAAAACAAGCTCAACTTGTATCCAAGAAAACACACAAGTAAGAGAAGAATTCAGAGGGGTTGAATATGGATATAAGGAAAATTGTGGTAATTGTAGAAGATGTGGAAATAGCAAAAACTGCACTCCAATGGACTCTTCACAATCTCTTGCGATATGGGGATATACTCATCCTTTTACATGTTTTCCCTATCACAAAATCAAGAAATAAGAAAAAGGTTAAGCTTTTACGACTCAAAGGTTTTCAATTGGCTCTCTCCTTCTATGACATCTGCAAAAAAATTCTCAATGTATGTCTCTCTTAAATTTTCGAGGTTAAATATAGTAACAATTTTTATTTTCTCTTGTCTATGTTACTGATATAATATATGATAGAAGGGTTATGTTACAGACCAAGACAGAGATTGTGGTAACACAAGGGGATCAAGATGGTGGGAAGATTGCTGAAATGGTTAGAGAAATTGGTGCTTCTACTCTTGTTGCTGGACTTCATGATCAGAGCTTTCTTTACAGGTAGAACTCATATGAATCCTCTTTAATTTCGTTGTTATAAGTTTGCAATCTCCTGTTTTAATGTTCATTTTCCTTGGGAAGATTTATCTTTTATTTTGATTGAGTTAACTTTTAGTATTATGCTTTTTGTGAGTCGAAGATCTATCGAAAACGATATCTCTACCTTTATAAGATAGGGATAAGACTACGTACACACAACTCTCCCCAGACTCCACTCGTAAAATTACACTGTCAATTGAGAATTTTTAGTATTATGGTTCATCTGCTTTTGCGTTTTGCAATCTTCTGTCAATAGTTGATCAAACGATTAAACTAAAGATTCGGTAATTGAATCGATCAACTATAGAATTGAGAATGGATAGACCACCAAAGCATGTGGTGTAGCGGATAGGGCTGCTCTTTCCTTAACCAGAGGTCTTGAGTTCGAGCCTTGAGTATGGAAAAATCCTTGGTAGGGAGCGCTATCCCCCGAATCGGGCCCTGCCTGGCGCAAATCCGAATATAATCGGATTCCAATGCGGGTACCGAACACCGGGCGAGAAACCTATAAAAAGAGAATAGATAGGAATTCCTAAAACCCAAGGCCCACAACTATAGTTGGTCAACTGCCACTTTTTCTTGTACATTAACCTAAAATTGCCCCATTCCAACCTCTCTTTTTCCCTCAGTCTATTAAGTAGTTGAGGTAGAGTCTTATATATTGAACAGAGAATCACGGTTGACACTTGCATTTGATCTTATTGGACCTTGTGATTTTATGCTTCAATCTACCCAAGCTAGGTTCCTAGCAAGGATTAGCAACAAATTTTAAATCAGTAAGAACAAAGTACCATAGCACGTTATAGCTGATACTTGTGCTGGTGGAAGACAGTAAATTGAAAGATCGATAGAATAGTCAAGTCCTAGCATTATTTTATGGAACATTCTACCTTGAACTCTATTTAGTTCTTCATTATTTTTACTCTATTTAGTTCTTTGTTCTCTTAAAAGATATTGACTTCGAAAAGGATTTGTCATTTGATTATTAACGTGTCATAGAGCTCCTAGTTTCATGTTGTATATTAAATGTTGTGTGCTAGACTGGCCATCCCTGTTTCTACTCTGGCACATTTCCATTAGATGGCTGTTAATGCAATTTTTGTGCTCATTATTATTGTCTGGTAATTAATGTTTCATGTCCTTCACACGAAACTCAGAATATCTTCTTCATAAAGATTTTTTTAAAGATCTCAACTCTTTAAGGAAACTGCAATTAAGTTTCAATAAATGATATTGCATTGACCTAGTTGTTATGTGTACATGGACCATACCAAAACATAAGGCTGATATCCAAAAGCGTATTCAAGAGAGTAGGAATTGAACCGCTGACCTTGGAGGCGGACACCCTGTTACCGCTAAGCCAAAGTGCTCACTTGAGCTTGGGTTCAGACATACTTATTTAAGAATGTAACCCGAAAAATATTAGTGTTATACATAATTTAAGGAGGTGAGCATGCCTTCACGTTAACCCAATCTCTACCACCTAGATCCGCCCCTGCTGATATCAACTAGGTTGGTTGATGGAATATATTGGTTAATTCCCTAATTCCACGATCAGCTGGCTCTGTTGTATGCATATGTATACATAGTTCGAGCTGAAAGCAACGAGTCCAGTTGAATTCGTGGAACTAATAAAACCACTGTTCCTTTTCTTTCTTGGATAGATTGGCCATGACCCACAATCACATTGCAAGAAATTTGAATTGCAAAGTACTAGCCATCAAGCAACCAACACCATCACCGATGGCCACAAGGACAAGAACCATTTATTTTCAAGATAGTTCAACCAACATGGACTTTTCGCAGATTGAAATTGATGCACTGAGGTAAGAATATGATTCCTAATACTAAACATAACAATTCTTTTATTGCTGGACCCGAGTCTCTTACCTGCTCAATGTACTATAATCTGTGGTCCAGACATTTTTTAAATAGTAGTAGTAATTAATTCTCTACTTTCCTCTAGGTTCTAGAAGCAGCGAAAATATAATGCAGAATAAATCAAGGATACTTTATCTTGTTTTTAATTATAGTTTAAGCTACTAAGTTTGCAAACTTAGACAAAACAGTAACTGAACTGGGTATTTTATTAAATGGATCAGTTGGATAATATGTTCATTAATTCATCTAGCTAGTTATATATATATGTTCTGCAGTCTTTCATTAGGTAGTTTCTCTTGTCATTTGTAATTTTCGTGTGTATGAGGACTAATAATTTACTAATATGTACAAGTATACGGTACAAATATAAAGAAAATGGCCAAAGAAAGTTATCTTTGTCCCCCTGATTATTGAATTGTTTGTCATGTATACAGTGTCCCAGAAGTTAATCCACCAAAAATTCCATACCAAGTTTGTCCAGATCCTCATTCTATCATTTGGAGATCAGGAAGATCAAGAAGATGGGAAACAAGACATTAAATCAAGCAAATATTTGTCATTTCAATGAGGGAATCTATGTATAATTTTTTCCACCATGTATTTTGTGATAGCAAAAACTGCTTTACATTTTTCGGTTTGGCCCACACAAAATTTAAAAAAAAAAAAGAGAAGAAAATTGTTATACAAAATACAACAAAAACTGAGGTCGGCGTGGGGTAGCAAGAAGTGGGGGATTAGAAATCGTTTCATTAAAGTAAAAGCTTTTTCTCTCTCGGCGCATGTTAGGTGAATAATTAACCTGCGCCGTCGACGGAAATGGGAGGAAGAGGAAGAGCGAAGAAGAACACCATCAAAACGCGAGTTGTAGAAAGAAATTAACGGGCACCATCACACGCGAGCAAGGGAAACGAAATACTAAAGCAAAAGAGAAAATGCAGGAGGAAGATCTGGACCAAGACAGTGACAACGACCCAAATTGACCAGATCTGGGCAGTAATCGAGTCAAAATGGTAACACCGGTGAGTTCTAGCAATCAATTGACATCTATGGTGAACTCTGGCAAAGTAATTGCTACAGCACTGAGTGCAAGTGAGCAGCCAAGCTCGAGCAAAGTGCAGACCAATGGAACAATACATGCAAGCCCACCTAAGGAATAGAGAACGCAGAGCTTGATAACCAGCAGAAATTCAGCATAATAAAACAGAACCAACAGCGGAGACGGGAAGATCATGGACAGGGTTACTCCAAGAGAACAAATTGGCACCAAAAGGTATGAATCTAATTTACATACCCTCAGTGATGAAGGATGGTGAAGTAGTGGTACAATTGATGGAAGAGGACATCGAAGAAGAGAACCAAAAGTGGAATCGAGCCGTTATACTCTATGTGGTGGGGAATACTCCATCAATTGGGGCTATTGAGAAATTCATAGCTAATCAATGGGTTAATGTTCATAAACCTAAGGTGCTCTTCCATAATGATGAGTATTTCATAGTACTGCTAAATAACAGTGAAGAGAGGGAGGATGTGATACTGAATGTGCCTTATACAATTAACAGCAGGCCAGTTATAATTAGACCATGGTCGGAAAACTTTGATTTCAATGAAGAAGTGTTGAAAATCATTCCCCTATGGGGTCAAACTCCCAAAACTGTCACTCAACTACTGGAGTAAACATGCCCTAAGTAAAATTGGAAGTGGTTTGGGAAAGCCATTGTACGCTGATGTTAATACCACAGTGGCTGAAAGAGTCTCATACGCCAAGATCCTGATTGAAATGGATGTCATAAGACCACTGCCAAAAAGATTAAACTGTATGATCCTAGAGGTAAGGTGATTGAACAGATGGTTCAATATGATTGGAAACCACAATACTACCAAACATGTTGCCAATTAGGTCATTCATGTAGGGATCAAAAGAAGTAGAAACATGAAGGAATGATACAAAAGAGTATGGAAATAAAGCAGAAGCAGGAACGGAAAGAAGTCAGAATTCTTGAGCCTGTTGTAGATAAAATAGATGCTCAAGGAAGATTCCTTGATCAGTTGGAGGCAGCGGAAAATATACAGCTAAGTCAGTAGGAAGCTGAACCACATGTGGAAAATTGCTCGAGAAAAATCTGCTACAGAGAAGAATGCAGAAGTTACAAAGGAGAATGAAGTGGACATTGGCAATGCCTTCAAAACACTAGATGTTATAACTCAAAAGATAGTTCAACTATCTGAAGCCCAAGGTGTGAGAGAGAAGTAGAATATGAAGGATAGGGAAGGAGTTCCACAACAAATATATATATCATGAGGAATATTATAGCATGGAATGTTAGGGGTTTGAATAAAGTATATAACCAAAAAGAACTAAAAAAATTTTGCAGAACAAATAAAGTGGTATTGGTGGCCATTATAGAACATAAAGAGAAGAGAAACAATGCAGTTTCAATAATAAATAAGACCTTTAACAACTAGAAATGGGTTGACAACTACAATGAAGCTCCAAGTGGTAGAATATGGGTAGCATGGGACCCAACTCAAATGGATTATTTTATGACTAGAACTCATGAGTAATTTATAATGGGGAAGGTAACTACGATTCAGCATAGAACTAGTTTTTATTACTGTGCAGTCTATGGTAAACACACAATTCAAGATAGGAAAAACTTATGGGAGGAGTTAAAGGTGTTAGTGCAGGGTATAAACAGTCCTTGCCTCGTAATGGGTGACCTCAACACTATCCTAACTAGTGAGGATATGATCAATGGCAACCCTGTGCAAGAGATTTAGATAAGGGATTTCAAGAATTTTCTAATAGATGCAGGATTAGATGAGCTAAAAATTGTGGGAAGACAATACACATGGACTAACAATCATTGTGTCACCTCCTTTTTTCCGAGGGGATAGGGATAGGGAGTTTTTCTAATTTAAGTGAAATTAATCGAAATGAGATTATTTATTTAATTTTAGACTCACCACTTGAGATAATTTATGGTGTCCCAAGTCACCGGTTTCTTTTTAAAATCCCAAATCGAGGAAATTTGACTCTATTTATGGTCTGCGAACAAAGAAGACCGGGTAAGAAATTTTGTTAACCCGGGAGAAGGTATGAGATACTCCCGAGTTTCGTAGTTTTAACACGGTCGCTTAACTATTAATAATTGGCCTCATTAACTTTATTTATGGAGTTATTTCTGGAACAAGTCACCATTGTCGTACACTTGTCGTTTTGGTACACATTGCAAATCGCGCCACATAAAATACACCCGCGATTTACAACATGTTTATTTTTATTATTGTTCGAAGTTGTGGTCGGGTCACATGAAATGCACACCCGAATTTGGATTTATGTATCGCAACTATGCCACGGGAACCGTACCCATAGTCACGATGTTTATTATTAATCGCGCCTAAAGCAAGCTACGATGTTCATAATTACTAAGATTTAGGATTATTGTGAGGCTTAAGAGTTATGCATTCTTCTGACTTAGCACCACTCATGGCCTATTATTATTCCTTACCAAGAAGAAAACAACTCTAATTTTTTATCTATCCAATTTAATAACTCACTTAAACCACCACTTCAATATGTTAGAACAAAGACAACGTAACATAGCCATATAAGTAAGAAAACTAAGTCAAAGTCTATAGCATATTTAACAGAAATCGTCCAACCAAACTTACATGTATTCAAACGAATTAATCTCGAGAACCAATATAGAACCCAAATAATATGCAACCAGTACACAATTAATATGAAAGAGATCAAGTATTTTCCATAGAGCAAATGAAATCTATCACGAGCAAATGGAAACACTAATATATATGTAAACAAATACTAATAAAAATAGATTCGAATGGACCTTTATATTGATGAATAAAGCTGAAAATTTGCAACTCAATCGGAATAACAAAACAAAAATCATTGGACTGAAACGCCAAAATTGCGAACTGGAATCTCGAATCGGCATAGGAAAACTCGAAACTAAAATACGACCTCAATCAAACTCCATGAGCCGAGATCAATATGGTTAACGCCAGTACTGGTAGTAACGATAACACATAACGAATACATGAGGCAGAACAAAGAGGAAGAAAACTTGCCAACGAAATCTTTAGGAGAAGAAATCATGGCTTATACGGATTGAGAAGGTATGGAAATTAATTGTTTCAATGGAAGTGAAGATTGAAGATTCCCATTGTTTAAGGAATTGGAATTTGTGGGACAACTGTTCGCCGTAGATATTGAAAAACGTTTGATAGGTTACAAATACCTTGGGCATAAGAACTTTACTTTATGTTTTAATGATCTAACAAACTTACCATCCAAAAACAGATAAGGAACCTGTTACATATTTACAAGACCATAAGATCACAAAGTTCCAGGTCCCTACCAGTTCCCGAGGAGACTGTATAAAGTCAACTCTCCAGTTGGAAAGTTGCTGCCTACACACGCTACTGTACAGGAACAATACATCAGTTAACTTTCTGTGGGAGGCTTTTTACCTACCTTGCTTACATCATTGTAAGCGATTTCACACATGTATAAATACAATCAAGGAAGGTAAAATAGCTTACTTCATAAGAGAACAAGATAAGGAATCTGATACAATTAAGTTCCCTTGCATTTAGAATAACTAGTCAGATGTCTGCTTCAATTCTCAATGAAATCAGATAAGGAAACAACAGAGGGACCAGAAAGGGATTGGTTTCCCTCGTCGTTGTATAATCAGCTCTAAAGCTGTAAAAGATGTTGCACTGTACCGTCTGGCAGACTGCTGCACTGTACCATCTAGCAGCAGTACAACAACACACTTGTAGCTTGCTAATGCCAAACTAAAGAGCACTTTATTGCATCATCGTTGATGACATCACAAACACATATTATCAACATGAGGTAAGGGATTTCATCACTTGAACACTTGCAAAATCAAAAGAAAATATTCTCTAAGTGCTAGCCACAACCTCTCTCAAGAACAAAGCTGCTGCAACCTCAAGGACCAGATCCAAAGATTGAAGCTATCTTAAGTCCTTAGGTTTGTTGAGTCTTTGTTATTTGTTCTTCATTTGTAACTCCTACTTAACTTAGTTAGAAGCATTGTGTAGGAACCCCTTTGTAAAATCATAAACTTTCTGAGTTTGTGTTGTGACTAGAGTTAGTCATAAGTTGAAATCTTTGTAACTAGTGAGTGACGAAGTGGCTTGTGGTAAGTATATCACAAGTTAGTTGAGTTGAAGTCTTTGTAACTAGTGAGTGGCTTGTGGTAAGTGTATCACAAATTAGTTGAGTTGAAGTCTTTGTAATAGAGTCACTATAAAGTGGCTTGTAATAGTGTGTTTACACGGTAGTGAAGATGATGATGATGAGGTAAACTTTCTGGACGTACAAAGAAATTTGAAGTTTTATTCTAAAAAGAAGCTGTTATCTTTGAATATTGTTTTAATTGATGCTTATCACAGTCTTATAAATGATAAAGTTTCTTTAACTGTGGAGTTAGGAGAAGCAGAAGAGACCAGAGATGACCTAGTAGTCGCTGTAGCTGATTTAAAGGAAACAATTGAAAACCTGAAGAAAGATAAGGATGCCTTAGATGAAAAAATTGCAAATTTAGACCTAAAAGAGACCATTGAGAGTGTAAGTAGAGAAAAAACAGTCTTAACAGAGAGAGTTGCTAGCATTGAGCATGAGAGAGATGACCTACTAGTGGTTGTATTGGACTTGAAGGAAACAATTAGGGAACTTAAAATGGAGAGTAGGCATGAAAATTCTCAAAAAGGAAAGAAAGTTGCAAGTGAGGCATAGATTAAGCTTGAAAGTGAGTTAAAATTAGTGAAATCTAGTTTGTGTACCGAGCTTGAGAAAAACAAACAGCTTCAGGAAAAACAAGAGTGATAATGAAAAATCACTTAAGTGGACCTGGTCCTCTGATGCTATCATTGTCTTGTACACAAACAATGGGGGAAATAGGCAAGGAATCGGGTTCCAAAGAAAAAAGACTCCCTACAACCCTCATAGCAAGTACGTTACTGTACCTGACAATTGACTTTGCACTCACTGTGGCAACACTGGGCACTTTAAAGAAAATTTAAGGCTAGAATTCAGTCTTAACAGAAAAACAAAGTTTTTGCTGAAAACGTAACTGCTGCTACGGAACTTCGTCCTTCACATAAAAAACGTCTAATGCCTGCTTGGACCATAAGAGCCCTCATTCACCCCTTTCCTCGTTACAATGGACCCAAACTTATTTGGATTTCTAAGTCCAACCCTTAATTTCCTTGTGCAGGGAACAGTCAATAGTGGTACATAGATAGCGGCTGCTCGAAGCACATGATTGGAAGTACAAATGATTTTCTTTCACTGAAGGCCCTGTAGGGAGGGAATGTATCCTTAGAATATGGAAAGAAGGGATACATTCTGGGAGTTGGAAGGATCAAGAAGTCTTTTTCCCACTCTATTGAATATACGTACTACGTGAAGGGGTTGAAGTATAGCTTGCTGAGTATTTTGCAAATCTGTGAAAAGGGGATCTTAGCTATTTGGGTGTTGTTGATGATAATGCTGAGCTATGGCACATAAGGCTGGGTCATGAAAGTTTCACGCTGCTGAACAAATTTGTCAAGAAGGACCTGGTTCGTGGTCTTCCCAAGTCAAGCTTCAAGGATCACAAGGTGTATGATTCATGTGTAAAAGAAAAGCAAGACAGATCTCCTTTCAAGCCCAAAAAGGAAGTTAACATCTCAAGACCACTTGATCTCCTCCATATGGATCTATGTGGATCTATGAGGGTGCCAAGTAGAGGAGGAAAGAGGTACATATTTTCGTCATTGAGGATGACTACTCCAAATTTACATGGACCCTGTTCCTTAGAACTAAAAATGAACCTCCAGTCGACATAGAGGAACCTGGTCCCTCAATTATAATATCTGAAGTAGAAAACAGAGGTGTGGATGTTGTACATGGAACTCTAGCTGACGAGGAATTCAACCCAGATCAAAAGACAAGAAACTCAATTGCCTTCTCAGCCTTTTTCTCTCAAATAGAGCCCAAGAATATCAAGTAAGCATTGAAAGATGTAGACTGAATTATAGCTATGCAAGAAGAGCTCCGTCAATATGAGAGGAACAATGTGTGGAACCTGGTTCCACAACCTGCTGACATAACTGTTATAGGAACCAGGTTAGTATTCAGAAACAAACTTTATGAGTTTGAAAGCACGTTTTTAAACTCGGCATGGCTTTGTATGGGTTAAAGCAGGCTCTTCGTGCTTGGTATGAAAGGTTGTCAAAATTCCTTCTAGAAAAATGGCTTTACAAGAGGGAAAATTAACAACACACTTTTTCTGAAGAAACTAGGAAGGAACCTGCTTATTGTGCAAATCTATGTTGATGATATCATCTTTGGAGCAACAATTGACTCTCTATGTGAAGAATTTGCAAAACTCATGGGAAGTGAGTTAGAAATGAGTATGATGGGGAAACTGAATTTCTTCTTAGATTTACAAGCGAAGCAAACTCCTAAGGGGACAATGATAAGACAACATAAGTACATCAAGAAGTTGTTGAAGAGATTTGACATGGAGACATAAAAAATCATTGACACTCCCATCGCCACAGCTACTTGTTTAGACATGGATGAACCTGGTTCCCCTATAAATCAGACCATGTATAGAGGTATCATAGGGTCACTTCTGTAGCAGACCAGATATTGTTTTTAGTGTGGGTCTGTGTGCCGGATTTCAATCCAATCCAAAGGAATCTCATCTGAAAGTTGCTAAGAGAATCCTAAGATATCTCAAAAGGATGCACGACCTAGTACTCTACTACCCCTTAGGAGATAACCTTGACTTTATAGGATATGCTGATGTTGATTATGTTGAATATCCGCTGGATAGAAAAAGCACATTTGGAACGTCACATTTTCTAGGGTCATGCTTGATCTCATAGGGTACAAAGAAACAAATTGTGTGGCTCTTTCTACTGCTAAAGATGAATACGTGGTTGCTGCTTCTTGTTGTGCTCAACTACTACAGATCACGCAACATCTTGAAGACTTTGGTGTATTTATAGCATGAACCCGGTACAACACAAGAGGACAAAGCGTATTGACGTGCGCATCACCTTTTGAGGGATAATGTTGTAAAGGTTTGGATTTGTATGAAGTTCTGGAAGACGACCAGGTAGTAGACATCTTCACCAAGGCGCTGAGTAGTGAACACTTTAAAGAATAGTCTGGAGTTGAGGTTGATCAAGCTTAACAAAGGGACCTGATCCCTCAATGATTGGTTATGTTAAGAAGGAAAGGTACAATGGTAAAAAGTATTTTTTGGCGATATCTAACTCAAATATATACTGTTACAGGTATACACATATGGTAGTTTCAGGACAAAAACAAGTAAGAGTAACATTGCACTTCTAGGAGTCTTTGCTCAAATTTTCAAAAACCATCAAGGACCCTGGTTCTTGTGACTCAGGTTAGTAGTCTCTTCAATACTTATATGCCTTTTTAAACTGCTGAAGTGTAATGTCATTAATTTATTCCCATCTCTCTCCAAATTTTTGAATTCCAAAATGTTAAAACTTTTCTAAACTGACCAGTTGCCCCGAAAAACCATTTTTTTCTCTCACACCCAACCAAAACTGATTCTTTTCTTCAAAACCAAAATCAACCTTGTCTCAAAAAGAATCATTCTCCCCAAATATGTCAGAAGTGAACCCAACTCTGTCACCTTCCAAAATCCTAACTCTATCTAAATCAAACCCCCAAGAAGTCTTTGGTAGATTTTGATGAGAGTTTAATTGAAAGGAAACGGGGTAGATTTAATATTCTAGAGCGTGAGACTGAAATTGTTGCTGGGTTTGTCGAAGACTTGAAGGATGGATGAATTGATGAATGTGCTGAATAAAGAGGGGAATTGAATGAGGGACCCGATGCCTAAAATCATTTTTAGGATGTTAATTCAGATGATGATCTTTTTTTCTTTGGTTCTGTGCTTAAACGAACCTTTGGTCTAGTAAAAAGGATTGATAAAACTAGGTGATTGATGATGAAATGGTATAACCTGCTGATGTGGTGATTGTGGAAGAGATAATGAAGTTGAAAAATCTCCATTTGTGAGAAAGAATTATAAAAAAATGGAGAAAAGAAAGTTGTTTGAGAAAGATGCATCATATGATAAGGGTGAACATATTGAGAAGAAAAAGAGGGAGACATGACTGCTCAGGGATAGAAAGGGTAGTGTAAGTGAGAAACCTGGTTCCTTACAGAAGCAAAAGGTTGAGTTATCAGGTTTGGAGAGGTAGAAGACTCTGAAGTCTCAAAAAGTGCTGTTATGCAAAGTGTTGACTCTAATATTGCTGAAAATGGAGGAACTTCTTGACATTGTTGAGTTCCAAAAATAGAATCACCTCTTTGTTCCTTCAAGTCCCAAGGTTTATGAAGAAGAAGTAAACACTTCTATGTTTTATGTGATACTCTGATGCTATATGTGCATGGGACTGAGTTTGTTCTTGATGAGAAGAAGCTTGGGGAGATTCTTGGTGATGTGATTGATGGTTCAACCTACTCAGATAGGTTGAGAACCAGGTTTCCGTGGACCCTTGGAAGAATAGAATGTTAAGTTGAAGGGTGAGAACGAAAGTTTTAGGAAACAAGTGGAGGAACTGAGAGAGAAGATGATCATTGATCAAAGGAGAGTGAATGAACGAATGGAGAAGCTCATCAAGGCCTTAGCCCATTACTTTTCCTCCTACCCAGTAATCCACGTCTTTCACTCCTTCCAAATTTCCTCGAATTCCTTTCTTCTTTTGATCCCTATATTTGATGACATTGGTACTTAGTTGTTTAAATTGTCATATTTTGTATTATTGAAACTATTGTGCTTTTATTGTAATTACTCTACTATGGGCAATCACTCTATTTAGTGCAATGACATTTACTTGTTGTTCTTGTTATTATTTATGTTGTGTTACCCAAGTGGCATGAGTTAATGTTGCTGAACTTCTTTTTGGCTGTGCTTCTTCTGTTATTCTTTTCAATGATGCCAAAATAGGGAAGTTATATAGGTGTCAACATGGGAGAGGAACATAATCAAATTGATATGTTGTGTTGTGCATGAAAGATAGCTCTACTTTACAGGGGGAACATTGCTGATAATATGTTGATTATAGGTCTAATCCGTAGGAAAACATGTGAGGAATCTGGTTCTCAGGGGGAATATTAATTCTGGGTTACTCATCATCAAAAATGGGGAAATTGATAAGTTATGGTATTTTGAGTTTTGATGATTTTCCAAACAGTCTTGAGGAACCAGTTGTGATCAGCTCCTTAGGTTTGGTTCTCATGGGGAATATGGCTGATTCGTAGGGGGAACAATGTGGAGAACTGATTCTCAAGGGGAATATCGATTCTAAGTTTGTCATCATCAAAAAGGGGGAAATTTATAGGTTACAAGTACCTTGGGCAAAGTAATTTACTTTATATTTTGATGATCTAACAAACTTACCCTCCAGAACCAGATAAGGAACCTATTACACATTTACAAGACCTTAAGATCACAAAGTTCCAGGTTGGGATCCAGCATTGGATATAACTCAACTCTTCCGAGTGGAAGGAACAACTGAGGGAACAAGTCCCTACCAGTTCCCGAGGAGACTGTATGAAGTCACCTCTTAAATTGGAAAGTTGTTGCCTGCACACGCAACTGTATAGGAATAGTGTAACAATTAACTTTTTGTGGAAGGATTTTTACCTACCTTGCTTACATCATTGTAAGTGATGTCACACATGTAGAAATACAATCAAGGAAGGTAAAACAACTTACTTCATGAGAGAATAAAATTGATACAATTAAGTTCCATTGCATTCAGAATAACTAGTCAAATGTCTGGTTCAATTCTCAATGAAATCAGATAAGGAAACATCAGAGGGACCAGAAAGGGATCAGTTTCCCTCGTCGTTGTACAGTCAACTCTACAACTGTAAAAGCTGCTGCACTGTACCGTCTGGCAGACTACTGTACTGTACTGTCTGGCAGCAGTACATCAGCACATTTGTAGCTTGCTAAGGCCAAACTAAAGGGAACTTTATTGCATCATCCTTGATGACATCACAAACACATATTATCAACACGAGGCAAGGGATTTCATCACTTTAACACTTGTAAAATCAAAAAAAAAATATTCTCTCAAGTACTAGCCACAACCTCTCTAAGAACAAAGCTGCTGCAACCTCAAGGACCAGATCCAAAGATTGAAGCTATCTTAAGTTCTTAGGTTTGTTGAGTCTTTGTTATTTGTTCTTCATTTGTAACTCCTACTTAGCTTAGTTAGAAGCATTATATAGGAACCCCTTTGTAAAACCATAAACTTTCTGAGTTTGTGTTGTGACTAGAGTTCGTTATAAGTTGAAGTCTTTGTAACTTGTGAGTGACAAAGTGGCTTGTGGTAAGTGTATCACAAGTTAGTTGAGTTGAAGTCTTTGTAACTAGTGAGTGACAAAGTGGCTTGTGGTAAGTATATCACAAGTTAGTTGAGTTGAAGTCTTTGTAATAGAGTCATTACAATGTGGCTTGTAATAGTGTGTTTACAAGTTAGTGAAGTTGAAAGCCTACAAGTATAAGTCGTGGTTTTTGTCCCCTTGAGTTGGGATTTTTCCACGTAAAATTCCCTTGTGTTCTTTATTTATTACTGATTTACTGTGGGAACAAATAGAGAATCTGATTTCCTATACTGTATGGTTTTATAGTCCGTTGCTTACAGTGGGAGCTGATAGAGAACTCGGTTCTCTATATAGTTTGGTGGACGCTTAGTTTCTAAGAGCGTTGCTGACCTTGGAAAATTTGTTTTGGCCGGTGCTCTCTTTCTTTTAAGGGTGTAGGTGGATGGAATTTTTCAAGGGAGGTGGTGGGTGAGGCCTTAGAGATTAAGGTTTTTTGGATGAATTTTTGGCCCCCGTCGTTCTTTACTTTTTTAGGAATTAGGAATTAGGAATTAGGTTAGCTTTTTTGGGAAAGTCCCCTTTTTAAAGAGAGGAAATTAGGGTGTATTTTAGAGATGAGGGGATGTTGGGTTTTGGGTAGTGGGCTAGGTAAATTGGGTTAAGTTTTGGGCCAATTTGTGTCATGCCTTGGACATTTGGACAAAGCAAGACTTTAGGGTAAATAGTCCAAATTATAACTCCTTTCCTTTTTTGTGATTTTGATTTTTTCTTTTATTGATTAATAGATGAAAATAAAATACTTCTCCTAGACTTGAATAGCAAGATAAAATACTAATCACTTAACAAACTAATATATCATTTTTTGAAAACCTTTTCTTTATTTACAAATGAAGATAAAGCTTATATTAAAAATGTGACTCTTTTTATTTTTATTTTTAATTTTCTTAAATAAAATAGATATAAAAGAAGAAATAAGAGCTAAAATATGTAGATTAAATTTAAAATATATTTACCTGCTAAAAGTGATAAAAACTCAAATATAGTCAAAATTAGGTGCTCACAACCATGTCCATAGTAGAATTGATAGAATCTTGGAAAATGCAGAATGGATACAACAATGGCCTTACATGGAGGGAATCATTATGGATCCAAGTTTTTCTAATCATTGTCCTCTAAGTGTGGGATTTGACATCAATAAACAAACAGGCATGAGACCTTTCAAATTTCTCAATTGCTTGGAAAGCCTAACTGAGTTTGATGTAGCAATAAAGCAAGTCTGGAGGAGCAGCAAAAGAGGACCTGCCATGCTATCTATGTGAAATAAACTCAAAATACTGAAAGGGGCCCTGAAACAACTGAACAAGCATGAGTTCAGTGGAATAGGGAGTAAGATATAAGCAACAAGGGGGAGGTTAGAAAGTATACAAGACCAAATGAACATCCCGGGTCAAGATGATGAAACAGTAGCCCTTGAAAGAGCTACAAAGTTAAAATTGGAGAAATGGATGATGGTTGAGGAAAGTGTTCTAAAACAAAAATTTAGGATACAATGGCTTAAACTTGGTGATTCCACTACAACATACTACCATGCTTGCATGAAAAATAGGCAAGCAAGGAATAGTATTGGCAGATTAGTCACTAGCTCTGGGCAACTTCTACAAAGTCCAACTGAAGTGGAGGATGAAATTCTAAGATTCTATAGGGGTCTACTTGGTACTGCAGCAACACAACTGCCAGTTGTTAACCCAGAGATCATGTAGAATGGCCATATATTAAACAGGAGGCAACAATTGCAGCTAATAAGACCAGTTACCAGAGAAGAAGTGAAGCAGGCTATAATGGACATTGATGACAACAAGGCACCAGGGTGTGATGGATATACTCTTTTTTCTTTAAGAAAACATGGCACATACTGGGCCAGGAAGTAACGACAGCAGTTAGTTCTTTAAAACTGCAGATGGGTGCAAAGCTATCAACTCCATAAACATCACCTTGATACCAAAGGTTTAGAATCCAACAAACATTAAGGACTTCTATCACAACCCTAACCCCAAACCCGATCGTGATGGCACCTCTGGTGAAGACAAGGCCAACCAATCAAACACAATTCGCCTTTTTAAAATAGTTAAACAATATAAAAGCAGTCCAAACATGATTTAATGATAATAAGCAGCGAAAATACAACCCGACACAACCCTAACCAAGGTGTCATAAGTCACGAGCATCTACTAGGGTATTATTACAACTGACAGTACAAAGTGTACAAATACGGACTAATGAAATGGAGAGAGAGAAAAACAGTGTTGCGAACGCCGACAACTACCTTGCTAAACTCTGATGACTCTGCCTCCGATCAGCCAAAACATATCTGAATCTGCACACAAAGTGCAGGGAGTAATGTGAGTACTCCGACTCAGTGAGTAATAATAATAAATAAAGACTGAAGGCAAGAAATCACGTAAAACATATCAAGATGTTGTATAGAAGCAGTCCAAAACCAGTAAAAAGCAGTGAATCTATAAAAATCTCTTAAAATATCTTAGCTCAGTTTAAACTTCTTTGAAAATGACTTTTTCAACAGTTACGCAAATGAATGCAAAATAGTTAGTGCAGAAAAGCATAGAAATTTGCCCCTCGGGCACAAATACCATAGTTTAACAAGTAAAATGACAAGTAAATATGAAAGATAAACAATAAAGGTTCGCCCCTCGTGCACAATGTCAACAACTCTGCCCCTCGGGCAATATCTCAGAATAATACCAGCCCCTCGGGCAATTATATAGAACGGTACCAGCCCCTCGGGCAATCACATAGAACAATACCAGCCCCTCGGGCTATCACATAGAACAATATCAGCCCCTCGGGCTATATCTTATATCACATTGGGTACCCGCGTTCACTGGGGGTGTACAGACTCCGGGAGGGGCCCCTTACGGCCCAAGCGTAATATCAAGCCATCTCGTGGCATCAAATCTAGGCCCTCGACCTCATATCAATCAAGCCACTTCATGGCATATTTATGTATCTCAGGCTCTCGGCCTCATATCAGTATCAATGTATCCTCACAACTAGGCCCTCGGCCTTACTCAGTCCAAAAATCATCACAAACCCCTCGGGCAATAGTAAAACAGTATTTCTCAGCCCAAAACATCATTTAAAATATCATTTAAATCTCAAAACTGAGTAAAAATGACTGAGTAGTAAAACAATGGAAAATAACATGACTAAGTTCATGTAATAAGTCAAAACAGTAAGGAAATAGTAATAAACATCCCCGAAGGGTTCAAATAGTTGGCATGAAGCCCAAATATGGCAATCAGCCCAAATCATGATGATAGCAAATAAGTTTCAGTCAAATACGTGGTAAAATCATCAATCGGGACGGACCAAGTCACAATCCCCAATAGTGCACTACCCCACGCTCGTCATCAAACGTGTGTCACACCTTAATATAGCACTACGATGTGCAAATCCGGGGTTTCATACCCTCAGAACATCATGTACAATCATTACTCACCTCAAACCGGCTAAATCTCTAGCTTGCGACGCCTTTGCCCCTCAAATTAGCCTCCACGTGCGTCGAATCTATCCAAAATCAGAATGAATACATCACAATATGCTAAGGGAACAAAGCCCAAGCGAAAACAATCAACAAAGGGCGCGATTCCCGAAATTACCAAAACACGAGCCCCGAGCCTACATCTCAAAATTCGACAAAATTCATAAAACTAGAATCCTTATACTCTCACGAGTCTAACCATACAAAAATTATCCAATTCCGATACCATTTGGTCCTTCAAATCATCATTTTACTTCTTTGAAAGATTTCACAATTTTCTTCCCAAATTTCATCCCAAATCATGAATTAAATGATGAATTCAATGATAGATTCATGTACTCTAGCCAAATCTGAGTTAGAACCACTTACCCCGATGAATTTCTTGAAAAACCTTCGAAAAATCGCCAAAATCCGAGCTCTCTAGGTAAAAATATCAAATAAAACCCAAAACCTCGTATTTATAGAGTACCCCATAGATTTCCACCTCCGTGCACCGCACAAAACCAGTGCGGTCCGCGCAAAAATGACCGCGGCCGCACAACTTTCCTTTGCAGTGACAGGCTTTAGTATTTGGGCCATAACGTTTGCTACAGATGTCCAAATTGTAATATCTTTATCTTTCTGGAAACTAGACACGAAGGGCTACAAGTGTCATGTTTGAATCATCTCAAAACTCCTTGTAGATCAAAAGACATGAGCTTCCGAAGTAGGATCAGTGAAAAGTTCCCCACCGCGGCCGCACTTCTTTTTGTGCGGTCCGCACAGCACATACCACGTCCATACTTCTTTTTTTGCGGACTGCGCGGGTGAGTTACGAGGCCTGCAACCCTTCTAGACCTGCTACAGCTATGATTTTCGGCCTAAAACATTCTGGAACCTACCCGGAACTCCCGGAACTTCAAACCAATTGTACCAACACCTCCCATGACATCGTTCAAACTTGTTCAAAACTTCGGAACGCTCACAACAACATTAAATCACCAATTTAACATAGGATTCAAGCCTAAGAACTCCAAGAACTCTTAAATTATGCTTTCGATAAAAAATTCTATCAAATCTCATTCGAATGACCTGAAATTTTGCACACACATCCCAAATGACACAACGAAACTACTGCAACTCTCGTAATTCCATTCCGACCTCTATATCAAAATCTCACCTATCAACCGGAAAGCACCGAAATCTCAATTTCGCCAATCCAAGCCTAAACCTTCCACGGACTTCCAAAATACATTCCGATCACGCTCCTAAGTCCTAAATCACCTAACGGAGCTAAGAAAATCATAAAAATTCCATCCCGAGATCATACACAAACAAGTCAAATTTTGGTCAAACCTTTCAAATTTTAAGCTTTCAACTGAGACTGTTCTTCCAAATTAAATTCTGATTAAGCTAAAACCCAACACCAACGATTTACATAAGTCATATTGCATCACAGGGGCAAGTCATGCCCCAAAACTGGCGAGCAAAATGCAAAAGCTCAAAATGACCGGTCGGGTCGTTAAAACTTCAAACCAATTACATGTTGTATAGTCCTTTATAAAATAATTTCAAAAGTGCTCACAGCAAGACTGTATGATGTGATGGAAGAATTGATAGATAATTGCCAAGCTGCCTTTGTACCTGGGAGATTGATTACAGATAACATAATTATGAGCCATGAACTGGTCAAAGGCTATGGAAGGAAGAATATTTCTCCTATATATATATGCTCAAAATAGATATGCAAAAGGTATATGATTCTGTGGAATGGGTGTACATTAAACAAGTGATGAGACTATTAAATTTCCCTGAAGTATTTGTGAAGTGGATAATGGCATGTATCAGAATTGTGTCCTACTCTGTGTTAATCAATGGTAAGCCTTCTGTACCATTTGAGGCAAAGAAAGGGTTAAGGCAGGGAGATCTACTATTTCCATTATTATTTGTATTTGCAATGGAGTACCTTAGTAGGTCACTGAAGACACTGAAGGTCAATAAACAGTTTAGATTCCATCCAAGGTGTGCCAAATACAATCTAGTTCAACTGGGATTTGCAGATAATTTACTTCTATTTTGTAGAGGAGACATTCAATCGGTATAGATAATGCACCAACAGTTCCAAATGTTCCAAGCAGCCTCAGGCCTATTGCTAATCCAAATAAAAACTGCATTTATTTTGGTAGTGTGAATAACCTGCTTCAGCAGCAAATTATGGATATACTAGGCTATACAAAGGGTTAACTACTTTTCAGATATCTGGGTGTCCCATTGAGCACTAAGAGGTTGTCTACTATCCAATGTGAACCCTTAATAGAGAGTATGTTAAGCATGATTCAAAGTTGGATCATAAAGTTTTGTGTCGTATGCAAGAAGAGTAGTACTAGTCAAGAGTGTGCTATTTGCTATACAATCTTTCTGGGCTCAGATCTTCATTTTGCCCAAGAAAATTATCCACTTCATAGAGGCAATATGTAGAAGGTTCTTATGGACAGGAAATGCTAAACCAACAAACAAGGCTTTGATAGCCTGGGACAAATTGTGTGCACCAAAGGTAGCTGGGGGATTAATTTTATCAATGTGAAGCTGTGGAACAAAGCAGCCATATGCAAGCTACTATGGAGTATTTGCACAAGAAAGGAGAAGTTGTGGGTACAATGGATACATACTTACTACATAAAGGGGAACACTGTCTGGAATACAGAACCAACGAATGCATCATGGGCCATACAAAAGATATACAAAGTAAGGAACTACTTTGTGAATGTAGGGTTCTTAGAAGAAGATGTTCAGAAGATGGAGAAATGCTCTGTCAAACAAATATACAAATCCATGCAAGGAGAATTTCCAAAGATGACATGGAGGAACACTACTAGAAATTCGGTAATTAGCGACCCAAAAAAGCGACCAACGTTGGTCGGTTTAGGCAAATTACCAACCAAAACTCGTCCAAACACGCTTGGTCGCTATTTTGGTGGTCGTTTTAGTATACCGACCAAGGTTGGTCGCTAATTACCAACCAACGTTGGTCGCAAAGGTAAAAAGACCAACTGTGCAATTTAAAGCACATACAAACCAACTTTGGTTGGTAACAATATTTTAATAATTTAATGTTACTGGCCAAAGTTGGTTGGTATATTTAAATTACGTTATGTTATTAATTATTAAAATTTAAAATTAGCGACCAAAGTTGGTCGGTAAAGTAAAATATATATTATTTTAAAAAAATTAAAATTTAACCATAACGACCAAAGTTGGCCGGTAAAGTTGAAATCTAGGTAATCCTTGTTCAATAATCGACCAACTTTGGTTGGTAATTTTTATTTTTTTTAAAAAAATTAAGCGACCAAGGTTGGTCGCTAATCAGCAGAATTTGTTTTTTTAATTAGGAACCGACCAAATTTATTCGGTTTTATGGGTTTCAATTTTCGTATAATATGCGTGTTTTGGTAGGTACACCACCTGCCAGCATACCAAAATCCCTAAACAACAACAACAATATAACAACAACAATAACAACAACAATGACAACAACAACAATAACACAATTCAATAAATACATTAAAACTAACAAATTAAAGTTCAATAGAACTAAAAAAATCCAAAACCAAGTTCAAACTTATTACAACTAGTTCAAAATCGGTTCTATTTGTCTAGTTCAAAGTATATAAAAGTCAAGGAGTATTTTTTACAACATCATCATCACCGTCTGATGAACTTTCATCTAAAAGACGGTATCGAGACGGGTCTTGTGGAGGACGGAAAGAACGACCCGAAGGTCGGATTCTTTTAAGGATTGATAGACTTGTGAAGATCCTAATTAGTATATATAATTTATCATCAAATATATCTGTTTGGAAATTGATTTATCGACTTATAACTTACTTATATGCATCGTTAAATATTAAAAACAAAACGTCTTACCTATATATATACGGGTCGGGTTCTTTTAGGGATTGATAGACTTGTGAAGATCCTAATTAGTATATATAATTTATCATCAAATATATCTGTTTGGAAATTGATTCATCGACTTATAACGCGGGGAGGAGTCAAAAACTCCCACAATAAATCCACTCTCCTGCCCCGAAAAGTCTGCGTAAGCAACTCTCCCCCCCAACTCGACTTGGGTTCTTTTAGGGATTGATAGACTTGTGAAGATCCTAATTAGTATATATAATTTATCATCAAATATATCTATTTGGAAATTGATTCATCGACTTATAACTTACTCAGATGCATCGTTGAATATTAAAAACAAAACGTCTGACCTATATCTATATCTATATAGGTCGGATTCTTTTAAGGATTGATAGACTTGTGAAGATCCTAATTAGTATATATAATTTATCATCAAATATATCTGTTTGGAAATTGATTCATCGACTTATAACTTACTCAGATGCATCGTTGAATATTAGAAACAAAACGTCTGACCTATATATATATAACACTTCGTTGTACTATTTTAACTACATATATAACATGTTATAGTATATGTTAGTGTACATCCCTTTTACTACAAAAGTGTTAACGGATTACATTTATATTATTTAGATAGTAAGTATAAAAGTGATTTTAAATTTTGACCAATGTTGACCTAATAACCGATCAACTTTGGTTGGTTATTTTCCAGAAATTAAAGTATAGCGACCAAAGTTGGTCGGTAAATGTTTCCCCCAATATTAACCGACCAACTTTGGTTGGTAATTTTAAATAAGATTTCTTTATATTTTATAAATAATTATATAACTATTAAAAATTTTTAACTGGGGTCCCATATTACCGACTTAAGTTGGTCGGTAATATAAAATTTTCTTTGACTAAACAAGTCTGACCAGCTCAGTCAACTTGTTGACCACTTTACCGACCAACTTTGGCTGGTAATTTATTTAAAATAAATATAAAATATTTTTCTCTCCTTTACCGACCAACTTTGGTCGCTTTTTTGGACTGTCCAATTTTGGTCGCTAATTTTCGGATTTCTAGTAGTGGAAATTAGTATGCAACAATCAGGGACAACCCAAGTGGATATTCATACTAAGGTTGGCAATTCAATAAAGACTTTCTACTAAAGAAAGACTAGCAAGATGGGGCATAATTGCAGAATAAACATGCTCATTATGTAACAATGAAAATGAGATAGTGCATCACCTATTCTTTGACTGTGAGATAGCACGAGAGCTATGACAACGACTATTGGAATGGCAAGGTATATGAAGACCAAGAAAGCTTGGCAGGAGGAAATGGCATGGCTGGAGCAGGTGAGCAAAGGAAAGAGTGCAGGTGCAGCAATATGTAGCATGGCCCTAGAAACTGCAGTCTACCATATTTGGCAAGAAAGGAACAATGTGATTTTTCAGAAGAAGAGGAGAATAAGCAATGCTATACTACGATTTATCATTCAGGAAATACATATCAAGGCTGCCAAATTTCCTCGTTTAGATAGAGCGATGGCTAATTTGAATTGGTATCCTAAAATAGAGTATGAAGTAGCAGTTAAGCAATAGAAGTAATAATGATAGGAATCTCCTAGCTGGGGCTTCATGTCCAGTAGGAGATATATATGCTAGAGCTTTTTGTAGTAGATTGTACTGTATTGGGAAAAATTGCATTTATATATGTAAGTGACATGTTGAGACACGTGGACTGGTCAAATAGTCAAAGAATTATAATTAGTCAAGAGGCACGGGCAGCAACAGAAACGGGTAAAGGCAAAGTAAGAGACACGGGAGGACATTCGAAGGATTCAGCGTCCGTACCTATTTAAGTCATTTATCAAAAGGAATGGATATGACCATAATAAAGAGCGCAGATACAGAATTTGAAAGACATTAAATACTAGATACATTAGAGAATTTGTATTGATTATAACGATTGTGTAACATAGCATTCAATGTCTTTAATTATTCATAATAGCCTCATTATGATTTGAGGAAAACACATATCTTCAAGATACCTATAAAAGGGAAGTATCTGATCACTTGTAAACACGAGATACTATTGGAATATACTTTGATTCACTTGTTTTTCTCCTGATTATACTCTGGTTACCCCAAATTACTTTCTTTTACATATTCTTTTGATTATCAGTGACCCGCGTTCTTCTAAATTCTAGCTTTGACTAAAATTCTATTTTTTGGTTAAACAAATTGGTTCCGTTGCCGAATCTGATAATCTATTTTCTTTTCACTTAACCCTTCCTTGTTGCATCAATTATGTCGAATAACAATGACAACACTCAAGGAAACCAAGAGAACCAACAAAGTCATGGAGATCCACAGAATATTAACACTCAAGTTACTACTCTGCAAGACTCTCCACAGCAATCTCACGAGGGTTCTCCTAATGAGTCTCAAACAAACGAGTACGCTCAATTTCAACATGTTGAAGCTGCTGAAGAAGTTTTGCAGAAATTAATTACTGCTCAAGTCAACAAAGCTGATGAGGCGCTTGTTAACCAGTTACCTGTTGCAACACCCACACCTACTCCAAATAATAACACTATAGAAAACCCTCGTTCCAGGCTTGTTAACTCAGGCAGCGGTGGAACTCCCAGTAAATCGCAGGAGAGAGAACTAGGTAATGTAATTAATTTTGATTTACAAAAGTTAGTACTAACCTTGCAGAAACAGCTCAAGGAGCAAAGTGAACGCATAGAGCAGATACCTGGGGTGCCGCCCATAATCAAAGGGGTAGACATGGACAAATATTCGCAACAACCCTGGAAGCCAAGTGCTGCCCCACTCCCAATTCCAAAAAAGTTCAAAATGCCTGATATTCCAAAGTATGATGGAACAACAGACCCACGAGACCATGTGAATGCATTCACAACGGGCATAAAAGGCAATGATTTGACTAAGCAGGAGATTGAATCGGTATTAGTCAAGAAATTTGGTGAAACACTCACCAAAGGAGCACTAACATGGTATTCCCTTTACCTGAAAATTCTATAAATTCTTTTGCTGAGCTTGCAGATTCTTTCATCAAATCACATTCGGGAGCCCAAAAAGTGGAAAAAAGAATGGAGGATATTTTCAAAATCAAGCAAGGAGATTCAGAATTGCTTAGAGAATTCGTGGACAGATTTCAACGTGAAAGAATGACATTGTCGTGTGTACCTGATAACTGGGCAGCTATAGCTTTTACAAGCAATTTGAATGAAAAATCTCGGAAGCTACGAGGAGACTCAAGGAAAGCCTTCGAGAATTCCCAGCTACAACATGGAATAATGTTTATAACAGGTATAGCACAAAGTTGAGGATTGAGAAAGATACTGTTCCACGATCTCAAAAAGAAGAAAATATACGTTCAAGACGTGCAGAGACCAAAAAAAGATCCGGTAAAAATAGGTACGAGCCCTATATGGGACCTGCGGGAAAAGACTCACGGTCAAAATAGGATAATCAAAGGCACGATCACAGATCAAGAAATAGAGAATCAGGTTCTTCATCAAGATTTAGGAACGAGCGAAACAACTATGAGTCACAGGATGATGATAGAAATTTAAAAGCGAGATTCGGAGGTTACAACTTTAACGTCAGCACCTCCGAGCTCGTAGCTGTTTTGAAAAGTATGGGAGATAAGGTTCGATGGCCAAAGGAAATGAGATCGAATCCAAACAGGCGCAACCCTGACCATTGGTGCGAGTTCCATAATGACCACGAGCATAAAATAGCAGATTGCAGATTTTTACAAAGTGAAGTTGATCATTTATTAAAACAAGGATATCTTACTGAGTTGTTCAGCGAGAAAGGCAAGCAAGCTTACATGAAGAACAGGTAGGAGCCTCCAAAACCACCTTCTCCCAAAAGAACTGTTAACGTTATAAGTGGGGGTGGAGACATCAATGGTATGTCATATACTGCAGCTAACAAAACTTCCAAAGTAACTATTAACCAAGGGAAACGAGTGCGACATGTTTTAGAAGAAGGCAATATTACATTCAATGATGCAGATACAAATGACGTATTAACCCTCATAATGATGCACTGGTAATATCTTTAATTGTGCATGATACTAATGTGAAACAAGTTTTGATTGATCCAGATAGTTCCGTGAACATTATTTTGCTAAGAGTGCTACGTGAGATGCAAGCTGAAGATAGAGTAATACCAAAGGCGCATACTCTATCTGGATTTGATAATTCCAGTGTCGTCACGAAAGGAGAGGTAACACTCACCACTTTTGCTGAAGGGGTCGTCAAAGATACAAAGTTCCAGGTAGTAGACATGGAGATGGCTTACAACATGATTCCAGGGAGACCATGGATCCATGAAATGGATGCTGTTCCTTCAACCTTGCATCAAGTTATCAAATTTCCATCACTATGGGGAATCCATCAAATTCGCGGAGATCAACATACATCTAGGGCTATTAACTCCGTTGTAGATACACGTACGAGAAGTGAAGGCAAATAGCAATCACAGAAGGCAGTTAAGGACATCACAACACAAACCTCAATTGAACAAGGGCGAACAGATGTAGACTCAAGGCCTGATACCATTCAAGAACCATAAGAGAATGAAAACATCAAAACAACGATAGAGGAATTGGAACATGTCGTGTTATTCGATCGATGGCATGATAAAAAAGTCTATGTCGGAGCTAATCTTGACCAAGGAATGAAAGGTAAGTTAATTAAATTTTTGAAAACTAACATGGACTGCTTTGCTTGGTCCCACTCTGACATGACAGGAATACCACCAGAGGTGATGACTCATAAACTAAATGAAGATCCGTCATATCCTCCTATGAAGCAAAAGAAAGAAAGCAGGGAACTTTCAAGAATTAGGTGATTCAAGAAGAAGTCCAAAAATTACTAAAAATTGGTTCCATTCGAGAGGTAAAGTATCCTAACTGGTTAGCCAATACTGTTGTGGTTCCAAAAAAAAACGGTAAGTGGTGGGTTTGCGTAGATTATACAGATCTTAACAAAGCCTACCCTAAAGATTCTTTTCCACTACCACACATAGATCAATTGATTGATGCAACTGCAGGATCATTTTGAATGGAATGAGGAATGTCAACAAACACTTAGGAATTTGAAAACGTACTTATCAAATCCACCTTTGTTGGCAAAACTAAAGGCTGGAGAAAAGCTACTCCTCTACCTTGCTGTTTTGGAAGTGGCGGTAAGTGTTGTTTTGGTCCGAGAAGAGAAAGGTAAACAGTCCCCTATATATTATGTAAGTAAATCTTTGTTAGATGCAGAGACGAGGTATCCTCAGTTAGAAAAACTTGCACTTGCATTAATCATGGCATCTAGAAAGTTAAGACCTTACTTTCAGTGTCATCCTATCGTTGTGGTAACTACCTACCCTTTATGTAACATATTACATAAGCATGAGTTATCAGGTAGGTTAGTTAAGTGGGCAATAGAGTTAAGTGAATACGAAATTGCATACCAACCTAGAACTGCTATAAAATTACAAGTATTAGCTAATTTCGTGGCTGATTTTAGTCAGGGAATACAGTTAGAAGCATAAAAAGAATTACAGGTGTTCAATGGAGCTAACCCAGGAACTTGGAATTTATTCATTGATGGCTCATCTAATGTGAGAGGAGCAGGTTTGGGGGTCGTATTGGTACCACCTACGGGTGAAACCATTTGGCAAGCTATTAAATGTCATTCCATAACTAAAATGAGGCAGGATATAAGGCTATGATTGCATGTTTAGAACTAGCACGGGAACTTGGCATAAATCAGATTATAATCAAGAGTGATTCACAACTCATAGTTAATCAAATGCTGGGGACTTATACAGTCAAGGAAGCAAGGATGCAACAATACTTGGAAAAGGTACGGGAATTGATAAAACAATTTCAAGATTGGAAAGTTAGACAAATACCCAGGGACGAAAATCTTGAAGCAGACGCCCTAGCTAATCTCGCATCTGCGGCCGACGTGGCAAACGATGCAAATGCCTCAGTGATACATTTATTTCATTCAGTTCTTGATCCTGATACGAATGAGGTAAATTTTAATAACTTAAACTAGGATTGGAGGAATGAAATTGTTGCTTTTTTTGTAGTATGGAACCGTCCCTGATGACAAGAAAAAGGCTTATGCGCTTCAAAAACAGGCTGCTCGGTACTGCTTAAAACAAGGCAATCTATATCGTAAAATGTTCGGTGGTCCCTTAGCAAGATGCCTTGGACCTTCACAAACAGAGTATGTAATGAGAGAAATATACGAGGGTCATTGTAGGAATCACACAGGTGGAAGATCACTAGTAAGAACCTTAATTAGGGTACTTTATTACTGGCCTAAAATGGAAGAGAAGGCAGAAAGTTTCGTGGCCAAATGTGATAAATGCCAGAGGTACGGTAACAATATGCATAGACCTACAGAATTATTACATTCGGTCATTGCGCCATGGCCATTTATGAAATGGGGAATGGATATCGTAGGTCCATTACCGCAAGAAAAAGGACATGTAAAGTTTTGCTTGTTTTCACTGATTATTTTACTAAATGGGTAGAGGCAGGTGCATTCAAACAGGTGCGAAAAAAGGAAGTCAGAGACTTTATTTGGCGGAATATCATATGTCGATTTGGCGTACCAAAAGAGATCATATGTGATAATGGTCCTCAGTTTATTGGAGCTCAGATCACGGAATTTTTTCAAAGCTGGCAAATTAAAAGGATTACGGCAACACCCTATCATCTGGTGGGTAATGAACAGGCAGAATCAACGAACAAGGTCATTATCAACAATTTAAAGAAATGACTAGAGGAATCAAAAGGAAACTAGACTGAAGTGTTACCTGGAGTTTTATGGGCATATCGCACAACTGCAAAAACAAGTACAGGAGAAACACTGTTCTCATTAGTTTATGGAGCTGAGGCTTTAATTCCACTTGAGATAGGGGAACCAACTACACGGTTCACACAAGCGACACAAGAATCTAATGACGAGGAGATGCGGGTCAATCTAAATTTACTCGAGGGGCGGAGAGAAGCTGCTTTAATAAGTATGGCAGTACAAAAACAAGTCATAGAACGATACTACAATAGAAAAGCACGCCTCAGGTTCTTCAAAATTGGGGACTTCGTGCTTAAAAAGGTTTTTCAATCTATAAAGGTAGCTAACACAGGGAAATTAAGTCCAACATGGGAAGGACCCTACAAAGTTCGTGATGTTGCAGGAAAAAGGGCATATGAACTGGAAACAATGGATGGCAAGATACTACCTTCGCATTGGAATGCTGTTTATTTAAAAAGATACTATTTCTAAGGAAAACCCACGGTCAGGTATAACCATTTTAAATTTTATTTTTGAATTGTTAAAATTTTACTAACGATTTTAGATGATAGGCAAAAAGTTAACCCGTACTAAATGATGAGTCACGACCTGTAAGGCACATGGAGTAACCTAAAATTCCTAGTCTAAGGTTACAATTATTCTGATAGAAATGCAAACGGGTTAAGCAGTCTTCATCTATAATCGCACCTCCGAGTCTCATATGTTTTTCCTTTTCAGGAAAAGGACCAAATGAGAGAAACTATCAAGTGCTCGAGGCTTCATACTTCAACACTCAAACACTTGGGGGACTACATAATATACACAAACATGTGTATAAAGAAGGCAAAGAAGATTAAGGAAAAATCAAGTCTGAAAGAGTCAAGTGCAGAGTAAAAGTCATAAAGCCACGAGCTAAGGCCAAAGAAAAACTTCACTATAGTTAGGGTAAAGGCTATGTACTAAAACGGGTTATAAGAAAAAAACTCGTGTCTATTATTATTCTTTTAAATCTGTTACAAGAAAAACAGTTACGAGAAAGTTATAGATGTAATTCAAATACATGTAATGTTTTATTCAGAACTTGACAAGGTTCAAAAATAAAAATTTGTCAAAGTTATTTCAAAGAAACATGTGTGTTCCTATTTCTTTTATCATATGACAACACCATTATAAAGTTGAGACGTCTTTTTCATTAAGTGTCGGAATATAAAAGGGTCCTCTTTTATAAAACTCATGTTTAAATTAATTATGAGGTTAACAGAAGCATTTTCGGAAAACAAAAATGCAAATTATTCTGTAAGTCCTTAAAAATAAAGGCGAGAATAAAGCAAACAAAAGTTTAAAATAATAACATGAAAAACTTCTTAATATGTAAAAAAATCTAAGACTAAGTTCGAACTTAGTCATAAAACTACGAAATTGTTTAGATTGCCCCATAAAAAGACTTGGGGACTGGCGTTTCCAAAATCAACCCTCAAATGAAGCTAAGGGTTTCATTACAATTTTCCAAAATCAAAACAAAACAAAATCATTTGAATGATTAAAACCGGTCACTGAGAAGTTTGTGGTACTGAGGCAGGAACATCAATAGCAGCGGGCTCAATTTGGGCAGGTGCAGTTTCAACTTGGCTTGCAGCAACAGGCTCGATCAGGCTTGAAATAGTCGGGATACCCGTATCAGCTTCAACATTCATGGGAACTTCATCCACGGGAGAAGGGAAGTCCTGATTTGTTGAGCCTTTTCAATAGTTTTGTTGATTTTAGCTAACTCCAACTCCAGGTTGAAGTTTTCTTGGCCAGCTTCAAGTAGGGTATCACAACGGGAATTCAAAAATGGCCAACTTGCCTCATCAGCAGATTTTTCTTCAAGGATCTCATAATCCTTTTCCCAAGCAGCGATCTCATTTTTTAGCTCTTCATTTTCAGCCAAGGCGAAGATGTGGGAAGCTTGAAGAGAGGTATGGGAGAATTCTAAAGCATGCACCTTATCAACAGAGATTCTGAGGTCCTCTTGTGCTTGAGTCAAATTTTGCACAAGCTCCCCAGTGTAAACTTCCTTTTGGTTTAATAGAGCCTTTAATTCTCTGATTTCTTCACTAGCTTTAGATAGCTGCTCTGAGAAGGAGGACTCGAGACACTCTTTTTCTTTTTCTGCTTGATTTGAAGAGGCTTTTCTCACCGCCAATTCTGAAGTTAAAGCCCGTACTCGCTGCTCTAGGGTATTCTTGCTCTCTTGTAAGTGTGAGCACGTGATTTTTGCCCTATGAGAACTACTCCCAAAAAATTCAAAATAAAATGGTTTGGTTTGTTTGTGATTTATTTGTATTTTTGTTTGTAGATGTTTATTTCTACTTTAATTAAGAAAAATACAAAAAAATATGTGTTGCATGTGCATTTAGGAGTTAATTATGCATTTTTGGAATTAATTAAACCATGTCTTACTTTAAAGAATGAAAATCACAAAAAAATATGAATTCCGGTAGTTTTGTCATTTTATTGTTTAATTGTGCGATTTTTTTTCGATCTTGAGTGTTAATTATTGTTAAGGGTTAATTAATACCTCTTAAAATAATTTTGGTTTTACAAGCTAATTTAGGATTTTTGAAATTTTTAGTTTTATTAGTTTAAGAAAAAAAAGACAAAATAAAGGAGTGTTAAGTCATATATTTGGGCCAAATCAATTTAAAGTCCAAACAATTTTTCTTCCCCTTTGAAATTGAAACCCGGATACCCAGCCCATACCCCATCCCCGACCCGGTCTGCCCCATAGCCCAAACAACCAACCCCCCTTTTTTCCCATTTTCATTTTCATTTTTCTAAACCCCTAACCTAAAAAACCCTAAACACCCGCCCCTCTTCTTCTCCTTCTCTAAACAACCCCTCCTCCTTCATCTTCGTCCAAACGACCACCCTCCCATGGCTGCCTTCTTCTTCGTCTTCGTCCAAACAACCACCCTCCCATGGCTGCCTTCTTCGTCTTCGTCGAAACGACCACCCCCTGGCTACCCCCTCCTTCTTCGTCTTCGTCGAAACGACCACCACCCCCATGGCTGCTTTCTTTTTCATCGTCGTCCAAACGACCATGTCCATGGCTGCCCTTCGTCCCCATCGTCCCTCATGTCCAGCAGCAACCAAGCGACGAACAACAGACCTGGCGGCAAGCAGCGCTGCTGCTGCTACTGCTTCACCTGTCCGTGAACGACCCTCTCTCATGCTGCTGCTTCACCCCTCGTCCCAAACGACCACCAGCTTCTGCTCCTTCACGCAACTGCGCCTTCTTCTTCTTCTTCTTCGAGCTGCCCTCCAGCCCCTCCAGCTTCAAACGACCACTTCCCATGGCTGCCCTCTCCTCTTCATCTACCCCAAACGACCCCTCCAGCTCCAGCTCCCATGTACATGACTGCCCTCCTCCTCTCATCAAGCAAACGACCACCGTCGACTCCATCAGTTCGTCGACCACCTGAAAGAGTCCGCCACTCCAGCTCCGTCAGTCGTCATGCCCGAGCAGCCATGAAACTCGGGCTCAAAACCTTCAAAACCCTCCCTTAAAAATGACTCATCTTCAGTCCGCGAGTTCAAGATTTTGGAGGGGTCTCGATTCCAGATTTGCTCGAGTTTCTTCGAACATTAGCTTGAAGCTTTTGTTCGTTGTTTGCCTTTGCTGTACAGCTCTGCTTAAAGAGTTTGCTGTGTTCAATCACTTGGGAAATCCATTTTTGGAAACAATGAAGGTCCATTTCCTTTTTCTTTTCATCTTGTTTTTTTTGGTTAAACTGATATCAATGAGCTGCGTGTTTCCATGAGCAAACGTAGTGAGCAGCAGTACAAGTTCATGAATCTGTCGTTCTTCTTGCTTGTTTCAATTATCTTGCCTCGTTCTAGTTTCTATCTTTTCTTAGTTATGTTGTGTTGTTTCATTTCTTGTTGTTGTTCATCATTTCTTGCATATTGAAATCAGTTTGTTTTCATTCAGTATGTTGACAGTGTTCATTTGTTCTTATTTAGGTTTAATCTAGAAGTGTGTTAGTTTAATCACTGAATCTTTATTTTGATGATATTTGGCCCGAATTGACTTTCAAGCTTAAAATGTGATTTGAGTTTGATGAATCTTAATGTCATTGATTGTGAGTTAGTTTCATGTGTTTAAATTAATCAATTATTAGGATTTCTCACTTAAGATTGGTTGTAGCTGCTATAGCTTGGTTAATTGATTAGGAGGATTGGATATAACTGATGGGGTAGAATGGTAATTTCAGTAGTTTTAGGGGTATTTTAGGATTTAAAGTCTTAAAAAATGATTAATTTGAGTGCTTCGTCCATTAAACACTAATAATATTAAAATAATACATTGTTCAATACATAGTGGGGGACAAGACATATGGTAGTAGGAACTAATATATTTGTTTAATATAGTGGGGGACAAGACACTTGCTAGTGGGGAACAAGACATGCAAGTGTGGGGAACAAAACATAATGGTATGAAAAGCTTAAAAATGATTGATTAAAATATGTTGCCCATACCTGTTTTGGGTTATAAATAGGGTCATTTCAAGACAGAAAAGGGGCTGGTTTTTGGAGGAAGAAAATCGTTTCTCTTCCAGTTTTTTTTAGAGTCTAGGTTGGATTTTTAACATTTAAAAGTTCAGTAATTTGAGAGTAAAAAAACAGGCTGGTTTTTAATCCAAAAGGTTCAGTGTTTGGAGAGCTAAGAAACTGAAAAGTGGGTCTCTTTTTTACTGCTGAATATCAGAACTAGTACTGTTGTTGTTTCATTGGTGTGCTGTTTGGTATTTCTGGGGTTTCAATTGGTTCTTCCTGAGTTTGCTATTGGTTATTGGCTACTGTTTTCATTGGGTGTTGTTGGAACTCTGCTGGTTCCTTCTTTTTTTTAATCTACCACTGGGTTGTTCTATCGCTGCGTTGCTGTGTTATTACTTTTGCTGACTGCTCCTTCATCTTCTTGTATTTTCGTTATCCAGGTACATGTTCTACAGCTCTCAAATTTAAAGGAAAGGAAGTAAAGAGTTGTTGGAATGAATTTCTGAAAAATAACTATTTCTTTGTGCTTAATTTGATGTATAAGCAGTAGTTCACTTGATATTTCATAGTATGTATTGGAATGATTTTGAAATGCATAAACTGGACTGATTGAATCTATTTCTATAAACATGGAACATCAATTGTAATTAATCTTAGTTGGTGATTACTAGTTATGAAATATACTGTATTTAATTCTTTTGTTCAGTAGTCGTGAAGCAGTTTCAAAAAGTTTATATCACAAAACAGGTTCAAATAGTTTTATGGAAATCAGCATGTTGGTTTAATAGGTCTAATTCTGAAATCGCGAGTTCACTTGAGTAAATAACATCATTTTAAATAGCAATGTAAATATGTTAGAAACTAATGTTAGTTCTCTAATGTTAGTGATTAATGTTAGTTTGATGTCAGTTTTAAGCATTGATGCATTTTTCAATAAACCGTAAAAAGAGCAAAAAAAATGGCTTTGTATTCCGCATAGATTAACTCCATTGATCCAATTCATATAATAAAGCTAAAGTTGAACTGGATCGAAATGGTAGCTGGTTTGTTAATATTTACAATGGCAGGCGGCGGATCTTAAGTTAGGTAGCGGGTTCAAACTAGAAGGTGTTTCCTTTTGTTTGGACCCGGATTTGAATTTGAAGCCCGAACTTTTAATGCTAATTGATTAGGATTTTTCTCTATTCTTAGAGACCAATAAATAGGAAATCATAGTCGCTTTAGGATATCCTTGAATAAAAAATGAGATGAGCCTCGCCGAATAAAAAATATAAAATTGCGGGGCCCTCAATAGATATTTATTTTAAAATACTTAGACTTAGGGACGGGCCGTTTAGCCAATTTCACGACCTTCCCCAAAAGATAACAACGCGCAAATCACTTCCGTCGCGCTTTAAATAATTTACTCTCTTAAACTCGGGTACACATTTATGTGGCCCAAATCCAAATCTCAACGAAGTCGAAATGTGTCGCTAATCACGGGTACATTGATTGTGACATGGTTCGAGATGCATTTCCATGACGTTGCAAATTCTTTTAAAAAAAAATAAAAAAAAGGAATGAGACGAGCCTTGATAAACAAGAATACACAAACTGCGGGGCCCTCAACAGACAGTTATTTCAAATGCTTAGATTTCGAGATAGGCCGCATAGCGAACTTTACGGCTTTTCTCAAAATAACAACGCGTTAGTCTTTAGGAGCGTATTTAATAATGTTATCTTCCTAAACTCGGGTGCATATTTATGTGACCCAAATCCAAATCTCAACGAAGTTAGAACGTATCGAAAATTGCGGGTACATTTATGTGGTGCAATTCGAGATGCATTCTCACGACTTTGCAATTCTTTGAATAAATAGTAACAAAAGCGATGAACAGTTAAAATTTGCACATAGGTTCATAATGGTATAAAAATCAGATAATTAAGCCGAATATGACAGTAGAGCGACCGTGCTAGAACCACGGAATTCGGGAATGCCTAACACCTTCTCCCGGGTTAACAGAATTACTTATCCAGATTTCTAGTGCGCAGACTGTTAAACATAGTCATTCTTTTCCTCGATTCGGGATTCAACAGGTGACTTGGGACACAAAAAATCTCCCAAGTGGCGACTCTGAATTAAATAATAAATCTCGTTTCGATTGTCCTTTAATTGGAAAAACTCCCTTTTACGCCCCTTTGCGGGGTGTAGCTGAAAAAGAAGGTATGACAGCTCTGGCAACTCTGCTGGGGACCAAACCTAGAATCTCTGGTTCAGGGTTCAGAATTCGAGCTTAGATAAACTGTTAGATTTGGCTTTATGTGATTTTTTTACATGTTTGGGCTTAATGTGCTAAATGATGCTTTTACCGCTTTGATATTGTCTAAATTGTATATAAACTGTGCCGGAACCCTTCTCTTCTTACCTCCAGGGATGTGCTTACTGGTTGAGACTCCCTATTCTATTAGTGTCATACCCTGAAATAAGAAAGAGGCCGGACAAGTTACAAAGCTGGACGATCCCGCGGGTCCCCGGTACGTTGCCCCCTCCTCGACTCGAGTTGTCCGCTCAGGTACACAGTATATAACAAATACCTAGGCTTTGAACCTAGAATAATGTGACTTCATGCCGGATCCCTAGTAGGAACGATTATTTGCATCATGTTGCATTTGACTTAGGGGACTCAACACAGGGGTTGGGTCCGTTTAGTACTAGCAACCTGAAATGGAAAAGACCATCCTGATGCATCTTACTTGCTACTTGTGCATTTGTTTGCTTCGGACTTGCATGCTGACCGACTTTTGAATATTTTGAGGAAAGAGAGATAGATGTACGAGGGTTAAAAAGAGTTAAATCGCCTGTTTTGAAAAAACTAGTGTCCAAATAGTGTCGAAACTATGCCAAATTTTTGAGAAAATGAAAAAAAAAAAGAAAAGAAAAAAAAGAAAAAAAAAGGTTTTGTTTATGAAAAAAATAGTTTTATTTGCCAATGAAAAAGAGTCTTGTTTTCAAAAGAAGTTTGTTTTATCGGCCCGAACTACGCCGGTTTGATTCTCACCGGGTGTGAGATACGTAGGCAACCCTCATCGGGTCCAACCTCCCCTTTTGCAAAAATAGCCAAAAATGTTAAATTTTAATTGTCATCATAAATAAATCAGGTGATGCCGTTTTTGTCAAAAATAGTCGAATGTCCCCAAAAGGGACGACGGAAGGCCGATTTTGCATAAATAGCCACCTTTGGTCGTTTTAAGATTTCGATCAGTTAATCCATACAGCCTTAAAATCTGCGTTCTCGAAATGCTAAAAGGTCGTATGTGCGAAATCGGGTTTTTATTTTTATTTTTTGGGAAAAATGTGTGTTAATTTTATTTTGAGTCAAATAAATCTTAAATTTTAAACACCCTAATAAATGTACAGAATGAGCGCAAGTCAGAATTTACACATAACAATAGTGAACAAGATCCCTTTGGAGTTGCACATGTGGTGGGATGATTTGGGCGGATCAGAGCGCGACGCAGTCAAGCTATTCCTAGGAGGCCTCACTGGGTGGCTGAAGATTAATCCTAGGGGGATATCATAAAGGCTTTGGTTACATTTTTTTGGAACACAGCCCAAAATGTATTCCACTTCTCAGATTTTAAACTCACCCCAACCTTAGAAGAGGTAGCAGGTTATATGGACATTACTGAGGGGCTAAGGCACAAATATCAGATTGCTCCAAGAGCCATCGATACGCACCAGGTCATGGATCTACTAAAGATAAGAAAGAGAGTCCCGTACTCTGAGTCGGATAAAGTTTTTCTACTCTGCAGTTCATGGGCATATATGAGGGTTCGACGATCCAAAAAGCGGGGTTTGTAGCAAAGGGAATCAGATAAAATGGGATGAACGTAGGCGGTTTGCCTTCATGGTAGCATCCTTGGACATTGTGGTGCTTCTCCGGAAAGACAGAAATATTGATTTAAAGGTGGCAAGAGTCGTCAAAACCCTGAGTACCAGCAATAAAAGCACGCTTGCCCCATGATGGTATCCAAGATGTACCGAGCTCCCACAGCTTGTAAAGACGAGGCAGATTTATTCAAGGGGTACATAAGCGCGAGCAAAGAATACGCGGAAAATAAAGAGGGACTACGAAGGGAACATCGCTATATTGAGAAAAACAATATCCACTCTCAAAGAGCAGATCCTTAGACAAGCCCGAGATGCCAGAACAAATAGGAAGTCCTGCTATGATCTGATGGCCCGGATGGAGAAACAGATGAATGAGTTTCAGGATCAACTCTTTTACAACGCTCAAGTGTTGAGGATGCGGAATCAACAAATAGAGCGATTGCTTATGGAAAGGGACAGAATCAAGGGAAGAATCGACGATATCGGGCACTACATCACCATAAAGTGCCTAGCTTGTGAGGATATGTCCCGTACCACCCTCTTTGCTTCAATAATGATTCACGTCCACCAGATCATGGAAGATTAAAAAGATCTGCAGAGGGGCCTTGCACCAAAACCCGCGGCGAGGCCGAACGACGCCCCGCGGGCGCCAAAATTCAAAACTCTGAGACATTCACAGTTTGAAGTCTATATGTTCCTTGTCTTCAGAGTCGGTTGTCCATTGGAGTATGTATTTCCCTTTTTGCGTAAAGTCTGTAGTCTGTATCGAGTCTGTCAGTTTCCTTTCAAAAATGTGTTGCCTTGTAATAGAACGTTTTGCTAAATTGAAAACTCCAAAAATGGTGTCTTTATTTTTCGTACTTATGGACAGAACTACGCACGGTCTGATTCATGTGGGGACATGATACGTAGGCAATCTCTATAGGATTCGACCACCACTAAAAAAAAGAGGGAAAATGAAAAATAAATAAAGGAGTAAGCTTAAAAGAAGGGGCACAATTATAAGAAGTCGGAATTACACACGTAACTGAAGCAAATGCATGATAGAAAGGGTTAACTGCCTAGGTGCATTGCATCCTCAATATGTGTTTACCTATCTGTCAAATGCCCTAACGCTAACGTGATGGCTCCATTTTGTTATGTTCATCCAGAAAGGTGGTTGGTTGTGATTCTAAAGTAACGCTTCCCCGCAACACAAAGGCAAAAGACAATGGCAGAGAACAACAGAACTGAGTGGGTTGGTACCGATGCCCGAAAGCAGTTGGTTGAACAGGACTACGGGTTGGTAGAAGAGGTAAAAATGTTGAGACAACATGTGGTAGACATGTATCGGGTATGGATGACTAGGAAAGCACCACCCCCGCCACCACCCAACTTCCTGAACTCTATCCTTACCCAAACACCTAACACAATAACGGACGATCCTCCATACTCTCCATATCTACCCACTTATGACAGTTTTCCCAGCCACCCCAGAAGCTCCATCACTCGTCGTCCAGCTATATTTTTCCAACGCTACTTCTCTCCACGGGACTCCCAAAAACATGCTTCACTCTCCAAGTACCCAGCTCCTCAAAATGCCCATCCACCCCCACGAGCACACCAGAAACCCCCTGGATCAGATTTTAGGCCAAATCAGGCATTTACGAACGAGAGGTTGCTAAAACAAGGAAAGGCTCTCACCCATATCGGAGAATCTTATGCAAGTCTGTTTGAAAGACTAAAGCATGCTGGCCTGATTGAACCGCTCCCCGGATATACTCCAGATCCACATGCAAGAAGCTTTGATCCTACTACACGATACGCATACCATTCTAATGTCCCAGGGCATAGCATTGAGAGTTGTCATTCGTTAAAAAGGGAAATAGAAAGAATGATTCACGAATGAGTGATTGCGATCGACGACAGTAATAAAGAGCATGTGAACCCTCTTAGGATATTGACTAAAGTTGAAGATGTTGAAGCAGATGGTGGTCTTGATGCGAAGCTTAGTGGCTAAGATATCGTGCTTGGTAATTGGGAAGACGTTCCCTTTCTTGGTCAGCCGGAGCGGAGCTTTGGTGGTTTATTTTGTTATCATTTCTGTTGTCCGGGTTATTTGCAGGGTTGTAATCCGGACATTGTCTTGTGTCAAACCCTCTTATCCTTCCATTTTGTCATAGTGGTTTGTTTAGTGTTGTCTAGGATTGTTTTAGGTTTGTTCCAAGGTTGTACCCCAGTTGTTTTGCTTGTTTCGTTATACGAACCATTTCACCGCTTGTCTAATGCAAATTTCGGTCTTTTGTTACCTCCAGTCATCTTCTTTGTTTAGTTCTTTTTATCCTTTTGTTTTGTCTTTGTTCAACGTCGATTCTAGTGACATGACATGCGCGCACAGTTTGGGCCTAATCTTAAGAGTTAATTATAAAGCCATTGGGAGATGATCGGGACACTTAAGGGAAATAGGAACAACTTGAGATCATTTGAAGCCCGAGCCACGTGAAACTGGGGCAGGTAAAACATAAAGAAAACCATAAAAGCAAGTTAGCCATATTGACAAGGGGGTCGTTCATGGTAACGAAAGTGAGAGTGTTGCCCAACGGTGCTTTAAAAATGACAAATGAAAAGGCGAATGTATGGATATGGTTATCAAGTCTGGCACAATCAGAAGATGTGGAGAATGTTTAATTGTGTCGTTTGTGCTTGGCATATTCTGAAGATTGGAATGACGAAGGTATTTTATTCTGCTATCTAAACACTTTATCCTTCGTTAACCCTTTTGAGCCTTATTGGTTTTCTTTCGTACCCCTCGTTCGGAATCAGTAGCAAAGACTAGAAAACACAAGCATGGAAGATAAAGAAAAAGAAAAAAAAAGAGGAAAAGAAAACAACAGAAATAACAAAACAACAAAATGACAAAGGAGAAAGGAGAAATGAGAAAGAAAAAGAAAAAGAAAAGAAAATAATAAATAAGTGGAAAGGAAAACAAAAAAGGAATTGGGAACTACGTCTGGCCTGATTCCTCAAAGAGGATACGTAGGCGCTTCACTGCTCGGTCATAGTGTAACAAAAAATCAAAAATCCCCAAGCAGAAACTGGGGCAGAAGTTGTGTTTGATGTAAAGAAATTTGGTTCCGAAGGTTGTAAATTTTGACCCAAATTGATTCGTTTTGAGCCGCTAATACCCTTTCTTTCTAGCCCTATCCAAAACCCCACGTTACGGTCCAAAGAAAGACCTTTTGACCAGTCTTCGTAAGATGCCAAGTCATGCAAATGGAAGTCGAGAATAACACTCTCATCCCCGGCAGAAAAGTAATAAAATGAGAGTTTTATTGGTTAAAACCTTTACAGCCCCTTGAGGCGGCTATAAGTTGAGAGAAAAAATCAAAATGAGAGAGGCTTGATAGTGAAAACCCTTCGGGCACTACAAGTCGAATAAAGATTGAGAATCATACAGGAAAGCACCAGACGAAGATTGTGAAAGGCGATTAATGATAGAGGATAGGCCACGTGTGCATGTCATGGCCAATAGAGTTGGTATCCACATCTGATAGGTTTTACTTTGTAGTTTTCTTGTTAAGAGTCATCTCTTTCTTTTGCCTTTTACTCTGTTCCTTTTACCTTTGTCATTTCCTCTTCTTGAGTCTCTTTGGTAGAAACAAGCAAGAAATGATTTCAAAATTTGCCATCAGCTTTCCAATTATGCAAGACGAGATCTGACTAGTACATCAAAGTAGTGTAAGTCAGGAAAGAACAAGCGCAATGAGCTGGTAATAGTCAACGTGCTTTGAGGTTCACGCAAAATACCCAAGATTGGTCCATATCAATTCAGGGACAGTGCAACACAAAAAAAGGGCCAGGAGGATTGAACCGAGGGTATATTCGATGATGAGATTGACAAAAGGATGAACCAGTGTCAAGAAGGATATCCCCAGCAGAAATCGAGGGTTATAAGGCCAATGCCAGCAGAAAATCAAGAAAGAACAACGCGAAAAGCAATGGACATAATTGAGAAATTCATAGGAGACTCAAAGGTTGGGGAAATGCCAGTTCACGGACAGTACCACAAAAGAAGATATTGGGTCTGCACCGGAAAAAGGTATTTCAGTAACACAGATGATGGAGGGAGTGGTTAATAAATGAACATGCAAGATCTTCAAGTGAAATCAGCTGTCATGAAAATACATGAGGTCAGATAAGAAGACTGGGAAAACGGTTAAGAGGTTTGTGAATAAGGAATCGTCAAGAAGGATGGAAGGTATCAGCCAAGCTTCAAGATGGTCAGACAACGCATAGATGGGAGAATGGTTGATAGCATCCCCAGCAGGAGTATCACAAACCAACCACCACGTTTTAAACTGACCAAATTTTCTTTGATTTAAAGCAGGGACAAGGAATGTTATTGATGACGAAAAGATGCGCCACAAGAAAGATTGTCAAACTGGGGCAGAAAATTTTCGTTCATTTCGAAAATTTTCGAGAAGTCTAACACAAGTTTGGTGAAAAGCGGTATCCCCAACAGTTTTTCGGGAGAAGGCAGAACAAGTTTTAAAGAAAGAAATGTCAGGAGGAAGATAACACGAGTTTTAAGGGAGGTAGTCTTCGAAGGAAGAAGATAACAAAAAAAAGAGAAAAAAGAGGAAGACCAGTTTTGCAAAAGGAATCGGTTTGCAGAGGAATGAAACATCAGTCTTACGGGAAGTAGTCTTTGAAGGAGTAAGATAACATATTTTTGAAAAAGTGTTATCCCCAGCAGTTCACAGAGAAATGAGACACCAGTTTTGAGGGAAGTAGTTTTGAAGAAAGATAATTCAAGTTAGAAGGAAAATGGTTCAGGAGGTAAGGGGCAACAATGGCGTTTTATTTTCGAAGTTGTTGATTGAAGTCAGGAGCCCGCCTGAAGAAAGGAATGACGTTTTTATTTTCGAAGTTGTTATTTTCGAAGGAATGACGCTTTATTTTTCGAAGTTGTTGTTGAAGTCAGGAGCCCGCCTTAAGAAAGGAATGGCGTTTTCTTTTCGAAGTTGTTGTTGAGGTCAGGAGCCCGCCTGAAGAAAGGAATGACGTTTTTATTTTTCGAAGATGTTGTTGAGGTCAGGAGCCCGCCTGAAGAAAGGAATGGCGTTTTATTTTTCGAAGTTATTGATTGAAGTCAGGAGCCCGCCTGAAGAAAGGAATGACGCTTTATTTTTCGAAGTTGTTGATTGAAGTCAGGAGCCCGCCTGAAGAAAGGAATGACGTTTTATTTTTCGAAGTTGTTGATTGAAGTCAGGAGCCCGCCTGAAGAAAGGAATGTCGCTTTATTTTTCGAAGTTGTTGTTGAGGACAGGAGCCCGCCTGAAGAAAAGAATGACATTTTTATTTTTCGAAGTTGTTGTTGAGGTTAGGAGCCCGCCTGAAGAAAGGAATGGCGTTTTTATTTTCGAAGTTGTTGTTGAGGTCAGGAGCCCGCCTGAAGAAAGGAATGACGTTTTTATTTTTTCGAAGATGTTGTTGAAGCCCGCCTGAAGAAAGGAATGGCGCTTTATTTTTCGAAGTTGTTGTTGAAGTTAGGAGCCCACCTGGAGATCGGAATGGCATTATATTTTTAAGTTGTTGTTAAAGTCAGGAGCCCACCTGAAGAGAGGAATGACGTTTTATTTTCTAAGTTGTTGGTTGAAGTCAGGAGCCCGCCTAAAGAGAGGAATGACATTTTATTTTCTAAGTTGTTGTCGAAATCAGGAGCCCGCCTGAAGAGAGGAATAACGTTTTATTTTTAAGTTGTTGTTGAAGTCAGGAGTCGGGGGCAAGGGGAAACAATGGCAATACGAATGCAGTACTAAGTTGTTGTTGAAGTCAGGAGCCCGCCTGGAGATCGGAATGGCGTTATATTTTTAAGTTGCTGTTGAAGTCAGGAGCTCGCCTGAAGAGAGGAATGACGTTTTATTTTCTAAGTTGTTGGTTGAAGTCAGGAGCTCGCCTGAAGAGAGGAATGACGTTTTACTTTTTAAGTTGTTGTTGAAATCAGGAGCCCGCCTGAAGAGAGGAATGGCGTTTTATTTTTAAGTTATTGTTGAAGTCAGGAGCCCGCCTGAAGAGAGGAATGACATTTTATTTTCCAGTCTTAAAGTTGGGAGCCTGCCCGAACTGAGTGGGTTGGTACCGAGTAGGTTGGTACCGACGCCCGAAAGCAGTTGGTTGAACAGGACTACGGGTTGGTAGAAGAGGTAAAAATGTTGAGGCAGCATGTGGCAGATATGTATCGGGCATGGATGACTGGGAAAGAACCACTCCCGCCACTGCATAGCTTCCTGAACTCTATCCTTACCCAAACACCTCACACAATAACGGATGATCCTCCATACTCTCCATATCTACCCACTTATGACAGCTTTCCCAGCCACCCGAGTAGCTCCATCACTCGTCATCCAACTATATTCTTCCAACGCTACTCCCCTCCCCAACGCTACTTCTCTCCACGGGACTCCCAAAAACATGCTTCACTTTCCCAGTACCCAGCTCCACAAAATGCCTATCCACTCCCACGAGCCTACCGAAACCCCCCTGGATCAGGTTTCCGGCCCAATCAAGCATTTAAGAATGAGAGGTTGCTGAAAAAGAAAAGGCTTTCACCCCTGTTGGAGGATCATATGCCGATTTGTTACCTTCGGTGATGAGAAATCCACGAGGGACGCTATCGAAGGGATGAACGGCCAAGACCTTGACGGACATAACATCACCGTTAACGAAGCTCAATCACGCGGAAGCGGTGGAGGCGGCGGCGCTGGCGGTGGTTTCCGCGGTGGACGTCGTGAGGGAGGCGGCGGATACGGAGGTGGAGGATATGGAGGTGGAAGATGCGAGGGCGGCGACGATGGTTATGGCGGCGACAGTTATGGTGGTGGCCGTGACCGTGGATATGGCGGTGGTGACCGTGGATACGGTGGTGATGGCGGATCACGCTACTCAAGGGGTGGTGGTGACTCTAATGGAAATTGGAGGAATTAGATAATTGAGAAGATGTGGATTTTAGTTATTTTGATCTCATTTTAAGTTGGTTATATCTTAATGTTAGTGTGACTGTCCTTTTTGACCGCTATTGGCTCGTTACTTTACTGTGTTTTTCTGTTTACCGAGTTCTTATGGAATGAATTAAATGAAGTCTACAAATTATAAAAAAAAGGGGGAAGAAAAGGTTAAAATGTTTGGATAGAAGAAAGAATTGCCTCCGTCATTTCATTCTCCGATAAATGCCAAGTACAAACAAACAACAATTACAATTAAAAGAAATCATACATAATATCTCTTAACTGCGTCAGAATTGATAGCCATGTCGATGCATTTCCCTTCGATATCTGTTAAACATAAAGCATCATTGGACAACACTCTGGTTACAATGAATGGCCCTTGCCAATACGGGGCGAACTTGCCATTTGCCTCAGCCTGATGTGGGAGGATGCGTTTCAGCACTTGCTGGCCAACTTCAAACTTCCGAGGACGCACCTTTTTGTTGTATGCTCTTGCCATTCTCTTTTGATATAACTGGCCATGACACACAGCTACCAATCTCTTTTCATCAATCAAGTTCAACTGCTCCAAACGGGTTTTGACCCACTCGTCGTCATCAATCTCAGCTTCAGCGACAATCCGAAGGGATGGAATTTCAACTTCCGCCGGTATTACTGCTTCAGTTCCATATACCAACAAATAAGGAGTTGCCCCTACCGAAGTACGGACAGTAGTGCGATAGCCCAACAATGCAAATGGTAATTTTTCATGCAATTGTCTTGAACTTTCTACCATTTTCCGAAGTATCTTCTTTATATTTTTGTTGGCCGCCTCAACTGCTCCATTCGCCTTGGGACGATATGGGGTGGAATTGTGGTGTGTAATCTTGAACTGCTGACATACTTCTTTCATTAAACCGCTGTTAAGATTAGCACCATTGTCCGTGATGATCACTTTTGGGATCCCAAATCTACAGATGATATGGGAATGAACAAAATCTACCACTGCTTTCTTGGTTACCGACTTGAAAGTTTTAGCTTCAACCCACTTAGTGAAATAATCGATGGTCACCAGAATGAACCTATGACCGTTGGTAGCTGTCGGCTCAATAGGTCCAATGACATCCATGCCCCAAGCAACAAATGGCCATGGTGCTGACATTGTGTGCAATTCTGTCGGCGGAGAATGAATCAAATCTCCGTGTTTCTGACACTGATGGCATTTTCGCACGAAATTGATACAATCACGCTCCATAGTGAGCCAATAGTACCCTGCTCTAAGAATCTTCTTCACCAACACATATCCGCTCATATGTGGCCCACAAACTCCAGCATGTACCTCTGTTATAACTGTGTGGCTTGACTAGCATCTATACATCTCAACAATCTCAAATCTGGGGTTCTTTTGTACAACGCTCCTCCACTGAGGAAGAATCCATTTGCCAATCGCCGAATGGCTCTCTTTTGATCTTCGGTGGCCTGCTTCGGGTATATCCCCATCCTGAGGTATTCCTTGACATCATAAAACCATGGTTCGCCATCCATTTCTTCCTCTATTATGTTGCAATAAGCATGCTGATCACGAACCTGGATATGCAACGGGTCAACATGAATTTTTTCTAGGTGGTGCAACATCGATGCTAAAGTGGCCAAAACATCAGCAACCTCATTGTGAACTCTTGGAAAGTGTCTGAACTCCACTGATCGAAATCGCTTGCTCAGATCGTGCAAACATTGTCAATATGGTATGAGCTTCAAATCCCGTGTTTCCCATTCACCCTGGATTTGATGCACCAGGAGGTACGAATCTCCCAAGACCAAGACGTCCTGGACATCCATGTCTGCATTTAATCGAAAGCCCAAAATGCATGCCTCATATTCAGCCATGTTATTGGTACAATAGAAACGTAGCTGTGCGGTAACAGGATAATGATATCCTGTTTCAGAAATAAGTACTGCTCATATTCCAACTCCTTTCGCATTTGCGGCTCCATCAAAGAAGAGCTTCCAACCTGGTGCCTCAGAGAATTCCAACTCATCTATATGCATCACTTCTTCATCAGGAAAATACGTCCTCAATGGCTCGTATTCTTCATCAACAGGATTCTCAGCCAAGTGATCGGCCAGTGCTTGGGCTTTCATGGACGTCCTCGTCACATAGATGATGTCAAACTCTGTGAGTAATATTTGCCATTTCGCTAACCTCCCTGTGGGCATAGGTTTCTGGAAAATATACTTCAGTGGATCCAAGCATGAAATGAGATAAGTAGTATATGATGACAGATAATGCTTCAATTTCTGGGCCACCCAAGTTAGGGCGCAACATGTCTTCTCGAGTTGAGTGTACTTAACCTCATATACTGTAAACTTCTTGCTGAGATAATAGATGGCTTGCTCCTTCCTTCCTGTAATGTTGTATTGCCCCAGTACGCAACCAAACAAATTCTCCAGGACTGTTAGATAAAGAATTAACGGTCTCCCCGGCTCAGGTGGAACCAACACAGGTGGATTTGATAAATATCCTTTGATTTGGTCAAATGCCTCCTGACATTCTACCGTCCATTCTACCGCAGCATCTTTCTTCAGTAGCCGAAAAATGGGTTCACAGGTTGCTGTGAGTTATGCAATAAACCTGCTGATATAATTCAACCTTCCCAACAGACTCATTACTTCTGTCTTGTTCTTCGGCGGTGGCAAATCTTGGATGGATTTGATCTTTGACGGGTCCAACTCACTGCCTCGCCGATTGACGATGAATCGCAACAGCTTTCCAGATGGAACGCCAAATACATATTTGGCCGGGTTGAGCTTAATATCGTACCTTCAAAGTCTTTGGAAAAACTTCCTTAGGTCTGCTACGTGGTCTTCTTGATGCTTGGATTTTATGATCACATCGTCCACGTATACCTCAATCTCTTTGTGTATCATGTCATGAAACACAGTAGTCATTGCTCTCATGTACGTTGCCCAGCATTCTTTAAACCAAATGGCATTACCCGGTAGCAATAAGTCCCCCATGACATAATGAACGCCGTCTTTTCCGCATCTTCTTCATCCATCAGAATCTGATGATACCCAGCATAGCAATCCATAAAAGACCCGATCTCCCGTCTGGCACAATTATCGATCAAGATATGGATGTTGGGTAATGGAAAGTTATCCTTTGGCCTTGCCCTATTCAGGTTGCGGTAATCGACGCACACCCTGATCTTCCCATCTTTCTTTGGCACTGGCACCACATTAGCCAACCAATCGGGATATCGAGTGACCCGAATAACCTTTGCTTGCAGCTGCTTGGTTACTTCTTCTTTAATCTTCACACTCATGTCTGTTTTGAACTTCCTCAATTTCTACTTGACGGGAGGACACGCCGGGTCAGTGGGCAATTTGTAAACCACTAAATCCGTGCTTAACCCTGGCATGTCATCATACGACCATGCAAAAACGTCTTTGAACTCAATAAGTGCTTTGATTAGTTCCTCCCTGATATTCGGTGCAATGTGGATGCTTATTTTAGTTTCCCGGGTATCATCTGTGTCTCCTAAATTGATGGCTTCTGTGTCATTTATGTTGGGCTTGGATTTCTCTTCAAACTGGCTTAACTCTCTGTTTATCTCTTCAAAGGCTTCATCCTCATCGTATTCCGATTCATCATCATAATCGCCCTCTTGTGCAATTAGTTCGGAATCAGATTGATCTTTTAGACTAGGTTGAAGATCCGTTGTGCATGCCATGTCATTAGAACCAATATAAAGAGAAATGTTCAGAAAGAGAAAAGAAGAAAACAAAGTTAAAACAAAATAAAAAGAAAAAGCTTTCACTTTATTAAAATACGGGATAACAGAGTTTCACACTTTGCCGAATACAAAACAAAACTGGATTACAACCCTAGAATAATCCAAAAACAAGAAAGAAAAATCAGAGCCCACTACCAAGACTCCCTACGGGTAGGAAGGGGAGTAGCCATCCAATTGTTGATATTGGCCCTAGGCCCCACAAACTATATATCTGCCTTACTGGAACCTTCTCCAACTTCTATCATGTTGACATCAGCGAACAGCCTTTCAAAGCCTTCATTCAAATCTCCATCTGGCCCAATCAGTGGTCCGAGAACTTTCGGGACCGACAACTTTCTGGTACTTGCTCTGACAAATGATATGGATAGGCGCAGGATTGGCTTGGGAAGGACCCAGACTCTGTTCTTCAACTTGCGGGCCCGTCTTACATCTGCTGCGGTAGGCTTGAATCCTAACCCAAAAGTATCCAGGTTCTTGGGCAAAGAAACTGGCTGGACAATACCCTGCAGATCAACCCCCAAACCCTTTCCTGGTACAAACCCGTTGTTTAACATTTCCGAGGCTATCATGAAGGTTACAGCTGTGATTCTGGGAAGTGGAAGGCCCCCACCCTCAGGAATTTTGTCTACTGAGACTGCGTCAAAAACCTGATAAACCCATGGACCCTTGTCATCGTCGGTTTCTATGAAGGGCACAATGGCATCACTAACGACATGTGTACCATCATCCCCGTGTACCACAATCTCTTGTCTATCCCATTCAAATTTGACCATTTGATGCAGTGTAGAAGGCACTGCTTTGGCTGTGTAGATCCAGGGTCGCCCCAATAGAAGATTATAGGACACCACCACATATATCACTTGAAATTCCATGGCGAACTCGACCGGACCAATTGTCAATTCTAGTATGATATCGCCCACTGCGTCAGTACCACCCCCATCAAAACCTCGGATGCAGACGTTGTTCTTGTGAATCCTATCATCATCAACTTTCAGTTTATTCAGAGTGGCTAAAGGAAAGATATTGGCACTGGACCCATTATCAATCAGTACTCGAGTGACCACCGAGTCTTCGCATTTCGCAGTCAAATAGAGTGCTTTGTTGTGCTCTGTACCCTCTATTGGCAACTCATCGTCAGAGAATGTCACTCGGTTTACCTCGAAGATTTTGTGCACTATTTTCTCCAAATGGTTCACTGAGAGCTTGTCCGGAACATGGGCTTCGTTCAGAATCTTCATTAATGCCCGACAATGATCGCTTGAATGGATCAACAAGGATAACAACGAAATTTGGGTCGGGGTCTTCCTTAACTGCTCTACAATGGAGTAGTCCTGTGCCTTCATCTTCTTCAAAAACTCCTATGCTTCTTCCTCCGTCACTGGCTTCTTTATTGTTATAGGATTGTCCCTTCTCAATTCTGCGGGAACAAAACACCTTCCCGAACAAGTTAACCCCTGGGCCTCGCATACTTCTTCCACAACCTCCTTCCCCTTATGCATCACCGTCACTTGACTGTAGCTCTAGGGCACAACTTTCTCACTTGTTATCGGCAACTGCATTACTGGCATGATAACAACTGGTTCTACGCGGGCCCCCTTCACAACCAACACTGGTGTGCTTGGTACTCCCTGCAGCACTACCTTGACTGGCTCTGGCTTCTTCGCAACAACAGACGAACCTTTCCCTATTACCACAACTGGCTTGTCATCTACCTTTCCCAACTGTACCACTGCCTTTCCACTGGTCGGCTTTTTGTTTGGACTGGCACGAATCATCATTACTATTTGTGAGGGTTTCTTGGGCTCCCCTCCTTCGTGCATTAGTTCGATCATATGGGCCTCATGGTGCACCGGCAATGGGTTCTCATTGATGTTGGGTGCCTATAGTGCCTGAACCTCGATCCTATTTGTGTCAATAAGATCTTGTAAAATAGTTTTCAACTTCCAACACTTCTCGATATCATGCCCGGGAGCCCCCGAACAATATTCACAGCTTATCGAGTGATCTAGATTTTTGGAAAGGGGATTTAGCAATTTGGGCTCCATAGGACTCAATAGGCCTAACTGCCTCAACTTGTGGAAGAGAGTAGTATAGGTTTCTCTCAGTGGAGTGAATGTTCTCAGCCTCTGCACCCTTTCGTTCCTGAAAGCCTGATTTCCACGGAATCTTGGCCTTGAAGGATTCCTGTAGGCCCTTGGTGGTGGATATGTGTTTTCTGGAGGTGGATATGTGTTTTGTGGAGGTGGATATGTATGTTGGGGAGCCAGCGCATGCCATTGCGGGCGAGCTGGAGGCTGGGTGTAAGTTTGGGCGTGATGGACGGAGAAATGTGGCTCTTGTAGTGGATAAGGGTTGTGGAGGGTTGTATGGAGTGTGTGGATAATTTGGGTAATGGGGTCTGGGTTGGTAGCGAGGGGAAGGACCTCTGGATCTGGACCAAGTACCTGCTTCGACTGTTGCAACCTCCTCTCTCTTCTTTTTCCCGAGCGCGCCTCCCGTGCCGCTTTGGATAGCCTGAGTTGTGGCCTTGATTGCCGAATAGCTCATTATCTTGTTGGACCTGAGTCCCTCTTCAACCATACTGCCCATTTTTACTACTTTGTTGAAAGATTTACCAACTGATGTCACCAGGTGACCAAAGTAAGTTGGCTCCAAAGTTTGTAAGAAGTAGTCCACTATTTCACCTTCCCTCATTGGTGGATCGACTCTTGCTGCTTGTTCTCTTCAACGAAATCCGAATTCTCTGAAGCTCTCTCCGGGCTTTTTCTCAAGTTTCAACAGTATGAGACGGTCAGGGATGATCTCAAGGTTATATTGGAAGTGACCTACAAATGCTTGTGCTAGATCATCCCAGGTATACCACCTGCTAGGATCCTGCCTCGTGTACCATTCTAGTGTGGACCCGCTTAAACTTTGACCAAAATAAGCTATCAGCAGCTCATCCTTTCCACCCGCCCCTCTCATCTTACTACAGAAACCTCGTAGATGTGCCATGGGATCACCATGTCCCTCGTATAGATCAAACTTTGGCATCTTAAAACCTGCCGACAATTGAACATCGGGGAAGGGACACAGATCTTTATAGGCCACACTAACTTGGCTGCCCAATCCATGCATATTCCTGAAGGATTGCTCCAGGCTTTTCACTTTACGAAGCACTTCATCCTGCTCCGGATTCTTAGCCGGCCTCTCAGTTTCTGCCGGGAGCTGAAGGTGAGGGGTGTAAGTGTATGGCTCGGGTGCTTTGAAGGTGAGTTCGGGAGGATAGTATTGGTTGTCGTGAACCTGAAACACTGGTTCATCGGATGATCTTTGCAATGTCGCGGTGGAGGTGCCACAAAAACAGGAACAGTTGGTGGAGGAGGGTTTTATTTAGGTGGTGGAGCTTGGGGATTATAGGAAGTTTCCCCCTGATAGTATTGGGCAATGGGGAATCTCGTTGATGGACCAGTGGAAGGGTGTTCCGGAGTCCGAGCCGATGAGAGTGTAGGAGTAGGGGGAAGTATTAGTGATGTTTGTCCCCTAGCCCAGGCTAAGTGCATCCCAGCTATCTCTTGTCTCAACCTGTCTACTTCCTCCTTCATCATTTGCATCTCCGTCTTTTCCTCCTCAACACTTTTGTCCGAACCAGACATACTTTTCGAAATGGGCCCTTTAGATCTTGTGTGGTAATGGTAATCTGCCAGAACGTTCTAACGAGCTAACTGTTTTGAAATCTTTTTCTGGTATTGACAATACAAGAAGAAGAAGAAGAGGATCAGCAGCAACAGTAGTAACAAACAGAAGTTGCAACAGCAGTGCAGCAACAAATAACCAGCAGCTATAAATTTCCCCAAGTATAGAGCAGAAGTAAAAGGAAGAAAGTTCTAGCTATTTCAGATCCAAAACCAGGCAATGAAAAAAAGTGGCTATTCTTTTTCAACTTTACCAGCTCTCAAAATTCAATCCCCTTTCTACAGACCTGATTCTGCCCTCTTATACAGACTTGCCCTCTCTTTTCAACTTACTGCCTGACCCCCTTTCCCACTAAAAATCTGAATTTTTCCACTTAAAACCCACTAAGGAAAACTTTTCCTTATTTTCAGCCCCTCATTCCCTTTTGTTCCCCATTACCATATTAATTTAAAGACACTAATATCCCACTAACAAAACACTAACATTAAAATATTATCCTAACTGTTTCATTCCCAAATCACCCCTGAAACCCCTTAATATTACTGTCCCAATACAAACCATTCATCTGCATTAAAACCTTTAACTCTAAAATCTTTTTCAAACTAACAATTATCTAAAACTAATTCTGATTAACAGCTATAACCAATTCTCCTAACAAACTGAATGACTAAGGTTGAGTTCCCATTGAAACCCATGGACTGAATTTAAATTACAACACAGAACTCAACAGAATCATTATAACTGAAACTAAAAATTGAATCAAAATGATCATGAATGCAGGTAACATGAATGCAGATTCATTGTTAGCCTATTGACAATGCTCTGAAGCTAAGTGTCCACAGATCAAGAATACACAATAACCATTTGACGAACTTATTGGTCTACAAACAAGAACGAATTAATCGACGAAAACTAATTAACCGATTGCCTACAACAATTGAAAGCAATTACTCAGAAATAGATAATCAGGCCATTCAAGTAACAATGACAAGAACATGGATTTGTAATAAAGCTTAACTAATCGACGAAACTTATTTGAATTGATTACACAACCTATAATTATACGCAACAAAGAACAGAAACAAATTCAACCGAATAAAAAGGTCTGAGGGAGAAGAACAGAACAATCGACAAAACTAAAGAATTAATATAACAATACTAAACACATAAACAGACACTTAAAACATAAAAAAATAGACTAAAAGAAAAAAAGAAAAATACCTTAAATGGAACAAAGAACAGACGGACTTGAATCGACTCGAATTTGAACTTTTTTGAGGTCAAACGGACCTTAATCGAGTGTTCTCAACTGAGAACACTTCGACTAAGGTTAGTTAAACACCCAAAACCTCTTAAACTTCGGACAGAAACCAGTTTTGGTTTTTCTAGGGTTCTGTTTGTTTGATTTGGGATTCGAACAGTTCTGGCAAGGTTCAAGCCAAACCAAGGGCGTTTTAGGCACGAGGGAGGTCAGGTGGATAGCTGGTGTGAGTTTGGGGTTCATTAGATGAACTAGGGTTTTGGGTCCTGAGCTTCGATCGAAGATTCGAAGAAGCCGGTGATGATTCGAGGACAACGGAGTGGGGATTCAGGTTGAGGGTGGTTAGAAGGCTCAGGGGTGTTAATTTCATGGCCGGCGGCGTCGTTGCCGCCGGGTTTACGGCGAATGGGAGGGGTGGCGGCTGCTAGGGTTTGAGGGGAGGTGTTCGTTTCTGAGTTTGGAGACGATGGGGTGGGTTTGGCTATGGGGGGGGTAAGGTTTAGGAATATATACTAGGTGTGAGATTAAAACCTGGCCGTTTGATCTGATGAGATCAACGACTCGGATTAATTCTCTTGAAGTAAACAGTGTCGTTTGGGTGCAGTAACGGGTGAGACCGGGTTGGGGAATGGGTCGGGTTAAGTCAATGGATATAGGGGTGTGTTTTGAGCCGTTGGATCGATGTGGATTGAATGGCTAAGATTGATTGCCCACAAAACGACGTAGTTTGGCTCCTATACTACGTCGTTTCATCATCCTGTGAGACCTGAAGATTTGGACCGGGTGGGATAGTGTTGATTTGGGCTAAAAACTGGCCCAATACGTTGGTCTAGTCCGATTTCCCTATTTTTTTTGGTTCTTTTCTACTTGTTTTTTTTCTTCTTATTTCCTTTTATTTCTTTTCCCAAAATGAAAAAACCTAAATTAACTTATGGAACAAAATTAAATTATAAAAAGCACTAATTAACTTTTAATAACAATTAACACACACAATTAAATACCAATGAAAATTAAAATCACACGATTTGGACATTAAATGCTAAAAATGCAAAGTAGATATTTTTTTGTGATTTTTTTATTTTGTAAAACACTTAATTACTTCTAATTGTAGAATTAAATACTAAATAAAAATGCAACATATTTTTATATTTTTTATTAATTTAACAAATAAACATGCACAGACAAATGCAAACAATACAAGAAAAATAACACAAATTCGCAACAATTGCAAACAAACAAAATTATTTTATTTTGAACTTTTTGGGAGTAATTCTCATATAGGGCAAAAATCACGTGCTCACAGTTAGCTGCTGTGAGCACGTGATTTTTGCCCTATGAGAACTACTCCCAAAAAATTCAAAATAAAATGGTTTGGTTTGTTTGTGATTTATTTGTATTTTTGTCTGTACATGTTTATTTCTACTTTTATTAAGAAAAATACAAAAAATATGTGTTGCATGTGCATTTAGGAGTTAATTATGCATTTTTTGAATTACTTAAACCATGTCTTACTTTAAAGAATGAAAATCTCAAAAAAAAAATATGAATTTCGGTAGTTTTGTCATTTTATTGTTTAATTGTGCGATTTTTTTTTATTTTTTTTCGATCTTGAGTGTTAATTGTTGTTAAGGGTTAATTAATACCTCTTTAAAATAATTTTGGTTTTACAAGCTAATTTAAGATTTTTGGAATTTTTAGTTTTATTAGTTTAAGAAAAGAAAGACAAAATAAAAGAGTGTTAAGTCATATTTGGGCCAAATCAATTTAAAGTCCAAACAATTTTTCTTCCCCTTTGTAATTGAAACCCATATACCCAACCCATACCTCATCCCCGACCTGGTCTGCCCCATAGCCCAAACAACCAACCCCCTCTTTTTTCCCATTTTCATTTTCATTTTTCTAAACCCCTAACCTAAAAAAACCCTAAACACCCGCCCCCTTCTTCTCCAAGCAACCCCTCCTCCTTCATCTTCGTCCAAATGACCACCCTCCCATGGCTGCCTTCTTCTTCGTCTTCGTCCAAACAACCACCCTCCCATGGCTGCCATCTTCTTCGTCTTCGTCGAAACGACCACCCCCCCGGGCTGCCCACTCCTTCTTCGTCTTCGTCGAAATGACCACTACCCCCATGGCTGCCTTCTTCTTCATCGTCGTCCAAACGACCACGTCCATGGCTGCCCTCCATCCCCATCGTCCCTCACGTCCAGCAACAACCAAGCGACGAACAGCAGACCTGGCGGCAAGTAGCGTTGCTGCTGCTACTGCTTCACCTATCCGTGAACGACCCTATCTCACGCTGCTGCTTCACCCCTCGCCCCAAATGACCACCAGCTTCTACTCCTTCACGTAGATGCGGCTTCTTCTTCTTCGAGCTGCCCTCCAGCCCCTCCAGCTCCAAACGACCACTCCCCATGGCTGCCCTCTTCTCTTCATCTACCCCAAACGACCCCTCCAGCTCCAGCTCTCATGTACATGACTGCCCTCCTTCTCTTATCAAGCAAACGACCACGGTCGACTCCATCATATCGTCAACCACCTGAAACAATCCGCCACTCCAGCTCCGTCAGTCGTCATGCCCGAGCAACCATGAAACTTGGGCTCAAAACCTTCAAAACCCTCCCTTAAAAATGACTCATCTTCAGTCCGTGAGTTCGAGTTTCCGGCGGGGTCTCAGTTCCAGATTTGCTCGAGTTTCTTGGAACATTAGCTTGAAGCTTTTGTTCGTTGTTTGCCTTTGCTGTACAGCTCTGCTCAAAGAGTTTGTTGTGTTCAATCACTTGGGAAATCCATTTTTGGCAACAATGAAGGTCCATTTCCTTTTTCTTTTCATCTTGTTTTTTTTGGTTAAACTGATATCAATGAGCTGCGTGTTTCCATGAGCGAACGTAGTGAGCAGCAGTACAAGTTCATGAATCTGTCATTCTTCTTGCTTGTTTCAATTATCTTGCCTCATTCTAGTTTCTATCTTTTCTTAGTTATGTTGTGTTGTTTCTTTTCTTGTCGTTGTTCATCATTTCATGCATATTGAAATCAGTTTGTTTTCATTTTGTATGTTGACAGTGTTCATTTGTTCTTGTTTAGGTTTAATCTAGAAGTGTGTTAGTTTAATCACTGAATCTTTATTTTGAGGATATTTGGCCCGAATTGAGTTTCAAGCTTAAAATGTGATTTGAGTTTGATGAATCTTAATGTCATTGATTGGGAGTTAGTTTCATATGTTTAAATTAATCAATTGTTAGGATTTCTCACTTAAGATTGGTTGTAGCTGCTATAGTTTGGTTAATTGATTAGGAGGATTGAATATAGCTGATGGGGTAGAATGGTAATTTCAATAGTTTCAGGGGTATTTTGGGATTTAAAGTATTAAAAAATGATTAATTTGAGTGCTTCGTCCACTAAGCACTAATAATATTAAAATAATACATTGTTCAATACATAGTGGGGGACAAGACATATGGTAGTAGGAACTAATACATTTGTTTAATATAGTGGGGGACAAGACACTTGCTAGTGGGGAACAAGGCATACAAGTGTGGGGAACAAAACATAATGGTGTGAAAAGCTTAAAAAGGATTGATTAAAATATGTTGCCCATACCTATTTTAGGTTATAAATAGGGTCATTTCATGACAGAAAAGGGGCTGGTTTTTGGAGGAAGAAAATCATTTCTCTTCTAGTTTTTTTTTAGAGTCTAGGATGGATTTTTAACATTTAAAAGTTCAGTAATTTGAGAGTAAAAAAACAGGCTGGTTTTTAATCCAAAAGGTTCAGTGTTTGGAGAGCTAAGAAACTAAAAAGTGGGTCTCTTTTTTACGGCTGAATATCAGAACGGGTACTGTTGCTGTTTCATTGGTGTGTTGTTTGGTATTTCTGGGGTTTCAATTGGTTCTTCCTGAGTTTGCTATTGGTTATTGGCTACTGTTTTCATTGGGTGTTGCTGGAACTCTGCTGGTTCCTTCTTTTTTTTTTAATCTGCCACTGGGTTGTTCTGTCGCTGCGTTGCTATGTTATTACTGTTGCTGACAGCTCCTTCATCTTCTTGTATTTCCGTTATCCAGGTACATGTTCTACAACTCTCAAATTTAAAGGAAAGGAAGTAAAGAGTTGTTGGAATGAATTTCTGAAAAATAACTATTTCTTTGTGTTTAATTTGATGTATAAGCAGTAGTTCACTTGATATTTCATAGTATGTATTGGAATGATTTTGAAATGCATAAACTGGACTGATTGAATCTATTTCTACAAACATGGAACATCAATTGTAATTAATCTTAGTTGGTGATTACTAGTTATGAAATATACTGTATTTAATTCTTTTGTTCAGTAGTCGTGAAGCAGTTTCAAAAAGTTTATATCACAAAACAGGTTCAAATAGTTTTATGGAAATCAGCATGTTGGTTTAATAGGTCTAATTCTGAAATCGCGAGTTCACTTGAGTAAATAACATCATTTTAAATAGCAATGTAAATATGTTAGAAACTAATGTTAGTTCTCTAATGTTAGTGATTAATGTTAGTTTGATGTCAGTTTTAAGCATTGATGCATTTTTCAATAAACCGTAAAAAGAGCAAAAAAAATGGCTTTGTATTCCGCATAGATTAACTCCATTGATCCAATTCATATAATAAAGCTAAAGTTGAAATGGATCGAAATGGTAGCTGGTTTGTTAATATTTACAACGGCAGGCGGCGGATCTTAAGTTAGGTAGCGGGTTCAAACTAGAAGGTGTTTCCTTTTGTTTGGACCCGGATTTGAATTTGAAACCCGAACTTTTAATGCTAATTGATTAGGATTTTTCTTTATTCTTAGAGACCAATAAATAGGAAATCATAGTCGCTTTAGGATATCCTTGAATAAAAAATGAGATGAGTCTCGCCGAATAAAAAATATAAAATTGCGAGGCCCTCAATAAATATTTGTTTTAAAATACTTAGACTTAGGGACGGGCCGTTTAGCCAATTTCATGGCCTTCCCCAAAAGATAACAACGCGCAAATCCCTTCCGGCGCGCTTTAAATAATTTACTCTCTTAAACTCGGGTGCACATTTATGTGACCCAAATCCAAATCTCAACGAAGTTGGAACATATCAAAAATTGCGGGTACATTTATGTGGCGCAATTCGAGATGCATTCTCACGACGTTGCAATTCTTTGAATAAATAGTAACAAAAGCGGTGAACAGTTAAAATTTGCACATAGGCTCATAATGGTATAAAAATCAGATAATTAAGCCGAATATGACAGTAGAGCGACCGTGCTAGAACCACAGAACTCGGGAATGCCTAACACCTTCTCTCGGGTTAACAGAATTCCTTATCCGAATTTCTGGTGCGCAGACTGTTAAACAGAGTCATTCTTTTTCTCGATTTGGGATTCAACCGGTGACTTGGGACACCAAAAATCTCCCAAGTGGCGACTCTGAATTAAATAATAAATCCCGTTTCGATTGTCCTTTAATTGGAAAAACTCCCTTTTACACCCCTTTGCGGGGTGTAGCTGAAAAAAGAGGTGTGACAGTAAGTCCTCTATATCAAGTTGTGCACTCTCAAATTGCTCCTTCCAATTGAGAGTCGCATGCTATCTTCTCCAAAGGGGCAATTCTTTTCATCAATTCTGTGCCGATAAGATTGTCCTAAAAAAAAAATAAGAATCCCAAAGATGAAAAATTTTGCAAAGTAAAAAAGGGAGAGAAGAAAAATACCTTCAAAGTGACATGCACGATATCATTCATTAAAGTCAGGGAACTATGACTCGCCAGCTTTGCTTTTTCAATTGGGCCAATAAGAGGCTCCAGCCATACATCTGCCTGACCTGACTTTCTCAAAAGGCTGCTATCAACAGGAACTTCAATAATTACCCGCCTTATAGCGGCACTTCTACTTGAAGAGCCCGTTTCAGTATGATGAACGATATGAGGGGGAATAGTCAAAGGAGGAGCCGGAGAAGAGGTAAGAGCAGTAGAAGAAGGAACTGAAATAGCTGGGGCCGGTAAAGAAGGAATCACAGGCACGAGTGATGAAAAAGACGATAAAGGTACTTCGTCTAAAATAGGCCCGACATCTTCACGACCAAATCCACTGATGAAAAGTTGGTCAATAGACTCACGAGTATCGTGGGGAGTGACGTCATCATCAGGAATTATTATTGGGGTTTCAACAGGTTCGGTAAGAGAAACCGAAACTCCAGCTTCGTCATCGGAAACGATGTGTCTCCTAACTCGTGGCCTCGTTACCAGGGAACTCTCATCTTCCTCTTCTTCAGAATTTTCCTCTTTAGCAGCCTTCTTTTTTGCAGAAGAGGAACCCAAGACTATTTCTCGGGCTCTTTCTAAAGAGATACGGGTTCCCAAAGAGACACGAGAGGCTGCAACTTCTTCAACAGTAACCCCTCGAATAGCAAATCCTGACAAAAAGAAAGATAAAAGTTAAAACAATAAAGGAGAATATAGGCACGAAAAGAACAAAATGTGAACTCTTACTGTGAGTCTTTACCTTCCAACCAAAGCGGTTAGAAAGTGTTTTCCAAGATCTACCATTCGTTGGTGTGATCTTCAGCAATTTATCTACCCAACCACGAAAATTGGGAACATCCCCCACAACTCCCATGGTTGCTAAAAAAAGGGGGGTAAAATTAGAAAAGTTGATAAACTTGAGAGAATAAGGTACGAGATGGATAAAAGACCTACGTGCAAAATTCCACTTCTCATGGAAGGAGAACATTATATTCACCCACTAAACCAACAGTGGGGGCAGCAACAAATCCGGCATACCAGCCACGATCCTTGTCATCTTCAGGGCTCACCAAAACCCTCTTACTCCTGGCTACTAGTGTAAAAACACCATTGCGAAAAAGCCTAGGTGAGTAAAGATGAATCAAGTGAGGGAAAGTAAAAGGAACTTCGGCTTTAGTGGCTAAATGCCTTAAACAGGCAATAGCCCTCCATATGATTGGGCCAATTTGACCCAAGCAGACATTGAAGAAACGGGAAAATTCAAGAATGACTGGGTCAATTGTTGGTCTAAACCCTAAAGTAAAAGGGTAAGTGTAAACAAAAGAGAACCCAGTTAAATAAGAAGTAATTCTTTGATTTGAATTAGGGATAATAATGGGAAAATCATTACTCCAATGACAGTCCTTACAAACCATAGGAGTCAAAACCTCTGTAATTTGAGTGGGGTAAGCATCGACACGATCTAATGCGGAAACCTGATTTCTAAGAGATTCCCTGTCATGGTAAAAAGACAATTCTGAAGGGACTATCTCATCTACTAAAGGTTCGCGTAAAGGTTCAGAATGATCTTTACCCCTAGAAGAAGATTTGTGAGAAAAGAAACCTCTGGTTCTAGAAGAAGAACCAGAACTAGAAGAAGGCATAGACGAACCACCTCGAGTAGATCCTAAACTACGAAATCTACCTCCCCTTCTATGCCTAACAGGGGCATTGGGGAAGGAGTCAGTAATGGAAACTCTCTCAGGGTTAGGGCTTGGAGAAGACATATCAAAGAAGAATGATTTAAGGAAGAAGTAAACAGAGATTTGGAGAAATAAGTGTTCAATAAGCTTTATGTGATAAAAGACAAGGGAAAAAGTTGTATTTATACCGATAAGCAACCGCCAAAGGTAAAAGTGCGGAGGTGGAAGGACCATAATTATGATAACTGGCACTTCATTAATAGTGGAACCGTAAAAACCTTGAAAAAGGCTGCAAAAACTGCAGAGCCAATGGAAAATCGATACGTGTACGGAATATTAAATGGGAGTGACAATTGAAGCGTCAATTTTGTCATAGCATTAATGGTGACAAAAATTCTCGTTTTAATGAAATCCACTTCCCAAATATTCAATTGATGAATAAATGGAAAGTGGGGGGACTATCTATATTGGGAAAAATTGCATTTATATATGTAAGTGACATGTTGAGATACGTGGACTGGTCAAATAGTCAAAGAATTATAATTAGTCAAGAGGCACGGGAAGCAATAGAAACGAGTAAAGGCAAAGGAAGAGACACGGGAGGACATTCGAAGGATTCAGCGCCCGTACCTATTTAAGTCATTTATCAAAAGGAATGGATCTGACCATAATACAGAGCGCATATACGGAATTTGACAGGCATTAAATACTGGATACGTTATAGAATTTGTATTGATTATAATGATTGTGTAACGTAACATTCAATGTCTTTAATTATTCATAATAGTCACATTATGATTTGGGAAAAACGCATATCTTCAAGATACCTATAAAAGGGAGGTATCTGATCACTTGTAAACACGAGATACTATTGGAATATACTTTGATTCACTTGTTTTTCTCCTGATTATACTCTGGTTACCCCAAGTTACTTTCTTTTACGTATTCTTTTGATTATCAGTAACCCGCTTCTAAATTCTTGCTTTGACTAAAATTCTATTTTTTGGTTAAACATGTACGAATTGTAAATATTGCTACTTGATAAATAAAATACTTTAATTACCAAAAAAAGAAATCGTTTCATTTCTTACGTAAGGCTGTGCGTGGCTTCTTAAGATATGTGAGAACAGTGTGGTATCTTGTACACGTTCCACCAATTAATTGAGAGAATCTGATGAAATAGGATAAATTAAAACGGTATTTCGTAAATACGTACTATAATCATTTTGAGTAATCTAAAGTATTGGCATCAGAATCTTAAAATCATGAATGTCAGAATTAGAAGGAGTTAAAAGATTTTTCTTTGCCCCTTATCAACTACCTTACTTCCTTGAAACTCTTTGTTAACATTACTCTCATTTATCCTTAACGAGTTAATGAGGTGCTCCTTTTAAGAATTATATGTCATATTACATATGCTAAGGCCGACTGATACTTATAATGTCATTTATATGTATACGTTCCAAGGGATGTTAACTGTCAACTGATATTTCTTTGCCGAAAAATACATTATTTAAATAATAGAAGAAAAAAATTATTTATATATACTATATGTATTTAATTCCCTCAACATATTCATGATTATTTAATTAAAATTTTAACTCCCCTTCATGAAAATTCTAAATTCATTATATATATAGAAAAAACAACCTTTTCTTCCATAAAATTAGAATTTGTAGTCTAACAGATGCGATTATCTAAGGCAAAAGGAAGTATTTGTATTACATTGTTCAATCATCAAATGTCATTATGTAAAACAGAATAAAGAAGGAATACCATTTACGACATCATTAACCAGAGATACTTCAATTAAGGGAAAAACAGTGAGTCCAAAATTTCCCACAACATTTTTAGGACGAGCGCTAAACCTTAAGTCAAAACTTCTTCCATCCCCCACAGGTGTGCCAATGCATGTTACATGCAGAAAAAACCCAAATCTCCCTACACACGTCAAATTTTCTCCATCCTTTTCTCCTTTATCCACCCCTCCTATTTTCCTCTCAAATTAAACCAGCTCTCCACTATTCTCCAAAGTAGACCCATTCTTCTCCTCCTCCTCCTCCGCCGTGAACAATGGCTGCTCGACCACCGAACTACTTCAATCATAATTCTCAAAGACCACCACTAAGACCCATTCACACCACCACCCACCAATTCCTTCGCAAACTGCAACAACATGTTCCAAATTCAACCCAACTCATGGGTTTCTTGACTCTTGTTATCTCCGGCGGTATTCTACTCCTCCTCACTGGCCTCACTCTCACTGCCATAATTCTTGGCCTCATTTTCTTCACGCCTTTGATCCTCGTTTCTAGTCCCATTTGGGTCCCTACTGGGACTCTTCTCTTCATCGCCGTTTCTGGATTTTTATCCGTCTGTGGATTTGGGGCGTCAACATTTGCTGCTATTTCTTGGGCCTACAGGTACTTCAAGAGAAGCAGGATTGCTGATACTGCTACCCATATGAAGGATTAGTACCTGAGTTTGTCGCAGTCACCTGCTGTTTAATTTTAGTGTCATTGTTCTTTTTCGTCGATCAAACTTTTGTAACATTCTCATTTTCGTGTTTTTGAATTTTTGGTTCGGTTTGAATTGGTTTTTATCAAAAAACAAATCAAACCAATTTAGTTGGTTTTTTATCGATCGATTAAGTTTATGTTTGATTTTTTCGATTTTTTCCAAGACATATATTACCAAACACATATTCGGGCTATTATATATTCAACTTAATATTATTAAACCAATTGCTTTTCGAAAAATTTATCATTTATCAAAATATATTAATTATAATTGAATCAAATAGTGATGAATAATTTAAGGATTCAATTAAAAATAGATTTTTTTTAACATGAAATAAATTTATGTACTTAGCAAAAGAAAACTATCTATTAAATTAGAATATAAAAAGAACTAAATTATTATAATAGCAAAGAACTATATTAAAAATGCATATGTTTAACATGTATTATAAAATTTTAGAAACTTTATATAAAAATGTAGATATACTTCTGTAGTTAGTTTGGTTCGATTTTTCTGGTTATTTAATCAAAATTAAACAAAATTTAATCGGTTTTTAAATTCAAAATTAAAACTAAACCAAATCAAATACGATTCGATTTTGGATGGTTTGATTTTTCGAATTTTTATGAATACCCTATCCATAAGGGTGCCAATATGTTATCTTTTATACTCTTTGATTGATTACAGTTTTGTGGAATCTTGAGTAGGTAAATTGAATAAGTTGGGATATATATGAGAAAAGATAATGATGGAATTCTATTCAAATAATTTCATAGAATATATTCACAATACTAGTTACGATAAGCCCGGGCACAATTATAGTTAAAAGTAAAAAATTTATGTGGCGTCCATTTTTGCTTCATCGGTTGAATTTATGGTCACTTTTTTAAAAAAGTTTAACTGATACGCATTGTTTAGATAATTTCAGATGTATACACTTTTCTCTTTTTCTTTACTGCTATTTTCTTCTTCTTTGTGCTTAGAGTTTTTTCTTCTTCTTAGTTGCAAAAGAGTTTTTAAAATTTGTTGTCTTTTCGATAATTTGATGATTAGGATTTGTTCTTTATGATATTTGAAAGTTATGTTTCAAATTTGGGCTCATTTGGAGTAGATTTGGGTATTGAATCATGTATAGAGTTGTTGAAAATCAAAGAACAAATTTATATTTTAGAACTTAAGATTCGAAATCTGAAGTTGCATTCAATTGATTGAACTACTGAAGATTCGAATTTCTGAAGTTGCATTTGAACGATAAAAGAACTTCATATTTGATTTCTAAATTTGCATTGAAGAGATTAAACTACTTCAGATTCGAAGTTCTGAAATTGCATTCGAAAGATAGAAGAACTTCATATTTGATTTCTGAAGTTGCATTAAAGAGATTGAACTAATTTCGATTCGAGCGGATATACTTTACAAAATTTTGTGCATTGCGGGTATAACTTCAGTGGTGATCCCAAAAGTAAGTATATATGAAAATGCCCCTAATCAAACTCCTCATGTATAACTGAATTTTACATATATTATATATCTATTAACTAAATATATAGTTGGGCGGGTGACTATTTGAATTAATTCTTTTAAATATCTTAGATACTCATTATATTCAAGCAAAACTAAAAGAATTTGCTTCTTGCCCTTTTTTTTTTAGACAAAAGCTAAATTTTCTTAAGATTTTAGTTGACTCAAACTTCAAATAATATTTATTTATATTTTCAAATGTTGCATATATGAAATTCCTATCAATTAATGATCCTTCTCTATGCACAACTTTACGAATGAAAGCTCTCAATGTTATAATTAAATCTTATCATAAACTCATAAATGTTGCAAATATGTAGCTTGTATTTTTCCTCGTTTTATTGGCTTAAATACGGGTTAGAAGGTAAAATAATATTTGCCTAATACATACTTTGCCCTCATAACTTATATGCAAATTCCTCTGACACACTGCAATTTTACATGTAATATTTTTACCAATCCCTTTATATGCATTACTGTTTTATATGCTTTACCTAATTTTTTATTTGGAGAATCTATATGCTTTGCCAAATTACTTTGCGCAAAATTTCACTTATTTGATTTAAGAAAAGGGCGATCTCTGCTTATTTTCCTCCATCTTATAATTTTTCACGTTAATTTAATTGAAGCAAAGCTAGTCTAAATTACGCATATTTCATATGTGTCCCGCTTGAGTATTTAAAGTTCATACCCACGTGCTGCTATCTATAACATCTGCTCATCATTTCATAACCACAGGCCTTTTGAATGGAACAATTAATTAGACGACATTAGGCTAGATGATTATATATTTATAATTTTGTTTCTCATGCTTAGATAATTCAATGAATATAATATATTATATTAGTTATAATTAAGTGATGATTATGTATTCAAATATATGTATTATAGTAACAAATAAATAAAGAGCTCATAATAGATAAAAACTTTAAAGATAAATAATTTTTTTCCAATATTCTAATACTAAAGAAAGATAATTATTAGATTAAGAGAAAATAAGGAAATCCCAATGGCAAAAATTTCCTCGACAAAAAGGAAAAAAAATATGTTATGAATGGTTGAAAAATGAAGAGGAAAATGGTTTGTGTGAGGCCGAGACGTGATGGCCACGTGAGGGAGTACAATGTCAGCCACATAAATGTTGTATGAAAACATGTGTAGAGTGACATAAGTGAAGGATAGTTAAGCCAAAGATATTCAAAAATGTATATTGTAGCTATAGTAGGATTCCATCATGACCAATCATGCTCCTTCATTTAAACGAAATGACTAAATTACCCCCGATATCCCAAGCAGGCATGTTGACATGGTGCTTGCTTATTCCCTCTTCTATATAGTAGTAAAGTAGTATGGGAAGATGAACGATAAGGAGAAATGTTGGATCACTTCTCGGTTATAACCAACTAAATTATGAACTAGACAATGTTTTTACGCGTGCTGAGAGCTTTTATATAAAAAATTAACACACTCAAATAGACGATTAACTTTATACATGGCTTTTTATTTTCTCCATGGTTAACCTAATTAAGCGAAATTGAAGAAGGAAATCTTTACCAGTTGTCCATGATAAAAATTAGGGGTGTTAAATGGGCGGGTTGGGCTAATTTTGAACGGGTCAAAATAAGTTGAGTCAATTATAGGGAAAAATTCAAAAATAGCCAGATTTACAACTGGTCGTTCAAAAATAGCCCAGTTTCAAAAGTAATCGAAATTTAGCTATTTTTTTGTAAAGATAAATCTGAGCGAAAACACTGTTAAAAACCCAAAAAATACGCCAGTATATTATGTTGGAGTTCCAGCATAAGTATACTTGAACTCCAACATATTATACTGGAGTTCCAAGATAAGTATGCTGGAACTCCAGCATAATATGATGGAGTTCCAGCATAAGTACACTAGAACTCCAGCATAATATACTAGAGTTCCAGCAAGTATACCGGTCCAACATAATATACTGGAGTTTGGAGCACCGGTGCTCCAGTCTCCAGTATATTATACTGGAGCCAACAAAGTATACCGGTCCAGCATAATATGCTGGAGTTCATACACAGGTGCACCGAACTCCAGTATATTATGCTATATCGGTCTCTGTTGCAGCAAAATAGTGGCTATTTTTTATTGACTTGGTAAATGCTGACTATTTTTGAATGACTAGTCCGAAAACTAGCTATACCGTTATATTATTACTCAATAAATAGGTGGGTTCTTGATCCGCCCAAAAGTTACTTGGGCTGAGATGGACTGGGTCAAGATGAGCTACAATTTGGGTCATAGCCCAATCCACCCAACTCTTACCAAGCTTTAATTAATACTCCATGTGCTATTTTTGTACGAATATGTATAATTATTAATAATATTTTTTTTTCTTTTACTATGGTCATATATAACATATCGAACAAAAAAAAATTATTTTTAATATATTTGGGCAAATTACTCATGGATCAATTTGAGCTAAAAACCAGCTCAATTTTAAATGAGTTGAGATGAGTTAGGTCAAGATGGGTATTTTAAATGGGTTGAGATGAGTTAGGTCAAGATGGGTTGAGTGAGTAGTTCAATAACCAGCCCAACTTTGGACGGATTATTTGGGCTTGGGCCAAATTTGACTATCCTAATTAATATAATTGGGGAAAATTTCCTTACACAAGTACTATTTTTAAGGGATTGTTTTGTACTTATACACTATTTGAAACTTTATTATAAAAAATATTAAAGTTTTTGTATTTACCCGACATAAACAAGTTTTAGATACAAAAAATATACATTTCACTTTAAAAGGCTCACAATCCATTACTAGTGCCTTTAAATAAGGAGTTTAGTTATACCGTTTTCCTTTTCTCTCCTCTCTCCTCTCCAAATCGAACTTATAATTAGCGATTCCTATTTGATAATTGTTTCGGTCTTGGTTTTATGTTTTGGCAGTATTTTTATAATTAAACTATGTCTCCTTTTGTTAAAACTGGGCAAAGAGTAAAGTTGAGGGGTTAAAGCCCCGGGTTACATCTGAGAGTTGATGCCCAATTATGGCATGAGATTATGTTTTCAGATAGACTGAACATGATGGAACAATTCCAGAATCCTTTGTAGCACATAAAGCTTTATCCAGTTCTAATTTAAGGTTGCACGTTGAGTGTCACGACCTAAGTTCTCCCTCCGTGAACTGTCGTGACAACACCTAGTCTCTACAACTAGGTAAGCCTAACAAATTGCGAAAAAAGAAAATGAAATACGAAACTGGAAGTTACGGGTAAAAACATAATAAAAGAGTTTAAAATGCCGCTCGGCATATATAATACACATTCTCAAAACTGAATCAAAAACCCCCAAAACCCGGAATCTCATGAAATCACAAGCTAGAGAAAGCTACATAGTATTCTAACTCCAGAATGTCTAATCAAAAGTAAATACAGAAAGTCTAGAGCTAAAGGGGAGAACAGAGAGGGACTTCTAGGTCTGCGAACGCGGTAAATATACCTCGAAGTCTCTGATATCGCCCGTCTCACGGATAGAACGGCTGAGCAGAAGAACCTGGATCTGCACACGAAAAACATGTGCAGGAAAGGGCATAAGTACACCACAACGGTACCCAATTTGTGTCAAGCCTAACCTCGGTCGAGTAGTGACTAGGAAGGTCAGGGCCTTACTGGTTATATATAAATAAAATAAGGTAAAACAGTATGAAATGCGACAGTATAATTAAATATTCACAGTCAAATAAGAATAAATCACAAGAAGAAAATACAACTCAATACACTGAGATAGCAACCGGGGATCTCCCAGAATATCGTCTCATAGTCTCAAATGTAAATGTGCAGAGGATCCCCCGAGATATCGTCCCATAGTACGAATCATAAATATGCAGGGGAATCTCCCGGAATACCAATCTGTAGTCCTAAAGTAAATATCCAGTACAGGGGAATCTCCCGGGATGTCGTCCCGTAGTTCCAAATATAAATGTGCAGGGGAATCTCCCGGAATACCGATCTGTAGTCCCAAAGTAAACATGTAGAGGGCTCTCCCGGGATATCGTCTCGTAGTCCCAAAATAAACACACAACAGTCTTAAGAAAGAATCTACAGTCCTGTCCAAGTTCGTACCAAGAAATGAAATCGAATTTCGACCCTGATATCAAAATCTCACTATCGATCTGGAAACTTCAAAAATTTAACTTTCGGCATTTCAAGCCTAAATAAGCTACGGACCTCCAAAACACAATCGAACACGCTCCTAAGCTTGAAATCACCCAACGGAGCTAACGGAATTGCCGGAATTCTATTCCGAGGCCATCCTCACACTGTTCCGACTATGGTCTAACTTTTAAAGCTTAAGCTCTCTTTTAGAGACTAATTGGCCCAAAACGATCCAAAAATCCAAACGAATCCTCCCGGCAACTCACAATAGCAGAAATAAATACGAGCTAAGCAGTTAAATAGGGGATCGAGATGTTAATTCTCAAAACGACCGACCGGATCGTTACATTGACTGCAACAAAATTTTTAGCTTGCACATTAATGACATTTTGTGTTACATCAATAAAATATTAAATGATTCTGTATTGCTTGCAATTGGCGTTATTTTTTGTCTAACATTTGCATCTTTCTTTGATCGATCATGTTTCATTATTATTTTTCAGCACAATCTAAAAGAGAGCTTATACTGAATCTAAACTTCATTGCATATTTATATTCAAACTAAACACATAAAATCTCTATCTTTAATAACAATATATGGTACACCAACATAAAAATTAAAAATAAATTTCATACAAATTTAATGCAAATTTGAATATCTACAACAACAAACATAGTAAAAATTAAATTTCATTCAATTAGTTATATATTATATAACTTAGCTACAACTTTCATACATTATTTCTACCCAGTTAAATACAACTAAAATATCATACAACTTGAATATAAATTTTATATAATAGTATGTCTTTTATATATATTTTGTATCTGATTTGTATATATTTTGTTTGTGGTGTGTGCTTCTTCCTTTCTAAAATTCCAATCAAAACTTACTCTGTTAATATAATTTTGATACATATCAACAACTTTATTTAAAAGAAAGTATTGATAACTTAAATACAAATTCTATACAATGATTCATACATTATACAACTATTTTTTTCAACTTTCATATACAACATTCAAATAAAAAAATATATATAACTACAACTGAATACAATTTACATATAATTGTAATACAACTTTACTACAATTTTGTAAGTATATTGTATGTCACGTGTTCTTCTTCTTCGAGTTTTAATATGAAATTCAACCAAAATCAAGTCTAATCTTCATCAAAACACCCTCAAAATTGAGATATAAACTCCAAACAATATTCCCAATTGTTTGCAACAACACTCAATCCAAACAAATAATGATTTTTGAAAACCCAAATTCGATGTTAGAGCTTCAAAGCTTTTTAATAGCTGTCAATGGTGGAGAGCCAAACACCTTCAAAATTTATTAATTGACAATTACAATTTGAAGACAAATTGTGCAACATGAAAGGAAATTGCTAAGTTAAAACGACTGAAATCCATTAATAAATTCCATTTAAACTCTATACAACAAGAAAGCAAAAAAAAAAAAAAAGAGAGAGAACATTAAATGAAGAAAAATTAGAAAAAAATAGAGAATGAGAGTAGAAAAACGAAGAGAGAGGGGGGAGGGGGGAAGTATAAAGGGATAAGGAAATAACTGATATTCCTTATTCAATTCATAATATAAAAGGATACTCATTTAAAACTTATTTGTATATAATTGGTAAATTATATATGACCATGTAATTAAATTAAAACTTGAGTATAGAGGGTAATAAGGTTTCAAATAGTGTATAGGAAAGTAAAAATTTATATTTTTAAAGCTAACGCACCCATTGTAGGTGGTCTTTAAACAAGCACATATCAAATGTTTTGCATTAATTGGTTTGCTATAAATATTAGGTGCAATTAAATATTTCATTGTAGAATTGTTTACCCTCAATTCGGATAACAATTAAATTTATATTGTGATTTTAAGGATATGTGTTTCGTCCAATACCAATTGATAAGCAAGAAAATAAACGAATAAATTAGAGAATAAAATAAATCAAACTAGTATGCTAGCCAGGTTTCGACCTCGACTTGGGATGGTCTCGAGGTGGGATAGTATGAATAGTAAATGATAATACAACTCTGATGAACAGTAAGTGAAATAGTAAAAAAAATAATGAGTGTATATATTCTTATCAATGAACAATGATGATCCTTACAAATGAATGTGATCCATCTTTATATAATAGAGGAGTCCTAAATAAGGTACACTTCTAATTATAGTAGGAAACCATATTAACATCCGATTAATCACTCTAGATTGATCCGTTCCGAGATTCACGCTACGATCCTCGACCAATTGCGGATATCTCGCATTTTTCGTTATCAAGCTATACCGATGTCACTCGAAGTTTGTCTCTTTCTGGCTGCAATTGATGTCAACCTCGGACCGAACTTGACGTCCTAGCTCTTTGATGCGACACTCCTATCTCGACCAAAAAATAAAATCGAATAACCCCGATTTCTATCGTATACAAGAATCTTTTATTTAAGAAAATAAAGATGAAGATAGAAGTTAAGAGAAGCTTGGAGGAAACCAGGATATTATTCTCTCGGAATAATCTAACTGTTATATAATCAGGTAAAAAGATAAGCGATCAATATAGAAGGGATAACATTTTAAAATGGAACATTATCAGCGTCAATCTTATCAAAATTATATAGTACCTAACTTTATCGAGAAATTGGGGAATATTTGGAACTTTCGTGCGGTGAAAATCAGGGCCAACAGCTTGGAATTTAATCCTATCAAATCTTAAGATACTCCATGTCACGATTCGAATTTTCTACTCTCGGGATTCGTGATAACGCCTACTCGTAGAAACTAGGCAAACCGCGAAATACAGAAATCACTAACTCTTTCATTTTAACTTTTTTTACTAATTTGAATTAACATGCAATCAACATTTAAATATTAACAATAAATGAAAATCAAGCGGAAGGCTTAATCTGATAAAATAACCAGAGCCAGTGCTACAATGCCAACATACGTCTCGGCAAGGGATCAATAAAAAAACTACACTATCCCTGCAAGGGAATCGACAGTATAAATAACTACGTCTCGGCAAGGGAGAAACAGCTATAACCAAACTTGTTCCAACATCTAACTACCTCAGCTAACACCAATACTTTGTCATAAGTAATCTCCACGAGAATAATCATAATATTTGCTCAATACGGAGAATCATCAACTTAAGCATCCGTAGTATTATTTAAGAACACAATAACTTTCAATTTAAGACTCACGGTCATACTCGACACCAACGTATAGATACTCGTCACCATGCCTATATGTCGTACTCAACAAGAAGCAAGTAGAAAATAGGACACAACTCCTAATCCCTCAAGCTAATGTTAGACCAAACACTTACCTCGAACTTCCACGGCCAACTCAAGCCTCAAACACCGTTTTGCCTTTTGAATTCGGCTCCAAATCAATTGTATCTAGACATAATCGACTTAATAACATCAATAAATGCTAAACAATCCAATTACAATGCTTAATTATAGCTTTCCCATCATTCTTCCTAAAAGTCAAAAATTGACCCCGGGCCCACTTAGTCAAAACACGAGGTTCGGACCAAAACCCGATCACCCATTCACCCACGGGCCCGAATATATAATTTTTTTTTGAAATTCGACCCCAAAACGAAGTCAAATTCCCAAACAATTAAAAAGCCCTAACTCTACCCAAATCCCTAATTTTCTACCCTTAATCTCATGTTTTAGGCCTAGAAATCTAGTGGGTGTTGATAAAAATGGAAGAAAAGGAGCTTAGGATTACATACCTATGAAGCTATGGTGAAGTTCCTATTCAAAAATCGCCCAAGAGGTGTGGAGAAGAAGAAGTTTGAGAAAAATGGTGAAACTCCCGTAATACATTCTGTTTTTGAACTTAAAAATAAATGGGCGGATTTGGTCTATGCGATCGCGATAGGCTTCTCGCGTTCGCGATGAATTAAGCCTGATTGACCTTCGCTTTCGCAAAAATGGTCTCGCGTTCGCGGAGCATAAACTCCTCGAGCCCTCGCATTCGCGGCCAGGTGGTCGAGTTCGCGTATAGAAATTTTCCCTTCCTCCCACGAACGCGAAGAAGAAAATACCAGCACAATAGAAACTGAAGAACCTGCAATTTTTATGAGTTCAAAAACCTTCCGAAACTCATCCGAGCCCTCGGGGCTCCAAACCAAACATATGTACTAACTCAAAAATATCATATGAACTTATCCGTGCGATCAAATCGCCAAAATAACCTCTTAAACAACGAATTAAACCTCAAAATCAATGAAATTTCTCAAGAACCTCAAATTTCCAATTTTCTAAAAAATGATCTGATTCATGTCGTTTCAAGTCCGTTCCTTACCAAACTTCACAAAATTATCTTAAATCACATATAAGACCGGTACCGGGCGCTAGAACCAAAATACGGGCCTGATACTATCACGTTTTAATCAAAATTTATTTCCAAAACCTCATAAATAATTTCAGAAAATAATTTTCTTTAAAAATTTATTTCTCAGGCTTGGGACCTCGGAATTCGATTCCGGGCATACGCCCAAGTCCCATATTTTCCTACGGACCCTTTGGGACGGCCAAATCACGAGTCCGGGTCAGTTTACCCACAACGTTGACCGAAGTCAAATTAATTTATTTTATAGTCAAAATTTATTATTTTTCACAGGTTTTCACATATAGGCTATCCGGCTACGCGCCCGAACTGTGCACGCAAATCGAGGTGATGCTAAAAGAGGTTTTTAAGGCCTCAGAATGCAAAATTTCATTTTAAAACAAGTAATAACCTTTTGGGTCATCACATTCTCCACCTCTAAAACAACCGTTCGTCCTCGAACGGACAAAAGAAGGAAGTACCTGGGTCAGGGAAAAGATGGGGATAACGGCTCCGCATATCGGACTCGGACTCCCAGGTCGATATCTCAGGAGGCTAACCTCTCCACTGAACACGAACAGAAGGAAAACTCTTCGATCTCAACTGACGAACCTGCCGACCTAGAATAGCTACCGGCTTATCCTCATAGGACAAGTCCCTGTCCAACTAGACAGTGCTAAAATCTAATACGTGGGATGGATCGTCGTGATATTTCCGAAGCATGGACACATGAAAAACTGGATCATCGCTGATAAACTCGGCGGCAATGCAAGCCTATAAGCCACCTCTCCCACTCAATCAAGAATCTCAAACGAACCAATGAACCTAAGGCTAAGCTTGCCCTTCTTCCCAAATCTCATCACGCCCTTCATAGGCGACATTCGAAGCAATACCCGCTCACCGAGCGTGAAAGCCAAATCTTGAACGTTGCGGTCGGCATATCTCTTTTGCCTAGACTGAGTTGTACGAAGCCTATCCTGAATAATCCTGACTTTGTCCAAGGCATCCTGAACCAGATCCGCACCCAACAATCGAGCCTCTCCCGGCTCAAACCATCCAACCGGACACCGACACCGCCTGCCATAAAAAGCCTCATAAGGAGCCATCTGAATACTCGACTGGTAGCTGTTGTTGTAGGCAAACTCTGCTAAAGGAAAAAACTGATCCCACGACCCTCCAAAGTCAATAACACAAGCTCGGAGCATTTCCTCCAAAATCTGAATAGTCCGCTCGGAATGCCCGTCCGTCTGAGGATGAAATGTTGTGCTTAACTCAACCCGTGTGCCCAACTTTCGCTAAACTGCTCTTTGGAAATACGAGGTAAACTGCGTACCTCGGTCCGAAATAATAGACTCGGGCACACCATGAAGACGAAAATCTCCCGGATATAGATCTCAGCTAACCGCTCGGAAGAATAAGAGACTGCCACAGGAATGAAATGCGCTGACTTGGTCAGCCTATCAACAATAACCCACGCTGCATCGAACTTCCTCTGAGTCTGTGGGAGTCCAACAATGAAGTCCATAGTTATCCGCTCCCACTTCCACTCAGGAATCTCAATCTTCTGGAACAAACCACCATGCCTCTGATGCTCATACTTAACCTGCTGACAATTCAAATACCGAGCCATATATGCAACGATATCCTTCTTCATTCTCCGCCACCAATATTATTGCCGAAAATCCTGATACATCTTCGTAGCGCCCGGATGAATAGAGTACCGGGAGCTATGGGCCTCCTCTAAAATCAACTCTCGAAGACCATCCACATTAGGCAGATAAACTCGACCCTGCAATCTCAAAACTCCATCATCACCTAAGGTAACCTGCTTAGCACCTACATGCTGCACTATGTCTCTAAGGACACACAAATGGGGATCATCATACTGCCTATCACGGATACGCTCCAATAAAGAAGAATGAGCGACCATGCAGGCTAACACCCGACTGGGCTCAGAAACATCCAACCTCACGAACTGATTGGCCAAAGCCTGAACATCCAAAGCAAGCGGTCTCTCACCGACCGGAATATAAGCAAGACTGCCCATACTGGCTGACTTCCTACTCAAAGCATCGGCCACCACATTGGCCTTTCTCGGATGATATAAGATGATGATATCATAGTCTTTCAACAGCTCCAACCACCTTCTCTGCCTCAAATTCAACTCCTTTTACTTGAACAAATACTAAAGACTTTTGTGATCCGTGAACACCTCACATACCATGCCTTACAGATAATGCCTCCAAATTTTCAACGCGTCAACAATGGCTACCAACTCCAAATCATGAACCAGATAGTTCTTCTCATGAATATTCAACTGTCGCGAAGCATAGGCAATGACCTTGCCATCTTGCATCAACACTGCACCAAGTCTAATATGAGATGCATCACAATAAACGGTATATGGCCCTGAACCTATGGGCAAAACCAACACTGGTGCCGTAGTCAGAGCTGTCTTGAGCTTCTGAAAGCTCGCCTTACACTCATCAGAACATCTGAACTGGGCACCCTTCTAGGTCAACCTAGTCATCGGGGCTGCGATGGATGAAAACCCCTTCACGAACCGACGATAGTAGCCTGCCAACCCTAAGAAACTCCGAATCTCTGTAGCTGATGCTGGTCTAGGCCAGTTCTTGACTACCTCAATCTTCTTCGGATCAACCTGAATACCCTCTACTAATACAATATGACCCAAGAATGCGACTGAAATCAACCAGAACTCACACTTCGAAAACTTGGCGTACAACTGATTATCCCTCAAGGTCTAAAGAACCGCTCTAAGATGTTGCCCGTGCTCCTCCCGACTGCGGGAATATATCAAGATATCATCAATGAAGACTATCATGAACGAATCCAAGTAAGGTCTGAACACTCGGTTCATCAAATCCATAAAGGCTGCCGGGGAATTTATCAACCCGAATGACATCACCAAGAACTCATAATGCCCGTACCAAGTGCGAAAAGCTGTCTTAGGGATATCGGATGCCCTAATCCTCAACTAATGGTATCCAGATCTCAAGTCAATCTTCAAAAAATACCTTGGCACCCTGAAGCTGATCAAACAAATCATCAATCCTCAACAATGGATACTTATTCTTGATTGTAACCTTGTTCAACTGCCGGTAATCAATACGCATTCTCATCGATCCATCCTTCTTCTTAACGAACAACACCAGCGCACCCCAAGGCGAAACACTGCGTCTAATGAAACCCTTCTCAAGCAAGTCTTGCAACTGCTCCTTCAACTCTTTCAACTCAGGCGGGGCCATACGATATGGCAGAATAGAAATGGGCTGAGTGCCCGGAGCCAAATCATTGCAAAAGTAAATATCCCTGTCGAGTGGAATACCCGACAGGTCTGAAGGGAATACCTCAGGAAACTCACAAACAACAGGCACAGAATCAATAGAAGGAACCTCGGCACTAGAATCATAAACATATGCCAAATAGGCCAAACACCCCTTCCCGACCATACGCCGAGCGTTCACATAAGAGATGACACTACGAGTAGAATGACCAGGAGTCCCTCTTCACTCTAAACGAGGTAAACCCGGCAAGGCTAAGGTCACAGTCTTAGCATGACAGTCCAAGATAGCGTGGTAAGGTGATAACCAGTCCATCCCCAATATGACATCGAAATCAACCATGTCCAGAAGCAACAAATCTACACGAGTCTCAAGACCCCCAATCACAACTATACAAGAGCGATGGACTCGATCTACCATAATAGAATCACCCACCGGTGTAGACACATATACAGGGGCACTCAAGGAATCACTAGGCATGACCAGATACAGTGCAAAATAAGATGACACATAGGAGTATGTAGACCCTGAATCAAATAAAACTGAAGCATCTCGGCCACAAACCAGAACAGTACCTGTGATAACAGCGTCGGAAGCCTCAGCCTCAGGCCTGGCTGGAAGAGCATAACATCAGGTCTGGGCCCCACCACCCTGGACTACATCTCTGGGATGGCCTGCAGCTAGCTGGCTGCCACCTCTAGTGGTCTAAGCTCTACCTCTAGCACATCTACCTCCACCTCTAGCTGGCTGGGCAGTTGTGGAACACCTGGTGCTTGAACCATAGCACGGGTACCCTGCTGTTGCGATTGAGTACCCACCAATCTCGGACAAGCCCTCCGGATATGACCATAATCACTGCACTCAAAACACCCACCTGAATGTTGCGGCTGAGAAAACTGAGACTAACCCTAACGACCTGAATGACCACCCAAAACTCTGGAGTGGCGGTGCACTGATAGGAGCTGGTGGTGCACTGTAGTGCTGCTGATAAGAATACTGCATATGAGAACCACGACCACCTGAATCACCGTGAGAAACCTGAAGTGCTGACTGAAAATGCCTAGGATGATGGCCTCTACCATACGAATACCTACCTCCAGACGAGGCACCACTGAATCTGCCTGAATGACGAGGCCTCTTGTCCGACCCATGACCACCTCCCTGCGACAGAACCATCTCCACTCTCCTGGCCATATTGGCCGCCTCTTGGAAGGAAATCTCACTCCTTGTCTCCCTATCCATCTGAAGACGAATCAGCTGAATAAGTCCCTCAATGAACCTCCTCACCCTCTCTCTCTCTCTCTCTCTCTCGGTGGGAAGTATGATAAGAGCATGACGAGCCAAGTCAATGAATCTGGTCTCATACTGGGTAACAGTTATAGAACCCTGCTCGAGACGCTCAAACTGCCTCCGATAGGCCTCTCTCTGAGTGATGGGGAGAAACTTCTCCAGAAAGAGCTAAGTAAATTGCTCCCAAGTCAAGGCTGGCGATCCGGCTGGTCTAGCCAAGCAATAATCTCTCCACCAAGTCTTGGCGAATCCAAACAATCGAAAAGTAGCAAAATCGACCCCATTGGTCTCAACTATCCCCATGTTCCTGAGAACCTTATGACAACTGTCTAGATAACCCTGGGGATCCTTAGAAGATGCATCGCTGAAAGTAGTAGTGAAGAGCTTGGTGAACCTAACCAATCTCCACAAAGCATCGGCAGACATGGCTACTCCATCATCGGTCTGTGCTGTTGTTCGACTGAAGAAGCAGTACGTGACCTCGCTATTCGTGAATGAACAGAGTAGAAATTCGATTAGCATTGGAAAACCAATCCACACGACAAGAAAGAACAAATGTGAAGTTTTTCCTAACTCTGTAGCTTCTGGGGGATAAATACACACGTCTCCGTATCCATCCCTTAGACTCTACTAAGTTTGTCCGTGAATTGTGAGATCTATGTAACCTAGAGCTCTAATACCAAACTTGTCATAACCCGAATTTTCCACCCTCGGAAGTCGTGATGGAACCTACTCGTAGAAGCTAGGCAAGTCGCAAAATATAGAAATCACTAACTCTTTCATTTTAACCCTTTTTACCAATTTGAATTAACAGGCAATCAACATTTAAATATTAACGATAAATAAAAATCAAGCGGAAGACTTAATATGATAAAATAACTAAAGCCAGTGGTACAATGCCAACATGCGTCTCTACCCGGAATCCGGTGTCACAATATCACGGATGGACTATGATTACTACAACAAATGTCTGAAAGAAATACAATCTGTCTTGAAATCAAATGAAAACAGAGTACATAATAAGATAGAAGAGAACGCGGGCATGCGGACGCCTGCAGGACTACCTCGGGATCTCTAGCTGGACTGAAAGCAGCCACCCCAATGCTATGGTCCAAGAGTTGCTCCGGGATCTGCACATAGTGCAGAGTATAGCATCAGTACAACCGACCTTATGTGTTGGTAAGTGCCTAGCCTAACCTCGGCGAAATAGTGATGAGGCTAGGACCAGACTACCAAATAAACCTGTGCAGTTATATAATACAGCGAAAAATAAAACAAAAATAACAGGTAATGATGGGAAGGGGTTCATGCTGCGGGGGAATATCGATATCAACAGTAAATCAAGAGAAAAGGCATAAAGACAGCTTAAAATTCCCAGCAAAACAAAAAAAACTCGTAACCAATCTACAAACACTTTATATCATCAATTGTTGCGGGGCGCAACCCGATCCCAACACATAATAACACTGTTGCGGCGTGCAACCCGATCCAGTTATATCATTGTTGTGGCGTGCAACCCGATCCAATTTTATCATTGCTGCGACGTGCAATCCGGTCCAATTATATCATTGTTGTGACGTGCAACTCGATCCAATTATATCATTGTTTCGGCGTACAACCCGATCCAATTATATCATTGTTGCGGCGTGCAAACCGATCCAATTATATCATTGTTGCGGCGTACAACCCAATCCAATTACATCATTGTTACGGCGTGCAACCCGATTCACACATACAATCAACAACAATCATAACAAGAGTCTCGGCAAGGGATCAATAAAAAAACTACACTATCCCTGCAAGGGAATCGACAGTATAAATAACTACGTCTCGGCAAGGGAGAAACAGCTATAACCAAACTTGTTCCATCATCTAACTACCTCATCTAACACCAATACTCAGTCATAAGTAATCTCCATGAGAATAATCATAATCTTTGATCAATACAGAGAATCATCAACTTAAGCATCCGTAATATTATTTAAGAACACAATAACTTTCAATTTAAGACTCACGGTCATGCTCGACACCAACGTATAGATACTCGTCACCATGCCTATACACCGTACTCAACAAGAACCAAGTAGCAAATAGGACACAACTCCTAATCCCTCAAGCTAATGTTAGACAAAACACTTACCTCGAACTTCCACGGCCAACTCAAGCCTCAAACACCGTTTTTCCTTTTGAATTCGGCTCCAAATCAATTGTATCTAGACATAATCGACTTAATAACATCAATAAACACTAAACAATCCAATTCCAATGCTTAATTATAGCTTTCCCATCATTCTTCCCAAAAAGTCAAAAATTGACCCCGGGCCTGCTTGGTCAAACACGAGGTTCGGACCAAAACCCGATCACCCATTCGCCCACGAGCCCGAATATATAATTTGTTTTGAAATCCGACCCTAAAACGAGGTCAAATTCCCAAATAATCAAAAAGTCCTAACTCTACCCAAATCTCTAATTTTTACCCTTAATCTCATGTCTTAGGCCTAGAAATCTAGTGGGTGTTGATAAAAATGGAAGAAAACGAGCTTAGGATTACATACCTATGAAGCTATGGTAAAGTTCCTTTTCAAAAATCGCCCAAGAAGTGTGGAGAAGAAGAAGTTTGTGAAAAATGGTAAAACTCCCGTAATACATTCTGTTTTTGAACTTAAAAATAACTGGGCGGATTTGGTCTATGCGATGAATTCTGATAGGCTTCTCGCCTTCGCGATGAATTAAGCCTGAATGACCTTCGCTTTCGCGAAAATGGTCTCGCGTCCGCGGAGCATTAACTCCTCGAGCCCTCGCGTTCGCGGCCAGGTGGTCGCGTTTGCGTATAGAAATTTTCCCTATCCCCCTGCCCAGGCTCATAGCCTTCGCGTTCGCGATACCAGGCCCGCGTTCGCGAAGGGAAAACCCCTCAAAGCTTCGCGTTCGCGACCTGGGTCTCGCGTTAGCGTAGAATGAGATTTCCTTCAGCCCGAATAACTCATCGCGTTCGTGAGGGTCCTCCCGCGAACGCGAAGAAGAAAATACCAGCACACCAGAAACTGAAGAACCTGCAATTTTTATGAGTTCAAAAACCTTTCGAAACTCACCCGAGCCCTCGGGGCTCCAAACCAAACATAAGGACTAACTCAATAACATCATATGAACTTATTCGTGCGATCAAATCGCCAAAATAACCTCTTAAACAACGAATTAAACCTCAAAATCAATGAAATTTCTCAAGAACCTCAAATTTCCAATTTTCTCAAAAATGATCTTATTCACGTCGTTTCAAGTTCGTTCCTTACCAAACTTCATAGAATTATCTTAAATCACATATAAGACCTGTACCGGGCGCCACAACTAAAATACGGGCCCGATACTATCAACTTTTAATCAAAATTCATTTCCAAACCTCATAAATAATTTCAGAAAATGATTTTCTTTAAAAATTCATTTCTCGGGCTTGGGATCTCGGAATTCGATTCCGGGCATACGCCAAGTCCCATATTTTCCTACGGACCCTCGGGGACAATCAAATCACGGGTCCGGATCCGTTTACCCACAACGTTGTCCGAAGTCAAATTAATTTATTTTATAGTCAAAATTTATCATTTTTCACAAATTTTCACATGTAGGCTTTCCACATATGCGCCCGGACTGCGTACACAAATTGAGGTGATGCTAAAAGAGGTTTTTAAGGCCTCGGAACCCAAAAGGTCATCACACTCCCTTTGCTCCATAATAAGTGACTAATTTGCTTTTTAATTTTGGTCCAAAATAGGAGTCCATTTATATAATCAAGAAAAAAATTAATTTATTTTTCTAAATTACCCTTATTTACGTATTCTTAAAAAATCTTTTACTACTCACATTAACTATACTGTAATATTTAATTAGCAATAATTTAGTTACACTAATTATTTTTATTTATAATTTAATATTTTCTTAATAAATGTGGCCAAAGTAAATTAATCATTTATTGTGGACTAGAAAGAAAGCCACTTAGCAGTGGAAAAAGCTAAGCATTGAAGGATTGGTTCGATGACTATTCCCACAAACAGAAGTAACTGTTACTTCCACTGTTTCACAGATAAGGCTTCCCTTGTCCTTTTGTCCATTTAGAGGATATTTTGTATTTTTCTAGAATTTGGAATCAATAAAATTTATCTATTTTCTTCTTTCACCAAGGGACAATTCGATTGTAGGAAAAGCAAAATGGTTCCTTCTGCATCTTTACATGACTAGTGCACAAAGATTCTGGCACAGACTATAATTATGATGTTTTGTCCGATAAGGAGAAAAGTTGGATAATTCAATGGGAAGTGGGAACCACAGTACTCTAACCCATATTCTGAAATTCACAAATATGAAAGTACGACACATATTTATTTGATCTTAATAGACCTTGCCTCGTTAATTAATTAATAATAATAATATTAATAGTTTCTTAAATAAAGGTTCTTGGTGGTAGGACCAATTTCTTGCCTATCTACTACTCTTCTAAAGTTGACTAATTAAAGTACTATTCTCTAAGAATTTTCAACGCCATATGATACGAGTTTAATTTGCCGTACATATCTTACGTTTCTGTTTTTTTTAACCTTTTCCTTAGTGATGTCGTTGATAGGGATTATCTTCTTCAACGTGCAAATCGCAAAGCAGTAACGTACAAGAAATCTTTTAAGCACGATACTACAATAGGAACAATGCAATTTTCAAGAAATTAACAAATGTTGGCCTTTCGACATTAGGTGAGCATTTTTTTCTTAAACTAAAAGATATTCAAATTCCATTATCAATGCATCCTTTAACATTAAAAAAACACATCTAAACTCCAAAGTGAAATCTTAAAAAGGAAAAATAAAAGTATATTTTAATTAATTTTTTTGGCTGTTTTCATACATATCAAATAATTCACCTTTTAACATTAATAACAATAAATTTGGTCATATTAAATTATTAACTTTAGTTTATTCATTGGAAATACAATAAATATTACTAGCCTCTTGAAAAAAGAAGTTAATTCCTTTTTTATATTTGAAAAAAATATCAAATATTATGGATCATAAAAAATCAATTAAAGTGGACATGAGTAAATACAAAAGTAAGCAATTAGAATTAGCGACTTCCTCAAATTTTTATACCTTTTGCCTCAATCTTTAATGAAATTAACAAAATAAACGAAAAGAAGGAACCACGGGAACGTCATATATGATGTAAACATAACGTAATGTTCAACTGAAAACACATAATTACTCTTATGGTTCCCCATGGATCGTCGTCATATTGCCAAATTTACAAATTTACATAATAACGTTCAATTGCATTTGGAACTTGGTTTCAGTGAAACATTCAATCGACAACAAACTTAGAAGTTCCAAAGTCCGAGAAAACCAAGTGCAACATTGGAAAATAATTAAGATAGGCAAAACGTAAAAACTTATTTTGTATTTATATACTCCATCCGTCTCATATTATCAGTCGTGGTTACTAAAAATAATTATCTCAAATTATTTATTATTTTAGAAGTTCAAGACAAAATTAATTATCTTTTTTCTTTTTTACCCTTAATAATAATTATCTTTAAAGACTACAAGCACCTAACTTTATTCAAATATCAATGAAGAAAGATTAAATAATAAAACATGAATAGGGGTAAAAAAAGAAAAAAGATCCAACATAATTAATTTTTCTTAAGGGACGTGTACAAGAGAATCATGACAGATAATATGAGACGGAAGGAGTATCAAATTAATGTACCTTACTATTATTAAGTAATAAATGGTGCGATACACATACTAATTAATCATAGTTAAGTAATAAAAGAGTATTCAAAAGATACATGTTAAGTAATAAATGCTATTAGTGTGAACACTGAGTGAGAATAATTTTTACCAGGGAGGATCATATATTTTTAAGTAACGGTAAGCATAATATGCTTACTTGTCAATTAATGAAGGTTGAGGTTCATTTCCGCTAAGCTTAATTAATATATTCGCTCTTTGCTACTTTTATCTATCTTTGCTCTACGTAGTAAAACTTTCTTATTCATGAGATGAGAAAATCACTTAGAATTAAAATCGAGTTGGTAGAAGATAAGTACTAGTATAAAAGACAACAATCAGATGGCTGTTATATTTAATGCAATAATAGAATCAAAATACTTCAATTAAATGGAGTATTGATATGTCTTTCAGTTCCTCTGCTGCTCTAACTCCAAGCCAAACACAAACCCAACAACATTTAGAACAGAAAAGAAAAGAAAAAGGGGGTGGGTGCAGTTGCTGTCTAGATAGCTGCATGCATGCAATTAGTGACCAGAACAAATTAAAATACCATTTCATGATTTTAATTATCACTTACATTCCTTAATTATTTCAATTCTGCAGATTTTGATGATGCGTAAAGATAACTAGGCAAAGGACTAGCCCGTGGTGATTTCATTGGTAACTCCGACAAACGTTTTCCGTTTCGATCGTAGTAAATAACGCCGGAAAAATCCAACGGCTGACATTTGTCGCCCATTAATATATCCCTCTGCCATAGCCCTCCATCACCAAAATCCTCATCATCTTCTATCTCTTTCTTCTCCTCCTCCTTCTTCTTCACCTTTTTCTTGTGCCTAAGAGTAATTGTTTTACCGCTAATCTTCGCCAGAAATTTCTTCGGTTTTGCTAGTGATGAATTGTCGCCTAGTTTTTCGCTTTTGGTACTTCGGGTAGGTTTTTTCTTCCAATAAGCCCACAAAGAATTCATTGAACCCATTAAGCTGACGACAAGCCCCTTCGATGAGTTTCCGGTGGTGGTGGCGCCGCCGTGAGTGGTGGAGCCGATGGGAGTTGGGGGAGGTGTTAGGAGAACCATTTTCGTCTGCTACTGCTCCGCCTATAGTGGTGTGAGGGATTTTATAAGAGAGAGGAGGTAAAAGTAGCCGGTAACTGGTTTTACGGATTTTGACGGATTAGGATTAGTGTTGTTTTGGTTAATTAATTACTAAAAGAGTGCACGAGTGGATTTTTGAAATTTAAAAAGCACCAGATTATAGGGTAATCTGGTTTGCATAGAGCCACTATTTTACAGGTATTCTTTCTCTCTACTTCCAAAAAAAAGGCCAAAAAGGATTTCGAGTACGATATTTTGTTAGTATTATACGCTTCAAGAAATCGCATATTTGTGTAGATGTGATTCTACCAGGAGGCAGCAAATTTATATGCTCTCTTTGTTTTATTTTATATAATGATGTTTGACTAAGAATGAATTTTAAGAAATAAGACTTTTGAAATAATATACAAGCATCTTTAAACTTATGGTTTTTAATATGTCATGATATTTTTATGATAATAATTAGAATGTATCATTAATTAATTATGGTTAATAAAAAACTTAATATTAAAAGATTTTTAAACATAAAAATATATCATACTTTTTAAAGATACAATTCCATCAAATCCATAATAAGTGACCATTTTTCTTTTTTGTTTTGGTTCAAAATAAATATTCATTTACATAATCAAGAAGGAATTAATTTTTTTTTTCAAAATTTGCCCTTATTTATATATTCCAATGTGTCAAGGTAATAATTAATTAAGGCTAATTTAATGAATATATTTTTTTTTCTCTAAAAACTCATATTTCCTTAATTGGTCCGTCAAAGATAAAATGATTGCTCACTGTGGACCGGAGGGAGTAACCAAAGAGTGCATATGAATGGAACAACATTAATGTATGTCTCAAGTGTATACTCTGTAGATACTGTCTCTTAGCTTCAATTTTATTTTTCACCAATAATAATCGGCTTAATTAGCTAGGCGTGGAAACTCTAAGTTGAATTCAAACAACATAACAAGATTCTTTGATTATCTTTTTCATGTAAATATTGAATAACTAAGGCACAGTTTCCTCGGTTTGCAAGTAACAATTTTGTATTTTTTTTCTAAACGTGATTGTTTAGTTTAATTCTTTTAAATATATTAATTAGAAATAAAGACAAATAATTTCGATAAATATTTTTTCCCTCTCGTTGTAACTTCAAAATAAAAGAAATCTATCCAAACACAATATTTTTCATGATCGTTCTTATAAACAAATTAAGGCAATTGAGGATAGAAATTTGTTAGTCAAAGAACTTTTTGCTTGTGGTTTCTGACTTTCTGTCAAGTCTCTATCATCCATCCAATCATATTTAATTTTTTATTTTGGTCTTTAGATAAATGGATGATGCTGAATAGGACTGGGTCAACAATAAAGAACGTAGGAATATTATATTGGCATTACATTCCCCTCTCTTGGAGTTTTTATTTTATTTTTTTCGGTTCTTAAAATATACATTGGTCAGTAGTCAATGGTGGTTATACTATAAAATGATCTTTAAGATTACTTTTTTTTCTGTTATACCACATTATTTATTATTTATTTTAAATTATTTTCTCAAATTCAATAAAATATGCATCAATTAATATGGGTATCCTAGTAAATTATATACTTCATTTATTATTTTTTAATAGCCGTGAAAAGTCAAATCGTGCAAAGAAAAAGTAAACGGATGGATTATTAGTAAGATGATCTCACCTGCGATTGGAAAAATAAAAAAAGCGTGCGCACATCTTTCTGATCAATAATATATCTTTAAATTAAGCTAAATGCACGACTACAACATTAATGTAATCGAGAGAAGAGACTTACACCATAAATTAACCTGTACTTCCTCGTTTCAGCTTGCGTGAATTTCAGCAAGGATTTATTACACATTAAGAATTTAAGATAAGGCACTCTATCCGTTCACTTTTACTTGGCAAATCTTGATCTTTTACGCCCTTTAATAAATAATAATAAATGAAGTGTATAATTTACTATGATACTCATATTTTATTGAATTTGAGAAAATGATTTGAAATGAATACTCCCTCCGGTCCAAATAAGCGATTTTTTGACCCTTTTTTGTGGTCCAAAATAAGTGATTTTTTCAGATTTCAAGAATGAATTAATTATTATTTTTCTACATTGTCCTTGGAGTAAATAATGTTGGAGTATGTGTTAGGAGTATTTATGTGAAGATATAGTAACGGTTTATATGATCAATTTCACTGCTAATTAATGTTAAAAGGTGGATTTCTTAATCTGTGTGAAAACAACTAAAAAATCACTTTATTTTGGACCGGAGGGAGTAATAAATATTACGGGTATAACAAGAAAAAAAATTATTTTTTCTCTTGATATGAGTAAAATGATAAGTAAAAATGAAAATCTAATTTTAGTATATATATCAAGTAAAAGTGAACGGAGGAAGTAATAAAAATAATTATTAGTTATGTCAGCGCTTAAGGGGGTCTTATCAATATCTCTTAATTGAACTTCAGCTTGTAATTTGGGGCTCTCATAGTTTCTGGCCCACGAAAATCACAAAAGTCGCACCTTTAATTGTTTATCTACAAACTCTATGTGGGAATTAATAGTTTCATAAAGATGCTTAAAATGAGTTTATTACTATTCCAACACTTCAAAATCTCCATCTGAGCATTTTTTTAGAAAGAAAAAGCAAAATGGAGTACGGGTTGATGCATCTTTGATCCCAAATGAAACAGAAAAAATTAGGAGGAATGACTAGTTTTTGACCCGGGTCAAAGTTTAGCAAATGTTTTAAATATAATTAGAAAGTAATCTGTATAAAGAAATATAATATCAGAAAAAAATAAAGAATAAATCCAGCACATGATATTGGAGTTCTAAACTTTGACAAGTATATGATGGAATTCGGAAAGTTTTTGGAGTCTGAAACTTCATGAATAATTCATGATGTTTGAACTTGTAAAGGTTCAAAATACTCCAGAATTTTCATAGTTTTATAAATAGGTACTTATTACCTCGGGTACTTCTTTTGTACTCAAGGATAATATATAGGGTAAAATATGTTATATTAAAATGATCGCATAAGGAAGTGACACGTGGAGCCGCAGGCAGAGGATAGCTAAAATCGAAGACAACTATTTTATCTGTTATCGGAAAGAATGATGCTCATAAAGATGAAATAGATGTCCACCATCCGATAGCATTTAATGGAGAATATTCTACAGCATTTAATACACTGTCTGTTATAAAGAATTTGTCATTCATGTCTGCCATTACACATTTTTCAATGATCCTCATAATTCACATTAAAGAACGGCATAATCCTAGGACCTTGTTCCCTAGGTGAAACTATAAATAATGAGCTCTATTATCATTATAGATGACACAATTTTTTTGGCAGACTTATACTATAATCTATTCAAAACTTTATACAATTTTATCTACTTGCTTTTGATTTCACTGCTATTGTGCCCGGAAACCCTGCTCTCAGAACTACTGTTTCTGCTATTTCATTTTCATCTCAAGGCTAAGTATTACATATTTATTCAATTCTTCTATTATTTCAGGATCGAATTAATTCATTTATTCATAAACCATGTATAAATACAGTTGTACAATTTTACGGGTAAATAGTTTGGCATCTACTGTGGGACCTAGACATTCGTATAATTAAGTTGGTCCTTGCCTCTTTTACTAACGTGTTTTGATTATTTGTGCTTGGTAAAAAATCACAAAAGGCAAATAATGGTGTTAACAACGCACACAATCTTGAGACCAGCCTCAACACGAGGATTCAATCAGTGATACCTGTAATGAGGGAATCGATGCCACGCCGGTCCATGGTAGGCAGTATCCGCAACATGTTCGGGAGGCGACTCCTGATGATGCTAAAGAGGAGCATGCTATCGAAGCGGTAAGGGTCCTGCAGGAGCAAACAGTGGTCATTCTAGGCCATCTCACACGGCAAGATAAGGTTATGACAGAACTAAAACATGCGTTATCGGGTGCTTCCAATAACACAAATGGACGAGGTCCAATTCCTCCCAGTGCTCCTGCAAATCAAATAACGTAGAGGGTCGACAACAACACCCCGAGGAATGAGGTTAGCTTCGATGGGGCCAAGGGGAGTGGATCCGGTCACAACAAAGAGAGAGATCCCTTCAAAAGCGAACTCCTACGGTTTGTGAGGGAAGTGAACCCTTGCATGGATCAAATCCCGAGAGCACCACTAATGCTGAAAGGGTCGGACTCAAAAAAGTATACCCAGCTGCCATACAAACCGAGTGTGGCACCAGAATTGATCACGAAGCGGTTTAAAATGTCCGACGTGCCGAAATATGGTGGGATTTCAGACTTTCAGGAGCATATTACCACCTATACAATGGCTGTGAAAGGGAACGATTTAGCTCTCTATGAGATCGAATCTATTTTGCTGAAAAAATTCTGAGAGACTTTTACAAAGGGAACTTCGATGTGGTATTGCCGTTACCTGAGTATTCCATAGATTACTTTGAGATGCTCGCGGATTCTTTAACTAAGGAACATGCTGGGCCAGAAAGGTGCAGGCCCAGAAGGCCGACATATTCAGAATTGTAAAAGGAGAGTCTGAGTTGCTATGGGAATTCATAACTTGATTTCAGAAGGAAAGGATGTTGCTCCCGGTTGTTCTGGATGAATGTGCAGATGAAGCATTTACCAAGGATTTGAATCTGAGAAGCTCCGATACTTCCCGGAAGATGAAGAAAAGTTTGCTCGAATTCCAAACGACGACCTGGGAGGACGTTCACAACTGGTACGAGTCAAAGATAAGGATTGAGGATGATCAGTTAGGTCGGGAGAAGAGTAAAGAAAAATCAAAAGATGATTTCGACACAAATAGACGGTCTTCGAGGGGCCGGTTTTTGCCCTATGAATGGGCCGAAAGATGCGGTAGAGGTTTTTGAATGGTAGACAGGTCCACTACCGATAGAAGAACTAATCGCAGCCGCAACAACAGACCGTTACAGGACAAAAAAGCGACGGGTTCTCGAGATCCTTCATATCCCAGACATTTTGTCACGCCCCAAACCTTGGGAGGCGTGGTAGGTACCCGGTGCCACACTGGCCCGAGCGAACCACTCTGTAACTCTTTTTTGTTCCTTCTAACAATCATGGGCAACCATGGCCACAACTTGTAATATATAACTATAAGTGGGCAAATACTGTATCAATGAACTATCGTTCTTAAAACATGAATACATATGGGCCGTCAAGGCCTCTGACATACTGTACAAAATAAATCTCTATCTACAAAGCCTCTAAGATTATTTGATATCAAATGGGACAGGGTACCGGCCTACCCATAAGTCTGTAGAAAACTCTGACACGATGACCCATAAACTTGGCTGCACTCCGAATGAGGTGGAATCTTACCGATCCTTCGCTGAATGCCAATCTCGTCTACTATGAGGGCTCGTCAAATTAATTATCTATATCCAACAAAAGAACGTCAGTGCGAATAATGTACTGAGTATGTAAGGCAGAACTGAAACATAACAATAAGTCAACATTAATTAAAGACATATAAGAATCAACCTGAATCTCTGAAGTTCCACTGTATATGCATACTTAATACTAACATATATATAATGCTTCTCTTTGAGACTATTTCCATTATCTATATCGTATGATACATGACTGCCCAATTGATCAGTGGTAACTGCCCGACCGGCCGTAGTGCAGTGGTAAATGTATGATTGCCCGACTGGCCATAGCTCGGTGGTAAATATGTAGCTGCCCAACTGGCCGTAGCTCGTGGGAAATGCATGACTTCCCGATCAGCCGTAGCTCGGTGGTAAATAAATATGCATGACTACCCAACCGGTGGTAAATAATAATATATAACTGTCCAACCAGTGGTAACTGCCCGACCGGCCGTAACACGGTGGTAAATGCATGAAGATGCATGTATCTTTATATTATAAACATTAACATCTCTATCATATACCTCGATAGGGACTTAGAGACATACTTATAGATGCTTGAATAGCACTTTACCAGAATGAATAACATAGACATCCTTAACTGCTAAGAGTAGAATCATTTATGGAATAGCATTACGTATACATATCGTTACTTGGATCATGCCAAAAGAAAGAAGGATTAGCCTTAACATACCTGAGCCAATTCTTTTGACAATCTTTCAATATATGCCAATCGTGACGAAACACGTAACGGCGGATCGAAGCAGGAAAAAATCCGTATGAGCTAGAGCTTAAGTGCAGAACTATTAATCAAGTCAATTTACTTGGGATAGGAAAGAAAAGAGTTCATCAAGAGCTTTGGAGAAATGAAACTGTGTATGCCTACAGATGCCATATAACTCCTAATAGCTAATTTTTGGAGCTAAATTTTATACACGAATGAGATGCAATAGATCTCAAATAGAATTTTCGTAAAATTGATTGGAATTTCTTAAATACACATTGTGTACGTTTCCAAAAAATTTGCAAACTTTTTTAGAATGATGTACTTCCAAACACATTTAAGGTAGAAAATGAATATTAGATTGAAAGAGATGGTAAAAACTAAAAAGGCTGCAAAAGATAAGGATTAAAATGGTGACCTAAATAGTAAGTTCCACTCAATTAGTAATTTGTTGGTTGTGGCTTTGTGGTGTGTGTTGATGCAAGTAAAAGTTTCATACTTTAAAAAAAGTGAAAAACATTTTCAAACTCTTCTTAGAACCTAACTTCCAGTAACAATTTACTTAATTAGAACCAAAAACTTTCATTCATATCCGAAAAGGAACAAGACATATAATGTTCATGAAACTAACAAATCAATTTCACTAGCTCCACAAAATAAATGTTATAACAAATTAACTCTATCCTAAGTGCATCAAAAGAATTTGACAAAATATTGATGTCAAGTACCAATTATGCTTCATAATAAGTCTTGAGGTGAATCTGGATGGTTTCATAATAATAGGAAGGAAAAGGGAAAGAGAAATGAGAATGGATATGATTCTTATGTCTTTATGACATTTTAAAGATTCTCTTTTTCTAAAATGGCAATGACTCACGTTACAAGACTTGTTCCATTCTCTAATCTTGCCACATATTTTTAATGACTTAAGAGCCATTCATGGAAATGGGGGGTGCCACGTGGGGAGGGTTAGTCTATCCAAAAATTTCTTAATTAAATAGTTAATCTCTTGTTAACCAATAATTAACTAATTACCCACATAATTAAAAATTATCTCGGATTACTTAAAATACTACTCATTTTTCATACACTTTAGGTACCCTACTATCGTGGTCATGTGGTACCATATAAAATAAAAACATACACTATTATTTCGTTAAAACATCCGTGTAAAAATATATTTTTTTCTCAACTTCTAATTTCCTTAATATCATATAAAGAATAAAAATTCTTGTACGTTTAATTCTTAAAATGGTAAAAAGATAACCTTCTTTTCTTGTGAGAAAATAATTTTTATCTTTACAATAAAGAAAATCTCATAAACTTTCTTATATTATGAGTATAATTGAAAGTAGTAATATTAATAATTATATAAAATCATATTTTCAAAATTTTTTACAAAATATTCCGCTCAAAATACCATATCCGAAAATAGTAATAATGGTAACTATCCAAAAGTATACTTATAAAACTTTTAATAATATACTCCACTTAAAAGAAAATACCACACTAACATAATATCTAACGATATCAAGATTGTTAAACTTACGGGACCTTACAATAATATAGTCACAAATCCTTTATAACTTCATGAATAGTTCATATGTATTACTATGACTTATCCTAATATTAAATTACGAGATGTAACATCCTTCCTCCCTTTAGAATATTCGTCCTCGAATGTTAACTCTTAGAGATTTACAAAATATTTACAAGGGTCTCCTCTGCAAATTAAACTAAACCTAAACTACATCTGAAGTCTCGACTATTCACAACCTTTTCTACTTGAGTATCTCGTATCTTCTTCACCTTTACTTTACTTACCTCGCATCGTATCTTCCGTTTCTCTCATAACCTTCCTTCCACATTACGCTTTACAGCTCTATTGTGTCTGGTGCATACAAAATCTAGCGAAAGTTTCATACTGGCTTCTTACGACTCAGCTATATGGCACGATCTGGAAACAAAAGAAGGGTAACATCTCCTAAATGCCCTATAGCCTCTCAATTATAAATGTGGCGCGCAACACACCCCAAACCTTGTAGACTCTACTAGGTATGGCTTTGTAGACTCCCTAGGACACGACCTGCTCTGATACCACTTTGTTACACCCCAAACCTTGGGAGGCGTGGCTGGCACCCGGTGCCGCACTGGCCTGAGTTAACCACTCTGTAACTCTTTTTTGTTCCTTCTAACTATCATGGGCCAACATGGCCACAACTTGTAATATATAACTATAAGTGGGCAAATACTGTATCAATAAACTATCGTTCTTAAAACATGAATACATATGGGCCGTCAAGGCCTCTGACATACTGTACAAAATAAACCTCTGTCTACAAAGCCTCTAAGATTATTTTATATCAAATGGGACAGGGTACCGGCCTACCCATAAGTCTGTAGAAAACTCTGACACGATGACCCATAGACTCGGTTGCACTCCAAATGAAGTGGAGTCTTACCGATCCTTCGCTGAATGCCAATCTCGTCTACTATAAGGGCTCGTCAAACTAATTATCTATTCCTGCAGGCATGAATGCAGCGTCCCCAACAAAAGAACGTCAGTACGAATAATGTACTGAGTATGTATGGCAGAACTGAAACATAACAATAAGTCAACATTAATTAAAGATATATAAGAATCAACCTGAATCTCTGAAGTTCCACCGTATATGCATACTTATTATACTTACATATATATAATGCATCTCTTTGAGACTATTTCCATTATCCATATCGTATGATACATGACTGCCCAACTGATCAGTGGTAACTGCCTGTAACGACCCGACCGGTCGTTTTGAGTATTTGCATTTCGCTCGCCAGTTCTCGGGCATGAATAGTCTCGTATGATGTATTATGACTTATGTAAATCGTCGGTTTTGATTTTCAGGTGGAACATAACAGATGTGGAAGAATGGTTCTCAGCTTAAGGCTTAAAATTTGATAGGTTTGACCAAGTCTGTGACTTTTAGTACTCGATCTCAAATTTAAATTTTTATGATTTAATTAGCTCTATTGGGTGATTTTGGACTTAGGAGCGTGTTCGGAATGTATTTTGGAGGTCCGTGGTAAATTTAGGCTTGAAATGGCTAAAAACGGAAATTTAAGTTTGGAAGTTTGGCCGAGGGGTTAACTATTTGATATCGGGATTAAAATCCGATTCCAAAAATTGGAATATCTCCATTATATCATTTATGACTTGTGTGCAAATTTGAGGCCAATCGGACTTGTTTTGATAAGTTTCGGCATCGAATATAGAAGTTGGAAGTTCTTAGTTTCATTAAGCGTCAATAAGAAGTCGGCGCATTCTACTTATATTATTTTGAGTGCATATAAGGACAATTAATATGATGAATATCAATTGGATATGATAATAAGTGTACGAGGCATATTATAAGATATATGGGGGCTAAGGAAAAGTTCTAAGTCTAAACCAAGTTGAAAAATTTCATAATAGGCTAAAATTTCAAAAGAATGCGCACAAGACCCTACTTTGGACGATCATATCTACATATATATTTGGTTTTATGTGGTTTACAACCTATAAAATTAAATATCATTGAGTCTAGTTTCCAATGCTTTAAACCGTTTGTCATTTGGACATTCCTACACAAAGTTATGACCAAATTACCAAAGGATGGAAAAATGCGATCCTGTGGGGAATTTTATGCGATGGCAGATCAATTATGCGGTTCGCATCCTTGGGAACTGAGTTACGTGATGAATTTGTGGCCCACATACCCATTTTGTGGCGCATTATGCGATCACAGACCTTGTTTCGGAGGCTCAATCTTCCAATTTTTATAACTCGACCCCTTTTTGATAAATAAGCTTTCGGGTTCATTTTGGGGTGATTTTCTGAGCATTTTAGAGAGAGGTGAGAGCATTTTAGAGAGAGAAGGAGGAACTAAACATTCAAATCATCCATTCTTGCATCAATCTTTAAGAATCAAAGAATCCAATCACAAGTTCTTCATCAAAGAGGTAAGGTTCTATACCCTAGTCTTCAATTTCGTTTTTGGATGATTTTTGGGCAAGAATTCATGGGAAACTTGAGATAAGTCACTTGTGGTCATTGTTAGTCAATAATATGGGATTATCATCTAATATTCTGACTAGATTACTTATTTTGGGTTGAAAATAGTAGAAATATTCAAAAACTTTAATTGAAGATTTGAGGGTCGAGTTAATGTCGGAATTTAGCATAATTTGTATGGTTGGATGAGGGTTGATATTCCATGATTTTTGTCGGGCTCCGAGACGTGGCCCCCACGGGGCGATATTTGAGTTAAATTTCGGATTTTTATTAAACAATGTAGAATTTCATAGGGAATTAATTCCTATAAATTGTATTGACTGAAACAAATTAATTGTGACTAGATTCGGGACATTTGGAGGCCGATTTGAGAGGCAAAGGCATTACGGAGTAGGAGTTTGCTCGGATTGAGGTAGGTAATGATTGTAAATCTTGTACTGAGGGTATGAAACTCGGGATCTCACAATGTTGTGCTACTTTGAGGTGACACACACGCTAGATGACGAGCGCGGGGTCATGCACTGTTGGGGATTGTGACTTAGTTTATCATGTATGACTGTTAAACTGCGTATTTGATTGAAAACTGTTTGCTATCATTGTGTTTTGGAAAGTATTATCCTGTTTTGGGGTTGAATACCATATTTGGGCCTCGTGCCAACTGTTTTGGACCCTTAGGGGCTTTTTACTACTATTCTTCACTGTTTTGACTTCGTATTTGTACTCAGTCATGCTGTATACTACTGTTTTCATAACTCAGCCATGTTTACCCCATTTTGATATTTAAATGATATTTTGGGCTGAGCATCATATATTACTGTTGCCCGAGTGGCTTGAGAGATTTCTGACTGAGTGAGGCCGAGGGCCTGTGTTGTGAGGATATTGTGGGATCGGGTTGCACGCCGCAGCAGTGTTGTACTGATTCATGATTATGAGACCGATGGCCTAATTTGTTATGCCACGAGGTGGCTTGATATGAGTCCAAGAGCCTGTTTGATTATGCCACGAGATGACTTGTTATTCTTCTTGGGCCGTAAGGGGCCCCTCTCGGAGTCTGTATACCCTCAGTGGGCGCGAGTACCTAGTGTGATTGATGTGATGTAGCCCGAGGGGCTGTTGTTTGTTTCATATTGTTGCCCGAGGGGAGGTTCTTGATTCATGCCCGAGGGGCTAATTACGAGTGATTGTGAGGTAGCCTGAGGGGCTGGTTCTGTCCCAAGGGGCGGTATGTGATACATGTTTTGCCCCGATGGGCTGTTACGTTTTTTATCAGTTTTTCTCACTGTCTTATCACTTGTTTAAAACTATTGAAAGTTGTTTTAAAAGGGTTTTACCGAAATTGAGCATGATTTGTGAAGTAAATAATTTCTGCACCGTGTTGGAAATGTCTTGCTTTTATTGTAACATTTTGACGTGATTTACGTATTTTCTTACTACTCAGTCTTTATTTACTTTTATTACTTACTGAGTTAGCATACTCACATTACTCCCTGCACCTTGCGTGCAGATTCAGGTATTTCTGAACCCGGTAGCGGGTGTTGATTACTCAGTGGCAGGTTCATCGGAGTTAGCAAGGTAGCTACCTGGCGATCGAAGCCCTGTTTTTCTCCCTCCTTATTCTTCCTTAGTGTATTTTTTTTGTTATTTCCTGGCCATATTGGTCTTGATGTGTCAGACAGTTGTAGTAGATGCTCATGACTAGTGACACCCCGATGTCGGGCTTGTATATTATTTCTGCATTGTTCATTTTGGTTACATTATGAGACATTTGATTAATTAAAGGCTTAAAAATGACTCTTATAGATTAATGGTTAATTCGGGAGTTGTGTTAGCCAGCCTAGTTTCACGATAGGCGCCATCACGACCGGGTCAGTTTTAGGGTCGTGATAAGTTGGTATTAGAGCCTAGGTTACATAGGTCTCACGAGTCATGCGCATGTTTAATAGAGTCTCGCGGATCGGTACGGAGACGTCTGTGCTTATCCTCGAGAGGCTGCAGAACCTTTAGGAAAAAATTCACATTTTTGAACTCTTATCGTGTGTCCTTGATTCAGCCTCAAATGTAACTCTTTGAATTCCTTCCACGTGTTCGTATACGCGCATGAGCGCTCAGTATTAGATATGCGTCGATGGCTTGTGATTCCCTAATAGAGAGGCGAGATGTGATCTCTTTGTGTTGATGTTGGGCTAGTCTAGAGGACTTGAGGCCGGGTTTTGCCTATAGCTCGAGCACTGAGGCATTGATTGTGTGAGCACATGCTTTTGGATTTGTATGTCCGATAGTATCTCGATTAGTGGGAGTGATGACTGGATAGTTAAGTGATAAGTGTGATGTGACTGCGAGATATGTTCATATGAATTGAATGAGATGAGAAGGGTCTGCTTTGGGTAGCAAGAACTATCTGGTGCTTGATTTCCATCGTGATTTGATGTATAGCCCCGAGTTGTGGGTGTGTTGAAGGATCTTTTCATGTTGCCTAGTTGGGAAGTGAAGTAGATTTCACGTTGTGATATGAGTTCAGACTCAGGAAGATTAAGTGACTGCGTAATGTTTATGATAGTGGAAGGGTATAAAGAGATGTTAGTTTGAGGCGAAACAGGTGGATTATCTCCTGCGGAGTGTTCTGAAGTTTGTATGATCCTTATGTTGTTTGTTGGAAGATCTCTTTTACTAATGAAATATATGTGTTGCAATTTGAATTTGGGTCACTTAAGAGAGTGGGCTTGACTGTTACGAGGGTGAATGCGAGATTTGCAGAAGATTTGAAGTACTAGATGGTCTATGTTGCACGAGCTTATGAACGATTGAGTTTAATCTCACTATGGTATTATGACAACAATAAAATATATGCATTATGAGTTAATGTGTGTTTTGATCTATGGCTTTGAACCAAGTGGGGGAGTCTGCTATTGATTAGTCGATTGCACAGTTATGTGCTATGTTGGTTCCAATTTGAGGCATACTAGTGAATCAGTTATGGCTTACAAAGATTGAAATCGAGGATGGCTTGAGTAAAGGAAATTCTAGGTAAGGGTTATGTTATGCTTTATGGGTACATGAGAAACATGGAATGGATTGAGTTGTTATTGGTGAAGAATTTAATATGCATGGGGCAGAAGTTTATCTGGATGTATTAAGGTAGGGTTACTTCCTTGGGTATTAGAGTGCTAATGGGGCACAGGACGTTCGGTCCATTTAATTAGTCTAATTGAGGTTTGAGAAGAGTGGATGACTCTCGAGAATGGTTCTAATGAATTCAATATTTATACGTGGCAATTGGGAATCATCAGGATGTGTGTGGGCTAGAAACTGAGATTTATATGGGAGGATGTCAGGACTTGTGGCATTTCTGTATCATCATGGATTCTACATACCAGTATCAAAAAAGCAAAGGAATTGACTTTATATTCACAGAAGGTATCTTCAGAGCGGGTATCTCGGTTGTGGTACTCTTGGGGTTGCTTCAGAAGATCACAACGGTTTATGAGCCTTAGGGCGGTGTAGTCTTATGCTTAGGTCTTGTGTGGTGAGTCTGACTTGAGGATTTGCGGTATTATGGCAAGGAGAAGTATCAAATTGAAGGTAATTCGGAAGGAACTTGGACAAATAGGATAGCTTGGTAGTAGGTCAGATCGGCATAGTAAGGAATACGATTAGTTCTTTGGGTGATGATAAGATAATGAGTTTCTACAGGTGTTTTGTGGCAAAGCTCTTATGTTTTGATGGCTTGTGTAGCTTGGTTGAATTAAAAGGATTCAGTATTGATGGTTTGGTTTTGTGCAAAGGGGATCCGGAGAGTTCTTGATGATTTCTACCACGGTTGGAGGCGTACATTTCTACTGGCACGAAGAGCATGTGATGTATCGCAATTTTCTTCTAGATGGGATCAATAGAAAGTTCTTGGCTAGTTGAGTACCTAGTTGCTTGTATCTCAGAGTGGATTATGAAGTTCTCACATTTATCATAGGATGGTGTGGTAGATGCAATATGTTGTGAGAGGATGAGATTTGCAAGTGTAAGGTCACAGTTCAATTTTGAAAGGAATGTTATAAATTCTTAGGTAGCATGGACAATTTCAAATGATTAGATAAATAAGATCACTGATTGGTGTGGCTTGATGAGGGTATACATTTTAGAAAGGGCGATGTGTTTGAGTTTAGGATACTTCATTAGTATTGCGACACTCTCATGTTGGATCGACTGTTGATATTCGAGTTTGCATGGTGGCACAGAAGAATTATAGGAGTACCTCTCGTGGGATAATTGGGTATTAGAGGTGTGTTGTATATTCGGACAGTGGAGTTGGGATCAGATATGGTGATTCGCGTGTTGTATGGATTTAGAGACTGGTAGTTCTCTTAGACAGGTTAGGCGTGGTTGTGAACCGCGTATATTGGTCTTGTGTGGTAACTATGGGAGGTTTGGAGACACGAGTGGATCTTTTGTTGCTTATTATGGTGGATTTTGATGTGTTATTGGGTACAGATTGGTGGTCTCCATGTTGTGCTATTGTAGAATGTTGCGCTAAGACGACGCCGTTGGCTATGTCGGGGATGCCACGGATTGAGTGGCGAGGTTTGACGGATTATGTTCACAGCAAGGTGATTTCATTTTTAGGACCTAGCGGATGGTTGAGAAGGGTTGTCTTTCTTATTTGGCCTTCGTGATGGATGTCAGGGCAAAGACTTCTTCTATTGATTCAGTTCTGGTGGTGAGGGATATTTTTTAGATATGTTTCCTACTGCGGGGCATGTCGCCGGACAGGGTTGTTGATTCCGGTATTGATTTGGTATCGGGTACCATATCGTATGGCACCGGCGGATTTAAAGGAATTGAAGGAGCAGCTTTAGGAACTCCTTGATAAGGGGTTCATTAGTAGACCAATATGGATGCGTGTTCTACTTCGAGTCGACTTGGTTGACTTCGAGTTGTATTATTGAGAGATGTGTTGATTTAATTGTTATTGAGCTTATTAGTGATCTGGGGAGATCTATGAGTTACATTTCCGTGTTGCGAGGCATTGGGATTTGTTGGTTATAGGCACATGTGGTGCGGTTTTATTGGGGTCCCTCAGTGGAATTCGAGCGGGAGGAGTATTGGGTATTGTTCAGCGGATGGTGTATCGGTTGCGTCCTTTCGGGTTTGTGTAATTTTATGTCAATTGCTTCACAGTGGTTATGATGATTGCTTTGGTTCTAGACATCTAATTGTGCGTGGTTGTCGATTTGAGCATAGTGACTTGAGGTGTATCATGTTGGACCAGTGTTTGGATGAGGTCGCGCATTGGAGCGAAGCTATATGGAGGTATGATCCTGCGGGATAGATTTGTATGTTCCGGTTCTATGGCGCATGATGGGTTCTCAGCATTGTGTTGCGGTGGTACTGGTGAGCTTGCGGTACAGCTCTCTCATTTGAGTCATTTTTTTTATGATTTGAGTACATTTGGATTGTTTCTTATTGGTGCGCGGATTGCACGGGTTGCGGCTTTAGATTGTATTGATGTGTCATGTCACCAGAGTAGTCATGTTGGATGAGATAAGATCATTGGGCCTAGAATGGATACTATCGGATTCGATTTTAGCGTGTTGGAAGGATAATTTCGAAGTTCGGCGTAAGAAATTCACTATAGTCCTTGCCGAAGGAGAGGGAGCTCTATGATTGGTTGATCTGAGGAATGGTTATGATTTCTGCGTGTTTCTTTCATCATTGGTAGTATACGAAAGTGTTGAAATGAGGTTTTATTGGACAAGAGGTTTATTACCGGTATTGGGTTGTATGAGAAACTATTGTGATTAGAAGTTATTGTTATGAACGTTTGAGCTGTGTGGTATATCATGTGATTTAATCTTGCATTGCAGATATGGTTTGATACATCTTGTCGGACTTATACGGTGTATAGTTATGAGATTCTAATCCTATAGATGATTTCGGAAGTGAAAATTTGGTTCTAAGGATTATGGGCTAGGATAGATTACGAAATTTTAGTTATGTTGTGCTATCGGACCTATGTGGGATAGGGTGATGTGGGATCACCCCCGGGTATGAGCTTAGTGAGGATATATTATTTTGAGTGCATACAAGGACTATTAATATGATGGATATCAATTGGATATGATAATAAGTGTACGAGGCATATTATAAGATATATGGGGTCTAAGAAAAAGTCCTAAGTCTAAACCAAGTTGGAAAATTTCATAATAGGCTAAAATTTCAAAAGAATGCACACAAGAACCTACTTTGGACGATCATATCTACATATATATTTGGTTTTATGTAGTTCAACACCTATCAAATTAAAGATCTTTGAGTCTAGTTTCCAACTCTTTAAACCGTTTGTCATTTGGACATTCCTACACAAAGTAATGACCAAATTACCAAAGGATGGAAAAATGCGATCCTGTGGGGAATTTTATGCGATGGCATATCAATTATGTGGTCCGCATCCTTGATATGCGACCGCAAAATAGGTCGCATAATGGACTAGAACTGCCCAGTTTTGGGCACTGAGTTATGCGGTGAGTTTGTGGCCCGCATACCTATTTTGTGGCGCATTATGCGATCACAGACCTTGTTTCGGAGGCTCAATCTTCTAATTTTCATAACCCGACCCCTTTTTGATAAATAGGCTTTGGGGTTCATTTTAGGGTGATTTTCTGAGCATTTTAGAGAGAGGTAAGAGCATTTTAAAGAGAGAAGGAGGAACTAAACATTCAAATCATCCAATCTTGCATCAATCTTCAAGAATCAAAGAATCCAGCCACAAGTTCTTCACCAACGAGGTAAGGTTCTATACCCTAGTCTTCAATTTCGTTTTTGGATGAATTTTGAGCAAGAATTCATGGAAAACTTGAGATAAGTCACTTGTGGTCATTGTTAGTCAATAATATGGGATTATCATCGAATATTCCGACTAGATTACTTATTTTTGGGTTGAAACTAGTAGAAATCTTCAAAGACTTTAATTGAAGATTTGAGGGTCGAGTTGATGTCAGAATTTAGCAAAATTTGTATGGTTGGACTCATGGTTGGATGGGGGTTGATATTCCATGATTTTTGTCGAGCTCCAAGACGTGGGCCCCACGAGCGATATTTGAGTTAAATTTCGGAGTTTTATTGAACAATATAGAATTTCATAGGGAATTAATTCCTATAAATTGTATTGATTGAAACAAATTAATTGTGACTAGATTCGGGACATTTAGAGGCTGATTTGAGAGGCAAATGTATTAAGAAATAGGATTTTGCTCGGATTGAGGTAAGTAATGATTGTAAATCTTGTCTTGAGGGTATGAAACCCGGGATCTCACATTGTTGTGCTACTTTGAGGTGACACACACGCTAGATGACGAGCGTGGGGCCGTGCACCATCGGGAATTGTGACTTAGTCTGTCCCGTATGACTTTTAAATTGCGTATTTGATTGAAAACTATTTGCTATCATTGTGTTTTGGAAAGTATTATCCTGTTTTGGGCCTGAATGCCATATTTGGGCCTCGTGCCAACTGTTTTGGACCCTTAGGGGCTTTTTACTACTATTCATCATTATTTTAACTTCATATTTGTACTCAGTCATGTTGTATACTACTGTTTTCATAACTCAGCCATGTTTACCCTGTTTTGATATTTTAAATGATATTTTGGGCTGAGCATCATGTTTTACTGTTGCCCGAGTGGCTTGAGAGATTTCTGACTGAGTGAGGTCGAGGGCCTGTGTTGTGAGGATATTGTGGGATCGGGTTGCGCGCCACAGCAGTGTTGTACTGATTCAAGATTATGAGGTCGAGGGCCTAGTTTGTTACGCCACGAGGTGACTTGATATGAGGCCAAGAGCCTGTTTGATTATGCCAAAAGATGGCTTGTTATTGCGGTGGGTCGTAAGGGGCCCCTCCCGGAGTCTGTACACCCCCAGTGGGCGCGGGTACCTAGTGTGAGTGATGTGATGTAGCCCAAGGGGCTGTTGTTTTATTCATATTGTTTACCGAAATTGAGCATGATTTTTGAAGTAAATAATTTTTGCACTGTGTTGGAATTGTCCTTCTTTTATTGTAGAATTTTGACGTGGTTTACGTGTTTTCATACTTCTCAATCTTTATTTACTTTTATTACTTATTAAGTTGACATACTCACATTATTCCCTGCACCTTGTGTGCAGATTCAGGTATTTCTGAACCCGGTAGAGGGTGTTGATTACTCAGTGGCAGGTTCATCTGAGTTAGCAAGGTAGTTTCCTGGCGATCGCAGCCTTGTTTTTCTCCCTCCTTATTCTTCCTTAGTGTATTTTTATTTTTTATTTTCCGGCCATATTGGTCTTGATGTGTCAGACAATTGTAGTAGATGCTCATGACTAGTGACACCCCGATGTCGGGCTTGTATATTATTTTTGCACTGTTCATTTAGACTTACATTATGAGACATTTGATTAATTAAAGTCTTAAAAAGAACTCTTATTGCTTAATGGTTAATTCGGGAGTTGTGTCGGCTAGCCTAGTATTACGATAGGCGCCATCACGACCGGGTCAGTTTTAGGGTCGTGACACTGCCCGACCGGCCATAATGCAGTGGTAAATGCATGACTGCCCGACCGGTTGTAGCTCGGTGGTAAATATGTAACTACCCAACCGGTCATAGCTCGATGGTAAATGCATGACTTCCCGACCGGCCGTAACTCGGTGGTAAATAAATATGCATGACTACCCAACCGGTGGTAAATCATAATACATAACTTCCCAACCGGTGGTAACTGCCCGACCGACCGTAACACGATGGTAAATGCATGAAGATGCATGTATCTCTATATTATAAACATTAACATCTCTATCATATACCTCGATAGGGACTTAGAGACATACTTATACATGCTTGAATATCACTTTATCGGAATGAATAACATAGACATCTTTAACTGTTAAGAGTAGAACCACTTATGGAATAACATTACGTATACCTATCGTTACTTGGATCATGCCAAAATAAACAAGGATTAGCCTTAACATAACTGAGCCGATTCTTATGACAATCTTTCAACATACGCCAATCGTGACGAAACACATAACGGCGGATCGAAGTAGGGAAAAATCCGTATGAGCCAGACCTTAGGTGCAGAACTATTAATCAAGTCAATTTACTTGGGATAGGAAAGAAAAGAGTTCATCAAGAGCTTTGGAGAAATGAAACTGTGTATGCCTACAGATGCCATATAACTCCTAATAGCTAATTTTTGGAGCTAAATTTTATACACGAATGGGATGCAATAGATCTCAAATAGAGTTTACGTAAATTTGATTGGAAAGTCATTTCATGACTTTCTTAAATACACATTGTGCACGTTTCCAAAAGTTTTGCAAACTTTTTTAGAATGACGTACTTCCAAAAACATTTAAGGTAGAAAATGAATATTAGATTGAAAGAGATGGTAAAAACTAAAAAGGCTGCGAAAGATAAGGATTAAAATGGCGACTTAAATAGTAAGTTCCACTCATTAGTAATTTGTTGGTTGTGGCTTTGTGGTGTGTGCTGATGCAAATAAAAGTTTCATACTTCAAAAAAAAGTGAAAAATATTTTCAAACTCTTCTTAGAACCTAACTTCCAATAACAATTTACTTAATCAGAACCAAAAACTTCCATTCATATCCGAAAAGGAACAAGACATATAATGTTCATGAAACTAACAAATCAATTTCACTAGCACCACAAAATAAATGTTATAACAAATTAACTCTATCCTAAGTGCATCAAAAGAATTTGACAAAATATTGATTTCAAGTAGCAATTTTGCTTCATAATAAGTCTAGAGGTGAATCTGCATGGTTTCATAACAATAGGAAGGAAAGGGGAAAGATAAATGAGAATGAATATGATTCTTATGTCTTTAATACATTTTAAAGATCCTCTTTTTCTAAAATGGCAATGACTCACGTTACAAGACTAGTTCCATTCTCTAATCTTGCCACATATTTTTGATGACTTAAGAGTCATTCATGGAAATGAGGGGGGGGGGAGGGGGAGGGTTAGTCTTATCCAAACATTTCTTAATTCAATAGTTAATCTCCCATTAACCAATAATTAACCAATTACCCACATAATTAAGAATTATCTCGAATTACTTAAAATACTACTCACTTTTAATACACTTTACGTATCCTACTATCGTGGTCATGTGGTACCATATAAAATAAATACATGCACTATTATTTCGTTAAAACATCCATGTAAAATAATATTTTTTTCTCATTAATCTCATATAAAGAGTAAAAATTCTCGTACGCTTAATTCTTAAAATGGATAAAAGATAACTTTCTTTTCTTGTGAGAAAATAATTTCTATCTTTACAATAAAGAAAATCTCATAAACTTTCTTATATTATGAGTATAATTGAAAGTAGTAATATTAATAATTATATAAAATCATATTTTCAAACTTTTTTACAAAATGTTCCACTCAAAATACCTTATCCGAAAATAGTAATAATGGTAACTATCCAAAATTATACTTATAAAACTTTTACTAATATACCCCACTTAAAAGAAAATACCACACTAACATAATATCTAACGGTATCAAGGTTGTTAAACTTACGGGGTCTTATAATAATATAGTCACAAATCCTTTATAACTTCATGTATAGTTCATATGTATTACTACGACTTATCCTAATATTAAATTACGAGATGTAATATCCTTCCCCCTTTAGAACATTCGTCCTCGAATGTTAACATTTAGAGATTTACAAAAAATTTAATTGGGTCTCCTCTGCAAATTAAACTAAACCTAAACTATATCTGAAGTTTCGACTATTCACAACCTTTTCTACTTGAGTATCTCGTATCTTCTTCTCCTTTACCTTACTTACCTTTTAATAACGCACTGTATCTTCTGTTTCTCTCATAACCTTCCTTCCACATTACGCCTTAAAGCTCTATTGTGATACCTGCACCTCTGGTGCATACAAAATCTGGCAAAAGTTTCATACTGGTTTCTTACGACTCAGCTATTTGGCACGATCTGGAAACAAAAGAAGGGTAACATTTCCTAAATGCCCTATATCCTCTCAATTATAAATGTGGCGTGCAATACACCCATAAGTGAGACTCTACTAGGCACGGTTTTGTAGACTCCTTAGGACACAACCCGCTCTGATACCACTTTGTCACGCCCCAAACATTGGGAGGCGTGGCTAGCACCCGGTGCTGCACTGGCCCGTGTGAACCACTCTGTAACTCTTTTTTGTTCCTTCTAACTATCATGGGACAACATGGCCACATCTTGTATTATATAACTATAAGTGGGCAAATACTGTATCAATGAACTATCATTCTTAAAACATGAATATATATGAGCCTTCAAGGCCTCTGACATACTGTACAAAATAAAAGCTCTGTCTACAAAGCCTCTAAGATTATTTGACATCAAATGGGATAGGGTACCGGTCTACCCAAAAGTCTATAGAAAACTCTGACACGATGACCTATAGACTCGGCTGCACTCTGAATGAGGTGGTATCTTACCGATCCTCCGTTGAATGCCAATCTCGTCTACTATGAGGGCTCGTCAAACTGATTATCTATGCTTGCAGGCATGAATGCAGCGTCCCCAACAAAAGAACGCCAGTACGAATAATGTACTGAGTATGCAAGGCAAAACTGAAACATAACAATAAGTCAACATTAATTAAAGAAATATAAGAATCAACCTGAATCTCTGAAGTGCCACTGTATATGCATACTTATTATACTGAGGGGCTGTTGTTTGATTCATATTATTGCCCGAGGGGCGGTTCTTGATTCATGCCCGATGGGCTAATTACGAGTGATTGTGAGGTAGCCCGAAGGGCTGGTTTTGTTGATGATATGCCTAAGGGGCGGTATGTGATACATGTTTTGCCCGAGGGGCTGTTACGTTTTCTATCAGTTTTTCTCACTGTCTTATCACTCGTTTGAAACTATTGAAAGTTGTTTTAAAAGGTTTTTACCGAAATTGAGCCTGATTTTTAAAGTAAATAATTTCTGCATTGTGTTGGAAATGTCATGTTTTTATTGTAGCATTTTGACGTGGTTTACGTGTTTTCTTACTGCTCAGTCTTTATTTACTTTTATTACTTACTGAGTTGGCGTACTCATATTACTCCCTGCACCTTACATGCAGATTTAGGTATTTCTGAACCCGGTAGCGGGTATTGATTACTCAGTGGCAAATTCATCGGAGTTAGGAAGGTAACTGCCTAGCGATCGAAGCCTTGTTTTTCTCCCTCCTTATTCTTCCTTAGTGTATTTTTTTTGTTATTTCTCAGCCATATTGGTCTTGATGTGTCAGACAGTTGTAGTAGATACTCATGACTATTGACACCCCGATGTCGGGCTTGTATATTATTTCTGCACTGTTCATTTAGACTTACATTATGATACATTTGATTAATTAAAGGCTTAAAAATGACTCTTATTGATTAATGGTTAATTCGGGAGTTGTGTCGGTTGGCCTAGTTTCGTGATAGGCGCCACCACGACCGGCTCAGTTTTAGGATCGTGACAAGTTGGTATCAGAGCCTAGGTTACATAGGTCTCACGAGTCATGAGCAGGTTTAGTAGAGTCTCGCGGATCGGTACAGAGACGTCTATACTTATCTTTGGGAGGCTACAGAACCTTTAGGAAAAACTTCACATTCTTGAACTCTTATCGTGCGTCCTTGATTCAGCCTCAAATGTAACTCTTTGAATTCCTTCCGCGCGTTCGTATGCGCGCATGAGCGCTCAGTATCAGATATGCGTCGATAACTTGTGATTCCCTAATCGAGGGGCGAGATGTGATCTCTATGTGTTGATGTTGGGCCAGTCTGGAGGACTTGAGGCCGGGTTTTGCCTATAGCTCAAGCACTGAGACGTTGATTATGTGAGCACGTGCTTTTGGATTTGTATGTCCGATAGTGTCCCGATTAGTGAGAGTGATGATTGGATAGTTACGTGATAAGTGTGATGTAACTGCGAGATATGTTCATATGAATTGAATGAGACGAGAAGGGTCTACTTTGGGGTAGCAAGAACTATCTAGTGCTTGATTTCCATCGAGATTTGATGTATAGCCCCGAGTTGTGGGTGTGTTGAAGGATCTTTTCATGTTGCCTAGCTGGAAAGTGAAGTAGATTTCACGTTGTGATATGTGTTCAGACTCAGGAAGATTAAGTGACTGCGGTATAAAGAGATGTTAGTTTGAGGCAAGCAGGTGGGTTATCTCCTGCGGAGTGTTCTGAAGTTTGTATGATCCTTATGTTGTTTGTTGGAAGATCTCTTTTACCAGTGAAATATATGTGTTTCAAGTTGAATTTGGGTCGCTTAAGAGAGTGGGCTTGACTGTTACGAGGGTGAATGCGAGATTTGTAGAAGATTTGAAGTACTAGATGGTCTATGTTACACGAACTTATGAACGATTGAGTTTAATCTCATTATGGTATTATGGAAGCAATAGAGTATATGCATTATGAGTTATTATGTGTTTTGATCTATGGCTTTGAGCCAAGTAGGGGAGTCTGTTATTGATTAGTTGATTGTATGGTTATGTGCTATGTTGGTTCCAATTTGAGGGATACTAGTGAATCAGTTATGGCTTACAAAGGTTGAAATCGAGGATAGCTTGAGTAAAGGAAATTCTAGATAAGGGTTATGTTATGCTTTATGGGTACATGAGAAATATGGAATGAATTGAGTTATTATTGGTGAAGAATGTAATATGCATGGGGCAGGAGTTTATTTGGATGCATTAAGGTAGGGTTACTTCCTTGGGTGTTAGAGTGCTAATGGGGAACAAGACGTTCGGTCCATTTAATTAGTCTAATTGAGGTTTGAGTAAAGTGGATGAATCTCGAGAATGGTTCTAATGAATTCAAGATTTATACGTGGCAATTGGGAATCTTCAGGATGTGTGTGGGCTAGAAACTGAGATTTATATGGGAGGATGTCAGGACTTGTGGCATTTCTGTATCATCATGGATTCTACATACCAGTATCAGGAAAGCGAAGGTAATGACTTTAGATTCGTAGAAGGTATCTTCAAAGCGATTATCTCGGTTGTGGTACTCTTGGGGTTGCTTCAGAAGATCACAACGGTTTATGAGCCTTAAGGTAGTGTAGTCTTATGCTTGGATATCGTGTGGTGAGTCTGAGTTGAGGATTTGCGGTATTATGGCAAGGAGAAATATCAAATTGAAGGTAATTCGGAAGGAACTTGGATAAATAGGATAGCTTGGTAGTAGGTCAGATCGGCATAGTAAGGAATACGATTAGTTCTTTGGGTGATGATGAGATAATGAGTTTCTACAGGTGTTTTGTGGCAATGCTCTTTTGTTCTGATGGCTTGGGTAGCTTGGTTGAGTTAAAAGGATTCAGTCTTGACGGTTTGGTTTTGTGCAAAGGGGATCCGGGGAGTTCTTGATGATTTCTACCATGGTTGGAGGTGTACATTTCTACTGGCACGGGGAGCATGTAATGTATAGCAATTTTCTTCTAGATGGGATCAATGGAAAGTTCTTGGCTAGTTGAGTACGTAGTTGTTTGTATCTCGGAATGGATTATGAAGTTCTCGCATTTATCATAGGATGGTAGTGGTAGATGCGATATGTTGTGAGAGGTTGAGATTTGCAAGTGTAAGGTCACGGTTCAATTTTGAAAGGAAGGTTATAAATTCTTAGGTAGCATGGACAGTTTCAGATGACTAGATAAATGAGATCACTGATTGGTGTGGCTTGATGAGGGTATACATTTTAGAAAGGGTGATGTGTTTGAGTTGAGGATACTTCATTAGTATTGCGACACTCTCTTGTTGGATCGACTATTGATATTCGAGTTTGCTTGGTGGCACAGAAGAATTATAGGAGTACCTCTCGTGGGATAATTGGGTATTAGAGGTGTGTTGTATATTCAGATAGTGGAGTTGGGATCAGATATGGTGATTCGCGTGTTGTATGGATTTAGAGACTGGTAGTTCTCTTAGACAGGTTAGGTCGTGGTTGTGGACCGCGTATATTGGTCTTGGGTGGTAACTATGGGAGGTTTGGAGACACGAGTGGATCTTTTGTTGCCTATTATGGTGGATTTTGATGTGTTATTGGGTACGGATTGGTGGTCTCTGTGTTGTGCTATTGTGGAATGTTGCACTAAGACGACGACATTGGCTATGACGATGATGCCATGGATTGAGTGGCGAGGTTTGACGGATTATGTTCATAGCAAGGTGATTTCATTTTGAAAACCTAGTGGATGGTTGAGAAGGGTTGTCTTTCTTATTTGGCCTTCGTGATGGATGTCAGGGCAAAGACTTCTTCTATTGATTCAGTTCCGGTGGTGATGGATTTTTTTGGATATGTTTCCTGCTGTCGGGCATGTCGCCGGACAGGGTTGTTGATACCGGTATTGATTTGGTGTCGGGCACCGTATCGTATGGCACCGGCGGAGTTAAAGGAATTGAAGGAGCATCTTCAGGAACTCCTTGATAAGGGGTTCATTGGTAGGCCAATATGGATGTGTGTTCTACATCGAGTCGGCTTTGTTGACTCCGAGTTGTATTATTGAGGGACGTGTTGATTCAATTGTTATTGAGCTTATTAGTGATCTAGGGAGATCTATGAGTTACATTTCCGTGTTGTGAGGCATTGGGATTTGTTGGTTATAGGCACATGTGGTGCAGTTTTATTGGTGTCTTTCAGTGGAATTCGAGCGGGAGGAGTATTGGGTATTGTTCGGCAGATGGCGTATCAGTTGCGGCCTTTCGTGTTTGTGTAATGTTTTGTCAATTGCTTCACAGCGGTTATGATGATTGCTTTGGTTCTAGACATCTAATTACGCGTGGTTTTCGATTTGAGTATAGTGACTTGAGGTGTATCATGTTGGACCAGTATTTGGATGAGGTCGCACATTGGAGCGAAGCTATGCAGAAGTATGATCCTGCGGGATAGATTCATATGTTTTGGTTCTACGGCATGTGATGGGTTCTCAGCATTGTGTTGCGGTGGTACTGGTGAGCTTGCGGTACAACTCTCTCATTTGAGTCATTTTTTTCATGATTTGAGTACACTTGGATTGTTGCTTATTGGTGCGCGGATTGCACGGGTTGTGGCTTTAGATTGTATTGATGTGTCATGTCACCAGAGTAGTCATGTTGGATGAGATAAGATCATTGGGCCTAGAATGGATACTATCGGATTGTATTTCAGCATGTTGGAAGGATAATATCGATGGTCGGCTTAAGCAATTCACTATAGTCCTTGCCGAAGGAGAGGGAGCTCCATGATTGGTTGATCTGAGGAATGGTTATGATTTCTGTGTGTTTCTTTCATCATTGGCAGTATACGAAAGTGTTGAAATGTGGTTTTATTGGATAAGAGGTTTATTACCGGTATTGGGTTGTATGAGCATCTATTGTGATTAGAAGTTATCGCTATGAACGTTTGAGTTGTGTGGTATATCATGTGATTTCATATTGAGTTACAGATATGGTTTGATACATCTTGTCGGACTTATACGGTGTATAGATATGAGATTCTAATCCTATAGATGATTTCAGAAGTGGAAATTTGGTTCTAAGGATTATGGGCTAAGATAGATTATGAAATTTCAGTTATGTTGTGCTATCAGATCTATGTGGGATAGGGTGATGTGGGATCACCCCCGGGTATGTGCTTAGTGAGGATACATGGCGATTTGATGGCTTTTGGAACAACTCTGGGCACGTTCGAGGACAAACATATGTTTAAGTGGGGGAGGATGTAACGACCCGACCGGTCATTTTGAGTATTTGCATTTCGCTCGCTAGTTCTCGGGCATGACTAGTCTCGTATGATGTATTATGACTTATGTAAATCGTTGGTTTTGGTTTTTAGGTGGAACAGAACAGATATGGAAGAATGGTTCTCGGCTTAAGACATAAAATTTGAGAGGTTTAACCAAGTCTGTGACTTTTAATACTCAATCTCGGATTTAAATTTTTATGATTTAATTAGCTCCATTGGGTAATTTTGGACTTTGGAGCGTGTTCGGAATGTATTTTGGAGGTCCGTGGTAAATTTAGGCTTGAAATATCTAAAAATGGAAATTTAAGTTTGGAAGTTTGGCCGAGGGGTTGACTTTTTGATATCGGGATTAAAATCCGATTCCGGAAATTGGAATAGCTCCATTATGTCATTTATGACTTTTGTGCAAATTTGAGGCTAATCGGACTTGATTTGATAGGTTTCGGCATCGAATATAGAAGTTGGAAGTTCTTAGTTTCATTAAGCGTCAATTAGAAGTCAGCGCGTTCTACTTATATTATTTTGAGTGCATATAAGGACTATTAATATGATGGATATCAATTGGATATGATAATAAGTGTACGAGGCATATTATAAGATATATGGGGTCTAAGGAAAAGTCCTAAGTCTAAACCAAGTTGGAAAATTTCATAATAGGCTAAAATTTCAAAAGAATGTGCACAAGACCCTACTTTGGACGATCATATCTACATATATATTTGGTTTTTTGTGGTTCACAACCTATCAAATTAATGATCTTTGAGTCTAGTTTCCAGCTCTTTAAACCGTTTGTCATTTGGACATTCCTACGCAAAGTTATGACCATATTACCAAAGGCTGAAAAAATGTGATCCTGTGGGGAATTTTATGATGGAATATCAATTATGCGGTCCGCATACTTGATATGCGACCACAAAACAGGTCACAGAATGGATCAGAACTGCCCAGTTTTGGGCACTGAGTTATGCGATGAGTTTGTGGCCCACATACCCATTTTTTGCGGCGCATTATGCGATCACAGACCTTGTTTCAGAGGCTCAATCTTCCAATTTTCATAACCCGACCGCTTTTAGAGAGAGGTGAGAGCATTTTAGAGAGAGAAGGAGGAACTAAACATTCAAATCATCCAATCTTGCATCAATCTTCAAGAATCAAAGAATCCAATCACAAGTTCTTTATCAAAGAGGTATGGTTCTATACCCTAGTCTTCAATTTCGTTTTTGGATGATTTTTGAGCAAGAATTCATGGGAAACTTTAAATAAGTCACTTGTGGTCATTGTTAGTCAATAATATGGGATTATCATCGGATATTCCGACTAGATTACTTATTTTTGGGTTGAAAATAGTAGAAATCTTCAAAGACTTTAATTGAAGATTTGAGGGTCGAGTTGATGTCGGAATGTAGCAAAATCGATATGGTTGGACTCATGGTTAGATGTGGGTTGATATTCCGTGATTTTTGTCAGGCTATGAGACATGGGCCCCATAGGCAATATTTGAGTTAAATTTTGGATATTTATTGAACAATATAGAATTTCATAGGGAATTCATTCCTATAAATTGTATTGACTGAAAAATATTAATTACGACTAGATTCGGGACGTTTGGAGGCTGATTTGAGAGGCAAAGACATTAGGAGTAGGATTTTGCTCAGATTGAGGTAAGTAATGATTGTAAATCTTGTCCTGAGGGTATAAAACCCGGATCTCACATTGTTGTGCTACTTTGAGGTAACACACACGCTAGATGACGAACGAGGGGTCGTGCAGCGTTGGGGATTGTGACTTAGTCCGTCTCGTATGACTATTAAACTGCGTATTTGATTGAAAACTGTTTTCTATCATTGTGTTTTGGAAAGTATCATCCTGTTTTAGGGTTGAATGCCATATTTGGGCCTTGTAACAACTATTTTGGATCCTTAGGGGCGTTTTACTACTATTCCTCATTGTTTTGACTTCATATTTGTACTCAGTCATGCTTTATACTACTGTTTTCATAACTCAACCATATTTACCCTATTTTGATATTTTAAATGATATTTTCAACTGAGCATCATGTTTTACTGTTGCCCGAGTGGCCTGAGAGATTTCTGACTGAGTGAAGCCGAGGGCTTGTGTTGTGATGATATTGTGGGATCGGGTTGCGCACCGCAGCAGTGTTGTACTAATTCATGATTATGAGGCCGATGGCCTAATTTGTAACGCCACGAGGTGGCTTAATATGAGGCCGAGAGCCTGTTTGATTATGTCACGAGATGGCTTGTTATTGCGCTTAGGCCGTAAGGGGCCCCTCTTGGAGTCTGTACACCCCCATTGGGCGCGGGTACCCAGTGTGAGTGATGTGATGTAGCCCGAGGGGCTGTTGTTTTATTCATATTGTTTCCTGAGGGGCGGTTCTTGATTCATGCCCGAGGGGCTAATTATGAGTGATTGTGAGGTAGCTTGAGGGGCTGGTGCTGTTGATGATATGCCCGAGGGGCGGTATGTGATACATGTTTTACCCAAGGGGCTATTACGTTTTCTATCAGTTTTTCTCACTGTCTTATCACTCGTTTGAAACTATTGAAAGTTGTTTTAAAAGGTTTTTACCGAAATTGAGCATGATTTTTGAAGTAAATAATTTCCGCACTGTGTTGGAAATGTCCTACTTTTATTGTAGCATTTTGACGCGGTTTACGTGTTTTTTTACTGCTCAGTCTTTATTTACTTTTATTACTTACTGAGTTGGCGTACTCACATTACTCCCTGCACCTTACATGCAGATTTAGGTATTTCTGAACCCGGTAGCGGGTATTAATTACTCAGTGGCAGATTCATCGGAGTTAGGAAGGTAACTGCCTAGCGATCGAAGCCTTGTTTTTCTCCCTCCTTATTCTTCCTTAGTGTATTTTTTTTGTTATTTCTCAGCCATATTGGTCTTGATGTGTCAGACAGTTGTAATAGATACTCATGACTATTGACACCCCGATGTCGGGCTTGTATATTATTTCTGCACTGTTCATTTAGACTTACAATATGAGGCATTTGATTAATTAAAGGCTTAAAAATGACTCCCATTGATTAATGGTTAATTCGGGAGTTGTGTCGGCTGGCCTAGTTTCACGATAGGCGACATAACGACCGGGTCAGTTTTAGGGTCATGACATTGCCCGACCGGTCGTAGTGCAGTGGTAAATGCATGACTGCCCAACCGGTGGTAAATAATAATACATAACTGCCCAACCGGTGGTAACTGCCCGACCGGCCGTAACACGGTGGTAAATGCATGAAGATGCATGTATCTCTATATTATAAACATTAACATCTCTATCATATACCTCGATAGGGACTTAGAGATATACTTTTACATGCTTGAATATCACTTTACCGGAATGAGTAACATAGACTGCTAAGAGTAGAACCACTTATGGAATAGCATTACGTAGACGTATTGTTACTTGGATCATGCCAAAATAAAGAAGAATTGGCCTTAACATACCTGAGATGATTCTCTTGACAATCTTTCAACATACGCCAATCGTGATGAAACACGTAACGGCGGATCGAAGCAGGGAAAAATCTGTATAAGCCAGAGCCTAGGTGCAGAACAATTAATCAAGTCAATTTACTTGGGATAGGAAAGAAAAGAGTTCATCAAGAGCTTTGAAGAAATGAAACTGTGTATGCCTACAGATGCCATATAACTCCTAATAGCTAATTTTTGGAACTAAATTTTATACACGAATGGGATACAATCGATATCAAATAGAAGTTTCGTAAAGTTGATTGGAAAGTCATTTCATGACTTTCTTAAATACACATTGTGCACGTTTCCAAAAGTTTTGCAAACTTTTTTAGAATGACGTACTTCCAAACATATTTAAGGTGGAAAATGAATATTATATTAAAAGAGATGGTAAAAACTAAAAAGGCTGCAAAAGATAAGGATTAAAATGGTGACCTAAATAGTAAGTTCCACTCAATTAGTAATTTGTTGGTTGTGGCCTTGTGGTATGTGTTGATGCAAGTGAAAGTTTCATACTTTAAAAAAAAGTAAAAAAGAAAATTCAAACTCTTCTTAGAACCTAACTTCCAGTAACAATTTACTTAATTAAAACCAAAAACTTCTATTCATAAACGAAAAGGAACAAGACATATAATGTTCATGAAACTAACAAATCAATTTCACTAGCTCACAAAATAAATGTTATAACAAATTAACTCTATCCTAAGTGCATCAAAAGAATTTGACAAAATACTGATTTCAAGTAGCAATTTTACTTCATAATAAGTCTAGAGGTGAATCTGGATGGTTTCATAACAATAGGAAGGAAAGGGGTAAGAGAAATGAGAATGGATATGATTCTTATATCTTTAAGACATTTTAAAGATTCGACTTAAGAGTCATTCATGGAAATGAGGGTGCCACGTAGGGAGGGTTAGTCTTATCCAAACAATTCTTAATTCAATAGTTAATCTCCCATTAACCAATAATTAACCAATTACCCACATAATTAAAAATTATCTCGGATTACTTAAAATACTACTCATTTTTCATACACTTTAGGTACCCTACTATCGTGGTCATGTGGTACCATATAAAATAAATACATACACTATTATTTCGTAAAAACATCCGTGTAAAAATATTTTTTTTTCTCAACTTCTAATTTCCTTAATCTCATATAAAGAGTAAAAGATCTCGTATGCTTAATTCTTAAAATGGTAAAAAGATAACCTTCTTTTCTTGTGAGAAAATAATTTCTATCTTTACAATAAAGAAAATCTCATAAACTTTCTTATATTATGAGTATAATTGAAAGTAGTAATATTAATAATTATATAAAATCATATTTTTCAAAGTTTTTTACATAATGTTCCACTCCAAATACCATATCCGAAAATAGTAATAATGGTAACTATCCAAAATTATACTTATAAAACTTTTACTAATATACTCCACTTAAAAGAAAATACCACACTAACATAATATCTAACGGTATCAAGGTTGTTAAATTTACGGGGTCTTATAATAATATAGTCACAAATCCTTTATAACTTCATGAATAGTTCATATGTATTACTACGACTTATCCTAATGTTAAAGTACGTGATGTAACACTTTCAGAATACAACTTCAACGTCAGTGTAGTAGAGTTGGTATCGGCTATGAGGAACATTAAAGAAGCATGATTCCCGAAGTCGATGAGGTCCAATCCTAGCCAGAGAGATCCTACTTTGTGGTGTGAATACCACGAGATGAATAGCCACCGAACTAGGGACTGCTGACGTCTGCGCAAAGAGGTGGCGACACTATTGAAAAATGGTCATCTTGAGGAATTTCTAAGTGACTTCACCAAAAACAATTACGGTCGCAACAGTGATAACACGGAACCTTCAAATGTAGGAAAAGATCCCCAGCGCCAGACGATCAACATAATTTTCGAGGGGAATGATATTAACAAGTTTACCTTCTCGACAAAAAAAAAAAGACAAATGTAACAGTAACCCACGACAAGAGGTTCTGAGAAGCTACTGAGGATGACATCTCTTTCATAGAGGAAGACGCAAATAGATTATTGCTTCCGCACAACGACACATTGGTAATTTCTCTTAATGTATTTGATTTTAAAATCAAACGTGTTCTGGTGGATCCAGGAAGTTCGACTAGTATCATATAACGGAGGGTATTGGAGCAAGCCCAACTTACTGGAAGCATCATTCGGGCAACAAAACTCCTCGCCAGTGTGACAACCCGAGGGGAGATCCTGCTACCCATAAATGCTGGGGGGTGATGAAGACGACCCTTTTCGAGGTTATTGATGGTGATATTGGTTATAACATTATTCTGAAAAGACTATGGTTGCACGAGATGAAACCCGTACCATCAACATATCATCAGTTGCTGAAATTCCCAACTCTCGAGGGGATTAAACAGATAAAAGGCAACCAACCGGCGGCAAAAGAGATGAATGTGATTTTGGTATCTAGTAGCAAAATGAAGGAGCATGCGACATAGAAATTACAAGAACTGACGCCTGCTCCCGAATCTTTAACTAGAGGGAAGAAGCGTCGGAATCTTATTAGGTGCCAAGAGATTTTCAGGTACTAGTAGAGACAGACACGACGAAGTCCAAAGCGGAAGAGCTTGAGCAAGTCGCATTGTTTGAAAAGTTCTTGGAGAAAAATTTCCACTTTGGGACAGGATTGCACCCCAAACTCAGGTATGGATTTATTGAATTTCTTAAATTTAATGTTGATTGCTTTACGTGGTTGCATGCGGATATAACAGATATCCTGATGGAAGTGGTCGTAGATCCCAGCATTCCTTCTATAAGACAAAAGAAGCATCCTATTGCCGAAACCAAAAATAAATTCGTCAAAGAAGAGGTAACTCGCTTACTAGATATCAGTTCGATTCGAGAAGTAAAGTATCCAAACTGGCTAGCTAAGGTAGTAGTAGTTCCTAAGAAGAATAATAAATTTTGCATGTGCCTAGACTATAAGGACTTGAATAAGGCGTGTATAAAGGACTCCTTCCCACTGCCAAACATTGATCAAATGATTGAAGCAACTACCGGGCACGTTAATGAGTTTCCTTGATAGCTACTCCGGATACAACCAAATTAAGATGAACCAGGAGGATCACGAAAAGACTTCGTTCATAACAAATTTCAGCACATAATTCTATAATATGATTCCCTTCGGGCTTAAGAATGTCAGAGCCACATATCAGCGGCTCATGAACAAGATGTTTGAAAAATAGATAGGGAAAACCATGGAAGTTTATATAGATGATGCTTGTTAAGTCTTTGAATGCAGGTGACCATCTTAAGCACTTGCAAGAAACTTTTGACATCTTAAGGAAGCATAACATGAAACTTAACCCTAAGAAGTGCACGTTCGAGGTTAGCTCCAGCAAGTTCCTAGGATTTGTTGTGTCACAAAGGGGGATAGAGGTAACCCCCGATAAGATCAAAGACATCAAAGACATCCGGACTAGCTATCAAGCGTAAAAGAGGTTCAAAGGCTCATATGGAGTATGTCTGTTTTGAGCAGGTTCATTTCCCAATCATCAGAGAAATGACACCATTTCTTCGCACTACTCAAAAAGAAGAACAACTTTGAAGGGACCCCGAAATGCTAGCAGGCTTTACGGGATTTGATAAGGTACTTGTCAAGCCCTCCGTTATTATTAAAGTCGGAGGAAGGTGAAAAGTTGTTAATCTACCTAGCAGTCTCAGAGGTAGCGGTAAGCGCCATTTTAGTCCATGAGGATGAATGTACGTAATCTCCCATTTATTAAGTTAGTAGAATTTTAACGGGAGCAGAAACTCGCTACCCGAATTTGAAGAAGTTGGCCTTAGCTCTCGTAGTCGCCGCTCGGAAGTTGAGGCCTTACTTCTATTATCACCCGATAGCTGTGGTGACCACCTTTTCCCTACTGAATATCCTTCATAAACCCAAACTCTGGGGTAGGGTAGTTTCCATCAAAATGAGTGGATTTGACATAGAATATAAATCTAGGACTGCGATTAAGTCACAAGTTTTGGCTGACTTTGTGGCTAATTTCAGAATCGACATCAGAAGTTTGGACCCTATTTACGGACGGAGCTTCCAACTTATAGGGGTCTGGGCTCGGCATAGTACTAATCACGCCTTCGGAAGAAACCCTAAGGCAAGCTATAAGACGACCCCTTTGACTAACAATGAAGCAGAGTATGAAGCTTTGATTTCAAGCCTCTAATTGACCCGAGGACTAACTTCCGAAGACACAGAATGTAACAATCCGACCAGTCGTTTTGAGCTTTTGCATTTCGCTTGCCAATTCTCGGGCATGACTTGCCCCGTGTGATGCAATATGACTTATGTAAATCGTTGGTGTTGGGTTTCAGGTTAATCAGAATTTAATTTGTAAGAACAGTCTCAGTTGAAAGCTTAAAATTTGAAAGGTTTGACCAATATTTGACTTGTTTGTATATGATCTCAGATTGGAATTTTTATGATTTGGTTAGCTCCATAAGGTGATTTGGGACTTAGGAGCGTGATCGGAATGCATTTTGGAAGTCCGTGGAAGGTTTCGGCTTGGATTGGCGAAATTGAGATTTCGGCGCTTTCCGGTTGATAGGTGAGATTTTAATATAGGGGTCGGAATGAAATTTCGAGAGTTGCAGTAGTTTCGTTGTGTCATTTGGGATGTGTGTGCAAAATTTCAGGTCATTCGGATGAGATTTGATAGACTTTTTGATCGAAAGCATAATTTAAGAGTTCTTGAAGTTCTTAGGCTTTGAATCCTATGTTAAATTGGTGATTTAATGTTGTTTTGAGCATTCTGAAGTTTTGAAAAAGTTTGAACGATGTCATGGTATGTGTTGGTACAATTGGTTTGAAGTGTCGGGAGTTCTCGGTAGGTTTCGGGTAGGTTCCGGGATGTGTTAGGCCGAAAATCATAGTTGTAGTAGGTCCAGAAGTGTTACAGGTCTCGTAACCCACCCGCGCGGTCCACACAAAAATAAGTGCAGCTGCGGTATGTGCTGTGCGGACCGCACAAAAAGAAGTGCGGCAGCGGTAGGTGCTGTGCGGATCGCACAAAATGCTATGCGGCCGCAGTTGGGAACTTTTCACTGGTCCTACTTCGGAAGCTCATATCTTTTGATATACAAAGTATTTTGAGATGATTCAAAAACAAAATTTGTATTCCTTCGTATCTAGTTTCTCGAAAGGTAAAGATATCGCAATTTGGACATCTGTAGAGAAAGTTATGGCCGAAATACTAAAGCCTATCACTGCAGAGGAAAGTTGTGCGGCCGCAGTCGTTTTTGTGCGGACCGCACTGGTTTTGTGCGGACCCAGGTCGATTTTGTGCGGTCCGTGGAGGTGTAAATTTGTGGGGTACTCTATAAATACGAGGTTTTGGGTTTTATTTGATATTTTGACCTAGAGAGCTCGGATTTTAGCGATTTTTCAAAGGTTTTCAAGAAATTTATTGGGGTAAGTGATTCTAACTCAGATTTGGCAAGAGTACATGGATCTATCATTGAATTCATCATTCAATTCGTGATTTGGGATGGAATTTGGGAAGAAAATTGTGAAATCGTTCAAAATATAAAATGATGATTTGACGAACTAACTGGTATCGGAATTGGATAATCTTCGTATGGTTAGACTTGTGAGAGTATAAGGATTCTAGTTTTGTGAATTTTGTCAAATTCCGAGACGTGGGCCCAAGGCTCGGGTTTTGGTAATTTCGAGAAACGCGCCCTTTGTTGATTGTTTTTGCGTGGGCTTTGTTCCCTTAGCATATTGTGACGTATTCGTTCTGATTTTGGATAGATTCGACGCGCGTGGAGACCAATTCGAGGGGCAAAGGCGTCGCGAGCTTGAGATTTAGCCGGTTTGAGGTGAGTAATGATTGTAAATGATGCTTTAAGAGTTTGAAACCTCGGATTGCACATCGTAGTGCTATATTGAGGTGAGGTACACGCTTGATGACGAGCGTGGGGTCGTGTACTATTGGGGATTGTGTCTTGGTCCGTCTCGATTGATGATTTTACCGCGTATTTGACTGAAACTTATTTGTTATCATCATAATTTGGGCTGATTGCCATATTTGGGCTTCGTGCCAACTATTTGAACTCTTCGGGGATTTTATTACCATTTCCTCACTGCTTTGACTTATTAATTGAACTTAGTCATGTTATTTTTCACTGTTTTACCACTCAGCCATTTTTACTCCGTTTTGAGACTTAAATGATATTCTAAATGATGTTTTGGGCTAAGAAATACTGTTTTACTAATGTTCGAGGGGCTTATGAGTATTTTTGACTGAGTAAGGTCGAGGGCCTAGTTGTGAGGAAACACTGATACTGATTGAGGCCGAGGGCCTGAGATATGTACGCCACGAGGTGGCTTGTTGATATTGTTTATGAGGTCGAGGGCCTGAGATATATACGCCATGAGGTGGCTTGACTGATATGAGGCTGAGTGCCTAGATTTTATGCCACAAGGTGGCTTGATATTGCGCTTAGGCCGTAAGGGGCCCCTCCCGGAGTTTGTACACCCCCAGTGAGTGCGGGTACCCATTGTGATATGAGATATAGCCTGAGGGGTTGATATTGTTCTATATGATAGCCCGAGGGGCTGGTATTGTTCTATGTGATTGCTCGAGGGGCTGGTACCGTTCTGTGTGATTGCCCGAGGGGCTGGTATTGTTCTGAGACATTGCCCGAAGGGTAGAGTTGTTGACATTGAGCCGAGGGGCGAACCTTTATGTGTTTATCTTTCATATTTACCTGTCATTTACATGTTAAACTATGTTATTTGTGCCCTAGGGGCGGATTTCTCTGCTTATCTGCACTAATTGTTTTGCATTCATTTGCGTACTGTTGAAAAATCCATTTTCAAAGAAGTTTAAACTGAGCTAAGATGTTTAAAGAGATTTTACTGCTTCACTGCTTTCTTACTGGTTTTTAAACTGCTTCTATACAGCATCTTGGTATGCTTTACGTGATTTCTTACCATTCAGACTTTAGTTATGATTATTACTCACTGAGTTGGAGTACTCACTTTACTCCTTGCACCTTGTGTGCAGATTTAGGTATGTTTTGGTTGATCGGAGGCAGAGTCATCAGAGTTTAGCAAGGTAGCTGCCGGCGTTCGCAACACTGCTTCTCTCTCTCTCTCTCTTCATTCATTAGTTTGTATTTGTACACTCAGACTTTCAGTTGTATCTATACCCTAATAGATGCTCGTGACTTGTGACACCCCAGTTAGGGCTGTGTCGGATTGTATAGCCGCTACTTATTATCATTAAATCATGTTTAGATTGCTTTTATATTGTTTAACTGTTTTAAAAAGTGAATTGGGTTTAATTGGTTGGCCTTGTCTTCACGAGAGGCGCCATCACGACCGGGTTCGAGGTTAGGGTCGTGACACAGAAATCAAATAAAGAGGCAAACAACGAAGCGATGTTAGTCAAATTAGAGCTACTCGATGAGCGCATGGAATTGGAGCATATAAAGATGGCAGCTCAAAAACGGAGAATAGAAAGATATTATAATCGAAGATCCAACCTCCAGTATTGCAAAGTAGGATACTTGGTTCAAAGGAAAGTAACTCAAAACACCTGGGAACTCAACGCAGGGAAACTAGATCCAACATGGAAAGGCCCTTTCCGGGTTTCAGCTATCACCGGGAAAGGTACATATGAGTTGGAGAATTAATATGGAGAAAAGTTGCAAGGCAACTGAATTGTGGCACACCTCAAGAGATATTATTGCTGGTGAATGTCACATGTACTGAAAGTATGTGCTACACTTTTTTCCCTTCATCTATTTTATGTCCCAATCAGATTTTTCTGCTAAGGTTTTTAATGAGGCAGCAACGGAAAGCATATTACGAAGAAGGTTTCAACAACAGCAATAAGACCTTTTAATAGCAAGGCACACAAGAGAAGAACCACTCGTGATCAGTTAGATAATCTTTGGCTCTGTAGCAAAATTTCCATCGGGAAGTTAAGGTTGCTACCAAACAAAGGTTACCCGACCATTCACAAGTACAAACCACTAGGGGATTGTTAGATAGCCTTTGGCTCGATAACATAAATTCCTAAGGGGAAGTGAAATTTGTTATCGAACTGAAGCATATCTATCAATTCATTAGTGGAATCCTCGAAGGTGCAAAACCTCTGATGTTCAAATTCGCATCCGAACACTGAGGGAGGGGAATGATATGAGGATACGGTAACAATGACTGCCACGTCGACTGGAACATGAAAATCAAAAAAATAGTTGTATCATCAGGATCGGGGACTCCGCGGCTAGCCTCGTAGAAACAAGTTATACAAGTTAGCCAAAATAATTGGAAATTTCCTTTTTTGGCATAACGAATACTTATATACTTTTTGAAAATAAAATACTTTTATTTCTATCTTATTTCTTTCCTGAATGATGATTTGATTTTGTCATTTGAAAATTAAACAAGTACTTCAAATGCTAGTGCAACAATGAACAAGAGACATCCTCTTCAAAAGCACCGTAAATATAAGAGGGCCATCTCTTATAAAAACCCTCACGACAAAGAGTTGATTTCGGTAGAATTTGTGCCATAAATCTAAATGCTTTCAGGGGAAAATACACCCAAAGCCTTGCATAATCAGGCGCAAACAGTAAAACTTGCGCAAAACACTTAAGCAAGAAAAAATGCTAAGATCGAAAATTTCATAAATTTTCAAATAAAAGAACGCAGAAAGACTCATGCAATACTTGAGAAAAGGATGTTTTTATTTGCAATAAATCTGCCAAAATGGCAAAGGTACAAAAGTTAGGAAAAGAGATGAAAAGCTAAACTGCTGCATCTCCGAAACTCGGAGGAAGAGAAACATCTGCGTCCCTAGGGGAAATGGGTGGATCCGCCGCTGGCTCAATATCGTGACTCTCATCAGTTTGGCCTTCAACATCTTCGCCCTCTGTTTCCTCTTCAGTTTCTGAAAATTCAGAACCAAAATCGGAAGAACCAAAAGTATCAGTCCCTGGCAAAAGACCCCTTTAGCAGCTGACTCCAGCTCACCGGCTTTAGCGATTTCGGAATCAAAGTCAGTGACACCCGTTTTAGCCTCTTCCAAGGTTTTTCTCCTTATGCTGTATATAACATATGTGTTTTCAATAACAAGGGAAGCCACTCGGCGCTTGAGTTCTTATTTAAGTTGGTCAACCTCGATAGAAAGGTTTTCTCAATCAGATCTAATGGACTTGAGGCTAACGTCAAGTTTGATTATAGTAGAGCTGAAAAGTCTATTAAGCTCAATACTTCTCCTCCAATAGGGCATTTTTCACCCTCGACAGTAGCAAACTCATCAATTTTGGAGTTCAAGGCTGCCTCCAAATTGGCCAATTTTTCAGCGGAGGCAGTCACGCGATCAGATGCAGCACGAACGACACTATAGATCTCAGCCCATTTGGCCTTAGCCTCTTCAAATTGAACCCTCAGCGGGGCGATATCTTGGTTAAGGGTCTCCACTTCTTGCTCACTTTGCTGCAAACGAGCCTCCAATATAACAGCCTCAGCAGCTTTGGCTTCTAGTTTTAATAGGGGAACAACAATTGGACCCGCTCGGTGAAAAGTTAATTCGCCCAGAGTTAAGTTCCTCCTTTTCTCAAATCAACCTTTGGAGGCCCTCGGAATAAGGGAAATTGTCCTGTGAAACAAAAAAGGCAAACTCAAAATACTACTAAATCAAAGATAGAAGAAATGACAAAGCAAGTGAAGAGTATACTGCTGCAGCATTGTACATAGCATTGTTCAACAAGCATTTTCCTGAGAGAGCCTGTATATTTTCCCAATCCTTTTTTGAAGCCAAAGGCTTCAAATAATTAGCAATTTCCAGCGGCCGAGACAGCAAATTGCATCTGCTAGAGATGGAGAGAGTAACGCTCTTCCTCATTTGCGGTTCTTCTGATGTAGTAGCATAATTTTGCCCCAAATTCCAATGAACTGGGATTGAGGAAGAGAAACACCCTCTTCTCGGATAGATGCGGCCAGTGGTGAGGATGTAGGAGTTACTGGTGGAAGAGTTGGTGAAGAAGGAGATGAAGCTGATGGCATTGAAGGGTGAGAAGCAGTTGCGGCAAATGTAGTGCTGGTTGTTGGTTGCTCATCGACCAAAGACGGAAGGGACCCAGTACTCAGCTCCAAAATACCGGGCATAACAACTAGGATACGAAAATAGGAGTTGGCATTTTCCACCATCTCGAACTCCCCCAAAGCGTCGAGGCATCGTCCTCTGTTGGTGTAACTAACTCAATAGATTGAGAAGTCTGTTGAGTTGAGGAAGGTCTTCGTCTTATGTGTAAAGAAGCCTCATCCTCGCTGGCTTCTCCATCACCGTTAATCATCATGGTATCTATGGCAGGCTGGGGCGAAGGGCTCGTCACCACAATTTTTGGAGACGAATCGAGGGCAGCATTATTTGCCCTCTTATTCTTTCCCCTCCCCCCCCCCTCCCGGTGTAGAGGAATGCCTTCTTTTTAGTTGCTTGTTCTCCAGCCGGGGACTTCGAAAAGAAATACTCGCACCAGAAGCAAGCCCTGAGATGCTTGTTTGTCAAAAAGCCTTCTGTAGTAGCCTCGCCGCATCATCAAGATCAGCCAAAATGTCTTCCTCGGGGACAACTGAGCCCTGGGGTAGACCTGTGTTAAACAAGAGAGAAGAATCAAACAATTTCCTTATTGAAAAAGGTAAAGAAAAGATATGTTCAACTTACCATGAGTTTTGGCCCTCCACCCGTATTTCAGACATTTCTTTCCATATACAGGTTTCAGGTATAGTAACATCGCTAAAACAGATAAAGGAAGAAGAGTCAATAGTGATAAAGAATGGTCTTCAATAGAAGAAGAAGCAAGCAACATACTTAGGAGTGCGGTTCCACAATTTTGTGAAAAACAGAGTCGAGGCCAGGATGATGTCATAGGTGGCAACTGAAACGAACTATTCCATCTATCTACGGTCTTTATCATTATCCATGCTAGATAGCAGTGCATGGTGGCCTCGCTTGCTGAAGTTAATGAACATCCCCCCACGGAAGATCTTGGGGGAATAAAGATTCATCATGTGAACTAGGGATAGCTCTTCCCCTCTTTCTTGGCACATGCGCCAAAAGCAAGCAATTGTCCTCCACACGGAGGGACTCATCTGTACCAAGTATACCTGGTTGTGGAGGCAAAAATCCACAATGACGAAGTCAAGCTCTCCGCTCAGGGAGAATGTCCACAAAGTGAAGGGATACGTATAGAATTATGTAAAACCATTCTTAGGTAAGGTTACCCGCTTCGCCAAGTCAGGAGCAATAATGTCCAAATCCTGGCAGTGAAAATCTTCTTTCACAGCAGGAATACTGAAAGGACGGATGGAAGAAGGATATCTGCCAACGGTTCATATACAAGGGTTATCAGAAGGAAATTTCTCTTCAAAGTCTTTAGTTGAGACAAGATTTCTAGGGATGACGGTTCTCACTGTAGGAAGAGCAGCTTCATCGGCTTTGCTTTTATTCTTTGAGGAACTAAGATTTTTAGAAGAAAAAGCCATTCTATGTTAGAGAAGAACGAAAAACTTTCTCTTATGAAGAAAATTAAAGAAATAATGAAGAACAGAGTACAAGTTGAATGAAGAGAGTTTGAGAGAGTTTGGAGAATTATGAGGTATGAAAAAAAGAGGCTGATGCGTGTAAGTAAAAGGTTAGGCGGTTAAACTCGTGGTCATGATTACCTTGTTCGCCGGCAAAAGTTATGCTAAATCGTGGGGTGACGCGTGTTCGAGGCATTAAGAGGGGGTCAGTAAAATTTCCGCCAAAAAGAATATTTCTACCAACTTTCTGGTGACATAAAGTTATGCCACCGGAAAGCAGGGGTACTATCTATATAGGGTAAAATATGTTATATTAAAATGATCGCATAAGAAAGTGGCACATGGAGCTGAAGGCAGAGATAGCTAAAACCGAAGATAATATTCCATTTGTTACCGGAAATAATGGTGCTAATAAAGATGAAATAAATGATGCTCACTCGGTAGCATTTAATGGAGAATATCCTACAGCATTTAGTACACTGCATGTTATAAAAGTTTGTCATTCATGCCCGTCATTACACATTCTTCAATGGCCCTCATAATTGACATTAAAGAAAGGCATGATCCTAGGACCTTGTTCCCTAAGTGTATCTATAAATAATGAGCTCTATTTTCATTGTAAAGGACACATATTTTCTGGCAAACTTATGCTATAATCTATTCAAAGCTTTAAACAATTTTATTTCCTTGCTTTTGATTTTACTGTCGTTGTGCCCGGAAGCCCTGCTCCCGGAACTACTGTTTCTGATATTTTATTTTCATCCCAAGGCTAAGTATTGCATATTTATTTAATTCTTCTATTATCTCAGGATAAATTAATTAACTTGTCTAGAAATTACGTATAAATTCAATTGTACCGTTTTACGGGTAAACATATGATTTTTTGAAATTTCTTCTATAAGTTGAAACTCCATGATTATGTTATGGAGTTCGAACAATTCTTTCTATAAAAATAACAACAGATTTTTCTTTTTTAATTTGATTAGAACTTCGGCATAATTTACTAAAATTTCACCTTTAAAAGTTCCAAACAATGGCAGATCTATGTACTCTCTCCGTTTTAAATTGAATGAGGTATTTTTTTTTGTTTATTCCAAAATAAATGACACATTTCTAAATTTGAAAATAATTCAACTTTAAACTCTTCATTGAAAAGCTTTTATAACCTCACAAATATCATGACCCCGAAAAGTTTTTATCCCTTAAGCTTTTTAGACCATAAATTTTAAAAGACTTCTTCTTTTTCTTAAACTCTGTGCTGAATCAAACTACCTCATCTAAATTGAAATAGAGGGAGTAGTATTTAAAGTGTTTTAGCACTCATTGACCTCCACATAAACTGTGTATAGTTATAACAAAAATATAAGAAAACTGATATGACATGCTAGCAAGCACCCAGGAACCAAAAAGACTAATGGGTGTTATAATGTTGAGGTTGAAGCAAATGCATGTTTGAAGCAAGTGGTGTGGGTTCGATTCTTACTTGATTTATGATTATACATCTTTTTTGATAATTATAATATTAACCATACTTTTCTTACTATTTATTTCTTTGTTGTGCTCGAATATATAGTTGTACACTTATATGATGTGGTTGGTAGCAACTTTCTGTTAAAGAAAGTGAACATCCACAACTTTAAAATCCTGGATCTTCTACTGATTCCGAACTCTTGTAAATTATGTTGGAGTTACAACATAGTATGATAGATCAAACTTAAGCATACTATACTTGAGCTTTTCCGCAATTTAGGTAAGAATAATTTTTTTCGAAATACTTTTTCCGTATAAGTGAGTGGCTAAATACTGAATAGTTTTGAAATCGTGGCTAAAACCAGGGGCGGATCCAGGGTGTAATATACGGGTTCCAGGGAACCCGGTAACTTTTGCTTAGACCCCGTATTTTTGTTAAAAAATTATTAAATATCTATTTGTGAACCTAGTTATTATTGTATATTAATTTGAAATTGCGACAGGAACCCATAAACATAAAATCCTGAATCCGCATCTGCTAAAACTTGCTCAATGGTAAAAAAGTGATTATTTGCCAATTTCTATTATTTAATGAAATTTTTAAGAGTTCTAATTTATTTAATTATTTAAGTTGTAAATGTTTGATGTGATATTTTCTCTATCAAACTAACACTTCAGTATTTACTTCAATATCCTTTGTTAGTGAGCGAGAAAAATGGTTGGGAATGACTAATAATACGTAATAGAGTACCACTACTCCAAAGGAGACTATTTAGTTCTCTAGGCAAATTGTAAAAAATTTATGTGGCGCCTAGTTTTGCGCCACCGACTAAATTTGTATTCACTTTTGAAACTTTTTTTAACTTATATCCAATTTTTTAATAACTTCATGTACATATATTTTTCTCTTCTTTTTTACTGATGATGTCTACTTCTTTGTGTTTAGGATTTCTTCTTCTTAATTACAAAATGGGTTTGTAAGCAAGAGGGGTTGCTCTGATAGTAAGCAACCTCCACTTCCAACCAAGAGGTTGTGACTTCGAGTTTCCCCAAGAGCAAAGTGGGAAGTTCTTGGCGGGAAGGATGTCGGGGGTCTATTTGGAAACAGCCTCTCTACCCCAGGGTAGAGGTAAGGTCTGCGTACACACTACCCTCCCCAAACCCCACTAAGTGGGATTATATTGGATTGTTGTTGTTGTTGTTGGGTTTGTTAAATTTGATTATAATAATTCGTTGATTGAAAATTATTCTTTTTCATATTTGAAAGTTATGTTTCAAATTTGAGCTTATTTGGAGTGGATTTGGATGTCGAATCATGTGTTGAGTTATTGTGATGACCCAAAGGGTCATCTCCTATTTTAGAATCCGATTCCGTATTTCGAGGCCTTGAAAACCTTATTTTATCTCTTCTTGATTTGCGTGCGCAGTCCAAACGTGTATCCGGAAAGCCCTTATGTGAAAAATTCAAGAAATAATAATTTTTGGCTTAAAAAAATAATTTTTGTTGTCTTCGATCAACATTTTGGGTAAACAGACCCGGACCCGTATTTCAACAATCCTGGAGGGTCCTGAGCGTATACCCGGAATAGAATTCTGAAGTCTCTAGCCCGAGAAATGAATTTTTGAAAGAAATTGATAAGACTGAAAATGTAATAATTTGAAAGATTAGATCCTATTGGTATCGGGCCCGTATTTTTATTTCGGAGCTCGGTAAAAGTCTGTTATGATATTTAAGCCTTATTTGTGAAATTTGGTGAAAAACAGAAATGATTTGATGTAATTCGGACCTTTGATTGAGAAAATAGAAATTTTGAAACTATCTTGAAAATTTCATGAGTTTTGGTGTTGAATTCATAGTTCTAAGTGTTATTTTGGCGATTTGATCGCATGAGCAAGTTCGTATGATGTTCTAAGACTCGTGTGCATGTTTGGTTTGGAGCCTCGAGGGCTCGAGTGAGTTTTGGATAGGCTACGGAATGATTTTGGACTTAAGGAAATTTTCTGGTATGTTGCAGGTCTGCAAACTTCGCATTTGTGATCAGAAGGCTGGGAAGGGGACCTTCGCAATTGCGAAGCTCACCGTCGCAATTGCGACTGGAACAGGGGCCGCATTTGCGATGCCAGCAGGCCAGGTCAAGCTTCGCATTTGTGAAGTAATGTCCACATTTACGGGTTCACAATTGCGAACATGTGATCGCAAATGCAATACTTGCAACTATTCAAAACGAGTTTTGGACGGAATTTTTGATTCATTTTTTAAATTTTCAAACCCTAAACTTCAAGAGGCGATTTTCCAAAGACCACATCTTCCCAATGATTCCTAACTTATTTCTTTCAAGACATTTCATCCTTTTACAAGATTTTATTACAAAATCAAAGATTTTTATGGTAAAAATTGAGGGTTTGGGTAGAATTAGGGATTCTTATAAATTGGGGATTTAGACCTCGATTTGGGGTCGGATTCCAAAACCAATTGTATATCCGGGCTCAGGGGTGAATGTGTAATCGAGTTTTGGTCCGAATTTCGAGTTTGGACCAAGCAGGCCCGAGTTGAGTTTTGACTTTTTGGAAAAATGTTGGAAAACCTATAATTATGCATTGAAATTGATTTTTTAACATTTATTGATGTTATTAAGTTGATTATGGCTAGATACGAGTGAATTGGTGGTGAAATCAAGAGATAAAGTGGTGATTGATCTTTGAAATACCCATTGGCTTGAGGTAAGTGCTTGGTCTAACCTTGACTTGAGGAATTAGGGATCCCCGACTTGCTTGCTATGTGAAATACCATGTGTTTGGCGTATAGGTGTGGTGACGAGCACCTATGCGACGACAAATTACTTATTTAGCCTATTCCCTTGCTTTGTTTCCCTATATATTGATCTCTTGTCTTACTTGCTATTTGCTTATTGATGCTTCCATATCTAATTGCTTCTTGTTAAACATTGCTTCTCTATTGGTGTTGTTAATTGTTCCATCGTTCCATTATATCACATTGTTGGCTTATACTGGTTTATTGGTGATTCATGGTACACTTTGATTGGTCTCGCTGTGTAGTTTTAAACGGTGAAGTTTCATAATTATAGTGATATTTCATTGTGTTGGATTGAGGTATAAGTGTTATGGAGGATTTGAGTTAACTTGTGAAACACTTGTCTTTATTTTGTGATTGGTGCTGATATATATATTGAGATCGGGTTACACGGCGCAACAAGAGGAATAAGGGTGAATGTGATTGTCTGGTGGGATCGGGTTGCACGCCGCAATAAGGAGTAATAAGGGTGGACAGGTAGGATCGGGTTGCACGCCGCATTAGGAGGAATAAGGGTGATATATTTAGGAGTAATAAGGGTAAAATAGTGGTATCGGGTTGCACGCCACAACAGGAGGAATAAGGGTGATATACTGAGGAGTAATGAGGGTGAACTGGTGGGATCTGGTTGCATGCTTCAACAAGGAGTAATAAAGGTGAATATTTATATCGTTATTGATTATATGGTGGGATCGGGATATACGCCGCATCAATTGTTGTTTATGTATTCATTTCCACTAGGACTCATCATTATAGTATTAAAAATCCCTTAAGGTTTAGTTATAGTTGAGTATTGGTAGAAGACTAGGTTCCGTATTTATTTAATGTGAGTTACTATTATATTTCATTATGTATTTCCTTTCTGTTTTAGTATCAACTGTTGCAGGTTTGTATGTTGTTATGCCCCGCTATAGCCTCGTTACTACCTCGTCGAAGTTAGACTCGGCAATTACCAGTATATGGGGTCAGTTGTACTGATACTGCACTCTGCACTTCCTGTGCAGATTTTGGAACTAGTGGCTGATCGAGAGATTGGTTGCTGTTACTGCATTCCGGAGACCCAAGGTAGTCCTGCAAGCGTCCGCAGGCCCTGGCATCCCCTCATATTTTTACTTCATTTCTATTTTACTTTCTCCGAGACAGATGTATTTTCTTTCAAACCATTACTTGTAGTATTTGTAGACTGTTCGTGAGTTGTGACACCAAATTTTGGGTGGTATTTACTTCTATTTTCGTCAATAGTATAAGAGTAATTAGTTAAATCATGCACTTTCGCTTTTATTTTCGCTGATTTAGTTTTATTAGACCTTTATCATAAATGAACAAAGGAAAAAGGTGTAAAATTCTATAACGTTGGCTTGCCTAGCGAGTGCAATGTTAGGTACCATCACGATCCTGACGGTGAAAAATTCGGATCGTGACATTGAAATTCGAAGAATAAGTTTATGTTTCAGAACTTTAGATTTTAAATTTGAATTGAATCTGAAGTTGTTTGAAGTTATATTGAAAAATTGAACTACTTGAGATTGCAGATTTTGAATCCGAAGTTGTCTGAAGTTGTATTGAAAACTTGAACTACTTGAATTTCTGAAGTTGCAATTGGAAGATAGAATAACTTCATTTTTGAAATCTGAAGTTGCTTTGAAGAGTTTGAACTACTTAAGATTTGAATTTTTGAAGTTACAGTTGAAAGATAGAGAACTTCATATTTGATTTCTAAAGTTGCATTGAAGAGATTGAACTATTTCAAATCCGAACGAATACACTTTGCAGAGTTTTGTGCAATGCGGGAATATACAAATTCAATGGTAGCTCCAAAAATGTATACAAGAAAAAAAGTTTGGTCCTTTTCTTGTGATGTGCATTCTTATAATTGTCCTTTTCTCGAGGTGTGCAAATTTATATCTATATTATATTAAAAGCACGAAGGCTCTTAGCGAAATGTCATTCGCTTTTTTACCCTTCATAAATGTATTTAAAGTTGGATAAAGTTGTAAATATAAGTGTACTTTTTTTCTGGAGAAAAAATATCCGTAGAACAAAAAAGGAAAAAGAAGAAGAGAATAAGTGGAGAACTCCATCTTCAATTAATATCTGTAACAAAGAGTAATTGTCTTAGGTTAAAAAGGGAAGAAAAAAGAAGCATTAATAGGAGAATAAATAGGAAATATTTAATGTCCTTAGGAGAGGTCAACATTTTGTTAGTTCAAAAGGAAAAAATAACAAGAGAATAAGTAAGAAATGTGTTATTAATTAATATCCTTATTAAAAAGCGTTAAGAGATGTTATCAAAAAAAAAATTGTTATTGCAAGCCTCAATAGGAATAGTAAGGTAAGGTTAGCCCGGTTTGTGTTATATGGGTAACAAGACCGGTGTTATTGTCCCCCTTATTTTACTTTTCCTAATTGTTAGTATTTATCTTTTTGTTATAAATAAAAACTAGCTCTTGGCGCTTGCCTAGCGGATTGCCAAAAAAAAAAAATGTGAGACACTAGGGTTTAGTTCCCTGGTTGGTTAATGAATTCATCAACCTAATATGTTTGTTGATAGACTTTTTAAATAGAATTTTAAAACCAAAACCCTAGAGTAAATAGGAGCTGAAACAATATTAAAATTTAGAATACCCAATCAAGATGTTTATTCAGAAGAACTTTTATCTCTTGCATGTTTATATTTTCCGGTGGCACTAGCATCCTTTGGTGGGAACCATTGAAAATATTATTATTTCTTTTAAGAGTTAAATTTCGTGTCTTTTACTTTGTGGTGCATTCGTTATTCATGGCCGATCCTTGCTTTAACTTAACCTAGAACGATTTTTGTTTTGAAGTATTCTTTTCTGTTCTTTTTTATTCTGTCTTATCAATAGTTTGATATTTTTGTTAGGGTTGGTGAAGTCTTAACCATTGATTGTTTTTAGTGTTTTTGTTTCTATTTATCATCTCTTTTTATTTTCTTAACTTGATATTGTCTGATCCATATATTTTCTTTCTCCCAATTTTAGGTTGCGGATTCTAGATGATAGAAGCTTTTGAATGCTTTGAAACTAGCACAACAAAGTACACTGAGGTAAATTCTTTTTTGTTTTTGTTTTATGTTCCTCAACATCCACCTTTGTAATTATGTGGGTAATATTTAACAATTTAAATTGACATAAGATTTTATTTATATAAATTTTTTCGTTAGATTTTATTTGTATAAAAATTTTTACTATTTAAATTATATAAAATAACAATAACTCCTTAATCTAATTGCTGCACAAGAATAAAAACTAAATATTTATTTCTAATCTACTATTTATTAAGATATAATGAATAAATTGATATTTGTATGAATTTTTTTAAATTAGCAAATAATTAAACAAAAATATATTAATTCTTTAAGCTGGTTAAAATTCTATTTTTCCATAATACCCTGTTGAATCTTGATAAACTGGTCTAGACATAAACCCGAAGGAAAACTACAAAATAAAAAGAGTAAAATGGGAATAAAACTAAAGCTGGTACTAAAAGTCCTGAATGGCTAAAGTGTTAGGACCGAAAAAATCAGGTGTCATACAGAAGCTAGCAAAGCAAATCTTGAGTGACGATAAATCATACAACAAAGAGAAATATACCAAAAGAGACACAAACATTTAACGTGGTTCGGTCAATTGACCTACATCCACGGGGAGATAAGCAATCCACTATATAAAAAGAGAGTACAAAATATCGAGAAAACAACCTCACGAAGAGGGAAACACAAGTGGCACACTAACACTTGTCCCGTAAAGTTCTCCCTCTAAACACGACTCTCAAGCCCTATATGGCTACATTGTGGATGCTGCTGAATGAGAAGGACGGATCTTCAATTTATAGAACTCCAAATCTTTTCCTACAAGAAAAAGGACTAACCAAGTATAGGAGAATTATAATTTCCTTCTACAAAAAGGAAAACTCAATTATGGTAATTATATTGCCCTTTCCTTCAACAAATAGGAAAACCAAATATGGTAAGAAAATTATGGCAAACACCTAACAATTCTCCCCCTTGGCCAGAATTTTCTGACAAAATAAACTTGATCCACCTTCTTCACATAGCCTTCAATATGTCGCATCTCCAAATCTCCACCACGAAGTTTGTCTCAACATGTGTAGCACAACGGTCAAATTTCTCAGAAAAAAATCACGATTATCGTCAAATATGTTGCGGATAGAACTGAACCCGCCAAGATGAACCTGTCTTGAACCTCGCTCTGATACCACTTGTTAGGACCGAAAAAATCAGGTGTCATACGGAAGCTAGTAAAGCAAAACCTTGAGTAACGATAAATCATACAACAAAGGAGAAATATACCAAAAGAGACACAAACATTTAACATGGTTCGGTCAATTGACCTACATCCATGGGGAGATTAGCAATCCACTATATAAAAAGAGAGTACAAAATATCGAGAGAACAATCTCACGAAGAGGCAAACACAAGTGACACACTAACACTTGGCCCGTAAAGTTCTCCCTCTAAACACGACTCTCAAGCCCTATATGGCTACATTATGGATGTTGCTGAATGAGAAGGACGGATCTTCAATTTATAGAACTCCAAACCTTTTCCTACAAGAAAAAGGACTAACCAAGTATAGGAGAATTATAATTTCCTTCTACAAAAAGAAAAACTCAATTAAGGTAATTATATTGCCCTTTCCTTCAACAAATAGGAAAACCAAATATGGTAAGAAAATTATGGCAAATACCTAACATAAAGAACACCTGAAGAAGATCCAGTCAATTGTCCTTCGTATTCATTCGTACTCCTCTTTTATTTAACACTCTTTCTTTTATTTTTATTTGGTCTTCCTATTTTCATGATATTTAATGCTTTTAATTTATTATTATACAATTTACAAAATCAAATTAGCAACCACTCTCACACAAAATTTTCTCATGAGTTCTATCTATTAATTATTTAGTAGTTTTTTGGTTCACCTTTGGACTATATGCAAATTGGAGAATGCAAAGCTTTGCATTAAAGTCAAATAGTGGTGTATATATTTGTTTGTACAGTTTTAAAAGTATATGCTATTATGGTTTAAAATCCTATGATAATTTAGTAATTTTATTGTAAAATATCTATACACGTGCAACATTGACATCAAAAGCAAAGTATGCAACTGATCTTTTTTTTAGTACAAAGGTCTATGACTAAAATATGACAATATTTTTCATTACATTGTCTCGATTTCTCAGCTATTATTTTATTATTTGCGTATGAATATGTTTAATATTTTATATCATAAAATTTGTGATTATTTATTTATTTGTTAAAAATAGAAAAAAGACAATAACATATATAACACAAAAAAAAAATGCATGAAGCTATTAAAATTTCTCCCACTATGCGAATCTCTTTTTAAAATTTAGTTTGGTTACATATGTACAATAAACATGAGATTATGATTTAGAGCGAAAAAATAAAAACTTTGATCAACTAAACATCAAAAACGCAAAATAAAGATTAGAGCTAAAATTTAATTTTTATTATTTTTATGAGCATTTATTTTATATTTTTAATTTTTATTTTATAACTCAAGTACATTACTATTACTTATGTTATTTTAAAAAAATTATATTTATAATATAGGATCGCAAAGAATATCTACTGACTATTGCCTAGGGTACACATAAAGATTTGTACTATTTGCATCCTTGATCCCCATCCTTTTGGTCAAAAGGGGCTCATAGTGTTTGCCATGTAACCCAACGTATGTCTGATCTTTCCAATTATTGAGAATTTGACAATTTAATCACTGAAATGGCCTTTATTATATTTTCAAGTGAATTTGCTTTTATTTATTTTTCTTTTCTTTTAGCTGATCTAAATGTTGAAAATCTAAATCCTTGGATTTTGATTTCTCTTATTAATGAGGATCTGAAATTACTTTGGATAGGCAGTAACAAATTAATGAATTAAAATTGATTTAAACTTCATCCAGTCTGACCTGAAGTTTAGAGATCTAGAGAAGAAAGAGAGGAGCACAAAAGGGTGGTAGTAAGAACCAGATATAAATTGGAAAAATGACACTGAATAGCCGAAAAAATATATAAAATTTGTATATTTTTTATATAAAAAAATTATACCAAATATAAATAATTTCTGACACGGGCTAAAAGTGATAATACCCCGTATAAATTCAAAAACCTTACCCATTTTAAGATATCGATTATAGAACCTCTTCCCAACACTATCTTCAGTAATTATTAGTGAACTCTACATAGTGAATAATCACTCTACGTATGTAACATAACTTATACCATATACGTAATACGTTCGCATGTAATAGATCCAACTAGACCTCAAACATTTCTTTCTTTACTTGCCCAACAACTTGACCTTCAATTTGTAAATCCATCTTAAATTCTCAATTAAATTTCATGATCGTATATTGTACATCAATACCTTTGTTTACCCTAAAAATTGGATAACAACTAAACTTATAGTGTGGTTTTAAGGATATGTGATTTCACCTAATACCGATTGATAAATGTAGAGATAAATGACGGAAATTGATAATAATATAAAGCAAACTAGCATTTGGATAGAGCCCTCGAGCTTGAATACCCTTGATCTAGTTATGCAAGAACAGTTAAAATGCAACAAGCTAATAAACAAGAGAATGTGAATTAAAGAGAGAATATTGTATTGCTTTAATCTGAGTGAATGTAAGGTGTTTACAAGATGATTAGGATCCCCTTTATATAGTAGAGGAATCCTATTTAAGATATAATTCTAACTATGGAAGTAAATCCCATGATTAACTAGATAACCGCCCTTGATTTGATCTGTTCCGAGATTTACGCCATGATCTCCGGCCAATCACGGATATCTTGCCTTTCCGTTATTACGCTTTGCTCAAAGTCTGTCACATTTGGTTTTGGTCGATGTTGGCCTCGGTATCGGCAGGCACCTCGATCCTCGGACTCGATGCCTAGTCTTCATGCTCTAATCTAATTCATTACAGGGCTACCCCTCGATGCAATTCCCATGTCTCGAGCAAATAGCATAATTGGGTAGGCCCGATTTTAACTGTATATAGATAGTCCCCTCGTTTCTTCAAATGTAATGAGAAGAAACGAATTGAGCCTTCGATTTTATACCTCGATCCATCATGACATCTTCCTTGTGACGTAAGCGACGTAAGCGACTGAAACGTCCCGTCTGTACAGTTCCTAAAATCATTAATGAGTGTCAATTGGCGGTCGGCCACTAATGCCTTTGAACCGTCGCTGGGAATCCTGAAATAGGTCTTCTTCTCACTTCCTCAAACTTTACTTTGGATTTTTCTAGTACTAATCTTCAAAATCTCTCTGTGTTCTTCAAGTTTGTCTGCAAATATTCAAAGCTTTTCACATCTTCTAAGCCTTCCTATTCTGTTCCATTACTAAACCTTCCTCAAAATACTAAACCTTATCCTATTCTTTTTTCTTTACACAAAAATGGCGAAGACATCAAAAACTATTCCTAAAAAATAAAAAGCCTCTTCCTCGGGGTCGGCCGGCGATAAAACGCTGGTGGACCCACACCCTGAGGAGAGTGTTCCCGAGGGATGGTGTGATCTCACTTCCGACTTCAAAGTCGAGAAAAACACCTCCGTCCCTGGCCGGTGTAAACCAATATCGAAATACATATGCTTGATAACTGAGAGTGACCTTGAGCATGTCAAGAAAGATTGCAATTGTGACAATAAAGAGGTGGTGGTCCCAACCCCTAAGGAAGATATCACTACCCACGTGAATGGGTTCCTAAGTTTTTACACTTACCCTTTCACGCTAGGCCCTGTCAACCTCGTCATCCTCGACTTCTGCCGCCAGTACCAAATAACCCTAGGTCAGATCCACCCTTCCTTCGGGCGGATTATCCTTCTATTCCGATTTTTTGCGAGCAAAAAGGAAGGTACGCCTTTCACCCTAGATCATCTCACCAGACTGTACATGCCTTGTCTTTTCTGAGGTGAATTGATAAAGCTCCAGCGTCGGGCTCCCAAGGTGTTGTTCTCGAGCATAGATGAGGACAAGGATAGAGGGTGGATGGGTCGATTTGTCCAAGTGAAGACTTCCGACCTAATTTCGCCCGAGAAGATACTATTACCCGAGAAGTGGAACATGAAGCGCAAGTTCGATCCTGTGACGACCCAGCCAGCCGTCTCATGAGTTACTGCTCTGTTTCCCCTATTTCAGCTTCTTTACACTTCGTTATCCGTATTTTATGTGATCGAGTTGATTAGTTCGAGTTCGGAGAGGATTTGGTAAGAAATGAGACACTTAGTCTCTTTTAAGAAGGCTTAAGTTGGAAAAGTCAACCGGGTGTTGACTTATGTGTTAGAAGGCTCGGAAGTGAGTTCTGATGGTTCGGTTAGCTTTGGGAGGTGATTTGTGACCTAGGAGCGTGATCGGAATGGGTTTTGGAGTTGTAGAGAAGATTTAGGCTTGAATTGGCGAAATTGATACTTCGGCAAATTCTGATTGATAGGCGAGATTTTGATATAGGGGTTGGAATAGAATTTTGAGAGTTTCAGTAACTTCATTGTGTCATTTGGGATGTGTGTGCAAAATTTCAGGTCATTCGGACAAAATTTGATAGACTTTTTGATCAAAAGCATAATTCAAGAGTTCTTGGAGTTCTTAGGCTTGAATTCGATGTAATTTGATGATTTTGATGTTGTCTGAGGTGTTTTGAGGATTGGAACGAGTTTGGAGGATGTTTTAGGATGCGTTGGTGATTTTGGTTAGGGTCCCGGGGGCCTCGGGGTGATTTCCGATGGCTAACGGGAAGTTTGGAGTTGAAAAATATAACAGAAAAATGGAGCAGTTGTAGCAGGTCCAAGAGGACTGCAGGGGCGCGGGCGCGGTAGGCGTCGCGCGGACCGCGCTGGCTTGTGCGGAAGGGGCACGACCGCGGGAGGCATCACGCGGACCGCACAAAAATGGGCGCGGCCGCGGTAGGTGTCGCCTGGACCGCGCTGGCTTGTGCGGAAGGGGCGCGGCCGCGGTCAATTGGTGCGGACCGCAGTCATTTTGGTGCGGCCCGCGGTAGCTGAAATCTGAGGGGTACCTATAAATACGAGGTTTTGGGTTTTATTTAATATTTTGACCTTGAGAGCTCGGATTTTGGCGCAAGAAATTCATCGGGTTAAGTGATTTTATCTCAGATTTGACTAGAACACATGAATCTATCACTGAATTCATCATTTAATTCGTGATTTGGGATGGAATTTGGGAAGAAAATTGTGAAACCTTTCAAAAATGTAAAATGATGATTTTAAGGACCAAATGGTATCGGAATTGGATAATTTTGGTATGGTTAGACTCGTGAGGGTATGAGGATTCCAAAAATGTAAATTTTACCCGATTCTGAGATGTGGGACTGGGGCTCGGGTTTTGCTAATTTCGAGATTTTTGATATTTTTCGAATGTTTTTGCTTGGGCTGTGTTCCCTTAGCATATTGTGACTTATTCGTTCTGATTTTGGATACGCGCGTGGAGGCCAATATGAGAGGCAAGGGCATAGCGAGCTAGAGTTTTGGCCAGTTTGAGGTGAGTAATGATTTTAAATGATGTCTTGAGGGTTTGAAACCCCGGATTTGCACAATGTAGTGCTATACTAAGTTGAGATACACGTTGTGTGACGAGAGTGAGATACCCAGTGAGCGCAGTCGACTATTATTATTATGGATCGGGTTGTACACCATAGCGATATACGGATCGGGCTGCACGCCGCAACGGTATATATATATTTTTTGATTCGGTTATCATGAGAAGTATAGAACTGAGGATAAGAACGAATAAATGAACTGAAATGCTTGAGGAGCTAATTTATACTGATTATATCTGTTTTACCTAGTTTAAAGAATTTCACATGATTTCCTCATTCACTGCTGCTTAAATGATTTTTACTATTTTGATATAGAACTGCTTAGTGCCTTTACGTGATTTCATACTGTCAGCCATTATTTATTGTTATTACTCACTGGGTCGGAGTACTCACATTACTCTCTGCACCATGTGTGCAGGTACAGGTATTTCTGAGGCATAGAGCGAGCTTTCCTGCCGTTCTGTCTTCATCGGAGTTATCAAGGTAGTTGCATGGTGTTCGCAGACCCGATTTCTCCTTCTATCTCCACTTATCATTCCGCATTTAGACAGATTTCTGTATTAGATTGTTGAAACCTTGCATTAGAGGCTCAGACTTGTGACACCGGATCAGTGGGCTGTTTTACAGAGGTTTTTTTTGTGATTATGGTTTCCATACATTTCATCCGTTAAATTCATACTTCTATTTATATTAAATTGGTATTAAATCCTGAAAATTGGTATTGAATTATAAAGAAAGATATTGTGAGACGTTAATTGGTCGGGCTTGCCTAGCATTATGTTGGGCGCCATCACGGCCGGAGTTGGGGTCGTGACTAGTTGGTATTAAAGCCTAGGTTACTTGGTCTCGCGAGTCATGAGCTGGTTTAGTAGAGTCTCGCGGATCGGTATGGAGACATTTGTATTTATCCTCGAGAGGTTGCATAACCTTTAGGAAAACTTCATATCCTTTAAACTCTTGTCGTGCGAACTTGTTGATCTCTCGCAGATGGCGAGGACTCGCGCTATCGGACGAGGCGGACGACCACCAGTGCCACCCACTGAGGTCACCAGAGGTCGTGAGTGCGATCGTGGTAGAGGCAGAGTAGCAAGGGCAACACCTATTGACCCACCAGCTGCCCCAACTCCGGATCGGGCTCCAGCAGCAGCACCGGTTCAGGAACCAGCAGTGCCCATCGTGATCCCAGGTCTATAGGAGGCCTTGGAACAGATCTTGACAGTTTGCACATGCCTGGTTCAGGCAGTGTCAGCCACCACAGCAGTAGCTACTTCACAGGCCGGGGGAGGCAATCAGACCCCCGTTGCTCGCACACCTGAGCAGGTAGTGCAGGGACTACAGACACTGGGGGCACCTTCAGCTCAGCCGGTTGCACCAGCTCAGGAGTTTGTTGTGCCAGTCATGCCGGACGATGAGCAGCGTCGTCTTGAGAGGTTTGGTAGACTCCAGCCTCCGTCATTCAGTGGTTCCGAGGGAGAGGATGCCCAGGGTTTTCTTGATAAGTGTCAGCGGATGCTCCGTACAGCAGGGATTCTTGAGACTAGTAGTGTGGCATTTACCACCTTTCAGTTTACTGGGGCTGCCTTCACTTGGTGGGAGGCATATGAAAGGCGTAGGCCAGTTGGTGCAGCGCCCCTGACTTGGCAGGAGTTCTCCACTCTCTTCTTGGAGAAGTATGTACCGCAATCTCGCAGGGAGGAGCTGCGTAGGCAGTTTGAGTGGCTAAAGTAGGGAGATATGATTGTGTCACAGTATGAGGCGAGGTATTCTGAGTTGGCTCGTCATGCTGTTTGGATGGTTCCAACCGATCGGGAGAGGATCAGGAGATTTGTGGATGGCCTTAACTACCATCTCCGTATCTTGATGACTAGAGAGAGGGTATTGGGTGCTACATTCGAGGAGGTGGTTGATATCGCTCGGGAGATTGAGATGGTTCGCCGTCAGGATAGAGAGGAGAGGGAGGCCAAGAGGCCTCGAGGCTCTAGCAGTTTCAGTGGTGCTCCTTCGAGGGGCCAGTTCTAGCAGGGTGGAGGTCGTTCTTTTAGGCCCGCTCAGTCGGCCCATCCAGAGTATCGTGGGGCATCCTCAGGTCGTGGTTATCATGGGTCACAGTAGGGCCAGTCATCACTCAGCGCCCTTCCAGCTCAGAGTTCATCTCGTGCCCCATCAGTCCAGGGTTCTTCCGTGGCAGGTCCTTCTTCTGGCCATTCTGGTGCCAGGGGTTCCCTTCAGTCCCCATCTCCAGCACCGGGTAGTTGTTACGAGTGCGGAGAGTTTGGGCATATGAGGAGGCAGTGTCCTCGACTTCGCGATGGTCAGTATCATCAAAGGGGTCAGCCCTCGACTTCTGCTCCAGTTACTTCACCACCCGCCCAGCCAGCTAGGGGTGAAGATCAGGTAGCCAGGGGTCGTCCTAGAGGGAGAGGTCGATCAGGGGGCGGTCAGGCCCGTTTCTATGCACTCCCGGGCAGACCCGACGCCATTGCTTCGGATGCTGTCATTACAGGTATTGTTCTAGTCTGCCACAGAGATGCCTTTGTATTATTTGATCCCAGTTCCACCTTTTCTTATGTGTCATCATACTTTGCTCATTATTTGGGTACGCCCCGTGAGTTTCTTGCTTTACCTATTCATGTATCTACCCCAGTGGGCAATACTGTTGTTGTAGACCGTGTATACCGATCATGTGTGGTGACTATTGGGGGTCTGGAGACCCGAGTGGATCTATTGCTATTGAGCATGGTGGATTTTGATGTCATTTTGGGCATGAATTGGCTATCTCCATGTCGTGCTATTCTAGACTGTCATGCTAAGATAGTCACTTTGGCTATGCCGGGTGTACCGCAGATCGAGTGGCGTGGTATGACTGATTATATCCCTAGTAGAGCGATCTCTTTCTTGAAGGCCCAACGTATGGTTGGGAAGGGTTGCCTTTCATATCTAGAATTTGTAAGGGATGTTGGAGCTGAGACTCCTAGTATCGATTCTGTCCCAGTTGTGAGGGATTTTCCTGATGTGTTTCCTGCAGACCTGCCTGGCATGCCACCGGACAGGGACATTGATTTTGGTATTGACCTGGTGCCGGGCACTCAGCCCATTTCTATTCCGCCATATCGTATGGCACCAGCAGAGTTGAAAGAATTGAAGGAACAGCTTCAAGAACTCCTAGATAAGGGGTTCATTCGGCCTAGTGTGCCCCCTTGGGGTGCACCAGTTTTTTTTGTGAAAACGAAGGATGGCACGATGAGAATGTGCATTGATTATAGGCAATTAAAAAAAGTAACAATTAAGAACAAGTATCATTTGCCTCGCATTGATGATTTATTTGATCAGCTTCAGGGAGCGAGGGTATTCTCCAAAATTGATCTCCGTTCGGGTTATCACCAGTTGAAGATCAGGGATTCAGATATTCTTAAGACTGCTTTCAGGACCAGATATGGTCATTATGAGTTTCTTGTTATGTCTTTCGAGCTAACCAATGCCCCAACAACATTCACGCATTTGATGAACAGCGTGTTCCGGCCTTATCTCGATTCATTCGTCATAGTCTTCATCTACAATATTCTGGTGTATTCGCGTAGTCAGGAAAAGCACATGGAGCATTTGAGAGTTGTGTTGCAGAGGTTGAGGGAGGAGAAGCTTTATGTAAAGTTCTCCAAGTGTGAGTTTTGGCTCAGTACAGTGGCTTTCTTGGGACACGTGGTGTCCAGCGAGGGTATTCAGGTTGACCCAAAGAAGATAGAGGTTGTTCAGAGTTAGCAGAGACCGTCCTCAGCCACAGAGATTCGTAGCTTTCTTGGGTTGGCAGGCTATTATCGCCGGTTTGTTCAGGGATTTTCATCTATTGCATCGCCCTTGACCAAGTTGACTCAAAAGGGTGCTCCATTTGTATGGTCGGACGAGTGTGAGGGGAGCTTTCAAAAGCTCAAGACAGTCTTGACCACAACTCCAGTGTTGGTTTTGCCATCAGCTTCAGGTTCATATACTATGTATTGTGATGCTTCGAGAGTTGGGATTGGTTGTGTGTTGATGCAGGAGGGTAGAGTTATTGCTTAAGCTTCTCGTCAGTTGAAGCCCCATGAGAAGAACTACCCCGTTCATGATTTGGAGTTGGCTGTCATAGTTCATGCATTGAAGATTTGGAGGCATTACTTGTATGGCGTATCTTGTGAGGTGTTCACTGATCATCGCAGTCTTCAGCATTTATTCAAGCAAAATGATCTTAATTTGAGGCAGCGGAGATGGTTGGAGTTGCTTAAGGATTATGATATCACTATTCTGTATCATCCGGGAAAGGCCAATGTAGTGGCCGATTCTTTGAGCTGAAAGGCAGTGAGTAGGGGGAGTTTGGCATATATTCCAGTTGGGGAGAGACCCCTTGTAGTTGATGTTCAGGCTTTGGCCAATCGGTTTGTGAGATTGGATATTTCGGAGCCCAGTCGGGTGTTGGCTTGTGTGGTTTCTCGGTCTTCCTTATATGATCGCATCAAAGAGTGCTAGTGTGATGATCCGCATTTGCTTGTCCTTAAGGATAGAGTTCAGCATGGTGATGCCATAGATGTAACCATCGGTGATGATGGTGTGTTGAGGATGCAGGGCCGGATTTGTGTGCTCAATATGGAAGGGCTTAGAGCGTTGATTTTGGAAGAGGCCCATAGCTCGCGGTATTCTATCCATCCGGGTGCCGCGAAGATGTATCAGGATTTGAGGCAACACTATTGGTGGAGAATAATGAAGAAAGATATTTTGGGATTTGTAGCTCGGTGTCTCAATTGTCAGCAGGTGAAATATGAGCATCAGAGACCGGGTGGCTTGCTTCAACAAATGGTTATTCTCGAGTGGAAGTGGGAAATGATCACTATGGACTTTGTTGTTGGACTTCCTCGGACTTTGAAGAAGTTTGATGCTATTTGGGTGATTGTGGATTGGTTGACCAAGTCCGCGCACTTTATTCCTATGTGTATTACCTATTCTTCAGAGCGATTGGCAGGGATTTATATCCGGGAGATTGTTCGGTTGCATAGAGTTCCGGTTTCCATCATCTCAGATAGAGGTACTCAGTTTACTTTGCAGTTTTGGAGAGTCGTGCAGAGAGAGTTGGGTACTCAGGTAGAGTTGAGCATAACGTTTCATCCTCATAGGGACGGACAATCCGAGCGCACTATTCAGATACTGGAGGACATGTTGCACGCCTGTGTTATTGATTTCGAAGGTTCTTGGGATGAGTTTTTGCCGCTTGCAGAATTTTCCTACAACAACAGCTATCAGTCCAGCATTCAGATGGCACCATATGAGGCCCTATATGGGAGACGGTGTAGATCTCCAGTTGGTTGGTTCGAGCCTGGCGAGGCTAGGATGTTGGGAACAGACTTGGTTCAGGATGTCTTAGAGAAAGTGAAGGTGATTCAGGAAAGACTTCGTACAGCTCAGTCACGTCAGAAGAGTTATGCTGACCGGAAGGTTCGAGATGTGTCCTATATGGTTTGTGAGAAGGTCTTGCTGAAGGTTTAGCCCATGAAGGGTGTTATGAGGTTTGGGAAGAAAGGCAAGTTGAGTCCGCGGTTCATTGGGCCTTTTGAGGTGCTTCAGAGGATTGGGGAGGTGGCTGATGAGCTTGCTTCGCCACTCAGCCTGTCAAGTATGCATCTGGTATTTCATGTTTCTATGCTCCGGAAGTATATTGGGGATCCGTCTCATGTTTTGGACTTCAGCACAGTTCAGTTGGATGATGATTTGACCTTTGATGTGGAGCCAGTAGCTATTTTGGGTCGTCAGGTTCGGAAGTTGAGGTCAAAGGATATAGCTTTAGTGAAAGTGCAGTGGAGAGGTCGGCCCGTAGAGGAGGCTACCTGGGAGACCGAGCGGGAGATACGGAGCATATATTCTCATCTGTTTGAGGCTTCAGGTATGTTTCTTGACTAGTTCGAGGATGAACGTTTGTTTAAGTTGGGGAGGATGTGACGACTCGGCCAGTCGTCTCATGAGTTACCGCTTCATTTTCCCCATTTCAGCTTCTTTACACTTTGTTATCCGTATTTTATGTAATCGAGTTGATTAGTTCGAGTTCGGAGAGGATTTGGTAAGAAATGAGACATTTAGTCTCTTTTAAGAAGGCTTAAGTTGGAAAAGTCAACTGGATGTTGACTTATGTGTTAGAAGGCTCGGAAGTGAGTTTCGATGGTTCGGTTAGCTTTGGGAGGTGATTTGTGACCTAGGAGCGCGATCGGAATGGGTTTTGGAGTTGTAGAGAAGATTTAGGCTTGAATTGGCGAAATTGATATTTCGGCAAATTCCGGTTGATAGGCGAGATTTTGATATATGGGCCAGAATAGAATTCCGAGAGTTTCAGTAACTTCATTGTGTCATTTGGGATGTGTGTGCAAAATTTCAAGCCATTCGGACGAAATTTGATAGACTTTTTGATCGAAAGCATAATTCAAGAGTTCTTGGAGTTCTTAGGCTTGAATTCGATGTAATTTGATGGTTTTGATGTTGTCTGAGGTGTTTTGAGGATTGGAACGAGTTTGGAGGATGTTTTAGGATGCGTTGGTGCTTTTGGTTGGGGTTCCTGGGGCCTCGGGGTGATTTCGGATGGCTAACGGGAAGTTTGGAGTTGAAAAATATAACAGAAAAATGCAGCAGCTGTGCGGTCAATTGGTGCGGACCGCAGTCATTTTGGTGCGGCCCGCTGTAGCTGAAATCTGAGGGGGTACCTATAAATAAGAGGTTTTGAGTTTTATTTAATATTTTGACCTAGAGAGCTCGAATTTTGGCGATTTTTCGAAGGTTTTTCAAGAAATTCATCAGGGTAAGTGATTTTAACTCAGATTTGGCTAGAACACATGAATCTATCACTGAATTCACCATTTAATTCGTGATTTGGGATGGAATTTGGGAAGAAAATTGTGAAACCTTTCAAAAATATAAAATGATGATTTGAAGGACCAAATGGTATCGGAATTGGATAATTTTGGTATGGTTAGACTCGTGAGGGTATGAGGATTCTGAAAATATAAATTTTACCCGATTCCGAGATGTGGGCCCGGGGCTCGGGTTTTGCTAATTTCGATATTTTTGATATTTTTCGAATGTTTTCGCTTGGGCTATGTTCCCTTAGCATATTGTGACCTATTCGTTCTGATTCTGGATAAATTCGATGCGTGTGGAGGCCAATTTGAGAGGCAAGGGCATAGCGAGCTAGAGTTTTGACCAGTTTGAGGTGAGTAATGATTTTAAATGATGTCCTGAGGGTTTGAAACCCCGGATTTGCACAACGTAGTGCTATACTAAGTTGAGATACACGTTGTGTGATGAGCGTGAGGTTCGATGCTATTGGGATTTGGGCTTGGTCCATCCCGAATGATATTTTACTACATTTTTGATTGAGACATATACTTTATTATTGTGAATTGGGCTTGTTGCCATGCTTGGGGCCTTGTGCCGACCTGTAGAACCCTTAGGGGATTTTTGACTGGTTTTCCTCACTTATTTTGTTAAAGAATTTATATCCTCAGTCATGTTTCCAATTGTTTAAGAATGATATGAACCAAATTTTTGAAATGTTAATCATAAATAGGAAGAGATATGAGGGCTGAGATCCCGACCGTACATTATGCCCGAGAGGCTATGATTTTTAAATGACTGGGAGGGGTCGAGGACCCAATAGTGAGGATAGTTTATATGATATGGATTGGGTTGCGCGCCACATCAGATATATATATTATACACATTATGGATCGGGCTGCACGCCGCAGCAATTACTTATATGGATCGGGCTGCACGCCGCAGCAATTATAAAGCGCTTGGGCTGCACGCCGCAGCAATTATAAAGCGCTTGGGCTGAAGGAGCCCTCCGGAGTCTGCACACCCCCAGTGAGCGCAGTTGACTATTATTATTATGGATCGGATTGTACGCCACATCGATATACGGATTGGGCTGCACGCCGCATCGGTATATATATATTTTTTGATTCGGTTATTGTGAGAAGTATATGAATTGAGAACTGAGGATAAGAACGAATAAATGAACTGAAATGCTTGAGGAGCTGATTTATACTGATTATATCTGTTTTACCTGGTTTAAAGAATTTCACATGATTTCCTCATTCACTGCTGCTTAAATGATTTTTACTATTTTGATATAGAACTGCTTAGTGCCTTTACGTGATTTCATACTGTCAGCCATTATTTATTGTTATTACTCACTAGGTCGGAGTACTCACATTACTCTTTGCACCATGTGTGCAGGTACAGGTATTTCTGAGGCATAGAGCAAGCTTTCCTGCCGTTCTGTCTTCATCGAAGTTATCGAGGTAGTTCCATGGTGTTCGCAGACCTGATTTCTCCTTCTATATCCACTTATCATTCCGCATTTAGACAGATTTCTGTATTAGATTGTTGAAACCTTGCATTAGAGGCTCAGACTTGTGACACCGGATCAGTGGGCTATTTTACAGAGGTTTTTTTGTGATTATGGTTTCCGTACATTTCATCCGTTAAATTCATACTTCTATTTATATTAAATTGGTATTAAATCCTTAAAATTGGTATTGAATTATAAAGAAAGAGATTGTGAGACGTTAATTGGTCGGGCTTGCCTAGCATTGTGTTGGGCGCCATCACGGCCGGGGTTGGGGTCATGACATATCCTTCCTCTAGCTTTTTATTTACTATTTTGTTTCCTTTACTTCCTTTTACTGGCATCCTTTTCTATGATGTAGCGGTTGCTTGGACTCCTGGCGCAATTCTAAACCTCGAGAGCTGTGTTCGGACCCTAGCTTTGACCTCCTCGTACGCTGAGCGCTCATGGCGTGATCTTGAAAGGGGCCGTTGGGAGGCCAAAAATCATGGTAAGCTTTTTCCTTTATGTATCTGATGGCCGTAACATGTTTTCCTGTTAAACTTACCTAACTTTATTTCATGCAGGCCCCGGTAATGATGTTTTCATAAGGGCCCCTTTCGAGGAGGAGGAGGTTTCACCCCCGGTCTCGAAGCCATCGAAGGAGAAGAAAAGGAAGAGGATCTCGCCCTCTGATACTCTGAAGCCTAAGAAGAGCAAGGCTCGCAAGTCGAAGAAAGACACCATAGTCCTGCCTGCTGATGTAGCTCAACGACTAAGGGAGGAAGAAGAGGAAAAAAAAGATGTCGACTTCGAGCTAGTATCCCGAAAGAGGGGGAGTGCAGAAACCCCAAAGGCATCTGAGCTAGTGATGGTCAAGGAGGTTCAGCTTCGAACTGAGGAGATCTCGAAAGATGGTCCGAGAAAAGTCTCTAAGTCATCGGAGGCTAAAGATGTCTCCCGCCGTGATGAACAATCGGCGGATGTGCACGAAGGGACCGTTTCCGGGGCCCTTTAAAAAGGAGAGAATGCCATAAGTGTCTTGCTTGGGGAAATTGATATTGGGGATTCGCCGCCTCTCCCCACATTTTTTATGGGAAAATTCAAGAGGCCCAGGCAATGGATACCCCCGATGTGGGAACGGCCCACGAAGGGGAGGACTTATTTCATGGCTGCTTCACGGGGGTCGAAGATGTTACTAACCTGGGTGATGCGTCGAGTATCTTCGATGAGGCTCAACGAATTCTGAGCCGGGTAAGCTTTAGTTCCCTTCATTAATATCACACTTGCATTTATTTTTTCTTGCCTGACTTCCTTTCTTTCTTCGTAGGCCTTGACACTTCATCAGGAAGCATTTTCCAAATCCCGGTCGGAGTTGAGCCAGTGCGAGGCCGATCTCAACAAGCTCACAGAGGAGAGAGATGCCCTTAAACTCCTTAGTGGGAAAAAAGAAGATGAGATCAAGGACCTCCAAGCTGAATTGGCAATAGCTTATAAAGGGCAAACCAACCTGATTGAGCAAGTAATGTGAATTTTCGGAATCTTGATATATTAGTTCAGGAGCGATGACTAACACTTCGATCCTGCAGGTTTAGCAAAAGGCCGAAAAGATCGAGCAGCTTCGCGAGGAGGCCAAGATGAAGGAGGTAGAGACTTTGGGGTGGAAGCAAAACATGGACCGCCTTGCCTCGGAAAAATATACTGCTCAAACCTAGCTGTCTTCGGCCGAACGTCAACTCCAAAGCATGAAGGAGGAAAGCTTTGCCCCAACCAAGAAAATTGAGGATCTCGAGGCTTGGTTGGACGTTGAGCTTGCAAAGGCTACATCTGAGGCAGAATGAGTAAAGGCTAAAGCTGAGGCAATCGTGGCCGTCTATCAAGCTGATGCTGAAGCTGCTCAAATTAGAGCAAACGATGTGGCAGACATCGACTCGAACATACTGGGTTGTCGAGTATGCCAAATACCAGTTTCGAAGAGAGACTCTTGAGGAGATTCATGCTCGTGGCTTCGACCTTACTGTCGACATTGAGAATGCGAAAGTACTCGAGGTTGAAGCCAAAGTATTGCTCTCTTCTGATGATGATGATTTCGAGAGCTCGAGTGGATATGAAAGTGGAGGGGATGAAGATGAAGCTCCCAAGGAAGATTAGGCATTTAGGATTTTTCTTTTTCTTTTTTGGATTTTTTGTGTAAGACCCAGGGTGATCTTTGTAAATATTTTTGCATATATGAAACATTTCCTTTCTTATCTCGACTTTTGCCTTGTGAAAATTTTGATAAACTTTGTACTTTGTGAGCATTTCGACTCACACTGTGCCTTATGAAAATTGATTTGTGAATCCGAAACTTAGGCAACTTGACCGGAGTCAGACTAATATAGTCTTTATAATCGAGTGAGTGCTTGCTCAAACTCGAAGTAGAAAAACCCTTAGGTTTTAGTTGAGTGAGGGTGGATTTTCGAACTTAAAAATATAATGGCCCTTAGGCTCTTGAGTTGGGCTAATATGGCCTCAAAAGAGTGGCCTTTTTCCCTTTTTGGCTTAAAAAGTTTATAAAAATTTGTTATGTCTTATCACGAGGCAAATTTGTACCCATTAGGATTTTTGAGGGTTAGTGTTATCAAAATCCTTTACTTTTTTATGCAATAGCATAAGCTTGTTCAAGAGTTTGAGCAATTTGGTACCTCTTAAGGTTTTTGAGGGTTGATGTCATTGACACCCTTTGTAATTTTATCGAGGGTAGCCCTTTTAACTGGTTTTGTGAAAATATTAGAAGGCCTATTTTTGTTACGGAATTCGGACGTCTCCGAACCGCATTAGTTTGGACGTAGCCTTTAGCTTTGAGATTTTCCCTTTTGGGTTTGTTTCTCAATTGTACTTCAAACTTTGTTTGAAGCGTCAGTCCCCGAGTGGGGTGGCCTTGGCCTGAAAAATCGAGGATTGCCTTTTTAAGGTCTTATGATTTTGAAGTTTAATAATTCGAGCATGTCGATTTTTGAACGGCAATCCTTGAGTACGGGGTTGATTGCTCGAGCTTTAGTTATGATCGGCGGTTGAGCCAGTTTCTGCAATAGATCATAAGTATGAAATTGTAAAGTAGAAATTTCACTAAGTCATTAAACATCTGACAAGGAATAAATACTTCTTTCAATAGATCATTCATGCATACATGATTTGTCATTAGGGCTCGGGAAATCTACATAGGCATGGTTAATTTGACCGTTTGGCCCGTTACAAAATTTACTTATCGAGACCCTGTTAACATGAAGCATTTTCCTTTAAAACATAACATCCGAGGGTGATGCCCCCAGTATTCGAGGTTGATTGTAAAGGAGCCTCGGATACTGTTGAATTACTCTAAGTTAGCACGAACAATGGTTGTCTCGTTAAAAACCTTGCCGGAAAAACCCATTTGGGATAACAATCGGTCGAAGGGAAAAATAATGCAATGCGTGTTTTCCGACCTAAGGACTTCGTTTTGGGAGAGAACTTTGACATCTTCGACAAAACACCTGCAATAAGTTAGTATAAAATACAAATGAAAAAAGATAACACCATACCTTAGCAATAATGTCGTTTGAGGAGTGATATATTCCAATTATTTGGCAATTGTTCGCCGTTCATCATGCCAAGTTTGTAAGACCCTTTTCCGATGATGTCGAGGACCTGATATGGTCCCTCCCAATTTGGACCGAGCTTTCTCTCATTTGGGTCTCGAGTGTTGATGGTGACATTTCTCAAAACTATGTCCCCAATTTTGAAGTGTCGGGGATTGTCTCTTCGATTGTAATATCTTTTGATTCGCTATTTCTGGGCGACTATTCGAACGAGGGTGGCTTACTGTTTTTCATATAGCAACTCAAGGATTGTATTCAAAGCCTCGTGATTTGATTATTCTGTTATGTATCGAAACCTGATGCTTGGTTCCCCAACTTCGACTGAGATTAGAGCTTCGACACCGTATACTAAGGAGAACGGCATTGCCCCCGTACTGGATTTTATCGTTGTTCGATATGACCAAAGGACTTCGGGCAAAATTTCTCTTCATTTCCCTTTAGCGTTGTTCAACCTTTTCTTTAGATTCTGAATGATGGTCTTGTTTGTTGATTCGGCATGTCCGTTCCCACTAGGATGATATAGCGTCGACAAGATCCTTTTATCTTGTGATCTTCAAGGAACCTTGTTATTTTGTTGTCGACGAATTGCTTTCCATTGTCGCATACGATCTCGTAGGACGTAGTCGGTGTCCCCCGGACCCAAACATACTGCCAATGTCCCATCGAACATCCTTCTATAAAACGTTCCATCTTCGGCCAATGTGAATCATGCAGTATTCATTTGCAGAGTCCTCGATTCCTTAGGTTCTGATAGAATCTTCCCGTTCTTTAGATACTTGATGGATTTGTTCCTCCAATCGCAAGTTAGGCTTTTGGAGTTTATTTTGACGTGGCCTTCTTTGACAACTGACTTTGAAAGTTGTACGACAATCCCTAAGCTAATTTCATCGTCTTTGACTGATGACCCCAAATTTGCAGGGCATCGGCCTCACTGTTCTGCTCTCGAGGTACATGCGGTAGGGTCCATTCTTTGAACAAGGGTGTAGGGTTACCTGCAGTTTGTCCAAGTACCTCTACATTCGATCCTCTCGAACCTCGAAGGTCTTATTAACTTGGTTAACCACAAGTAGGGAATCACACTTGGCCTCGATGACCTCTGCTCCCAAGCTTTTAGCCAGTTCAAGATCTGTAATCATGGCCTCATACTCGACCTCATTGTTAGTCAACTTAAGAGTTTTGATAGATTGTCTAATTGTATTGCTTGTGTGCGGCTTCAAAATAATGCCTAGACCGGACCCCTTCACATTTAAAGCACCATCTGTGAAAAGGGTCCACACCCCCGAAGACGTACCCGCTTTTATCAAAAGTTCCCTTTCGACCTTGGGTACGAGGGCTTGCGTGAAGTCGGCCACAAAGTCTGCTAAGGTTTAAGACTTGATGGTCGTTCGGGGTTGATACTCAATATCATACCCACTGATTTTGATTGCCCATTTAGCCAATCGGCCCAAGAGCTCAGGCTTATGCAGGACATTACGAAGAAGGTAAGTGGTTACCACATAAATTGGGTGACACTGAAAATATGATTTTAACTTCCTAGAGGTGCTTATTAGAGCAAGCGCTAATTTTTCTAAGTATGGGTACCGGGTCTTGGCTTCACCTAGAGTTCGACTAACATAGTAAACAAAAAATTGCGTACCTTGCTCTTCTCGAACTTCTCTAAATATAAGTAGAGTTGTTCATCCGTTTTCGGACTATACAGCAATGGTGGGCTTGAAAGATACTGCTTTAATTCTTCCAACGCATGTTGGCATTCTGGGGTCCAAGCGAAATTGTTCTTCTTTTTTAGCAGTGAGAAGAACTTGTGACTTCGATCTGAAGACCTTGAGATGAACCGGCCTAAGGCGGCTATCCACCCTATTAATCTTTGTATGGACATAACGTTGTCTACGACTGTGATGTCTTCGATCGCCTTTATTTTATCAGGGTTGATCTCGATTCCCTGATTTGACACCATAAAGCCGAGGAACTTGTCCGAACCCACCCCGAATGCACATTTCTAAGGATTGAGCTTCATGATATATTTTCTCAGTATGTTAAAAGATTCCTGAAAATTTGTCAAATGGTCCTCTACTTGCACGGATTAAACAATCATGTCGTCAATATATACTTCCATTGATTTACCTATTTGTTCCTCAGACATTCGATTCACTAGGCGTTGGTAAGTAGCACCAATATTTTTTAGGCCGAACGGCATTACATTAGAACAGTAGGTGTCATACTTAGTGATGATATAAGTCTTTTCCTGATCCTCCGGGTTCATTGGAATTTGATTGTTCCCAGAATAAGCATCGAGAAAGCTAAGGATCTCATGGTCGGTCGTGACATCGATTATGCAATCGATGCTCAATAGAGAAAAAGAGTTTTTGGGACATGCTTTATTTAAATTTTTATAATATACGCACATTCTAAGTTTGTTCCCCTTCTTGGGGACTACAACTACGTTTGCTAACCATTCGGGATATTTTACTTCCCGGATAGATCCTATTTTGAGAAGTTTAGTTACCTCGTCCTTGATGAATGCATGTTTTACCTCGGACTGGGGTTTTCTCTTTTGTTTTACCGATTTGAACTTTGGGTCCAGGCTCAATCGATGTGTCGTGATCTCCGGTGGGATCCCTGTCATATCAAGATGGGACCAAGCAAAAAAATCCAAGTTATTTAAAAGGAATTGAACAAGTTTTTTCCTAAGCTCGGTAGTCAACCCTGTGCCAAGGTATACCTTTTGATCGGGAAGGTGTTCGATTAGTATAAGTTGTTCCAGCTCCTCGACCGTTGACTTCGTTGCATCAGAATCATCGGGGGTTATGAAGGTTCGAGGTATCATATAATCTTCATACTTGAAGATTTCCTCTTCCTCCAAAAGAGTCGGGGATGGCGCCTGTGGTTGCTATTTGACTTCTTATTCTCCCTTTGACTCTGATCCCTTTGCTGACGAAAGCCGATACTAGCACTACTTCGTCGATTGTAAACATATCTCTGGTGGAGGGTTGTTCACCGTACACTATTTTTATTCATTCCGATGTCGGAAATTTCAATACTTGATGGAGCGTCGAAGGTATTGCCCTCATATTATGAATCCAAGGCATTTCGAGCAGTGTGTTTTATCTCATATCACATTCGATTACATGGTACTTTGTTTATTGGATAGTTCTGGCCGCGTTTACTGGCAACATGATTTCCTCTTTGGTGATTTCACTTGCCATGTTGAAACCGTTGAGCACTCGAGCTGCAGGCACGGTTTGATCTTGTAGGTCGAGCTGCTCTACGACCCTTGATCGAATAATATTTGTCGAGCTACCTGGATCAACCAACAACACGTTTAACTTGAATTTTATTCATAAGGATAGATATTACCAGTGTGTCGTTGTGAGGCTGTTCGATTCCTTTTGCATCCTCGTCGTTGAAAGACAAGGTATCCTCTGGTAAGTAGTCTCAGGTACGCTTCTCCCTTGTGATTGTCACTTTGGTACGTTTGAATATCGGGCCTTGAGGAATATCGACCCCACCAACAATCATATGAATCACATGTTGTGGTTCTTCCTATTCGTTTTTCATGTTTGAATCCCTGTCTCTGAAGTGATTTTTAGCTCGGTCACTCAAGAACTCTCGAAGGTGACCCTCGTTAAATAAATGAGCTACCTCCTCCCTTAATTGTATGTAGTCTTCGGTTATGTGACCATGGGTTCCATGGTACTTGCACATTTGATTTGGATTCCTTTGAGCTGGATCGGTTTGTAGGGGTCTGGTCCACCTAGTATCCTTGATTCGTCCAACGACTGACACAATACCCGAAGCATTGGTGCTGAAGTCGTATTCTGATAATCGTGGCACTTTTTTAGGCTCGACATGCTTATTGAATCCACTCTTACTTATAAGCCCTCGGGAATTTTGACCTCGATCATTTCGAATAGGATTACATCTCGGTCCGTTGTTTCTATGATCTGCATTATATGGTTGGTACCGATCTCTGTTTGATTGGGGCTCTCTGTCGATGTCTCTTTGAATCCTGCCTTCGGTTTTATTTAGATAAATGAAACCGGAAGGGGCTCCCAACTAATCAACCTCAACTCTGATCTTTGACTCGTATCGATTATGCACATCGGCCTAGGTCACCACTAGATATTCAATCAAATTCTTCTTTAGTTGACGTGATGCTACCGAACTTCGCTCGTTCAAACCTTGAGTGAAGGCTGGGACAGCCCAATCATCGGTAACTGGGGGTAGGTCCATGTGTTCCATCTGAAACTAAGATATGAATTCCCTTAGCATTTCATTGTCATTTTGTCTCATTTTGAAGAGATCTGATATCCTAGTCATGACCTTTATCGCTCCGTCATGTGCCTTTACGAATGAATCGGCAAGCATGGCGAAGGAATCGATGGAATTGGGCGGCAAATTGTGGTACCATATCATTGCCCCCTTCGATAAAGTTTCCCTAAACTTTTTCAACAGAATTGATTCAATTTAATCATCTTCTAAGTCATTTCCTTTTATTGCGCATGTATGAGAAGTGATATGCTCATTAGGATCAGTGGTCCCATTGTACTTGGGAATTTCTAGAATGCGGAACTTTTTTGGAATGGGCTTCGGAGCCGCACTTGGTGGGAAGGTCTTCTATACGAACTTCTTTGAATCTAAACCCATTAGAATCGGGGGTGCCCCCGGTATTTGATCAACCCATGAGTTGTATATTTCTATCTTTTTATCATTAGCCTATTCTTTTCTCCGGATTCAATCTCTTTAGTGAGCTCCTCGAGCATCTTCATGATGGTGGGGTCAGTTCCGGATCCATTATAGTTCAATTTCTCCTGTACAGGTTTCACCCTATGAACAACTTCTTGTGATGTATCGAGTTCGATTCTGTTTGGTGCTCGATTCTGATTTTGGAGTTGCGCTATCACAGCCTGCTGAGTTTGTAACATGTCAAATATTATTCGAAGGATAATCTCGCCTTCTTCACCACTTTGTGCGTTTTGATCGGTTGTCCGGGCGTTTTTGCAGATGCTATTTCAGGGTCGGCGCTTAAATCGCCAAGAATGGTGACACGAGAACTGACATCGACTGGATCTACGGCCTGTGGTCCATCGGATTGATGGGAGGTACTCTGTTTCCCAAGGAAACTATGTGCTCGTTCTCTCCATGAGACCAAGGCCGATATTTGTGTGAATGGGCACTGCTTGAGAGTTCGACATGTTGATTTCTGAAATCAAAGACACTTATGAGAACAAGCGTAAAAGCAGTGTGTGTTATGAGGATTAATACTAGGCAATCAGTATTATCCTTAGCCCCACAGTGGGCGCCAAACTGTTTGCCCTAAAAATTGGATAACAATTAAACTTATAATGTGATTTTAAGGATATGTGATTTCACCTAATACTGATTGATAAACGTAAAGATAAGTGACGGAAATTGATAATAATATAAAGCAAACCAGCATTTGGATAGAGCCCTCGAGCTTGAATACCCTCGAGCTAGTTATGCAAGAGCAGTTAAAATACAACAAGCTGATAAACAAGAGAATGTGAATTAAAGAGAGAATATTGCATTGCTTTAATTTGAGTGAATGTAAGGTGTTTACAAGATGATTAGGACCTCATTTATATGGTAGAAGAATCCTATTTAAGATACAATTCTAACTATGGAAGTAAATCCCATGACTAACTAGATAACCGCCCTTGATTTGATCTGTTCCGAGATTACGCCATGATCTCCGGCCAGTCACGAATATCTTGTCTTTCCGTTATTACGCTTTGCTCGAAGTCTGTCACATTTGGTCTTGGTCGCTGTTGGCCTCGATCTCGGCAGGTACCTCGATCCTCGGACTCGATGCCTCGTCTTCGTGCTCTAATCTGATTCATTACGGGGCTACCCTTTGATGCAGTTCCCATATCTCGATCAAATAGCATAATCGGGTAGACCCGATTTTAACCGTATACAACCTTTAAAAGATGCCTAAAGTCCAATATAAATAATCATTCTATAGACACAAATTACGAATTACTCTAGTATTTAGTAAGACTACATTATCTTTTTATAAAATGTCATCTTTAGTTGCCACCTTATTGGAGAAAGACAGTAGACAAAAGAAGAAAGTATATGTGAGTACATATTAGGAAATATTTGGTAGGGTTTGTCGGGGAGGAACTGATGTAGAAGGCTGATTGATGTAATCTTTTTTTTGGGGATTTGTCCCTTTCGTTCCACACGTTAATTACGTCCCGAATTATTTTCTCTTCTTTTTATTCATATATATCAGTTGATGTGACTCTTTTTAATTCTGTTTCTTTGATCTCTTAGTACTATTTTCAAATCAAAAAGCAGTTTCATTTTCTTTCCTAGTATCTCCCTACATTTTCCCTTTTTCAGCTACTTGCTCTCTTCTTCTTGCATTCTTTCACTCAATTTTCTTTTACAGTTTTGCTCTCATTTTCCTGGGAAGACAGAGACAAATAGATGATGGACCAAAAGTTGCGGCAGAGTAACTAAACAAGGAAAGGAGAAGCCTGAAATATTGAGAACAAACTCCCTTCAAGAGAGAAAAAAAAAGGTAATCGTGGTTGTTTGATGTTTCACTCTTCTATTTCATTTTTATCTGCTTTTGGTCAATCATTGATTGCAAAAAAGTTTAAAATAAATTGGATAGTCACTTTTATTTGTCTGGATCATAATAGTATATAGTGAATGTAGGCCTTCGGCCCATTTAATTAAACAGTCCACTGCCTTTTTTATGGGGTGAAATTCAAAAATAGCCAGATTTATATGTAGTAATCGAAAAATAGCCAAAATTTATTTAGCCACTTTTCATGTAAAGATAAATTTGAACAAAAACATTATTCAAATAACAACAAAAACAAAAACCAAGTTTGATCTCATAAATAGGGTCTGTGGAGGGTAATGTGTATGCAGACCTTGCCCCTACCGCATAGAGATAGAGAGCTATTTTTGGTAAACCTTCGGCTCAAGGAACAATGAAGATAAAGCAACCAAGTAGCAGAGAATATTAGCAATAATGTAACATGGTAACGGGCGTGAATGTCACGGCATGCATAATAAAGAACCATAAATAGAAAATTACAAAAATAGTCCTAGTACTACTGAATGGCCTAGGAGGAACACACTATTATCTGTCAACCTACAACCCTAATCCTCGACATCGACACCTTCATATCGTTGGTCATGTCCTCAGTAAGCTCAATCAATGACATGTCTTGCCTAATTACTCTCCACAATACTTCTTAGGCCTACCCCTTCCCTTTTTCATATCCGTCATGGACAACCTCTCACCCCTCCTCACCGGAGCATCTATGTCTCTCCTCTTCACATGCCCGATCCATCTCAACCTCGATTCCCGCAACTTGTCCTCCACAGATGTCACTCCTACCTTGTCACTAATAACCTCATTCCTAATCTGGAAAATATTCCAGCATAATATGCTGGAGTTCGAATTTTTTACATGTAAACTTCCAGCATAACATGTTGGAATTTCATAATGTGCTGGAGTTCCAGCATAATATGCTGGAAGTTCATACACAGGTGCTCAAATATCCAGTATATTATGCTGGAACTTCCCGTCTTGCAGTAAAATAGTGGTTATTTTTCAATAACTTTATAAATACTGGTTAATTACCAATCCAAAAACTGACTAGCCTGTGCTATTTTAACTTTTTTATGAGAATGAAAGATTCTTAGCCGAGTTCTTATGTGATTTTCTCATTTTGGACTCGTCAATACGATTGTGCCAAGGGATGTATACTGTCGGGCCTACACTGGACCAAACGCGGACTTGGCCCTACTTTGGAATGCTGGCCCATTGTAAAAATTCAAAAAATTACAAAAATATGACACTTTTTGGGATGGTCTTTTAATTTATTGATCTTGCTTGTTCCACGGACAAAATTTTAAGATCAAAAATTAAAAATATTATTCATGGAGCAAGCGAGAGGCAACATTTATTAAACTTGAAATTCTGCCCATAAGGCATGCATGAAAAAATATTTAAGATCATTAACTTAGAGGGCTATTTGTGTACTTGCCGGTGAAAATTGGGTACCTATGATGATGTAAAGAGTTATACACATCTACTTTTTATATAGGAAAATCTACATGATATAACATTGAAATATCAGTTAACATGATATAATACTGAAATATATCTTTCATTAACTATGCACTTTAATTTTTTTAATTCATTTTATAAATTTTTAATATCATTGTATGACAAACTTAGCAGATCTCACTTCATTTGCACCCACGATTTAGACAAGTTATTTATCTCTTTCTTACATGACATCAATTTGATCTTATGCAACTATGGTGATCTTATTTGTCTTTCTGCAACATTATGGATATATAATTTCTCTTCTTTCCTCTTAAAAAGAGTGATTATGTTTTGAATATTGTTGTACACGAATTGAAACATAACATGAAACGGGTCTACAAAGAGCAAAATGGATAGTGAACATCCATATAGCCAAGTCAACTTATAACTTGTACTTAATTAATTAATTAATTGAGACTTAATTGTCTCTATATTTTAATTAAAGTAAAGAAACTCCTAAAATTAATCAAGTTAAGTAGTTAACTGAATCTATGAGCAGGTGTGACAAAGATCCTAATATCTATCTTTGTCCTTTTTTATTTTGCATATATACCCTAAAACTTATATTTAAACCTCTTATCTATATTATTATAAAAGCATGAATAAAATGTTAGATTACAAAAATAACCTTTTAATATTAAGCATAATAACTCATAATAAAAGGATATAATCGGAATTCTAGACATTAGCCTTGTAATCCTGTTACTTTTAGGATATACTTCTTAAAAAATTCCTATTACTAATTTAATTTTTTTTTAAATATATTATATTGTCCAAATCTATTTAAAAACAGGAGAGCTCATATGATTATAAAAGCACGAATATAATATTGATAAATTAAAATATCTAAAATATTAAACAAAGAACTCATAGGGAAATGACATAGCTGTAATAACTTATTTTTTGGACTACAATAACTTCTCTGTTAATTTTTTTAATATATAAAATTTTAAAATTAATACAATCTTGTCTATTGAACTCTTATTAAAAATATGTAGGAAGGTTTAATAAAATCAATTTCATAAGAATCCGCCATATTGGTAATACATTACCACTCGATAATATTCAATACCAAAAAAAATTAATGCTAAACGGACTGCATAAAGTATTGAAATTGAGAAAATATTCCCACGATAATATATTATTATATTATATCTGAACTGCTTTCCTACTCAAATAATATTTTTTTTATTATTAATTTTTTGTTTAGTATAGAAAAATATACCATTTATTAAAGAACAACTATTTTTTTTAAGAATATAAATGTGTGAGAAAAAAAACGTTGGTAAGAGCCAATACCATTAATAATTTTGCAAACATAAATATTGAAAAGTGGAATCGATCTTTTTACTCTTTAAAAATAAAATTTATGGTAGATAAAATTATAATCACGGTTAAATATTCAGAAAATGAGATGAACTAATATTAAGAATCTAAATCAATAGAAAATAAATTATATTTTATGTTAAAACCAAATAATCAAATCTTTCCATTAATTATTTAGCAAGAGAATCCAATTAAATTATTTTTTAAATTCATCATATGAGTAAAATTATTTTTCAATTAAAAAAAAATCTTAGGGTACATAAATTTATTCCATAAATAGAGTGTTAGAGATTTTAAAAAAATAGATCACAAAGTAAAAAAGATTAGTATAATATTAAGAAGGTCGTACAAGTGTTTGAAAAAGAACAATCAAAGCTAAATACTGAACAAGAATAAGCTTTCAAGACTATATTATAAAAAATCGACTCTGGTATAGCGGGATTATCCTTTGTATATGCCTCCGGCGGAATCGAAAAATATTTCTCTGTCATGCATTACTTGCAAATATCCGATCAAGGGACATGATATTGTTAGCAATAAGAACAAGTGGTGTACCAACAATGATTTTATTATGAGGTCGTACAACCCATTTTAAATTTGATATACTTCTTCAAATAACTGAAATAACCATCATAAATAAATCAAATCAGAGCAATAGTGCTAAATTTATAAGGAAAGCAAAAGTGATATTATGGAATGAATCGCCTTTCGGTAAGCATCAAACGATCGAAACAATCACCTAGAGTTTTAGAGATATGTTGGATATCGATGAACCGTTTGGTGAAAAAGTAATAGTTTGGGAGGTGATTTTTGTCAAGTACGATTAGTAGTTCCAAAATTGATCAAAGCAGAAACTGTAAAAGCTAGCTTGCCAAAATTATACTTATGACCTCAAATGAAAAATATTCAAATGACAAGAAATACAATAAAAGTAAGAACAGATCCAACTTCAGTGACTTTTTGCTTCGTGTCGGAAACGAATAAGAGCATCGAGTAAAAGATGATTTGGTTCTTCTAGAATACTTGGTTATCAACCTCAATGGTAATAGTAGTGCATTTAATAAGGAAAATATATATTTTCATCATTAGATTAAAACATAATTTATGCAAATTACATGGTACAAATTAAAGAGCTATCTTAGCTAGCAAAAATTGAATATATTAATCAACTAAATAAAATGTTGATTGCTAAGTTTTATGGTAAAAATAAAATATTTTTCAGTTTTGACTCAACTGAAGATGATACCAACAATAACTATTAAGAAGAATACTTAAATACTTTCATACCAAATGGCCTTCTACCATACAAGTTTGTTGTCAAGTTCATTATTTTTACCTATATTAGTGTGTGTGTATATATATATATATATATAGTGTCGCTATATATATATATAATAGACTAAGTTAAAATTGATCTTCTATTGCATATAGGTTAATTTTGAAGAAAAATATGTATGTCATGCTACTGAAAACTTAGATCCCCGAATAGCTTATGTAATAGTATACATATAGTATATAGAAGTTTTGACAATAACGTCATACATGCAGAAGTTATGATATTGTTCAATATGCTTCTAAGTATGTGTTTCCCCGAATTCAACTTTTGTCTTCCGAAACTAAAGAATATCCTTTTAAATTTGTGTGAAAATAATTTTAAGTATGTTTATATTTTGTAATTATAATAAATAAAGCACAAGGACAAACATCCTAAATATTGAATTGTATTTACCACAATATATTTTCTTACGAAATAACTATATGTTGCACTTTTAAGAGAGATATCAATATCGACAACAATAGTTCTGGTATAGCATAGTAACCAAAGCATTAGAAGGAAACATATACAAAAAGACATTGTCTATATAGAAGTATTCGATAAGATACCATCACATTAGATACCTTTAAACTACAATACATAATTATCTACGTAATATGACTAAAATTGATTATTTATGTAAGTTATTATGATATCCTTTAATTTTGAATTCACGTATTATGCTAATGTAATAATATTTTTCAGCATTTAGATGATTGTTGTAATATTATATATAAAATTTCTCTCATTAATTAAATTTATTATTCTTTCATATAAATAAATTTTTAAACTATCATATGTCATTATTAACGTGCAACGCACGTTTATAGATATTAGTATATATAAAAGCATGAATACAATGTTGGTTTACAAAAATAACCTTATAATATTATGCATAATAACTCACAATGAACGGACATAACCGGAATTCTATTAGCTTTAGGACATATATGCCTTATAATCCTATTAACTTTAGGACATATATAATATTACACATTAGCATATAAACCTTTTACCTAAACCTAATACCTCTGGGAACACTTAGGTTTTTTATTATTATAATTATTTTTGGGACAGAGATCGTATCTCTTAGGATATACTACTTAAAAAGTTATTATTAATTTAATTTGAAACGCAATATATTATTTTATTACTAATTTAACTCGAATCCATTTAGCAAAAGGGGAGTCAAATACTTTTATAAAAGAAGACACTATTTCATATTCTCCATCATAACGAATTGATGGACAAAAATATTTCGTTTGACATTATTCTTAACAATATATTTGCAAATTACTTTTGTCAAAAGAATATAAATCAAATTCTAACAGAATTTAGTACTTTCAGATGAAATAGACTTTTTATTCAAAACTAGGTTAGTCATGCGTTGGGTCTTTCAGGTGCTTTTTTAGTGTTATTTTAGGTTTTCGTTTATTTAATTTTACTTTTGACAGAGCAAAAATTAATCCGTTAACTAAAATAATAAAAGGATCAAAGAAAATATCGTAAAGTGAAACAAGTTATTATTCATGTCAAGTCAAAAATTGTAACCAACTAATTTTATAATCTTCGAAAGCTAAAGTTTTTTCTTATATGTATAAATAACTCCATGTAGGGTAATATTATAATATTTAAAGCTCTAAAGTTAACTAATAACAAATTTTTTCAATATTTATATTGGAATTTATAATAGAGTTTTATTTAATTGAATATGCAATTCCGTGTTGAATAAAAATGTAATAATTCAGATTTTACTCAATACTTAGGACTTTTAGTTCCACTAATAATCTACTAAAAATTGTTATTTGACTACAACTGTGATATTTAGTGTAATAAATATACAAATTTTCCTTAGACCAATGTGGCAACTCTGAATATGGCAGTATTATTTAGATTTCAAAGGCTTTTTTTTTCTTTTTGCGTTTCTCTTTTAATTGGGGAAAAATATTATAGGTAAGTCTCCCCTAGGTTTATCTTGCTTCTTTTTAGATGGTATGGTATTTGGAGATGTTTAGATAATAACAGTAGATTTGTCAAGAGAATATAAGATTGTTAGTAAGCACATCATGAAGGAAAACGCGAAAAACAGATGGAAAAAAAGAAGAAGAAGATATATACCATTTACTAAAAAAAATTAATTATTTGAAACTACCAATAGATTGTTAATTTTAAGGAAAGAAAAGGAGAAGATTGAAATTATAAAATGAGAAATCATCTTCTTAGATTAACAAAGATTGTTAAAATAGAGTGCATTATTCCAATATTAATTTTTCATTACAAATCTTGAGATTGAATTAATAATTGGGTAAAATATTTATATTCAATAGTCAATTTTACTATATTACTCATTACGTAACAAATATATAATTCTAACAAAATATTAAAATTTTGATAAATTATTCGACATCACATAGTATAAGTCGAACCATGCTCACTGAGGGTATCATTACTGCATTATTTTTAAATTTAAGCTACTATGCCCTTTTAAGTTAAAGACTTACTTATTATTAATAGAATACAATTTAAGAACATTCAAAAAAACTGCAAAAGAAAGATGGGTAATAGAATCAGATAATAGCATTTTAGAATACTTAGATGAACCGATGTTAGAAAGTTGTGGGAACATATTATGAAAACATATTAAAACGACGTTAGAAATTAGAAGGATACAATTCATCTAATAATTAATTTATAATTTGATGCATGGTAAAAGGCATTAAACATTTCTTAGAGAGTACGAGCAATAGAGTAGAAAAATATAATACACCTAAACTCGATCAGGGGCTGAATGATATATTTCATCAGAATATAGAAAAATAAACTATAAAAAAAGTCCATAAACGTACATGCCAAAAAATTCAGTGCACAATCCAAACTGAACTCTTATCAAGAGTAAGTTTTCAAGATTATTGTAAAAAATTGACTTAACAGAGTAAGCTTGTTCTTTGTCGTGACTTGAAGAAACTAAAAAATATTCCTACATCGTGCTTTACTTGCAAAATCAAAAGGTATGATAGTGTTAGCGATATCAACAAGTAATTTAATAATAGCAGTTTTATCAGGATTTGTACGACTCACTCAAGATTTGATAAATCTTTTTAATAACTCACAAATATGTAAAAGCAGAGTGATGATACTAAATTGACAAGATAATCAAATTAATAATTTGGGGTGAAGCACCAGTAGTAAAGCGTCACATGATCAAAATAGTTGTCATGAGCTTTCTAAATATAAATGTACGCCGATGAACCATTCAACCGAAAAACATAATTTTTCAAGGTAATTTTTCAGTGAGTACTACCATTAATTTCAAAATTACTGAGAATATAGACTCTAAATGTATCTTGGTAAAATCAAATTTATAATATTAAATAAACGGCTAAAAAAGTATGCGAGCAAGAACAAATTCAACATATAATGAATTTAGGCCTTCAAATTGATATGAACATACAATTAGAGATGACTTGGTCCTTCTCTAGATCAATTGGTTTCATGCCCGAGGGTAATAGTTGTATTGAAAATTGCTTAATAAAAGATATATTTTTGTTATTAAATAAATGTATAAGTTATTCAAAATATATTATATGATTGAAAAGTTATCTTAGCTAATAGAAATGAATATGCCAAGCAAATAAACAAGATATAGGTTGTCAATCATTCTACTTGTATATAGTACTATAAAGATTTAATTTGTTGTACTATATAAATAATTAATTAAAAATTTACGTGCAACGTATATCCATAGAAACTAGTGTGTATATATATAGACATATGCTTTCTTATATATTTTCAAGAGAAATAATTAAAAACTAAAAATTGCTGGATAGAGAAAGAGGATAATAATTTGAGACCTGTGTGGATATTTTCATTTCTTGCTCCCCACTTTTGTACTATTCTTCTTGGTTCATTTAACCTGCCCATTACTTTTCTCCTTTCTTTTTCATCACTCCCATTCAAGCTTTAATGATTCTCTAAACAAATTGACTTGGAGAAAGACCGACAACAAGGTTTCAACGCCTGTTTTCAATACAAAATTAGCACTAAAAATTTTCAGAAATATAATTCATAATCTATCTAAACGGAATGACTCGAAAGGAAAAATGACTTTAATTATATGTCAACATAATACGAATATATGTCAACTTTAATTCTGATATTTCTATATCAGAATATAACTTTAATTTCACCTACATCAACATGTCTTAAGCTAAGCTAATTATAATGTAGCTGATCGAGGGCCCTGACTCGATGGTTTTCCCCAATTACTATGGGAATTATATGTGAAAATAGCACGGACTAGCCAGTTTTCGAACTGTAATTAAAAAATAGTTAGTATTTGTAAAGTCATTAAAAAATAGCCACTATTTTTGCTTAAACACGGAAAATTACAGCATAATTAATATGCTGGATTATGGAGCTCTTGCATAAAAACTTCCAGCATATTATGTTGGAACTCCAGCACACGGAAAGGCCCAGCATAATACGTTGGATTATGGAGTTCCTACGTATAAACTTCTACCATATTATGTTGGAACTCCAGCACATTATGTTGGAATCTCATATGAAAAAAAATCGAACTCCAGCGTATTAGGCTGGGATTTTCCGGATTTTTAAGGGTTTTTCGTTCAGATTTTATTTTTTCATGAAAAAGGGGCTAAATTTCAATTACTTTTGAAATTGTGGCGATTCTTCAATAAATCCGGCTATTTCTGATTTTTCTTCCTGAATTTTATGGTTGCGTAATATATCGGGAGAAATTCAAAAATAGCCAGATTTACAACTGATCGTTCAAAAATAGCCTAGTTTCAAAAATAATCGAAATTTAGCCACTTTTCATGTAAAGATAAATTTGACCGAAAACACTGTTCAAATACTGGAGTTCTAGTATAAGTATGATTGAACTCCAGCATTTTATACTGGAGTTCCAGGATAAGTATGCTGGAACTCCAGCATAATATGATGGAGTTCCAGCATAAGTACACTAGAATTCCAGCATAATATACTGGAGTTCCAGCAAGTACAATTATCCAGTATAATATACTGGAGTTTGGAGCACCGGTGCTCCAGTCTCTAGTATATTATACTGGATAATTGTACTTGCTGGAACTCCAGTATATTATGCTGGACCGGTCTCTGTTGCAGCAAAATAGTGGCTATTTTTTATTGACTTCGTAAACGCTGGCTATTTTTGAAAGACCAGTCCGAAAACTGGTTATACCGTGCTATTTTTACTAATATATCTTTGAACATATGAAAATATTAAGAAGAAAATATGAAAATACAGTCATGTTTCAAATTAAATACATATATTTGAAACATCATGAAGTGGTTAAACGATTAATGTGTTGACAATAGCAACATCTTTTCATTTTGATTACTCTGTATTAGGTAGGACACTGGTGTCACTCAGATGTGACTCCTCAGTAAGATTATCAAATACTACGAATGTAAACCTCGTAAATCATCCTCAATATAACAAACATTATCCACTTTTCGACCTTCGGAAGCAAATTATTGCAAAGGGAGGAATTTTGTTACCTTCTGTCAACAAGGACCGTTTATATCAGAAAGTAATGCTACCTCAGAAATGCTCAGAGTAGAACAAGGACCGTTTATATCTCTATGTGTTGTGTGCGCTTACAAAGTCTCGTATTGGTACCAGAAAAGATAAGGGGCCTACGTATAAGGTTAGAGATTTTTTAATATTGTGCTACCTTTTGAGAAAAATCGTGCGGGCTAGACTTAAAGCGGACAATATCACACTATATTAAGAATATTTTTGGAATGATTTAGCCCAACAATTTGTATTAAAGCCCAAGTTCGGCACGACGAATATTGTGATGACTGAGTGATGGTGGCGAGCTCGGTTTACTTTCCTTTACGAGCTTGGAGACGAAGGGGAGACCCGTGGATCGTAGTGATGATGAGCCACGTGGAACTTAGCTCGAGGGGGAGGCTATTGAGTGTACAAATAAAGTCTCACGTTGATCTCTGAAAATATTAGGAGCCTACATATAAGACGTAAGGATCTCTTAATGGTACAAAATCTTTTAGAAAAAAACGTACGGACTTGACATAAAGCAAACAATATCACATTTTGCAAACAATACCAAATACTACGAATGTAAACCTCGTAAATCATCCTCAATATAACAAACATTATCCACTTTTCGACCTTCGGAAGCAACTTATTGTAAAAGGGAGGAATTTGGTTACCTTCTGTCAAGTTTTCACTAATTTCAGAAAGTAATGCTAGCTGAGAAATGCTCAAGTAGAACAAGGACGTTTATATATTTGTGTTGGGTATGCGAATAAAGTCTCATATTGGTTGCAGAAAAGATTGGGAGCCTACATATAAGGTGTATCATTTCTTAATAGTGTGCGGCCTTTTGGGAAAAGCCGTTAGGGCTTGGCTCAAAGCGGAAAATTAATATCACACTATGTTAAGAGTATCTTTGAATTGGTTTAGCTCAACAACTGGTATTAAAGCCTAGGTTTGACAGAATGAGTATAGTGATGACTGAGTGATGGTACGGGGCTCGGTTTCTTACCCTTATGAGCTAGGAGACTCATACACAAGAAGAAGCTAGTTGCAGGCTTCAATTGCCATTAATACTCTGGCTATGTATACGTAGGTGGAACACAGTGAATCTTGAAGGTAGGTCACGTGAAACTTAGTTGAAGGGAAAATTGTTGGTTGTGCGAACGAAGTACCACATTGGTAGTTAAAAAGATTGGAAGCCTACATATAAGGTGTAGAGATCTCTTAATGATGTGAGACCTTTTAGGAAAAAATGTATGAGTTGACCCAAAGCGAATAATATCACACTTTGCTAAGCATACTTTTGGGTTGGTTTAGCCTAGCATTCATCCTAGCTAGGCTTAATACATTAAATCAGTAGAAGGACTGATTGAAATGAAGTGGTAGACAAAAGGCTGCCATATTCATGACCCTTAATCCCACATTAATTAGATTGACCAAATCGAAATTGTCCTTTCACTAATTAAAAGTTTAATTGCTGGATATAGGGGTAATCATTTACAGTTTGCACGAACTAGAGCAAGTGAATTTAGTCATAAGGAGTAAAGAAACTAAGCAATACTAGCAGCTGTATAAGATCTGCCACCTTTTCTGGTGTTTTGATATGCCATTTGAAGGGCAAAAACAACTGATGATGATACAAAATCTTCCTGATTAGCATCATATCAAAACCATAAATTCAAGCTACTATTTTGATATCAGTAATGATCATTTAAGCTCCTACATTAGTTTCTTTGCCCCTTTAAGTGGTCCAGATTTGTTCAGGATTAAATGCATGTCTTATAAACTTTTCGAATTAGCTAGGTTTTACCCAGCACGTTAAATTGGACCTAAAACAAAGAAAATGAATTAGTAGGTTGTGTTTCGAAAATTTGTGGCCAGGAATATGCATATAACAGTTCTGTTAAACCATAGCTATTGAAAAATGTATCGCACGAAAATGAGAGTACACCAACACAAACACAAGACAAATAGACAAATATTTTTACTTCTTTTTATAAACTTCATAGACCTAGTGCATACACAAAATTGCATAACTACAAATGCTTAAAGAGTGAACAAAGTAATATTGTGCATCAACAACTACACCTCAAACTCAAACAAAGATGGGGTCGGAGATATCGACATTATCATCATCATGCCAGATTGACATTATTTATTCCATTGTGCACATATCTATGTTTTACATGATTAAAATTATTTATTTTATCAAGAATAAAGGATCTGTGAGTCGTACTGCTTATGGAAAATGAGAATCGCAAAATTGTTATATCTGCACACTGATTCAAACCTAGGGAGGATCAAGGATATGTTCCATTCCATCTATATATACAAAAGCCCTTAGGAATGGCTAGACTATAAAAAATTGAGTTTCTCTCATTTCTTCCAAATTAAATTTGACCCCTTGGGGTTTTGGCCTAATGTTTTACAACGTTTTTTATATATTGATCTTTGTTTCAATAAGCTAAGCTCCATCAATACTATGTGGTGGTTTTATTAACAATTAAAATAAAAAGACATAGCGCTATGTACAGACTAGAGAGATTTTCACAAAGAGAACAAATGAAGTACAAATTATTTTACATTACCAAACAGAGAATCAAACAACGTTCTTCTGGCCGAGTAGCACAAATTTGAAGAAGGTTTCTGTGCCTGAAAAAATTTCCTTGCCCTAGACTTCCCACAGCTTATTACCACAAAATTGGAAGTCTGTAAATTGCTGCTGTAGGAGAAATAAATAAAAAACAAAGACAACAACCACATAATCAGAAGCTGGTGGTGAAATTATGCGAACAATTAATCATCTATTTAACTATATTAATCATGTTGTTTAATTATTGAACCAACCTGATCATGGGAAATTCCAACTGCATTTTGCTGATAGTTGAAGATGCTAAATTGACTCCAATCTCCAAAATTAACCACCAAATTACAGTCATCAGCACTGTTCTCATGAGTCATGGCTTTGGATTTACTAAGGCTTTTCTTTAGTTTTGTTCGCTCTCTAGCCCTAACCCTTGCTTGATTCCTCGATTCCCTTGTAATAAGAGGATCAAATGTAGCTCTACGAGCAGTTTTACCCTTCTTTTTCAACGGTCCTTTAGCAGTTTCCAGCTTCTTTTTATCAGTAATAGAAGAAGATTCATCAGTTCCTGATATAACCTCACACTCAGAAATAGAGGATATTGCAGTACTAATTGCACCAATTCCATTGGTAGTACTGCAGCTTTGTTTAGGAAGGGATTCTCCTTCTTTATTGCCTTTAGCTAGCTCTTCGATTTCAGACTCCGATTTGGTAAGCAACCATTCTACAGTTTTACTTGCCTTATCGAACCCCAACATGTCTTGTAAACTGAAAAACTTGCGAGCTGCATCAAGGGAAAGTCTCATCCTTCGATCTCTAAGGCCACGAGCAGTGCTAATCTTGCTATGTCGATCTTTATGGGAACATTTCTTGTTTTTCCGTCCATGAATGATACTAATGGTGCCGCTCATATCATCTCTTTTGTTTTCGCGGCCTTCTACTCTTTTTTCTTCATTTCCTCCCAAACCCTGACTGTTTGTAACAGTTTCTATGTTATAAACTTTTACACTATGATCAGAATTGATGACGGTTTCTTTGTTATTAGTAACAGTCTCAGTGCTCTCAGCTAAGATGTCAAGACTCTGATCTTCTATCAACGGTACTTGTTGCTCTTGAAGGTAATCGTCATGATAATATTGGAAGAATAGTTCGTCTCCATATTGCATACAAGGAGAAGGGATGTTGAAAATGGGGCTGTAGTTGCAGCTATTGCTTGGCGGATACATTTGTTATATATATAGAGAGAGTATATATTTTGCAGCTGTAGCTTGAGGGAGCTATGTGGTGGGACTAAGCTAGATCTTGAGAAAGACGGATAAAACACAGTTAAAACATCTTTTGATTTGGCTACTTAACCAAAAGCAAAGCTGTAGCTACAAGGAAAACAAGAGTATTAATTAAGACTACTGAGAGAGACATCATCATTCGGTTAAGTAGCTAGATTTGGTTTTAATTTCTTTGTCTTTTATTTTCCAAGTTCTATGTCCTTATAAGGCTCTAGAAAGAGGAAGCAAAGACTACGCTTGAACTATTTGGTTGACCACATGCTGATGAAATCATATCATTTTTTCTGCTTGAGAACGACAGCTCTCGCTATATCTATACAATGTCTATGTGGTTTTTGATATGTGAGTGCCTTATGAATATATATATATATATATACACATAGATTGCAGATCTCTAGTGTGTGTGCGCGCGCGTGCCTAAGCATTAAGCTATGCAGCTAGCTACAACTGGAGCTTGAGAAAGACAGGCATGGTGTTTGGAGGAAAAATTTTACAGATACAAAGAACCATACACAATTCCCTCCATCTTTACAATTCTAAAGCAAAGAAGTTGGAAAGGGAAAGGAAATAGCAAAGATGGGGATAGAGAAAGCAAACGATAGTACTATATTTGTAGTAATGCCGGTATTTTTGGGAAGTGAATGGGTACGAAGGACCTCTTATTATGGCTCTTCACGTGATATCAGCTGACACAGAGACAAATACCATTCTCTCTCCCACCTGATTTCCACGACCCAGACCAGTCACCCTTCTTTGTCCTCCACACATTCAAAAATGAATTTAAATTATGCATACAAGCACTCAATAGCAAAGCTAGAAATTTTGGGAGCGTGGTCAAATTTGAAACAAGTAAAAAAAAAATTCCGACAGTCAATATGTGTTATATACTTCTAAAATATAATATTTTATTTATATATATAGTGTAATTTTTTACTAAAGGGTGGTCAATTGACTACCCAATTATGACTAATTTGACTTCGCCACTGCTGACAGTGCAAAGAATTTTTACAGCATCAGTATAGTATGTTATATATATATATATATATATATATCAAAAAAGAATCGATATTTAATTGGAATTTGTATTTACCTCGGGAGGTATTGGTTTTATGTCCCTCTCCTTTGTATTTAATTTTTGTTATTAATTAAATTTTTTAAAAAAAGAGTCGATAAATAAAAAGAAAACAAGAAAAACTTCATCATTTTATTGGCAAAGTCTTAATCAAATTAAGTAAATTAATAACAGCTTGCGTGCTACTTTTCTGCCTTTGAATCTCGACTGTAAAGGAGAAGAGAATAATGGGAGACTGCGTTTGAAACTAATACGCAACATTGTCTAACCTCGACAAGGACAATTATTTCATTTGAGGGGATACCATTATTAAACCACAATTTGAATGAATTAAACCTCAAGCCTATATATTACTAGTAAGGGAGTGAAGAAGCCTGTAGATGCTTGCTTATGCAACTTTTGACCTAGGGTTCTCAGACCATGTCGCTTTCACTAAAAAGAGAACCCTATCTTTTCCCCACTCACCCCATCTCTCCCCCCCCTCCTCTCCCCCCACCACCTTTTTCTTCATTCTCCGTACTATCTCTTTCTATCAACATGACTTCGTGCCTAATTAAGTCCATATATCTCATTGTGAGTTTAGAAAGTGATCAGGGTGGAGCCAGTTTGCTCGTTACCGGTTCGGCCAAACCTAGTAACTTTGATCTAAATATTTACGTAATTTTTTTTAAAAAGTTTATTGAATATATTAAATTATTAATTTAGAACGCAATAACTTAAAAAGATTATGATTCAAATTAATAAGTTTCAAATTTTGACTCCGTCTCCAAAAGTGATAAAGATGGATTTAGATGTTTGGAGACAAATAACTTAGAGGTTTAGCATCTCCAACCACATGCCTCCTCACCTTCCCACACCCCACACCCCACATCTTATTCATTTTTAGTCAATGGAAATTGGCTTTGTGCTTGTACTTATGTTCAAGAGAACTGAGAACTCCCTTTGAAACCCTAGCCAATGAGTCTCTTTTTTGTCTATCTGCTCTATTCTTATCCATTTTTGGTTTAAATAGACTAGATTAATTCAAATTCATGTCATGTATGACCCATTAATTTACTATCAGAATTTTTTTCTCCATTCTCAAAATTTAAATATGAGATTGCTGGTTAAGAGTGGACATATAGATTTCATCCATCTCAACGCACTTACAATTTTCTTTGTTTTTTTTTATATTATATTCATGTCAATATGATCTTTCGTCTTCTTCATAGTGAGAGTATTCTTGAAATGGTGATAGTCCTTTTCCACAACTGTAAGAATCCTCTTTGCAAGGCACTAACTCTCTCTTTAATCTTTTCTATATATGCATGCCGCCTTTACAAATGCTCTCTACCATTTTCAACCCTCATTCACAAGCCCTAAATAGGCTGACCAGGGGAAGGGGTTTGGACTATCTAGCAATAAGTATAGGACCACAAGAAATGTGGGGTTGTTCTGATATTGCTTTCAGAAATTGAGAGAACTTTGAACCAAGAAATGGGGATGATGAAATGTACCATTTAATTAGCGACCAGGCGTGACAATGATAGCATGTAAACCTATGTTTTTTAAGTGCTATCATTTCCATGGATAAAGAAAGCGGAAAAGAGCCAAATATACAGCATTACTATTAGAAAAGGTTTAAATGTACCCCTCGTTATACTTTGAGTCTATATATATCTCTGTCATTATATTATTGGTTCAAATATATCTCTTTTCCATTAAGTATGTCCAAAGTGAACATCCAATCAAACGTGGCGCTGACATTTGATGAGGTGAATGCTATATGGCTTTCCACCTCAGTGCCCCTAACTCATTTTACCCCTCCCTTCTATTTTTTTCCACCACTAAAATTTCCCACGTAGGATTGCACCTTGGAAAAACTTAACAAAAGAAGGGTATATTTGAACCAATAGTATTACGGCAAAAATATATTTGGACCCAAAGTATAACGAATGGTATATCTAGACCTTTTTCGTAGTACAAGGATATATTTGACCCTTTGCCGTAAAGAAAGATACCAAAAAAATTGCCTCTCTATTTTTCCATTTACTACTACCCTTTTTTCGGTAAAGGGCCAAATATACCCCTCTACTTTCAACTATTATTTACATGTACCCTTCGATACTATTGGGCTATCCATACCCCTACCGTCATACTTTGGAAAAAAACTACCCCTATTTTTGTGATGACCCAAAATGTCATCTTTAAATTAAATAATCATCTCGGTATTTTTAAGACCTTAAAAGAGGTATCAATAATTCCTTGACTTGCGCGCGCAGTCCGTATAATTTTCCGAAAGGTTTTTATGTGAAAAATGGATAAAATTGTGAACTAGAGCTTTAAAACTCAACTAAGTTGACTTCGATCAATATTTTGAGCAAACGAACCCGGATAAAAGTTTTGACCATTCCGGTAGTTCCGTATCGTAATTTGGGACTTGGTCATATGCCCGAAATAGAATTTGGAGGTCCCTAGATTAAGTTATCGCCATTTAATGTAATCTAGAAATCTAAGGTTAAAGATTTCTTAGGTTTGACCAGAGAGTTGACTTTTTGATATCGGGATCGGAATCTAGTTCTAAAAATTTTCCTAGCTTTGTTATATCATTTATGACTTGTGTGCAAAATTTGAAGTCAATCAGACTTGATTTGATAGGTTTTTGCATCGAATATAGAAGTTGGATGTTCTTAGCTTCATTAGGCTTGAATGGAGGTGTGATTCACGATTTTAGCATTGTTTGATGCGATTTGAGATTTCGACTAAGTCTGTATTATGTTTTAGGACTTGTTGGTGTAATTTGTTGAGGTTCCGAGGGCCTCGGGTGGATTTTGAAAGGTTAACGGATATAAAAAGGCTGCTGAATTTTCTTTTACAGCATGTGAACAATACCGTGTACAGTACCCCATGAACAGTACGTGTACAGTACCCCATGAATAGTACAGTGTACAGTACCCCATGAACAGTACCGTGTACAGTACCCCATAAACAGTATCGTGTATAGTACTAGTGAACAGTACCGTGTACAGTACCCCGTGAACAGTAAAAACGCGTGAACAGTCCCCCGAATTCCGGACAGAATGTTTATTTCCCCATTTTTCATTTTTGTCAAATTGGAGCTCGGAAAGAGGCAATTTTCGGGAGATTTTAAGAGAAAACAACGGGGTAAGTGTTCTTAACTTAATTTTGGTTAGATTACCCGAATCTATTACTAGTTTTGGTATTAAATCTATGAATTTAGTTGGAAGAGTTTGAAAACTCTCTCGGATAGATTTGAGGATTTGAGGGTCGAAATGTTATCGAAATTTAGTAATTTTGGTATGGTTAGACTCGTGGATGGATGAGGTTTCATATTCCGTAATTTTTGTCGAGTTCCGAGACGTGGGCCCCACGGGCAAATATTTAGTGCAATTTCGGATTTTTAATGGAAAATGTAGAATTTCATATGAAATTAATTCCTATATTTTTTATTGACTGAATCGAATTGTTTATGACTAGATTTGAGAATTTCGGGCACGAATTCGCGAGGTAAAGGCTTGTTGGAATTTTGAATTGGTTGCAAAGCGAGGTAAGTGTTTGGTCTAACCTTAGCTTGAGGGATTAGGAGTTGTGTCTTAATTGCTACATGTTAATTGTAGAGTACGATGTATAGGCATGGTGACGAGTATCTATACGTTGGTGTCAAGCATGTCTGTGAGTCTTGTATTATAATTGTTATGACTCCGTTGTGGTTTATTGCGCTTCATATGTTATTATCACCATTGTTCCCTTGCTAGGATGTTTGTTTTGATAGTATTGTTCCCTTGCCGGGATGTTGTTGAAATATTATTATTCCCTTGCCAGAAAGTTGTTATATTGCTCTTGTTCCCTTGCCGCGATTCCTTGTGATTATTGTTGGCTTGTAACTGGGAGCGGGTGGTACGCCTACCACAAGATATATAATGAAATGGGAGCGGGTGGTATGCCTACCACAAGATATATAATAAAATGGGAGCGGGTGGTACGCCTACCACAAGATATATAATGAAATGGGAGCGGGTGGTACGCCTACCACAAGATATATAATGAAATGGGAGCGGGTGGTACGCCTACCACAAGATATAATGAAATGGGAGCGGGTGGTACGCCTACCACAAGACATAATGAAATGGGAGCGGGTGGTACGCCTACCACGAGATGTGAAAAGAAAGTGAAATATGTTTTTGTTTCCCTTATTCTTGTTAGTGATTGGATTTTGATTCCTTTATAATTCTCTTGATATTCTATTTTTACTTTTTTTTATATATGTTCAATACTCCAAATTTCAACAATTGTTACATTTTTTTAGCTCAATTGATTTCTCAACTAAATTTTCCTTAAACTGTTTGAGGTTGTACTTTACAAAAAAAAAGGAATTTCTACTATGTTTTGATTTATTGATTTCTCGTATTAAAGGTGAAGGGTTCATTCGATATTATACTTTAATTGAAAAGGGTATCTTCTTTATCAAATGATTTCTAAAAATAACTTCATATTTTCTTATTGATTTCCTAATTGGGTTGGAAGTTGTACTCTACTTTATGTTAAGTGAATGAGGCGTCACAAGGTGACATTTACTCGAAAGAATTATATTCAAAAGATGCTTATTTGGAAGATATTTTATTTAAAGGAAATATATTCGATATATATTCATTGAAAAGCATATTATCTTGGAGATTATTACTTGAAGGATTTATAGGCGAAAGATTTATATTTGAAAGACTTGATGAATTGATTGCACTTGTATCTATTATTTGTTGAGAAACATTTATGGTGTTCTTATGGCCTGCTATTTACATCACTGGTTGCTCATTGTTGCCATCATTGTTATCTGCTTCCTATTATTTTTGTACGCTATATTGCACAGGTTTATTTGGTAGTCTGGTCCTAGCCTCGTCACTACTTCGCCGAGGTTAGGCTAGGCACTTACCAGCACATGGGGTCGGTTGTGCTGATACTACACTCTGCACTCTTTTGTGCAGATCTCAGTGTTGTAGACTTCGGACCGCAGTGAGATTGTTGTTTTCTTGTTCATCAGGAGATCTGAGGTAGTCTTGCAGGCGTCTGCAGGCTTTGGCGCGTCTCCTTCTGTCTACTATTCCTGTTTCTTTCATGTATTTCCAGAGACAGTATTGTATTTATTTATTTCAGACCTTTATTTGTAGTACTCCTAGACAGTCTGTGAAGTTGTGACACCAGTCTTGGGTAGATTTGTTATGGTTTGCTATTAGCAGTATTATTAAATCTCTACAATGCAGTCTTCCGCTTATTCAATTCTATTGGTATCTAATTGTTGGCTCTTAACCGTTATCGGGTTAAAAATGGAAATAAGGTAGATAGTTCAATTGGTTGGCTTGCCTAGCTTTCACTAGTAGATGCCATCACGACTCCCGAGGGTGGGAAATCCGGGTCGTGACAAGTTGGTATCAGAGCTCTAGGTTACATAGGTCTCACAATTCACAGACAAGCTTAGTAGAGTCTGAGGGATCGGTACGGAGACGTCTGTATTTATCCCATAGAGGCTACAGAGTTAGGAAAAGTCTCACTCCCATTCTTCTCTGTCGTGCAATTTTGTTCTCTCATTGCTAAATTGAAACCTTTACTCTTGTCCTTTCACAAATGGCGAGGTCACGTGCCGCTTTTTCAGCCAAACAATGTCACAGACCGGTGATAGATCAATTACGTCTTCGGAGACTTTGTGGAGGCTGGATAGGTCTCACCAATCTCTTTGCTACTGTCACACCTTATTTTTCACTCGCGCCGCCGCAAAGGAGCGCGGAAGGTAGTTTTTCCAATTAAAGGACAATCGAAACGGGATTTTATTTAAAGATTCAGAGTCGCCACTTGGGAGATTTGTGGTGTCCCAAGTCACCGGTTGAATCCCGAATCGAGGAAAAGAATGACTCTGTTTAACAGTCTGTGCACCAGATATCCGGATAAGGAATTATGTTAACCCGGGAGAAGGTGTTAGGCATTCCCGAGTTCTGTGGTTCTAGCACGGTCGCTCAATTGTCATATTCGGCTTGATTATCTGATTTTATACAATTATGAACCTACGTGCAAATTTTAACTATTTACCGCTTTTGTTATTATTTATTCAAAAAATTGCAACGTCGTGAGAATGCATCTCGAATTGCGCCACATAAATGTGCCCGCAATTTTCTATACGTTCCGACTTCGTTGAGATTCGGATTTGGGTCACATAAATATCGCCCTTAAAAGCCACTATACATTTTTAACTTTGCGCAGCCATGGAAAATTCACTAAATGGTACACCTTGATTTCTAAAGGATTAAAGTTAATTAAGTGAGGGCTATAATTGTTGGCCTGGCTAATATGGCACATCTCAAACCAATTGAAAGAGTCTAATTAATTAAGGTAAAACACATGGTTCCAGTAGACAGCTTAAAAATATTTTTACGGCCTCCATTCTCCAGGCTACTGATTTCAATAACTTTTTTTTATCAATCTGTTCAATGAGAACCCTAAAGAGTCTAATTAATTCAGCCATTGGTTAGCGTATCTGTTTGTTGGTAATCTTAAGGTAGAACTCAATTGTTATAAAGTTTTGTTGGCCTTCTGGATTAGTTGGAAGTTTGATTCCTATTATGGCTCCACCTTGGTGACTGATTGAAATTTGTTTGTGATTTATTGTTTACTGCTAATTGACAAAGGGTACACTCTATTGTTTTTTATGTCTATACCAAGTTCTTTTCAGGAGTCCGGGAAACAAAATCCATTAAAAGGAAATATAGCAACCCATTTCTTCATGCTTGAATACTAATTGATTATTGTTACCAAAAAGCTTATGTCTAAAGCGACGAAAACAGAGGCGAACGAACTTGAGATTTTGAATGATGTCATATAACATTTGTTTGGTTGTGCTGATATTGGTTCTGAATTATTCTGTTAATGAGCCGTTTCGATAATTGTTTAATCCATAAGGCCATTATGAAATAAGGAATGTATAGCCTTGCAACTCATTTGGGCCAGCTGCCAGCCCAATGCCATTTCAGTTGAACGCTTAGCTTCAATTTAACACAAACCCAATAGTTATTAAGTTAGTTTGAACATTAGCCTAAAAATAATTAGAATTCCTTTAAGCTCACCATAATTAATTAGACTCTTTCAATTGGTTTGAGATGTGCCATATTAGCCAGGCCAACAATTATAGCCCTCACTTAATTAACTTTAATCCTTTAGAAATCAAGGTGTACCATTTAGTGAATTTTCTATGGCTGCGCAAAGTTAAAAATGTATAGTGGCTTTTAAGGGCGATATTTTAATAAAGTTATTTTCAAAAACCAGGGTGCACATTTATGTGACCCAAATCCGAATCTCAACGAAGTCGGAACGTATCGAAAATTGCGGGTACATTTATGTGGCGCAATTCGAGATGCATTCTCACGACGTTGCAATTTTTTGAATAAATTATAACAAAAGCAGTAAACAGTTAAAATTTGCATGTAGGTTCATAATTGTATAAAATCAGATAATCAAGTCGAATATGACAATTGAGCGACCGTGCTAGAACCACGGAACTTGGGAATGCCTAACACCTTCTCCCAAGTTAATAGAATTCCTTATCCGGATTTCTGGTGCGCAGACTGTTAAACAGAGTCATTCTTTTCCTCGATTCGGGATTCAACCGGTGACTTGGGACACCACAAATCTCCCAAGTGGCGACTCTGAATCTTTAAATAAAATCCCGTTTCGATTGTCCTTTAATTGAAAAAACTCCCTTTCGCACCCCTTTGCGGCGACACGGGTGAAAAAGGAGGTGTGACAGCTCTGGCGACTCTGCTGGGGACGGAACCCAGAATCTCTGGTTCAGGGTTCAAAAATTCGAGCTTAGAATAATTGTTATTAGTTGGCTTTATTTATTATCTGATTTTATTATATGTTTTAGCCTAAATGTGCAAAATGTTGCTCTTACCGCTTTGATATTATCTGAACTGTATATATAAACTGCTACGAAATCCCTCTCTTCTCTTTCTTGAGGAGTGCACGCTGGTCGTGACTTCTTTCTGTTAGTGTCATATCCCAAAATAGAACAAAGATTCGGAGGAGCTGCAAAACCGGATGATCTTTTGGTTACCGATACGCAATTCCCATCCTCGGCTCGAGTTGTTCGCTCGGGTAAGCCATGTCTAGAACAAACACCCAGGATAAACCTAGTATAACAAAACCTCATGTCGGATCTCTAGTAGGAACGCTTATTTTCATCATGTGCACTTAACTTAGGGGACTCAACACAGGGGTTGGGTTCGTCTAGGACAAGCAACCTGAAATGAAAAAAGACCATCCTGCCGCATCCTGTTTGTTTTACGCATTTATTTGCTGCAGACTTGCATGCTGACCGGAAATACTGGAATATTGAAAAAAAAAAAAAAAAAATAGCAGTGTAGAGAGATAATTCTGAGTTACCAGCGAACTCTGCCAAAATTTTGTGAAAATGAAAAAAAATGTCTTTTTAGTGTAATTTGTTTAAACAAGTCTTGTTGTCATAATTAGTTTATTGTTGTGGCCCGAACTACGCCGGTTTGATTCTCACAGGATGTGAGATACGTAGGCAACCCTCATCGGGTCCAACCTCCCCTTTTGCAAAAATAGCCAACAAATGTCAAAAATTTTAATCTTTCGTCATTGGTTAAAATTTGTTCAATCTGTTCATCAGGGCTGGAAGTAGACAGCTTCCTCAGGTCTGTTACGTGGTCTTCCTGATGCTTGGACTTTATGATCACATCGTCCACGTATACCTCAATCTCCTTTTGTATCATGTCATGAAACACAGTAGTCATTGCTCTGATGTATGTTGCCCTAGCATTCTTCAAACCAAATGGCATTACCCGGTAGCAATAAGTCCCCTACAACGTAATGAACAACGTCTTTTCCGCGTCTTCTTTATCCATCAGAAACTGATGATACCTAGCGTAACAATCCACAAAAGACCCGATCTCACGTTCGGCACAATTATCGATCAAAATATGGATGTTGGGTAATGGAAAGTTATCCTTTGGGCTTGTCCTGTTCAGATTGTGGTAATCGACACACACCCTGATCTTCCCATCTTTCTTCGTCACAGGCACCACATTAGCCAACCAATCAGGATATTGAGTGACCCGAATAACCTTTGCTTGTAGCTGCTTGGTTACTTCCTCTTTAATCTTCACACTCATGTCTGTTTTGAACTTCCTCAATTTCTGCTTGACGGGAAGGCATGCCGGGTCAGTAGGCAATTTATGAACCACTAAATCAGTGCTTAATCCCGGCATGTCATCGTACGACCATGAAAAAATGTCTTTGAATTCAATAAATGTTTTGATTAGTTCATCCCTGATATTTGGTGCAATGTGGATGCTTATTTTAGTTTCTCGGATATCATCTGCATCCCCTAAATTGATGGCTTCTGCGTCATTTAGGTTGGGCTTGGATTTCTCTTCAAATAGGCTGAACTCTCTGTTTATCTCTTAGAAGGCTTCATCCTCATCGTATTCCGATTCATCATCATAATCGACCTCTTGTACAATTAGTTCGGAATTAGATTGATTTTTTAGACTGAGTTGAAGATCCGTTGTGCATGCCATGTCATTAGAACCAGTATGGAAAGAACTGTTCAGAAAGAGAAAAGAAGAAAACAAAGTTAAAACAAAATAAAAAGAAAAAAAACTTTCACTTTATTAAAATACGGGGTAACAGAATTTCACACTTTGCTGAATATAAAACAAAACTGGATTACAACCCTGGAATAATCCAAAAACAAGAAAGAAAAATCAAAGCCCACTACCAAGACTCCATACGGGTAGGAAGGGGAGTAGCCATCCAATTGTTGATATTGACCCTAGGCCCCACAAACTGTATGTCTGCCTTACTGGAACCTTCTCCAGCTTCTATCATGTTGACATCAGGTCTACGCCCGGTTAGAAAGTTACGGATTATGTTCCTACCCATCGATGGTCTTTACATAAGTTGTTCAGTCATTGGTTAGGGGACCAATCAGATTGTTGAGTGGTCTACTTCTCGTCCATTTATCAGGTTACTGAGTGGTCTACTTCTCAGCGAGGCACATTTACGGCCTTTCATTCTGGCTGAATTTTGTTCTCCAGGTTAGAGAGTTACGGATTATGTCCGGTTGGTAAAACACAGCCTTTAAATCCTTTTCGAAGTGCTGAAAGGCCGTATTGACAAGACAGGAGTTTTATTTTAATGTGTGTCAATTTTAGTTTATTCTTTCTTTAAGTCCAATGAGTGTTAATCACCCCAAACAAACATACAGAATGAGCCCGGGTCCAAGTTTACCGATAACAGTTAGGAGCAAGATCCCTTTGGAGTTGCGCTTGTGGTGGGAGGATTTGGAAAAGTCAGAGCGAGATAAGATCAAACTACATCTGGGAGGTTTCACCAATTTGTTGAACGTCAGACCCAGATGTGACATCATAAAGGCTTTGGTTACATTTTTGGACCCGGCCCACAACGTATTCCACTTCTCGAATTTTGAACTCACCCCAACCTTAGAAGAGGTAGCAGGTTATATGGACATTACTGAGGGTCTAAGGCACAAATATCTGATTGCTCCAAGAGCCGTCAATTCGCACAAGTTCATGGATCTGCTGAAGATAAGCAAGGGAGTCCCGTACTCTGAATTGGATATGGGTTTTCTACTTTGCAGTTCATATACCAGTGGTATGCGCATATAGGAGGGTTCGACGATCTGGAAAGCGGGGTTTGCAGCAGAGGGAATCGGACAAAATGGGATGAACATAGGCGGTTCGCCTTCATGGTAGCATTCTTGGGCATTGTGGTGTTTCCTCGGAAAGACAGAAATATTGATTTGAAGGTGGCTGGAGTCGTCAAGGTCCTAATCACCAACAACAAAAGCACGCTTGCCCCTATGATAGTGTCCGAGATATACCGAGCTCTCACAACCTGTAAAGCCGGGGCAGATTTTTTCGAAGGATGCAATTTGTTATTGCAGATGTGGATGATCGAGCACTTGTGCCATCATCCTCAGTATATGAGCTATAGATCTACAAACGAAGGTTGCATTGAAGGATATAACACGAGGGTTTCAGGGCTCAAATTGCCATAAGGGTCTGAAGACTGGGTATCTTGCCTTCGTGCCATCACAGCAGCACGAATAGGGTGGACACTGGGTTGGCTTCCTGTTGAATAAATTGTGTACATGCCCACCACGGGTCCTTACTTCCTCTTAATGGGACTCCGAGGCATTCAGCCTTATGTACATTACCGGGTGATGAGGCAGTTAGAGAGGTGTCAGGTGGTACACCTAGATGAAGATCTCAGTATTTATGCAATCGAGGTTGGTACCAACGGCCAATTTCATGAAGAAGTCATTCGTTCTATATGGAATGAATGCCAGTATTTAACGGTAAACACTCGAGTACGCGACCTATCCAGAGGTGAAGTCTCACCAGCTTATATCGCCTGGTATAGGAAGAGATATGTTGTAAGAGATGAGCTAGAACGACCAGCCAAAAAACCTCACATTCAAGAGTTCGTTGAGGTGTCGCAAGAACCGTGGGACTGGTTGGCCAAAGAGCGCGAATACCGGGTCGAAATAGGTAAGCTGAAACAACAGATTAAGGATCTAAAATTTGAGAACAAGGTGCAAGTTGCTGCCGATGAAGGAGAGAAGAACAAATTAGCTCGGGAAAGCGAGATCCTCAAAGCTCCAATCCGGAAAATGAAAATAGTTGCCAGAAACCCGAAGAGAAGCCAGGCCGATGAAAAGCTCATAAACGGTCTGAAGAAGAAAGTCCTCGAGTATCAAGAAGACCTGGAAAAATCTAAAGCTGGTCTAGCGAGAATCCAGATGAAATGGATAAAGAAGGCAGAACAGTGAGCACGGTCTATGCAACAAATAAAGAGGGACCACGAAAGGAGCACCGCTCTATTGAGAGAAACAATATCCACTCTCGAAGAGCGGATCTTCAGACAAGCCCGAGATGCCAAAGCAGATAGGAAATGCTACTGTGGTCTAATCGTCTAGGACAAGCAACCTGAAATGAAAAAAGACCATCTTGCCGCATCCTGTTTGTTTTACGCATTTATTTGCTACAGACTTGCATGCTAACCGGAAATACTGGAATATTGAAAAAAAAAAGAAAAAAAAGAAAATAGCAGTGTAGAGAGATAATTTTGAGTTACCAGCGAACACTGCCAAAATTTTGTGAAAATGAAAAAAAATGTCTTTTTAGTGTAATTTGTTTAAACAAGTCTTGTTGTCATAATTAGTTTATTGTCGTGGCCCGAACTACGCCGGTTTGATTCTCACAGGATGTGAGATACGTAGGCAACCCTCATCGGGTCCAACCTCCCCTTTTGCAAACATAGCCAAAAAATGTCAAAAATTTTAATCTTTCGTCATTAGTTAAAATCTGTTCAATCTGTTCATCAGGGCTGGAAGTAGACAGCTTCCTCAGGTCTGTTACGTGGTCTTCCTGATGCTTGGACTTTATGATCACATCGTCCACGTATACCTCAATCTCCTTTTGTATCATGTCATGAAACACAGTAGTCATTGCTCTGATGTATGTTGCCCTAGCATTCTTCAAACCAAATGGCATTACCCGGTAGCAATAAGTCCCCTACAACGTAATGAACAACGTCTTTTCCGCGTCTTCTTTATCCATCAGAAACTGATGATACCTAGCGTAACAATCCACAAAAGACCCGATCTCACGTTCGGCACAATTATCGATCAAAATATGGATGTTGGGTAATGGAAAGTTATCCTTTGGGCTTGTCCTGTTCAGATTGTGGTAATCGACACACACCCTGATCTTCCCATCTTTCTTCGTCACAGGCACCACATTAGCCAACCAATCAGGATATTGAGTGACCCGAATAACCTTTGCTTGTAGCTGCTTGGTTACTTCCTCTTTAATCTTCACACTCATGTCTGTTTTGAACTTCCTCAATTTCTGCTTGACGGGAAGGCATGCCGGGTCAGTAGGCAATTTATGAACCACTAAATCAGTGCTTAATCCCGGCATGTCATCGTACGACCATGAAAAAATGTCTTTGAATTCAATAAATGTTTTGATTAGTTCATCCCTGATATTTGGTGCAATGTGGATGCTTATTTTAGTTTCTCGGATATCATCTGCATCCCCTAAATTGATGGCTTCTGCGTCATTTAGGTTGGGCTTGGATTTCTCTTCAAACAGGCTGAACTCTCTGTTTATCTCTTAGAAGGCTTCATCCTCATCGTATTCCGATTCATCATCATAATCGACCTCTTGTACAATTAGTTCGGAATTAGATTGATTTTTTAGACTGAGTTGAAGATCCGTTGTGCATGCCATGTCATTAGAACCAGTATGGAAAGAACTGTTCAGAAAGAGAAAAGAAGAAAACAAAGTTAAAACAAAATAAAAAGAAAAAAAACTTTCACTTTATTAAAATACGGGGTAACAGAATTTCACACTTTGCTGAATATAAAACAAAACTGGATTACAACCCTGGAATAATCCAAAAACAAGAAAGAAAAATCAAAGCCCACTACCAAGACTCCATACGGGTAGGAAGGGGAGTAGCCATCCAATTGTTGATATTGACCCTAGGCCCCACAAACTGTATGTCTGCCTTACTGGAACCTTCTCCAGCTTCTATCATGTTGACATCAGGTCTACGCCCGGTTAGAAAGTTACGGATTATGTTCCTACCCATCGATGGTCTTTACGTAAGTTGTTCAGTCATTGGTTAGGGGACCAATCAGATTGTTGAGTGGTCTACTTCTCGTCCATTTATCAGGTTACTGAGTGGTCTACTTCTCAGCGAGGCACATTTACGGCCTTTCATTCTGGCTGAATTTTGTTCTCCAGGTTAGAGAGTTACGGATTATGTCCGGTTGGTAAAACACAGCCTTTAAATCCTTTTTGAAGTGCTGAAAGGCCGTATTGACAAGACAGGAGTTTTATTTTAATGTGTGTCAATTTTAGTTTATTCTTTCTTTAAGTCCAATGAGTGTTAATCACCCCCAACAAACATACAGAATGAGCCCGGGTCCAAGTTTGCCGATAACAGTTAGGAGCAAGATCCCTTTGGAGTTGCGCTTGTGGTGGGAGGATTTGGAAAAGTCAGAGCGAGATAAGATCAAACTACATCTGGGAGGTTTCACCAATTTGTTGAACGTCAGACCCAGATGTGACATCATAAAGGCTTTGGTTACATTTTTGGACCCGGTCCACAACGTATTCCACTTCTCGAATTTTGAACTCACCCCAACCTTAGAAGAGGTAGCAGGTTATATGGACATTACTGAGGGTCTAAAGCACAAATATCTGATTGCTCCAAGAGCCGTCAATTCGCACAAGTTCATGGATCTGCTGAAGATAAGCAAGGGAGTCCCGTACTCTGAATTGGATATGGGTTTTCTACTTTGCAGTTCATATACCAGTGGTATGCGCATATAGGAGGGTTCGACGATCTGGAAAGCGGGGTTTGCAGCAGAGGGAATCGGACAAAATGGGATGAACATAGGCGGTTCGCCTTCATGGTAGCATTCTTGGGCATTGTGGTGTTTCCTCGGAAAGACAGAAATATTGATTTGAAGGTGGCTGGAGTCGTCAAGGTCCTAATCACCAACAACAAAAGCACGCTTGCACATATGATAGTGTCTGAGATATACCGAGCTCTCACAACCTGCAAAGCCGGGGCAGATTTTTTCGAAGGATGCAATTTGTTATTGCAGATGTGGATGATCGAGCACTTGTGCCATCATCCTCAGTATATGAGCTATAGATCTACAAATGAAGGTTGCATTGAAGGATATAACACGAGGGTTTCAGGGCTCAAATTGCCAGAAGGGTCTGAAGACTGGGTATCTTGCCTTCGTGCCATCACAGCAGCACGAATAGGGTGGACACTGGGTTGGCTTCCTGTTGAATAAATTGTGTACATGCCCACCACGGGTCCTTACTTCCTCTTAATGGGACTCCGAGGCATTCAGCCTTATGTACATTACCGGGTGATGAGGCAGTTAGAGAGGTGTCAGGTGGTACACCTAGATGAAGATCTCAGTATTTATGCAATCGAGGTTGGTACCAACGGCCAATTTCATGAAGAAGTCGTTCGTTCTATATGGAATGAATGCCAGTATTTAACGGTAAAAACTCGAGTACGCGACCTATCCAGAGGTGAAGTCTCACCAGCTTATATCGCCTGGTACAGGAAGAGATATGTTGTAAGAGATGAGCTAGAACGACCAGCCAAAAAACCTCACATTCAAGAGTTCGTTGAGGTGTCGCAAGAACCATGGGATTGGTTGGCCAAAGAGCACGAATACCGGGTCGAAATAGGCAAGCTGAAACAATAGATTAAGGATCTAAAATTTGAGAACAAGGTGCAAGTTGCTGCCGATGAAGGAGAGAAGAACAAATTAGCTCGGGAAAGCGAGATCCTCAAAGCTCCAATCTGGAAAATGAAAATAGTTTCCAGAAACCCGAAGAGAAGCCAGGCCGATGAAAAGCTCATAAACGGTCTGAAGAAGAAAGTCCTCGAGTATCAAGAAGACCTGGAAAAATCTAAAGCTGGTCTAGCGAGAATCCAGATGAAATGGATAAAGAAGGCAGAACAGCGAGCACGGTCTATGCAACAAATAAAGAGGGACCACGAAAGGAGCACCGCTCTATTGAGAGAAACAATATCCACTCTCGAAGAGCGGATCTTCAGACAAGCCCGAGATGCCAAAGCAGATAGGAAATGCTACTATGATCTAATGGCCCGAATGGAGAAACAGATGAATGAGTTTCAGGATCAACTCCTTTACAACGCTCAAATGCTGGGGACGCGGAATCAAAAAATAGAGCGATTGCTTATGGAAAGGGACAGAATTAAGGGAAGAATCGACGATATCGGGCACTACATCACCATAAAGTGCCTAGCTTGTGAGGATATGTCCCGCACCACCTTCCTTGCTTCAATAATGATTTATGTCCACTAGATCATGGAAGATTTGAAAGATCTGCAAAGGTGAGCTTAAAGGAATTTTGTTGACATTAGCCTGAGGAATGACCATCTGATATTTTGTGTCCAATTGTCGTGCATTCCGACCTGGGGAAGTATACTTGGGAATTATTTTGGAGTAATTCGTATGAGGCAAAAATCACGTGCTCACAGCTACCACTTTCAGCGGTGCATCTTTTGAGGACCCGCGGGATTATCTTGACCACTGCTATGAAGTATTGGAGAACGTGAGAATAGTCGAAAGCGATGGGGTTGATTTTGCTATGTTTCAGATGGCAAGTAGAGGTAGTGGAAAGATAATGTATTTACTAGACCAGTTGTGGCTCCGACGGAAGATGTAGATGTATCAAGAGATCACTTAATGAATCATGTTGGGGTTCAACGTATCTTGACATCTAGTTGATTTATTTGAGTTGTGAAGGTCAAATATTGTGGAGTATTGGATGTTATGACCTATGGCTTCGTGCCAAGTGAGGGGAGTCCACTATCAACGATCAAATTGCAGGGTCATGTGTTATACCAATTTTGGCATGAGATGTATTTATGTGGTATTGAAAGGTTTTCCAAAAAGTTGTATATGATTAAGAGTTGATATTTGAATGGGATGATGATGAGACTTGAGATATTCCCTCATCCTTAATAATTCTACATTTCAGTATCAGCGGGGTCATGGAAACATATTCAGTATACTTGTAGTGCTTAAGTTAATCACAACACTCACGTGGGGTAGTCATCTTTTAATGTACCAGTGGCATGGAATTTCCTCCAATGGTTATTTAAGTTATCCGGTACAGACTCAGTAGGAGCAGTCGAATTGTGGATGGGTTGTTATGAAAATGGCGATACAAGGAACATCCTGAGAAATTATCCTAGACTTGGGAGAGACATATTTCATCAAATCACTCAGGCTACGTGCCCCCATTGCAGTTACTACTCCACTTACATGACCAACCATAGGTAGGGGTTAGGATATTAGAGGTGGAGGTGAGACTCCTAGAGGTGGAAACCCAGTCCGTTGATATATTTTCTATGGTATGACTGAGCTTGCTACACCAGACGGTATCGTTATAAGTACGGTCTCGAATTATTATAAAGTCAAAATTTCCTTAACTTGATTCTGTTTTGAGTATCGAGGAAAGTTCTCCTATTGTGCTCCACTTATGAGTGAGCTTTGTAATTCTTAAATCTACATATGTGAATAATTCTATTGGGAGATTATATGGAGATAGCTATGTCTATCGTTATGTGTTGGTCACTAAAAATAGTTGTGAGGCTAAAAGTGACTTTTATGAATCAATTCGATGAGTTTAATGTAATTTCTAAATAATTGATTTTAGTTGTAAATTATATGCCCTACCGGTATGAGGGATCATTGTATGTTGTGATTTTTTTTAGCCAAGATTATTTGAAAGAAGGAATAAAGGAAATGGAATTTAGATGGCACAATGTGCAAAATACTTGTGATTCAGAGTTGAAGATGAGATCCTCACATTTTTATATGAGATGAAATATTTAAACCGGGCTAAAAGTTGAGGTGGATGTTATATAAGGACGAGGTCCTGATGGTGAAAATTTTATATGTTTAAATTCTCCTTTTGTGAAATTAAAATTTGTGCTATAGCACTTGTAGGGAGTCATGCCTATTATCCTTACTTGAAAATTCATGTATGAATATTTCTGTGCATAATTTGCCAAAATTGTATTGTAACTATTGAGTTTTAGCCTACAAGGTGAGAGCCCAGGTGGCGTTAAATTGTGACTCGTTACTTCGGGTAAGTAATTATAAGATCTCCATGCCTTGTTGTTAGTAAACTAGAGGTTTGCAACGAAATTTTGTTAACATGAGGTTAATTGGCGATGTTGTAATTTATTATGAACAACCATTAAGACCAGAGATGTGGTTATGGTCATACATGTGATGCATTTTATGTCAAGATATCATTGTGCTAATGGCGTGCTTGTAATGCAGAGATTAGTGTTATTGATATAAACTTTGTGGTGCGTTGTTAAGTCGTGGACATGTTGATAGGAGTTGTTTTGGTGTTGCTCTGACAGGTGGATAGGCCCAATTACATGGGAGACTCTGCCGAAATTTCTGCAAATTTTGGGAGTTAGAAAAATTTGGGATATTGAGATGTGCAAAGAAAAAGATAAGTTACATTATGTGTTGGAGTACAGACTCTATTTCTCATTTGAGGATGAATGACTCAAAGTTGGGGAGAATGTAATACCCCGTATTTGATGGGTGCATAGGCACGAGTTGCTATAGCCTGTCAGGACTAATATCGTATGTTGACGTAAAAAAAATCGGACCTTTCTAGAAATGATTGGAGTGTAAGAAATTTGGTCTTGAAGTTTACGAATATGGATAAAGGAAATGATCTCAATTGAAATGGCGTTGTCGGACTTATATCGAATGCGATAATGTGGGATTAACCGCGAATAATTGTGAAAAAGTAAAATCATCAATTTGGTAACTTGAGAATAATTCTTAGTACATTCGAGGACGAATATTTGTTTTAGAGGTGGAGAATGTGATGACCCAAAATGTCATCTTTAAATTAAATAATCATCTCGGTATTTTTAAGACCTTAAAAGCGGTATCAATAATTCCTCGACTTGTGTGCGCAGTCCGTAAAATTTTCCAGAAGGTTTTTATGTGAAAAATGGATTAAATTGTGAACTAGAGATTTAAAACTCAACTAAGTTGACTTCGGTCAATATTTTGAGCAAACGAATCCGGATAAAAGTTTTGACCATTCCGGTAGTTCCGTATCATGATTTGGGACTTGGTCATATGCCCGAAATAGAATTTGGAGGTCCCTAAATTAAATTATCGCCATTTAATGGAATCTAGAAATCTAAGGTTAAAGATTTCTTAGGTTTGACCGGAGAGTTGACTTTTTGATATCGGGGTTGGAATCTAGTTCTAAAAATTTTCCTAGCTTTGTTATATCATTTATGACTTGTGTGCAAAATTTGAAGTCAATCGGGCTTGATTTGATAGGTTTTTGCATCGAATATAGAAGTTGGATGTTCTTAGCTTCATTAGGCTTGAATGGGGGTGTGATTCACGATTTTAGCATTGTTTGATGCGATTTGAGATTTCGACTAAGTTTGTATTATGTTTTAGGACTTGTTGGTGTAATTTGTTGAGGTTCCGAGGGCCTCGGGTGGATTTTGAAAGGTTAACGGATATAAAAAGGCTGCTGAATTTTCTTTTACAACATGTGAACAGTACCTCGTACAGTACCCCATGAACAGTACGTGTACAGTACCGCATGAACAATACAGTGTACAGTACCCCATGAACAGTAAAAACGCGTGAACAGTTCCCGTGAACAGTAAAAACACGTGAATAATCCTTCGAATTCTGGACAGAATGTTTATTTCAGACCCATTTTCCATTTTTGTCAAATTGGAGTTTGGGAAGAGGCGATTTTCGGGAAATTTTCAGAGAAAACAACGGGGTAAGTGTTCTTAACTTAATTTTGGTTAGATTACCCGAATCTATTACTAGTTTTGGTATTAAATCTATGAATTTAGTTGGAAGAGTTTGAAAACTCTCTCGGATAGATTGAGGATTTGAGGGTCGAAATGTTATCGAAATTTAGTAATTTTGGTATGGTTAGACTCGTGGTTGGATGAGGTTTCATATTCAGTAATTTTTGTCGGGTTCCGAGACGTTTTTAGTGCAATTTCGGATTTTTAATGGAAAATGTAGAATTTCATATGAAATTAATTCCTATATTAGTTATTGACTGAATCGAATTGTTTATGACTAGATTTGAGAATTTCGGGCACGAATTCGCGAGGCAAAGGCTTGTTGGAATTTTGAAATGGTTGCAAAGCGAGGTAAGTGTTTGGTCTAACCTTAGCTTGAGGGATTAGGAGTTGTGTCTTAATTGCTACATGTTAATTGTAGAGTACGACGTATAGGCATGGTGACGAGTATCTATACGTTGGTGTCAAGCATGTCCGTGAGTCTTGTATTATAATTGTTATGACTCCGTTGTGGTTTATTGCGCTTCATATGTTATTATCACTATTGTTCCCTTGCGAGGATGTTTGTTTTGATAGTATTATTCCCTTGCCGGGATGTTGTTGAAATATTATTGTTCCCTTGCCGGAAAGTTGTTATATTGCTCTTGTTCCCTTGCCGGGATTCCTTGTGATTATTGTTGGCTTGTAACTGCGAGCGGGTGGTACGCCTACCACAAGATATAAAATGAAATGGGAGCGGGTGGTACGCCTACCACAATATATATAATGAAATGGGAGCGGGCGGTACGCCTACCACAAGATATATAATGAAATGGGAGCGGGTGGTACGCCTACCACAAGATATAATGAAATGGGAACGGGTGGTACGCCTACCACAAGATATAATGAATGGGAGCGAGTGGTACGCCTACCACAAGACATAATGAAATGGGAGCGGGTGGTACATCTACCACGAGATACATGAAATGGGAGCGGGTGGCACGTCTGCCACGAGATACATGAAATGGGATCGGGTTGCACGCCTGCAACAAGATGTGAAAAGAAAGTGAAATATGCTTTTGTTTCCCTTATTCTTGTTAGTGATTGGATTTTGATTCCTTTATAATTCTCTTGATATTGTATTTTTACTTTTTTTTATATATGTTCAATATTCCAAATTTCAACAATTGTTACATTTTTTTTAACTCAATTGATTTCTCAACTAAATTTTCCTTAAACCGTTTGAGGTTGTACTTTACAAAAAAAATGAATTTCTACTATGTTTTGATTTATTGATTTCTCGTATTAAAGGTGAAGGATTCATTCGATATTGTACTTTAATTGAAAAGGGTATCTTCTTTATCAAATGATTTCTAAAAATAACTTCATATTTTCTTGTTGATTTCCTAATTAGGTTGGAAGTTGTATTCTACTTTATGTTTAGTGAATGAGGCGTCACAAGGTGACATTTACTCGAAAGAATTATATTCGAAAGATGCTTATTTGAAAGATATTTTATTTAAAGGAAATATATTCGATATATATTCATTGAAAAGCATATTATCTTGGAGATTATTACTTGAAGGATTTATAGGCGAAAGATTTATATTTGAAGGACTTGATGAATTGATTGCACTTGTATCTATTATTTGTTGAGAAACATTTATGGTGTTCTTGTGGCCTGCTATTTACATCACTGGTTGGTCATTGTTGCCATCATTGTTATCTGCTTCCTATTATTTTTGTATAATATTGCACAGGTTTATTTGGTAGTCTGGTCCTAGCATCGTCACTACTTCGCCGAGGTTAGGCTAGGCACTTACCAGCACATGGGGTTGGTTGTGCTGATAACACTCTGCACTCTTTTGTGCAGATCCCAGTGTTGTAGACTTCGGACCGCAGTGAGATTGTTGTTTTCTTTTTCATCAGGTGATCCGAGGTAGTCTTGCAGGCGTCCGCAAGCTTTGGCGCGTCTACTTCTATCTACTATTCCTGTTTCTTTCATGTATTTCCAGAGACAGTATTATATTTAGTTCTTTCAGACCTTTATTTGTAGTACTCCTAGACAATCTGTGAAGTTGTGACACCAGTCTTGGGTAGATTTGTTATGGTTTGGTATTAGCAGTATTATTAAATCTCTACAATGCAGTCTTCCGTTTATTCAATTCTATTGTTATCTAATTGTTGGCTCTTAACCGTTATCGGGTTAAAAATGGAAATAAGGTAAATAGTTCAATTGGTTGGTTTGCCTAGATTTCACTAGTAGACGCCATCACGACTCCCGAGGGTGGGAAATCCGGGTCGTGACAAGTTGGTATCAGAGATCTAGGTTACATAGGTCTCACAATTCACAGAAAAACTTAGTAGAGTCTGAGGGATCGGTACGGAGACGTCTGTATTTATCCCCTAGAGGCTACAGAGTTAGGAAAAGTCTCACTCCCATTCTTCTCTGTCGTGCAATTTTGTTCTCTCATTGCTAAATTGAAACCTCTACTCTTGTCCTTTCACAAATGACAAGATCACGTGCCGCTTTTTCAGCCAAACAATGTCACAGACCGGTGATAGATCAATTACATCTTCAGAGACTTTGCGGAGGCTGGATAGGTCTCACCAAGCTCTTCGCTGCCACTTTTAGTGGTGCATCTTTTGAGGACCCGCGGGATTATCTTGACCACTGCTATGAAGAATTGCAGAACGTGAGAATAGTCGAAAGCGATGGGGTTGATTTTGCTATGTTTCAGATGACAAGTAGAGGTAGTTGAAAGATAATGTATTTACTAGACCAGTTGTGGCTCCGACGGAAGATGTAGACGTATCAAGAGATCACCTAATGAATCATGTTGGGGTTCAACGTACCTTGACATCTAGTTGATTTATTTGAGTTGTAAAGGTCAAATATTGTGGATTATTAGATGTTGTGACCTATGGCTTCGTGCCAAGTGAGGGGAGTCCACTATCAACGATCAAATTGCGGGGTCATATGTTATACCAATTTTGGCCTGAGATGTATTTATGTGGTATTGAAAGGTTTTCCAAAAAGTTGTATATGATTAAGAGTTGATATTTGAATGGGATGATGATGAGACTTGGGATATTCCCTCGTCCTTAATAATTCTACATTTCAGTATCAGCGGGGTCATGGAAACATATTCAGTATACTCTGTGAGCACGTGATTTTTGCTTCACGAAAAACTACTCCAAAAGAAATCAAAAAAATAAAACAAAATTCTCTTGATGTGCAATTTTTAGGATTTGCGTGGCGTTTTTGGATAATTGTTTGTGTTTTTTTCGTAAATGTTTACCGTGTTGTAGTTAATTGAAAAATACAAAAAAAATACATGTTGCATGCATATCTAGGATTTAATTATGCATTTAAGAATTAATTAAACCATTATTTGGCTCTGAAAAAGAAAATCACAAAAAATATGCGTTTGATTCTATTTGTTGTCATTGTGTGATTTTATTTTAAGATTTTAATTTGTGTGTTAATTGTTGTAAGTGTTAATTAATATTTGTGTAGTTTTATTTTTGATTTTACAATTTAATTAGGAATTGTTTTTAAATTAAATTAAAGAAGGAAAAGGAAAAGAGTTCAAAAAAATGAAGTAAATTCGGACTGGGCCAGTTTTAAAAAGAGAGTTCAGGCCCAAAAGTTACACACCCACCCGGCCCAGGTCTGTCAACCCAAAAGATCATCAAATGACGTAGTCTAGGGCAAGAACTACGTCGTTTTAATGGTGCCCGTCCAGTTAATCTCAAAAGACAACCAAACGACATTGTATTGGCATTTTCCATCTGGACCGTTGATCAAATAGATCTAATGGTCCAGTTCAGTTCTTTCATTAAACCAAACGACACCGTGTGATTGTATTTAATCGAGACCATTCATTGCTTTTGATCTAATGGATCCCAGGCCTTCCCTCATGACCCGACCCACTCCCGTCTGAGACCGACCCAAACCCCCCTGTTTAAACAAAACGGCACCGTTCCCATAAGTGAAGAGATCCTGGCCATCAATCTCACTTGATCCAACGGCCAAGATCCATCCCTCCCCTTTGTATATAAGCCCCAATTCTCACCCCACGCCCCAAACCAAACACCCCCCTTGCCCTGTTCATCATCATCTCAGAGACGAAGCCCCCCAAACCCTAGCCGCCCTAGCTCCCTTTCGCCTGAAACCCGGCGGCAACAACGCCGATGACCATCACCTTAACATCCTAAAACCATCCGACCACCCCCATTCCAAATATGTTACTTGTATGGTTCGAATCTTCCCCCATCTTCTCGAATCTTCATTCGAAGATTCGAGCCAAACGGAAACCTACACCAACCAACCCCAAACTCACCCCAAGTCACCCCCTAACCACCCTCATTACGGATCTGTTAGTTGCTCACCTCGAATCTTCCTGGAACTTCTCTAATCTTCATTTGAAGATTTGAGCCAAACTTAGATCTACCTCAACCAGTCCCTAATTCACACTAGTTATTCCCCTGACCTCACTTGTAACCAAACCAAGCTTGGTTTGGTTCGAATCTAACCAGAAACCTTCAAGCCCCAAATCGACTGTGTGAACCCTAGAAATCCAGAACCTTGGGATCTGTCCAATTAAATGAAGGGTTGGGGTCTAATAGACCTTAATCGAAGTGTTCTCAGTTGAGAACACTTCGATTAAAGTCTGTTCGACCTCAAAGTGTCCGAGTCCGAGTTTCGAGCCTGGGTCCGTATAGTTCTGGTATTCTGAGGTATTTTTCTTCTTTCCTTTGTCCATGTTCATGTTTTTTATCTATGTATCTGTTTATTTGTTGGTTTGGTTTTATTGTTTTAAAATTCTTTTTGTCAATTGATTCTGTTCATCTTCAGTGGACCTTTTTATTTGGTCTGATTCTATTATTTGTTTATGTTTGTTGTAATTATTATGTGTTATAAATTGTGTAATCGATTAATAAGTTGCGTCGATTAATTAGTTTCCTGTTAGTCTATGATTCTGTCAATAACACTGATTGCCTATTGTTTTGTTGCTGATTTGTTCAGTGTCAATTGTAATATATAATCGGTTAATTAAGCTTCGTTGATTAGGTCGTTCGTATAGTTTGAATCATTCGGCATTCTGTTGTTTATAATTTTCAAATTGTTAGTTATCCGATTAATTCAGATTCTGTTTTGATTTTGAGCATTGTTCTGAATCCCTGGAACATTTATATTTGATGTATTTTCTGCCTTAAAGTACTAGCTGAATTGGTTATAGCTGTAATCAAATCAGTTTTGGTTAATTGTTAGTTAAACAGATTTCAGAATTAAGATTTTAATACAGTTGAATAGTTGTATTAGGAGGCAGTAATTTTAAGGGGTTTTTAGGGATGGTTTAGGAATGAAACAGTTAAGTTTATATTTTAGTGTTAGTGCTTTGTTAGTGGGGTATTAATTAATACACTAATGGAGAACAAAAGGGAATGGGGGCTGAAAATAAGGAAAAGCTTCCTCAGTGGGATTTAAAGCAAAAAAATCAGATTTTTAGTGGAAAATTCTGATTTGAATAAGGAAAAGGGGTCGGGCAGATTTGTATAAAAGGGTGTTGAGGTTGGAAGAATAAAAAGGGGGGATAAAACTGATTTTAAAAAACCTTAGAGGAGAGGGGGTTCAAAAAAAGAGGAAAAAATAGATAGAGAGAAGAAAAATAGTGGGGGCGGAGAGAGCGGTATACACTAGATATACAATATAGATACACTAGATATACAGGGACATAATTCATTTTGGAGAGAGTAAAAAAGATAGAACCAAATTTTCTGAAATATTGAGAGCGGAAGAACACCAGAGAGAGTTCAAAGCTAGAAAGAGAAAACAAAGAGAGATTTTCGGACTATTTTTCTTCTCCATTTTTACTAGTTTTCTCCGTGTTGCTGGGATTTCTGGATTGAGGTGTTGAAGCTACTGTGTTGGGCTTTCTACTGCTGTATTTTACTGTGTTACTACTGTTGTTGACTGCTCTTTCATCTTCTTGTATTTCCATTATCCAGGTACATGTTCTACAGCTCTCAAATTTAAAGGAAAGGAAGTAAAGAGTTGTTGGAATGGATTTCTGAAAATAACTATTTCTTTGTGTTTAATTTGATGTATAAGTAGTAGTTCACTTGATATTTCATAGTATGTATTGGAATGATTTTGAAATACATAAATTGGACTGATTGAATCTATTTCTACAAACATGGAACATCAATTGTAATTAATCGTAGTTGGTGATTACTAGTTATGAAATATACTGTATTTAATTCTTTTGTTCATTAGTCGTGAAACAGTTTCAAAAAGCTTATGTCACAAAACAGGTTCAAATAGTTTATGGAAATCAGCACGTTGGTTAAATAGGTCTAATTCTGAAATCACGAGTTCACTTGAGTAAATAACATCATTTTAAATAGCAATGTAAATAATGTTAATTCTCGAATGTTAGCGATTAATGTTAGCTTGATGTCAGTTTTAAGCATTGATGCATTTTTCAACAAAACCGTAAAAGAAAAAAAAATGGCTTTGTATTCCACATAGATTAACTCCAATAATCCAATTCATATAATAAAGCTAAAGTTGAACTGGATCGAAATGGTAGCTGGTTTGTTAATATTTACAACGGCAAGCGGCGGATCTTAAGTTAGGTAGCGGGTTCAAACTAGAAGGTGTTTCCTTTTTGTTTGGACCCGGATTTGAATTTGAAGCCCGAACTATTAATGCTAATTGATTAGGATTTTTCTTTATTCTTAGAGACCAATAAATAGGAAATCATAGTCGCTTTAGGATATCCTTGAATAAGAGATGAGCCTCGCCGAATAAAAAATATAAAATTGAGGTGTCCTCAATAAATATTTGTTTTAAAATACTTAGACTTAGGGACGGGCCGTTTAGCCAATTTCACGGCCTTCCCCAAAAGATAACAACGCGCAAATCACTTCCGGCGCGCTTTAAATAATTTACTCTCTTAAACTCGGGTGCACATTTATGTGACCCAAATCCAAATCTCAACGAAGTCGAAATATGTCGCTAATCACGGGTACATTGATTGTGACGTGGTTCAAGATGCATTTCCATGACGTTGCAAATTTCTTTTAAAAATAATGAATGAGACGAGCCTCGACAAACAAAAATACACAAGCTGCGGGGCCCTCTATACGTGTTGGTAAAATTACTAACCAACACGTAGTCGTTTTAGGCGCGTATTTAATAATGTTATCTTCTTAAACTCGGGTGCACATTTATGTGATCCAAATTCAAATTTCAACAGAGTCAAAATATGTCAATAACCACGGGTGCATTGATGTGACGTGGTTCGAGATGTATTTTTACGATGTTACAATTCTCGGTAAAAATAATAATAATAAAAGCGGTACACAGTTAAAATTTGCACATAGATTCAACATGTATTAAAAATCAGATAAATAAGCCAAATATGACAGTTGAGCGACCGTGCTAGAACACGGAACTCGGGAATGCCTAACACCTTCTCCCGGGTTAACAGAATTCCTTATCCGGATTTCTGGTACGCAGACTGTTAAACAGAGTCATTCTTTTCCTCGATTCGGGATTCAACCGGTGACTTGGGACACTACAAATCTCCCAAGTGGCGACTCTGAATCTTTAAATAAAATCTCGTTTCGATTGTTCTTTAATTGGAAAAACTCCCTTTACGTCCCTTTCTTTTCCGGGGTATAGGTGAAAAAGGAGGTGTGACAACTCTGGCGACTCTACTGGGGAGCGAACACAGAATCTCTGGTTCAGGGTTCAGAATTCGAGCTTAGATGAATTGTTATATTTGGCTTTATTTATCATTTGATTTTATTACATGTTTTGTCCTAATGTGCTAAAATGTTGCTTTTTACCGCTTTGATATTATCTGAACTGTATATATAAACTGCTACGAAATCCCTCTCTTCTCTCTCTTGAGGAGTGCACGCTGGTCGTGACTTCTTTCTGTTAGTGTCATATCCCAAAATAGAACGAGGATTCGGAGGAGTTGCAAAACCGGATGATCTTTTGGTTACCGGTATGCAGCTCCCATCCTCGGCTCGAGTTGTCCGCTCGGGTAAGCCAGGTCTAGAACGAACACCCAGGATAAACCTAGTATAACAAAACCTCATGCCAGATCCTTAGTAGGAACGCTTATTTGCATCATGTGCATTTGACTTAGGGGACTCAACACAGGGGTTGGGTCCGTGTAGGACAAGCAACTTGAAATGAAAAGACCATCCTGCTGCATCCTGTTTGTTTTACGCATTTATTTGCTGCAGACTTGCATGCTGACCGGCTTCTGAAAATAGTGGAATATTGAAAAAGAAAGAAAAAATAGCAGCGTAGAGAGATAATTACCTTTTTTTTAAAAACAATGTCCAAATAGCAAACTCTGCCAAAATTTTGAGAAAATGAAAAAAAAGTGTTTTTAATAAACAAGTCTTGTTTTCAGAATTAGTTTATTTTCGTTGCCCGAACTACACCGGTTTGATTCTTACCGGATGTGAGATACGTAGGCAACCCTCATCTGGTCCAACCTCCCCTTTTGCAAAATAGCCACAAATGTCAAAAATTTTATTCTTTCGTCGTAAATAAGTCGGGTGATTTCATTCTTGTAAAAATAGTCGAATGTCCCTAAAAAGATGTCGGAAGGCTGTTTTAGCGAAAATAGCCACTTTTGGTCATTTTCAATGTTTTGTCCGATTGGTAAAACACAGCCTTTAAATCTTCTTCGAAGTGTTGAAAGGCCGTATTGACAAGACCGAAGTTTTAATGTGTGTCAATTTTAAGTTTATTCTTTCTTTGATTCCAATGAGTGTTAATCACCCCAAACAAACATATAGAATGAGCCCGGGTCCAAGTTTGCCTATGACAGTTAAGAGAAAGATCCCTTTGGATTTGCGCTTATGATGGGAGGATTCGGAAAAGTCAGAGCGAGATAAGATCAAAATACATCTGGGAGGCCTCACCAGTTTGTTGAACATCAGACCTATATGTGACATCATAAAGGCCTTGATTACATTTTGGGACCCGACCCACAACGTATTCCACTTCTTGAATTTTGAACTCACCCCAACCTTAGAAGAGGTAGCAGGATATATGGACATTACTGAGGGGCTAAGGCACAAATATCAGATTGCACTAAGAGCCGTCAATTCGCACAAGTTCATGGATCTGTTGAAAATAAGCAAGGGAGTCTCATACTCTAAATTGAATAGGGGGTTTTCTACTTTGCAGTTCATATACCAGAGGTATGGGTATATAAGAGGGTTCGACGATCTGGAAAGCGGGGTTTGCAGCAGAGGGAATCGGACAAAATAGGATGAACATAGGCGGTTCGCCTTCATGGTACCATTCTTGGGCATTGTGGTGTTTCATCGGAAAGACAGAAATATTGATTTAAAGGTGGCTGGAGTCGTCAAGGTCCTAATTACCAACAACAAAAGCACGCTGGTCCCTATGATAGTGTCCGAGATATACCGAGCTCTCACAGCCTGTAAAGTCGGGGCAGACTTTTTCGAAGGGTGCAACTTGTTATTGCAAATATGGATGATCGAGCACTTGTGTCATCATCCTCAGTATATGAGCTGTAGATCTACAAACGAAGGTTGCATTGAAGGATATAACACGAGGGTTTCAGGGCTCAAATTGGCAGAAGGGTCAGAAGACTGGGTATCTTGCCTTCGCACCATCACAGCAGCAAAAATAGGGTGGACATTGGGTTGGCTTCCTGTTGAAGAAATTGTATACATGCCCGTCACGGGTCCTTACTTCCTCTTAATGGGACTCTGAGGCATTCAGCCTTATGCGCCTTACCGGGTGATGAGACAGTTAGGGAAAAGCCAGGTGGTACACCCAGATGAAGATCTCAGTATTTATGCAATCGAGGTTGGTATCAACAGCCAATTTCATGAAGAAGCCGTTTGTTCTATATGGAATGAATGCCAATATTTAACGGTAAACACTCGAGTGTGCGACCTATCCTGAGGTGAAGTCTCGCCGACTTATATCGCCTGGTACAGGAAGAGAGATGTTGTAAGAGATAAGCCAGAATGACTAGCCAAAAAAGCCCACATTCAAGAGTTCATTGAGGCGTCGCAAGAACCGTGGGACTGGTTGGCCAAAGAGCGGGAATACCGGGCCGAAATAGGCAAGCTGAAACAACAGATTAAGGATCTGAAATTTGAGAACAAGGTGCAGGTAGCTGCCGATGAAGGAGAAAAGAACAAATTATCCCGAGAAAGCGAGATCCTTAAAGCTCAAATCCAGAAAATGAAAATGGATGCTGACAACCAACGGAGAAGCCGGTCCGATAAAAGGCTAATAGCAGGGTTAAGGAATCAGGTCATTGAAAGCCGAAAAGACTTGGAAAGATCCGAGGCTAGCATAGCAAGAATGCGGTCCAGATGGGCAAAAGGTGTAGCAGCACGGAAAAAGCACTTATGGCAAGTGAGAAGGGATTATGAAGGGAGCATTGCAATATTGAGAGAAACAAATTCCACTCTCAGGGATCGGGTCTTTAAACAAGCCCGGGATGCTAGGACGGACAGGGAGCACTGCTATGATTCAATAGCCCGAATGGAAGAACAAATGGAGAGGTTCCAAGATCAGCTCGTTGACAACACTCAAGTATTGGGACTAAAGAATCAACGAATAGAACAGCTGTGTATGGAAAGGGATAGAATCAGGGGTAGGATCGATGAGATTGGTCACTACATCATCACGAAGTGCTTAACATGTGAGGAAATGCCCCGCGACACCCTTTTGCCTCAGTCATGGGTTATTTCCACCGGATTATGGAGGAATTAAAAAGCTTGCAAAGAGGTCTGGCCCCAAAGCCCGCGGAAAGGCCGAACGATGCCTCGCGGGCACCAAAATTCAAGGATTTAATGTATCCCTAGTTCTGCACTTGTTGGTTTTTTAAGAGCATGTTGTCTACCCCTCTGTTCTCTTTTCATACCAAACAATGTTAATAGTGTGGAGTCTGTATTTCGTTTGTTTGTTTTTCTTCAAATGGGTAGCTTGTAATAGCATATTTTGGTAATAAAATGCAAAATTGCGTCTTTATTTTTACTTATGGCATAACTACGCCCGGTCTGATTCATACGGGGACATGATACATAGGCAATCCACATAAAATTCGACCATCACTAAAAAGAAAAAAGGGGGAAAAGGCAAAATGAATAAAAGAAGGAACATAAGTTGGAATGACGCATGCAGTCAAAGCAAAAATATGTTAGAAACGGTTAACTGCCTAGGAACATTTGCATTCCCCAATGTGAAATTACAATGTGTTAAAACTCTAATGCTAACAAGTTTGTTGTTATTATCAGAGAAAGAGATTTCAAAACAGTTAGCTCGTTAGAACGTTTTGGCAGATTACCATTACCACACAAGATCAAAAGGGCCCATTCCGGAAAGTATGTCTGGTTCGGACAAAAGTGTTGAGGAGGAAAAGACAGAGATGCAAATGATGAAGGAGGAAGTAGACAGGTTGAGACAAGAGATAGCTGGGATGCACCTAGCCTGGGCTAGGGGACAAACATCATCAATCCTTCCCCCTACTCCTACCCTCTCACTGGTTCGAAATCCGGAACACCCTCCCACTGGTCCATCAACGAGTTTCCCCATTGCCCAATACTATCAAGAGGAAACTTCCTATAATCCCCAAGCTCCACCACCCAAACAAAATCCTCCTCCACCAACTGTTCCTGTTTTCGTGGCACCTCCACCTGCCACGTTGCAAAAATCAGCCGATGAACTAGTGTTTCAGGTTCACGACAACCAATACTATCCTCCCGAACTCACCTTCAAAGCACCCGAGCCATACACTTACACCCCTCACCTTCAGCTCCCGGCAGAAACTGAGAGGCTGGCTAAGAATCCGGAGCAGGATGAAGTGCTTCGTAAAGTGAAAAGCCTAGAGCAATCCTTCAGGAATATGCATGGATTGGGCAGCCAAGTCAGTGTGTCCTATAAAGATCTATGTCCCTTCCCCAATGTTCAATTGCCGGCAGGTTTTAAGATGCCAAAGTTTGATCTATATGAGGGACATGGTGATCCTATGGCGCATCTATGAGGTTTCTGTAGTAAGATGAGAGGGGAAGGTGGAAAGTATGAGCTATTGATAGCTTATTTCGATCAAAGTTTAAGCGGGTCCGCATTAGTATGGTACACGAGGCAGGATCCTAGCAGGTGGTATACCTAGGACGATCTAGCACAAGCATTTGCAGGTCATTTCCAGTATAACCTTGAGATCGTCCCCGACCGTCTCACACTGTTAAAACTTTAGAAAAAGCCTGGAGAGAGCTTCAGGGAATTCGGATTCGGTTGGAGAGAACAAGCGGCAAGAGTCGATCCGCCAATGAGGGAAGGTGAAATGGTGGACTACTTCTTACAAACTTTGGAGCCAACTTACTTTGGTCACCTAGTGACGTCAGTTGGTAAATCTTTCAATGAAGTAGTAAAAATGGGCGGCATGGTTGCAGAGGGACTCAGGTCCAACAAGATAATGAGTTATTCGGCGATCAAAGCCACAACTCAGGCTATCCAAAGCGGCACGGGAGGTGCGCTCGGGAAAAAGAAGAGAGAGGAGGTCGCAACAGTCGAAGCAGGTACTTGGTCCAGATCAAGAGGTCCATCCCCTCGATACCAACCCAGACCCCATTACCCAAACTATCCACACACTCCATATAATCCTCCATAACCCTATTATCCACCACAAGAGCAACATTTCTCCGTCCATCATGCCCAAACTTACACCCAGCCTCCAGATCGTCCGCAATAGTGTGCGCCGGCTCCCCAACGTACATATCCACCTCCACAAAACACATATCCACCATTGAGGGCCTACAGGAATCCTTCAGGGCCAAGCTTCCGCGGAAATCAGGCTTTCAGGAACGAAAGGATGCAGAAGCGGAGAACATTCACTCCATTGGGAGAAACCTATACTACTCTATTTCACAAGTTGAGGCAGATAGGCCTATTAAGTCCTGTTGAACCCAAATTTCCAAATCCCCTTCCCAAAAATCTGGACCACTCAGTAAGCTGTGAATATTGTTCGGGGGCTCCCGGGCATGATACTGAGAAGTGTTGGAAGTTGAAGACTGCCATACAAGATCTTATTGACACAAATAGGATCGAGGTTCAGGCACCAGAGGCACCCAACATCAATGAAAACCCGTTACCGGTGCACCATGAGGCCCACATGATCGAACTAGTGCACGAAGGAGGGAAACCTAAAACACCCTCACAAACGGTAATGATGATTCGTGCCAGTCCTAACGAAAAGTCGACTAGTGGAAAGGCAGTGGTACAGTCGGGAAAGGTAGATGACAAGCCATTTGTGGTAGTAGGGAAAGGTTCGTCTATTGCTGCGAAGAATCCAGAGTCAGTCAAGGCAGTGCTGCAGGGAGTATCAAGCACACCAGTGTTGGTGGTAAAGGGGGTCCGCATAGAACCAATTGTTATCAGGCCAGTCATGCAGTTGCCGATAACAAGTGAGAAAGTTGTACCGTGGAGCTACAGTCAAGTGACAGTGATGCATAAGGGAAAGGAGGTTGTGGAAGAGGTATACGAGGCTCGGGGGTTGACTCGTTCGGGAAGGTGTTTTGTTCCCGCAGAATTGAGAAGGACCAATCTTGTAACAATAAAGAAGCCAGTAACTGAGGAAGAAGCAGAAGAGTTTTTGAAGAAGATGAAGGCCCAGGACTACTCAATTATAGAGCAGTTGAGGAAGACCCCAGCCCAGATTTCGTTGTTATCCTTATTGATCCATTCAAACGATCATTGCCAGGCCTTAATAAAGATTCTGAACGAAGCCCATGTCCCGGACAAGCTCTCAGTGAACCATTTGGAGAAAATAGTGCACAAGATCTTCGAAGTAAACCGAGTGACATTCTCTGACGATGAGTTACCGGTAGAGGGTACAGAACACAACAGGGCGCTCTACTTGACGGTAAAATGTGAAGACTCGGTGGTCACTCGAGTACTAATTGATAATGGATCAAGTGCCAATATCTGTCCTTTCGCCACTCTGAACAAACTAAAGGTTGCTGATGATAGGATCCACAAGAACAGCGTCTGCGTCTGAGGTTTTGATGGGGGCTGTACTGACACAGTGGGTGATATCGTACTGGAATTAACCATTGGCCCAGTCGAGTTCATCATGGAATTTCAAGTGATAGATGTGGCGGTGTCGTACAATCTTTTGATGGGACGACCCTGGATCCACACAACTAAAGTAGTGCCTTCTACACTACATCATATGGTCAAATTTGAATGGGATAGATAAGAGATTGTGGTACACGGGGATGACGGCATACATGCCGTCAGTGATGCTATTGTACCCTTCATAGAAACCGATGATAACAAGGGCCCATGGGTTTATCAGGTTTTTGACGCAGTCTCAGTAGACAAAATTCCTGAGGGTGGGGGCCTTCCACTTCCCAGAATCACAGCTGCAACCTTCATGATAGCCTCAGAGATGTTGAACAGCGGGTTTGTACCAGGAAAAGGTCTGGGGACTGATATGCAGGGAATGGTCCAGCCAGTTTCTTTGCCCAAGAACCTGGATACTTTTGGGTTGGGATTCAAGCCTACCGCAGCGGATGTAAAGAGGGTCCGCAAGTTGAGGAAAAGAGTTTGGGTCCTTCCTAAGCCAATCCCACGCCTGTTCAGATCATTTGTCAAAGCAGGGTACAGAAAGTTGCCAGGCCCGGAAGTTCTTGGACCCTTGATCGGGCCAGATGGAGATTTGAATGAGGGCTTTGAAAGAATGTTCGTAGATGTCAACATGATAGAAGCTGGAGAGGGTCCCAGTAAGGCAGACATACAGTTTGTGGGGCCTAGGGCCAATGTCAACAATTGGACAGCTACTCCTCTTCCTACTTGGAGGAAGTCCTGGTAGTTTGGCTCTGATTTTCCTTTTTGTCTTCTGGATTATTCTAGGGTTGTAATCCAGATTCCTTTTTATTTTTATTATTGCCCAACAAAGTGTGAAACCTTGTTATCCTATAATTCAATAAAATGAAAAGTTTCTTCTTCATTCCTTATTTTATTTTTATTTTTAATTCTTGTTTCTTTCTTTTCTTTTTTCTAAACAGTTCTTTTCGTACTGGTCTTAACGACATGGCATGCACAACGGATCTTCAATCTAGTCTAAAAGATCAATCTAATTCCGAACTAACCATACAAGAGGTCGATTATGATAATGAATCGGAATACGATGAGGATGAAGCCTTCAAAGAAATAAACAGAGAGCTAAACCAGTTTGAAGAAAAATCCAGGCCCAACTTAAATGACACAAAAGCCATCAATTTAGGGGATGCACTCAATATCAAGGAAACTAAAATAAGCACCCACATGGCACCAAATATCAGGGAAGAATTAATCAAAACACTTATTGAATTCAAAGATGTGTTTGCCTGGTCGTATGATGACATGCCGGGGTTAAGCACGGATTTAGTAGTTCATAAATTGCCTACCGACCCGGCATGCCCTCCCGTCAAACAGAAGTTGAGGATGTTCAAAACGGATATGAGTGTGAAGATTAAAGAGGAAGTAACCAAGCAGCTGCAAGTAAAGGTTATTCGTGTCACTCAATATCCTAATTGGTTGGCTAATGTGGTGCCGATGCCAAAGAAAGATGGGAAGATCAGGGTGTGTGTCTATTACCGCAATCTGAACAGGGCAAGCCCAAAAGACAACTTTCCTTTACCCAACATCCATATCTTGATCGACAATTGTGCCGGACGTGAGATCGGATCTTTTGTAGATAGCTATGCTGGGTATCATCAGATTCTGATGGATGAAGAAGATGCGGAAAAGACAACATTCATTACGTCGTGGGGAACTTATTGCTACCGGGTAATGTCATTTGGTTTGAAAAATGCTGGAGCAACGTACATGAGAGCGATGACCACTGTGTTTCATGACATGGTCCACAAAGAAATTGAGGTGTACGTGGATGATGTGATCATAAAATCCAAGCATCAGGAAGACCATGTAGCAGACCTAAGGAAGTTTTTTCAAAGACTTTGAAGGTATGATATTAAGCTCAACCCGGCCAAATGTGCATTTGGAGTTCCATATGGAAAGTTGTTGGGATTCATCGTCAGTCGGCAAGGTATTGAACTGGACCCGTCAAAGATCAAATCTATCCAAGATTTGCCCCCGCCGAAGAACAAGACAGAAGTAATGAGTCTGTTGGGAAGGTTGAATTACATCAGCAGATTTATTTCTCAACTCACAGCGACTTGTGAACCCATCTTTTGGCTATTGAAGAAAGATGTCGCGGTAGAATGGACGGCAGAATGTCAGGAGGCATTTGACCAGATCAAAGGATATTTATCAAATCCACCTGTGTTGGTTCCACCTGAGCCGGGGAGACCGTTAATCCTTTATCTAACGGTCCTGGAGAATTCGTTTGGTTGCGTGTTGGGGCAACACGACATTACATGAAGGAAGGAGCAAGCCATCTATTATCTCAGCAAGAAGTTTACAGTATATGAGGTTAAGTACACTCAACTCGAGAAGACATGTTGCACCCTAACTTGGGTGACCCAGAATTGAAGCGTTATTTGTCCTCATATACTACTTATCTCATTTCACGCCTGGATCCACTAAAGTATATTTTCCAAAAGTTTATGCCCACAGGGAGGCTAGCGAAATGGCAAATATTACTCACAGAGTTCGACATCGTCTATATGACGAGGACGGCCATAAAAGCCCAAGCGCTGGCCGATCACTTGGCTGAGAATCCTGTTGATGAAGAATACGAGCCGTTGAGGATGTATTTTCCTGACGAGGAAGTAATGCATATAGATGAGTTGGAATTACCTGAGGAACCAGGTTGGAAACTTTTCTTTGATGGAGTCGCAAATGTGAAGGGTGTTAGAATAGGAGCGATACTTATTTCTGAAACAGGACGTCATTATCCTGTTACAGCTCAGCTGCGTTTCTATTGTACCAACAACATGGCTGAGTATGAGGCATGTATTTTGGGTCTGCGACTAGTTGCAGACATGGATGTCCAGGACGTTTTGGTCTTGGAAGACTCGGACCTCCTGGTGCATCAAATTTAGGATGAATGGGAAACACAGGATTTGAAACTCATACCATATCGACAATGTTTGCATGATCTGAGCAAGCGATTTCGATCAGTGGAGTTCATACATATCCCGAGAGTTCACAATGAGGTTGCCGATGCATTGGCCACTTTAGCATCGATGTTACACCACCCAGATAAAATTCATGTTGACCCGTTGCACATTCAGGTTCGTGATCAGCATGCTTATTGCAACATGGTAGAGGAAGAAGTGGATGGCGAGCCTTGGTTTTATGACGTCAAGGAGTACCTCAGGATGGGGATATACCCAGAGCAGGCCACCGGAGATCAAAAAAGAGCCATTCGGGGATTGTCAAGGGGATTCTTCCTCAGTGGAGGAGTGTTGTACAAAAGAACCCCAGATTTGGGATTGCTGAGATGTATAGATGCCAGTCAAGCCACGACAGTTATAACAGAGGTACATGCTGGAGTTAGTGGGTCACATATGAGCGAATATGTATTGGCAAAGAAGATTCTTCGAGCAGGGTATTATTGGCTCACTATGGAGCGTGATTGTATAAATTTCGTGCGGAAATGCCATCAATGTCAGATACACGGAGATCTGATTCATTCTCCGCCGACAAAGTTGCATACAATGTCAGCACCATGGCCATTTGTTGCCTGGGGCATGGATGTCATTGGACCTATTGAACCGGCAACTACCAATGGTCATAGATTCATTCTGGTGACCATCAACTATTTCACTAAGTGGGTTGAAGCTAAAACTTTCAAATCGGTAACCAAGAAGGCAGTGGTGGATTTTGTTCACTTCCATATCATCTGTAGATTTGGGATCCCAAAAGTGATCATCACGGATAATGGTGTTAATCTTAACAGCAATTTGATGAAAGAGGTATGTCAACAGTTTAAGATTGCACACCACAATTTCACCCCATATCGTCCCAAGGTGAATGGAGCAGTTGAGGCAGCCAACAAGAACATCAAGAAGATACTGAGGAAGATGGTAGAAGGATCCAGACAATGGCATGAAAAATTACCATTTGCATTGTTGGGTTATCGCACCACTTTCTGGACTTCAGTAGGTACAACCCCTTATTTGTTGGTATATGGAACTGAAGCAGTAATACCGGTAGAAGTTGAAATTTCATCCCTTCGGATTGTCGTTGAGGCTGAGATTGATGATGACAAGTGGGTCAAAGCCCGGTTGGAGCAGTTGAACCTAATTGATGAAAAGAGATTGGCAGCTGTGTGTCATGGCCAATTATATCAAAAGAGAATGGCGAGAGCCTACAACAAGAAGGTGCGCCCCAGAAAATTTGAAGTGGGGCAGCAGGTGTTGAAACGAATCCTGCCACATCAGGCCGAAGCAAAAGGCAAGTTCGCCCCGAATTGGCAAGGACCGTTCATTATAACCCGAGTGTTGTCCAGTGGTGCTTTATGTTTAACAGATATCGACGGGAAATACGTCGACATGGCTATCAATTCTAACGCAGTTAAGAGATATTATGTATGATTTCTTTTGATTGTAATTGTTGTTTGTTTGTGGTTGCATTTATCGGAGAATGAAATGACGGAGGCAATTCTTTCTTCTATCCAAACACTTTATCCTTTGCTTCCCCTTTTGAGCCTTGTTTATTCTTTCATATCCCTCTTTTGGAATCAGTAATTAAAATGAAAGAAAAAGAAAAAGAGAAAAATAATGATAATAAAGGCAAAAGAAAAAATCACAAGAAAAAGAAAGGAATTGGGAACTACATTTGACCTGATTCCTCAAGAAGGATACGTAGGCGCCTCACGGCTCGGTCATAGTGTAACAAAAAATAAAAATCCCCAAACAAAAGAAAAATTGGGGCAGAAGTTTGTGTTTGTGATTTTGGAAAGAAAGTTTGATTCTAGGAGTTGTACTGTTTTACCCATCAAAATTATTTTGAACTTTTGATACCCCTTTTCCTTTTAGCCATACACAAAAACTCATATTGATGTCCAAAAAAGACCTCCCGATCAGTATCCGAGAAGTGCCAAGTCATGCAAACGGAAGTCGGGAATAACACTCTGATCCCCAGCAGAGAAGATCATAAGCTGGAAATGAATTGATAGCCGAAAGAATCCCCGACAGAGAGAGTCATATCGGTAACACTCCAATCCCCAACTAAGAAATAAAATAAAATGAGAGAATCTTATCGGTGAAAATCTTCACAGGCACCCTAAGGCGACGTAAGTTGAGAGAAAAAAAATGAGAGAGTCTTATCGGTGAAAACCTTCACAGGCACCATAAGACGACGGGAGTTGAGACAAACGAGAGAGTCTTATTAGTGAAAACTCCTCGAAGGGCACTATGAGGCGACAAGACAAGATTGGCGGAAAGGATCCGCATTTGGCAAAGAGTTGAGTGTCTATTTATCCCCAGCAAGATGAGACCATCCGAAAGATTGATTGATACAAATAGACTGGGTTGATTAATCCGGAATGCACGACATGATCGTTGGGATCAGTTATATCATTCAGGTAAGTTCTTTTCTTTCCTTTTCCCCAGCATTTGTTTAGAAAGACTTCCTCTTTTTCTATTTTGAATTCATCACTTTATCATTTCTTGGTTTAAAGACTTTTCCTCCTTAACAGTTTGTCTTTGAAAAAGGATTTTCAGAGCTTAATACCAGTTGCCAAAATGGTGCAAAACAAAATACAAATAGGACAGGCCAAGGATAAGGCGACAAAGCGAAAAGAGGTTGGTCGCAAGACCAAATAATGAATGGGTCTAGAGCCCAAGAAGACCAAATTTCCAGGGGAAGTTGGAGAAAAACAGAAAAGCAACATTTAAAAGGTTATGGGGATCTTCAGCAGATTTGCGAGATACAGGAACAACTCCGACAGATTCTCGACCAAGTTCCGCAATAGTCGGACAACACAGAGCGAGGAAGGAAGAGAAAAGAAAAACCATCCCCAGCAGGAGTATCATCCTCAGCAAATAGTATCATCTCCAGCAAGTTTTGTAGCAAAGCAGGGAAAGGAAAAAGGGAAAACCATCCCCAGCAGAAGTGGCACGACCACTCACCACGTTTTAAACTAACAAATTTCTCTTTGATTTTAAGCAGGGAAAGAAAATATTATTGATAGCAGGAAGATAGGGTCACAAAGAAGATTGTCAAACTGGGGTAGAAAATTTTCTCTCATTACGAAAATTTTCTTGAAATCAGATAACCATTTGGGAAAGAGAGAAGATAACACAAGTTTTGAAGGAAGTAAAATCTCTAGCAATATACGAGAAGGGAGATACAAGTTTTAAAAGAAAAGCAATCTTGGAAGAAGCAAGATAACCCAAAGTTTTAAAAATAATGGCTTTTGAATCAATATCATCCCTACCATTGTTAAAAGGAGGAAGATAATTCCCCAGCAGTGTTATTCCCGGTAGGTTTCAGGGAAGTGAAAGCACCAGCTTTAGAGGAAATAGTCGTGGAAGAAGGAAAATGACATATTGGTGAAATAAAATATCGGTGTTATCCTAGAAGGTTGCAGAGGAATAAAATACCAGTTTTAAGAAATTGAAGAAGTCAGGAGCCCGCCTGGAGAATGGAGGTGTTATTTTTAAGAAATCGTTGAAGTTAGGAGCCCACCTGGAGAATGGAGGCTGATTTATTTTTCAAAGTTGCTGAAGAAGTCAGGATACCACCTGGAGAATGGAGGCTGATTTATTTTTCAAAGTTGCTGAAGAAGTCAGGAGCCCGCCTGGAGAATGGAGGCTGATTTATTTTTCAAAGTTGCTGAAGAAGTCAGGAGCCCGCCTGGAGAATGGAGGCTGAATATTTTTGGGTTGTTGTTGAAGTCAGGAACCCGCCTGTAGAATGAAGGTTGTTATTTTAAGAAATTGTTGAAGTCAGGAGCCCGCCTGGAGAATGAAGGCGTTATTTTAAGGAATTGTTGAAGTCAGGAGCCCGCCTGGAGAACGAAGGTGTTATTTTAAGGAATTGTTGAAGTTAGAAGCCCGCTTGGAGAATGGAGGTGTTATTTGAAGAAATTGTTGAAGTCAGGAGCCCGCCTGGAGAATGGAGGTTGAATTATTTTGAAGTTATTTTTTGAAGTCAGGAGCCCGCCTGGAGAATGGAGGCTGAATTATTTTGAAGTTATTTTTTGAAGTCAGGAGCCCGCCTGGAGAATGGAGGTTGAAGTATTTTGAAGAATTTGTTGAAGTCAGGAGCCCGCCTGGAGAATGGAGGCTGAAGTATTTTGAAAAATTTGTTGAAGTCAGGAGCCCGCCTGGAGAATGGAGGCTGAAGTATTTTGAAGAATTTGTTGAAGTCAGGAGTCCGCCTGTAGAACGGGGGTTATTAAATTTTAAAGTTGGAGAAGTCAGGTGTCCGCCTGTAGAATGGAGGTTGTTTATTTTAAGTTGGAGAAGTCAGGAGCTCGCCTGAAAAATGGAGGTTGTTACATTTAAGAAAGTTGGAAAAGTCAGGAGCCCGCCTGGAGAATGGAGATTGTGTCATCTTTCAAAAGTCAAGTTGGAGTCAGGAGCGTAGCCCGCCTGCAGAACAGAGGAATACATATCAAGATCAAATCAGAAGTCAGTAATGAGGAAGGTTACAACAAAAAATCCTCAGAATAACAAGCTCTAATGTAGGAAGCAGTGTCCCCAGCAGACAGAGCGGAATGATAAAACTTATGTTCAGAAAGGCAAAAAGCCAGTGTCATCCCCAGCAGTTTTCGAAAGAAAAGCACCAGAGGAAACACAAGCCGACCAGAAAGCAAGGCAGCTAGAGCAAGTGGAAGATAGATAAGATTTTGTAATTCCTAGTTTAGTCTAACTTCTTGTTTTCTTTTGGCACGGTGTAATAAGGAGATCGGTAAGCAGTAGCAACAGCATGCAGCAACAATAATAACAAAATTGCAGTTCCATGGTAGTCCCAGCTACCAAAACTTCCTGAACTACATCAACCTGATTCCCTTCTAGCCAGGGATATGTAGGAAACCTTTGAAGCAAAGGTTCGGTTAAATCTTTTTTCAAAAAAATGCTTCACACGGAGTATTCCAACGAGCAAAAATCGCTCGTATCCGCTCACTTTATCTTTGTACGAAAACCCTTCGTGTTTTCGGACAAAGAGGGGCAGCTGTGAGCACGTGATTTTTGCTTCACGAAAAACTACTCCAAAAGAAATCAAAAAAATAAAACAAAATTCTCTTGGTGTGCAATTTTTAGGATTTGCGTGGCGTTTTTGGATAATTGTTTGTGTTTTTTTCCGTAAATATTTACCTTGTTGTAGTTAATTGAAAAATACAAAAAAATACATGTTGCATGCATATCTAGGATTTAATTATGCATTTAAGAATTAATTAAATCATTATTTGGCTCTGAAAAAGAAAATCACAAAAAATATGCGTTTGATTCTATTTGTTGTAATTGTGTGATTTTATTTTAAGATTTTAATTTGTGTGTTAACTGTTGTAAGTGTTAATTAATATTTGCGTAGTTTTATTTTTGATTTTACAATTTAATTAGGAATTATTTTTAAATTAAATTAAAGAAGGAAAAGGAAAAGAGTTCAAAAAAATGAAGTAAATTCGGACTGGGCCAGTTTTAAAAAGAGAGTTCAGGCCCAAAAGTCACACACCCATCCGGCCCAGGTCTGTCAACCCAAAAGATCATCAAACGACGTAGTCTAGGGCAAGATCTACGTCGTTTTGATGGTGCCCGTCCAGTTAATCTCAAAAGACAACCAAACGACGTCGTATTGGCATTTTCCATCTGGACCGTTGATCAAATAGATCTAATGGTCCAGTTCAGTTCTTTCATTAAACCAAACGACGCCGTGTGATTGTATTTAATCGGGACCGTTCATTGTTTTTGATCTAATGGCTCCCAGGCCTTCCCTCATGACCCGACCCACTCCCGTCTGAGACCGACCCAGACCCCCCTGTTTAAACAAAACGGCATCGTTCCCTTAAGTGAAGAGATCATGGCCATCAATCTCACCTGATCCAACGGCCAGGATCCATCCCTCCCCTTTGTATATAAGCCCCAATTCTCACCCCACGCCCTAAACCAAACACCCCCTTGCCCTGTTCATCATCGTCTCAGAGACGAAGCCCCCAAACCCTAGCCGCCCTAGCTCCCCTTCGCGTGAAACCCGGCGGCAACAATGCCGGTGACCACCACCTTAACACCCTAAGACCATCTGACCACCCCCATTCCAAATATTTTACTCGTATGGTTCGAATCTTCCCCCATCTTCTTGAATCTTCATTCGAAGATTTGAGCCAAACGGAAACCTACACCAACCAACCCCAAACTCACTCCAAGTCACCCCCTAACCACCCTCGTTACGGATCTGTTGGTTGCTCACCTCGAATCTTCCTGGAACTTCTCGAATCCTCATTTGAAGATTCGAGCCAAACTTAGATCTACCCCAACCAGTCCCTAATTCACACCAGTTATTCCCCTGACCTCACTTGTAACCAAACCAAGTTTGGTTTGGTTCGAATCTAACCAAAAACCTTCAAGCCCCAAATCGACTGTGTGAACCCTAGAAATCCAGAACCTTGGGGTCTGTCCAATTAAATGAAGCATTGGGTCTAATAGACCTTAATCGAGGTGTTCTCAGTTGAGAACACTTCGATTAAAGTCTGTTCGACCTCAAAGTGTTCGAGTCCGAGTTTCGAGCTTGGGTCCATATAGTTCTGGTATTCTGAGGTATTTTTCTTCTTTCCTTTGTCCGTGTTCATGTTTTTTTTATCTATGTATTTGTTTATTTGTTGGTTTGGTTTTATTGTTTTAAAATTCTTTTTGTAAATTGATTCTGTTCATCTTCAGTGGACCTTTTTATTTGGTCTGATTCTATTATTTGTTTATGTTTGCTGTAATTATTATGTGTTATAAATTGTGTAATCGATTAATAAGTTGCGTCGATTAATTAGTTTCCTGTTAGTCTATGATTCTGTCAATAACACTGATTGCCTATTGCTTTGTTTCTGATTTGTTCAGTGTCAATTGTAATATATAATCGGTTAATTAAGCTTTGTTGATTAGGTCGTTCGTATAGTTTGAATCATTCGGCATTATGTTGTTTATAGTTTTCAAATTGTTAGTTATCCGATTAATTCAGATTCTGTTTTGATTATGAGCATTGTTCTGAATCCCTGGAACCTTTATATTTGATGTATTTTCTGCCTTAAAGTATCAGCTGAATTGGTTATAGCTGTAATCAAATCAGTTTTGGTTATTGTTAGTTAAACAGATTTCAGAATTAAGATTTTAATACAATTGAATAGTTGTATTAGGAGGCAGTAATTTTAAGGGATTTTCAGGGCTGGTTTAGGAATGAAACAGTTAGGTTTATATTTTAGTGTTAGTGCTTTGTTAGTGAGGTATTAATTAATACACTAATGGGTAACAAAAGGGAATGGGGGCTGAAAATAAGGAAAAACTTCCTTAGTGGGATTTAAAGCAAAAAAATCATATTTTTAGTGGAAAATTCTGATTTGAATAAGGAAAAGGGGTCGGGCAGATTTGTATAAAAGGGTGTTGAGGCTGGAAGAAAAACAATGGGGGGAGAAAACTGATTTTAAAAAACCTTAGAGGAGAGGGGGTTCAAAAAAGAGGAAAAAATAGATAGAGAGAAGAAAAATAGAGGGGGCAGAGAGAGCGGTATACACTAGATATACACTATGGATACACTGGATATACAGGGACAGAATTCATTTTGGAGAGAGTAAAAAAGATAGAACCAAATTTTCTGAAATATTGAGAGCGGAAGAATACCAGAGAGAGTTCAAAGCTAGAAAGAGAAAACAAAGAGAGATTTCCGAACTATTTTTCTTCTCCATTTTTACTAGTTTTCTCCGTGTTGCTGGGATTTCTGGATTGAGGTGTTGAAGCTACTGTGTTGGGCTTTCTGCTGTTGTATTTTGCTGTGTTACTACTGTTGTTGACTGCTCTTTCATCTTCTTGTATTTCCATTATCCAGGTACATGTTCTACAGCTCTCAAATTTAAAGGAAAGGAAGTAAAGAGTTGTTGGAATGGATTTCTGAAAATAACTATTTCTTTGTGTTTAATTTAATGTATAAGCAATAGTTCACTTGATATTCCATAGTATGTATTGGAATGATTTTGAAATGCATAAACTGGACTGATTGAATCTATTTCTACAAACATGGAACATCAATTGTAATTAGTCTTAGTTGGTAATTACTAGTTATGAAATATACTGTATTTAATTCTTTTGTTCAGTAGTCGTGAAACAGTTTCAAAAAGTTTATGTCACAAAATAGGTTCAAATAGTTTATGGAAATCAGCATATTGGTTAAATAGGTCTAATTCTGAAATCATGAGTTCACTTGAGTAAATAACATTATTTTAAATAGCAATGTAAATAATGTTAGTAACTAATGTTAGTTCTCAAATGTTAGCGATTAATGTTAGCTTGATGTCAGTTTTAAGCATTGATGCATTTTTCAACAAAACCGTAAAAGAAAAAAATGGCTTTGTATTCCACATAGATTAACTCCAATAATCCAATTCATATAATAAAGCTAAAGTTGAACTAGATCGAAATGGTAGCTGGTTTGTTAATATTTACAACGGCAGGCGGCGGATCTTAAGTTAGGTAGCGGGTTCAAACTAGAAGGTGTTTCTTTTTTGTTTGGACTCGGATTTGAATTTGAATCCCGAACTATTAATGCTAATTGATTAGGATTTTTCTTTATTCTTAGAGACCAATAAATAGGAAATCATAGTCGCTTTAGGATATCCTTGAATAAAAAATGAGATGAGCCTCGCCGAATAAAAAATACAAAATTATGGGGCCCTCAATAAATATTTGTTTTAAAATACTTAGACTTAGGGGCGGTCCGTTTAGCCAATTTCACGACCTTCCCCAAAAGATAACAACACACAAATCACTTCCGGTGTGCTTTAAATAATTTACTCTCTTAAACTCGGGTGCACATTTATGTGACCCAAATCCAAATCTCAACGAAGTCGAAATGTGTCGCTAATCATGGGTACATTGATTGTGACGTGGTACAAGATGCATTTCCACGACGTTGCAAATTCCTTTTAAAAAATAATGAATGAGACGAACCTCGACAAACAAAAATACACAAGCTGCGGGGCCCTCTATACGTGTTGGTAAAATTACTTAGACTTCGGGATGGACCGTTTAGAAAAATTTCACGGTCTTACCCAAAATAATGATACGCTAGTCGCTTTAGGCGCGTATTTAATAATGTTATCTTCTTAAACTCGGGTGCACATTTATGTGACCCAAATTCAAATCTCAACAGAGTCGAAATGTGTCAATAACCACGGGTGCATTGATGTGACGTGGTTTGAGATGTATTTTCATGATGTTGCAATTCTCGGTAAAAATAATAATAATAAAAGCGGTACACAGTTAAAATTTGCACATATATTCAACATGTATTAAAAATCAGATAAATAAGCCGAATATGACAGTTGAGCGACCGTGCTAGAACCACGGAACTCGGGAATGCCTAACACCTTCTCCCGGGTTAACAGAATTCCTTATCCGGATTTCTGGTGTGCAGATTGTTAAACAGAGTCATTCTTTTCCTCGATTCGGGATTCAACCGGTGACTTGGGACACCACAAATCTCCCACGTGGCGACTCTGAATCTTTAAATAAAATCCCGTTTCGATTGTTCTTTAATTGGAAAAACTCCCTTTACGTCCCTTTCTTTTCCCGGGTGTAGGTGAAAAAGGAGGTGTGACATACTCGTAGTGCTTAATTTAATCACAACACTCACGTGGGGTAGTCATCTTTTAATGTACCAGTGACATGGAATTTCCTGCAATGGTTATTTAAGTTATCCGGTACAGACTCAGTAGGAGCAGTCGAACTGCGGATGGGTTGTTATGAAAATGGTGATACTAGAAACATCCTGAGAAATTATCCTAGACTTGGGAGAGACATATTTCATCAAATCACTCAGGCTACGTGCCCTATTGCAGTTACTACTCCACTTACATGACCAACCATAGGTAGGGGTCAGGATATTAGAGGTCGAGGTGAGACTCCTAGAGGTGGATACCCAGTCCGTTGATATATTTTCTATGGTATGGCTGAGCTTGCTACACCTGACGGTATCGTTATAAGTATGGTCTCGAATTATTATAAAGTCAAAATTTCCTTAACTTGATTCGGTTTTGAGTATCGAGGAAAGTTATCCTATTGTACTCCACTTATGAGTGAGCTTTGTAATTCTTAAATCTACATATGTGAATAATTCTATTGGGAGATTATGGAGATAGCCATGTCTATCATTATGTGTTGGTCACTAAAGATAGTTGTGAGGCTAAAAGTGACTTTTATGAATCAATTCGATGAGTTTAATGTAATTACTAAATAATTGATTTTAGTTGTAAATTATATACCCTACCGGTATGAGGGATCATTGTATGTTGTGATTTTGTTTAGCCAAGATTATTTGAAAGAAGGAATAAAGGAAATGGAATTTAGTTGGCACAATGTGCAAAATACTTGTGATTCAGAGTTGAGGATGAGATCCTCATATTTTTATATGAGATGAAATATTTAAACCGGGTTACAAGCTAAGGTGGATGTTATATAAGGACGAGGTCCTGATGGTGAAAATTTTATGCGTTTAAATTCTCCTTTTGTGAAATTAAAATTTGTGTTATAGCACTTGTAGGGAGTCATGCCTGTTATCCTTACTTGAAAATTCTTGTATGAATATTTCTGTGCATAATTTGCCAAAATTGTATTGTGACTATTGAGTTTTAGCCTACAAGGTGAGAGCCCAGGTGGCGTTAAATTGTGACTCGTTACTTCGGGTAAGTAGTTATAAGATCTTCATGCCTTGTTGTTAGTAAACCGGAGATTTGAAACGAAATTTTGTTAACATGAGGTTAATTTGCGATGTTGTAATTTATTATGAACAAACATTAAGACCAGAGATGTGGTTATGGTCATACATGTGATGCATTTTATGTCAAGATATCATTGTGATAATGGTGTGCTTGTAATGCAGAGATTAGTGTTATTGATATAAACTTTGTGGTGCGTTGTTGGGTCGTGGACATGTTGATAAGAGTTGTTTTGGTAATACTCTGACAGGTGGATAGGCCAAATTACAGGGGAGACTCTGCCGAAATATCTGCAGATTTTGGGAGTTAGAAAAATTTGGGATATTGAGATGTGCAAAGAAAAGGATAAGTTACATTATGTGTTGGAGGACAGACTCTACTTCTCATTTGAGGATGAATGACCCGAAGTCGGGGAGAATGTTATACCCCGTATTTGATGGGTGCATAGGCACGAGTTGCTATAGCCTGTCAGGACTAATATCGTGTGTTGACGTAAATAAAAAATCGGACCTTTCTAGAAATGATTGGAGCGTAAGAAATTTGGTTTTGAAGTTTACGAATATGGATAAAGGAAATGATCTCAATTGAAATGGTGTTATCGGACTTATGTCGAATGCGATAATGTGGGATCGACCGCGAATAATTGTGTAAAAGTAAAATCATCAATTTGGTAACTTGAGAATAATTCTTAGTACGTTCGAGGACGAACGTTTGTTTTAGAGGTGGAGAATGTGATGACCCAAAATGTCATCTTTAAATTAAATAATCATCTCAGTATTTTTAAGACCTTAAAAGCGGTATTATAATTCCTCGACTTGCGTGCGCAGTCCGTATAATTTTCCGGAAGGTTTTTATGTGAAAAATGGATTAAATTTTGAACTAGAGCTTTAAAACTCAACTAAGTTGACTTCGGTCAATATTTTGAGCAAACGAACCCGGATAAAAATTTTGACCATTCCGGTAGTTCTGTATCGTGATTTGGGACTTGGTCATATGCCCGAAATAGAATTTGGAGGTCCCTAGATTAAATTATCGTCATTTAATGGAATCTAAAAATCTAAGGTTAAAGATTTCTTAGGTTTGACCAGAGAGTTGACTTTTTGATATCGGGGTCGGAATTTAGCTCTAAAAATTTTTCTAGCTTTGTTATATCATTTATGACTTGTGTGCAAAATTTTTAGTCAATCGGACATGATTTGATAGGTTTTTGCATCGAATATAGAAGTTGGATGTTCTTAGTTTCATTAGGCTTGAATGGGGGTGTGATTCACGATTTTAGCATTGTTTGATGCGATTTGAGATTTCGAATAAGTCTGTATTATGTTTTAGGACTTGTTGGTGTATTTTGTTGAGGTCCCGAGGGCCTCGGGTGGATTTCGAAAGGTTAACGGATATAAAAAGGCTGCTGAATTTTCTTTTACAGCATGTGAACAGTACCACATACAGTACCCCATGAACAGTACGTGTACAGTACCCCATTAACAGTACAGTGTACAGTACCCCATGAACAGTAAACTCGTAAACAGTCCTCGTGAATGTCACACCTCCTATTTCCGCCCCCGCGGGGGTGAAGGAGTTTTTCCAATTAAAGGACAATCGAAACGGGATTTGTTTATTTATTTCAGAGTCGCCACTTGGGAGATTTAGGGTGTCCCAAGTCACCGGTTTAATCCCGAATCGAGGAAAAGAATGACTCTATTTAACAGTCCGCAAACCAGAAATCCGGATAAGGAATTCTATTAACCCGGGAGAAGGTGTTAGGCATTCCCGAGTTTCGTGGTTCTAGCACGGTCGCTCAACTATCATATTCGGCTTATTTATCTGATTTTAACAATTGGGCACTGATATGCAAATTATAACTCTTTTAACGCTTTTATTATTATTATTATCATTATTTTAACAAAGAATTGCAACGTTGTGAAAATGTATCTCGAACCACGTCATAATCAATATACCCGTGGTCGTCGACATATTTTGACTCCGTTGGGATTTGGATTTGGGTAACATCAATGTACACCTGATTTTAGGGAAGTAAATTATTAAAGGCGCGCCTAAAGCGACTAGCGCATTGTTGTTTTGGGAAAGGGCCGTGAAATTCACTAAGCGGCCGATCCCGAAGTCTAAGTAATTTTATGAACACATATAGAGGGCCCCGTAGCTTATGTATTTTTGTTTGTCGAGGCTCATCTCATTTATTTATATTTTTTAAAGAATTACAACGTCATGGAAACGCGCCTCTAACCACGTCACAATCAATATACCCGTGATTATCGACACGTTCCGACTTCGTTGAGACTTGGATTTGGGTCACATCAATGTACACCCGAGTTTAAGAAGGTGAGATTAATTAAAGCGCGTACCTAAAGAGACTAACGCGTTGTTATTTTTTTGGGGAAAAGCCGTGAAGTTCACTAAGCGGCCGATCCCGAAGTCTATCCACTTATTATGCCCATTTATTGAGGGCCCCGCAACTTGTAATTTATTTGGCGAGGCACGGCTCATTTTTATTTTAAAGGATCATCCTATAGTTACTATGTTTTTCTATTTTTGCATCCGTCTCTAAAAATGAAAGAAAAGGTCCTAATTTATTTGTATTCTTGTGAGTTGTTATGGTTGAGTTTCGAACATGATCCGTTAAATTTGAAAATGATGCAATAAGGGCGGTCCGTTTGCCAACGTCAGCCCAAGTCCAACGTCTGAAATGTTAAACTGAACCTGGGCCGTCTTATTCACATGTTACTACCTAGTTACATTATCCTACATACATTCGGCATTTAAGAGGCAGAAATGTAGAAATGAGAACATCTAATTAAACATATTATCGCGAGTTAGATTAGGCAGTTTGTTAATTGAAATAGCTTAAATTGTCTAGTAGTTAATTACCTAAGGCCTGTTATGCTTTTGAAACATGTTGTTTAACAAGCAAATTGAAATAGCAGTATGTTAAGGAATACACCATCAATCCCTTTTTTTAACTATAAGCAAAACATAGAGTTCACCAACTAAATGACATGTATAAATGTTCAGTTACATCACCTAACTACATGGTTCTAGTAGAGAAAGTGAACTATCATACATACAACTAATATTCAGTATATTTCTAAAGTGAATTCAAAATAACTTCAACTCTTCATTTTTGTATTCATGCTTCAAATTTCAGCCTACATTGACCAGTGTATCAGTTGTGTACCTGGTATAGGAAAGCAAAAGAAGGAGAGGAAGATCAGTAGTGCAAACAGCAACAACAAATTCAGCAGCAAACAACAACACCCAATAGCAAACCGTAGCAGATTCAACAACCAAACAGGAAATCCAGTTTGCAACTCAGCAATACCAAAAACAAGCATAGGCAAAGCAGAGAAGGAACCAGATGCAAGAAAGCAGTAGCTTCTGATTTTTGAACCCTCAAAGAGAAACAACCCGAGGCTCTTGGTGTAAAGCTCAGCCTCAAACCCTCAATATCTCTGGAAATTATGTTCAAATTCCAGCCAAATCTCACTCTATATCTCTCTGAAGTGTCTTAAAATTTCAGCCTAGAAATGACTTTCTGATTACTTAGCTTCTTAGGGTAAAAAGCCAGCCTATTCAACTCTATTCTCTGGACTTTTTGTGTGAAAAATCCAGCCTATATGCTCTGAAAATAAACTGACCTTCTAAGGTTGAAAGACCATTCTCTCTTAGTCAAAAATGACTCTATTTATAGCCCAAAATAGGCCTGCTCATCCCTGCCTTGAGATTCTCAGACTAATTCTACCCATACCCTCTACTTCCCCACTCCTAAGTGTCTTTTCTTGATGTAAACTATTTGGTTCCCCATGCTAGCATGCATTGTCTCTATTTGTTTTAATCAAGAGTTATGGGAGGGGTTATAGTATTCAAATAAACCCATGCTCTCATGTTATGCACCCCACTGACAATTAAACTAAGGTTAACAAATGACCACTAGGTAAACTTAAGCTTACAACCTGTTAAAATCCTATTAAACTCCCAAAATTACCCCTTAACCCTTGCATATTACTGTATTACCCTAAGCCTTACTTGTCTGAAATTACCAACTATATAAGCTTAAACTTAACACTGATTTCTGGTTGATCTATTAGATTTCTACAGCTATATCCAATTCTTAGCCTAAGTTCAACTTAAAATCAGATCACAAAGGGGTGTCAATCAGATGAAATAAGTTGATCAAATTGGGAACCAATCCTGATCAACTCAAATCAAACAATCAACAGGGAGCAAACGATGAAGCAGTAATAATCAGGCTTCTATGGCAAACTATGAAGAACATGGGATTACTAAATGAACGAGCAGTCTAGTTCAAAGACAAAACTGAACATATCAACAGGTTCATTACAAGTTTAGCATAGCAGATGTAGAACTGGTAAACATACATGTAGAACATCAATGAACTACTATCATGTTTTCTCTAATTTTTAAACAAATTAATTGACGACACTTATTTAACCAACTTTACAAGCTATAAAAGATAGCAATCAATAAACACACAAGCTAACAGGTGATTCCAGCGGCTTTGGACAAAACCGGAACTTTATACGAAACTAACTAATCAACGAACTTGTTCGTATTGATTGTATAGTTTAAAGAACATTCAAATGAACAGAAGAAAGTTTCGACCAAATAAAAGGTCTGGAGATCAACAGACTTGACAGAAAAATCAAAAAATTAACTAAACTAAACATGAAAACAGATAAAAATAATAGAAGAACAAAAGAAAGGGAAAAGTTACCTCAAGGACTCGAAATCAAACTGACCCAGGCTCGAACTCGGACTCGACCTTTTTTAGGTCGAATGGACCTTAATCGAGTGTTCTCAACTAAGAATACTTCGACTAAGGTTTATTAGACCACAAACCCTCTGCTAATTTGGACGAATTCCTGGTTTTTGGATTTCTAGGGTTCTTGGGGCTCATATTAGGGCTCGAAGGGTTTTAGTCAGATTCGACCGCAACCAATGGCGTTTAGGGTGTAAGGGAGGTCGGGAGGTGTTGTGGTATGAATTTGGGGTGGATTGGGATAGGTTTTCGTTTGGAAAGAGGGTGGTCAGATGGTCTTATGGTGTTAAGATGGTGGCCGGCGGCGTTTTTGTCGCTGGGTTTCAGGCGAGGGAGTCCTAAGGCGGCTAGGGTTTGAAGGGTTTGTCTCTGAGAGACGATGATGAATAGGAGATGAAGGGGGGGATTGGTTTGGGGGCGTGGGGTGAGAGACGGGCCTTATATAGGTAAGGGGTGGCTTGATCCTGGCCGTTGGATGAAGTGAGATCGATGGCCAGGATCTTTCACTTAATGTGGAACGGTGCCGTTTGGTTAAGTGATGATTGGGTTGATTTCATTCATGAATGGGTCGGGTATAGGGGCGTGCTTGAGACCGTTGGATTAAATGAAATGAACGGCTCTGATTAAACACGCCTAAACGGCGTCGTTTCAACTTAGACGGGAGGAGAACTGGACCATTAGATCTGTTTGATCAACGGTCCATATCTGATAGGCCAGAACGACGTCGTTTGGTGAGGTCATGGAGATCAGGGGACCGGACTGGGTTATTTAAAATGAATTGGGCTTGATTTTTGGTCTTAAAATTCCAGCCCAATCCAGTTTCCTTTATTTTTTCAACCTTTTCTTTTTTTTCTTATTTTAATTTCTAATTTAAACAAAATTCCTAATTAAATTGTAAAACCAAAATTAAATTACACAAATATTAATTAACACTTAACAACAATTAACACACAAATTAAAACATTTAATTAAAATAAAATCACACAATGACAACAAATAGAATGAAAAATGCATATTTTTTGTGATTTTCTTTTTAAAACCAAATTATGGTTTAATTAATTCCTAAATGCATAATTAAATCCTAAATATGCATGCAACATGTATTTTTGTATTTTTTAATTAACTACAACAAGGTAAACGTCTACGGACAAAATAATTACCCAAAATGTCACGCAAATTCTCAAAATTGTACCCCAAAGGCAACTTGCTTTATTTTTTAATTTCTTTTGGAGTAATTTCCGTGAAGCAAAAATCACGTGCTCACAACTATCCTTCTTTGTCCGAAAATATAAAGAGTTTTCTTGCAAAGATAAAGTGAGCGGATACGAGCGATTTTTGCCCGTTTGGAATACTTCGTGTGAAGCATTTTTGAAAAGATTTAACCAAACCTTTGCTTCAAAGGTTTCCTACATATCCCTCGCTGAAGGGAATCAGGTTAATGTAGTTTGGGAAGTCTTGGTAGCTGGGGCTATCGGGGAACTGTGGTTCTGCTGTTACTGTTGTTGTGTGTTGTTACCACTCCCTTACCTATCTCCTTGTTACACCGTGTCAAAAGAAAACAAGAAGTTAGGCTAGCCTATGAATCATAAGATCTTATCTATCTTCAACTTGTTTTTGCTGTTTTGCTTCTTTGTCGTCTTGTGTATCTTCCGCCGCTTTTCCTTTTCGTAAACTTGGGGATGACACTGGCCTTTTGCTTTTCTGAATACTAGTTCTCACTGTCTTGTTCGGCGGCTCCTCTGAGGATATGGCTTCCTTCATTAAGCTTTTCGGCGGTTCCTCTGGGGATACAGCTTTCTTCATCAGATTTGTTATGCTGGGAATAATTTAATGTTCAAAGGCCGCTTCTCTCGAGATTTGTCTTATCTTCCTTTTGACTCATGCGCTTGAATTTGCGCTGGGACCTCTTGTTGTAACCTTCTGCTTTCCAGTGGGTCACTGGTTTCAAGACCTGAAACGTAAGGACTGAAAAATATTCCTCTTGTTATACAGGTGGGCGCCTATTTATCTAAGGACATGAAAAATATTCCTCTTGTTGTACAGGTGGGCGCCTATTTATCTAAAACATGAAAAGTATTCCTCTTATTATACAGGTGGGCGCCTATTTATTTAAAACATGAAAGTATTCCTCTAGTTATACAGGTGGGCGCCTATTTATCTAAAACATGAAAGTATTCCTCTTATTATACAGGTGGGCGCCTATTTATCTAAAACATGAAAAGTATTCCTCTTATTATACAGGTGGGCGCCTATTTATCGAAAACATGAAAAATATTCCTCTAGTTATACAGGTGGGTGTCTATTTATCTAAAACATGAAAGTATTCCTCTAGTTATACAGGTGGGCGCCTATTTATCTAAAAACATGAAAAAAATATTCCTCTTGTTATACAGGTGGGCGCCTATTTATCTAAAAACATGAAAAAAAATATTCCTCGTGTTATACAAGTGGGCGCCTATTTATCTGAAACACGAAAAGTATTCCTCTTATTATACAGGTGGGCGCCTATTTATCTAAAACATGAAAAAAATTCCTCTTATTATACAGGTGGGCGCCTATTTGTCTAAAACATGAAAAGTATTCCTCTTATTATACAGGTGGGTGCCTATTTATCTAAAACATGAAAAATATTCCTCTAGTTATACAGGTGGGCGCCTATTTATCTAAAACATGAAAGTATTCCTCTAGTTATACAGGTGGGCGCCTATTAATCTAAAAACATGAAAAAAATATTCCTCTAGTTATACAGGTGGGCGCCTATTTATCTAAAACATGAAAGTATTCCTCTAGTTATACAGGTGGGCGCCTATTTATCTAAAAACATTAAAAAAAATATTTGAATTTGTTTCCTCGTTCCTCCGAGAAAATTTTGACAACGGCAGAAAATTTTCTGCCCCAGTTTTGGTGACCTTCCTTGTGGCGTGTTTTTCTGCCATCATCAACCTTTATTTTCCTGTAGAAATCAAAGAAAATCTTGTTAGTTTAAAACATGGTGAGTGATCGTGTCACTCCTGATGGGGGATGGTTTTTCCTTTCCTTTTCCCTTGCTCTGCGCTCCCAAAACTGGTTGGGGATAACGTTACTTGTTGGGGATGGTTTTTCCATTTATCCCTTCCCCGCTCTTTTGTTGTCCGACCACCCTGGAACTTGGTCAGTGATCCATCGAAGTTCTGCTAGGGATCCTCTTGGAACTTGGTCCATAAGTTCCTTAACCGTTGCTTTCCAGCTTTTCTCCATGTTTCCCTTAACTTTCTAGGCCAGTTTGTCATTTGGTCTTGCAACAAATGCCTTTTTGTCTTATTGCCTTGTCTTTGGCCTGTCCCCTTCACATTTCGCTTTGTACCATTTTGGCAACTGATAGTAAACTCTGAAAAGTTCTTCTCAAAAACAAATTTCTGGAAAAAGTCTTTTAGACAAAGAAATGAAAAGATAGAAAAAGAGAAAAACCTTTCTGAACAAATGCTGGGGAAAAAGAAAAGGAAAGAACTTATCTGGACGGTATGACCGGTCCCAACGATCATGTCGTGCATTCCGGATTAATCGACCCAGTCTATTTGTATCAATCAATCTTCCTGATGGCCTCATTTGCCGGGAATAAACATATGCCCAACTTTTGCCATATGCGGATTCTTTCCGCCGATCTCATCTTGTCGCCTCATATTGCCCTTTGAGGGGTTTTCACTAATAAGACTCTCTCTCCTTTCTCTCAACTCCCGTCGCCTTATTGTGCATGTGAAGGTTTTCACCACAGGACTCTCTCATTTTGTTTTTCTCAGCTTACGTCGCCTTATGGTGCCTGTGAATGGTTTTCACTGATAAGACTCTCTCATTTTATTTTTCATCTGGGGATCGGAGTGTTACCGATAAGATTCTCTCTACTGGGAATTCTTCTGCCTGTCAATTTCTTCAGCTTATGACCCTCGTCCGGTCGGGGATCAGTGTATTACCCTTGGCTTTCATCTGCCTGACTTGGCGCCTCTCAGATAACGATCGGGAGGTCTTTTTTGAACATAAGATGTGGGTTTTGTGTGGGTAAAGAAAAGAAAAGGTTATCAAGAAATTCAAAATAATTTGATGGGTAAGATATTACAACTCTTGGAATCAAACCTCTTTTTTTTCAAAATTTTTTAAAAAAACATAACCTCTGCCCCAATTTTCTTGCTTGGGGGACTTTTGATTTTTCGTGACATTTTGTCACATTGCGACCGAGCCGTGAAGCGCCTACGTATCCTCTTGGAGGAATCAGGTCGAACGTAGTTCACTTGATTCCTTTGTTTTTCTTGTGACTTTTCTCTTGTTTTTTTTAGATTATTTTCTCCTTCTTTTCTTTTCTTCTCTCCTTGTTTCATCATTTTTTTTTCATTTTCATTAATGACTCCAAAAGAGGGGTATGAAAGAATAAATAAGGCTCAAAGGGGGAAGCAAAGGTTAAAAGTGTTTGGATAGAAGAAAGAATTGTCTCCATCATTTCATTATCCAATAAGTACCAAGTACAAACAAACGAACAAATAACTATCATAATCAAAGAAATTACACATAATATCTCTTGACTGCATCAGAATTGATAGCCATGTCGATGCATCTTCCTTCGACATCTGTCAGACATAAAGCGCCGTTTGATAACACTCTGGTCACAATATAAGGCCCTTGCCAATTTGGGGCGAACTTGCCTTTTGCTTCGACCTGATGTGGGAGGATCTGTTTCAATACTTGCTGCCCTACTTCAAAGTTTTTGGGGCGCACCTTCTTATTGTATGCTCTTGCCATTCTCTTCTGATACAACTGGCCATGACATACTGCTGGCAATCTCTTTTCATCTATTAAGTTCAACTGCTCCAGTCGAGCTTTGACCCATTCATCATCATCAATCCTGGCTTCAGCGACAATTCGAAGGGACGGAATTTCGACCTCTGCTGGTATCACTGCTTCAGTTCCGTATACCAACAAATAAGGAGTTGCACCAACTGAAGTACGAACAGTAGTGCGATAACCCAACAATGCAAAGGGTAGTTTTTCGTGCCACTGTCTGGACCCTTCCACCATCTTACTCAAAATCTTCTTTATGCTTTTGTTGGCTGCCTCAACTGCACCATTTTCCTTAGGACGATACGGGGTGGAATTACAATGCGTAATCTTGAACTGTTGACATACTTCTTTCATCAAACTGCTGTTAAGATTAGCACCATTGTCTGTGATGATTACCTTTGGGATTCCAAATCTACAGATGATATGGGAATGGACAAAATCCACCACTGCCTTCTTGGTTACTGACTTGAAAGTCTCGACCTCTACCCATTTGGTGAAATAATCAATGGTTACCATAATGAACCTATGGCCGTTGGTCGCTGCCGGCTCAATAGGCCCAATGACATCCATGCCCCATGCAACAAATGGCCATGGCGCTGACATTGTATGCAATTCTGTCGGCGGAGAATGAATCAAATCTCCGTGTATCTGACATCGATGGCATTTCCGCACGAAATTGATACAATCACGCTCCATAGTGAGTCAATAATACCCTGCTTGAAGAATCTTCTTCGCCAATACATATTCGCTCATATGCGGCCCACAAACTCCAGCATGCACCTATGTCATAACTGTCGTGGCTTGACCGCGTCTATACATCTCAGCAATCCCAAATCTAGGGTTCTTTTGTACAACACTCCTCCACTGAGGAAGAATCCACTTGCCAATCGCCGAATGGCTCTTTTTTGGTCTCCGGTGGCCTGCTCCGGGTATATGCCCATCCTGAGGTACTCCTTTACTGTTACGCCCTGCAATATTATGTCAATATTACGTCCTGCAGTAATATATTACGGTGATATTACGCTTCGCAGTATTAAGTTACGATGATGTTATGGTCGCAGTAATATGTTACGATGGTGTTACCCTCTGGAGTAATATATTACGGTGATATTACGCTTCGCAGTATTAAGTTACGACGATGTTGCACCCAGTAGTATTGTACGTTGAATTTGTCGTAAGGTAATTGACATCAGTCCAATGAAAAGATTATTTGGGGATTATAAGTGATGAGTAAATTCGTGAAGGTAAGAGGGTAAGTAATATCGAAGAAAACAAATTTTGTCGAAGTTTGGCATGTTGGGATAAAATACGTCTTGAGCTAAAATACTCGATATTTATGGACTTGTACCATACAAGATATCACATGACCATAATAGTAAGGTGTATAAGGTATGTGAAAAGTGAGTAATATTTTAAGTAAGTGGGAATAATTCTCAATTTTGCGGGTAATTGATTAATTATCGGGTAACGAAACACTACCTAGTTAATTAATAAGTGGTGATGAATTATTTGGAGTCTTGGATAAGATAAGCTTGCCAAAAACGTGGCAGCCATTATATTAACCTAACTAAGTGACTAAGATTCAAATATGCTTAGGTGGCTACCTAAGGTTATGTGGGAATTTAGCAAATCAAGACTTGTTATAAGTCTTATTTTCTATTGGAATAAAGACTTGTCTTTCATTTGCACTAAGACTTGGACAAGAAAAGTCATAAACGTTCAATACCAAGTATGAATTCTATATACCATTTTCTAGCTTCAAATTGCTTCAAAAGCCAGAAACTTAGTTCGATCAAATGCTTTATAAACCAGAAGCTTGATTCGTTCCAAATAATTCAATGGACTGGAGCTTGGTTCGTTCAAGGCTTCAAAGACAGAAGAAAAAATTCAATCCAATTTTTGGGGTTCTAAATTCAATCCACGAAGGTTTCCAACAAAAATTGTTAAAATCGTAGCAACACAAAATTTTGCGGCTCCAAAAGAGTACGGTGCAATCTTCAAGAATATTATACGGAGTTTTCCTTACTCCAGGTATGTTAAGGCTATCCCTTCTTTCTTTTGGCATGATCCATACGATATGAACGAAACGTGCAAATGCACAAATTCCATAAGTGATTCTACTCATAGAAGTAATAGAAATATCTATGTTCTTTAATTCCCATGTGTCATAATATTTTATCATCTGTTCATGGGTCTTAGAAAAATACGAAAGTTGAAAAGAGTTTACTTTATGATATTACTCAGAGGCAAAATGGTCTTATGGCATTCCGAATAATTTTATTGACGTACTTTTTATGCACTGCATTCATGTGCACTGACTCATGACCAGATGGCGTTATATATGCGTATATATGTAAATATATGTATACGGGATATGGGAAAAGGTTATGGCGTTATATACGCACCACCACCTGATCAGCTGGTATATGATGATGATGTTGCCCACAGTGGCTGAAATATGATTCAAACGACGTTATATACGCATATATGGGTATGTATTCAAATGGCGTTATATACGCATATATATGTATGTATTCAAACGGCGTTATATACGCGTATATATGTATGTATATATATGTATATGGGATATGGGAATGGTTATGGCGTTATATACGCACCACCACCTGATCAGCTGGTATACGATTATGACTTTGCCCACAGTGGCCGATATGATATGATGGGATGCCCTCAGAGGCTGATGATGTTATGGAACATATACATATGCACGATATGACATTCATACGCATATGCATGACGCTGAAAGTAATTTATGATTTACAAAGTTATTCAGACTTACGGGTTGAGTCATGTACTCCATATGTCTTCCATGTCTCCTATGTATTTATTTATGTGCCTTACATACTCAGTACATTATTCGTACTGACGTCCCTTTTGCCTGGGGACGCTGCGTTTCATGCCCGCAGGTCCTGATAGACAGGTCGAGAGCCCTCCAAGTAGGCTATCAGCTCAGCGAAAGATGGTGGTGCGCTCCATTTACTTCGGAGTTGCGTATTTGGTTAGTATGATTTAGATGTGTATTGTTTGGTATGGTGGGACTCTGTCCCGACCTATATGACATTTATGTATTCTTAGAGGCTTGTAGACATATGTCGTGTACGTGAAAGATTGTACGGCCTTGCCGGACTATGTTTTGAGTTTATAAATGATTATGTTGGCCTATTAGGCACGTATGTCACGTGTATATGATGATGTAATAAGAAAGATACGTTACATTGGTACTCGGTTGAGTAAGGTACCGGGTGCCCGTCGCGGCCCATCGGTTTGGGTCGTGACAAAAGTGGTATCAAAGCAGTTCTTTCCTCGGGATGTCTACAAGTCGTGTCTAGTAGAGTCTTGTTTATGGGTATGTAGTGCACCACACTTATAAGCAGGAGGCTACAGGGCATTTAGGATTGTCAGTCTTTCTTCTTACTCTAGATCGTGTGGTAGAGCTCACTTATAAGAATCCAAGTTCTGAAATTCTACTTTATTCGTAATAAGACGATGCCTACTTCCCGAAAGAGGGTTGGAAGGAGAGATTGTTGTGGAAAAGCTTAGTCAGAGGATTTGGATTTTTGTATGATGCCTATGATAAGTAAATGTGAGGTCTTTAGCAGATCATGGGTGTACTGAAAGGTACAAGCTTCCTGATAAGAAGCCTTAAGGCAGTAATGTCTATCCATCTTTACGGTAAAAGACAATGGGAGATTAAGAAGATAAATACAGGTTTCAACAAGAAAAAGAAGCAAGATGAAGAAGGGTACGAGGCACCCAATTAATGAAGGCTAACAATGTTTGTAATTGAGGCAGAGGAACATAAGCCTTTTGAGTTATAGTCAATAGTAACAGAGGTATATACAATTGGTCGCACCCCTTCCAGATACGCCCTATGGAAGTTAACAAAAATAGTATAAGAAGATATGATGGATGAATTGATCGTGTTAGTTGATATTTCCGAAGGATATTGCAAGTGTGCTAGTAGATCTCCTTGTGAGACACCCAGATAGTACACTCTAAAATAGTGCAGCCAGATATGAGTACTACAAAGACATGCACTATAAGCCTTTAAGGGATAAATATTACCTTAGTGTGGCTCGCGTCCCTAGTAAAGCGAGAACGTTAAGAAACTTGAAGAGCCACTAGCAAAAGAATGTCGTATTGAAGTTTTCACAAGAAAAGGGATATGCAGAAATATTAGAAGAATAATGAGAAGAGAGATAAGGAAGCATTATGAATAAGGTGTGATACATGGATGAAAACGGTAAAGTGTTACAAAACCTATAATCAAATGAAGGAAGAGACGAAAGGTGATGGGCCTTAATACAACAAAAGAATATAGGCCATAAGGTTATATCCTCATTTCGAGAAATAAGCTCGTGACTCCAACGTGACTACTAGAGGGGAGAGTTATTCCCTAGAGTAATAGAAATCAGTATGAGCTAGTAAATAAGATAAATAAATTATGAATTAGGGACCGAATAATTTGAAAGTACTCGGCATCATGGTAATTTTAGATTTCGTTCCGGCGGTAATTGAATGGACCACAGAAGGAGATTCATGATGAATTCGGAGAATGGCCATTCAGGGAGATGCTTCCCTAGAGCAAGCAATGTGAGCAAAGTTAAGCTTAAGAGACTGTATGTTCCAGTTATGCTAAGTGTCACCCTCGCGAGTAAGGGAATTTGTCATCCTTGGTATAGAAGGATTATCGCGAGGCGAGTAAGGATCATTGATGTAGAAAAACGATGCCAAAGATAAAGAGGAAAAATATCTATCGGTAGATCCTCATGGCTTCAACTCTTAGTACCCCCCTAAAGGGGGGAATATGAAATGATAAAAGGAATAATGCAATAAAAATGAGAAAGGGATGAGATTGCACTTATCCAAATGCTACAGATATGCTACGATTCCAGAACATTATGCATACGCGATGTCAAGGAGAAGAAGTAAGGGTTCCTGCCCGATATGTTAGTAATAGTTAAGGAGCCAGTGCAAGACGTAAGTTAAGACCAATGTAAATAACCCAAGAAAGGTTATGAGGAATATTGATATGAGAATGGGCCAACGAGTAGTTTGTAATTGGTCAGGAAGATCTCAGTTTTGGCTAAACAGGAAGTTATAGACGAGTCAGCAGATCGTTTAAGATAAACATAGTAGAACCCAACATGGAGAATTCAGCCTCAGAGAATATCATTATAATACTTGAGATATATTCAAACAAGAGTCGGGGTAGTTAAAGGTACCGTATGAGTGTTATGGGGATAAAAGAAAGTGTTACTAGGAAGGCAGTCAAAATATCAGTTCAGAAGCAATCATATAAGTACAAGGGCATGGAAGAAGAAACTACATATGATTATAGGCAAGTAAGGACATCAGAAAAGGTCCGTAATAAGCTCACAGCTTTACGAGAGTCAAGGGTTCTCCCTAAATACTACAACGAAAGACTAGCTGAGGGGATAAAAAAGAAGGATTCAACCTAGTACAATGACCTAAAGAGGAAATGGTTGTGTAACAACAATCTCGCAATAACATTGTAAGCATTCCAAAGGAAAGTGGCACCTACCATGGCTAATGAATGGGAAGTAAGAGTTAAAAGTAATATTCGAGATCATATGATTTGTATAAAAACTCTGGCAAGTGTGGGCACTAAGATAAGCTATGGACGCAACGAGGGGGCAGAAAGACCAGGAAAAGTAATAGCTTACGTTGAAAAAAAAATCTAAGATGGAACAAAAGAATTATTTGATCAATGATCCAGAGTTAGTACGTTATGGATACACTCAGGATTTTGGAGCATTATCCAGGTAGCATATTTGTTGACAATCATACAGCCATAGAAGACTCTGATATAAGTTAAAAAGAAGAATTGAGCCCATGGCGTAGACACATGATTGAATTGTTAGAAGATTGTATCATGGATAGATATTCCATGAAAAATTGTATCATGGATGGATATTCCGTAACGCCCATGAAAGGCTAAGATAATAATTGATACCATGAGCCACAAATCGGAAAATAGCTTAAGCCTACATGAAGGCTGATCGGAAGGAAGAGGATGCTAAAGAATTACATCACCCAAGTATGGACGTAGAAAAAATTATAGAAGTTGTGCTTGAGAACATGACACAATCACTCTTAATATCAGATGTTCTAGAGAAATCATAACGACCATAATCTATAATGGCTCAACAAGGAATCCAGTTAGAAGAAGTACCAGCCTCATAGGAAGACAGTATGAAGCTCCCACCGGATTGTGTATGTACCAGAGGTGCAAGTATTCTAATAAAGCTTCAAGTAATGGACGTGAATTACACCTAGGTGGAAGGAAAGTTATGAAAGAGATAGAAGATATGATACGAGATTTTAAGTAAGTGAGGTAAAAGGTGAACAACGTACGAGATACTCAAGGTAGAAAATATGAATAGTATATACTTCGGATAGAAGGCTAGAAGTGTTGGGATTCAATATCCATGAATGATAGCGGCATAGTTAGTGACATATCTCATAGCCTATGGTTTCTAAATACTAAGAGATCTAGTCAAGAGAGTAGAGAAAAGTTGGAGACGATGTGACGTCTCGCTTGACGTGCCAGAATAACATAAGAAAATCTATGGTGCAAGCAAGTTGAAGGAGAGTTGTGAGTAGTATAAATGGATATGTATAAGTCGCAAGCTAAAGTATGGTAGAGCGACAAAGTTTTAAGGAAACATGAGTGGGGATGTGGAAAGGAAAGTGAAAAAGTGATAGCATGGATAAGTCCTCGGGATTTAGTCAATAGAAACAAGAGAGGTAATGATTTCTCTAAATTATTGAATGTTCGGTATTGCGTAAGAAGTTTCAAAGATCGATATTGAAGTAAATCAATAATGGATGAACAAAGTCACAAAGTATGACATGATATTAGGCCATGATTCTTAAGAGGAGCGGTAATGAAGGGTGCATTAAAGGACTAAGATTTATACCTAAAGGGTAGGCAACAAAAGTAACTGGGAACTTGGTAAGCATGCCTCAGCAAAGGTAGATTGAAGCAAAAATTATGGTATAGTACAAACCATGTAAATGCAGTAATGTCGTGTGGATGGGTAACCAGATCTATGAAATAAGATATGGCCGTATTCGCAAGTTCTACAAAGTATCGAGCAAAGGACTTCGGTATACCTATAGAGGCCTAGAGAGGCATCCTATTAAGACTTGAATATACAATGTAAGGCCTTCAAATTGACTAAAAGTTAAAAGGAAAAAGGAAAGATGAATCTCATAAGTGCACTTACAAAGCCAGGGTTATAAAGGCTGCATGACAGGAAGTAACAGAAGTTGCAAGATTAGGTAGATTTCGACCACAAGTCATGATATGAGCAAAAAGGCAAAAGTGGGGAATACCCTAGACTTTGAATTTATTCACAGAGCAACTGCTTAAATGTAAAGAAGAGTATTAATGTATTCACAAGAGCATCAGTCAACATTCGAGGACGAATGTTCCAAAGGGGGGAATGATGTTACGCCCTGCAATATTATGCCAATATTACGTCCTGCAGTAATATATTACAGTGATATTACGCTTCGCAGTATTAAGTTACGACGATGTTATGCTCGCAGTAATATGTTACGATGGTGTTACCCTCTGGAGTAATATATTACGGTGATATTACGCTTCGCAGTATTAAGTTACGACGATATTGCACCCAGTAGTATTGTACGTTGAATTTGTCGTAAGGTAATTGACATCAGTCCAATGAAAATATTATTTGGGGATTATAAGTGATGAGTAAATTCGTGAAGGTAAGAGGGTAAGTAATATCGAAGAAAACAAATTTTGTCGAAGTTTTGCATGTTGGGATAAAATACGTCTTGAGCTAAAATACTCGATATTTATGGACTTGTACCATACAAGATATCACATGACCATAATAGTAAGGTGTATAAGGTATGTGAAAAGTGAGTAATATTTTAAGTAAGTGGGAATAATTCTCAATTTTGCGGGTAATTGATTAATTATCGGGTAACGAAACACTACCTAGTTAATTAATAAGTGGTGATGAATTATTTGGAGTCTTGGATAAGATAAGCTTTCCAAAAACGTGGCAGCCATTATATTAACCTAACTAAGTGACTAATATTCAAATATGCTTAGGTCGCTACCTAAGGTTATGTGGGAATTTAGCAAATCAAGACTTATTATAAGTCTTATTTTCCATTGGAATAAAGACTTGTCTTTCATTTGCACTAAGACTTGGACAAGAAAAGTCATAAACTTTCAATACCAAGTATGAATTCTATATACCATTTCCTAGCTTCAAATTGCTTCAAAAGCCAGAAACTTAGTTCGATCAAATGCTTTATAAACCAGAAGCTTTTTATTCGTTCCAAATAATTCAATGGACTGGAGCTTGGTTCATTCAAGGCTTCAAAGACAGAAGAAAAATTCAATCCTATTTTTGGGGTTCTAAATTCAATCCACGAAGGTTTCCAACAAAAATTGTTAAAATCGTAGCAACACAAAATTTTGCGGCTCCAAAAGAGTACGGTGCAATTTTCAAGAATATTATACAGAGTTTTCCTTACTCCAGGTATGTTAAGGCTATCCCTTCTTTCTTTTGGCATGATCCATATGATATGAACGAAACGTGCAAATGCACAAATTCCATAAGTGACTCTACTCATAGAAGTAATAGAAATATCTATGTTCTTTAATTCCCATGTGTCATAATATTTTATCATATGTTCATGGGTCTTAGAAAAATACGAAAGTTGAAAAGAGCTTACTTTATGATATTATTCAGAGGCAAAATGGTCTTATGACATTTCGAATAATTTTATTGACGTACTTTTTATGTACTGCATTCATGTGCACTAACCCATGACCAGATGGCGTTATATACGCGTATATATGTAAATATATGTATACGAGATATGGGAAAAGGTTATGGCGTTATATACGCACCACCACCTAATCAGCTGGTATATGATGATGATGTTGCCCACAGTGGCTGATATACGATTCAAACGGCGTTATATACGCATATATGGGTATGTATTCAAATGGCGTTATATACGCATATGTATGTATGTATTCAAACGATGTTATATACGCGTATATATGTATGTATATATATGTATATGGGATATGGGAATGGTTATGGCGTTATATACGCACCACTACCTGATCAGCTGGTATACGATTATAACTTTGCCCACAGTGGCCGATATGATATGATGGGATGCCCTCAGAGGCTGATGATGTTATGGAACATATACCTATGCACGATATGACATTCATACGCATATGCATGACGCTGAAAGTAATTTATGATTTACAAAGTTATTCAGACTTACGGGTTGAGTCATGTACTCCATATGTCTTCCATGTCTCCTATGTATTTATTTATGTGCCTTACATACTCAGTACATTATTTGTACTGACGTCCCTTTTGCCTGGGGACGCTGCGTTTCATGCCCGCAGGTCCTGATAGATAGGTCAAGAGCCCTCCAAGTAGGCTATCAGCTCAGCGAAAGATGGTGGTGCGCTCCATTTACTTCGGAGTTGCGTATTTGGTTAGTATGATTTAGATGTGTATTGTTTGGTATGGCGGGACTCTGTCCCGACCAATATGACATTTATGTATTCTTAGAGGCTTGTAGACATATGTCGTGTACGTGAAAGATTGTACGGCCTTGCCGGCCTATGTTTTAAGTTTATAAATGATTATGTTGGCCTATTAGGCCCGTATGTCACGTGTATATGATGATGTAATAAGAAAGATACGTTACATTGGTACTCGGTTGAGTAATGTACCGGGTGCCCGTCGCGGCCCATCGGTTTGGGTCGTGACATTTACGTCATAAAACCATGGCTCGCCATCCACTTCTTCCTCTACCATGTTGCAATAAGCATGTTGATCACGAACCTGAATATACAATGGGTCAACATGAATTTTATCTGGGTGGTGTAACATCGATGCTAAAGTGGCCAATGCATCGGTAACCTCATTATGAACTCTTGGGATGTGTCTGAATTCCACTGATTGAAATCGCTTGCTCAAATCGTGCAAACATTGTCGATATGGTATGAGTTTCAAATCCCGTGTTTCCCATTCACCCTGAATCTGATGCACCAGGAGGTCCGAGTCTCCCAAGACCAAAACGTCCTGGACATCCATGTATGCAGCTAGTCGTAGACCCAAAATGCATGCCTCATACTCAGCCATGTTGTTGGTACAATAGAAACGCAGTTGAGCTGTAACAAGATAATGACGTCCTGTTTCAGAAATAAGTACCGCTCCTATTCCAACTCCCTTCGCATTTGCGGCTCCATCAAAGAAAATCCTCCAACCTGGATCCTCAGGTAATTCCAACTCATTTATATGTATTACTTCCTCGTCAGGAAAATACGTCCTCAATGGCTCGTATTCTTCATCAACAGGATTCTCAGCCAAGTGATCGGCCAGCGCTTGGGATTTCATGGCCGTCCTCGTCACATAGACGATATCAAACTCTGTGAGTAAAATTTGCCATTTTGCTAACCTCCCTATAGGCATAGGCTTCTGGAAAATATACTTTAGTGGATCCAAGCGGGAAATGAGATAAGTAGTATACGAGGACAAATAGTGCTTCAATTTCTGAGCCACTCAAGTTAGGGCGCAACATGTCCTCTCGAGTTGAGTGTACTTAACCTCATATACTGTAAATTTCTTGCTAAGATAATAGATGGCTTGCTCCTTCCTTCCTGTAATGTCGTGTTGCCCCAACACACAGCCAAATGAATTCTTCAGGACTGTTAGATAAAGAATTAATGATCTCCCCGACTCAGGTGGGACCAACACAGGTGGATTTGACAGATACCCCTTGATTTGATCAATTGCTTCTTGACATTCTGTTGTCCACCCTACCGCAACATCTTTCTTCAGCAGCCGAAATATGTGCTCACAAGTCGCTGTGAGTTGAGCGATGAACCTACTGATATAATTTAATCTTCCCAACAGACTCATCACCTCCGTTTTGTTCTTCGGCGGTGGCAAATCCTGGATGGATTTGATCTTGGACGGGTCCAACTCAATACCCCGTCGACTGACGATGAATCCTAGCTGCTTTCCTGATGGAACCCCAAAGGCACATTTGGCCGGGTTGAGCTTAATATCATACTTTCGAAGTTTTTGAAAGAACTTCCTTAGGTCTGCTACATGGTCTTCCTGATGCCAGGACTTTATGATCACATCATCTACGTACACTTCAATTTCTTTGTGTATCATGTCATGAAACACAGTAGTCATTGCTCTCATGTATGTGGCCCCAGCATTCTTCAATCCGAATGGCATTACCCGGTAGCAGTAAGTTCCCCATGGCTTAATGAAAGCCGTCTTTTCTGCATTTTCTTCATCCATTAAGATCTGATGATATCCTGCATAGCAGTCCACAAAGGATCCGATCTCGCGCCCGGCGCAATTATCGATCAAGATATGGATGTTGGGCAATGGAAAATTATCCTTAGGGCTTGCCTTGTTGAGATTGCGGTAGTCGACACATACCCTGATTTTCCCATCTTTCTTCGGCACCGGTACCATATTGGCCAACCAATCAGGATATCGAGTGACCTGAATAACTTTTGCCTGCAGCTGCTTGGTCACTTCTTCTTTGATCTTCACACTCATATCCATCTTAAACTTCCTCAATTTCTGCTTGACATGAGGGTATGCCGGGTCAGTGGCCAATTTGTGAACCACTAGATCGGTGCTTAATCCCGGCATGTCATCATATGACCACGCAAAATCATCTTTGAACTCAATGAGGGCTTTTATTAATTCCTCCCTGATGTTTGACTCAATGTGGATGCTTATTTTGGTTTCCCTGACATCGTCTGCATCCCCTAAATTGACAGCTTCAGTGTCATTCAGATTAGGCTTGGGTTTCTTTTCGAACTGGCACAATTCTCTGTTTATTTCTTCGAATGCTTCATCCTCATCGTATTCAGACTCATCATCATAATCAATCTCTTGTACAATTAAGTCGGAGTCAGATTGATTTTTCATACTAGGTCGAAGATTCGTTGTGCATGCCATGTCATTAGAACCAGTAAAAAGAGAACTGTTCAGAAAGAGAAAAGAATAAAACAAAATTAAAACAAGATAAGAAGAGAAAATTTTCATTTTATTAAAAATGCGGGATAACTGGGTTCACACTTTACAAAATAAAATGAGATTTGGATTACACCCTGGAATAATCCAGAAAACAAGAAAGAAAAATCAAAGCCTACTACCAGGACTCCCCCCGAGTAGGAAGAGGAGTAGCCATCCAATTGTTGATATTGGCCTTAGGCCCCACAAACTGTATGTCTGCTCTGCTGGAGCCCTCTCCAACTTCTATCACGTTGACATCAGCGAACAACCTTTCGAAGCTCTAATTCAAATCCCCGTCCATCCCAAACTCTCTTCTTCATTTTCCGCGCTCGCTTTACATCTGCCTCAATAGGTTTGAACCCCAGTCCAAAGGTCTCTAAATTCTTGGGCGAGGAGACAGGTTGAACAATCCCCTGAAGCTCAGCCCCCAGACCTTTTCCTGGCACGGACCCATTACCCAGCATCTCTGAAACCATCATGACGGTTGCGGGAGCTATCCTGGGGAGTGGGAGGTCTTCGCCTTCAGAAATTTTATCCACTAAAACCCTGTCGAAAACCTGGTATACCCAAGGCCCTTCGTCGTCACCCGTTTCTATGAATGGCACAATATCATCATCCGTAATGCTTGTACCGTCATCTCCGTGCACCACTATCTCCTGCCTGTCCCATTCAAATTTCACCATCTGGTGTAATGTAGAAGGTACTGCTTTGGCAGCATGGATCCAAGGTCGCCCAAGTAGGATATTGTATGATACTTCCACGCCAACCACTTGGAATTCCATGGTGAATTCCACTAGACCAATGGTCAATTCCAGTATGATATCGCCCACCATGTTGGTACCACCTCCATCGAAACCTCGGACGCAGACGTTGTTCTTGTAAATCCGGTCATGATCAATTTTCAACCTGTTCAGAGTAGCCAAAGTACAAATGTTGGCACTTGACCCATTATCAACCAATACTCGAGTGACTACCGAGTCTTCAATTTCACGGTCAAATACAAGGCTTTGTTGTGTTCTGTACCCTCTGTTGGCAACTCATCATCGGAAAACATCACTCGATTTACTTCGAAGATTTTGTGCACTATCTTCTCCAAGTGGTTTACAGAGATTTTATCCGGAACATGAGCCTCGTTCAGGATTTTCATCAATGCCTGACAATGATCGCTGGAATGAATTAACAAGGACAACAACGAAATTTGTGTTGGAGTCTTCCTTAACTGCTCCACAATGGAGTAGTCTTGTGTCTTCATTTTCTTTAGAAACTCTTCGGCCTCTTCCTCTGTCACTGGCTTCTTTACCACAGCTGGGTTGGACCTTCTTAACTCTACAGGAGCAAAACACCTCCCCGAACGAGTTAATCCCTGGGTCTCACATATTTCTTCCACAACTTCCTTCCCCTGGTACATTACCATCACTTTACTGTAGCTCCATGGCATGGCTTTACCGCTGATTATCGGCAACTGCAGTACTAGCCTGATAATAACTGGCCCTATGCATGATGGCTTGCTTGGTACCCCTTGCACTATTACTTTGACCGGCCCTGGGTTCTTTGCAACAACAGGCGAATTCTTCCCCATTATTACCACTGGCTTGATGTCTACCCTTTCCAATGGTATCACCTCTTATCCATTGGTCGACTTTTCTTTTGGACTGGCACGGATCATCATAACTGTCTGTGAGGGTTTCTTTAGCTCCCCTCCTTCGTGCACAAGCTCGATTATCTGAGCTTCGTGGTGCGCTAGCAATGGGTTCTGGTTGATGTTGGGCGCCTCCGGCGTCTAGACCTCGATCTTGTTGGCGTCAATGAGATCTTGTATTGTACGCTTCAACCTCCAACATTTTTCGGTATCATGCCCTAGCATTCCTGAGCAGTACTCGTAGCTTATTGATTGGTCCACATTTTGGGGTGGGGGGTTTGGCAACCTAGGCTCGACAGGACTCAACAAACCTAACTGCCTCAACTTATGGAACAAGGCGGTATAGGTTTCTCCCAACTCAGTAAAGGCTCTCTGTCTTTATAGCCTTTCATTTCTAGAAGCTTGATTTCCTCGAAAACCTGCCTCTGGAGGGTTCCTGTAGGCCTTGGTGGAGGATAGGCATTTTGGGGTGGTGGGTATGTGTTCTGTGGAGGTGCATATGCGTTTTGGGGAGCCGGCGCATGCCATTACGGGCAAACCGGAGGCTGAGTGTATGTGTTGGGCTTGGTGCACGGAGAAGTGTGGTTCTTGAGGTGGATAGTAGTGTTGTGGTGGGTTGTATGGGGAATATGGATAATTTGGATTGTGGGGTCTGAGTTGGTTGTAGTATGGTTTGTCGGACCTGGACCAACTGCCTGCCTCAACCGTGGCAACTTTTTCTTTCTTTTTCCTCCCTAGTGCACCTCCCGTGCCGCTCTGAATAGCCTGAGTTGTTACCTTAAGCGCCGAGTAATTCAGGATTTTATCGGACTTCAGTCCCTCCTCTATCATAACCCCTATCTTTACTACTTCATTGAAGGATTTTCCAACTGTCGTCACCAAGTGCCCAAAGTAAGTTGGATCCAGCGTTTGTAGGAAGTAGTACACCATTTCCCCCACTCTCATGGGAGGATCAACCCTGGCTGCCTGTTCTCTCCAGCGGAAACCGAATTCATGAAAGCTCTCCCCAGGCTTCTTTCCGGTCCTCAGTAATGTGAGACGGTCAGGGACTATCTCGAGATTGTATTGGAAGTGACCTGCGAAAGCCTGCGCTAGATCATCCCAAGTATACCACCTACTGGGATCTTGTCTGGTATACCATTCCAGTGTCGATCCACTTAAGCTTTGGCCAAAGTAAGCTATCAGTAACTCATCTTTGCCACTCGCTCCTCTCATTTTGCTACAAAAGCCCCGTAAATGTGCCATAGGATCACCGTGCCCTTCGTATAAGTCAAACTTGGGCATCTTGAACCCTACTGGTAATTGGACGTCAGGGAAAGGGCATAGATCCTTGTAGGCCATGCTGACCTAGTTGCCCAATCCGTGCATGCTCCTGAAGGATTGCTCCAGGCTTTTGAACTTCCTCATTACCTCATCCTGCTCTGGAACCTTAGCCGGCTTTTCAATCTCCGCCGGGACCTCCAAGTGGGGATTATAGGTATGGGGTTCTGGTGCATTGAATGTGGGTTCAGGGGGATAGTATTGCGCATCGTGAGCCTGAAACAACGGCTCACTAGTTGATCTTTGCAGCATGGCTGGTGTGGGTCTCATAAAAGCGGGAACATTTGGTGGTGGGAAATGTTGATGGGGTGGTGGAGCTTGGGAATCATAGGGGATTCTCCCCTGATAATAGTGGTGATTCGGGAGGCTTGTTGAAGGGCCAGGGTGAGGGTATTCCGGCATATGCCCTAGTGTGGGAGTAACGGGTGGTTCAGGGCTCTTTTGTACTTTAGCCAAGGCTAACTGCATCGCATTCATTTCCAATCAGATCCTCTCTATCTTCTCCATTGCCTCTTTCAGCAACTGGCTTACTGGCCTTTCTTCCTCGACACTGTTCTCTGAAGTAGTCATGATTATTGGTATAGGTCCTTTGGATCTGGTTTGATAATGATGTGATGCTAGAACGTTTTAACAACTAATTGTCTGGTATTTGAAAAACAACAAACTTGTTAGCTTTAGAGTTTTAATAGATTTGGTAATTGCACGTTGGGGATGCAATGTTCCTAAGCAGTTAACCATTTCTAACATGTTTTTGCTCCAACTGCATGCGTCATTCCGGCTTGTTTTATTTGTGCCTTTTAAAGTGTTTTGGGAACCCTCCGCTTTCCTCTCAATTATTTTTCTTTTCTTCTTTCTTTTCTTCTCTCTTTTTTAGTGGTGGTCGAATCTTATGTGGATTGCCTACGTATCACGTCCCCGCATGAATCAGACCGGGCGTAGTTCCGCCACAAAGTAAAGACACAAAATTCTTTTGGAATCATTCAATTCATCACCAAAATTTGCTATTACAAGCTACTTATTTTAAACAAAGAACAGCAAAATGCAGATTCCAAAATACTTAACCTGACTTGATGAAAAAACAACATATGGGAAGATAACAGACCCATAAAGTCAACAAACAAGACTTGAACTAGGGATACATTAAAGCTTTCAATTTAGGTGCCCGTGAGGCATCGTTCGGCCTTTCCGTGGGCTTTGGTGTAAGACCCCTTTGTAAGCTTTTCAACTCATCCATGATCCGGTGGACGTAGCCCATGATGGAGGCAAGAAGGGTATCACGAGGTATTTGCTCACATGCTAGGCATCTCATGTAGATGTAGTGCCCAATCTCATCAATCCTACACCGGATGTTATCCCTTTCCCTGAACAGTTGCTCTATTCGTTGGTTCTTTAGTCCCAGTACTTGAGCATTATCGGCGAGTCGATCCTGGAACCTCTCCATTTGTTCTTCCATTCTGGCCATTAAATCATAACAGCTCCTTCTGTCTGCTTGGGCATCTTGGGCTTGTTTAATGACCCGCTCCTGAAGAGTGGAGTTTGTTTCTCTTAATAGTCCAATGTTTATTTCATAATCCCTTATGACTTGTTGTAGATGCTTTCTCCGTGCCATTGTACCTTTTGCCCATCTGACCCGCATTCTTGCTATACAAGCCTCGGATCTCTCCAAGTCCTCTCGGCTTTTGCTGACCTGATTACTCAACTCTGCTATCAACCTCTCGTCGGACCAACTTTTCTGTTGGTCATCGGCATTCCTTCTGTCTTGGAGGATTCGGGCTCTCAGGGCCTTGTTTTCCTGAGTCAACTTGCTTTTCTCTCCTGTATCAGCATCAATTTGCAAGCTGCTTTGATATTTCAGCCCCTCAATTTGCTGTTTTAGCTTGCCAATCTCGACCCAATATTCTTTCTCTTTCGCTAGACAACCCCATTGTGTTTGTGATGATTCTACAAAGTCTTGGACGTGAGCTCTCTTAGTCGGTCTCTGGTGCTCAAGCTCTCTTCTGTACCATGTGAGGTATTTTGGCGACACTTCGCCTTTGGCCCGGTCTTGTACATGAGTATCTATTTTCAGGGTTTGACATTCATTCTAGATTTTCCGAACGACTGCTTTAGGGAACTGCCCACTAGGCCCGATTTCGACCACTTGGCCGCTGAGATCCTCTTCCTTTGGGACTATTTGGCACCGCCCCAACTATCTCAATACTCTGTATGGCGCATAGGGCTGGATACTTTGGAAACCCATCAACAACAAATGAGATTCAGCGGCTGACATGTGTATGATTTCATCTATGGGTAGCCACCCAAATGCCCATTCTATCTGGTTTGCTGAGACGGAACGCAGCAGAGTGACCCATTCAGTGACCCCTTCTGGCAAGCTGAACCCATCGACCCTTGTGGAAAACTCTTCTATACAAGTCTTTTGTGATGACCCATATTTCAGAAACTGAGGGCGATGACATAAGTGTTCTATCATCCATATTTGCAGTAGTACATTGCAACCCTCAAAGCAACCTCCTCCGGTTTTGCAAACAGTAAGAGCACGGAAGATGTCTGCTATTATCATCGGTGCCAGAGTGCTGTTGTTTTGCTTGAGCAAAGTGCTGACGACCCCAGCGACTTGTATGTTAATTTTCCCATCTTTTCTAGGGAATACCAGAAAGCTCAGAAAGGCCACCATAAAAGCAATACACCTATGTCTTTCCCATTTCAGCTGGCTTTCCCCGCTGCAGATCTTACCCTCGGGATTGTTGAACCCTCCAAAATGACCGTACATGTCATACAGGAATGCCAAACTACAAAAACCCTCTGATAAATCTGGGTTGTGTATAATTTTGCGGATCTTCACGATGTCTAATAACCTGTGTATGGTCACGGTCCTTGGTGCAATAAGATACTGCTCTCTCATAGGGATTTTAGGACACCCGATGTACCCTGCCAGTTCCTCTAGTGTCGGTGTGAGCTCAAAGTCTGAGAAATGAAATACATTGTGTGTTGGGTCCCAGAATGAAATTAACGCCCTTATAATGTCCCCTCTCGGATCAATGTCCAGTAACCCAACCAAGTTTCCCAAGTATATCTTGACTGTATCTCGCCCTGATTCTTCTAAGTCATTCCACCACATGCGTAAGCCCAAAGGGACCCTGCTTATAATGGCCCCAGATGAATTCCTACTCGTGCTCATTCTGCACATTTATTAAGGTGATTTAGACAAAAAGCAAAATCTTTATTTGACTCAAAAACTAATTTTCCCATTTTTCCCTAATTTTCGAGAAAAGAAAGACTGATTTTCAAAACACGGCCTTTCAGCTCTTCAGGGATGAAGATTTTAAGGCTGTAGGGATTTAACCGGCCAAAAGGTAAAAAGAATGACCAAAGGTGGCTGTTTATGCAAAGACAGCCTTCCGGCGTCCCTTTAGGGAACATGGCTACTTTTGCAAAATGGCATCGCCTGATTCTTTTATGAAAGTAGCAACATTTTGTCATTTTTCCGGTCGTTTTTGCAAAAATGGGAAGTTGGACCCGATAAGGGTTGCCTACGTATCTCACATCCGGTGAGAATCAAACCGGCGTAGTTCGGGTCTTTTCATTGGAAAATAAGACTAACTAAAACCCTTTTTTTTTCTTTTCTCCCCTTTTTTTTCATTTTCTCAAAAATTCGGCAGAGTTTCGGCACTACTAGTTTTTCAAAGCAGGTGATTTAACTCTTTTTAACCCTCGTACTTCTGTCTCTCTTTCCTCAAAATATTCAAAAGCCGGTCAGCATGCAAGTCCGAAGCAAATAAATGCATAAGTAGAAGCAAGTAAGATGCATCAGGATGATCTTTTGTCATTTTGGTACACCTGTCCTAGACAGACCCAACCCCTGTGTTGAGTCTCCAAAGTCAAATGCACGTGATGCAAACAAACGTTCCTACTAGGGATCCGACATGAAGCTGAGTTATTCTAAGTTCATAACCTGGGTATTTGTTCTTGACTGTGCACCCGAGCGGACAACTCGAGTCGAGGAGGGGGCTACGTACCGGGGACCCGCGGGATCGTCCGGCTTTGTAACTGGTCCGGCCTCTTTCTTATTTCAGGTATTGACACTAACAGAATAGGGAGTCTCGACCAGCGAGCTCCTCCCCGGAGGTAAGAAGAGAAGGGTTTCGGCACAGTTTATATACAGTTCAGATAATATCAAAGCGGTAAAAGGAGTACTTAGCACCTTAGGCCCAATCATGTAAAATCAGATAATAAACAAAGCCAGATATAACAATTCATTTAAGCTCAAATTCTGAACCCTGAACCAGAGATTCTGGGTTTATTCCCCAGCAGAGTCGCCAAAGCTGTCACACCTCCTATTTTCGCCCCCGCGAGGGGTGAAGGAGTTTTTCCAATTAAAGGACAATCGAAATAGGATTTGTTTATTTATTTCAGAGTCGCCACTTGGGAGATTTAGGGTGTCCCAAGTCACCGGTTTAATCCCGAATCGAGGAAAAGAATGGCTCTGTTTAACAGTCCGCGAACCAGAAATCTGGATAAGGAATTCTATTAACCCGGGAGAAGGTGTTAGGCATTCCCGAGTTCTGTGGTTCTAGCACGGTCTCTCAACTATCATATTCGGCTTATTTATCTGATTTTAACAATTGTGCACTGATATGCAAATTATAACTCTTTTACCTCTTTTACTATTATTATTATCATTATTTTAACAAAGAATTGCAACGTTGTGAAAATGTATCTCGAACCACGTCACAATCAATATACCCGTAGTCGTCGACACATTTTGACTCCATTGGGATTTGGATTTGGGTAACATCAATGTACACCTGATTTTAGGGAAGTAAATTATTAAAGGCGCGCCTAAAGCGACTAGCGCATTGTTGTTTTGGGAAAGGGCCGTGAAATTCACTAAGCGGCCGATCCCGAAGTCTAAGTAATTTTATGAACACATATAGAGAGCCCTGCATCTTATGAATTTTTGTTTGTCGAGGCTCGTCTCATTTATTTATATTTTTTAAAGAATTACAACGTCATGGAAACGCGCCTCTAACCACGTCACAATCAATATACCCGTGATTATCGACACGTTCCGACTTCGTTGAGACTTGGATTTGGGTCACATCAATGTACACCCGAGTTTAAGAAGGTGAGATTAATTAAAGCGCGTACCTAAAGAGACTAACGCGTTGTTATTTTTTGGGAAAAAGCCGTGAAGTTCACTAAGCGGCCGATCCCGAAGTCTATCCACTTATTATGCCCATTTATTGAGGGCCCCGCAACTTGTAATTTATTTGGCTATTTTAAGGGATCATCCTATAGTTACTATGTTTTTCTATTTTTGCATCCGTCTCTAAAAATGAAAGAAAAGGTCCTAATTTATTTGCATTCTTGTGAGTTGTTATGGTTGAGTTTCGAACATGATCCGTTAAATCTGAAAATGATGCAATAAGGGCGGTCCGTTTGCCAACGTCGGCCCAAGTCCAACGTCTGAAATGTTAAACTGAACCTGGGCCGTCTTATTCATATGTTACTACCTAGTTACATTATCCTACATACATTCGGCATTTAAGAGGCAGAAATGTAGAAATGAGAACATCTAATTAAACATATTATCGCGAGTTAGATTAGGCAGTTTGTTAATTGAAATAGCTTAAATTGTCTAGTAGTTAATTACCTAAGGCCTGTTATGCTTTTGAAACATGTTGTTTAACAAGCAAATTGAAATAGCAGTATGTTAAGGAATACACCATCAATCCCTTTTTTTAACTATAAGCAAAACATAGAGTTCACCAACTAAATGACATGTATAAATGTTCAGTTACATCACAGCTAACTACATGGTTCTAGTAGAGAAAGTGAACTATCATACATACAACTAATGTTCAGTATATTTCTAAAGTTAATTCAAAATAACTTCAACTCTTCATTTTTGTATTCATGCTTCAAATTTCATCCTACATTGACCAGTGTATCAGTTGTGTACCTGGTATAGGAAAGCAAAAGAAGGAGAGGAAGATCAGTAGTGCAAACAACAACAATAAATTCAGCAACAAACAGCAACACCCAATAACAAACAGTAGCAGATTCAACAACCAAGCAGGAAATCCAGTTTGCAACCCGGCAATACCAAAAACAAGCACAGGCAAAGCAGAGAAGGAACCAGATGCAAGAAAGCAGTAGCTTCTGATTTTTGAACCCTCAAAGAGAAACAACCCGAGGCTCTTGGTGTAAAGCTCAGCCTCAAACCCTCAATATCTCTGGAAATTATGTTCAAATTCCAGCCAAATCTCACTCTATATCTCTCTGAAGTGTCTTAAAATTTCAGCCTTGAAATGACTTTCTGATTACTTAGCTTATTAGGGTAAAAAGGCAACCTATTCAACTCTATTCTCTGGACTTTTTGTGTGAAAAATCCAGCCTATATGCTCTGAAAATAAACTTACCTTCTAAGGTTTAAAGACCATCCTCTCTTAGTCAAAAATTGTAAGGCCCCGGAAAATTTTTTCCAAGTAATTTGAGATTTCATCGTGCCAAGGTTGGCTAATTATTTCATTTTGTGTGCAAATGAGGATTCATGATATAATGGGTATCAATTGGATATGTTAATAAGCATATAATTCATATTATAGGTGGATTGGGGTCTAAGGAGAGGACTAAGTCTAAGCCAAGTTGGAAAATTTCATAATGGACGAAAATTGTAAACGAGTGCGCACAAGACCTCACTTTGGACGATCATATATCCAGTCATATAAGGAGTTGTGTGATGCACAACCTATAAAATTAAAGCTCTTTGAGTCTAGTTTCCAATGCAATAAACCATATGTCATTTGGAGTTATATACAGAAAGTTATGATCATTTTACTGGGCATGTGTCAGTAGCACGACATTAGCGCGGGAGCGCGTAGCCAGCGCTAATTGAGTTTCTTTCTGCCTCGTTAGCGCGGCCTATGCACGGGCGCGCTAGTATCGGACCTCTAAAATACCCCAAGACCAGCCTAGAGAGTTCCCAACTCATTTTGGGGTTAAGGCTTGCTCTCTCAAGGGGATTTCGTCCCAAACTTCATCCCTATGATCCAAGGTAAGGTTTTTAGAGTACTTTGAGTGATTTCTACCCCCCTAAACATCTTTACTAACAAGGATTAATCTTCAAAATCCTTAGATTTTTCATTAAAATCCTTGAATTTGTCAAGAACACCACATGTGGGGATTCTCAAGATTCTTGCTACAAGAGGTATGTCTATCACCTCTAACTACTCTATGGTGATTATTCATGTAAGATATATACATTAGAACTCATGGGGTGGTGATTGGGAGCCATAGGTGTCTAACCTAGGTTGTGTTGGTATTGTAGAGATTGTGAGATGGGTTATTGGGGTATGATTCTTCGGTTAATAGTATTATGTATACATGCATGTACATATTAGGGTTGTGGAAAGGTTGATAAATATAAATAAGTAAAAATTGGGTTGGGGAAAGAAGAAAATCTTGTAAAAGAGAGTTAAATATCAAGATGCTCAACTAGTGTTTGATAAAATGCTCCAATGAGCTGAAACCATAAATACCTTCCTAGTTTGTGTTAATTTTGTTATGTCTCAAGTAGATTGGGATTGCTAGAATTTTCGAAACGTCGTAGTAACTTAAGGAAAGCTTAAACGAGGTATGTATGGCTAACTTTGACCTTTGTAAAGTCACTTTGTTTGGTGCATGAATATCTGGTATGTAATATCTACGTGAATTACTTGTGGAATTACTGTGTTTGGTATGATTCGATTGTTCGTGGTTAAATCTCCTGATATAATGGTATCTGTAATTGGCAATAAACCAAATGTGTGGTTGTGAATGTGTTATGTGGTAAGAGTTGAGAAACAAATGATAGAAGGAAATCGTGAATGATGAAATTGGAACAATTGTGGTAATAACATATATGGCTTGTATTGGCAATTATCGCGGTGATATAAAATGCATACGAGTTGTTGAACATGATGGAAATAGTATTGATGGTTGTGGAAATCTTTTGAGAAATTATTATTATTGTTCATAACATATATGGCTTGTATTGGCAATTATCGCGGTGATATAAAATGCATACGAGTTGTTGAACATGATGGAAATAGTATTGATGGTTGTGGAAATTCTTTGAGAAATTGTTGTGGTTGTTCTTTGTGAACTATTGTTGTTGTTGTTGTTGTGTTGTTTGTGAATTGTGATTGTACGGTGGGATCGGGTTGCGTGCCGCAACACAAAGTAATAAGGTGTGGGTTGTGGTGATAAGGGTTGCCGAGGTAATAAGGGTGGCCGAGGTAATAAGGATGGAAAGTGATCGAAATCACTATTGAAATGAAAATATGAGAAAATTGCAAAATCATTGATATGAAAATGTTGAAGTGGGAAATGGAGAGTTTGTAACTTGTTTGGCTTGATTGTTTTCTTTCAGGTGTATTTGATTGGTGATTCCATTACTATTTGTTACTTGTGTTTTGTGTATGGTTGAGTTTACTCAGGGCAAGTTTGTTCATACATACCAGTACAATTCAAATGTACTGACGTCCCTTTTGCTGGGGGCGCTACATTCGTGTTATAATTGTAGGTGGATCCATAGCAAGTACTCCAGTCCACCGTCCGTAGCTCCCCTTCACTTTCCTCCAGAAGCATTGGTAAGCCCTTTTCCTCTCGGGGCCTTGCGTGGCTCATGTCGCTTTCCTTCCCGGAGTCTTATTATGGTATTTGTGAAAGGTATAGCCGGAGCCTTGTTGCCGGCAAGTATCGTATCATCCTTTTGTATCCTTAGAGGCTCCGTAGACAGTAAATGTGGGTTGCGAACTTATGTAAATATGTATTTTGTATATGGGGCGATGTAAGTTGTAAACTTCATTAAGTGGCTATGTACGTTTTGTAAAAAGGGTGTTTTAATTTACAAATGACTATTTTCCTTGATTAATGAACAATGAAAATGCGGGGTGACACGTGGAATAGGAAAGGCACCCAGGTCCACTTGGCCGGGGCTACCCGGTCGAGTGCCGGTCGCGCTCCTCGGATTTCGGGGCGTGACAAACTTGGTATCAGAGCCTATGGTTTTAAAATGTCCTAGGATGTCTCGGAGCCGTGTCCAGTAGAGTCCTTCTTATCGGTATGTTGTCGACCACATCTATAAGTTGGAGGCTACACGGACATTTAGGAATGTTACCCTTCTTCAACACTCCAGATCGTGCGATAAAGCGTGACTATAAGATTGTTTTCTAACTCGTGCGTTCAGATTCAAGGTAAGTTTAAACGCTCTTTCATCTATTTCAAGTAGTGTTGTCATGTGGCATGACCAATGGGAAAAGGCATGAATATTAAGGAGATGGCATATGTATCATGTTGAACGAGTGGTACGAATATATGAGGTACGTACATAGTACTAGAAGCATACTTTATATGAGAAAAGTGTTAAAAATTGATCACCCACCTCTAAAGAAACATTGAATGGGTAAGTGTTATGTAAGCTTGAATAGCACCTGTGGGTAGCGTGAGAAGTATGTAAATGATCCTAAGGTGTGAAAAAAAATTAGTTATATAAGCATGTGATATATGGGAAACATGACCAGGAGATTAATGATGAGAGTGCAAGTCTCTCCTAAGAGACAAGAAGTTATGAAAGGAGAGTCAATTGAACCCATAATGAGAAGACCCTTATGCTATGAATGTTATAAGAATCTCATAAGTGCATGAGGATGTGTTACACTCCTAAAGGATATTGATATGAGGAATTGGAATCCCAAAGCCCGTGTGGCTGAATAAGAGCAGAGAACTCATGAGATTAATACCATTGTGACTTCAATCTCCCTAATAGTTGAACATATATGTGAGAGATAGAGAAATGAGACATATGTCCATGAAGTTTCTAAATTCAAGACTTGTATCAAAAATCCAGGACATTCGCCTCAAGTGGGGGAGGAAGGGCCATAGTGAGGCCACTTAAGTATAATGAAACAAGAGTAAGACCATGTAGCTTTGATGTTTGAATATTTTGTTGAAGGCATGCATAGTTTAGAAAAGTGATAATGGATAATGTGATTATCTGAAAGGGTATACTAATGATAGACCACTAGTACCCCCCAGAAAGGTGGAAGGTTAAGGAAGGTAAATTTCTAACAAATGGCGTTGTGAATGATAGGGTCAACGATCCTAGAAACTAAGAGTATGTTTGTAAAGGGATTTTATACTTGTTAGAGGGTCAGGAACAATGGAACCTAAAGAAGTACTATAGGTCAAATGTGGAAGGTTGCGAGTTTTTAGAATGGGTTAATCATGGAATTGCGATTCAACCAAAGTTTCAAGACGTTAAGAAAGGCGAAATGAGTGGGAGAAATAAATGTGATGCTATAATAACCCACGAGGGTATTTGGGCTTGATGGAGGGCCTCTAAAGAATCTTACAAGCAAAGAAGTGTTAAGTGATATGCGGATGAACACACTTTCCCACGGATATCCTAACAAGAGTTAAGAGATGAGCAAGATGAATTCCTAAATTAGGCGAAAGGACCATGTAACATATGGAGGAATGTGTAGCTATTCATTAACTAGAAAGAATGAGGCGAGAAGAAATGGGAAGAAAAATCTGTAAATTGAGATGTCCATGATTATCGCAAAATAGTTCATATTAGAATGGTGGACTCGCTTGGAGCACAAATGTTAATAGAAGGTATAAGGGACTAACCGTAATGCAACCGACTTGGGTGACACTGAATGGAAACTAAGGTAGCTAAAGATAGTTCATGTCTACATATAATGGAAAGTGAGACTAATAGTAGTGAAGTTGTGGTATGATAAACTCATTAAATCAGGCACAATGATATTACAAGTTCACGCAAGGTAGACAAGTGTGTGGCAAAATAAGGCTATCAATTATGCACTATGAGCGAAATAGAATGGGAATTAATATTCCAGTTAGAAAGAAAAGATGGTACCAGCATATATTGTTCGGGCCAGTGGCACTTTCTGAATTGAATATGTATGAAGGGTATTGATATGCGTTTTGGGTGGTGTTGAACAGTAAAGAGAGATCATGAAAATGTTCACAAGGGAAAGTGGAGTGGTTTCTTAAATTCTATAAGTCATGTAAGGAGGAAAAAGGTTGTCTAGGAAAGGTCTGAGCATAGTGTTACATTACATTTGATGCAATGTCGTGCATGTCGATGATGTGAAGGTGTGTGCGCAGGCTAGAAGATGTTATTCCTTTGAAATAGAAGATTCTATAAGAAAACTCATCCAGTAATGTCTTTTGTTGAGAATTTGGAAGAGCAAGTTGCATATATTCACAAAAGATTGTAACCATATCAAGGAAATTATTGAATAACTCAAATCCTAGGAGGTCATATGTAAGAGAAATGTGATAAAGATGTTCCACTAATGATGTAACAAGTAAAGGTGATAGTTATGCCTCTAGGCAACTCAAGAATCATGGAAAGAACCCTACAACAAATGACTTAGAACTTGTGGCAGTAGTTTTTGTGTAAAGATTTGGCGACATTATGTGTATGGGGTCCACGTTGATGTATTTACGGACCACAAGTGCCTCAATATATTTTCAAGCAAAAGGAGTTGAATCTGAGACAGAGAGGATGGCTCGGGTTAGTCAAGGACTATGACATTGAGATTCTCTATCACCCGAGAAAGGCCAATGTCGTGGCGGATGCTCTTAGCTGGAAATCTATGGGTAGTTTAGCTCACTGGGCGATATGTCAAAGGTAGTTGGCCATGGAGGTTCACTAGTGGCTAGTTTGAAAGTTTGTCTTGTAAAGTCTAATGAAGGTAGGGAAAATGTGCAAAATAGGGCTGAATCGTCACTTGTGGTGGAGCAGTATGCTCAACTGTATATCAAAAAAATAGACAGGTTGCATGGCACTCTAGCCTAAATCATTTCTAATCGAGGGGCTCAATTTACACAAACTTTTGGAAGAAATTTCAGCAAGGTTTGAGTACTCAAGGAAATCTTAGTATAGCCTTTTATCCACAAACTGATGGGCAGGCAGAGCAGACTATTCAGATGCTCGAAGATATGTTGCAAACTGGTGTTCTAAGTTTCAAAGGAAGTCGGGATGACCATTTGCCACTTATTGAGTTTGCTTACAATAACAACTTTCATACTAGTATTCAGATGGCCCCATTTGAGGCATTGTATGGAAGGAAGTGTAGATCTCCGATTGGGTGGTTTGAGGTTGGTGAAGAAGAACTGTTAGGGCTAGATCTTATGCATCAGGCTATGGAAAAAGTTAAAGTCATTCAGGAGAGGATGAAAACTGCTCGGAGTCGTCAGAAATCCTATACAGACGTGCGTCAAAGAGAATTGGAATTCCAAGTAGATGATTGGGTGTTCTTGAAAGTATCTCCCATGAATGGAGTCATGCGGTTTGGGGAGAAAAGGAAATTGATCCCAAGGTATGTCGGGCCATATCGGATCGCTTAAAGGATATGACAGGTGGCTTATAGGCTGGAATTGCCCCTTGAGATATCATTAGTACATCCAGTATTCCATGTGTCCATGTTAAATAAAGTAGGGGGAAATCCATCCGCTATTGTGCCGGTTGAAACTATCGAGGTTAGTGGAGAGATGTTATATTAAGAAATCCCATTTGCCATTCTTGATAGGCAAGTCTGAAAATTGAGGAACAAGAGAATTGCTGCAGTTAAAGTATTATGGCGAAGTCAACAAGTCGAGGAAGCCACATGGGAAGAGAAAAAAGAAATGAAAGAGAAATATCCCATATGTTCGCACAAGTCTAGTAGGGATCGTGCGAACGGTTGTCATTAAGCAATTTGAGGTAGTGTTTAGATTTGTGCAAGACACCCCATTTTCCCCAAATTACCTTATTGTTGTAACTTCTTAATGTGTGCCAAATTTGAAATGTTGATGCTATTAGGGTAATGTGCAACCCTTGAGGTAAATGACTAATTGAAGCGTTTTTGACATGATTGAATTGTATGGGGCTCGTTGAAGTAACCCAGTTTTGTGTAGTAAATGGCATTGGTCGAACCATGTGCAATTTGCGGTGTAAAGAGAATGAGCTAAGTGTAAGTTGTTTAAAGTGTATGAATATGTATAAGTTGTTGAGGTAATGAATTGTATACCGGTTGTAGGGATGACAGAAATTGTGTAATGGTACTTGGAAATACATTTCGGGGGCTCTCTGGCAGGTAGATAGGCCTAATTACAAAGGAAACTCTGGCGAAATTTTCGGAAATTTAGGGAGTTAGCCAAATTTGGGGCTGTTGATATATTTCATGATGTGAACAAGCTGAAGTTACATAAGGATGGCTAATGAATGAACCTCGATCCTCATTCGAGGACGAATGATCCTAAGCGGGGGAGAATGTAAGGCCCCGAAAAATGTTTTCCAAGTAATTTGAGATTTCGTCGTGCCAAGGTTGGTTAATTATTTCATTTTGTGTGCAAATGAGGATTCATGATATAATGGGTATCAATTGGATATGTTAATAAGCATATAATTCATATTAGAGGTGGATTGGGGTCTAAAGAGAGGCCTAAGTCTAAGCCAAGTTGGAAAATTTCATAATGGACAAAAATTGTAAACGAGTGCGCACAAGACCTCACTTTGGACGTTCATATCTCCATTCATATAAGGAGTTGTGTGATTCACAACCTATTCAATTAAATCGCTTTGAGTCTAGTTTCCAATGCAACAAACCGTTTGTCATTTGGAGTTGTATACAGAAAGTTATGATCATTTTACTGGGCATGTGTCAGTAGCACGGCCTTAGCGCGGGAGCGCGTAGCCAGCGCTAATTGAGTTTCTTTCTGCCTCGTTAGCGCAGCCTATGCGCGGGCGCGCTAGTATCGGACCTCTAAAATACCCCAAGACCGGCCTAGAGAGTTCCCAACTCATTTTGGGGTTAAGGCTTGCTCTCTCAAGGGGATTTTGTCCCAAACTTCATCCCTATGATCCAAGGTAAGGTTTTTAGAGTACTTTGAGTGATTTCTACCCCCCTAAACATCTTTACTAACAAGGATTAATCTTCAAAATCCTTAGATTTTTCATTAAAATCCTTGAATTTTTCAAGAACACTACAAGTGGGGATTCTCAAGATTCTTGCTACAAGAGGTATGTCTATCACCTCTAACTACTCTATGGTGATTATTCATGTAAGATATATACATTAGAATTCATGGGGTGGTGATTGGGAGCCATAGGTGCCTAACCTAGGTTGTGTTGGTATTGTAGAGATTGTGAGATGGGTTATTGGGGTATGATTCTTGGGTTAATAGTATTATGTATACATGCATGTACAAATTAGGATTGTGGGAAGGTTGATAAATATAAATAAGTAAAAATTGGGTTGGGGAAAGAAGAAAATCTTGTAAAAGAGAGTTAAATATCAAGATGCTCAACTAGTATTTGATAAAATGCTCCAATGAGCTGAACCATGAATATCTTCCTAATTTATGTTAATTTTGTTATGTCTCAAGTAGATTGGGATTGCTAGAATTTTCGAAACGTCGTAGTAACTTAAGGAAAGCTTAAACGAGGTATGTATGGCTAACTTTGACCTTTGTAAAGTCACTTTGTTTGGTGCACGAATATCTGGTATGTAATATCTACGTGAATTACTTGTGGAATTACTGTATTTGGTATGATTCGATTGTTCGTGGTTAAATCTCCTGATATAATGGTGTCCGTAATTGGCAATAAACCAAATGCGTGGTTGTGAATGTGTTATGTGGTAAGAGTTGAGAAACAAATTATAGAAGGAAATCGTGAATGATGAAATTGGAACAATTGTGGTAATAACATATATGGCTTGTATTGGCAATTATCGCGGTGATATAAAATGCATACGAGTTGTTGAACATGATGGAAATAGTATTGATGGTTGTAGAAATTCTTTGAGAAATTGTTGTTATTGTTCTTTGAGAAATTGTTGTGGTTGTTCTTTGTGAACTATTGTTGTTGTTGTTGTGTTGTTTGTGAATTGTGATTGTACGGTGGGATCGGGTTGCGCGCCGCAACACGAAGTAATAAAGTGTGGGTTGTGGTGATAAGGGTGGCCGAGGTAATAAGGATGGCCGAGGTAATAAGGATGGAAAGTGATCGAAATCACTATTGAAATGAAAATATGAGAAAATTGTAAAATCATTGATATGAAAATGTTGAAGGGGAAATGGAGAGTTTGTAACTTGTTTGGCTTGATTGTTTTCTTTCAGGTGTATTTGATTGGTGATTCCATTACTATTTGTTACTTGTATTTTATGTATGGTTGAGTTTACTCAGGGCAAGTTTGTTCATACATACCAGTACAATTCAAATGTACTGACGTCCCTTTTGCCGGGGGCGCTACATTCCTGTTATGATTGTAGGTGGATCCATAGCAGGTACTCCAGTCCACCGTCCGTAGCTCCCCTTCACTTTCCTCCAGAAGCATTGGTGAGCTCTTTTCCTCTCGGGGCCTTGCGTGGCTCATGCCGCTTTCCTTCCCGGAGTCTTATTATGGTATTTGTGTAAGGTATAGCCGGAGCCTTGTTGTCGGCAAGTATCGTATCATCCTTTTGTATCCTTAGAGGGGTTGCGAACTTATGTAAATATGTATTTTGTATATGGGGCGATGTAAGTTGTAAACTTCATTAAGTGGCTATGTACGTTTTGTAAAAAGGGTGTTTTAATTTACAAATGACTATTTTCCTTGATTAATGGACAATGAAAATGCAGGGTGACACGTGGAATAGGAAAGGCACCCAGGTCCGCTTGGCCGGGGCTACCCGGTCGAGTGTCGGTCGGGGTCCTCGGATTTCGGGGCGTGACAAAAATGACTCTATTTATAGCCCAAAACAGGCCTGCTCATCCCTACCTTGAGATTCTCAGACTAATTCTTCCCATACCCTCTACTTACCCACTCCTAAGTGTCTTTTCTTTATGTAAACTATTTGGTTCCCCATGCTAGCATGCATTGTCTCTATTTGTTTTAATCAAGAGTTATGAGAGGGGTTATAGTATTCAAATAAACCCATGCTCTCATGTTATGCACCCCACTGACAATTAAACTAAGGTTAACAAATGACCACTAGGCAAACTTAAGCTTACAACCTGTTAAAATCCTATTAAACTTCCAAAATTACCCCTTAACCCTTGCATATTACTGTATTACCCTAAGCCTTACTTGTCTGAAATTACCAACTATATAAGCTTAAACTTAACACTGATTTCTGGTTGATCTATTAGATTTCTACAGCTATATCCAATTCTCAGCCTAAGTTCAACTTAAAATCAGATCACAAAGGGGTGTCAATCAGATGAAATAAGTTGATCAAATTGGGAACCAATCCTGATCAACTCAAATCAAACAATCAACAGGGAGCAAACGATGAAGCAGTAACAATCAGGCTTCTATGGCAAACTATGAAGAACATGGGATTACTGAATGAACGAGCAGTCTAGTTCAAAGACAAAACTGAACATATCAACAGGTTCATTACAAGTTTAGCATAGCAGATGTAGAACTGGTAAACATATATGGAGAACATCAATGAACTACTATCATGTTTTCTCTACTTTTTAAACAAATTAATTGACGACACTTATTTAACCGACTATACAAGCTATAACAGATAACAATCAATCAATAAACACACAAGCTAACAGGTGATTCCAGCGGCTTTGGACAAAACCGGGACTTTATACGAAACTAACTAATCGACGAACTTGTTCGTATTGATTGTATAGTTTAAAGAACATTCAAACGAACAGAAGAAAGTTTCGACCAAATAAAAGGTCTGGAGATCAACAGACTTGACAGAAAAATCAAAAAATAAATTAAACTAAACATGAAAACATATAAAAATCATAGAAGAACAAAAGAAAGGGAAAAGTTACCTCAAGGACTCGAAATCAAACTAACCCAGGCTCGAACTCGGACTCGACCATTTTTAGGTCAAATGGACCTTAATCGAGTGTTCTCAACTAAGAATACTTCGACTAAGGTTTATTAGACCACATGTGGAACGGTGCCGTTTGGTTAAGTGATGATTGGGTCGGTTTCATTCATGAATGGATCGGGTATAGGGGCGTGCTTGAGACCGTTGGATTAAATGAAATGAACGGCTCTGATTAAACATGCCTAAACAGCGTCGTTTCAACTTAGACGGGAGGTGAACTGGATCGTTAGATCTGTTTGATCAAAGGTCCATATCTGATAGGCCAGAACGACGTCGTTTGGTGAGGTCATGGAGATCAGGGGACTGGACTGGGTTATTTAAAATGAATTGGGCTTGATTTTTGGTCTTAAAATTCCAGCCCAATCTAGTTTCCTTTATTTTTTCAACCTTTTCTTTTTTTTCTTATTTTAATTTCTAATTTAAAAAAAATTCCTAATTAAATTGTAAAACCAAATTAAACTACACAAATATTAATTAACACTTAACAACAATTAACACACAAATTAAAACATTTAATTAAAATAAAATCGCACAATGACAACAAATAGAATGAAAATGCATATTTTTTTGTGATTTTCTTTTTAAAACCAAATTATGGTTTAATTAATTCCTAAATGCACAATTAAATCCTGAATATGCATGCAACATGTATTTTTGTATTTTTTAATTAACTATAACAAGGTAAACGTTTACGGACAAAATAATTACCTAAAATGTCACGCAAATTCTCAAAATTGTACCCGAAGGCAACTTGCTTTATTTTTTAATTTCTTTTGGAGTAATTTCTGTGAAGCAAAAATTACGTGCTCACAGTGAACAGTACCCCGTGAACAGTAAAAACGCGTGAACAATCCCCCGAATTTTGGACAGAATGTTTATTTCTGAAAATGGGAGCTTGGGAAGAGACGATTTTCGGGAGATTTTCAGAGAAAACAACGGGGTAAATGTTCTTAACTTAATTTTGGTTAGATTACCCGAATCTATTACTAGTTTTGGTATTAAATCTATGAATTTAGTTGGAAGAGTTTGAAAAATCTCTCGGATAGATTTGAGGATTTGAGGGTCGAAATGTTATCGAAATTTAGTAATTTTGGTATGGTTAGACTCATGGTTGGATGAGGTTTCATATTCCGTAATTTTTGTCGGGTTCCGAGACATGGGCCCCATGGGCAAATTTTTAGTGCAATTTCGGATTTTTAATGGAAAATGTAGAATTTCATATGGAATTAATTCCTATAATTTTTATTGACTGAATCGAATTGTTTATGACTAGATTTGAGAATTTCGGGCACGAATTCGCGAGGCAAAGGCTTGTTGGAATTTTGAAATGGTTGCAAAGCGAGGTAAGTGTTTGGTCTAACCTTAGCTTGAGGGATTAGGAGTTGTGTCTTAATTGCTACATGTTAATTGTAGAGTACGACGTATAGGCATGGTGACGAGTATCTATACGTTGGTGTCAAGCATGTCCGTGAGTCTTGTATTATAATTGTTATGACTCCGTTGTGGTTTATTGCGCTTCATATGTTATTATCACCATTGTTCCCTTGCCAGGATGTTTGTTTTGATAGTATTGTTCCCTTGCCGGGATGTTATTGAAATATTATTGTTCCCTTGCCGGAAAGTTGTTATATTGCTCTTGTTCCCTTGCCGGGATTCCTTGTGATTATTGTTGGCTTATAACTGGGAGCGGGTGGTACGCATACCACAAGATATATAATGAAATGGGAGCGGGTGGTACGCCTACCACAAGATATATAATGAAATGGGAGCGGGTGGTACGCCTACCACAAGATATAATGAAATGGGAGCGGGTGGTACGCCTACCACAAGATATAATAAAATGGGAGCGGGTGGTACGCCTACCACAAGACAAAAAAAATGGGAGCGGGTGGTACGCCTACCACGAGATACATGAAATGGGAGCGGGTGGCACGCCTGCCACGAGATACATAAAATGGGATTGGGTTGCACGCCTGCAACAAGATGTGAAAAGAAAGTGAAATATGCTTTTGTTTCCCTTATTCTTGTTAGTGATTGGATTTTGATTCCTTTATAATTCTCTTGATATTCTATTTTTACTTTTTTTATATATGTTCAATACTCCAAATTTCAACAATTGTTACATTTTTTTAACTCAATTGATTTCTCAACTAAATTTTCCTTAAACCGTTTGAGATTGTACTTTACAAAAAAAAAAAAATCGACTATGTTTTGATTTATTGATTTCTCGTATTAAAGGTGAAGGATTCATTCGATATTGACTTTAATTGAAAAGGGTATCTTCTTTATCAAATGATTTCTAAAAATAACTTCATATTTTCTTGTTGATTTCCTAATTGGGTTGGAAGTTGTACTCTACTTTATGTTAAGTGAATGAGGCGTCACAAGGTGACATTTACTCGAAAGAATTATATTCGAAAGATGCTTATTTGAAAGATATTTTATTTAAAGGAAATATATTCGATATATATTCATTGAAAAGCATATTATCTTGGAGATTATTACTTGAAGGATTTATAGGCGAAAGATTTATATTTGAAGGACTTGATGAATTGATTGCACTTGTATCTATTATTTGTTGAGAAACATTTATGGTGTTCTTGTGGCCTGCTATTTACATCACTGGTTGGTCATTGTTGCCATCATTGTTATCTGCTTCCTATTATTTTTGTACGCTATATTGCACAGGTTTATTTGGTAGTCTGGTCCTAGCCTCGTCACTACTTCGACGAGGTTAGGCTAGGCACTTACCAGCACATGGGGTCGGTTGTGCTGATACTACACTCTGCACTCTTTTGTGCAGATCCCAGTGTTGTAGACTTCGAACCGCAGTGAGATTGATGTTTTCTTGTTCATCAGGCAATCCGAGGTAGTCTTGCAGGCGTTCGCATGCCTTGGTGCGTCTCCTTCTATCTACTATTCCTATTTCTTTCATGTATTTCCAGAGACAGTATTGTATTTATTTCTTTCAGACCTTTAATTGTAGTACTCCTAGACAGTCTGTGAAGTTGTGACACCAGTCTTGGGTAGATTTGTTATGGTTTGGTATTAGCATTATTATTAAATCTCTACAATGCAGTCTTCCGCTTATTCAATTCTATTGTTATCTAATTGTTGGCTCTTAACCGTTATCGGGTTAAAAATGGAAATAAGGTAGATAGTTCAATTGGTTGGCTTGCCCAGCTTTCACTAGTAGACGTTATCACGACGCCCGAGGGTGGGAAATCCGGGTTGTGACAATTTTGGATGGAGTGCCACGTGGCAGCACCACATTAAAATGGTCCATTTCTTTTTTTACTCAACCCATTTTACAAAAAACCCACAACCTGAACCATATTTTTATTTTTCAGTTTTTTTAAAGAATTTTCTTTTTGTAAAACTTTAAAAAAAATTGCAAAATATTTTCATTTTTTTAAACTGATTAGATATTGAAAAGATTTCGCAAAACAAATTGTAAAAACTGAAAAAATGGTTTTTTGAAAAAAAATTGTAAAAACTGAAAAATATTGTAAAAACTAGAAGAAAAAATTCCAGTTTTTAAGAAAATATTTTCGTTTTTTAAAAACTGAAAACAATATTTCCGACAAAATATTTTCGTTTTTGAAAAATGTTTTTTTTCAATTTTTTTAAAGATTTTCGTTTTTGAAAAATATTTTTTTTTCAGTTTTTTAAAAGAATTTTGTTTTGTAAAAACTAGAAAAACAAATTTGTAAAAACAGAAAAAATATTTTTTGTTTTTTAACAAAATATTTTCGTTTTTTAAAAATTAATTTTTTTTTAAAAAATGGAAAAAAGTGAAAATATGGGTTGGGTTGTGTGTGTTTTTAAAAACGGGTCGGGTAAAAAAAGAAATTGGTCGCTTTAATTTGGTGTTGCCACGTATCACTCCATCCAAAATAGGGGTATTTTTGTTTCAAAGTATGACAGTAGAAGTATAGATAACCCAATAGTATGACGGTAGGGGTATAGGTAACCCAATAGTATAATGAGAGATACGAGTAAACAATATTTGAAACCATATGGGTATATTTAGCCCTTTACCTTTTTTCTTTTTTTGCTCCTAGACAATGATGTTTTGTGTGGAGTCGTATCCCCTAAAACGTGCGTCTATGGCTCTACTCTGCCTTCTTGTCCTGCCCCTTGTTGCCCACACCTCAGACTCGAACTTTTTTCATCCTTTGTAACGAATTATAAATGAGATGGTTTCCAATAATGATATATCTTACCTTGTTTCCTTGAATTATAACTTCTTTTTCAAACTTAAAACTTCTCCAACTAGAAGTTCTGTTTTTTTTTTTAAAAGAATTCTAGTATTAAATTTAAGAGTTTAAGTTTTACTACTACATTATCAGGTCAATGATATAAATTTATAGGTAAACTTCGTAAAATGTGAGATTTGTTATCTTGAAAATAAGTCAATTTACCTAGTACAACATGTAAAATTAACCTCATAATTAAAAATTGCTTATACTAATAGCATATATAACATGTATCCTTAGAGTAATGATTGTTTTACGGCACGAAAAGTCTATTTTTCTTGGTTTCTTTGCGAATTCCAATATAAGTAGTTTGAAGCCTTGGCAGTGACTACCTATCATGTGTGGAAAGGGAGGAATGAAACCTTGTGGAAGAATTCAGTCCCTAGACCACAAAGAGTATGTGAGCAAATCAAAGATGAATGTAAAGTTCGAATGGTGGAAATACTCAACAAGCGAAAAAAGGGCAAGGATAGAAGATGGTTAGAGGATTTATATAGATAGACAGATAGGGGGTAGGAATATACATGTACAGATCTTTATATAGGTAGAAGTTATAAGGAACTACTTCATTGTTTTTTCGGCAAAGGGCCAAATATACCCCTCTACTTTCAAATATTGTTTACTTGTACCCTTTATTATACTATTGGGTTATCCATACCCCTACCGTCATACTTTGGAACAAAAATACCCCTATTTTGGATGGAGTGCCATGTGGCAGCATCAGATTAAAATGATCCATTTCTTTTTTTTATCCAACTCATTTTACAAAAAACCCACAACCCGGACCATATTTTCATTTTCAGTTTTTTTAAAGAATTCTCTTTTTGTAAAACTTAAAAAAAATTGCAAAATATTTTCGTTTTTAGATACAGAAAAACATTTGCAAAACAAATTGTAAAAACTGAAAAAATCATTTTTTTAACAAAAAAAAAATTGTAAAAACTGTAAAAACATATTTGTAAAAACTGGAAAAAATTGTAAAAACTGGAATTTTTTTTCCAGTTTTTAACAAAATATTTTGTTTTTTAAAAATTGAAAAAAAATATTTCCAACAAAATATTTTCGTTTTTGAAAAATATTGTTTTTTTAGTTTTTTAAAGATTTTCTTTTTGTAAAAACTGAAAAAACAAATTTGTATAAACTGAATTGTTTTTGTAAAAACAGGAAAAAAATTATTTTCATTTTTTAAAAACTGAAAAAATTATTTTCAACAAAATATTTTCGTTTTTGAAAAATATTTTTTTTCATTTTTTCAGTTTTTAAAAAGAATTTTGTTTTGTAAAAATTGGAAAACAAATTTGTAAAAACAAAAAAAAAATATTTTTTGTTTTTTAAAAACTGATTTTAAAAAAAAACGGAAAAAAATGAAAATAGGGGTCGGGTTGTGGGTTTTCTTAAAAATGGGTCGGGTAAAAAAAAGAAATGGGTCATTTTAATCTGGTGTTGTCACGTGTCACTCTATCCAAAATAGGGGTATTGTTGTTTCAAAGTATGACAGTAGGGGTATAGATAACCCAATAGAGATAACCCAATAGTATGACGGTAGAGGTATAGATAGCTCAATAGTATAACGAGGGGTACAGGTAAACAATATTTGAAAGTAGAGAGATATATTTAGCTCTTTGCCGTTGTTCTTTCTTTCATTGTATTTCCTTTGTTGTTCTCTTCGTTGTACTTGTTTTGTAGATGAATTAATTTTTTCATTCCACCAAAAAAAAAAGTAGTTTTGAATCCTTGGCAGCATTAATGAAAAACCAAAATAAACATATTCTAAATATAGTACGATGCATAACAACCTATAGTTCTTGGAGCAAGCCTATGGTCACCTCTAAAAACATTTTGTGGTGACTTTCAGGGCCAAAGCGACTTTGGTGGCCACAAAAGGCCGATTTCTTGTAGTATATAACATGACTATGATACCACTATTATGTCCCTTAGTTATGCCCTTTCATTCAGTAACCATGCACATAGGAATTCTTATTACTACTATTGAGAGATTATGTAAGTACAAGATCATAAATTCTATACTAAAGTGAAGATCATGTCCCGATAACATCTATAAAGTATTTTTCAACCCCAACTTCATGAATTACTTTTTTCAACTTCAACTCAAATGTTGTCCAAATGCATATATTTAATTTTCAGAAACTATCTTTTAAAATGAAAATTATAAAAATTCAAATACAACTTCTACTTCCACAAAATCTGTTTTTAACTGCAACTTTTGCAAATTTATTTCTTCCTTAACTTCCACTCAGGGGCGGCCCTACCCTAAAGCTAGTAAAGCAACTGCTTTAGGCCCCATATTTGTGGGGACTCATTTTTTGTTACACCTAATATATTATATGAAAATAGATTTGAATAGTCCTCAACATCTCTTGAATAGTCCTTAGATTTAATTACTTTTTATACATAGTAGACAAGACTATTTTTTTCACTTCAAAATAGATTTGAACAATTTGAAGCATATGAAATATTTTTATTTTTCTATTTAGCGTAAAAAGCTAAGGTCACTAGACGATGGAAATTTAGAAAAATACTGCCTTAATCTTGAGTGTTTCTTGAAGCATATTAATTAATCTGATACTGATGGTTTAGATTTATTTTCTAAATTAAAAGTGTTAAGAAAAATAGTACAATTAGAATATAACAGTTTAATTAATATACTCAATCAAATAAAAAGATTTGATTCTTTTCCAAATGTCTATATTGCTTATATAATAATGTTAATAACTCCTGTTACCATTACTCCAGCAAAAAAAAAGTTTTTCGAAATTAAAATTGATAAAATCTTAACTAAGCTCAATAATGTATGAAGAGAGATTAAATGGATAAACTATATTGCCAATTGAGAAAGAATTATTAGAAAAAAATTTATTATAAAAAAATTTATTAATAACTTTGCATCTAGAAAAAACTAGAAAAATGAACTTCAAATTAAAAAAAATTAATAATTTAAAAAAATTAAGGCTCCTCGTAAAATTCGGCTTTAGGCCACAAATTCGTTGGAGTGCCCTGCTTTTCCACTTTAAGTGATTACTTTTTTTTCGCTTCAACTCAAATTTCATCCAAGTGCGTACTAATCCCAAGGTAAAAAATGCACGGCGCACGGGGCGCCCTATTTGGTCGCCCTTATTTAACCTATACCAATTTTTTTAAAATTTTTAACTTGTACCAACTTTTTAAACAACTTCAGCCCCCTTTCTCCTCTTTCTTCTCCTCCTCGAAGTTTTTTCTTTTCTTTTTCTAGAAACAAGGTTCATCCCTATCTGCTTCTTCTTATTTCTCCTTTCAATCATTTTTTCCTTTTCGCCGATACCCTCAACTGTAAAGGTTCTATCTTGGTTTTGCAACTTGAATCTTATGCACAATTTTGATGTGAAAATGGGACAAGAGAAATTAATTATCAATTTTATATTGTTGTTTGGTGAATTGGGTCTGGCGAAAATTGGAGACTTTAGTTGTCGATTGGATTTGTAATGTGTTGATGTTTCTTGATTCCTGTTAATGTTGCTTTAAGTTACTTCGTGTGGGTACAACATGCCCCCTAAAGCTCTAGAACTGAAGTTCGCCAGTTACAAACAAAAACTTCAGTTCTAGAGCTGAAGTTCGCCAATTACAAAACAAAAACTTCAGCTCTAGAGCTGAAGTTCGTCAGTTACAAAAACAACAACTTCAGCTCTAGAGTTGAAGTTCGTCAGTTACAAAAACAACAACTTCAGCTCTAGAGCTGAAATTTGCCAGTTACAAAAACAAAAATTTTAGCAGTTACAAACAAAAACTTAAGCAAATAGAGAACAAAACTTCAACTACTATGCTTAAGTTCAACAATTACAAATAAAAACTTTAGCACACTTGGTTCAGCACACTTGCTACTTTAGTCCCGTCTACTAGAATGTTGAAGTTTTGCGTGATTGTCTTTGCTACTTCAGCCCCATATGCTGAAGTTACGTGAAAAAACGAGTACGCTTGCAATTTTTTTTGCAAAGCGGACACAAGTTAAAACATGACCCAAAAAGCCGGTATAGATGCAAATGGTCCAATCCCAAGCGGGAAAAGTGCACGAATAGCTGCTTTTAGGACTTCTCTTTAAAACATAGCCAAACTTTATAAGGTATTTAAAATTTACCGTTTCAAAATCAAACTTTAAGCCTCGAGTCTAAAGTTTCAAATTTCAGACTGAAGTTTTAAACTTCAGACTCGATTGGCAAAATTAAACTTTAGATCTTAGGTCTAAAGGATGCAGTTCAGATTTTATAGCTTCGAATGAAAGTTAGACTCTAGCAGTTCAAAACTCAGATTCGAATGTCAAAATTTGATTTTGGCAGTTCAGACTTTGAGTATGAACCTAGGCTCTGGAAGCTCAAATTTTCGATCCAAATGTATGAAGAGGAAAGAGGAAGAGGAGGATACATCTGAAGTTGGCCAAATTGGTCTAAACTTTTAGATAGTTCTAAAAAAAGGATTTTTACATGTATGTATTACATTAGAAACTTATTTACCTTCACTGTTTAGGTTTTAACTTAATTATAAGTTGATATATAATTTACGTATATACAAATTAGTATTAATGAGTATCCCATTATATTAGGAATTTGATAGGGAATTCCCTCTTCGCTCTCTCTTCGATCTCTCTCTCCGTCTCTTTCTTTCTCTCATTCTCTATCATTATTCTTATATTAATATCTTCATGTGGATTAACCGAAGAAATGATACTAATGTTAAGTGAAAAAAGATAGAAGATTAGTACCTAGCAAGTTCTTGCTTCAGATCCAATGAAAACGAGGAAGTAAATAAGAAAGAAATTAGCTATAATGAAGAGAATTATTTTAGTTATCATTCTTTTAGCTTTTTGGAATCGATAAACAAAATAGTATTAATTAGAAGCAAGTAGATTGAATTGGAAGCTGTGTTAATCCATTAAAATCTGTATTGACAACCATTAAAAAGTTTCAAAGCTTTGAATTCGAAAATAGAATTTTATGAATTTTTTTGTTTGAATTGAGTGTTGTTGTAAATGATTGGGAATATCCGTTGGAGTTTATATCTCAAATTTGAGATAATTTGGTGAAGATTCGAGGTGGGTTTGGCTGAAATTTCATATTGAAACTCGAAAAAGAAGACGTAAACAAATTGTATATATTTTTTATGTCGAATGTCGAAATGGTATACAAAATATCTACAGCTTACACAATTGTATATAAGTTGTATATAAATTATATCTAAATTATAGTTTTTGATCGGAATATGTACAAAAAAGAGTATATTTACGTTGTAGATAGATTGTATATATTGACCGAATTTGTATATATTTTGCAAAAAACTTTTATTACTTCCTGTAAATATAAAAACTTAGGCAAAATCGTGTAAATAAGTTTAAAATCTTATCTATATGACTATATATGTAAAAGTCCTTTTAAAAAGTTTGAATGGGTTTTAAATGGTGTCCTTAAAATCGGCTACCTAGTGCCATTTCCACATCCCAAGCGGAAAAGGAAAGTCCAGTCCAACCTATTATTTGGTCCTTTTCCTGTTAGGGAAGTGCACAATTATCCACTAATAAGACATGTATTTACGTTTAATCCACTGTTTAAAATACATAGTCTTTAGCTACTGCTTTAATAAACTTTACCTATCCGGAAAAATACTCTTATGCTCGTAAAATTCAGGATCAAGTGTCCTTAATTTATGAGCTTGTTACTGTAAGTTTAGGACTACTTGTCCTTAACTTTTGAACTTGTAACTCTAAATTCAGGACTACATGTCCTTAACTTTTGAACTTGGAATTCAAAGTTCAGGACTACCTATATTTAATTTCTGTGCTTATAACTCTAAGTTAAGGACTATTTGTCCTTAATTTTTGTGCTTGTAACTCTAAGTTAAAGACCAAGTGTCCTTAATTTTTGAATTTCCAACTCTAAGTTTAGGACCAAGTGTTCTTAACTGATGAGCTTGTTATTGTAAGTTCAGGACTATCTGTCCTTAATTTATGAGCTTGTAAGTCTAAGTTAAGGACTACCTGTCCTTAGTTTTTGAGCTTGTAACTCTAAATTCAGGACTACCTGTCCTTAATTTTTGTGTTTGTAACTCTAAGTTAAGGACTACATATCCTTAATTTCTGTGTTTGTAACTCTAAGTTAAGTACCAAATCCTTTCAACAACACATGCATCAACAAGAATTAGAACTCCACCTACAGAGAGTGGGTGAATTCTCGTTCAAGTACTCCCTCCTTTCCTCAACAGGCAACTCAAAAAATATGTCCAGCTTCTAACATTCTCAAGAACTTCAATAGGAATACCATGATTAATGATGTGACCGTTTCTCTGTTGGCATCACATATTGATTCTGCAACTTTTGGGTCATCACATTTTAAGAGATCAATAATGAGTATCAAACTTGAGAGAGAGAAGCGAGGGTTTGAGAAGAAAAACAATGAAAGAAAGGGTAAGAATGTCTTTTCATATTAACTTTAATGGAGTAGTGGCTATTTTTGCTCAATATTAGAATTGCTGGATAAAAAATAAATACCACCTTAAATAATGGCTATCCCATGCCATTTCCACTCCTATCCGTATGGTAAAAATAACACGGTATAGCCAGTTTTCGGACTGATCATTCAAAAATAGCCAGCGTTTACGAAGTCAATGAAAAATAACCACTATTTTGCTGCAACAGAGACCGGTCCATCATAATATGCTGGAGTTCGGTGCACCTGTGTATGAACTCAAGCATATTATGCTGGACCAGTATACTTTGCTGACTCCAATATAATATACTGGAGACTGGAGCACCAGTGCTCCAAACTCCAGTATATTATACTAGACAATTATACTTGTTGGACTCCAGTATATTATGCTGGAGTTCCAGTGTACTTATGCTGGAGCTCTGTCATATTATGCTGGAGTTCCAGCATACTTATCCTGGAACTCCAGCATAATATGCTGGAGTTCAAGCATACTTATGCTGGAACTCCAAGTATAATATGCTGGCGTATTTTTCGGATTTTGAACAGTGTTTTCGTTCAGATTTATCTTTACATAAAAAGTGGCTAAATTTCGATTACTTTTGAAACTGAACTATTTTTGAACGATCAATTATAAATCTGACTATTTTTGAATTTCTCCCATCCGTACGGCTTCAAGTTAGGCCCGATTGATAGAATATAGGCCCATAACACGATAGGTCCATATGTACCTAGCTCACGAATCTAGAAGAGAATCTTCTCTAGCTCCCCGCCATTCTCTTTCCCGCCAACCCACATCCCTCCATTTTCCCATTACTCTATAAAATCCTTTGCTTTTCATTTCTACTGCAGAAAAGTTAAAAGAAAAAAAAAAATGAATGAAAATTTGGAGGAACAGAGCAAGCTTCCTGAGCTTAAACTTGGTAAAACCCTAATTCTTTGAATGTTTTATTACATTCTCAGAAGTTTATTCTTACAAGCTTTTTTCTAGTTCTAATTTTTTTTATTTTATAGTTTTTCTCTTTATATTGTTTACTGTGTTTAATAAATGGATATTGATGGTTCATATTAGCGGTTCAACTGATTTGGGGATTTAACTGTAGTTTGATTGATTGATATTTGTTATTGTGAATGGTTTTGTTTTAGATGCTAAGCAAGCTCAAGGATTTCTCTCATTTTTCAAAACCCTACCCAAGGTAACTTTTTCATATTATTCATTCTGTTTAAATAGTTATTGCACCTTCACTTGTAGAGAAAATTGCTAGGCGGTTCACTTAATAGAGAACTTTTGATTTTTTTGCAGGACCCTAGGGCAGTTCGCCTCTTTGATCGTCGGGTGAGCCTTCTCTTAATCTCTTTGCTAGTCCTCTTTTTCCCCCCTTCAAAAATGGTGGAGTCCGAGCCAACTTGCACATCTTTCCACTAGTACAGGAACAGATAACTTTGTTCCCCAAGATTTGGGCAAATGGAAGCTTTTTGCCTCTATTGTGATTCTGACCTTGGTCTCTCACGGTCTTTATTCCAAATTTATTAGCTGCTAGGCGATAATCTTGGGTGGTGTGCTTGGCCTTATTATTTGTCTTTGCAGCTACATATAGTGATAGCTATTTTTTTTTTCTTAGTTCCATTTGAGATTCTTGAATGGATGCCCTTATTCTTGTATGCTTGTCATACTACTGCCTTTTGTTTAAGCTTGTAGTTCCATCTGAATTAGGCAGGTTCCAGGTTTTTTTTTTCCCCTGAAGTTATTAATTGAGCTATTCAAGTTATTCACCTTTAAGGTGGTGCAGCAAACTTTCTTTCTTTCCTGGCACCTATATTAATTTTTAGCTGGTTGAATAACCTGTTAAAATTTCTGTCTCTGTATCTTGTTTTTTGTTCTGAATCTTCATGCGTTTGTGCTTTTCTCTTTTTGGTTCTTTCATTATTCGACAGGAAGCCCTTTTTTGCTTTGGTGGCAGCATGCATTTCTTTCTTTTATTGATGATTAAATGACCCCCCCCCCCCCCTTCCTTCTCTTTTAGGACTATTATACTGCTCATGGAGATGATGCAACTTTCATTGCAAAGACATATTACCACACAACAACTGCTTTACGACAGTTGGGTAATGGAGCTGATGCCCTTTCCAGTATTAGTGTGAGTAGAAACATGTTTGAAACAATAGCTCGTGACATTCTCTTGGAGAGAATGGACCGTACTCTTGAACTATATGAGGGCAGTGGTTCAAACTGGAGACTGGTAAAAAGTGGAACCCCAGGGAATCTTGGAAGTTTTGAGGATATTCTGTTTGCTAATAATGAAATGCAAGATTCTCCGGTGATTGCTGCTCTTGCTCCAAACTTCGGTCAGAATGGATGTGAAGTTGGCTTAGGCTATGTTGATATTACAAAGAGAGTCCTTGGTTTAACAGAATTTCTAGATGATAGCCACTTCACGAATTTGGAGTCTGCTTTGGTTGCTCTTGGTTGCAGAGAATGTCTTGTACCAGCGGAGACTGGCAAATCCAGTGAATACAGGCCTATGTTTGATGCAATATCTAGATGCGGCGTGATGGTAACTGAAAGAAAGAAAACCGAATTTAAAGGGAGAGATTTGGTACAGGATCTTGGTAGGCTCGTCAAGGGTTCAGTAGAACCTGTTCGAGATTTGGTCTCTGGTTTTGAATGTGCATCAGGAGCTTTGGGCTGCATACTTTCTTATGCAGAACTACTTGCGGATGAGAGCAATTATGGAAACTATACAGTCAAACAATACAGCCTCAGTAGTTACATGAGATTAGATTCTGCTGCTATGAGAGCACTGAATGTTATGGAGAGCAAATCAGATGCTAATAAAAATTTTAGCTTGTTCGGTCTGATGAATAGAACGTGTACTGCTGGAATGGGTAAAAGGTTATTGCACATGTGGCTCAAACAGCCTTTACTAGATGTAGAAGAGATTAACTGTAGGCTGGATTTAGTTCAATCATTCGTGGAGGATGCTGCGCTTCGCCAAGATTTGAGGCAGCATCTAAAAAGAATTTCAGATATCGAGCGGCTGACACACAATCTTGAGAGGAAAAGAGCCAGTTTAGTGCACGTTGTAAAACTCTATCAGGTACGTTCTCTTTTCTCGTTTGTGCCTTCTCCCCCTCTTGTTAGCCTCGACTCCATAGATTTCAATCAGCTATACATTGAAGTACAAATGACTTTAATCCCCTCTTTTCTTAGCAAAATCATGCAGGGGTCCTGGCTTAACTTCTTTTTTTTTTCCTTCATGTGTAGTCAAGCATCAGAGTACCATATATCAAAAGTGTTTTGGAACGGCATGATGGGCAATTTGCAACACTCATTAGGGAAAGATATATTGATTCTCTGGAGAAATGGAGTGATGATAATCACCTGAATAAGTTCATAGGTCTTGTGGAAACTTCTGTTGACCTTGATCAACTTGAGAATGGAGAATACATGATTTCTTCTGCATATGACCCAAATTTATCTGCTCTGAAGGATGAGCAAGAGACATTGGAGCGACAAATTCATAATTTGCACAAACAAACTGCCAATGATCTTGATCTACCTATTGATAAGTCACTTAAACTAGATAAAGAAACACAATTTGGACACGTCTTCAGAATTACCAAGAAAGAAGAACCAAAAGTTAGGAAGCAGCTAAATTCTCATTACATTGTTCTCGAAACACGTAAGGATGGGGTAAAGTTCACCAATACAAAACTCAAAAAACTAGGAGATCAGTTCCACAAGATTGTAGAGGAGTACAAGAGCTGTCAGAAAGAATTGGTAGCTCGTGTAGTTCAAACAGCTGCGAGTTTCTCCGAGGTATGTCTACTATTTGTATATTTTGGGTGAACCTCCTCTTCTTTCCCACCCCATTTATTGGATTTACCGAGTAGTGGCTTTCCAGGTGTTTGAAGGTATAGCTGGTGTACTTTCTGAGTTGGATGTGCTACTGAGTTTTGCGGATTTGGCTGCCAGTTGCCCAACTCCTTACACAAGACCAAATATCAGTCCACCAGTAGGGACATTCTTTCTCTTCCCATTTAAGATGACACTGATACCATGCTAAAGAAAATTATACACAGCTAATATGGTGATGTTTCCATATAGGATACAGGAGATATTATACTTGAAGGGTGTAGGCATCCTTGTGTGGAAGCTCAAGATTGGGTTAACTTCATTCCTAATGACTGTAGACTAGTATGTGTTCTATAGCATTGAAATGTTCTTGTCCCTGATATTTTGTCTGGAGGGGCTTATAACCTACCTCTTTCATCTTCCCAGGTTAGGGGAGAGAGTTGGTTTCAGATTATCACAGGCCCTAACATGGGTGGAAAGTCTACCTACATTCGGCAGGTGCGGGTTCAGTATTTTGCTGAAAGTTCTTTTTGCCTTCTTTATCATCTGTCTAGGTCTGTAAGGGACAAGTTGTTAATGAAATAAATGTAATTAAATTATTGCTTTTCGGCAGTTCCTGCTTGTGAGGATGTTTCTGTATATTCACAGAATTCATAATCAGTTGCTTGAAGATCTAATTTTATTTGCATTCCAGTATTTTTCTCTATTCATTCATTATTCTTATACATAAACTGACTTTTTCTCAAAAAGAATCTCAATCATTTGGCTAATTTGCACTAACAGGTTGGTGTGAATGTCCTGATGGCCCAAGTTGGCTCGTTTGTTCCATGTGACAATGCTACCATTTCTATTCGTGATTGTATTTTTGCTCGTGTTGGCGCTGGAGATTGCCAGGTGAGACAACATATCCTTGTTGAATATCTAGAAATAAAAGTATCAACTTGCTCATTAAGGCGCATGTTGAAGAAGTTTGTCGTAACAGAACATGCTAGCCCTTCATAATTTTTTGAGTTCATCCAACTAGTTTGGCATTGAGGCTTAGTTGATTGATTGTTGATTAATCCAGCATAATAAATAACCAACTATATGCTGATGTCGTAAAAGCCCATCCGCTTTCTTTCAGTACATATTAAAGAAAAGAGTACTGAAGCTGCTAAATAAGTGTCTCATTTGCCAATACATAGTTGATCCACATGTCAGATCAGCTTGAATACATTTCATATAATTGAGCTTCTTATTATGTGCTTGATGTTTTCCACTTCCGTTTTGGTACTTATGGTTTTAAGTGGAAAGGCTGTGCTTAATTACGAAACTGATGTTGTGCATAAATTGTTGAATTGCATTCAGTGTTAGTCAGTAGCTAAACTAAATTATGCTTTTCCTACTGAGTGAATGATCTTCTATCTCTAAAAGGAAAGGAAAACCTTGTATAAAGATATGGCTTGCCTGCTGTAGGGATTTGATTCCACATTCTCATAAATGTGCTCCTGGCTGTTCTGTGTACTCCAAAAGGAAGCGAAGAACTTCAATTTATGCTGCTCCTTTAAAGTATTGACATCCTCTGCCTTCCAAATAGCCCATAGGTCCCATACTATGCATGCAGGAGAACTATCAATGTTTTGTTATGCCCACACCTAAGCCTTCCTGATCTACATGCTGCTAAGCACCTTTCCCAGTCCCTGTTGCATAGCTCACTCATGCTAAACACATCATGATTCAACATCAGTGCATCAGGTACAGGGTCGGTCCTCCTTGCCTACCAATTGAACAACAAAGCATCGGATTCCACCACATTGTCCTACTATCTGATGCAGTAGTAGAATGACAAATGTAATCCCCTGCCTCTTTATACGCAAAGGATTCAGAACTTAATATTTATATTGGAACAGCTGGTAATTTCATGATCTGTCATTTGCCTAAAATAAAATTGTTTTCTTTTGTATGTTTGTTTATTTATTACTTGTCACTATTTTGTCGGGTCATTTCTTTATTAATTAAAGGAACTAACAAGCTTTTATTTCTCCTTCCTCTTCCTTGAATCAGCTGAGAGGAGTTTCTACTTTTATGCAAGAGATGCTTGAGACTGCGTCGATCTTGAAAGGAGCTACTGATAGATCATTGATTATAATTGATGAGTTGGGCCGTGGTACATCAACCTATGATGGCTTTGGTGAGTTTCTGATCTGTGAATTTATATTAACATCTTTCTTAAAATTTCACCACTCCCTTTGCTCGACTTGCTCTTGTATCGTTGCCTCATTACATGATATAGATTTGCAGGACCTGTCATGTAACCCATTTGAAGCTTCCACTTTAAGAGACTTGAGCTAATTTCATTGGTATTAGATTCTTTGTTCAACATTCTTTTCCACCTAGGGAAATAGCGGCAAGCAGAGTAACAACCGTTACATGTACCATCCTCGTATGTTTCTGGTAAATATTCTCGTCATGGGATAGTGGATCACTCATGACATTTCTGCGAGAAATCAATAATCTGGTGATTTTATGAACTTTAAAGGCAGTTATACATGAAGTGTGGATTTGGGCTGTCTGAAAGGCATCGCGGGCAAACATTTGAAATAGTAGGATTACGTTGGAGAGACACGTACGGAAAGTTGACATTTACTGGTTGTTGTGAACAGAGTATACATGAAATATACTGCTGATTGTCATAAACTCTGCAAAAGTATGGGTCTTCTGCTATTTATTCTCTTGAAAACATCTGAACTAAGTAGGAAACAAACTCCTACAGAGCAGGGGCGGACCCACATATAGCTAAGGGGGTTCAACTGAACCCGCTTCATCGAAAAATACTATTGTGTATCTATGTAAATTACAACCAAAGCAGGGTAACTTTATATAAAAATTATATTTGAACACACATGACAAATGATTTGCTTCTGCAAAAGTGGTCAAGCGGGTTCATATATTGGGCGAGGTCCTGTGTTCGATTCCTGGCTAGTGCTTTTATACATACTGTACTTTTTTGTATAGATAGCAACAAGAATGTACAAATGGTAGACTTAGTAAAACTGTTTTGCATCAAATTAAATTAACCATACCTTGGCTTGTTGACTTATTACTCCAATGTCTTATATTTTTTCGTTCTCTCTATTTCACTTTAAAATTTGTTGTCTTTACTTAAACTCAATACAACTTATAGTGAAGTTTATTTTACTTCAAAAGGTAATTTTTGCTTTCTCCTTCATAAAATTTTCTAAGCCCTTCAAGTATATATGTTGAAATTATTTATTATTTTTTAATTTAATTTAATTTATGTCGAAATTTTCTTAGTTGTTTTATAATTAAATTTTATTATTTAGTGTATAAGCTCTCTTTCTTTAATTATGGTATTAATTTAGTTTAGTTTGTAATTTTTTTCTTATTGCCTTCTTTTATAAATAAAAATTTGTTACTTATAAAACTAAAAAATAATTTATAATCTCAAATCTCTTGGAGTTAATAATTTTATAGATTGGTCAATATTATTTTTTTGTTAAAGTATAGCAAAATTTTAAATTAGCTAAATTTAAATTTGTTAAATTAAAATAAGCAAAAATTTGTTACAACTTAAGATGATTTCATTTTAAGATTACTCTATGAACAAAAAGGATAAAAAATGGCTTCCTGTTACCGCTTATATTAGGAGGGTGTTTGGATTGGCTTTTAAGCTAGTCAAATCAACTTTCAAGCTCTTTTAGCTTTTTTTCCGGTGTTTGGCAAAATCAAAAAGTGCTTAAAATAAGTTAAAAACTGCTTAAAACAAGGCAAAAGTTAGGCAACCCCAACTTATTGCTTTTTGACTTAAAAGTTATTTCTGCTGAAAAATCATTTTTTTAAAGCCAATTCAAACGGGCTCTAGCTATGGTTGTTTCCAACTGAACCCACTTGCATAAAATCCTGGGTCCGCCACTGCTACAGAGTGAGTGCCCAGAGTTTCTTGTTCTAGTATATGTTTCTGCAAGGTAAGTTTGTAAAGGCTCAGATTCTTGATAATACAAAAAATAAAAGCATGAGCTGATGAGCAGAATCAAGACCTCATGTGATTGCCTTTATTTTTTTTAATCTTGGGCTTCATACCATTCTGTTTTCCTTCATGCTGTTAACTGATTCTGCTTGTGAGTTTCACTCTGGAAGTGTGTTCATAACTTTGTTTCTTTCTCATCCCATGTAACTGGGAATGAACTCTTCCATGCTACTTTTCACCTAAGTCTGCCTTTTGTATTAGATATAAGATTATCTTCTATCATTAAATATGAAGTTGGGTGGTTACAGTTGGCATGCTTATTGCATTCTCTCATGGCGTATACATTAACTGTTTTATTCTCTACTAGCACTGATATCAATGAAATTTATGATAAAGCGTGATGGATTATTTTGCTGACTATTCTTCCACAACCTAGTCCAACGCAGGCTTGAAAATTCAAGATTTAACTCAGCCTCATGGAAAACTACTTGAGTTTCATGAGCAGTTAGTTCTCTTTCAGTTTGTCCACCGTAGGAGACTATGGTTTCAAATACACTCAGCTTGAAGCCGTGTCTAATTTTGTATCCTAAATATTGGCAGGCACGGAAAGAATGCTCTTTTTCTTTCTTTTGGGGGTTCTCTTTTTGAGCGTGTACCTTGCTGAACTAGAGTTATTTCTTTGGCAACTTTGTTATGTCATCAGGTTGTTTTTCTTCTAATTCATGATTGTATTCGTGTATTTTACTCACATTATCAGGTTTAGCTTGGGCTATTTGTGAGCACATTGTTGAAGAAATTAAGGCACCAACATTGTTTGCCACTCACTTTCATGAGCTGACTGCATTGGCCAACAAGAATGGTAACAATGGACATAAGCAAAATGCTGGGATAGCAAATTTTCATGTTTTTGCACACATTGACCCTTCTAATCGCAAGCTAACTATGCTTTACAAGGTACGTTTATCTTCATCTTTCTGTCTACTTCTGACTCATTCTCATCATTTGCGAATAATGTTAAAGTGATATGAGTAGTTTCTTTCCTGATACACTTATCACAAAAAAAGTTTATTTCTTGATACTCTTGTTACTACCAGGTTTGAGAAAGTTTGAGCTTTATTTAGGTTGATATCTGATGTTAGTAGGGATGATTATTTCTTTCACTACTGGTAGAAATAGGAGACTTTCTATTAGGTAGCAGTATAAAAGCTTGTAGTTTGGCAGCATCTCCCTGTACGTCTATAATGAAGTATCGTGAATCAACACTAACACAAGCTATGTTAATAATAGTAAGTGTAGATGTTACTTTTCAGAAAAAAAGATAAGAAGAGTACTTGTGACATTATAAAAATGTAACTTACTATGCTGCTTAATAGCCCATCAAATGCAGCTTATGGTGACCAGTGAGGACTTTCTGGTAAGTGCTTAGTTAGTAAATCTCCGTATCCTATTTATATCAGAATACGTTTTATGAAGTTGGCTTCACATGCAATCTTAGTTTTTATATGGTGTGCGCACAAACAGTCAAAAAGTCACTGGAATTAGTTGATTTCACAAGTTTTAATTTGTGACCTGTTGTAAATAGGAGTATATGTGATTTTCAGTTCCAGATTTACCTGCTGATACTCACTTCTTTGCTGATTGTTTAAAGTCCATGCTACAAGGATATACACCATTCTGTGATGTGCCAATACATGTGATAGTTTCCACTCTACCTCTCTTGAGTCCTGAGGAAGTTTGTTAAAAATTAATGAAGGCACTAGGATTGGAATCACAGTGATTTTGGCTTTTGGGTGCTATAAGCCATAAGACGAGTTGAATATATTGTTAAAAATTAATAAAGGCAGTAGCATTGAAATCACAGCGACTTTTGCTTTTGGGTGCTATAAACCATAAGGCATGTTGAATATGCTTTAGTGGAAAGGAGAATTTAAAAGCCTAATCACATCATGGACTAAAAAACTATTTTCTTATGCTTTTTAGAACGTGAGCAGTTGCAGCATCTGACCGTTGTACTCTTCCAGGTTCAACCAGGTGCTTGTGATCAGAGTTTTGGTATTCATGTTGCTGAATTTGCAAATTTTCCACCGAGTGTTGTGGCCCTGGCTAGAGAAAAGGCATCTGAGTTGGAGGATTTCTCTCCTATTGCCATAATTCCAAATGACATTAAAGAGGTGTTTTCATTTGGTTACCTTCCTTTTCTCATCGCAAAAATCAATAAAAATTCTGCTTCCTTATCTTTTTGAAAGGGTTATGTCTACATCCTGTCTAGATGCATTCTTACATCTCACCCGTTTTAAAATCATATGCAAGACTTCTAAATGGGTTTAGCTATAGGTGATAATGTAAAAATGCTCGCTCTGCTATTTAAGCACATAATCTTAATATTTTCAAAACCCATTTGATGCTTTTGAATGGTCAATGGTGTCATATGATAAAACTTCTTATGACATCTTGATCTGCTCTATTGCTTATATGCTTTTTTGGGTGTGTATTAAAATGCACTTAAGCACTTGCATGCTCTACTGTCTTCATGGAAAACCTTATAGTAGCAAAGTCACATGTAATCGGAGCAGCCGGTGGTACTTGGTTTTCCCCTTGTCTCAACCCCACTTGCCTTTGTTTTTGTTATTCTTCCAGGCAGCTTCAAAACGGAAGAGAGAATTTGACCCTCATGACGTGTCTAGAGGTACTGCCAGAGCTCGGCAATTCTTACAGGATTTCTCTCAGTTGCCACTGGATAAGATGGATCCAAGCGAGGTCAGGCAACAGTTGAGCAAAATGAAAACCGACCTGGAGAGGGATGCAGTTGACTCTCACTGGCTTCAGCAATTCTTTTAGTTCTTCAGATTAGAACTATATCTTCTATTCTGTGAAGCTTGGGGGAATGATAGTGATGGGTTTTGTGGATATAACTTAGCCTAAGTGTAAAGTTTCGTTTAAATCCTTACCCCAAACATGATTCTCTGTAATCAGGGGACTTTTGTATGCATCCTGTGTTAAATAGTAAACGTTATCTTATGGTCAGCTAACATTGGTAGTAGTCTATTGAATTATTCCTTCACAACGACTAAACAACCTTCCCTTCTCTTAAAACACCCTAAACTATAGACAAAAGCTCCCCGTTTTGTACTTAATTTGTTAAAATGAATTGTGTATTTGTACTATTGAATTAGGGAGAATTTAAGAAAAACAATGAATATTATAGTTTATACCTCTAACAATTAACGAAATTCTTTTGGATTTACATACTTGATACTAATTAAAAGACATAATAAAAACCTAATATATAAGTTTAACTACTTTGAAGCAGATACTAATAGCCCGTTTGGCCAAGCTACAGAAATCAGTTTATTTTGAGAAGTGTTTTTTTTCAAAAGTGCTTTTCTCAAAAGTACTTTTGGTGAGAAGCAGTTTGTGTTTGACTAATTAGTTCGAGTTTGTAGGACTGTCGTGTTTGTAGGACTAACTTCTCCCACTCTGGGAGAAGCAGAGTGAGAGAAGTTGTAGGACTAATTAGTTAGGGTTTGTAGGGGATCTCTCCGGTGATGTTTGGTCCACTATTGTTCAATAGGGTGTTGATTTTGTCACACGTGTCCAACATACTAATCAATGGACAAGATCTCTTTAGCTAAAAGCTAGTTTATTAAACTAGCTTTTAGCTAAAGAGATCTTGTCCATTGATTAGTATGTTGGACACGTGTGACAAAATCAACACCCTATTGAACAATAGTGGACCAAACATTACCGGAGGGGATCCCAACCCTTTGTACATTGAAACCTATTCATATATTGCACTCTTTCTTCTCTCTAATAATACCTATCTTATCCTTTTCGTATATTTTAGCTCTCTTTTCCTTTGCTTTAACTGGGGAAAGAGGGGTTACTATAATAAGTGAATCTACAAATGCATGTCAGCCTCAACTTCAGTAGTGTGGAGCAGAGAGGAAGAAAGAGCCTTTGAGAATGCCATTGCCATGAAGCAATACTCTATTGAAGATTCCAAAGAGCAATGGCAAAAGATTGCTTTGATTGTCCCAAATAAAACCATTGAAGTTACCAATTGCTAGTTGATGATGTTACTGCCATTGACGCTGGCTATGTTCCAATCCCAAACTACACTTCCTCCTCAACCAAGGAAAACAGACATGGCTATTCCCAAGTCTATTGTGGTTATGGAAATGAGGTTGCAGGCACAACCCATTACTCAAATGGCCAAGGAGAGAGGAGGTTAAGAGAGACGAAAAGGGATGCCATGGACTGAAGAAGAACATAGGTATATAATACGTTTACTCCCTCCGTGCCAATTTATGTAAACATGTTCGGATTTCGAGATTTAAATGAATTATTCTCCTTATTTTTTTTCATATGCCTTTTAAATATTTTAAATTATTAATTATTGTGACTTATACTATCTTTTACCTAGTTTTCAAATATATAAATTTTATTTTGAAAAATTGTCCAAATACATGGTCAAAATTAAGTCGTTTGAATCTCATAAAGCGAAAAGTGTCACATAAATCGAAACAGAGGAACACTTAATTCCAAGCCAATAGTAACTTTACTTGTTTTGGTTGAACTTGAGCTCATCAAACCGCCTTTGTCGGATAAAACCTATATACACTTGATTGTTTAAAAAAGAATTATTTGTACTGAACGAATTAAACTGCCCTAATTTTTTCTTTTAGGTTATTCTTGCTTGGTTTAGACAGGTTTGGAAAAGGAGATTGGAGAAGCATTTCGAGGAAGTTTGTGATATCCAGGACGCCATCCCAAGTGGCTAGCCATGCCTAAAAGTACTTTAGCCGTTTGAACTCGATCATTAGTGGTAGAAGAAGATCCAGCATTCATGACATTACAATTGTAAACAGAGGAGATGTTGTGTCAACTCATCAAGCCCCTATCACAGGCCAACAGCCCAATCCCCACCATTCCAATATGCATGCCTTGGGCTTGTATGATGGGCCAGTGGGAGAAATTTAAAAATAGTCAGATTTACAACTGGTCATTCAAAAATAACCACAGTTTCAGAAGTAATCGAAATTTAGCCACTTTTCATGTAAAGATAAATCTGAGCGAAAACACTGTTCAAAACCCGAAAAATACGCCCGTATATTATACTGAAGTTCCAGCATAAGTATGCTTGAACTCCAGCATATTATACGGGAGTTCCAGGATAACTATGCTGGAACAACATAGTACACTAGAACTTCAGCATAATATACAGGAGTTCCAGCAAGTATAAATGTTCAGTATAATATACTGGAGTTTGGAGCACCGATGCTCCAGTCTCCCGTATATTATACAGGAGACAGCAAAGTATACCGGTCCAGCATAATATGCTGGAGTTCGTACACAAATACACCGAACTCCCGTATATTATACGGGACCGGTCTCTGTTGCAGCAAAATAGTGACTATTTTTCATTGACTTCGTAAACGATGACTATTTTTGATTGACCAGTTCGAAAATTGGCTATACCGTGCTATTTTGACTGGGCCAGTGAGTCTTGAAGAAATGGTAAGATATGGGTAACAGTTCTTGCAAGTATCTCTATTGCTGGGGGACTGGGAGACCGATAAACGTAGAACAAGAAGAGGAGAAGGAAATCCTATGGGCCGAATTTTTACTAAGAGGGTCAAAAAATATATAGATGCACCGAAAAAGTTTAGGGGAGTCAAACGTATAGTAAATATACATAAAACAGAAAAATTTATCTAGCAATACAATATAAATTTCTGACGAAGGGGCGTCGATTGGTTGAATGTGGCTCCGCCACCTGTTCTAACTACTAGAGGAAAAACATGGAAAGAAAGAGAGACCCTTTCTTGGACTCTAAGAAATACCATTTGTGAATAAAAAATATTGTATGCTCCTAATTTTCTCTTCTCTTTGCTTACCTTCGGGAATTTCTTTCTCCACCTCCTATTACTTATATCCAATCCCACCTTTGCTTCTTCCATAATTCATTACTGAATATGTGCAGCTTCTGTGATTTTAATTTACATGGTTTCAGCGGATCACCTTGAAGCAGAATTTATGAGCAACTTTAATCTGCTTGAGAGAGCACCAAGCGCCAAGACAAAAAAGGTGCTCCTTTATTTGATTAATTTGAAGAGTCATTTCATTTTCACTTATATTGATACATTATAAGTAGGAGTATCAGATAAAAGTTACTCGTAAATTAATTTGAGCTAAAAATCAATCAAATTGTAGATGAGCTGAATTCAACAGATGTGCGGGTCAATGACCAGCCCAACCTTGGACGATTTAGACGGGTCAAATGGGTTTGGGCTTAAATTGCCGCCTCTAACTATATGCATTCCGTCGGTTATGTATTATGCATAAGCCTTCCAATAAATAGAAAGACTTCTTTGCATATAACTTTATTTTCACCAAAGTCATAACACTTTATTTTCTCACACAAAAATTATATAACTAAGACTTTTTTTAACCAAAGTCATATAGTTTTGTTTTCTCACACAAATATCATAACACTTTCACTAACTCACACAAAAATTATATTGGTCGAAAAATAAAATTTTCGGTAGTATTTTCTTATTTCACGTTTTTTTATTTTTATTTTTAGTCTAATAAATAATTACCCAATTAAAATAGGAGAAATATGAGTATATTTTTAGCCGTTCCCAAAAATAATAGCCGATAAAATATTTATATATATTGGCTAGAAAATACAATTAGTTTCAGCCAGCTGGTTAATTTTATATTTTTTCCCTTAAAATAGGAATGACCTAACCCAACATGACCCAATACCTATAAACGTAAGTTAAAATAATACTAAAGGTGAAGTCTCCCCCCATAAAAAACTTAGTTCGGAATGCATGAGATTTTGACAAAAAACAAAGAAATAAAAAGTATAATTAGAGAACACTTGAAATAAAATGCTATCAATTTAAAATCTTGAAAAGAAAAATAAAAGATAGAAGTATCATGTTTTGAAGTATTGAAATATATATATATATATATATATATATATATATATATATATATATATATATATATATATATATATATATATATATATATATTGGGGGAGGGTGGGCGAGGTCGGGTTGGGTCATCCCTATTTTAATTGGTTTATTATTTATTAGATTGAAAATAAAAAATTGCAAAATTGCAAAATAAGAAAATACTACGGAAAATTTATGTTCTTCAATCATTATTATTTTTGTGTGAGTTAATAAAAGTTTTATAATTTTTGTATGAGATATTATATGACTTTGGTGAAAAATAGTTATTTTTATATATTTTTTGTGTGAGAAAACAAAGTTATATGATTTTGATAAAAAAAATCATAGTTAGATGACCATTTGTGAAATTTATCCATCAATACTGCCACTTCAATCTGGGCAACAAGCCGTTAGACAATCTGAAAGTACACCGGTGGTGTTAATTTTTTTATTTATTAACAGATGCAACTGTAAGAAAAACAAATTTATTGAAAGTTTGTCTCCCAAAATTTTATTATCTCATAGGCTAATAACCACTTAAATAAAATAGTAGATTATCATCCTACAACTAATTAATCTAGTAAATCGGAGTATTAGACATCTTTAAAACTAAATAATTGATTATTCTAGTAAATTAAAATAGTAGACTCCTCTTTTAACTAAACAACTAATTATTCTAGCAAATCTGCAACGACAAAAGATGCAACATTCAGCAACTAGATTAAACATGCTAGTTTGATAGAGTTTCGTCTTAGATTGCTAGTGATTAATGTTGTGTTTACACTATTCTTCCGTTTTCCATAGCATAGAGCCTTATTTACTTGTTATTGTTATTGTTTTTCATCTATTTTCTAGTTTTTACGTCGCTGCAATTATTTCTATATTTTCTGTTGATGGTACTGATGTATTTATCTTTTTTCGTTTTCTTGAGCCGAGGGTCTTTCAAATAACCTCTCTACTCCCTCGAGGTAGGGGTAAGATCTGCGTACTACTCACCATCCTCCCAGACCTCACCTGTAGAATTTTACTGGATTGTTGTTGTTTTAAGTCAAAAGAATAGTTACAAACTCAATGTGATCTCAACCTATTACAGTTAATAAAGAGTATAATTACAAATGAATGTGGATTGCGATGTTATGTAATATTTGTTTATCTTGCAAGAGTATCTCATGACCGTAGTATTGGCACGTCGTATCGCTTTCTGTTGATAGTAGATTTCTGTTGTTTTCTTTCATTGTTGATCATCTTACTATCTTGTTGTTTTTATTTTGCTTTTTGGTACAGTCACTTCTTGTATATATTTTCATTAATGTGATGCTTATGCTTTCCGAGGTGAGGGTCTATTGTAAACAGCCAATGGCGAAGCTAGAAATTTCCTCAAGGCAAATTTGAAAGAAGTGAAAAAATTTCCAATAAAGGGTGTTCAATATGTATTATATACATCTAAAACGTAATATTTACCTATATATACAGTGTAATTTTTCGACGAAGGGTGATCAACTGACTACTCTTGTGATCATGTGGCTTCGCCACTGAAAACATCGTCTCTATCCTCACAAGGTAAGGGTAAAGTCTGCATATATACTATCCCCTAGATCTCACGATGTGGGATAATATTGGGTATGGATATGTTGTTGTTATTGTAGTTGTATCTCATAGTGCTTATTTAATTTAATGGCGACTTCTTAAATTTCACTCTTATTTCTCTTTGTTTTTTTGTTTGCCACAAAATTTAAGTATACGGAATTATACTGTGATACTTGGAAACGAACCCTTTTCTCTGACCGAGGGAAGAGGACATGCATTGGACTGGTAGTTGCATAATGGATAAAAATAATAAACACAAAAGAAAGTCACTTTACATGTAATTAAGTCTCTTTGTAGCACTTGGAACCATTAGTATAAGTGCAGTGTGCAGATCAATTCTACTTCTTTATTGATCTAATAACATAACCATAAATAGGCTAGTAATTAATTGGCAACTAACAGAGAAATATATCTAACTCAAGTCTTACAAGTTTGAATTGTGGGTGAAATGTGTTTCTTTCTTTCTCCATTTTGGCTATAGAACGACGTCCAATAATCAGTTATTCTATCAATAAATGTTGATGGTTCAACAAGAAATTGGTCCTACTTATACACACAACTCATTTAAAACTACTGAGTAAAGTCAGCGGTAAAAAAGGAAGATCCTTTCTTCAACTCAAGAAATACGCTTTAATGAAAAGATTGTTGACTAGAAAGTAGAGCTCGTGTTTTGTTATACCAGAGTGAGTTGTGAGCCTTTAATCAATTTTACCTTGTTGAAAATTAGGTAGGAACTTGATAGATTTATCCTGGAATGAAAGTTTAAAATCACCTCAAGTAAGCCATTTAATCTACTACCGCTAAAATAATAGTACTAGTACAAGAAAGAAATTAAGGGAGTAATAATCGACGACGGAATAGAACGGAAAAAAGACTTGCTTCAATCAAAGAAAGAAAATTTATATTCTCAGTGAGAAATTTCTCACATTGATTCCGTTGTCAAATCACTGATTCAATCAAAGAATGAATAAAGAAGAGACCAGAATATTAATCTTTCCTCAATATAGAAGATGATTTCAGATAGAATTATTTGGTGTAATTTGACCAGCTTTAAGAGATTACTCATCATGTTAATTATAATGTAGTGAAAACATGTACTAGTCAAGTGAGAGCAGTCTACGAACAGTATCTATTAGCTCGGAGTCGGTTTATACCAGAGTAATATTTTAACACCAATATTCATAGAAGATATTATGCTTTTACTGAGCCGAGGTCTATGCTATGTAAATGTTCAAGTGTATACTGTCCTTTCTAGACTTCACTTTTGAAATTACACCGGATTTGTTGTTATGGTTGTATGCACAAATAAGTGATTTGGTGCGCACCTTTTCTAATTCCACGGCATACATACGTGCCACCTCGTACTAGTAACATGTACCACAATCCCTTGGATTAAAAGGTTTGGACAGATAGAAGATGAGTGATTACTGGAGAATTACTGATGTGATACACAAGGGAAAAAACCATACTCCATTTAACTGTAGCAATAACTTAACTCCTCTTCTTATTGGGCACACTGCACAGTCCACAGAGCAGGTATCAAGTATGTATGAAAGCTTTTTTCCCCCGCCATTAATGCATTTTTTCTATTCAAACCTTATACAAGGTTGACGTGAGCTCACTCTTTTCTCACCTTTCGGCTTTTCCTTCTCCTCCTCCTACTTATATCCAGTCCCAGCTCTCAATTCTTGCATTCCATTCTTCATTTTCTTTGTACGAAAGAATAATGGCACACTTCTTCTCCTTCTTTATTCTCATCATCTCTGTTTCTTTCCTTCCTCTTACTCTCTCTCGCTCACTCTCTTCACCTCCACTTGAGTCCCAAATCCTCGACGTTGCAAAATCCATTCAAAATACTCTTCATGTTCTCTCTCCCAAGTTCCAATCTTTCCAACAAGAAGCAATAAAACAACCCCTTTTTAATTCTTCTTCTTCTTCAGCATTCTCTGTATCAATCTATCCTCGTTCCTCTCTTACAAAAACCCAACATAAAAACTACACATATCTCACTCTCTCCCGACTCGCTCGTGACTCTGTCCGAGTTTCCTCACTCACTACTATGCTTCAACTTGAAGAAATCCAGACCCCTGTTACTTCTGGAGTAAGTGAAGGCAGTGGCGAGTATTTTGCTCGGGTCGGATTCGGACAACCGGTGAAGGAATTCTACATGGCTATTGACACTGGTAGTGACATTACATGGCTTCAATGTGAGCCCTGCTCCGAATGTTACCAGCAAACCGATTCAATTTTCAACCCGTCCGATTCTTCCACCTACACTAGCCTCTCTTGCGACTCACCCGAGTGCTCCGCTCTTCATGTCTCGGAATGTTCTTCAACCGGCACGTGTCTCTATCAAGTCTCCTATGGCGACGGGTCTTTCACCGTTGGAGAGTTCGCCACTGAAACGGTGTCGTTAGGAAACTCTGGAGGATCGTCATTCTCTAATGTTGCTATAGGCTGTGGCCATGATAACGAAGGCCTATTTATTGGCTCAGCTGGGCTGGTAGCTCTCGGCGGCGGCTCATTATCTCTTCCGTCTCAAATTAAAGCGACGTCGTTTTCCTACTGCCTTGTAGATCGTGATTCTGATTCATCATCGACATTGGAGTTCAATTCCGCTGGACCTAGCGACTCGATAATTGCACCGTTGCTACAAAACTCGAAGAGGAGTACTTTTTTCTACGTCGGTCTCGAAGGAATCAGCGTCGCCGGCGAGATGTTATCGGTTCCGGCGAACATATTTCAGGTGGACGATAACGGTAACGGAGGGATTATTGTGGACTCCGGTACAGCGGTTACGCGGTTTGAGAGGAGCGTTTACAATGCTTTACGTGACACATTTGTGAAATATGCTCAGGATTTGCCGGCCGACGGGGATTTTATGTTGTTTGATACTTGCTATGATTTGTCGGGTATGAAAACGGCGAGTGTTCCGACGGTGGCGTTTCATTTTTCCGGTGGTAAGACGCTGTCGTTGCACCCCAAGAACACGCTGGTTCCGGTGAACTCGTCGGGGAAGTTCTGCTTAGCTTTTGCTCCGGAGGATGGAAAATTCTCGATTATTGGAAACATACAGCAGCAAGGGACACGTGTCAGTTATGACCTGGCTAACAACCTTGTTGGATTTAGTCCTGATAAATGTTAGCGGAGTAGTACTTCGAAGTACAACTGTGGAGATAAAATTTATAGCGGCAGTAGCTGCATTAAATTAAGAAAGAAAAATGAAAAAAGAGAAAAAGAAAGGAGCCAATAAAAAGTTGGTTTGCAATAATTAATTTGTTTATGGACGATGGTTGCTTTTCCTTTCTTTTACTCCTACTTGTTTATCACAATGGTTTTTGTGGACTATTTAAGAATTGAAATTTGAAGTTATTTACACTGATATTAAAAAAAAAATTCACACTATCATGGTAATTTCACCAATTTAGTAGATTATGATTCAGATATCAAAGTGGTTGTCAGAATCTGAGTATAAAAGAGGTTTTAAAGCTCCAAAAGTTTAAAAACAGGTTTTAAGGTTTAACACTGTTGAAAAAACAAAATTGTTCCAAAAGAAAGAAAAAAAAGAAACGCCGTTGCCGGGGATCGAACCCGGGTCACCCGCGTGACAGGCGGGAATACTCACCACTATACTACAACGACTTGGTTGCTTAAGAAATTCATTGCTAATTATTTATCTTTAAATATATTTGATATATTCTCTTTGTTTGCTGGTAATTTGCGAACGTCGTCTACCAATAAAAGATTGAGAGAGGGAATGCACGGCACTATACAACCCAAAAGGAGGGAAAACTGTAATTTTTGCCAAGGCTTGGACTAGTCGTTGCTTTTGATTGTTTAGATGCTTTAATAAAGATTTTTAAATTAAACTACAACTTATTTACATAATCAACATCAATTCAAAAAACAAAGTAATATTTTGTATATGAATATCACAACTTCGATGATCTTGACAGACGACTTTTAATCATATGAATATTAAATTTATAAGTCCAACCCAGCAATTTAACATTTATTTGAATTAAGCATCAGGGTTGTTATATTTGACTACTTTCTCACAAAATTTACTTGACATTTTAGATAAGAAAGTATCCACTAAAAAGGAGTGCCTAAATGCAAGAAATTTCAATGGAAAATCGCTTTGCTTGATATTTAAGCATTTATTCTTTTAACTGACTTAACTATAATGTGAAACGCATAGTGGAAACGAAGATGACCATTCAATATCATTGATTGAAATAATAACAAGATAAATAAACAGAAAAATGAAATGTAAAATAAAGGAAAAGACTTCTTGAAATTCAAAGAAAATGCCCATATCTCAAACTTCCTTCCGCATTGCCCTTTCAATTGGACAACGCGTATTACAGGGATAAGCACCAGTGGAGCAAAAGGCGAAATAGTAATAACAAGGACAGAAGTCCTGTGGAAACTAGTTTTATCATTTTCTTTGAACTGTCAAAACTTGAATGAAACAATTAATGCATCTATTTTTTCAAACTATTTACATCGTATGAGAGTGTTTGTTTGTTCCTTTAGGTTGGCAAGAACTTGAAAGGATGCAAAAACTTGATACCGCGAAGGAGGCTATAGTGCATGAGGAAGATTGAGATTCTTATCTCCAATAAGAGATTCTTCACCATGGCTGCAGAAAATTCACTCAAGCTAGTAAACAAACTATCTCATGGATTGCGAATTATATCACAGATACAACGTGAATTCACTTGTCTGGGCGGGGGGTTATGATAGGTGTACCTTAGGTAGCTCAAAGCTGACATCCTGTATAGGCAGGTGAATACTAAAATATGCAACCCAATGGTATAAAAGAATACAAACGTCCGAGCGTACCTGCACCAACAAGTTTTTCTTCAGTTTATGACATGAAATACCGGAGTTGACCGAAGACAATATTACATTTATAGTATAGAAAATACTGGGAAAGACAGTGAGCTACTCTTACTCAGTTTTAAGCCCCGGTGAAAGGAAAAGAAGTTCAAGATAGCTAATCAACACAGTAGTTGATAGTCTAACGTAACTCTTGGTTACAAGTGTTATATCTTAAAGATATATTTTTCATATTATTCCTGCTGAACCTGAGAACCACCTCATTTTTTAATGTTGTTATGAGGCTTCTGGCTTCAAATGTTTAACCCCTTGCTAGATAAAACCAGCACTACAATGGCGTATGTTTTTCCACAGCATCATCGTAACTTATTGAAACTATTGCTTTATAACACGTGAAATGCACGGGCTGTCAAAAATACGGCCACAGCCCATGAATCTATGCTGAGATACAATAAACCACAAGAAAATTGGCAGTCTTCATCTCCAGGCTTAGCTCTACACTATTTTATGTTGCTCTTTGGTTAATCAGATACGGAAGTATGATACACAGAGACACAATTTCCAAGTTGCTTTTTCTTTTTTTGATAACCACGGTGTCCGGGTGAGCGAGCGTGCCCCTCAACTAATTCCAACGGGTACGTGTTACCTCCCACCAGCACAGGTACTGGATAACAATTTTAAGGTGTTAAATGCTTATGACATTTGAATCTAGAAACAAAACGGTTGCTAATACATCTGTCTGATATCATAGCTTCAAGCAGCAACTTCTCTTCCTTTTTCCTCGTAATAGCTGTTATGTAACAGTCTCTGCTAAGTTTTCTACATACGATGTATGGCCCCATGTGAAAAAGGACAGAAGAAGGCCTTGCATATAAGTCAGCACAGAAGTCAGAGAAAATTCCTCTAGTCCTCACTCAAACAAGCTACGGATAGAATAAGTTGACAACCAGCATTATTGCTAGAGGTAACAAAGATGTCCAGACAAAGCATTGCATCAGTGAGATTTGACTTCAGTTATAATGCAATAGAAGTAAAATAATCCTGACCTTAAGAGGTAAAAATGTCAAGCTAAAAAAGGAAAACAGGATAAATGAAGCTTACTTGTTACCAAGAAGAAAGCGGCCACTACTGAGAGTAATCTTGTCTCTCAAACCTAATTCCTTGTATCTTTGATCTCTTTCCTATAATAGACAAAAGAAAATAGATTTGGTAAATGAGGATCCAAGACATCTAATAATAAGAGTAGACGAGGGAAGGAACGTGTACAGATTCAGCAATCAAATCAAAGGGAATACAGAAAACAATAGAGGAAAGACAGCATGATCCTGATAAAAAAAATACAGGGAAAGCACAAAAGAGACAAAAACATATTGAACAATTCAGACAGAAGTTAGATGTCTTTACACAATTTTATGCAATAAAAAGCATGCATAGCATTTCCTCTTAGCACATTTAATGAGTCTGAAATAGAAATTTTGGAGGCCTCAATAGCCTGCCAGAACCAAGGAGGAGCATATGTCTAAATGTATGAAACTACCTAATCACACTGTCAATGGAAATTATTTAGAAGAGATTCAATTAAGGATGTGCTAGAAGAGCTGGAACCTTCTTTGAGAATGCCGCAAATGGATTTATGTCTTCCTCATACATCTTCTTGTATTTGGATTCCACATCAGAGCTGGAACCACTTTCTAAATCTTCTACATACTGAGAACCAAAAGGTGGCGTTAGAGAACAAAATATGTGAATAGACTTATAATCAACACCAGAACCTGATAGGTCACCTTTTTTGATCCTCTTGAAATCACTCTCTCAGAATTATAATCCTGAACATAACGAATCTTTTCATAAAGTTTGACATTATCTGCTTTCGTTTTATCAAGTTCTGAGGTCAGTGCCCCTATCTTCTCCTTCAGCTGTCTAATTTCCTAGTGAGATCAACAATTCAAGAACCAAGGACTCTTGTCAATAGAAAAGATGTGCAAAATGAGGTTAAATGGAAGGTAGGTAGAAAAATAGAAAGAGAAATTGTTTCAAACAAAACCTCTTCAGTCTCCCGCAAACGAGCACGGAAACGGTCTCTTTGGTTGCAGATCACCTTAAGCATTGAGCTCTGATCCTGGTCTGAGGAAACGTGCCTCTGCTTTGCATTCTGTTTCAAAGGACGTCTCTCGTTAGAAAATTCACATTTCAAAAAAATCACAGGAGATATGCAAATGTTTCTGGAACTTCAAATATACAAATTGGAAGCAGTAAAAATTCAATTTGAAATGCAATGATTACTGGTCCAGCACCAAGACAGAGCAGGTGAGTACAAAGCTACGAATTCAAACTACGCTATAAGTAAACTTAAAAAATCTATCTTTTACACCAAAAAGCTAGTATATTCAAACACTTACATTTCACTCTAAATTTTCTGTATCCGATATTCTTTTCCAACCTATTTTATATGTTAAGACACCATTTATCTTTTATAATTCAACTCCAATTTGTGGGAGTTTACTGGGTCTGTTCTGTTCTCCCCAGACTCCACTTGATTTTACTGGGTTTGATGTTGTTGAATTCAACTCCAATTTCATCACCTTTAGAGCAGTTTCTCCATTACTTCCACAGGTAGGGGGACTTCTTGGATGATGAATAGTTATTTTTTATTTTTAAATTAAGTTAGCAGTTTACTCATAAAATAATTTCATACCAAGGGGGTAATACATTTTTTCCCACCACTTTCTCAACAAGTTCAAAAATCTTCTGTATGAGTTACGTTACTGTCTACTCTAAAGGCACAGAATTCAGACATTTTCTTTTCAGAATGCAAGCAGCTGTTTCTTCATTTTCAAAAAATATTTTGTTCCTCCCACTCCATACTGTCCAACCAGTGCACAGAAGAACATTTATGCTACAAGGCAATAGGCATAGCCAAGCGCAATCCTATCAGGTTCAGGTACACAGTCCATAACTTAAAAGCCATGTCACAATGACCTATCAAAAAGGAAAAGCCATGTCACAGTGTAGAATGAGGTGATTTATTGTTTCTTCCTTCTCATTGCAAAAGAAGCAAATTTTCATCATTTTATTTATTTTTTCTCACAAATTCATGCCTGTTCTGAACTCTTTCCTGGGGAGAGACTCTCCCAAGGCTGCTGTCCAGCCAAAGAAAGGAACTTGCTGAGGTAGCAAGTGTTTCATATGGCTTCCTTCAGAAACTGATGAATCTTGCTTCTGCATTGTCAATATTGAGTAATGAGATTTCACTGTGTAATAGTCTTCTCTAACAACCTCTCCAGATTATGAAGCCTGGGATTCGCTCAACACTTCATGACCGTTGGACAATAGGAAGTTAACACAATTAAACTCCTAATCATTAAAATCCAAGATGATTTTCAAAGTTTACTGGATGTTATGCAATCTTTTGGAACAAAATCATGTGTTAGCCCCACAAAAAGCAGGATCAATGCCCAACTCCATAAAGGAGTCCAGTTACAAGGATATAGCAGATGTGACGATAGGACTGTCAGAATTTTGAGATTTCTATCAGAAACCATATTTCTCAACATCCCCTGTCATTTTATAGCAAGATGACATGAGGATTGTTTATTTTGCAATTATCTTGTTAACATATTGGGAGAGAGGCCAGGTGTCCAATCACTAGCAGGCACAATGAACTAGAATTTGGCCGAGTTATGACATCCCACTTCCTCACATACGCTGCAAAGATATGCAGACACCCGCATATTTAAGGTTTGTATGAGCTACTGATGTTGAGCTCAATCCCACTTAAGCCAATTCTGTTTTATTCTTCTTTTTCATCTCCTAGTAGCTCGTCCTGTCATTCTCTTATGCTAATTCAGTTTAAAAAATCATATTTAGCAAGAGTTTTCTCCTTGTTTCTTTTTTCCCCCTTTTTTCAGAGAAGGAAATTACATTATAACAGCACTAAGTGCTGAAATATGTACAGGTGTGCAAATCCCTTAAACAGTTCTATTAATGTCAATTTAATTACCTTCCGCTTCATCCTTATCAAAAAAAAAATTGATAAGGATAGGCTGCCTACATCACACCCCTTGGTGTGCGGCTCTTTCCCGGACCCTGTGTAAATGCAGGAAGCTTTGTACACCGACTACCCTTTACCTAGCTACCATTGAGTCTGTATAAGACTGAAGGTTTACCAAATACTTATATTGTGAGTCTCTCTCCTTGAATGATGGAAAAGAAGTGACTGTGTTTGATCATTAAAGAATGTCGATCCAAAACTCAGCATTTTCTGAAATCATTTCCCTTTTTAACTGGTCCATTGGCTGAGCCATAGTAGCAATTCTAAACGTCACCTGGTAAATGAAAATTTTCGCCATCCATAACATTTGAAAGATTGGAATCTTCAATAAATGAAGGATAAAGATGATACGGAGAAAGATAGGCAATATGTGCGAGCAAGGGCTCACTTCCAACAATCTAATGACTCATTTGTTTATAAGGAAAATACAGACATAAAGAAGCAGAAAGGAAGAACACTCACCTCAGGGGGCTCTGTTCCACCAGACTCAGATAGATCCCAATCATCAAATCGAGTACCTTTTCTATCTTTAGAACTGTATCCCTGTGTTAAAAACAAGAAAACTAGTCTGAAAAAGTTGAGCGAAATTAATTTAGTAACAAACTGCACTATAATATCCACCTATCGTTAGAAAAGCAAACAGATATTACTTGGGAAAGTTCAGATATACAGGAATCTTGTTTCAGGCATTTCATGTTCAATTATCATCACATAAACCTATCTATTTTATGGACTAGCTAAAATATAAATTATATCACGCAGACAGAAAGAAGGGGAGAGAGAAATTGTGAACATACCTTCAGAATATCATCCTCTAGCTTCTGTATTAACTTTTGTTGTTCATTAACCTTTGCAGTTAGTTCTGCAATCTTTGCTTCGGCAGATTCCAGTAAAGAGGTCCGCTCAGAAAGTTGGACCTGAAAGCCATTGAAAATAGTAATTCAAACAATTTTAATCATGGAGTTATCCGAGTATAACCTGTAATAATTCTCTGATATGAAGATATTTTAAATAACACTCCATTTATCTATGACCAACTGAGTGGCTTCAGATTTTTTCCATAAACACAAATTACGATCGACATATAATCAGTACATGATCAACAACAACAACAACGGCCCAGTGTAATCCCACTAGTGGGGTCTGGGGAGGGTAGTATGTACGCAGACCTTACCTCTACCCTGAGTGGTAGAGAGGCTATTTCCAGGAGACCCTCAGCTCAAGAAGACGACAACAGACGATATATTAGTATTATCAATAGAATCATAATAAAATAACCCTCAGTACATGATCAATAATTGCAATTACCTTCAACTGTGTTAGCTCATGCTCCACTTTCCGATTCTTGTCAAGAAGTAATGACTCAAGTTTGCTCATCTCTTGCCCACTGGTAGCAACTTCCCAATCCTCAGCCTCAATTGTATTATAACCCACTGCCTACATAGAGCCAAGAAAAAAACTAAATTGAAGACATACCGGCACCATTCTTGACCTTCATTGTGTATCATAGAGGGATAAAAAACAAAGAACCTGATGAAGAAGGGATGGAAGCATCCAAAGGAGGCAGAGACAATTGGTGTGATATAGAAGAGTAAAAGAATGGGGAAGGAGCAGAGATCTCAGAACTTTCAAAATCAGTTTTAAGGAATTTGTTTGCTATTTTGTGAAGTTAGACAAAAGTAGACGAGCAAATAACTGTACGGTACCTGTAAGATCTTAACTTTCTTCCTCAAATCATCTACCAATTTTGTTGTAGGCCTTGTTTGAAGTTCCTTCTTTAGTTCTTCAAGAGCAACTTCCTGAGGAATATAAATAAGCAAGAAAAATAAGGAGAAAGAAAGGAAGGACCTTAAAGGGGAACACAACAAATAACATGACTAGCTTTGTCTATTGCAAGAAAATAGAGTGAAACCAAAAATGTCACCAAACTTCGAGCACCATCAGTATACAGTTCTCAGTATAAATGCTCTAAGATTCAATTAAGGCATAACTGCATAGAGAAGTTACTAGTACTTGAGAGAGGAGATGTTTAAATTAGTGCAGAGCTTTCAAGATATTGACATAGTAATAAAAACTTTTGGTAAATTGTTGATATAATGATAAAGATAAGAGGGGATAAAACAATATAAAGAAAATATTATCAAGACAAGGAGTAATATATCTTGGAATTACAGATCATTTTCTTTTTCAAATTAGCAAGCAAGAAGAAGTTGGCCCTACAGATATTAGGTTTTTTTTTTGTGGGGGGGAGGGGGGTTGCCAACTAATCCAGATTCGCGTTATGTAGGTCCCATTAAGGGGGAAGTGTTCCCAACCAGGGATTTCTCCATTCCCCGGACTCGAACCTTAAAGCTCTCCCAAAAGAAAGTAAATAGAAGCATGTTTTTTTTTGTTTGGTAAGGTAAGACTTAAAATAGAAGCATGTTTTTATACCAATATCTACTCATGAAAACTATCGTTATTTTCATTTGACAGATCAGTATGATGACAAAGATTACTAATATGGTTACAGAGAGTATAAGAATGTTTTTCAGTTAAGGAATATTGACAAAATATACCTTCTCATGAAGCAGAGAATTCAACTTCTTTATCTCATTCATGTGATCTTCTCGCTCATTTGATAATGTGTTCTCCAACTTATGAAGTTCCACATTTAGATCAGAGATTATCTTCTCCTTGGCATACAAAGAATTCTCAAGAGCACTATCTGCATCCAAGTTATCACTGAAAACAAACCAATTACACTTAGATCAGATATCTAAACCCATGTACAAATGATATATGACATATTTTCGGAAGGCAAAAAGAATAACGGGGATACAAGATGGACAACATGGAAGTACGTCATAGTCATCGTACTGCATGCAAATACAAAAAAATGCTTCATGGCTTGACTTTTCAGCATAGTGAAGTATTTATCTGCTATTCATCACAAAGTCATTTGCTCTACCCAGAACCTCACACTTTATTTACCTTTATTTGTCATGATCTTAAATTGAACTGCATAAGTATACTCTCTCTTCTTCTTCTCTCTCTCTCTCTCTCTCATCTTTTTTTTTTGGATAAGTGCATAGCCATACTCAGTTATGTGAGACAAAGTTTCTCTTCTTTTTCTTTTTTTTTCATTTTTCATGTATAGAGGATTTCTAAAGACCTATATAGCAATCCAAAAACATCTTTTCAAATGGCCTTTACTTAATGCTGCATATGTTCAAGCTTGTCTATAAGAGATAATCGGTCATGAGCCCAAGGAAGGTATGGAATGACTCAGGTGGCCATCACAAGACATATAGGTGCTTATGCATACTTAAGAGGTCAATAGGAATAAGATCAATTTAATAATCAAGAGAAGACACCTGTTCTTGTGATCATTATCTTCATTTGCAGTCTGTAATTGTGTGCGCAACAATCCCTGCATAAGTCAAAGCAAAAGATTACTGATACATTAAATAAGCTTTTTCATCCTCAATCATTTTTATAAATTCCAAAGCTAAAGATCTTTTTTAATTTTTTTGGGTTGGAGCTGGGCTAGCCTAGAGCAAAACTGTGTCCCAGGAGCATCTACAGCCAAAACATTGGCTGTGGACTTGAAAAGTGAGACATTGGAGAATAGTTGCAGTAAGGGCCAAAGTAATCCTTCTACCTTTTCTCTTTCAAGACTAAGAAGGCGAGTTTGAGCCCGTTCAACTTCATCCATTAAGAGATTGACTTCTGATTGCTTTGTTGCTCTCTCTTCCTCTAAATTACGAATAAAAGGAGTTGTCAAATCACTCATGAAAAGCATTTCCACGAACAGGAGTCTAGAAGACCATATGAGTTGAAAAGGCAAAACAGAGATCAAGCAAGAAGATCAATATGTTTATGAGAAGGTTAAAAAAGGAGCAAAGAGAATTTTTACATAAAACTAAAGACCTACTCCAGAAACCATAATAGAGATCATTCATCAACACCAAAATTATAGAGTCCAGATTAGTATATCACCTGATTGTGCACGAACTTCAAACAACTGGCTCTGTGCAAGTTCGTGCAACTTCTGCATGGTAGAAACACTTTCTTGAGCTTGGCGTAACTGATCCTGCAATAATTGTTCCCTGCATCAAACAGAAGCACTGCAAATCATTAATGTCTACTCCAGCATGACACACATTACACCACATGCATATCTAGAATAAATTTTAACTTAACCTATTTGGCCTTTCCTAACTCAACAGAAAATAATACCTTTCTTTTAAAACCTCAAGTGTTTTCTGGTTCTCTTCTGCCAAACTGCGTTGCTTGATTTCTACAATTTCCTTGACTTTTTCCTCCATCTGAACCATGAAAGAAGAAATATTAAAGGAGAAACCAAATGAACCTGGCAACTACGTATCTCAAATATGCAGCATATCTTAAGATGGACTTCTCACCATAAGCCAGTGCTTGGATAAGATGATATGAGAATTCAAAAGCCTCGCCACCCTCTCCCGGAAATAATATGAAGTATATGGAAGCATGAACAGGATGAGGAGGAAATAGATTATTGGCTCATGTTCAAAAACCACTTCTCAAAGGGTTGAGCACAAGCTAACTGATTCCTGACCTACACCGACTTGACACAGCTTAGTTTTAATCTAAGCTGCCAGATCTGGTGAAATTTTAGATTTCCTAGAGGAAATTTCTAGTATTGAAAATTGTAAGCCCACAGCAATACTAAGCTTAAACTTCACTTTCTTTTTTCTCAAGCTCAGTATGAGCCAGGGCTGGCATTTGTTCTGTCAGCCTGATTTCACTCATCCAATGCAGTCATACCTCTGGTGGGCCTTTTACAGAATATTGAAACAGCAAAAAGTTAACAACTTCACCTATCACATTTTAAACAGAAATAGTGACTTGGAAGTGGACAGTTATGTTAACTTATTGCAAATGCTAGACAGAGCTCCTAATCTCAAATGAACTCTGGATTTCATCAGATTGAAAGGTACTCCCTCAATGACATTGGAAAACCGTCTGGACGAATAAGCACCCAACAAAATGAAATGTTTCACTTGGGTGGCAATTGGGGCCTGCCTTAATATTAACAATCTACAGAAAAGCGGACTTCAAGTGAGCAATAGATGCTACCTTAGGAATGAAAAAAAAGAGGACATTAACCACTTGTTTCTCACCCAAGCGTACTTCTCAGCTTCGGGACTTGGCATTCAATATCATGGGCCTAGGTGGTGCCTGCCTAGTTCTACTCTTCAGCTTCTTCGGATGGCACAGAAAGGATATGCTCAAGGCCTCTTACCCTTACACCATGCCAGCAGCTATTTGGTGGGCAAATTTGCAATATAAGCACACACACAAAAAAAGATTTTTGGCGAACAAAGAAGACCCTATACTAAACTCAAGAACAACTGTATTTAGAATTTGGTGCAACACGGCCCCATTAGATGTAAATGATAGCTTGGCCATTTTTTATTTTCTTAGCCATTTGATATCTTGTAATGGCTTTCTCTTTTGGTTGTAACATCCCCGAGCAGTCTCTTTTTGCTGGTGTTTCGATCAAAGATACACTTTACCTATATTAAGAAAATTGTGATGTGGGATAGCAGAAGATTCAACAAAATTACTCTCAATGTTCTTTTGGATCATTCTTCGAAGGAAAACACTAGAACTTACACATACACACACACACTGATATATAAAAGGAATTACAATATATACTGGCCTGTTGCTCTAACTGGCGGCACCGGTCTTCAAGTCTTCTTATTGTTGCTTGTTGATTTTTCAGATGAGTTGCCTCCATGCGAAATTCTTCAAGTTCAACCTTCATTTTTCGGTTCTCAGACTCTAATTCTGATAGTTTTGAATCCTTCTCCTGCACAGTGATAAGGACAATCAGATATGAAAAATGAACCTAAAAGGGAATAGGAAAAGAAAATATCCCAATATCCTAGATATGATTTGGACCTGAAATCGATTCCACAGCTCTAGTGGTACCTCAGCAATATGCTTTGAACAACATCCTGAAAATTCTCTATATTGATATAGTTTCTCATCATCTAGGCCCTTAACCCCTTTCATATCCGAAAATGTTTCGTATAAAGCTTCATATGAGTCATGAAAGATCTTATCCAATATACAACGCTTAACCTAACTCCCTTTTGCTTTTACCGGTCTATTCTAGGCAAAAGTAATTCAGAAATGTGACTTCGCGGTCAAGGCCTTAACCCTCCACTGCCTATCCGTGCATGTTATCGGTAGACATTTCCATCTTCTTCCATTAGGTCAGCCATAACACATTCAAAGAAGCAAGTTTCTCAGATACAAGACATTCAAACACAACTAGCTTCTTTTTCCTCTCTTTGTTACTCATCTAGTTTCATTTTTACTTGGCATACTACAATTGCACCATAACTGGCTGGATAAGTCTTCATACCAATATGACATGAAGAGTTTAGGTGCGAACAGCCATCATGCATGATACATCAAGGTTAAATACAGCAGAAAAGAGCATATTTCATCCAGGTGGTTCATCTGTCTCACAAGTTGGAATTGCAATGGAGTGGAACCTCCTAACCGTCTTAAATTGCTTTCTTACCCTAACCATCTTATTGTGGAAGACAGTTATTATGTAGTTTTCATCCTCCTAAACTGAATAATTCACTACCTCATTTCCCTTACAATTAACAACTGATGTCTAAATAATTTCAAGCTTTTCTACTGTTAATCAGCAAAATACTTCAGCTTTCCTAGTCGATGTACACTACAATTTGACGCCATAGCCAAGTTCATGTAGTGTGGAAAATTGCAGACTTTCTTTGCATAAGGTGAATATGAACAGATATTATAATAATTCCTTGTTAATTGCACTAATAGTAGTTAATTTCATTATAATGGTAAATGCATTAGGAACCATATTTTCAAATCTTGAGAAGACAGCATTATGGACCAGTAATGCAGTTACTCCACAACTCTATGAGAAATGTAATCATATGAAAGGCCAAACTTGAACTTACAGCAATTGAAGCAATGACCGGATAAGGATCTGGGGCCTCATATAATTTCTGGTAAATGTTAAGAAAAGCATTTTCCCCGTACTTGGCTCTCTTGGTGAGATTGTCAACCTCTTCTTGGTATCCCTTGAGCAAAGAGTTGAACAAGCTCAACTTGTCTTCATTTGAAGCTTTTTTAAAATCTGCCAAGAGGTGGTAGAAAGAGCTTACATAAATGGTTAAATAAAAGTCGAAGTAATGGTAAATGACGACAAATGGTAGTTAAATAAGTGAACGGAAAGGTGCATCTAGCACCTCGAGTGCTCTCTGCAAGTTTTCGTCGGTTCTTCTGACTGTTCTCCTGATTTTCAGCTATCCTAAGACCTTGTTCATCCAGTGTACTCCTTTCTTTCTCCAAATCAAAGTCTGTAAAAAAAAAACAAGCAGATGTGTTTTAAAATGTGCATAAGAAGTTAGCTTTTCTTAGACAAGACTAAAGAGTAAAGATATCATGGGATATTGGGATGAATAAATCTATCCACAAACCAAGTCTTTCAAACAAGTAAAGTTCTAGGCTAGCAACACAACTGTAAAGGATTAAGTCAATAAGAATTCATGACAAATGTATCACAAATAAAATTAAAAGGCCACAAAGAGCAACGTAAGGAGATTGAGCTGTATTCTCCATTGCCCCACAGTTTTACCTCATCTCATCCAAACGGAAAAATCTAAATTAGTTAGTATACTGTCAGAGGCAGGTGTTCTTCAAAATCAATCAGGCTATCAAGACTCAACAAAACACATTAGCAAAGCTAACCAGCAAAATGAAGACATTGTAAACACAGCCATGCAGTTTCCTTGCATTCTAAAGCTTATACATCGGAAAAAGGAGCCAGCTACTTCACTGATACTTGTCTTAAAAGACTGGGAGAGTTTTCATTTAATTGAGTTTTTATTAAGCGGCATTTTTTTAATAACAGTACTGTTTGGGCCAGCTTGCGCTCCTTGATTATTCCACCGAGTACCTGCTACCTCCCAGCGGCACAGGTACCGGGTAATTCTGCCCACGAAAGCTTGGACATATGAGAAGAAATCACGTAATTCCTTTTGCCTTGGCTGGGATTTGAGGTTTTGAACCTGAGACCTCATGATTTTCCATCTACTTTATTGACCACTAGACTACATCCTTGGTGTAAAGAAAAGGAAAATAAAGGTTACACCAGCCAACATTAAGCTGGTATATTCAAGCAGGGTCGGCTCTATAGTTATGCATAGTAAGGCTTGTGCCTTAGGCCCCCAAATTTAAGGGGCCCCATTTTTAAAAAATAATAGGTTTATAGGCATTTAAAAAATAATATTTAGTACTTTTAATACAAAAGTAGATTTTTTATATAAAAGAATGAAAAAAAGCTCTTTAGATATATAAATAAGAAATAATTTGACTTACTTAAAAATAGGTAAATGAATAACTTTCCCAACGTTTCAATTGTTTACTACTCCTTCATTAGATAACGTATCAGAATTTTACTCCTAATTTGTCCAAATCAATCTTTATATTTCACAAACCCATACATATTTTATTTCTTTCTCTTTAATATTTTTACTCACCTTCTTTCTCCAAGATTTCATTATTCACCTTATTTATCCAAGATTTGATTAATTCAAGTGTTCAACTACTTTTAAGCTTCAAATAGTGCTTTATAAAATCTTATCTAAGATCAACAATATCTCAAGAAAGATTAAATGAGTTCGCTATATTATCAACTGAAAAGGAATTATTTGAGAGAATCGATTATAAAAAAGATTAGTAACAACTTTATATCACAAAAATTTACAAGAATAGACTTCAAACAAAAACATATATCTTATAACTTTCTTTTAAAATGCCTCATATTAAACTTTGGCTTTAGGCCCCACATGTGCTTGAGTCGCCCATGTATTCAAGTAATCTACTAAAAGGTTTATAATCATATTGACAACAAAAATATTTGAGGCTCATATTATACTTCGTGGTCTTCTGGTGTGTTTTGCATCTCAAATTATATGCCACTTCATATAAATTAATACGACAGAAACTGCTACTCTTGGTTGTAATCATTAATCAAAGACCTCCCATTGGTTCTTTCAAATGTTAAAAGTGAAATACAGCAAAGAAAATAATCTCAAACTGCTAAACGGAACATGTCAAGTAGTCATCTTATTATTTCACTACTTTAAACGGCATACCCTGCCATGGTTCTCATATTGACTTTTCAAATGCTAAGGTGAAAAATCATAACAAAAATACTGTCCACACTGCTAGATTGCAAGTGTTAATTGCTATTCTATTACGTCAGAATGAAAATAAACTTAAAATTTAACATTACAACTAAACACGACGATATCAAAACTGGATATTATACAAATCCAAAACTATTACCGTCCAGTGTCTTTTTTCTCCTTTTTCATTTTGTTCTCTTTTTCATTTGACATTTCATGCAAGCGACAATGAGTAACCGGTGCCTAAAGCGATATTTTCTAATTAATATAACGTTGATGATAATGAGCAGCAAAAACGGATAACCGGAGATATGCAATTTGTAGAAAAAACGTAAGATTAGGATTTGATAATTACAGTAAAAAAGAAAGTACCTTTCCAGAAGCTGGCGACAGCAGCAAGAGGAGTAGAAGAAGACGTTGAGCTCCCCTTCTCTCTCTCCGGTCCTACTCGCGGGGAATCCATAGCTGATCCGCCACAAATTCAGCTTTTGCTCTGAACAAAAACTTCAATCTTCTCTTCAAATGCGGAGAAAATGTTATGAAATGCTAGTTCTACTGGTTTTTTGATAGATCACAGATCTCGAACTTTCATAATCTGTGGTTCCTTCAGAATTAATTTTGTTGTATAACGAGAGGGAGACGAGTGTTCAATGGAGAAACGGGTCGGGGTCACCCACATTTGTCATTCGGGTCTTTTGCCAGCGCTTTTAAATTTAAAAAAATTATGGGAATTAAAATAACATTGATAAATCATTTGGGTCACATATTAGTTAGTAAGACAATTTTTCTATACTAATAATTATGTAAGAATTATTATGCGGTGAATAAGAATTATTACACAGTGAATTATATAAAATCTATGATATTTTGCCATTAAATACTAGTGTTATCCAAACATTGCTACAAACATAATGCATAAATTATATACTCGTTAACAAGATATGTCATAATATAAATAATATTTTTTTCTTAAGCATCAATCAAGAACTTAATAATTTTATAATAGAATTATATTTGTAATGAAACCACACAACATCTAATAAAATAACAACATATCACTTAGATACAAACTCATATGACAATTTAGGCTTAGAATTTTAACTAGACTATTAAATGGTCAAATTTATTCTTGAACTATGCGAATGATCAATATTTGTTCTTTAACTATTATTGTTAGCTCAGAAGGGCAAAATAAAAAAAAATATGGGAATTAAAATAATATTGAATAGTTTAATTTGAAAAAAAGAAAAGAGAAAAAAGGGAACATAGAATAATTTATTAACTCTCGTATCGTTCAGGAATTATTCGGGTCACATATTAGTTAGGAAGATAATTTTTCCGTACTAATAATTATGTAAGAATTCTTATGCAGTGAATAATAATTATTATGCAGTAAATTATATAAAATCTATGATATTTTGCCATTAAATACTACTGTTATCCAAAATTGCTACAAACATAATGCATAAATTATATACTCGTTTACAAGATACGTCATAATATAAATAATATTTTTTTCTTAAGCATCAGTCAAGAACTTAATAATTTTATAATCGAATTATATTTGATAATGAAACCACACAATATCTAATAAAATAACAATATATCACTTAGATACAAATTCAAATGACAATTTAAGACTGAAAAATTTAACTAAAATATTAATTAGTCAAATTTATTCTTGAACTATGCGAATGATCTATATTCTCTTTAACTGCTGTTGTTAGCTCATAAGGGCAAAACCAAGATAATATGGGGAATTAAAATAATATTGAATAGTTTAATTTGAAAAAGAGAAAAAGAACATAGAATATTTTACTGACTCTTGTACCGTTTGGGAATTATTCGGGACATATATTAGTTAGAAAGACAATTTTTCTATACTAATAATTACTATGTAAGAATTGTTATGCAGCGAATAAGAATTATTATGCAGTGAATTATATAAAATCTATGATATTTTGCCATTAAATACTAGTCTTATCCAAAAATTGCTACAAACATAATGCATAAATTATATATTCGTTAACAAAATATGTCACATTATAAATAATATTTTTTCTTAAGCATCAATCAAGAACTTAATAATTTTATAATAGAATTATATTTGATAATAAAACCATACAACATCCAATAAAATAACAAAATATCACTTAGATACAAACTCATATGACAATTTAAGACTCAAAATTTTATGGAAAATTTTCATAAACCACTATCTTTTAATAGTAATTAGCCATCTGCAGATAACATTTGTTATATTACGGATTATAGACATCTTTCTGTGGTTATAAGATGTATTTGATGTATTTAAACTATTGTATTCATGAATACAGTAGCAAAAATAGGCGTGAAACAGGGAAGTCCAGCTAATCAATTGTTGTATTCGAGTGTATTCGACTGTATTCATGGAGTGAAACATGGGATTACAGCTGGACAGATTATTGTATTCGACTGTATTCTCGGCGTGAAATAGGGGATTACCCTGTTTTTAAAAACGAAAAGTGAATCAATTAACATAATGGACTCCTAATACAACTCAACAAACTCAACTATAACACATAAGTTTTATATTTTCAGTTATAAAAAAGATTCTCAACCGAAAAATGCCCCAAAAATATAGCAATCTTCAGAGAAATTATATAATACATCTGAAAACATAAATTATATATTAATTAAAAAAAACATATGAATACATTCATGGTTGTGACGACCCAAAGGGTCATCACCTGTTTTCTTACCCATTATGTGCTTCCGAGGTCTTGAAACCTCATTTAGAGTCGCTTCGATTTGCGTGCGCAGTCCGGGCACTATGAAATTCTGTGAAAAATGTTATGTCTTGACTTTAAAATGAATAAATTTGACTTTGGTCAATATTTTGGATAAACGGATCCGGACCCGTGATTTGAGACTTGGGCGTATGCCCGGAATCGAATTCCGAGGTCTCAAGCTCGAGAAATGAATTTTTAAGTGAAATTATTTTCAAAAATTGATTAAGGAAATTTAAAATGAAAACTGATTAGAAAGCAATGTATCGGGCTCGTATTTTGGTTTCAGCGCCCGGTACAGGTCTTATATATGACTTGAGTCATTCCTGTGAAATTTGGTTAAAAACGGACGTCGTTTGACGCGATCCGGACCTTAATTGAGAAATTTGATGTTTGAAAGAGTTTTGAGAAATTTCAGTGATCTCGAGGTTTAATTCGATATTGTTGATGTTATTTTGGTAATTTGATTACACGAGTATGTCTGTAGGATGTTTTTGAGGTTGTGTGTATACTTGGGTTGGAGTTTCGAGGGGTCGGGTGAGTTTCGAGTGGGCTCCGGAATGCCTTAGGCTTAGAAAATCAGATGTTGCAGGTTCAGGAAGTTGCAGTCTCTGAACCCTCTAGTGCGGTCCGCGAGAAATCACGTGCGACTGCGGTCCACGGTGGAGGCTGTGCGGTCGCAGTAGTGCGGTACGCCCAGGGTGCTGAACTGCAGGCCTTCAGGGAGGGGCCAGCGCGGTCGCCTTTGTGCGGTCCGCGGTGGAGGCTTTGCGGCCGCGATCCATTTGATGCGGTCTGCACTGGGGTCTGAGAGGGGTATAAATAAACGGCAATTTAAGCTATTTTTCACTTTTCAAAACTCCAAAACATAAAAGGCGATTTTTCAAACAACCTTTCTTCTCCAAAACGTTGGTAAGTGATTTCTAACTCAGTTTCTTCACTCCTAAACATCTTTTAACATGATTTCAACTTCAAATCAAAGATTTTCATGGGGGAAATTGGGTGTTTTGGGTAGAACCTAAGTTTTTCTAAAATTGGGGATTTGGACCTCAATTTGAGGTCCGATTTCAAAACAAATTTTATATTTGGATTCGTGGGGGAATGTGTAATCAAGTTTTGGTCCGAACCTCGGGTTTCGACCACGTGAGCCCAGGGGGTGATTTTTTACTTTTGGGTAAAACTTTAGAAAACTCATTTTCATGCATTGGGGTTGATTCATTTAGCACTTACTGATGTAATTAAGTAACTTGTGACTAGATTCGAGCGGATTGGTGGTGGAATCAAGGGGTAAAGCTATAGTTGAGACTTGAGTGGTGATCAAGGCATCGAGGTAAGTGTTTGTTCTAACCCTAGCTTGAGGGATTAAGAGTTGAGTCATACTTGCTACTTGCTTCTTGTTGAGTACGATGTATAGGCATGGCGACGAGTATCCATATGTTGGTGTCAAGCATGACCGTGAGTCTTAAATTGAAAGTTGTTGTGTTCTTAAATGATACTTGGGTGCTTTACCTAATGATCTTCTATGATTGAGCATTTTCAATAATTGAACTGAGTACAAGTTGAGTTGAGGTTAGTTATAGCTGATTCTCCCTTGACGGGATAACTAATTTAATATTGTTGTTCCCTCGCCGGAAAAAATTATAACATTGTTGTGTTCCCTTGCTGGGAAGTTATTTATATTATTTATGTTCCCTTGCCGGAATTTCTTGTGATTGTGATGAAATGTAAAAGGGAGCGGGTGGTACGCCTACCACAAGATATAATAAAATGGGAGCGGGTGGTACGCCTACCACAAGATATAATAAAGTGGGAGCGGGTGGTACGCCTACCACGAGATATAATGAAGCGGGAGCGGGTGGTACGCCTACCACGAGATATACTGAAATGGGAGCGGGTGGTATGCCCACCATAAGATATGAGAAATGGGATTGGGTTGCACGCCTGCAACAAGATGAAACTGAAAGTGAAAGTTGCCTTATTTCTCTTTATCCGTGTTAGAAGTTAAATTGTAGTTTCTTTACTATTCTTTGATATTCTGTTTTATCTGCTACCCCGGAGCATGTTTCCCCTTTCCCAGCTTTGATTGCTTATTACCTGTTTACTTTTCTGCCATTTAGTATATAACTGCACAGGTTTATCTGGAGTCTGGTCCTAGCCTCGTCACTACCTCGCTGGGGTTAGGCCAGACACTTACAAGCACATGGGGTCGGTTCTGCTGATACTACACTCTGTGCTCTTTTGCACAAATCTAGGTCTTGGACAGCAGTAGTAGAGCGGGAGCCAGCTTTCAGTCCAGTGAGACACCGAGGTAGCCTTGCAAGCGTCCGCAGGCCCAGTGTCTCCTTTATCTTTATTTCAGTCTGTTATCTCATGTATTCGAGACAAACAATTTATATTTTTCTTTCAAACGGTTGTATTTAGTACTCTTAGAAGTTCGTGAGTAATGTGACACCAGTTCTTGGGTAGAGGCATATGTTGATTTCCGTATTATTATTTAGTTTCTTTAATTTAAATCTTTCGTACATTTATTAAATTCCGTTATTTTCATGCTATCACTAATAACCGTTAAAAGAAGTGATTTGTTAATGAAGTAGGTTGTTAAGGATTGGCTTGCCTAGATCACATTAGTAGGCGCCATCACGACTCTCGAGGGTAGAAAATCTGGGTCGTGACAAGTTGGTATCAGAGCTCTAGGTTACATAGGTCTCACAACTCACGGACAAGCTCAGTAGAGTCTTAGGGATCGGTACGGAGACGTCTGTATTTATCCCCAGAGGCTACAGATTTAGGAAAGTCTCACATTTGTTCTTTCTTGTCGTGCGGATTTTTTCCTTAAATGCTAATTGGATTTCTACTCTGTTCTCTCGCAGATGGTGAGAACACGCGCTTCCTCATCTACCGCTCAGCAGCCCGAGCCCCCAGCAGCAGCTCCCACTAGGGGCAGAGGCCGAGGTAGGGGCAAAGTTCAGCCCCGAGCAGCAGCACTAGTGGCGGAGCCTCAGGTTGATTTTGAGGATAAGGTTCCGACCCCAGTAGTTCTGGTGGTCCCAGCTTAGGTCCCAGAGGGGTTTATTGCTACCCAAGTACTTCAGGACGCTCTGGTCCGATTGGTGGGCCTCATGGAGAGTGTCACCCGAGCAGGTTTACTTCCTGTAGCCCCAACCACTTCTCAGGCTAGAGAAGGGGCTCAGACTCCTGCTACACGCACTCCGGAGCAGGTAGCTCCTCAGATTCAGACTCCAGCAGTTCAGTCAGTTGGAGCAGTTCAGCCGGGTGTAGTAGCTTAGACCGGTGATGGAGCGGCTATGTCTGTCGATGCTTTGTGAAGGCTGGATAGGTTCACCAAGCTCTTCACTACTACTTTCAGCGGTGCTTCTTCTGAGGATCCCTAGGATTTTCTATATAGCTGTCACGAGGTTCTCAGGAACATGGGTATTGTTGAGACCAATGGGGTCAATTTTGCTACATTCCACTTGTCTGGATCTGCCAAGACTTGGTGGAGGAATTATTGCTTAGCTAGGCCATCCGGGTCGCCATCTTTGACTTGGGAGCAGTTTATAGTATTTTTTTCTGGAGAAGTTTCTCCCCGTTACTCAAAGAGAGGCCTATCGGAGGCAGTTCGAGCGCCGCCTCCAGTAGGGTTCCATGACGGTCACCCAGTATGAGACCAAGTTTATCGACTTAGCTCGCCATGCTCTTGTCATACTTCCTACCGAGAGAGAGGAGGTGGGGAGGTTTATCGACGGTCTTATTCAGCCGATTCGTCTTCAGATGGCCAAGGAGGCCGGGAGCGAGATCAATTTTCAGGAGGCGGCCAATGTGGCCCGCAGAGTTGAGATGGTTCTGTCGCATAGAGGTGGTCAGGGGTCGGATAAGAGACCCCATCATTCAGGCAGATTCAGTGGTACCTTGTCTGGAGGTAGAGATTCATATAGTAGAGGTCATCCTCCTAGGCCCTTTAAGTTAGCTCTTCAGGCTTTTCACGGTGCTTCAGGTGGCTGTGGTCTTCCGATTCAGTATTCTGATCAGCAGTCCTTCAGTGCACCACCGGCACCTATCAGTGCATCGCCGCTTCAGAGTTTTTAGGGTCGTTAGCCTCAGCAGCCGAGGGCTTGTTTTACTTGTGGCGACACGAGGCACATTGCTAGGTATTGTCCTCGGGCTTCGAGCAGTTCTCCGCATCAAGGTTCCCGTGCTATGGTTCAGGCACCAGATGTTCCACAGCCCGCCCAACCAGCTAGAGGTGGGGGTAGAGGTGCTAGAGGTGGAGGTAGAGGTCCTAGAGGTGGAGCTCTGGCCGCTAGAGGTGGAGGCCAGCCAGCAGCAGGCCGTCCCAGAGAGGTAGTTCAGGGTGGTGGGGCCCAACCCCGATGTTATGCTCTCCTAGACAAGCCCGAGGTTGAGGCTTCAGATTAAGTTTTTTATAGGTACGGTTCTGGTTTGTGATAGAGATGTTTCAGTGTTATTTGATCCAGGGTCTACATACTCGTACGTGTCATCGTATTTTGCACCGTATCTGGTCATGCCTAGTGATTTGTTGAGTATTCCTGTTTATGTGTCTACACCGGTGGGTGGTTCTATTGTGGTAGATCGAGTCTATCGCTCTTGTGTAGTTGTGATTGGGGGTCTTGAGACTCGTGTGGATTTATTGTTTCTAGACATGGTTGATTTCGATGTCATATTGGGGATGGACTGGCTATCACCTTACCACGCTATCTTGGACTGGCACGCCAAGACTATGACCTTAGCTTTACCGGGTATGCCTCATTTAGAGTGGAAAGGGACTCCTGGTCATTTTACCCGTAGCGTCACTTCTTATGTGAAGGCTCGGCGTATGATCGAGAAGGGGTGCTTGGCCTAATTAGCTTATGTTCGTGATTCTAGTGCGGGGGTTTCCTCTATTGATTTTGTGCCCGTGGTTCTGCCACAACCCAAAATCCCAACCCGGTCGTGATGGCACCTCTCGTGAGGACAAAACCAGCCAACCCTTTTTAAACAGCCTTTTTCAACAATATATAAACATGAATTAAACAGTTTTAAGATAATTAGATAACGTGATTTCGCGAAATATAACCCAATTCGGCCCAAACCAGGGTGTCACAAGTCACGAGCATCTAAAGAGTTTAAATATGACTACAAATCTAGTAATATACAGGATGAAATTTAGAATCCAAGGAATAGGTACGGTGCCACAAACGCAGGCGGTCACCTTGCTCAGCTATGATAGCAAAACCTTCAATCAACTAATATCCCGCTATCGGGTGATCAATACCTGCAGCTGCACGCATGGTGCAGGAAGTAATGTGAGTACTCCGACCCAGTGAGTAATAAAAATAAATAACGACTGAAAACATGAAATCTCATAACGGCACAATATAGCGCTATCCCAAGCAGTAAAATAAGTTATACAGTAAAATAGTGAGTATCAGATAATTCTTCTTTTAAAACAGTAAAAACAAATAATTTCCACAGTAGGGATAAATCAAAAGCTTGCCCCTCAGGCTCAATATGTAAATCTCAGTATAGTATCAGCCCCTCGGGCTCACTTCCAACTCACCAGCACACAACATCAGCCCCTCGGGCTCACTCCCAACTCACCACACACAAGCAACGGCCTCTCGGGCCTACTCCCAACTCACCTGGGTACCCTGCGCTCACTGGGGGTGTGTACAGACTCCGGAGGGGCTCCTACAGCCCAAGTGCAATATCAATAGGCCTGAAAGCCTTCATACATCACACACGAGGCCTAAAAGCCTCCTCATATAACACTCGAGGCCTGAAAGCCTCCTCATATAACACTCGAGGCCTGATAGCCTCCTCACATCACTCAACATATCCTCACGTATGGCCCCTGACCTCAATCAGTCCAGAAAATAATCATAAGCCTCTTGGGCATCAGTAAAATAATAGTGCTCAGCTCAACAGCACTATAAATATCATTAAATCTCGAGTTGAGTATAAATGTAGCTGAGTTCACAAAATAATATAATTCAATTGGACTGAGTTCAAATAATATTTCAATTCGTGAGGAAAATAGTGATGTAAATTTACAAAAGATTTCAGATAATTGGCATGAAGCCCAAATATGGCAATAAGCTCAATCATATTGAAAAATAATAAGTCTTTATCAATTGCGCGGTAAAAATATCAACTGGGATGGACCAAGTCACAATCCCCAATAGTAAATGACTCCGCGTTCGTCATACAATGCGTGTCTCATCTCAACATAGCAGTATGTTGTGCAATCCAGGGTTTCAAACCCTCAGTGCATCATTTAAAATCATTACTCACCTCTAGCTCGCTATGCCCTTGCCTCTCAAATTGGCCTCCTCGTGTGACGAATCTGCCAAAAAATCACACAAACATCGATGAAGTTCGATTTCTAAAAGACGGGGTTTTAACCATACATATCTGAAATTTGCCCCTTAATGATACTATAATGATCCCATACAGTTATGTAACTTCAATCTACAATACAACACTCAATAGGGCCAATATTAGTACTAGATCCCATAAATTATGCCATTTAGGCATATTATCAAACATCTTGTAGGCATAAATATTTACACCTCTTAACTATAGCATTGGTTCCTCCAACTATCACCATTAACCAAAAATTCATCCCACTATTATTCTTTAACAATTTATACTCCTAACATCACATGTGTGATCAACCATTCACACCCAATCCAATAAAAATTCCATCAAATAAACACCTTTAAATCCCTACCATGTTCATGTATTTAAATTGGGAATTTATGGCTTCCAACCACCATACAATAAGTTGTAATACTTGATTCATACTCATATTCCCATAATATATTCATATATGTGAGTCTAAGGTGTAGGATTTACCTTTTGGAAGAAATCTTGCAAAACCCTTCTTTGAGTTCTTGAAGGAATTTCTTGAAAATCTAAGGATTTTCAAGATCAATCCATGTTAATATAAGTGTTTAGGAGTAGTAATCAACTCAAAGTACTCCAAAAATCTTACCTTGGATCATAGAAATGAAGAGTGGGACGAAATCCCCTTGAGAGAGCAATCCCTTGCTCCAAAAATGGCTTGGGAACTCTCTATTCCAGGTCTTGGGGTATTTAGGGGCCTGCTACTAGCGCGGACGCGCATCTCGGCGCGCTAGTGACACATGCCCAGTAAAATAGTCATACCTTTATGTATACACCTCCAAATGACAAACGGTTTGTTGAGTTGGAAACTAGACTCAGAGGGATTTAATTTGATAGGTTGTGGGTCACACAAATCCTTATATAACGGGAGATATGAGCGTCCAAAGTGAGGTCTTACGTGCACTCATTTACAACTTTCGTCTATTATGAAAATTTTCCAACTTCAAAAGTTTTCGTTAGCCATCCGAAATCACTCCGAAGCCCCCGGGACCTCAATAAAACACGCCAACATATCCCATACATTATTTAAACTTGTTCCAATCAACAAACCACCTCAAACAACATCAAAACCATCAATTCACATCGAATTCAAGCCTAAGGTTTTTCCAAAAACTTTCGAAACACGCATTGGATCAAAAACTCAACCAAACCACCTCTGAATGACATGAAAATTTGCACACACATCCCAAATCACATAACGAAGCTACAGCAACTCTCGGAATTCCATTCCGACTCCCGGATCAAAATTTCACCTATCAACCGGAAATCGCCAAAATACTAACTTTGCCAATTCAAGCCTAATTCTTCCACGGACTTCTAAAATTCAATCCGATCGCGCTCCTAAGTCATAAATCACCCAACAACCAAATCATAAAAATTCCGATTCGAGCACATATACAAATAAGTCAACTCTTGGTCAAACCTTTCAAATTCAAAGCTTTCAACTGAGACTGTTCTTTCAAATTCATTCCAAATTTTCCTGAAAACCAAAACCAACAATCTACATTAGTTATAATACATTACACGGGGCAAGTCATGCTCGAGAACTGGCGATCAAAGTGCAAAAGCTCTAAACGACTGGTCAGGTCGTTACATTCTCCTCCACTTAAACACACGTTCGTCCTCGAACGTACTTAGAGTTGTTCTAAAAGCCAACTCGTAGTTGAATGACCTTATCAAGCATAAACCCAGGGATGATCCCACGTCACCCTATCTCACATGTGTCCGATAACGCGTTGTAACTAAGATCACACAATCTAGTCTAGCCCATAAATCATAGAGGCACATTTCACCTTTTCGAAATCATACACAAGATCAGAACCTCAAACCTATATTCAGGATAAGTCTGAACCAGCTGTAATAGACCATGCCTGCAACCTTAGGTGCAATTATATGATATATCAATAACTCAAACAAATGCAGCGATAACTTCCATTCACAGCAGCTGCCCACAACAACTAAATCCCGATAGAAATCTCTTATTAGCCAATGTCTCATTCCAACACTCTCATATACTGCCAATGATAATTGAAACATGCAATAAATCATAACCATTGCTCAGATCAACCATTCATGAGGCCATTTCTCCTCTAGCAATTATAGTAACAATTTGTTTTTTAAAAACCGAACCTCGATATTTACCCATCAAACATGCTGAAATCAAATCTATTCGTATTCATCAATGACCCCATTAATCACCTCGAATCAAACACACCACTCTGGTGATATGACACCTTAATACAGGCCTAAGCCACAACTTTCATAATACGCGCGCCAATAAGAAGCGGCCTGAACATACTCAAGTCATGAAAAATGACTCAAACGAAAGAGCCGTACCTCAAGCTCATCAGTACCATCAGCGGACCCAACAAGAACATGCCGCAATACTACCGAAATATCATTAATTTAATAACATTACCTTTATGAGACATATACTCTGGTCAAATCACTTTCAATTAACAATACTATTTCCCCAATCATCCGAAGATCATTCGCCCTAATCATCTAAAACTCTTTTCTCTAATCACCTAGAAGAAAATCGCTACACATCCCATGCTCTGCATGATGTACATAGGTATTGTTCTAACTCTTACAATATTGACATGACGACTAAGGTATGCATAAATTCATAACCACTGTCGAGATAATGATTCGTTGGTTCTATACTCCTGGCAAGAACTATCACCTCATTCTGAGCCAAATCATGGTCTTAGCTCCTTAATTTACTTCATAAACTCAGATTGCACTAATCTCAATTTCAATGATCTCGTCTTACCCCGGACGAACTGCTCAGGCAATAAGCCACCCAGACATAATTAAAAGTCGCATATGATGTCTCAATATGATAATAGTCTACCAATTCGAATGCGATACACAAGGAAAACGAACTTTGGAAGGAATTACCAATCTCACGCACTAATACGGACTTTCCTTAGAAAACAGGAAGCAACGCATACAAAATAGCATATAGAAAACTATACTCAACATCACATTGTTGCGGCGTGCAACCCGATCCAGATAACATACCCATGGCGGTGTGCTGCCCGATCCACACATAGATCTCACATAAGGAGATGCACATCGAGCCAAATTTGCTCATATAGCAATTTGAATTTCAAGAGCCAAGATGCTCATATAACGTCATTCCTACACAGATTCTCAACAAATAGCAATTTCTCAAGTCGTCTCACAACTCACACAGCGCAATGCATTACTACGCGAAATATTCTGACCAAGAAACATCAACCTAACTACTCCTCCATAAGGATCGCATTACAAAAATGCACACATCTGGCCTAATATAGAGCCATTTTTCACATTAAATCTATCCACCGACTTCAAGCTGATTCTGATCACACTGAACTAGTCTGATAACCTTTCAAAGGTCCATAATAACTCCCATTTTCTCATAACACACAAGAACAACCAACATAATTGGAGTAATTCTCCCCAGTTCACAACCCACTATGCCAAGTGCCCTCCAGGCATGAGTCTTTAATTTAATGACTCCATCACAAACTTCATACTTGGTTTACATCTTTAATCAATCAAGTGATCACATGCCACACTTATATGATCTTCCTGTGGGACACACTCCCACAACCTACCACAACAATATCTAGAGCGTACCTCCAAACCACCGATCGCACTAACGCTGAAGAGCGATCAAGAATCATTAACCAGGATGCAAAACCCTTTTTTTTTTACAAAACACCGATCTTAGGTGACGCTGAAGACAATGCCAACTTACCGTAAACATCGAAACTTATCTCCTACTCATCCGAGCTCATGACATCTTGTCAAAAAATTTCCTTCACTCGTGCCATTCTCGACCCAATATCCATAACCAGAACTGATTCACCCGCATACATCAATCAGAACTAACATAGTACATAACTGCACAATCTGCTAACCAATAGCAAGCTTCCCAACTTGGCTCAAAGCCATATATCACAACACACTATACTCATAACGTATATACTCCATTGCTGTCATAATACCATAGTAAGATTAAACTCACTCCTTCATAAGCTTGTGGAAACACAATTCATCTGAAATTTTAACTCTTCCGCGTTTTCTTGCATTCACTCATATAATAGTTAAGCCTACTCTCTAGGCGACCAAATTTTTACTAAGTCCCAAATTTTTCAAAAATTTCGGCAGAGTCTCCTTTGTAATTGGGCCTATCCACCTGCCAGAGAATCACCAAAACCATCCTAACAACACATCCACAACTTGACAAAGCATCACAACGTATATCAATTACATTAATATCAATATTACATGTATTATACTATCAAAATTGATACATGGACATGTGTTGCACCTATTTGAATCATAACACATAGAAAATACCTTTCAATCCTCCATTATTGGGCTATTCAACCGAGTAAGAACATATTCTTTCTTTAATGTTTTAGACCTTCAAGGTGGTCTCCTTGACTTAACGATTTCGTCATAATACATTTACAGAAGCAATCTCAGCTCCCAAACTTATCTAACTAATATGACAAATAGATTCCCCTCATAAGCCAATTACCCACTAGCTTTACCTTTAGTTAATATTTTTTGTATACCTTCTACTGCCATACACATTACACAATCACTTAATCTTCCTGAGTCTAAACTCATATCGTAATATGAAATTTACTTCACTTCAAATAAGAGACATAAAAAGATCCTTCACGCACCCATAACTTGGGACTACACATCCTATCACAATGGAAATCATACACTCAATAGTTCATCTATCATCCAGTAGACCTTCCTCGTCACTTCCAAGTCATAAAGATACATATCGCAGTACTATCATACTCCTCACGTAGCTATCCAGCCATGATTCCCACTAATAGAGGCAATACTGAACATATAAGTTCAAAATACTTGCTCATACAATAAGCACCTCGGTGCTAAAGCCATTGGCAAAGATACGGCCTCAAGTCCTCCAGACTGGCCTAACATCAAACTCAAAACGACCACGTCTCGCCCTTCGATCGGGGAATTACAAGCCATCAAGGCACATCTAATACTGAGCATTCGTTCGCGCATACGAATACGTGGAAGGAATTGTAAAAGTTACTTTTTCAAGCTGAATCAAGGACGCACAATAAGAATTCAAGAATATGAAGTTTTTCCTAAAGGTTTTGCAGCCTCTCGAGGATAAATACAGACGTTTCCGTACCGATCCGCGAGACTCTACCAAACCTTCTCATGACTCGCGAGACCTAGTAACCTAGGCTTTGATACCAACTTGTCACGACCCAAAATCCCAACCCGGTCGTGATGACACCTCTCATGAGGACAAGGCCAACCAACCCTTTTTAAACAGTCTTTTTCAACAATATATAAACATGAATTAAACAGTTTCAAGATAATTAGATAATGTGATTTCGCAAAATATAACCCAATTCGGCCCAAACCGGGGTGTCACAAGTCACGAGCATCTAAAGAGTTTAAATATGAATACAAATCTAGTAATATACAAGATGGAATTTAGAATCCAAGGAATAGGTACGGTGCCACGAACGCAGGCGGTCACCTTGCTCAGCTATGATAGCAAAACCTCCAATCAGCTAATATCCCTCTACCGGGTGATCAATAACTGCAGCTGCACGCGAGGTGCAGGGAGTAAAGTGAGTACTACAACTCAGTGAGTAATAAAAATAAATAACGACTAAAAACATGAAATCTCATAACGGCACAATATAGCGCTATCCCAAGCAGTAAAATAAGTTATACAATAAAATAGTGAGTATCAGATAATTCTTCTTTTAAAACAGTAAAGATAAATAATTTCCACAGTAGGGATAAATCAAAAGTTTGCCCCTCAAGCTCAATATGTAAATCTCAGTATAGTATCAGCCCCTCGGTCTCACTTCCAACTCACCAGCACACAACATCAGCCCCTCGGGCTCACTCCCAACTCACTACACACAAGCAACGGCCTCTCGGGCCCACTCCCAACTCACCTGGGTACCCTGCGCTCACTGGGGGTGTGTACAGATTCCGGAGGGGCTCCTACAGCCCAAGTGCAATATCAATAGGCCTGAAAGCCTTCACACATCACACATGAGGCCTGAAAGCCTCCTCATATAACACTCGAGGCCTGAAAGCCTCCTCATATAACACTCGAGGCCTGATAGCCTCCTCACATCACTCAACATATCCTCACGTATGGCCCCCGACCTCAATCAGTCAAGAAAATAATCATAAGCCTCTTGGGCATCAGTAAAACAGTAGTGCTAAGCTCAACAGCACTATAAATATCATTAAATCTCGAGTTGAGTATAAATGTAGCTGAGTTCACAAAATAATATAATTCAATTGGACTGAGTTCAAATAATATTTCAATTCGTGAGGAAAATAGTGATGTAAATTCACAAAAGATTTCAGATAATTGGCACGAAGCCAAAATATGGCAATAAGCCCAATCATAGTGAAAAACAATAAATCTTTATCAATTGCGCGGTAAAAATATCAACTGGGATGGACCAAGTCACAATCCCCAATAGTAAATAACCCCGCGCTCATCATACAATGCGTGTCTCATCTCAACATAGCAGTATGTTGTGCAATCCGGGGTTTCAAACCCTCAGTGCATCATTTAAAATCATTACTCACCTCTAGCTCGCTATGCCCTTGCCTCTCAAATTGGCCTCCTCGTGTGACGAATCTGCCAAAAATCACACAAACATCGATGAAGTTCGATTTCTAAAAGACGGGGTTTTAACCATACATATCTGAAATTCGCCCCTTAATGATACTATAATGATCCCATACAGTTATATAACTTCAATCTACAATACAACACTCAATAGGGCCAATATTAGTACTAGATCCTATAAATTATGACATTTAGGCATATTATCAAACATCTTGTAGGCATAAATATTTACACCTCTTAACTATAGCATTGGTTCCTCCAACTATCACCATTAACCAACAATTCATCCCATTATTATTCTTTAACAATTTATACTCCTAACATCACATGTGTGATCAACCATTCACACCCAAACCAACAAAAATTCCATCAAATAAACACCTTTAAATCCCTACCATGTTCATGTATTTAAATTCAGAATTTATGGCTTCCAACCACCATACAATAAGTTGTAATACTTGATTCATACTCATATTCCCATAATATATTCATATATGTGAGTCTAAGGTGTAGGATTTACCTTTTGGAAGAAATCTTGCAAAACCCTTCTTTGAGTTCTTGAAGGAATTTCTTGAAAATCTAAGGATTTTCAAGATCAATCCATGTTAATATAAGTGTTTAGGAGTAGTAATCAACTCAAAGTACTCCAAAAATCTTACCTTGGATCATAGAAATGAAGAGTGGGACGAAATCCCCTTGAGAGAGCAAGCCCTTGCTCCAAAAATGGCTTGGGAACTCTCTATTCCCGGTCTTGGGGTATTTAGGGGCCTGCTACTAGCGCGGCCGCGCATCTGGGCGCGCTAGTTTGCCCAGTGTTCTGTCTTGGGCGCGCATATTTTAGCGCGGGCGCGCATCTGTGCGCGCTAGTGACACATGCCCAGTAAAATGGTCATAACTTTCTGTGTACACCTCCAAATGACAAACGGTTTGTTGTGTTGGAAACTAGACTCAAAGGAATTTAATTTGATAGGTTGTGGGTCACACAACTCCTTATATAACGGGAGATATGAGCATCCAACGTGAGGTCTTACGTGCACTCATTTACAACTTTCGTCTATTTATGAAAATTTTCCAACTTCAAAAGTTTCCGTTAGCCATCCGAAATCACTCCGAAGCCCCCGGGACCTCAATCAAACACGTCAACATATCCCATACATTATTCAAACTTGTTCCAATCAACAAAACACCTCAAACAACATCAAAACCATCAATTCACATCGAATTCAAGCCTAAGGTTTTTCCAAAAACTTTCGAAACACGCATTGGATAAAAAACTCAACCAAACCACCTCCTAATGACATGAAATTTTGCACACACATCCCAAATCACATAACGAAGCTACATCAACTCTCGGAATTCCATTCTGACTCCCGAATCAAAATTTCACCTATCAACCGGAAATCGCCAAAATACTAACTTTGTCAATTCAAGCCTAATTCTTCCACGGACTTCCAAAATGCAATCCGATAGCGCTCTTAAGTCATAAATCACTCAACGAAGCTAACCAAATCATAAAAATTCTGATTCGAGCTCATATACAAATAAGTCAACTCTTGGTCAAACCTTTCAAATTCAAAGCTTTCAACTGAGACTGTTCTTTCAAATTCATTCCAAATTTTCCTGAAAACCAAAACCAACAATCTACATTAGTAAAAATACATTACACGGGGCAAGTCATGCTCGAGAACTGGCGATCAAAGTGCTAAAGCTCAAAACGACTGGTCAGGTCGTTACAGGTTCGTGAGTTTTCCGAGGTTTTCCCTTCAGACCTGCCGGGTATGCCACCCGATAGGGATATTGACTTTTGCATTAATTTTGGAGGTTCGTGGGATCAGTTTTTGCCTTTAGCAGAGTTTGCCTACAACAACAACTACCAGTCGAGCATCTAGATGACTCCTTATGAGGCTTTATACGGTAGGCGGTGTCGATCTCCGGTTAGGTAATTTGAGCCGAGAGAGGCTCGGTTGTTGGGTACGGATCTGGTTTAGGAGGCCTTGGACAAGGTCAGGATCATTCAGGAGAGGCTTCGTACGGCTCAGTCCAGGCAAAAGAGTTATGCATACTGTAAAGTTAGAGATGTGGCTTTTATGGATGGTGAGCGGGTGTTACTCCGAGTGTCGCCTATTAAGGGCGTGATGAGATTCGGGAAGAAGGGCAAGCTTAGCCCTAGGTTCATTGGTCCATTTGAGATTCTTGATCGAGTGAGAGAGGTGGCATATAGACTTGCATTGCTGCCTAGCTTATCAGCCGTGCATCTAGTATTTCATATGTCCATGCTTCGGAAGTATCACGACAATCCATCCCACGTGTTAGATTTCAGTACTGTCCAGTTGGACAAGGACTTGTCTTATGAGGAGGAGCCGGTGGCTATTCTAGACCGGCAGGTTCGTCAGCTGAGATCAAAGAGTTTTCCTTCGGTTCGTGTTTAGTGGAGAGGTCAGCCTCCCAAGGCATCGACCTGGGAGTCCGAGTTCGATATGTGGAGCCGTTATCCTCATTTATTCCCCAACTCAGGTACTTCCTACTTCTGTCCGTTCGAGGACGAACGGTTGTTTTAGAGGTGGAGAATGTGACGATCCAAAGGGTCATCACCTATTTTTTTACCCATTATGTGCTTTCGAGGCCTTGAAAACCTCATTTAGAGTTGCTTCGATTTATGTGCGCAGTCCGGGCATGTAGCCGGAAAGCAAAAATATGAAATTCTATGAAAAATGTTAAGTCTTGACTTTAAAATGAATAAATTTGACTTTGGTCAACATTTTGGATAAACAGACCCGGACTCGTGATTTGACGGTCCCGGATGGTCTGTAGGAAAATATGGGACTTGGGCGTATGCCCGGAATCGAATTTCGAGGTCCCAATCCTGAGAAATAAATTTTTAAGTGAAATTGTTTTCAGAAATTGACTAAGGAAATTTGAAATGAAAACTGATTAGAAAGCAATGTATCAGGCCCGTATTTTGGTTCCGGCACCTGGAACATGTCTTATATATTAATTGAGTCATTCTTGTGAAATTTGGTTAAAAACAGACGTCGTTTGACGCGATCCGAACCTTAGTTGAGAAATTTGATGTTTGAAAGAGTTTTGAGAAATTTCAGTGATCTCGAGGTTTAATTCGATGCTCGTGACGTTATTTTGGTAATTTAATTACACGAATATGTCCGTAGGATGTTTTTGAGGTTGTGTGTATACTTGGGTTGGAGTTTTGAGGGCTCGGGTGAGTTTCCAGAGGGCTCCAGAATGCCTTAGGCTTAGAAAGTCAGATGTTGCAGGTTCAGGAAGTTGCAGTCTCTGAACCCTCTAGTGCGGTCCGTGAGAAATCGCGTGCTACCGCGGAGGGGCCAGTGCGGCTGCGGTCGCCTTTGTGCGGACCGCGGTGGAGGCTGTGTGGCCGCAGTCACCGTTGTGCGGTCCACCCAGGGTGCTGAACTGCAGGTCTTCAGGGAGGGGCAAGTGCGACCGCGGTCACCTTTGTACGGTCTGTGATAGAGGCTATGCTGCCACGGTCCATTTGATGCGGTCCGCACTAGGGGTCTGAGAGGGGTATAAGTAAACGGAAATTTCAACTATTTTTCACTTTTCAAAACCCCAAAACATAAGAGGCGATTTTTCAAACAACCTTTCTTCTCCAAAACGTTGGTAAGTGATTTCTAACTCATTTTCTTCACTCCTTAACATCTTTTAACATGATTTCAACTTCAAATCAAAGATTTTCATGGGGGAAATTGAGTGTTTTGGGTAGAACCTAAGTTTTTCTAAAATTGGGGATTTGGACCTCAATTTGAGGTCCGATTTCAAAACAAATTATATATTTGGATTCGTAGGGGAATGGGTAATCGGGTTTTAGTCTGAACCTCGGGTTTCGACCACGTAGGCCCGGGGTGATTTCTGACTTTTGGGTAAAACTTTAGAAAACTTATTTTCATGCATTGGGGTTGATTCATTTAGCACTTAGTGATGTAATTAAGTAACTTGTGACTAGATTCGAGCGGATTGGTGGTGGAATCAAGGGGTAAAGCTATAGTTGAGACTTGAGTGGTGATCAAGGCAATGAGGTAAGTATTTGGTCTAACCCTAGCTTGAGGGATTAGGAGTTGAGTCGTACTTGCTACTTGCTTCTTGTTGAGTACGACGTATAGGTATGGTGACGAGTTTCTATACGTTGGTGTCAAGCATGACCGTGAGTCTTAAATTGAAAGTTGTTGTGTCTTAAATGACACTTGGGTGTTTTACTTAATGATCTTCTATGATTGAGCATTTTCAATAATTGAACTGAGTGCAAGTTGAGTTGAGGTTAGTTATAGCTGATTCTCCCTTATCGGGATGACTAATTCAATATTGTTGTTCCCTTGCCGGGAAAATTATAACATTGTTGTGTTCCCTTGCCGGGAAGTTATTATATTATTTATGTTCCCTTGCCAGAATTTCTTGTGATTGTGTGATGAAATGTAAAAGGGAGTGGGTGGTACGCCTACCACAAGATATAATGAAATGGGAGCGGGTGGTACGCCTACCACAAGACATAATGAAATGGGAGCGGGTGGTACGCCTACCACGAGATATAATAAAATGGGAGCGGGTGGTACGCCTACCACGAGATATAATAAAATGGGAGCGGGTGGTACACCTACCACAAGATATAATGAAATGAGAGCGGGTGGTACGCCTACCACGAGATATAATGAAATGGGAACGGGTGGTATGCCTACCACAAGATATACTGAAATGGGAGCGGGTGGTATGCCTACCACAAGATATGAGAAATGGGATCGGGTTGCACGCCTGCAACAAGATGAAACTGAAAGTGAAAGTTGCCTTATTTCTCTTTATCCGTGTTAGAAGTTAAATTGTAGTTTCCTTACTATTCTTTGATATTTTGTTTTATCTGCTACCCCGGAGCATGTTTCCCCTTTCCCAGCTTTGATTGCTTATTACCTGTTTACTTTTCTGCCATATAGTATATAACTGCACAGGTTTATCTGGAGTTTGGTCCTAGCCTCGTCACTACCTCGCCGGGGTTAGGACAGACACTTACAAGCACATGGGGTCGGTTCTGTTGATACTACACTCTGTGCTCTTTTGCATAGATCCAGGTCTTGGACAACAGTAGTAGCGCAGGAGCCAGCTTTCAGTCCAGTGAGACACCGAGGTAGCCTTGCAAGCGTCCGCAGGACCGGTATCTCCTCTATCTTTATTTCAGTCTGTTATCTCATGTATTCGAGACAAACTGTTTATATTTTTCTTTCAAACGGTTGTATTTAGTACTCTTAGAAGTTCGTGAGTAATGTGACACCAGTTCTTGGGTAGAGGCATATGTTGATTTCCGTATTATTATTTAGTTTCTTTAATTTAAGTCTTCCGTACATTTATTAAATTCCGTTGTTTTCATGCTATCACTGATAATCGTTGTGAGCACGTGATTTTTGCCCTATGAGAACTACTCCCAAAAATTCAAAAAACAAAATGGTTTTGTGTTGTTTGCAATTTATTTGTATTTTTGCCTGCGCATGTTTGTTCCTACTTTAAATGAGAAAAATACAAAAATATGTGTTGCATGTGCATTTAGGATTTAATTATGCATTTTGAATTAATTAAACCACGTCCTATTTTAAAGAATGAAAATCACAAAAAATATGAATTCCGGTAGTTTGTCATTTTATTGTTTAATTGTGCGATTTTATTTTTCGATCTTGTGTGTTAATTGTTGTTAAGGGTTAATTAATATCTTTTTAAATAATCTTGGTTTTTCAATTCAATTTAGGAATTCTGAATTAAAAAAGAAAATAGAAGAAAATAGAAGAAAAAGAAGAAAAACAAGAGAAAATCGGACTGGGCCAATTGTAAAAGAGAGTCCAGGCCCAGTCCAAACACCCTCTTGCCCGGTCCAACCCAGCCAGCCTTGGGGATGGATGGAATGACGCCGTTTGGGCATGGAAAATCCGGGTCGTTGATCTCACTTGATCGAACGGTCCAGTCAATCCCCAGATATATCCAAACGACGTCGTATATAGCCGGCATATCCAGGCCATTCATTTCATTTGATCCAACGCCTCAGAACAATCCCCACAACCCGACCCACTTGCCCCCGGATCGGCCCGGCCCCAGCACTACTCCAAATGACGCCGTGCCTGTTAAGTGAATTGATCCAGGCCGTTGATCATGCTTGATCCAAGGGCCAGGATCAAACCACCCCCTCCGTATATAAATTCAACCTTTCACCTCACCCCCCAAGCAACACCCCTGTTCATCGTCTCCTTCAGAGACAAACCCAACAACCCTCCAAACCCTAGCTGCCCTGAAACCCTTTCGCCTGAAAGCCGGCGGCAACGACGCCGATGACCCTGAAACCAACACCCCTAGAGCACCTAGCCGCCCTTTCCACGAATCCCTTAACCATTTTGCTCGAATCAGACTGAAGCTTCTCGAATATTCAATCGAAGATTCGAGCAAACTTGAAACCCACCCCAATCAGTCCCAAACTCACATCAAGTTACCCCTAACCATCCTCGTTATGGATTTGCTAACCGTTTGCCTCGAATCTACCTCCAGCTTCTCGAATCTTCAATTGAATATTCAAGCAAAGCTAGATCTAACCCAACCAGTCCCAAACTCATACCAGACATGTCCCTGACCTCCCTCATCACCAAACCACCGTGGGTTTGGTTCGAATCAGACCATAACCACTCGAACCCCAAATCAAACCCCCAAGAACCCTAGAAAGCCAGAGGTTGAAATCTGTCCCAACTGAAGGAGGGTTTGGGGTCTAACCGACTTTAGTCGAAGTGTTCTCAGTTGAGAACACTCGATTAAGGTCCGTTCAACCTCAAACAGTTCAAGTTTGAGTTCGAATCAGGGTCGTCCATGTTTCCTAGAAAGCTTGAGGTATTTTCCTTTTCTTGTTTGTTCTGTTTTGGGTTTGGTTATTCTGTCTACTTTGTTTAGTGTAGCTTTATTGGTTTTTCAATTATTGTTGATTGATTCTGTCCTTCTCCACTAGACCTTTTATTTGGTCCAATTTTATCATTGCTTCTGTTTGCTGTCGATTGTTATGTGTTATAATTTGTGTAATCGATTGAACAAGTGTCGTCGATTAGTCTGGTATGCTTGATTGTTAGATTAGCATGATAATAATCTAATTTTTGGCTCATGCTTGTCTGTTTCCCCTCCTGCCTCGTTTGTGTTCTAAGGTTGTATTAAAATGAGCTCGTTGGTATATTTGAACTTAGAACTGAGCCTGTTGGTATATTCAGTTCATTGAACTGAATTTATTGGTCATTTGTTATCCTGAATCTTTCAATACCCTTAAAGCCCTGTTGACTGTTTCGTCTTTTGTATTCCAATCTGATTAAGGCATGTGCTCGTCTAGTTGATTTCAGCTCATCTGTTACTGAGCTAAATATGATTGCTTCCCCAATATAGCTAGTTCAATGTGCTGCACTGAACCCTTAGTCTTCATTTTAATGCCATTTGATTTAATAGCTTGAATTACTAACTGATTTGAATTGGTTATAGCTGTTGTAGTTAGTTGGATTCAGTTTAGTCAATGGGTAGGTTTGAATAGGTATAGTTGAAGGGTTCAATGTAGAGTGAAAGGGATTGGGTAGGATAGTGATTCCAAGGGTTTTAGGAGGGTATTTTGGGGATTGAAAAGTTCAGAAATTGGCTAGTTTAAGTGGGCTGTCAGTAAAATATTAAAGTACCATTAAACTAATGAATTGTTTAGTATTAGTGGGGAACAAAACATAATAGCATGAGGATTAATGGAATATTATAAGCTACTCATGCCTTTGGTTCAAGACACATGATAATGGGATGTAAGAGAATATCATGGGCAAAAAGATGGTGGTGGTATTAGTTTAATTGCTTTTGAGAGGGGGAAGGGTCTGTTTTTTGGCAGATAAATAGAGCAAGGTTTAGACATTGAGGGGGGTCTCCTTTTTTCAGGAAAAAAGGGGCAGTAAAGGTTGAGGGTCAAAACAAAAATAGAAAAAGTCCAAAGATAGGCACACACTGCCAGACTTTGGAAAAGATTGAGAAAACCTACTGTTACATTAGTTTCCTAAAGTCAAATTAGAATCCAGTTGATGAGTTGCATGTTTCTAGCTTGATTTCTGATTGTGAGAGTCTCAGAGGTTCCCTGGTTGGTTTTCTAGTGATTTTGGGTTTGTTCAGGCTGGTTTTGAGTCAGTCTGGTAATTCTCGTTTGGTTTTAAACACTTCTGGATTTCTGGCTCATCACTTGGGCCTGTTCTTTGTTCTATATTACTGGGCATTGATTATTACTGTTGTTGTTGGGCTGTGCTATCTGCTGCTGCTAACCTACCTGTTTTCTTCTTCTTCTTCCATTGTAACTGATTTCCAGGTACACAACTGTAACTCTAGCATTTGTAAGCTGAAAACATGAAGTTCGAATATACGTGAAGAGTTGAAATTTTGTTTTGGTTTCTATATGACTGATGCATTTAAATTATTCAGTCACTGCTGTTAGTGTATAGATCCTTGTTGGTATGTAGTAAGTGGACTGAAATGGAGTTGTATGAGTTTTTTTTTAATATAGTTCATACTAAAATATGTTAGCATATGGTAACTGATCCCTGTAGTTAAAGAAGAGTTTGTTGGACTGTTAAATTAGTTGGGACTGTGATTGTTGGATTACTGGATCATTGGATTCTGTCGACTAAGTCTGAATGTCAGTTTTTTATGCCAATGACTAATTCTGGAAAGTACCACATCAATTGAAAAGAAAATTAAAGTGTAGAATGCAAATAGTATTGGAATTCGGTTAAATTATCGATTGTAGGCACTAGCTATAGTTAGTTTAGTGCGTGTGTTCAGTTTAAACAGTTAAAGCTAGAAATAACTGGAATTAGCATTCTATTTTTGAACCTGTGATATTGTGTTTGCATTAAGGGTCGTTGTTCAAATTGGTAATAGTAGCCATGTGAGTGTCGAACTAGATGTTAGGACGACAGTGGCATAAGATGTTGGCTGGTCCGTTAGTTAAAAACAGAGTGGGGGTATCAATTACATGTTTTGGGAAATATAAATCATTTTGCGAGTTGTTTACCTGCTTTCAGTGCATTATTAACTCGTTTTAATTACAATAGGTAATGAATTAGTGAATTGGTATTAAACTAATAGCTTAGAAACTTCATTCAGGATCGTTTAAGTTAATATGAGCAATCTGGGCCATACCATGGCCCAATTGTATGGATCATTCGAATTTGGTAACAAGCTCGTTCCCCTTTAGGCCTCTAACATGCTTGCTAGCCCGATGCTTTGATCAAAGGCCCCAAAATTGGGCGTTTTTAAACACGCGGGTTTATTTTAATATAGTAGTTCATAAATTAACTAAGTTTTCTTTTATTATTATTAGAGAAAATGATATTAAATAGGAGATCATAGTCGCTGTTAGGTTTGCCTTTTAAATAATAAATGAGACGAACCTCGATAAATAGAACACATAAGTCGCGGGGCCCTCATCAAAATGTATATTTAAAATACTTAGACTTAGGGACAGGCCGTTTAGCCAATTTCACGGTCTTCACCAAAATAATCACACGTTAGTCTCTTTAGGCGCGTATTTAATAATGTTTTCTTCTTAAACTCGGGTGCACATTTATGTGACCCAAATCCAAATCTCAACAGAGTTGAAATGTGTCAATAACCACAGGTGCATTGATGTGACGTGGTTCGAGATGTATTTTCACGATGTTGCAATTCTCGGTAAAAAATAATAATAATAAGAGCGGTACACAGTTAAAATTGGCACATAGATTCAACATGTATTAAAAATCAGATAAATAAGCCGAATATGATAGTTGAGCGACCGTGCTAGAACCACGGAACTCGGGAATGCCTAACACCTTCTCCCGGGTTAACAGAATTCCTTACTCGGATTTCTGGTTCGCGGACTGTAATACAGAGTCAATATTTTCCTCGATTCGGGATTCAACCGGTGACTTGGGACCATAAATCTCCAAAGTGGCGACTCTGAATTTTTAAATAAAATCCCGTTTCGATTGTCCTTTAATTGGAAAAACTCCCTTTTACGCCCCTTTGCGGGTGTAGCCGAAAATGAGGTGTGACAGCTCTGGCGACTCTGCTGGGGAGCGAACCCAGAATCTCTGGTTCAGGGTTCAAGAATTCGAGCTTAGATGAATTGTTATATTTGGCTTTGTTTATTATCTGATTTTTACATGTTTGGGCCTAAGGTGCTAAATGCTGCTTTTACCGCTTTGATATTATCTGAACTGTATATAAACTGTGCCGAAACCCTTCTCTTCTTACCTACGGGGATGAGCTTGCTGTTCGAGACTCCCTGTTCTATTAGTATCAATATCTGAAATAAGAAAGAGGCCGGACAAGTTACTAAGCCGGATGGCCTTTTGGTTCCCGGTTCGTAGCCCCCTCCTCGACTCGAGTTGTCCGCTCGGGTACACAGTCTAGAACAAATACCCAGGTTATGAACCTAGAATAACTCAGCTTCATGACGGATCCTTAGTAGGAACGTTTGTTTGCATCACGTGCATTTGACTTTGGAGGCTCAACACAGGGGTTGGGTCTGTCTAGGACAGGTGTACCAAAAAATGAAAATGACCATCCTGATGCATCTTACTTGCTTTTACTTGTGCATTTATTTGCTTCGGACTTGCATGCTGACCGACTTTTTAAGGAAAGCGAAATAGCAGTATGAGGGTTAAGGAGAGTTAATCACCTGTTTTTGAAAAAAAAAACAATGTCCAAATAGTGTCGAAACTTTGCCGATTTTTTTGAGAAAGTGGAAAAAAAAGAAGAAAAAGGAAAAAATATATATAGTTTTATTTGCCAATGAAAAGAGTCTGTTTTTCAAAAAATAGTTTATTTTATCGGCCCGAACTATGCCGGTTTGATTCTCACAGGGTGCGGGATACGTAGGCAACACTCATCGGGTCCAACCTCCACTTTTACAAAAATAGCCAAAAATGTTAAATGTTAATTGTCAACATAAATAAGTCGGGTGATGCCGTTTTTTTGGCAAGAATAGCCGAATGTTCCCGAAAGGGACGCCGGAAGGCTGACTTTGCATAAACGGCCACTTTTAGTCATTTTTTGATTTTTGACCGGTTGACTCACCCAGCTTTAAAATCTTCGTTCCCGAAGTGCTGAAAAGTCGTGTGCGGAACCGGGTCTTCCTTTTAATCTGTGAAAATAAAAAAAATAGTCAATTTGTTGAGTCAAATAAATTTTATTTCTTAATCACCTTAATAAATGTGCAGGATGAGCACGATACAAAATGAACCTTTTTCAATAATGACTAAAATCCCTTTCAAGTTGTGACTATGGTGGGATGATTTAGGTGGTGAAGGGCAAGATGAGGTCAAGAAATATCTAAAGGGTCTTACGAGTTTATTGGAAATCCAGCATCGGGGGAATATCATAAGAGCTTTGGTCACATGCTGGGACCTGGCACACAATGTCTTCCACTTCTCCGAGTTTGAACTCACTCCGACTTTGGAGGAAATAGCCGGGTACATCGGAAATGCTGAAGCTCCGTTGAGGCAAAAATACCTGATTGCTCCAAGAGTTGTCACTGTACATCGGTTTTTAGATTCGTTAAAGATACCCAGGACGGTCCATAACCCAGATTTGGCCGCAGGTTTTTGTAATCCACGCTTCATATACGACAGGTACGGTCATGTCGGAGGATTCAACAACCTAGGTAACAAGTTATGCAACAAAATTAACCGTCAGAAATGGGATGAGCATATACGAGTGGCTTTTATGATAACCTTTTTGGGCCTTTTGGTATTTCCAAGGAAAGATGGAAACATTGATCTGAAAATAGTCGGGGTCGTTAGTACCTTGCTCATTCAAGCCGAAAGCACTCTCGCGCCTATGATAGTATCTGATATCTTTCGAGCTCTCACAACCTGCAAAGCCAGAGGGAACTTTTTCGAGGGGTGTAACTTGTTGCTATAAATATGGATGACTGAGCATCTCTGCCACCGTTCCCATCTCTTGAGTTATGGTTCCTCGAAGAAAACTTGCATAGAAGAGTTCTACACAAGAATCAAGGGGGTCAGTCTACCCGAGGGAGTTACGGTGTGGACATCGTTCTTTCGGACCCTCACCACCAGCCAAATACAGTGGACACTAGGATGGTTGCCCGTTGACGAGGTCATCCATATGCCGACAGCTAGAACCCACTTTCTATTGATGGGGCTTAATAGCATTCAGCCTTACGCGCCATGTCGGGTTTTGAGACAACTCGGGAGATGCCAAACAGTGCCACAGGAGGAAGATCTTAGTGCTCAAGTAATTGAGATTAGCCCTGACGGACAGTTCCCTGAAGCAAGAGTCCGTCAGATCTGGAGTGAATGCCAATATTTAAAAACAGATACATGCGTGCAGGATCAGGCCAAAGGCGAAGTGGCGCCAGGATACCTTGCTTGGTACAACAGAGAACTTGAGCACGAAAGGCCGGCTAAAAGGCCCCATCTCCAGGAATTCGTCAAGGCATCGCAAGAACAGTGGGATTGGTTGGCTAAAGAGCACGAGTATAGGGTTACAATAGGCAAGTTGGATAAGCAAGTTTTAGATTTGAAATTTGAGAGAGATTTGCATATCGCTGCAGATAAGGGAGAAAAGAGAAAACTAGCTTAGGAAAACGAGGTCCTCAAAGCTCAAATCCGAGAAATGAAAATAGCTACCAGAAACCCGAAGAGAAGCCGGGCTGATGAAAAGCTCATAAACGGGCTGAAAAAGAAAGTCCTCGAGTATCAAGAAGACCTGGAGAAATCTAAAGCTGGTCTAGCGAGAATCCAGGTGAAACGGATAAAGAAGGCAGAAGAGCGAGCACGGTCTATGCAACAAATGAAGAGGGACTACGAAAGGAACATCGCTATATTGAGAGAAACAATATCCACTCTCGAAGAGCGGATCTTCAGACAAGCCCGAGATGCCAGAGCATATAGGAAGCGCTACTATGATCTAATGGCTCGAATGGAGAAACAAATGAATGAGTTTCAGGATCAACTACTTTACAACGCGCAAATGCTGGGGACGCGGAATCAACAAATAGAGTGATTGCTTATGGAAAGGGACAGAATCAAGGGAAGAATCGACGATATCGAGCACTACATCACCATAAAGTGCCTAGCTTGTGAGAATATGTACCGTACAACCTTCTTTGCTTAAATAATAATTTATGTCCACTAGATCATGGGAGATTTGAAAGATCTGCAAAGGGACCTTGCACCAAAGCCCGCGGCGAGGCCGAACGACGCCCCGCGGGCGACAAAATTCAAAACTCTGAAACATTCATAGTTTGAGTCTGTATTTTCCTTGTCTTCAGAGTCTGTCGGAGTTTGTAGTTCCGTTTTTGGCATAAAGTCTGTAGTCTGTATCAAGTTTGTCAATTTCCTTTCAAAAATGTTTTGCCTTGTAATAAAACGTTCTGCTAGTAAAGGTTGGTAAATCCAAAAATGGTGTCTTTATTTTCTGCACTTGTGTCAGAACTACGCACGGTCTGATTCATGCGGGGACATGATACATAGGCAATCTCTATAGGATTCGACCACCACTAAAAAAGAAAAAAAGAAGGGAAAATGAAAAATGAATAAAGAAGGATAGAATAAAGGAAGCTTAAAAAGGGGGCACAATTATGAGAGGCCGGAATGATGCATGCAACCAAAGCACATGCATGATAGAAACGGTTAATTGCCTAGATGCATTGCATCCCAACGTGTAATCACATATATGTTAAACTCTGAAAACTAACAAGTTTGTTGATTTCCAGAGAATTCAAGCAGTTAGTTTATTTAGATGATACTGGCACATTACCATTACCAAACCAGATCGAAGGGACCAATACCGAAAATCATATCTATTCCAGATGTCGACACTAATGTTGAGGTAGAAGAGTTGGACATCTACAAAATGAAAGAGGAGATGCTCAAGCTTAAACAACAGATGTCCGAAATGTACCAAGCCTGGTCTAAAGGGCAGTCATCGTCGGCTTACCCTGCTAACCCTGCTTTTACCCCACCATTAGCTCAGTCTCAGGATCATCCCGCCACTGATCCAGGTTTTCCCATTTATCAGCAGTACCATGGCACTACTTCTCATACGCCACAAACTCCACCACCAAAATCAGTTCCATACCCCCCTCCGCCAATCCCCCCTGTCTTTGTGACATCTCCACCAATTGCACTTCATAAATCCCCGAGTGAACCTTTGTTCCAAGCACATGACAACCAATATTCTCCCCCGTAGCTTACCTTCAAAGCACATGGAGCCTATCCACATGATCTACATTCTGACATACCGAAGAAAGCAGAAAAACCGGCCAAAAATCCTGAACAGGAAGAGATATTCAGAAAAATGAAAAGCATAGAGCAATCCTTCAGGGATATGAGAGGGCTAGGAGGTCAGGTAAGCGTGGCTTACAAAGATCTATGTTTATTCCCGAATGTACAACTACCGGCGGGTTCAAAATGCCCAAGTTCGACTTGTACAACGGACATGGTGATCTGGTGGTTCATCTGAGAGGTTTTTGTAGCAAGATGAGGGGAGCGGGCGGAAGAGATGAATTACTGATGGCGTATTTCAGCCAAAGTTTGAGTGGATCGGCGCTAGAATGGTACACCAGGTAAGATCATAACAGGTGGTACACATGGGACGATTTGGCCCAAGCATTCGCTGGTCACTTTCAATATAATCTTAAGATCATTCCGGACCGACTATCCCTGACCAAACTGGAAAAGAAGCACAGTGAAAACTTTAAAGAGTATGGCTTCCGGTGGAGGGAGCAAGCAGCAAGGGTAGATCCTCCAATGAAAGAGAGCGAGATGGTTGATTACTTTTTGCAGGCTCTGGAGCCGACTTACTTTGGCCATTTGGTGTCCGCAATTGGCAAATCTTTTAATGAAGTTGTGAAAATGGGAGGCATGGTCGAGGAGGGGCTTAAGTCCAACAAAATCATGAGCTATTCAGCGATCAAGGCAACCACTCAGGCCATCCAAAGCGGCACTGGGGGTGTACTTGGGAAGAAGAGGAAAGAAGATGTCACGACTATTGAGTCCGGAGCCTGGTTCGGATCCAGAGGCCCGTCACCCTACTATAGCCAACCACGACCCTACCACCAAAATTACCCCCATACTCCATATAGCCCTCCACAACATTACTACCCACTGCCGGATCCCCATTTTTCCATCTATCATGCACAAACCTATACCCAAACTCCGACACACGCACAATGGCGTGCGCCATCTCCACAAAATCCATACCCAGTTCCACAAAACACATATCCACCCCCAAGGGCCTACAGAAATCCCCCCGGGATAGGTTTTCGACCAAACCCAGCCCTCAAGAATGAGAGGCCACAGAAGCAAAAGACTTTCACTCTACTGGGGGAATCATATACTAGTCTTTTTCACAGATTGAGGCAGTTGGGCATGTTGAATCCAATTGAGCCTAAAATGCCAAATCCTCCTCCTAGAAATCTTGACCATTCGGTGAGTTGTGAGTACTGTTCAGGGGCCCCAGGGCATGATACAAAGAAATGTTGGAAGCTGAAAACAGTTATGCAAGAGCTTATCGATACTCATCGGATCGAGGTTCAAGCACCAGAAGCACCAAATATTAATCAAAATCTACTGCCAGCTCACCATGAGACACACATGATTGAGTTGATACACAAAGAGGGGGAGCCCATGAAGCCCTCACAAACGGTAATGATGATCCGTTCCAGCGAAACCAACTCAAGGGAAAAAGTAACCAGTGGGATGTCCGTGGTCCAGTTGAGAGGGGTAGATGATAAGCCAGCTGTGATAGCCGAGAGAGGGTCGTCAAGTATTGTTGCAGTGAAACCAGAGAAAGCTAAAGTGGTAGTGGCAGGGGTTGCAAGTAAACCTGTTGTGGTTGTGAAGGGTGCTCGCACAGAGCCTGTCATTATAAAACCGGTAACTCAGCTTCCAGTGATCAACAACAAAGTTGTTCCTTGGAATTATGAACGAGCGATGGTGATATACAAAGGGAAAGAAGTCAAAGGAGAAGTGTGTGAAGCCCAAGGTCTAACTCTTTCGGGGAGGTGTTTCGCTCCCGCAGAGTTAAGAAGGGCCCATCCAGTAGCAACAAAGAATCCAGTTACCGAGGAAGAGGCGGAAGAATTTTTAAAGAAAATGAAGGCGCAAGATTACTCCATTGTGGAGAAGTTGAGGAAGACCCCGACACAGATCTCATTGTTATCCTTGTTGATCCATTCAGATAAGCATCGCCAGGTATTTATGAAAATTCTGAACGAAGCCCACGTTCTGGATAAGATCTCTGTGAACCATCTGGAGAAAATAGCAAACAAGATTTTTGAGGTCAACAAGGTCACTTTTTCAGATGATGAGTTGTTGGTGGAAGGTACAGAACATAACAAGGCCCTCTATTTAACTGTGAAGTGTGAAGACTCGGTAGTCACTCGAGTACTGATTGATAATGGCTCTAGTGCCAATATCTGTCTGTTGACCACCTTGAACAAACTGAAGGTCGATGGTGACAGAATTCACAAGAACAACATCTATGTTCGAGGGTTTGATGGTGGTGGTACAGACACAGTGGGTGACATCGTACTTGAATTAACAATTGGTCCGGTCGAGTTCACCTTGGAGTTTCAAGTGTTGGACGTGGCAGCGTCATATAACCTTCTGTTGGGGCGACTCTGGATCCACACTGCCAAAGCAGTGCCTTCTACATTACATCAGATGATCAAGTTCGAGTGGGATAGGCAAGAGATCGTAGTACATGGGGAAGACAATACAAGCGTCGTAAGTGATACCATCTGTAAGCACGTGATTTTTGACCCTCCCTGAGGATTTTCACATTTTTAGCGTGAATATGTGAAATTAGGACTAAGATAGCTATTTTAACTATTTTTACTTTATTTCGTTGCAAAAAGAAAATTTCAAAAAAATATATATATAAATTTTAGTTTATGTATCTCTCATAAACTTGAAAAAATACAAAAATTGCACTTTATTTTTACTTTATATAATTTCGAAAATTACAAAAAAAATATAGTTCTATTAAGGCTCTATAGTCATTTTTAACTTTGAAAAATACAAAAATATTACCTCATATTTTATCCTAATATTTAAAAACGAAAATTACAAAAAAATAGTTTTATTAATATTTTGTAGCTATTTTAAACCTTGAAAAATATTTAAAAAGATATAGTTTTGTTTAAATACTAGTCTTATTTTTGGTAGTTATTTTACTTACACAGGACTAGTTAAGCAATGTGTTCCTATTTCTCGGGTCCGGGCAAAAGAATAATATTCGGGTTCAAACTACCCGGTTTTAGGCCTAATTTTCGGACCTAGCCCGTAATAAACCGTGTCCAGGACACATGGGGAACCCCCACCACGCGTGGGGAACATATGCCTCGAACCCCACCACGCGTGGGGCTCATTTTTCTTGACAAGCCCATGCTAAATACACGGAAAAAGACAAAGAAAAGGGGGACTTTAAAAATTTTTTAGGGGAGGACTGTTCACGCTTCTTCTTCATAAAGAAGAAGAAGCAAAACCCTACTGTGAGAGAGAGGACCCCCCCCCCCCCCCCCGAACAGAAAAACCAAAAACGACCCCTAACCATCGTCTTCTTCTTCAACTCACCAAACGACCCATCCAGCACCGGACCAACACCCTACTGCCCAAAACCACCATGGACGACCACTAAGCTCCCTCATCCCTTCCGACACCCCCACGCACCAGCCCTCCTCGCCGAATCATCACCAAACGTAAACACCGTTCCCTCCGTCGACTCAACCATCACCACCATCAACGACCAAACAGCCCGACCCTTCAAAACGCCATAACCACCACCCAAACGACCACCCTACCGTCCAAACCCACCGGCAAACACCCTCCTACCACAGCTTCCCTCCATCCCTTCCGACACCCTCACGTCGGAACCCAGCAGCCATCGTCGACCTACTGCCCTTTCACCATCCAAAAACCACTCCCTCACGTCCAAAAACCCTCACTCCAAACCGTCCGCAACTCCCCCGGCTCCACCATCGTCGACAAACACCCAAAACCCTACTGCGTCATCAACTGAACCAGTCACACCCCCCACGACCACCCGTCAAGCAGCAGCTACTGCTGCTGCATCATCTAAACACCGCCTGCCTTACCAGCGAAACTAACAGTTCCGTCGACCCCCACGCCCCAGCTGCTATCGAGCAGCAGTTGCCGCTGCTTCCCTCGTCGGAACCACTATCGCTTCACCGTCCTGTCCAAAACACGACAACCAATCAGCCATGTTATCGTCGTTCTTTCACTGTCGTCGTGCAGACCGTTGAGGTCGTCTCTGTTCGTCGAGGTCCGGCGCGTTGAGTTTGTTCGTTGAAGTCGATGTTGAGGTTCGGTCCATGGCTCTAAGCATTTCTGTTTATTCAGGTTAGTAAGCCTCGATGTATTGGATTAAAGAAATTTTACGTTCAATGTTTGAAGTTGCAAATATATCAATTGATATTCGGCTTATGTTTCACCGTATGCATTTTTGTTCATTTTTGTGTTATGTTATTATTGTTTACTTGACGTCATTTGATTTAGTTGTAGTAGTAGCCCTAAGACACAGTTTGACGTTGATTCGCTCGTCCCTTCATTGTCTTAGTTTGTTTGGACAAGATTAGTATTAGTACGTGTTGTTACTACGCCCGAAACACTCATTCGCTTAACTTCTTTTATCAAATCTTGACAAGTTATGAGATTGTAGTTGTAAAGAAGCCGTAAGGTTTAGTATTGTTAAAGGCGTAAAAATGGCATCCTTTTAAAAATATAAAAAATAAAAAAAAGTAATAATAAAATAAAAATAAAAAAATGTACAAATTGCGGGGCCCTCACAAAATATATGTATTAAATACTTAGATTCCGGGACGGGCCGTTTAGCAAATTTCACGGCCTTACCCAATATAATAATGCGCTAGTTGCTTTAGGCGCGCAGTTAATAATGTTATCTCCCTAAACTCGGGTGCACATGTATGTGGCCCAAATCCAAATCTCAACGAAATCGAAATGTGTCTCTAATCACGGGTACATTGACTGTGACGTGGTATGAGATGCATTTCCATGACGTTGCAAATTTCTTTTAAAAAATAAGAATGAGATGAGCCTCGCCAAATAAAAACACAAATTGCGGGGCCCTCAGTAAATACTTGTTTAAAATTACTTAGAATTTAGGAGGTTCGTTTAGCAAATTTCACGTCCTCCGCAAAATAATAACGCGATAGTCTCTTTAGGCGCGTGTTTAATAATTTACTTTCTTAAGCTCGGGTGCGCATTTCATGCGACCCAAATCCAAATCTCAAAACATCAAATAAAATGCGTTCCGGATTGTGGGTGCATTTCATGTGACGCTGTCCAAAGACGTGTTTTAAGCGATGTTCACATTCTTGTAAAAATAATAATAATAAAGCGGTTAAAAGTTAAAATTTGCACATAAGTTCATACTTGTATAAAATCAGATAATCAAGCCGAAATATAACAGTTGAGCGACTGTGCTAGAACCATGGAACTCGGGAATGCCTAACACCTTCTCCCGGGTTAACAGAATTCCTTATCCGGATTTCTGGTACGCAGACTGTAATATGGAGTCATTATTTTCCGCGATTCGGGATTAAAATTGGTGACTTGGGACACCCTAAATCTCCCAAGTGGCGACTCTGAAATAAATAAACGAATCCCGTTTCGATTGTCCTTTAATTGGAAAAAACTCCCCTGCGCCCCTCGGGTGCGGAAAAAGGACGTGTGACAGCTCTGGCGACTCTGCTGGGGAATGAAAACCCAGAACCACTGGTTCAGGGTTAAGAATTCGAGCTTAGAATAATTGTTATTATTTGGCTTTATTTATTATCTGATTATTACATGTTTTGAGCCTAATGTGCTAAATGCTGCTTTTACCGCTTTGATATTATTTGAACTGTATATAAACTGTGCCGAAACCTTTCTCTTCTTACCTCCGGGGATGTGCTTACTGGTTGAGACTCCCTATTCTGTTAGTGTCATACCCTAAATAAACGAGGCTCGGAAAGTTTCTAAGCCGGCTGGCCTTTTAGTTCCCGGAAAGGAGCTCCTTCCTCAGCTCGAGTTGTCCGCTCGGGTACACTGTCTAGAACACCGACCCAGGTTTTTGAACCTAGTATAACAAAGCCACATGCCGGATCCCTAGTAGGAACGTTTATTTGCATCATGTGCATTTGACTTAGGGGACTCAACATAGGGGTTGGGTCCGTCTAGGACAAGCAACCTGAAAATAATAGACAATCTTTCGGCATCCTATGTGCTACATGTTGTATTTAGTCAAGGGCGTATGGGTCATTTGGTCATTTCCAGCATGATGTTATTTTAACCAAAGCATGGGGAACATTTGTGGAATCCAAGAAGCCTTAGAATTCCCTATGTCCCCCACGCTTGCTTTTTGGGAAAGCACATAGGGAACATTTGTGGAATCCAAGAAGTCTTGGAATTCCCATATGTCCCCCACGCTTCATATGTTGGGAAAAGCGCATGGGGAGCATTTGCGGAATCCAAGAAGTCTTGGAAATCGTTATGTCCCCCATGCCACATTTTTGAAAGAAATAACAAATATAAAAAATAAAATTACAAATAAAAACAAAGCATGAAAATTCAAAAAGATTTTGTATGTTGTCATCATTTTCCACATATAAGAAAATCGTGAAAAAGGAGAAAATAACAGCATAGAAGTCCGAGTAGAGTCGAAACTCTGCCGAAATTTTAAAAATGAAAAAATGTCTTGTTAGTTTGTTATATTAAAAGCAAAGGAAAAATAAAAATCATCATTGTTCTGTCTGTTTTTTTTTAAAAAAAATATTAAAGAAAATAGTTTGTTTTGCCATTAAATGAAAATGAAAAAGAGTTTGTTTTTTTTTAAAAAAAATGTTTTATTTTATTTTATTTTGTTTGTCTATGAAAATGCCAGAAATAAAAATAAAAAGAGTCTGGCGTTGAATGTGATTTTATTATTTGTTCCTAAAATAAGTATATATATAATCCAAAAAAAAATTCAAAAGAAAGTTCAAAATTCAAAAAGATAAAATAGAAAAACAAAAATCCGAAAATATTTTGATTCTTCTTTAGAAAATTCAGAAAAAAAACATTTTAGAAGCATTTCTTTTATTAAAGGTAAAATTCCAAAAAAATATTTTCTTCTTCTTCTTTAGAATAAAAAAAAGCAAATGAAATTCAAAAATATATCTTAGAAGTGTTTCTTTTAAAAATAAAATCAATCAAAAATTCAAAAATATACTTCCTTTCTTCTTTTAAAGTAGTTCTTTCAAATTCAAAAAAAAGTTAGTTCATTTACTTATCCTTGATTGACCGAACTACGCGGGTTTGATTCTCACCGGATGTGAGATACGTAGGCAACCCTCATCGGGTCCAACCCCACTTTCTCAAAAAAGAAGGAATGTTTTATGTTTTTCGTTAATTCGTTTGTTTGTTATAAATGAAAATAATGAAATAATAGTCTAATAATGATTGTTGTGAAAAAAGAATAATAAAAAAAAAAAAAAATAGAAATGGAAAAGGGTTTTCTCAAAAATAGCTTGTTTGACCGAACTACGCGGGTTTGATTCTCACCGGATGTGAGATACGTAGGCAACCTCATCGGGTCCAACCCCACCTTTTGCTAAAAAAGCCAAAAACAAATAATAATAATAATAAAAAAATATACATGTCAAAATTTAGTTTTTGTCATAAAGAAGTCGGGTGACGTTGTTTTATCAAGACATAGCCGAACGTTCCCGAAAGGGACGCCGGAAGGCTGACTTTGCATAAACAGCCACTTTTGGGTCATTTTTAAGACTTGGTCCAGTTGACCCCCACAGCCTAAAAATCTTCGTCCCCGAGACGTTGAAAGGCCGTGTTCGCAATATTGACTTTTCTAATTTGAAAAACGATAAAAAAGAGTTATAAATAAGTCAGGTGATGCTGTTTTGTCATAAATAGCCGAATGTTCCCGCAAGGGACGCCGGAAGGCTGACTTTGCACAAATAGCCACCTTCGGGTCATGTTTAGAATTTTTGGTCTAAGTTGACCCACACAGCCTTATAAATCTTCGTCCCCGAGGCGCTGAAGGGCCGTGTTTACAACGCCAAGTCTTTTATTGTAATTTGAAAAGAAAAAAAATCAAAGAGTCAGCGGTCATGTGAATACCGTCTTTTGTCATAATAAGCCGAGCCAGCTTCGGCCGCATCTTAAACCGTTCTTGCCGAAATAGCCTTAGAGTATCTTTCAGTGTCGAAAGGTTATTTTCGTAAAAGAATGGACAAGTTTGTAAAGTGTCGAAATAATCCTCCCCGACCTCAAAATTCATGTGAAAATTGGAAGGGGCCACATTTGCAAAAAATAACCATTTGGTTAAAATTAGCAAACAGAGGAAGGGAGTTGGCCATTTGTTTTGAAGTTTATAAATCTTTTGTCTAGAATATGCGGTTTGTTTAATTTTCAAGTTTGTGGGGTAATCTTTAAATCCTTGAAACCCAGTTTGTTTTAAATTTAAAAAATGTGTGTTTAGTATTGTTTATCTTTTATTGGCACGAACTACGCAAGGTCTGATTCATGCGGGGTCATGATACGTAGGCAATCTCCATAAGATTCGACCACAACAAAAAAAAAGAATGAAAAAAAAAGAGAATGAAAAAAACGAAATGAAAAAAAAAATGAAAAAAATGAAAAGAAAAAATGGAAAAAAAAGAAAGAAAAAAGAAAAGAAAAGATGTTGTCAATAATGAGGACCGACTGAGTCCATTCTAACCCGTTTGTTTTGCAAATAAGTTAAGGTGGTTGGTTTGTGGTAAGCCGGACAATGACACCCAGAATCCTTTACTTGCACCTCCTGATGCACACTCTGCAGGAATCAGGCCTGATGACGGAAGCATTCGAGTCCTATTGGGAACTTGTTGACTAAGGGCAATGATATTGAAGTTGGCAATGGTCATTGCAATACTAATGCAAAGCTCAGTGGCTACGATGCCAAGTTTGATAAAATGGGAGGAAGCTCCGTTCCTTGGTTAACAAGAAAGAAGCAGTTGGTGGCTTATTTTGTTGTCATTTCTGTTGTTCGGATTATTAGGGTTATAAGTCGGATGTTGTCTTGTCCAATTTGTTTTAAGATTTTGTTCTGGATTGTTTTGTTTTGTTTGTTATTTAAACCATTTCACCGGTAGTCTAATACAAAATCCGGTCTTTTATTATTTCCAGTCATCTTTTTGCTTAGTCCTTTTACCATTTTTGTTCAATGTCGATTCTAGGGACATGACATGCGCACACACTTTGGGCCTAGTCTTTAAAGTTAATCATAAAACCCTGGAAAGGCGATCAGACCATTTAAAGAAAATAAGGACGGTTTGAGATTATTCAGAGCTCGAGTCATGTGGAACTGGGGCAAGTTAAGCACAAAGAAAACCGTTAAAAGCAAGATTCGCCAAATTGGCATGAGGGTCGGTCATGATAATGAGAGTGTCGCCCAACGGTGCTTAGAAATGACAAAGGAAAAATAAAATGTTTAACATAATTGTCAAGTCCAACACCATCGGAAGAGACTATAAATCTATTGTTTAATTGTGTTGTTTGCACTTGGCATGTTTTGAAGACTGGAATGACGAAGGCATTTTGTTCTGCTACCCAAACACTTTATCCTTCGTTAACCCCTTTTGAGCCTTATTTATTTTCCTTTCATACCCCTCGTTCAGAATTAGTAGCAACGAATAGAATACGCAAGCGCGGCAGGTAAACAAAAGAAAAAAAAAAGAGAAAGAAAAGAAAACAACAAAACGAAAAAAAGAAAAGAAATTGATAACAAAGAAAAAAAAGAAAATCAAATGAAAAGAGGAATTGGGAACTACGTTTGACCTGATTCCTCAAAGAGGATACGTAGGCGCTTCACGGCTCGGTCATAGTTTTGAAAAAATGAAAAAAAATCAATTAAAATATCCCCAAGCAGGAAACTGGGGCAAAAAGTTGCGTTTGATGTAAATAAATCTAATTCCGAAGGTTGTAACTAATAACCCAAAATTAATGCATTTTTGAGCCTTTTATACCCTTTCTTTCTAGCCCTATCCAAAACCCACATTACGGTCCAAAGAAAGACCTTCCGATCAGTCTTCAAAAGATGCTAAGTCAGACAAATGAAGAGTCTTACCGGCGAACATAACATTCTGTTCCACAGCAGAAAGGACTCTAATCTCCAACAGAAAGAGTCATACCGGCAACACTCCAAATCCCCCCAGCTGGAGAGAGATATAAAACGAGAGAGTCTTATTGGTGAAAACCTTCACAGGCACCATAAGGCGATGAAAGCTGAGAGAAGAACCCAAAAATGAGAGAGACTTGATAGTGAAAACCCTCCGGGCACTACAAGTCGAATAAGATTGAGAATCAGATGGGGAATCGCCAATTGAAGATCTTGAAAGATGATTGACGGTAAAGGATAGGCCCCATATGCGTGTCATGGCCATTAGAGTCGGTATCTGCGTTTGGTAGGTTTTTATTTATAGTTTCTTTTGTAAAGAGTCATCGTTTCCTTTGTCTTTTGTTTTGTATCTTTTATCTTTCTCCTTTCATAAAAAAAAAAAAATTCCCCAATAGAGTCTGTCCGTTCAGAACAAGTATGAAATGATTTCAGAATATGCCATCAGCTTTCCAAGATGAGATCTGACTAGTATATCCAAATGGTATAGTCAGCGAGGAACAAGCGCGAGACCAGTGTCAAAAAGATATCCCCAGCAAAGGGAATTGACAGAAGGATTGACAAGCGTCAAGAGGGATACCATTGCCTTAATCAAGGTTATAAACCTCAAAGACAAAGCCCGTGAACAAATCAAGGAGAGCAGTGAGCATGATTCGGCGAAATCCATACTAGACTAAAAGGTCGGGAAAATGCAAGTTTCCGAGCTATGCCACAAAAGAAGATGGATATCCCCAGCAGGAAGGGATTATCCCCAGCACATAATATCATTTCCAACAAGTTGTGGAACACAGAGCAAGGAGGGAGAAAGGGAACACCATCCCAGCGGGAGTATCACAACCAACCACCATGTTTTAAACTAACAATTTTGTTTGATTTGAAACAGGTAAGGGAAATGGCATTGAGGCAAAAACGCATGCCACAAGGGATATTATCAAACTGGGGCAGAAAATTTTCCTTCCATTTAGAAAATTTTCTGGAAGTCAGGTACCCCCAGCTGATAACATTTTACCCCCAACAGGTAAGTAAATAATTCCTCAACAGTGTTATCCCTAGCAGTTGCGAGGGGTCCAACACAAGGTTGGAAAGTCGGTATCCTCAGCGGTTAGACTTCAAAGGAGGAAGCTAATAATAATAATAATAATAATAATAATAATAATAAATAAATAATAATAAAAAAAAGAATAAAAAGATAATGATAAAAGAGAGGGAAATGCAAATTCATCCCAATCCCCAGCAAGTATTCGAGGTAAGACATTTTTCAAGTCTTAAAGATATTTTGGGTTCATCCGCCCTCGAATAGGATAATTATTCTAAGCTCGAATTCTTAACCCTGAACCAGTGGCTCTGGGTTGCAGGTCCCCAGCAGAGTCGCCAGAGCTGTCACACCTCCTTTTTCCGCGCCCGGGAGGCGCAGGGGGAGTTTTTCCAATTAAAGGACAATCGAAACGGGATTTGTTTATTTATTTCAGAGTCGCCACTTGGGAGATTTAGGGTGTCCCAAGTCACCAATTTTAATCCCGAATCGAGGAAAAAATAATGACTCTATATTACAGTCTGCGTACCAGAAATCCGGATAAGGAATTCCGTTAACCCGGGAGAAGGTGTTAGGCATTCCCGAGTTCCGTGGTTCTAGCACGGTCGCTCAACTGTTATATTCGGCTTATTTATCTGATTTTTAATACAATTATGAACCATGTGCAAATTTTATCTTTTAACCACTTTATTAATTATTATTATTAGGAATGTGAACGTCGCTTAAAACATGTCTTTGGACTGCGTCACATGAAATGCACCCACAATCCGGAACATATCTTATTTGACGTTTTGGGATTTGGATTTGGGTCGCATGAAATGCACACCCCAAGTTTTAAGAAAGTAAATTATTAAACACGCGCCTAAAAAGACTATCGCGTTATTATTTTTGGGAAGGCCACGAAATTCACTAAGCGACCCTCCTGAATTCTAAGTAATTTAAAACAAGTATTTACTGAGGGCCCCGCAATTTGTATTTTTATTCGGCGAGGCTCATCTCATTCTTATTTTAAAAGGATATCCTATAGCAACTACGTTTCTTGTTGTGTTTGTCTCTATCAATCGAAAGCAGTAGATAGTCCTAATTAATTAATGCTTGCAAGTTATTTTATAACAGAATTCGGAAATGCTAAAATCAGGAACAAGGCTGCGTGCACAGTCAGTCGAATAAATAATCATGGGCCCAAATTCGACCCATGCGTGATGGGCCAAACCTGGGCCACTGCTTGCTCGAAGCAGGCCGGCTAGGCCTGTTTTGGCCTGAACTCGACCTTTATGGGGTTGAGATTGCAAGTTTGGTGTTCTTTGTCTTAACAGGTGGTTTACTAGTTATATGAGACCATCAATCCGAAAAGGAAGAACTTAATCCAGGATGTACAGTGTTCATACTTGGTATACATTACAACATATACTGCAAAGTAAACTAAAATCTGAGATGCAACCTATCTCATTGAACATATTATCACCTATCAGCATACATATGTAAGCTACCATTTAGCTAACTTATATTGATATACACTAGGCATACAGGCTGCTTCGATTGTCAACACAAGAATGAAAATTATCATACAATACATGATATCTAATATAACAGTATATATATGAAAATCAACTTCAAGTCTTTTTCCTTTTTTTTGCATTCATGCTCAATGTTCCAATTACATTTGATAGTGCCTTGGTTATGTACCTGATGTAGAGGAACAGAAGAAGAAGGAAAAGGATCAGCTGAGTAGCACACAACAAACAACAGCAATCAGCAGATTCACAGCAACAACACAGCAACAAACAACCAGCCAATAATGATGAAGCTCAGCAAAGAGTCGAACAACAAATGGACAATCCCAGTGGTGTCCACAGTCCACAGACAAACAACAATACTTCCCAGAACCAAAGAGAAACCAGCAAATAGTCGAATACCGAACCAGTGATCCCAGAAAAACAGAGTGGGAAACAACAGAAGATAGCAGAGTGTTCAATGCAGCAAACACTAACAGTTCAACAACCAACACACAGCTCAGTCAATGCAGACGACAGAACTTGGCCAAGGCAGCTTGACCAATATGAGTTCTTATTCAACTTTCAGATGGTGTTTGGTTACAATCTATTTGGAAACTAACTTATGTTTTCAGCTTTCTTTGAACTCAGTAAACCTTTCTTTAGACTAAAAGTTTCAGCTTTAAGACTAAAAATTCCAGCCTTTTTTCTCTTTTCTGAAGACTAAAAAGTCCAGCCCTTTTTAAGTTCTCAAATGGCCTATTTATAGGCCAAATGAACCAGTGCAGCTGAGCTGCCTCCCCTGCCAATTGGCAGAATACCCATACCCTTTAAGCCCATGCCTAAGCATCTTTGGTGCCAGCCCCTTTGTTTCCCACGCCTGGTCTTTTGTTTAATCAAGAGTTATGGGCATCATTTTATTATTCATTTCAAGCCCCATACTCTTATGTCTTGCTCCCCATTGGTATTAGTTTAATCCTAAATCAGTACCCTACTTGTCAGCTCATTTAAACTAATCTTTCTGCCCTTTTTAACACCCCAGAATACCCCTGCTTAACCTTGATTATTACTGCCCTGCCTATTGCAGCCTCAGGGCATTTTTGAACTGGCGAAAGTTCAGATTTAAGACTGCCTGGACTGAACCTTTTCAGTCATTTTTACAATGCAAACCAACCATTTTAAACAATGCTGGGGCATTCAGTTAGTGGCAACGTTCAATTAGTCATGCGACCTTATTAGCTCGTTCGATTCATTAGTTATAGAAACTAATCAACGACATTTATCGAGTCGACTATACTAATTATAGCAGGTAATAATCAGTCGCTCATATAAACAATACGTTCGGGGACCTAAAGGGCATCAGACAATTTTGTGTTCAATTACTGGGAACCTATATAAGTTTATTCATGCGACGACTATACTAATCGGACATGCTTATCATAGGATACATTTAAATCATACACAGAACACAATCGACCAAATAAAAGGTCTTTACAGAGAAGAAAGAAATTAAGAAACTATCAGGAAATAACAAGCAATTACCACAAAGCATGCTAATGACTTAATCAGAACCAAACAAAGAGAAAAGGAAACTTACCGAAAAAGTTTGAAATCAAAACGGACCCAAATCTGACTTGACTTCGAACTCTTGAGGCCGAACAAACTTTAATCAGGGTGTTCTTACATGAGAACACCTTGATTAAGGTCTATTAGACCTCAAACCCTTGTCAAGACCGGCCGGATTCCAAGGCTATTAGTGTTCTAGGTTTTGGATCCCCAGATCTGATTTTTAGGGAGTTGTGGGTAGATTCGGACCAAACCAAGCTTGGTTTGGTCACGAGGAAGGTCAGGGGAGTGGCTGATACAAAGATAGTGAGGTTTGGTGTAGGTCCGGGTTCGACTCAAATCTTCAAATGAAGATTCGAGACGAACGAAAGTGATTCGAGGCAAATGGATAGTAGATCCATGTTCAGGAGAGTGAGGGGGTCTTAGGGTGTTCAGGAGGTGGTCACCGGCGTTCGTGCCGCCGGTTTTAATGGCGAAGGAAACTAGGGCGGCTGCTAGGGTTCGGGGGGTTTCAGGTTTGAGTTTGGGGACGATGAAGGGTGGGGTTGGTATAGGGGGTGCGGGGTAAGGGCTGAGTTTATATATGGGGAGGTTGATCGGATCTGAGCCGTTAGATCATATGATCTCAACGGCTTGGATCTGAGGGTGGGAAATGAGACGGGGTCGTTTGGTAGTTAAACGGGGTCGTTTGGTTTAAGTGAGGGGTTGGGTCGGATTGGTTATTGGGTCGGGTTTGAACACGGGTTGCTGAAAATGATCCTGGACCGTTGGATTGGATTGATTGGAACGGCTGAGATGGATTGGCCTGAAACGGTGTCGTTTCAGGAGGTGTCTGGGCAACCGGATTTGGACTGGGCCTGAGTGCTGGTTGGGCCAGTTATTTTGTTTAATTTTTGGCCCAAACCGATTTCCTTCACTTTTGTTTTCTAATTTCATTTTTTTCTTTTAAAACAAAAAATAAAAATAAAAATAATAAATAACGAAATTAAAACTAAACAACAATGCAATATTTTAACACAATTACCACAAAATCATTTAAGTAAGTTAAAAACCTAGAACAAACGATGCACACATATATATCTATTTTTTTGAATTTTCTTTTACTGACCGAATTATGGTTTAATCATCCTGACATACATATTTTGTTTGTTAATGATTAAATGCAAAAATGGACAGATCCACAAATGACTAACAACACATGTCACGAAAACTCAAACATTTGTACAGCGAAACCATTTGTTACTATTTTTATTTTCTTTTGGAGCGATTGCTCGTAAAGCAAAAATCACGTGCTTACAGCTGCCCCTCTTTGCACGAAGACACGAAGGGTTTTCGCGCAAAGATAAGCGAGCGATTTTTGCCCGTCCGAATACTCCGTGTGAAGCATTTTTTGAAAAAGATTTGACCGAACCTTTGCTTCAGAGGTTTCCTACATATCCTGGGCTGAAACAGGAATCAGGTCAATGTAGTTCGGGAAATTTTGGTAGCTGGGACTACCGTGTGACTGTATTGCTTGCTGCTGTTGTGCGCTGTCGCATGCTGCTGTAGGATGCTACTGCTCAACCGATCTCCCTGTTACATTGCTCTAAAAGGAAAAACAAGAAGTTAAGCTAGAGTATGAGATCTCATCCATCTCCAACTTGTTCTTGTTGTCTTGCTTTCTTGTCGGCTAACGCTTTCTTCTGACGCCTTTATTTTGTGAACTTGGAGATGATGCTGACCCTTCACCTTTTCTGAATGTCAGTTCTCATCACTTTGCTTGATTTGCTGGGAACATGGCTTTCCTCCTTAAATCTTTCAATGGTTTCTTCAGCGGTATGACTTTTCATCAGAATCGTCATGTTGGGCATGCCATAGCGTTCTCAAACTGCTTCTTCTGAGACGTGTTCCTTCTTCCATTTGAATGTGCGCTTGCTTTTGCAGCCTTCTGCTTCTTAGTGCTGGGGATTTTATTGTTTCCTGCTTGGGGATCTCTGTTGTAACCTTCCGTCTTCAGGTGGGGCTACTGATTCCAAACTCTAGAGCTAAAATGTATTCCCGCATTATACTGGTGGGCGACCTAGAACTTAAAATGCATTCCTGCATTATACTGGTGGGCGACCTAGAACTTAAAAAGTATTCCCGCATTATACTGGTGGGCGACCTAGAACTTAAAATGTATTCCCGCATTATACTGGTGGGCGACCTAGAACTTAAAATGTATTCCCGCATTATACTGGTGGGCGACCTAGAACTTAAAATGTATTCCCGCATTATACTGGTGGGCGACCTAGAACTTAAAATGTATTCCCGCATTATACTGGTGGGCGACCTAGAACTTAAAATGTATTCCCGCATTATACTGGTGGGCGACCTAGAACTTAAAATGTATTCCCGCATTATACTGGTGGGCGACCTAGAACTTAAATGTATTCCCGCATTATACTGGTGGGCGACCTAGAACTTAAAATGTATTCCCGCATTATACTGGTGGGCGACCTAGAACTTAAAATGTATTCCCGCATTATACTGGTGGGCGACCTAGAACTTAAAATGTATTCCCGCATTATACTGGTGGGCGACCTAGAACTTAAATGTATTCCCGCATTATACTGGTGGGCGACCTAGAACTTAAAATGTATTCCCGCATTATACTGGTGGGCGACCTAGAACTTAAAATGTATTCCCGCATTATACTGGTGGGCGACCTAGAACTTAAAATGTATTCCCGCATTATACTGGTGGGCGACCTAGAACTTAAAATGTATTCCCGCATTATACTGGTGGGTGACCTAGAACTTAAATGTATTCCCGCATTATACTGGTGGGCGACCTAGAACTTAAAAGTATTCCCGCATTATACTGGTGGGCGACCTAGAACTTAAAATGTATTCCCGCATTATACTGGTGGGCGACCTAGAACTTAAATGTATTCCCGCATTATACTGGTGGGCGACCTAGAACTTAAAATGTATTCCCGCATTATACTGGTGGGCGACCTAGAACTTAAAAGTATTCCCGCATTATACTAGTGGGCGACCTAGAACTTAAAATGTATTCCCGCATTATACTGGTGGGCGACCTAGAACTTAAATGTATTCCCGCATTATACTGGTGGGCGACCTAGAACTTAAAATGTATTCCCGCATTATACTGGTGGGCGACCTAGAACTTAAAAGTATTCCCGCATTATACTGGTGGGCGACCTAGAACTTAAAAGTATTCCCGCATTATACTGGTGGGCGACCTAGAACTTAAAAGTATTCCCGCATTATACTGGTGGGCGACCTAGAACTTAAAAGTATTCCCGCATTATACTGGTGGGCGACCTAGAACTTAAAAGTATTCCCGCATTATACTGGTGGGCGACCTAGAACTTAAAATGTATTCCCGCATTATACTGGTGGGCGACCTAGAACTTAAATGTATTCCCGCATTATACTGGTGGGCGAAAATTTTCGACAATCGGCAGAAAATTTTCTGCCCCGGTTTTTGGTGACTTCCATGGCGTTGCATCTTGCTGCCATCATCAATTCTTTGCTCTCCTGCAACAGACAAAAGGATTTAGTCAGTTTTAATCGTGGTGGTAGAGGGTGCCTTTCTGGCGAGCCATTTTTCTCTCTTCCCCTTTTCTTGCTCTTTGTCCCCATAATTGGTTGGCGGGCAAAGTTGCCTGTTGGGGGTCTCTAGCCTGCTGGGGATTGGTTTTCAATTTATCCCCTTTTCTGCTTTCTCTTTAAACACATGATGTGGGAGTCTGCTTCTAACTCACGAAACCACTCCCTTTTGGAGCTTACTTCTTCCAAAATTTCCGGGCACAATCACTGCATTGCCTGGGACCGGCCCTTAAGACTGTTTGTATTATCCTGCATTGGGATGAATTCCCCTTCGGTTTCTGGTAGTAAGCTTTGAAAAATCCTTTCAAGACACATTTTAGGAAAAGAAATAAAGATATGGAAAAGAGAAAAACTTTCTGAACCAATATTTTGTGGGAGGAGACAATCCAAAGAACTTATCTGGAGGACACAACTGGTCCCCGTGATCATGGCGTGCACCATAGATTCCGACCCAGTCTATTTGTATCAATTGATCTGCTCGATGGTTTGACTTGCTGGGGATGATAAAGGAGTGTTCATTTCGTTTCGAATGTGGTAGCTTTGCTGATCTGTCTTGTCGCCTCATAGTGCCCTTCGAGGGGTTTTCACTAATGAGACTCTCTCTTTTCTCTCATCTCCCGGCGCCTTATGGTGCCTGTGAAGGTTTTCACCAATAAGACTCTCTCATTTCATATCCCTCATCTTACATCGCCTCTCGGTGCCTGTGAAGGTTTTCACCGATAAGACTCTCTCATTTTATTTCTTTCGAGGATCCGGGGTGTTGTAGATACGACCCTCTCTTCCGGGGATTCTTTTGACTATCAACTCATTCCCAGTCTTACGATCCTCTTCTTTGCTGGGGATCAGTGTATTATTCTCGGCCTTATTTGCCGGATTTGGCATCTCTCGAACATTGATCGGGAGGTCTTTTGGATGTTGATGTTGGTTTTGGTGTGGGATTGAAGAAAGGCTACAAAAATGAAAACAATTTGAAGGGTGATGTGCTACAACTTTTGGAATCAAACCTTTGTTGGAACTTAAAACATAACCTCTGCCCCAGTTTTCTTGCTTGGGGAATTTATTTTTTATGCTTATGTTGAGCTATGTGCGTTACGCACATTGTGCCTATTATGCACACTATGTACATTATGCATCCTATATTTGCTATGATGCATACTATGACCGAGCCGTGAGGCGCCTACGTATCCTCTTTGAGGAATCAGGTCAAACGTAGTTCCCACGGTTTTATATTCCTTGATTTTTCTTTTCTTTCTTTTCATTTTCTTTTCCTTTTCTTTCTCTTTTTCTTTTCTTTTCCTTTCTTTTCTTCTTTTTTTTTCATATCTTTCCCATTAGTGATTCCAAAAGAGGGGTATTGAAAGAATTGCTTAAGGCTCAAAGGGGGAAGCGAGGGTTAAAAGTGTTTGGATAGAAGAAAGAATTGCCTCCGTCATCTCATTATTCAACAAATGCCAAATACAAACAAATAAACCAAAAATTGCCATAATTAAAGAAGTTACGCATAATATCTCTTGACTGCATCTGAATTGATAGCCATGTCGACACATCTACCTTCGACATCTGTCAAACACAAAGCACCGTTGGACAATATTCTGGTCACGATATAAGGCCCTTGCCAATTTGGGGCGAATTTGCCTTTTGCCCCGACCTGATGTGGGAGGATCTTCTTTAATACCTGCTGCCCTACTTCAAATTTCCTAGGGCACACCTTCTTATTATACGCTCTTGCCATTCTCTTCTGGTACAGCTGACCATGGCACACTGCTGCCAATCTTTTCTCATCTATCAGGCTCAACTGTTCCAAGCGAGCTTTGATCCATTCATCATCATCAATTCCGGCTTCAGCGACAATTCGGAGGGACGGAATTTCGACCTCCGCTAGTATCACGGCCTCAGTTCCATACACCAACAAATAAGGAGTTGTGCCTATGGAAGTCCGGACGGTAGTGCGGTAACCCAACAAGGCAAAGGGTAATTTCTCGTGCCATTGTTTGGACCCTTCCACCATTTTTCGCAGTATCTTCTTGATATTCTTATTGGCTGCTTCGACTGCTCCATTTGCCTTAGGACGATATGGGGTGGAATTGCGGTGTGTAATCTTGAATTGTTGGCATACCTCTCTCATCAAGCTGCTATTAAGATTCGCACCGCTATCCGTGATGATCACTTTTGGGATCCCAAATCTGCAGATGATATGGGAGTGAACAAAGTCCACCACTGCCTTCTTGGTTACTGATTTGAAGGTTTTAGCCTCAACCCATTTGGTGAAGTAATCAATGGTCACTAGAATGAACTTATGACCGTTGGACGCTGCTGGCTCGATGGGCCCAATGACATCCATGCCCCATGCTACAAACGGCCAGGGTGCTGACATCGTATGTAACTCTGTTGGCGGAGAATGAATCAAGTCTCCATGTATCTGGCACTGATGGCATTTCCTCACGAAAGTGATACAGTCGTGTTCCATGGTGAGCCAATAACACCCTGTTCGAAGGATTTTTCTTGCCAATACATATCCACTCATGTGTGGCCCACAAACTCCAGCATGTACTTCTGCCATAACCGTTGTTGCCTGCCTGGCATCTATGCATCTCAACAATCCCAGATCCGGGGTTCTTTTGTACAATATTCCCCCACTGAGGAAGAAACCATTCGACAACCGCCGGAGGGCTCTTTTTTGGTCTCCAGAGGCATGTTCTGGATATATCCCCATCCTGAGGTATTCCTTGATATCATGAAACCAGGGTTCGCCATCTGCTTCTTCTTCTATGGCATTGCAGTAGGCGTGCTGATCACGGACCTGGATGTGTAGAGGATCAACATACATTTTGTCAGGGTGGTGCAGCATTGATGCCAAGGTGGCCAAGGCATCCGCAACCTCATTGTGAACTCTCGGGATGTGTTTGAACTTCACCAATCGAAATTACTTGCTCAGATCATGCAAGCATTGTCGGTATGGTATGAGCTTTAGATCTCGTGTTTCCCATTCACCCTGAATTTGATGTACCAAGAGGTCCGAGTCTCCCAAGACCAAGACGTCTTGGACATCCATGTCAGCAGCCAAGCGCAGACCCAGAATGCAAGCCTCATATTCAGCCATATTGTTGGTGCAATAGAAGCGTAGTTGAGCCATAACAGGATAATGCCGTCCTGTTTCAGAAATGAGTACTGCTCCTATTCCAACCCCTTTTGCGTTTGCAGCTCCATCGAAGAAAAGCTTCCAACCCGGTTCCTCAGGTAATTCCAACTCATTCGTATGCATCACCTCTTCGTCAGGAAAATACGTTCTTAAAGGCTCGTATTTTTCATCAACGGGATTCTCTGCCAAATGGTCTGCCAGTGCCTGGGCTTTCATGGCCGTCCTTGTTACGTAGATGATATCAAACTCTGTGAGCAGAATTTGCCACTTTGCCAACCTTCCCGTGGGCATAGGTTTCTGAAAGATATACTTCAATGGGTCCAAACGGGATATGAGATAAGTAGTATATGAAGACAGGTAGTGCTTCAACTTCTGAGCTACCCAAGTTAGGGCGCAGCACGTTTTCTCGAGTTGAGTGTACTTGACCTCATGCACTGTGAATTTCTTGCTAAGATAGTAGATGGCTTGCTCCTTCCTCCCTGTGTCGTCATGCTGCCCCAACACACAACCAAATGAATTTTCCAAGACCGTCAGGTAAAGAATTAAGGGCTTCCCGGGCTTAGGCGGGACCAATACAGGTGGATTAGACAGATACCCTTTGATTTGGTCGAAAGCCTCCTGACACTCTGCTGTCCAACCTACCGCAGCATCCTTTCTCAGCAACCGAAATATGGGCTCGCAAGTTGCTGTGAGTTGAGCGATGAACCGGCTGATGTAATTGAGTCTGCCCAGCAAACTCATTACCTCTGTTTTGTTCCTTGGCTGTGGCAAATCTCGGATGGATTCAATTTTGGATGGGTCTAACTCAATCCCCCGTCGACTGACGATGAATCCTAGCAACTTTCCTGATGGAACCCCGAATGCGCATTTGGCCGGGTTAAGCTTGATATCATACCTCCGGAGTCTTTGGAAAAATCTCCTTAGGTCTGCTACATGGTCCTCCTGACGCCAAGATTTGATGATCACATCATCGACGTACACCTCAATTTCCTTGTGTATCATGTCATGAAACACCGCAGTCATTGTTCGCATGTATGTTGCCCCAGCGTTCTTTAACCCGAACGGCATTACCCGATAGCAGTAGGTTCCCCATGGCGTAATAAACGTTGTCTTCTCAGCATCCTCCTCATCCATTAGGATCTGATGATAACCTGCATAGCAATCCACAAAGGATCCAATCTCGCGCCCTGCGCAATTGTCGATTAAGATATGAATGTTGGGCAGCGGAAAATTGTCCTTGGGACTTGCTTTGTTGAGGTTGCGGTAATCAACGCACACCCTGATTTTTCCATCCTTCTTTGGGACTGGTACCACATTGGCCAACCACTCGGGATATCGAGTGACCCGAATGACCTTTGCTTGTAACTGCTTAATCACTTCTTCCTTGATCTTTACACTCATTTCTGTTTTAAATTTCCTTAGTTTTTGCTTGACCGGAGGGTATGCCGGGTCAGTGGGTAATTTGTGAACCACTAAATTGGTGCTTAATCTAGGCATATCATCATATGACCAGGCAAAAACGTCTTTGAATTCCCTGAGAGTTTTGATCAATTCTGCTCTGACATTCGGCTCAATGTGGATGCTAATTTTGGTCTCTTGGACGTTATCAGCGTCTCCTAGATTCACAGCCTCGGTGTCATTTATGTTAGGCTTGGGTTTCTCTTCAAATTGGCACAGTTCTCTGTTTATTTCTTCGAAGGCTTCACCTTCGTCACATTCAGATTCATCGTCACAAACGACCTTTTGCATCATTGAGTCGGTTTCAGATTGATTTATTAGACTAGGTCGAAGATCCGCTGTGCATGCCATGTCATTAGAACCAGTAAAAAGAGAACTGTTCAGAAAGAAAAAGAACAAGACAAAAATTAAAATGAGACAAAAGAAGAGAACTTTATTAAATTTGCGGGATAAAAGGGTTCACACTTTTACAAAAACGAAAGTAAAATTTGGATTACACCCTTGAATAATCCGATCAAACAAACAAACAAACAAAACATTAATCAAAGCCTACTACCAAGACTCCCCTCGGACAGGAAGAGGAGTAACCGTCCAATTGTTGGTCTTGGCCTCAGGCCCCACAAATTGTATCTCTGCTCTGCTGGAACCTTCTCCAGCTTCCACCATACTGACATCTGTGAATAGCCTCTCAAAACTCTGATTCAGGTCTTCATTTATACCGATCAAAGGTCCTCGAATCTTTGGGATCGCTGACCCCTTGGCACTTGCTTTAACAAAAGACCTTGAGAGGCGTGGCACTGGTTTAGGTAGAAACCAGACCCTCTTCTTCATTCTTCGCGCCTCCTTCCTGTCTACTGCGGTTGGTTTGAACCCCAACCCGAAGGTTTCCAGATTCTTAAGAAGGGAAACAGGTTGGACTATCCCTTGAAGTTCAACTCCCAGGCCTTTTCCCGGCACAAATCCATTACCCAGCATTTCTGATACCATCATGACTGTTGCGGCAGCTACCCTAGGGTGCGGGATGATTTCTCCTTCAGAAATTTTGTTGGCCGACCCTGTATCGAGAATCTGGTAGACCCAGGGACCCTTGTCATCAGTGGTCTCTATGAAAGGCACAATGGTTCCGCTCATGGTGCATGTTGTATCCTCGCCGTGCAACACGACCTCTTGTCTTTCCCACTCGAACTTCACTGTCTGATGTAGGGTGGAAGGCACCGCTTTAGCTGCATGAATCCAGGGTCGTCCTAACAGCAAGTTGTAAGATACCGTGGCGTCCAATACCTGGAATTCCATGGTAAACAGGACCGGACCAATGGTCAGTTCAAGTACAACATCCCCCACAGTGGCTGTTCCGTTTCCGTCAAACCCCCGGACACAGATGTTATTCTCCCGGATTCTTCCACGGTCAATCTTTAACTGGTCCAGGGTGGATAATGGACAAATATTGGCGCTTGAGCCGTTATCCACCAATACTCGGGTTACCACCGAGTCTTCACATTTGACAGCTAGGTATAGAGCTTTATTGTGCTCCGTTCCTTCTACCGGCAGGTCATCATCTGAGAATGTCACTCTGTTCACCTCGAAAATCTTGCTGGCAATGGTTTCCAGGTGGTTTACAGAAATCTCACTGGGTACATGGGCCTCGTTCAATATCTTTAACAGGGTCCGACGATGTTCCTCGGAATGGAGGAGTAATGATAATAGTGAGATCTGGGCAGGTGTTTTTCTCAGCTGCTCAACCACAGAATAGTCTTGTACTTTCATCTTCCTCAGGAATTCTTCAGCCTCTTCTTCTGACACTGGCTTCTTGGTTGCCACTGGGTTGGTTTTTCTTAACTCCACCGGGGCAAAACATCGACCTGATCGAGTCAGCCCTTGCGCTTCACAACTGACTTCTTCCACCTGTTTTCCTTGGTACGTCACCACTGCCTTTTCATATTTCCAGGGCACAGCCCTGCTGTCAATCATCGGCAGTTGGACCACCGGCTTTATGGTCACCCGTTCTCTACATACCCCTTTCAACATGACTGCCGGTGTGGGCAAGATCCCTGGTATTACCAACTTGCTTGGCTCGGGTTTGCTTGCTATGACGGACGGGCTCTTCCCCAATATCACTACCGGCTTGACGCCTTCTCCCTGCGACTGTACACTAGTTCCTCCACTGGTTAAGACTTCTTTCGGGGCGGCTTGGATCATCATCACTGTTTGTGAGGGTTTTCTTAATCCTCCTCCCTCACACACCAACTCAATCATGTGAGTTTCGTGGTGTGCTGGCAGTGGGTTTTGGTTGATGTTAGGAGCCTCCGGTGTCTGGACCTCGATCTTATTGGTGTCAATAAGATCCTGTATGGCATGCCTTAACTTCCAGCACTTCTCGGTATCGTGCCCGAGCATCCCTGAACAGTATTCACAACTGATTGAACGATCCAAATTCTAAGGCGGGGGATTTGGTTCCCGAGTATGGACAGGACTAACCAAACCCAATTGCCGCAGCTTGTGGAACACAGCGGTGTAGGTTTCTCCCAGTTCGGTGAAGGTTCTTTGCTTCCGCAACCTGTCATTCCTAGCATCTGGATTTCCCCGGAAACCTGCCCCTGAAGGGTTTCTATATGCCCTTGGTGGAGGGTAGGTGTTTTGTGGTGGTGCATATATGTTCTGGGGAGCCGGTGCGCGCCATTGTGGGCGAACCGGAGGCTGAGTGTATACCTGGGCTTGGTGTACGAAACAATGTGGTTCTCGAGGTGGATAGAAATTTTGTGGTGGGTTGTATGGGTAGTTTGACCTGTGAGGCCTGGGTTGGTTGTAATGCGGCCTGCCAGCCCGGGACCAACTGCCTGCCTCGATCGTGGCAACCTCTTCTTTCTTTCTTCTCAATGCACCTCCCGTGCCGCTTTGAATAGCCTGGGTTGTGGCCTTAAGTGCCGAATAGTTCAAAATCTTGTCCAACCTCAAACCTTCTTCTATCATGACCCCTATTTTGACCACCTCGTTGAAAGATTTTCCAACCGTTGTCACCAAGTGACCAAAGTAGGTTGGATCCAATGTCTGCAAAAAATAGTCCACCATCTCTCCCTCTCTCATGGGAGGATCGACTCTAGCTGCTTGTTCTCTCCAGCGGAACCCGAACTCACGAAAACTTTCCCCGGGTTTCTTCCCGGTTCTCAATAACGTGAGACGGTCAGGGACTATCTCCAGATTGTACTGGAAATGACCTGCAAAAGCCTGCGCTAGATCATCCCACGTGTACCACCTGCTGAAATCTTGCCTGGTATACCATTCCAGTGCAGATCCACTCAGACTTTGGCCGAAATAAGCTATCAAAAGCTCATCCTTGCCTCTTGCCCCTCTCATTTTGCTATAGAATCCCCGTAAATGTGCCATGGGATCACCGTGCCCTTCATATAAATCAAACTTGGGCATCTTGAACCCAGCCGGGAGTTGGACATCTGGGAAAGGGCACAGATCTTTGTATGCCACGCTGACTTGATTGCCCAGCCCGTGCAAGTTCCTGAAGGATTGCTCCAGGCTTTTGAACTTTCTCAACACTTCATCCTGTTCAGGGGCCTTAACCGGCTTCTCAACCTCTGCCGGTACTTCCAAATGGGGATTGTAAGCTTGTGGTTCGGGTGCATGGAATGTAGGCTCAGGAGGATAGTATTGGGTGTCGTGAGCCTGAAACAACGGCTCACTAGTCGTTCGCTGCAAAGGGGCTGATGTAGGTCCCACAAAAATGGGAATATTGGGCGCTGGGAGAGGTTGATGGGGTGGTGGAGCTTGGGAATCATGAGGGCTTCTTTCTTGATGATAGAGGGGATTTGGGCAGCTTGTGGAAGGGCCAGAGTGAGGGTATTCCGGCATGTGTCCCAGTGTCTCAGGGCTCTTTTGTGTTTTGGCTAGGGCTAGCTGCATTGCATGCATCTCTAGTCCCATCCTTTCAATCTTTTCCATTGCTTCTTTTAGCAACTGGCTCATCGGCCTTTCTTCCTCATTACTATTCTCCGAAGTAGTCATGCTTGTTGTTACCGGTCCTTTGGATCTGGTTTGGTATGAATGTGTTGCCAGAATTCTTTAACAACTAACTGTCTGGTATCAGACAACAACAAACTTTGTTAGTGTTAGAGCTTAACAGATTTGATCATAACACATAGAGGATGCAATGCACCTAGGCAGTTAACCGTTTCTACATGCTTTGCTTCAAACCACATGCGTCATCCCGGACCCTGCGTTTTATTTTATTTACATTTTCTTTTCTTTATTTATTAAAAATGGTCGAATCTTATGGGGATTGCCTACGTATCACGTCCCCGCGCGAATCAGACCAGGCGTAGTTCTGCCTCAAAGCAAAGACACACAGTAATTCTTCTGGAGTCACTTAATTTCATTATCAAAATTTGCTATTACACAGTACTTAAAATAAAAATAGCAGAAGTACAGACTCCACGGTTTTAAACTTGGTTTAATGAAAAGAAAACAACATATGGGAAAACAACCAAAGCCAAATAAACAGGACTTGACCAAAACTAATTCTCCAATTTAAGGGCCCGCGAGGCATCATTCGACCTTTTCGCGGCTCTAGGTGTAAGGTCTCTTTGCAGGCTCTTCAACTCGTTCATAATCCGGCGGACGCAGCCCATGATGGAAACAAGGAGGGTCTTCCGAGGTGTTCGCTCACATGCCAAGCATTTCATGTAGATGTAATGCCCTATTTCATCAATCCTTGCTCGAATGTTATCTCTTTCACTGAGAAACTGCCTGATTTGTTGGTTCTTTAACCCCAGTACCTGAGCATCGTTGGCAAGTCGATCCTGAAACAACCCCATTTGTCTTTCCATGCAGGCCATTGCATCGTAGCACTGTCTTCTGTCGGCCTGGGCGTCTCGTGCTTGTTTGACGATCCGATCATGTAGAGTGGAGCTCGTCTCCCTTAATATTCTGACGCTCATTTCATAATCCCTTATGACCTGTTGCAAACGCTGCTTCCGGGCCATTGCGTACTTTGCCCCTCTGACCTTCATCCTTGTTATGCAAGCTCTTGATTGTTCTAATTCTTCTTGGCTTTGGATGACCTGATTTCTCAAACTTGCTATCAATCTTTCATCAGAGCGACGCTTCTGTCGGTCAACGTTACTCTTACTGGCTTGGCGAAGGTGGGCCTTCAAGGTTTGGTTTTCTTGGGCTAACTTGTTTCTTTCAGCCTGCTCCGAGGCGACTTGCACATTGTTCTCAAATACAAGCCTTTCAACTTGTTGCTTTAGCTTCCCGATTTCGACCCGGTAACCTTTCTCCCTTTTTAACCATCCCCATTGCTCTTGTGAATCATTGGTGAAGTGTTGGACGTGGGCCCTTTTAGCAGGTCTTTGCCGAGTCTGAAACCTTCTTTCGAACCAAGCATCGTACTTTGGGTCTACCTCACCTTTAGCTAGCTCTCGTACCATGGTTTTGGGCTCCAAGAATCTACATTCATGCCACAGTTTTCTAATCTTCCCCTCGGGGAATATGACTCCCGGGCTTAATTCCAAGGCATGCTTGCTCAGATTTTCATCATTAGGGACTACTTGAAACCTGCCCAGTTGTCGTAATACCCGATGAGGGGCATATGGCTGGATGCTGCGAAGCCCCATTAAGAGAACATGACATTCTTCAGCCGACATGTAGATAACCTCAGTATCAGTCAACCAACCAAATGCCCATTCAATTTGGTCAGATGTTGTTGACCTTAACCGTGTAAACCATTCTTCGACACCTTCAGGAAATCTGGCGCCTGTCATGCGCTTCTTGAATCCGCTGATACAATTCCTCTCGGTCAACCCGTGGTTCATGTATCCTACTCGGTGATGGAGGTGTTCCTGCATCCATAGCTGAAGTAACAGGTTGCAACCTTGGAAGAACGTACCTCCTTCTCGGCATATAGTCAGAGCCCGGTAGATTTCGGACAAAATCAAAGGAACCACAGTACTATTGGTTCTTTTGATTGCCACGTCGGCCATCCCTACCAGACCTATCTCTATCTTTTTGTCCTTCCTTGGGCAGACCATGACTCCCAAGAATGCTGTGATAAAAGCCAAAGTACGTCTTGCTTCCCATTTGTTTCTGTTCCCGCCGTGAGTTAGCCCAAGGTTCGGTTCCTCGAAACCCTGCGGGGTTCCGTACCGCTGATACAAGAAATGGAGATCACAACACCCTCTCGATAAATCGTCATGTTGTACCTTCCGACTAATGCTTAGTAGATCCAGAAACGCATGCGGGGACACTGGCCTTGGCGAAAGCAAATATTGCCCTCTTAACTTCTCATTCAGTCCCGCATATCCGGCAACTTCCTCAAGTGTCGGTGAAAGTTCAAAGTCAACAAAACGGAATACATTGCAGGTGGGGTCCCAAAATGGTATTAGAGCTTCAAGAATATCTGTCCTCGGCTCAACACCCAACAAATTTACAAAACCTCCCAATATTCTTCCTATTACCCCTTTGCTATCGGCTTCCAAGTCATTCCACCACATGTGGAGTTGTAGAGGGACCTCGCTGAGGGATGAGAATGGTTCATTTTGCTCTGTGTTCATCCTGCACATTTATTAGGGTGACCTTTTAGGTGAAAACAAAAACCTTTATTTTGACTCTAACCAAAAATCTTTGGACAAAAACAAAAAAATTTATTTATATACATGTGTATACATATATACATATATGCTTTATGGTATATCATTTTTGGTAAAAATGGAAAAAGAGTTGGACCCGATGAGGGTTGCCTACGTATCTCACATCCGGTGAGAATCAAACTGACGTAGTTCGGGTGATAAACTAACTGGTTTATTTATTTCTATTTTTTATTATTTTTTTTTGTAAAAATTTCCCAACATTCAAAACCGGTCATCATGCATGTTTGAAGCAAATAAATGCACAAGCAGTGAGTAGGATGCATCAGGATGGCCTTTTCTATTTCAGGTTGCTATTCCTAGACGGACCCAACCCCTGTGTTGAGTCCCCTAAGTCAAATGCACATGATGCAAATAAACGTTCCTACTAGGGATCCGGCATGTGGCTTTGTTATACTAGGTTCAGAACCTGGGTGTTTGTTCTAGACCTGGCTTACCCGAGCGGACAGCTCGAGCCGAGGGGGGCAGCGTACCGGGAATACAGAAGCTTCACCGGCTTAGCAACTTATCCGAACCTCGTTCTAAATTGGGATTTGACACTATACAGAAAAGAAGTCATACGAAGTATGCCCTTCTTCATGATTTAGAAGACTCAGAAAGTATAGGGGTTTCGGCACAGTTTATATACAGTTCAGATAATATTAAAGCGGTAAAAGCATCATTTAGCACATTAAGCATATATCATGTAAAAATCAGATAATAAATAAAGCCAAATAACAACAATTATTCTAAGCTCGAATTCTTAACCCTGAACCAGTGGTTCTGGGTAAGAGTCCCCAGCAGAGTCGCCAGAGCTGTCACACCTCCTTTTTCCGCGCCCGGGAGGCGCAGGGGGAGTTTTTCCAATTAAAGGACAATCGAAACGGAATTTGTTTATTTATTTCAGAGTCGCCACTTGGGAGATTTAGGGTGTCCCAAGTCACCAATTTTAATCCCGAATCGAGGAAAAAATAATGACTCTATATTACAGTCTGCGTACCAGAAATCCGGATAAGGAATTCCGTTAACCCGGGAGAAAGTGTTAGGCATTCCCGAGTTCCGTGGTTCTAGCACGGTCGCTCAACTGTTATATTCGGCTTATTTATCTGATTTTTAATACAATTATGAACCATGTGCAAATTTTATCTTTTAACCACTTTATTAATTATTATTATTAGGAATGTGAACGTCGCTTAAAACATGTCTTTGGACTGCGTCACATGAAATGCACCCACAATCCGGAACATATCTTATTTGAAGTTTTGGGATTTGGATTTGGGTCGCATGAAATGCACACCCCAAATTTTAAGAAAGTAAATTATTAAACACGCGCCTAAAAAGACTATCGCGTTATTATTTTTAGGAAGGCCACGAAATTCACTAAGCGGCCCTCCTGAATTCTAAGTAATTTAAAACAAGTATTTACTGAGGGCCCCGCAATTTGTATTTTTATTCGGCGAGGCTCATCTCATTCTTATTTTAAAAGGATATCCTATAGCAACTACGTTTCTTGTCGTGTTTGTCTCTATCAATCGAAAGCAGTAGATAGTCCTAATTAATTAATGCTTGCAAGTTATTTTATAATAGAATTCGGAAATGCTAAAATCAGGAACAAGGCTGCGTGCACAGTCAGTCGAATAAATAATCATGGGCCCAAATTCGACCCATGCGTGATGGGCCAAACCTGGGCCACTGCTTGCTCGAAGCAGGCCGGCTAGGCCTGTTTTGGCCTGAACTCGACCTTTATGGGGTTGAGATTGCAAGTTTGGTGTTATTTGTCTTAACAGGTGGTTTACTAGTTATATGAGACCATCAATCCGAAAAGGAAGAACTTAATCCAGGATGTACGGTGTTCATACTTGGTATACATTACAACATATACTGCAAAGTAAACTAAAATCTGAGATGCAACCTATCTCATTGAACATATTATCACCTATCAGCATACATATGTAAGCTACCATTTAGCTAACTTATATTGATATACACTAGGCATACAGGCTGCTTCGATTGTCAACACAAGAATGAAAATTATCATACAATACATGATATCTAATATAACAGTATATATATGAAAATCAACTTCAAGTCTTTTTCCTTTTTTTTGCATTCATGCTCAATGTTCCAATTACATTTGATAGTGCCTTGGTTATGTACCTGATGTAGAGGAACAGAAGAAGAAGGAAAAGGATCAGCTGAGTAGCACACAGCAAACAACAGCAATCAGCAGATTCACAGCAACAACACAGCAACAAACAACCAGCCAATAATGATGAAGCTCAGCAAAGAGTCGAACAACAAATGGACAATCCCAGTGGTGTCCACAGTCCACAGACAAACAACAATACTTCCCAGAACCAAAGAGAAACCAGCAAATAGTCGAATACCGAACCAGTGATCCCAGAAAAACAGAGTGGGAAACAACAGAGATAGCAGAGTGTTCAATGCAGCAAACACTAACAGTTCAACAACCAACACACAGCTCAGTCAATGCAGACGACAGAACTTGGCCAAGGCAGCTTGACCAATATGAGTTCTTATTCAACTTTCAGATGGTGTTTGGTTACAATCTATTTGGAAACTAACTTATGTTTTCAGCTTTCTTTGAACTCAGTAAACCTTTCTTTAGACTAAAAGTTTCAGCTTTAAGACTAAAAATTCCAGCCTTTTTTCTCTTTTCTGAAGACTAAAAAGTCCAGCCCTTTTTAAGTTCTCAAATGGCCTATTTATAGGCCAAATGAACCAGTGCAGCTGAGCTGCCTCCTCTGCCAATTGGCAGAATACCCATACCCTTTAAGCCCATGCCTAAGCATCTTTGGTGCCAGCCCCTTTGTTTCCCACGCCTGGTCTTTTGTTTAATCAAGAGTTATGGGCATCATTTTATTATTCATTTCAAGCCCCATACTCTTATGTCTTGCTCCCCATTGGTATTAGTTTAATCCTAAATCAGTACCCTACTTGTCAGCTCATTTAAACTAATCTTTCTGCCCTTTTTAACACCCCAGAATACCCCTGCTTAACCTTGATTATTACTGCCCTGCCTATTGCAGCCTCAGGGCATTTTTGAACTGGCGAAAGTTCAGATTTAAGACTGCCTGGACTGAACCTTTTCAGTCATTTTTACAATGCAAACCAACCATTTTAAACAATGCTGGGGCATTCAGTTAGTGGCAACGTTCAATTAGTCATGCGACCTTATTAGCTCGTTCGATTCATTAGTTATAGAAACTAATCAACGACATTTATCGAGTCGACTATACTAATTATAGCAGGTAATAATCAGTCGCTCATATAAACAATACGTTCGGGGACCTAAAGGGCATCAGACAATTTTGTGTTCAATTACTGGGAACCTATATAAGTTTATTCATGCGACGACTATACTAATCGGACATGCTTATCATAGGATACATTTAAATCATACACAGAACACAATCGACCAAATAAAAGGTCTTTACAGAGAAGAAAGAAATTAAGAAACTATCAGGAAATAACAAGCAATTACCACAAAGCATGCTAATGACTTAATCAGAACCAAACAAAGAGAAAAGGAAACTTACCGAAAAAGTTTGAAATCAAAACGGACCCAAATCTGACTCGACTTCGAACTCTTGAGGCCGAACAAACTTTAATCAGGGTGTTCTCACATGAGAACACCTTGATTAAGGTCTATTAGACCTCAAACCCTTGTCAAGACCGGCCGGATTCCAAGGCTATTAGTGTTCTAGGTTTTGGATCCCCAGATCTGATTTTTAGGGAGTTGTGGGTAGATTCGGACCAAACCAAGCTTGGTTTGGTCACGAGGAAGGTCAGGGGAGTGGCTGATACAAAGATGGTGAGGTTTGGTGTAGGTCCGGGTTCGACTCAAATCTTCAAATGAAGATTCGAGACGAACGAAAGTGATTCGAGGCAAATGGATAGTAGATCCATGTTCAGGAGAGTGAGGGGGTCTTAGGGTGTTCAGGAGGTGGTCACCGGCGTTCGTGCCGCCGGCTTTAATGGCGAAGGAGACTAGGGCGGCTGCTAGGGTTCGGGGGGTTTCAGGTTTGAGTTTGGGGACGATGAAGGGTGGGGTTGGTATAGGGGGTGCGGGGTAAGGGCTGAGTTTATATATGGGGAGGTTGATCGGATCTGAGCCGTTAGATCATATGATCTCAACGGCTTGGATCTGAGGGTGGGAAATGAGACGGGGTCGTTTGGTAGTTAAACGGGGTCGTTTGGTTTAAGTGAGGGGTTGGGTCGGATTGGTTATTGGGTCGGGTTTGAACACGGGTTGCTGAAAATGATCCTGGACCGTTGGATTGGATTGATTGGAACGACTGAGATGGATTGGCCTGAAACGGTGTCGTTTCAGGAGGTGTCTAGGCAACCGGATTTGGACTGGGCCTGAGTGCTGGTTGGGCCAGTTATTTTGTTTAATTTTTGGCCCAAACCGATTTCCTTCACTTTTGTTTTCTAATTTCATTTTTTTCTTTTAAAACAAAAAATAAAAATAAAAATAATAAATAACGAAATTAAAACTAAACAACAATGCAATATTTTAACACAATTACCACAAAATCATTTAAGTAAGTTAAAAACCTAGAACAAACGATGCACACATATATATCTATTTTTTTGAATTTTCTTTTACTGACCGAATTATGGTTTAATCATCCTGACATACATATTTTGTTTGTTAATGATTAAATGCAAAAATGGACAGATCCACAAATGACTAACAACACATGTCACGAAAACTCAAACATTTGTACAGCGAAACCATTTGTTACTATTTTTATTTTCTTTTGGAGCGATTGCTCGTAAAGCAAAAATCACGTGCTTACATCTACGACGGAAAATGTTTTAATATAACAGAAAAAGCTAAGAACGAAGAATGGAAGAGAGGAAGCAGAGAACATCCGCCCTCAAACAGGATATGTTGGGTTCATCCGCCCTCAAATAGGATATGTTGGGTTCATCCGCCCTCAAATAGGATATGTTGGGTTCATCCGCCCTCAAATAGGATATGTTGGGTTCATCCGCCCTCAAATAGGATCTGTCGGGTTCATCCGCCCTCAAATAGGATATGTTGGGTTCATCCGCCCTCAAATAGGATCTGTCGGGTTCATCCGCCCTCAAATAGGATATGTTGGGTTCATCCGCCCTCAAATAGGATATGTTGGGTTCATCCGCCCTCAAATAGGATATGTCGGGTTCATCCGCCCTCAAATAGGATATGTCGGGTTCATCCGCCCTCAAATAGGATATGTCGGGTTCATCCGCCCTCAAATAGGATCTGTCGGGTTCATCCGCCCTCAAATAGGATATGTCGGGTTCATCCGCCCTCAAATAGGATATGTCGGGTTCATCCGCCCTCAAATAGGATCTGTCGGGTTCATCCGCCCTCAAATAGGATATGTCGGGTTCATCCGCCCTCAAATAGGATCTGTCGGGTTCATCCGCCCTCAAATAGGATATGTCGGGTTCATCCGCCCTCAAATAGGATATGTTGGGTTCATCCGCCCTCAAATAGGATATGTTGGTTTCATTCTTTTTATTTCAAGTTTTGAAGACAGGCGCCCACCTGAATAACGAGAGGAATACATTTTTGTCTTTTCATTGTTGTTCTAGGTCACCCACCAGTATAATGCGGGAATACATTTCTGTCTTTTCATTTCTGTTCTAGGTCACCCACCAGTATAATGCGGGCATATCATTTTTCATATCTTTACCACCAGGCGCCCACCTGAATAACGAGAGGAATACTTTTATGTCTTAGTTTGACAGGCGCCCACCTGAATAACGAGAGGAATACATTCCTGTCTTTTCATTTCTGTTCTAGGTCACCCACCAGTATAATGCGGGAATACACTTGTGTCTGTTCATTTCATATTCTAGGTCACCCACCAGTATAATGCGGGCATATCATTTTTCATATCTTTACAACAAGGCGCCCACCTGTATAACGAGAGGAATACATTTTGTTGAACCCAGACGCCCACCTGAATAACGAGAGGAATACATTTCAGTATTTGCATTTCATGTTCCAGGCGCCCACCTGTATAACGAGAGGAACACATTTCAGTCTTTTTATTTCAAGTGTTGAAATTGGGAGCCCGCCCAGATAACAGAGGCATACATTCAGTCTTTTATTTCAAATGTTGAAGTTGGGAGCCCGCCCAGATAACAGAGGAATACATTCAGTCTTTACTTTTAAGTGTTGAAGTTAGGAGCCTGCCCAGATAACAGAGGCATACATTCAGTTTTTACTTTCAAGTGTTGAAGTTGGGAGCCCGCCCAGATAACAGAGGCATACATCCAGTCTTTTTATTTTAAGTGTTGAAGTTGGGAGCCCGCCCAGATAACAGAGGCATAAATTCAGTCTTTTACTTTTCAATGTTGAAGTTGGGAGCCCGCCCAGATAACAGAGGCATACATCTAGTCTTTTTATTTTAAGTGTTGAAGTTGGGAGCCCGCCCAGATAACAGAGGCATAAATTCAGTCTTTACTTTTCAATGTTGAAGTTGGGAGCCCGCCCAGATAACAGAGGCATAAATTCAGTCTTTACTTTTCAAGTGTTGAAATTGGGAGCCCGCCCAGATAACAGAGGCATACATTCCACGTCTTTACCCATAGGAGATGCATTTCCTCCTAAGTTAAGTTCAGTTTTTACCAATAGGAGACGCACTTCCTAAGCAAGTTTCACCAATAGGAAACGCACTTCCTAAAGCAAGTTTCACCAGTAGGAGACGCACTTCCTAAGTCAGTTTCACCAGTAGGAGACGCACTTCCTAAGTCAGTTTCATCAATAGGAGACGCACTTCCTAAAGTTCAGTTTCACCATAGGAGACGCACTTCCTAAGTTCATTTCACCCATAGGAGACGCACTTCCTAAGATATGTTTCACCATAGGAGACGCACTTCCTAAAGTTCAGTTTCACCATAGGAGACGCACTTCCTAAAGCAAGTTTCACCAATAGGAGACGCACTTCCTAAGCAAGTTTCATCAATAGGAGACGCACTTCCTAAGATAAGTTTCACCAGTAGGAGACGCACTTCCTAAGTCAGTTTCACCAATAGGAGACGCACTTCCTAAGCAAGTTTCACCAATAGGAGACGCACTTCCTAAGTTAATTTCACCAATAGGAGACGCACTTCCTAAGTTTATTTCACCAATAGGAGACGCACTTCCTAGGTTCAGTTTCACCAATAGGAGACGCACTTCCTAAGCAAGTTTTACCCAGTAGGAGACGCACTTCCTAAGAACAGTTTTTCCCAATAGGAGACGCACTTCCTAAGCAAGTTTCACCAGTAGGAGACGCACTTCCTAATTTGATTCATTTTAAGTTCGACCATAGGAGACACCATTCCTAGTCCAGTTTTTTGAAGTTTACCCGTAGGAGACGCACTTCCTAGTCGAGATTTTATTCATAGGAGACGCACTTCCTAGTTCTAGTCACTGAAGTTTTCACCCTTAGGAGACGCACTTCCTAGTTTAGCTCATTCCGATTCAACCATAGAAGACACACTTTCTAGTTTGAGTCATTGAGGTTTTACTTTAGCAGACACATTTGCTAGCAAGAGTTTTGGTTTTACTCATAGGAGATGCACATCCTAGCCTTTAGTTTACTCTCATCATTGCATCAGTAGTGTAAGTGAGTTACAATTTTGCTAACGACTCACAAACCTTCCCAGTACAAACTGGGTTAGGAAATTTTGTTTGTTTTGTTTGTTTTGATTGTCAGGGACCCGCCTGTAGAACGGAGAAACATTTTTCAAAATCAAGCAGTGACCCACTGGAAAGCAGAAGGATTACAACAGAAATCCCCAGCATTCAATCCAAGTTAGAAGCTCGCCTCAAGAACGTGAATCAATAGTCTGGGATGATCAACAGAAGCTGGTCACAAAAAAAAAAACAAGAAAAAAAAGAGAAAAAAGAAAAAAAAAAACCCAAGAAAAAATGCTCAAGAACTAGCACCTACAACTAGCAAGTATCAAGGTTCAGATCCAAAGTCTGTATGAAACACCATTCAAGACTCAAGACCAAGTTTCAGAAGACTTAAGAGATAGGAATCCTTGTAACTAGTAGCTGATAGGCTTAGTTAGTCTTGTTCAGTTTTCATTTTTGTTGTAATGACAGGACCGCGGACCGGAACCTCAAAGGAACGGCACCTCGATCGGCTCTTCACATCGGTACACTCTACCATCTCTCTCATTCCCGAACTACACGTGACCTGATTCCGGTATAACCAAGGATATGTAGGCAGCTCAGATACCAGGGCTCGGTCACATTCCCTTCCTTTCCTTAAGTGTAGTCCGTCCAAGTAATGGTCGGGTCAAAAACACGGCTAGTCGTTCTTTGTCGGAAGACTCTTCGTGTTTCCAGTCAAAGAGGGGCAGCTGTAAGCACGTGATTTTTGACCCTCCCCGAGGATTTTCACATTTTTAGCGTGAATATGTGAAATTAGGACTAATATAGCTATTTTAACTATTTTTACTTTATTTCGTTGCAAAAAGAAAATTTCAAAAAAATATATATATAAATTTTAGTTTATGTATCTCTCATAAACTTGAAAAAATACAAAAATTGCACTTTATTTTTACTTTATATAATTTCGAAAAATTACAAAAAAAATATAGTTCTATTAAGGCTCTATAGTCATTTTTAACTTTGAAAAATACAAAAATATTACCTCATATTTTATCCTAATATTTAAAAACGAAAATTACAAAAAAATAGTTTTATTAATATTTTGTAGCTATTTTAAACCTTGAAAAATATTTAAAAAGATATAGTTTTGTTTAAATACTAGTCTTATTTTTGGTAGTTATTTTACTTACACAGGACTAGTTAAGCAACGTGTTCCTATTTCTCGGGTCCGGGCAAAAGAATAATATTCGGGTTCAAACTACCCGATTTTAGGCCTAATTTTCGGACCTAGCCCGTAATAAACCGTGTCCAGGACACATGGGGAACCCCCACCACGCGTGGGGAACATATGCCTCGAACCCCACCACGCGTGGGGCTCATTTTTCTTGACAAGCCCATGCTAAATACACGGACAAAGACAAAGAAAAGGGGGACTTTAAAAATTTTTGAGGGGAGGACTGTTCACGCTTCTTCTTCATAAAGAAGAAGAAGCAAAACCCTACTGTGAGAGAGACCCCCCCCCCCCCCCCCGAACACAAAAACCACCGGACCCCTAACCATCGTCTTCTTCTTCAACTCACCAAACGACCCATCCAGCACCGGACCAACACCCTACTGCCCAAAACCACCATGGACGACCACTAAGCTCCCTCATCCCTTCCGGCACCCCCACGCACCAGCCCTCCTCGCCGGATCATCACCAAACGTAAACACCGTTCCCTCCGTCGACTCAACCATTACCACCATCAACGACCAAACAGCCCGACCCTTCAAAACGCCATAACCACCACCCAAACGACCACCCTACCGTCCAAACCCACCGGCAAACACCCTCCTACCACAGCTTCCCTCCATCCCTTCCGACACCCTCACGTCGGAACCCAGCAGCCATCGTCGACCTACTGCCCTTTCACCATCCAAAAACCACTCCCTCACGTCCAAAAACCCTCACTCCAAACCGTCCGCAACTCCCCCCGGCTCCACCATCGTCGACAAACACCCAAAACCCTACTGCGTCATCAACTGAACCAGTCACACCCCCCACGACCACCCGTCAAGCAGCAGCTACTGCTGCTGCATCGTCTAAACACCGCCTGCCTTACCAGCGAAACCAACAGTTCCGTCGACCCCCACGCCCCAACTGCTATCGAGCAGCAGTTGCCGCTGCTTCCCTCGTCGGAACCACCATCGCTTCACCGTCCTGTCCAAAACACGACAACCAATCAACCATGTTATCGTCGTTCTTTCACTGTCGTCGTGCAGACCGTTGAGGTCGTCTCTGTTCGTCGAGGTCCGGCGCGTTGAGTTTGTTCGTTGAAGTCGATGTTGAGGTTCGGTCCATGGCTCTAAGCATTTCTGTTTATTCAGGTTAGTAAGCCTCGATGTATTGGATTAAAGAAATTTTACGTTCAATGTTTGAAGTTGCAAATATATCAATTGATATTCGGCTTATGTTTCACCGTATGCATTTTTGTTCATTTTTGTGTTATGTTATTATTGTTTACTTGACGTCATTTGATTTAGTTGTAGTAGTAGCCCTAAGACACGGTTTGACGTTGATTCGCTCGTCCCTTCATTATCTTAGTTTGTTTGGACAAGATTAGTATTAGTACGTGTTGTTACTACGCCCGAAACACTCATTCGCTTAACTTCTTTTATCAAATCTTGACAAGTTATGAGATTGTAGTTGTAAAGAAGTCGTAAGGTTTAGTATTGTTAAAGGCGTAAAAATGGCATCCTTTTAAAAATATAAAAAATAAAAATAATAATAAAAAAATAAAAAATAAAAAAAACGGGACAAGCTTCGCCAAAAATAAAAAAATGTACAAATTGCGGGGCCCTCACAAAATATATGTATTAAATACTTAGATTCCGGGACGGGCCGTTTAGCAAATTTCACGGCCTTACCCAATATAATAATGCGCTAGTTGCTTTAGGCGCGCAGTTAATAATGTTATCTCCCTAAACTCGGGTGCACATGTATGTGGCCCAAATCCAAATCTCAACGAAATCGAAATGTGTCTCTAATCACGGGTACATTGACTGTGACGTGGTATGAGATGCATTTCCATGACGTTGCAAATTCCTTTTAAAAAATAAGAATGAGATGAGCCTCGCCGAATAAAAACACAAATTGCGGGGCCCTCAGTAAATACTTGTTTAAAATTACTTAGAATTCAGGAGGTTCGTTTAGCAAATTTCACGGCCTCCGCAAAATAATAACGCGATAGTCTCTTTAGGCGCGTGTTTAATAATTTACTTTCTTAAGCTCGGGTGCGCATTTCATGCGACCCAAATCCAAATCTCAAAACATCAAATAAAATGCGTTCCGGATTGTGGGTGCATTTCATGTGACGCAGTCCAAAGACGTGTTTTAAGCGATGTTCACATTCTTGTAAAAACAATAATAATAAAGCGGTTAAAAGTTAAAATTTGCACATAAGTTCATACTTGTATAAAATCAGATAATCAAGCCAAATATAACAGTTGAGCGACTGTGCTAGAACCACGGAACTCGGGAATGCCTAACACCTTCTCCCGGGTTAACAGAATTCCTTATCCGGATTTCTGGTACGCAGACTGTAATATGGAGTCGTTATTTTCCGCGATTCGGGATTAAAATTGGTGACTTGGGACACCCTAAATCTCCCAAGTGGCGACTCTGAAATAAATAAACGAATCCCGTTTCGATTGTCCTTTAATTGGAAAAAACTCCCCTGCGCCCCTCGGGTGCGGAAAAAGGAGGTGTGACACCATCGTACCCTTCATAGAGACTGACGATGACAAGGGGTCGTGGGTTTACCAAGTTTTCGATACGGTTTTAGTGGACAAAATTCCCGAGGGGGAAAGTATCCCATTTCCCAAAATATCAGCTGCAACTGTCATGGTAGCCTCGGAGATGTTGAAAAACGGGTTTGTGCCAGGCAAAGGTTTAGGGGCTGATCTTCAGGGTATTGTTCAACCGGTTTCTTTGCCCAAAAATCTGGATACCTTTGGGCTAGGGTTCAAGCCTACCGTGGCGGATGTGAGACGGGCCCGCAAGTTGAAGAAAGAGTCTAGGTCCTTCCCAAGCCAATCCCGCGCCTGTCCAGATCTTTTATCAGGTCGAGCATCAAAAAGCAATTGATGTCCAAGATTACAGGGCCATTGATTGGTGCAGATGGAGACTTAAATGAGGGCTTTGAAAGGCTGTTTTCCGATGTCAACATGGTAGAAGCTGGAGAAGGGTCCAGTAGGTTAGATGTACAGTTTGTGGGGCTTAGGACAAATATTAACAATTGGATGGTGACTCCCCTTCCTACGTGGAGGGAGTCTTGGTAGTGGGCTCTGATTTTTCTTTCTTGTTTTTGGATTATTCCAGGGTTGTAATCCAGTTTTGTTTTGTATTCGGAAAAGTGTGAAACTCTGTTATCCCGTATTTTAATAAAGTGAAAGCTTTTTCTTCTTATTTTGTTTTGACTTTGTTTTCTTCTTTTCTCTTTCTGAACAGTTCTCTTTATATTGGTTCTAATGACATGGCATGCACAACAGATCTTCAGCCCAATCTAAAAAATCAATTTGATTCTAAACTAATTATACAAGGGGTCGATTATGATAATGAATCGGAATACGACGAGGATGAAGCCTTCGAAGAGATAAACAGAGAGTTAAGCCAGTTTGAAGAGAAATCCAAGCCCAACTTAAATGACACAGAAGCCATCAATTTAGGGGATGCAGATGATACCAGAGAAACTAAAATAAGCATCCACATCGCACCGAATATCCGGGAGGAGCTAATCAAAGCACTTATTGAGTTCAAAGACATTTTTGCATGGTCGTATGATGACATGCCAGGGTTAAGCACGGATTTAGTGATTCACAAACTGCCCACTAACCCTGCGTGTCCTCCCGTCAAGCAAAAATTGAGGAAGTTCAAAACAGAAATGAGTGTGAAGATTAAAGAGGAAGTAACCAAGCAGTTGGATGCAAAGGTTATCCAGGTCACCCGATATCTTGTTTGGTTGGATAATGTTGTGCCTGTGCCGAAGAAGGATGGCAATATCAGAGTATGCGTCGATTACCGCAATCTCAACAAAGCAAGTCCGAAGGATAACTTCCCACTACCCAACATCCACATTTTGATCGATAATTGTGCCAAGTGTGAGATCGGATCTTTTGTAGATTGCTATGCCGGGTATCATCAGATTCTAATGGATGAAGAGGATGCAGAAAAGACGACATTCATCACACCTTGGGGAACTTATTGCTACCGGATAATGCCATTTGGTCTAAAGAATGCTGGGGCAACTTATATGAGGGCAATGAATACTGTGTTTCATGATATGATACATAAGGAGATTGAAGTATATGTAGATGATGTGATCATAAAATCAAAGCATCAGGCCGACCACGTCGAGGATTTGAGGAAATTCTTCCAGAGGCTTCGCAGGTACAACCTCAAGCTTAACCCCGCCAAGTGTGCATTTGGTGTTCCATCCGAAAAGCTATTAGGATTCATAGTCAGTCGGCGAGGCATCGAGTTGGACCCATCAAAGATTAAAGCCATACAAGATTTGCCCCCTCCGAGGAACACGACTGAAGTGATGAGTCTGTTAGGAAGGCTGAACTACATCAGCAGGTTTATTGCTCAGTTCACGACAACTTGTGAGCCTATTTTCAAGTTGTTGAGGAAGGACGTTGCGATCAAGTGGACTGATGAGTGTCAAGAAGCGTTTGACAAGATAAAATGTTACTTGACAAACCCACTTGTGCTGGTTCCGCCAGAACCGGGGAGACCTTTGATTCTTTACTTGACAGTCTTGGAAAATTCATTTGGATGTGTACTGGGGCAGCATGACGTCACCGGCAAGAAGGATCAAGCCATCTATTATCTTAGCAAGAAGTTCACAGCTTATGAGTTCAAGTACACTTACCTGGAAAGGACATGTTGTGCCTTAACTTGGGTGGCACAGAAATTGAAACATTATTTGTCATCCTACACTACTTACCTTCTTTCACGCTTGGATCCATTGAAGTATATCTTTCAAAAGCCTATGCCGACAGGAAGACTTGCAACATGGCAGATTTTGCTCACAGAGTTTGACATAATCTATGTGACTCGGACTGCGATGAAAGCCCATGCATTGGCCGATCATTTGGCCGAAAACCCGGTCGATGAAGAGTATGAGCCACTGAGGACTTATTTTCCTGATGAAGAGGTGATGTGTATTGATGAACTAGAACAAGCCGAAAAACCAAGCTGGAAACTTTTCTTTGATGGGGCTGCTAACATGAAAGGAGTCGGAATAGGAGCTGTGTTTATTTCTGAAACAGGGCATCACTATCCTGTTACGGCTCAGCTTCATTTTTATTGTACCAACAATATGGCTGAATACGAAGCATGCATTTTGGGTTTAAGGTTAGATGCAGACATGGATGTCCAGGACGTCTTGGTTTTGGGAGACTCGGACCTCCTGGTGCATCAGATTCAAGGCGAATCTGAAACAAGGGATTTAAAGCTCATACGATATCGACAATGTTTTCACGATCTGAGTAAACGATTTCGATCAGTGGAGTTCAGACACATCCCAAGAGTTCATAATGAGGTCGCCGATGCTTTGGCCACTTTAGCATCGATGTTGCACCATCCGGACAAAGCTTATGTCGATCCTTTGCATATTCAAGTCCGAGATCAGCATGCTTATTGTAACATGATTGAAGAAGAACTGGATGGCGAACCATGGTTTCACGATATCAAGGAATACATCAGAATGGGGATATACCCAGTGCAAGCCATGGGGTATCAAAAGAGAACAATTCGATGGTTGGCAAGTGGATTTTTCTTGAGTGGAGGAGTTCTGTATAAGAGAACACCAGACCTGGGACTGTTAAGATGCATAGACGCTAGACAGGCTATGACTGTCATGTCCGAAGTACATTCAGGAGTTTACGGACCACATATGAGCAGATATGTGTTGGCAAAGAAAATTCTCCGAGCAGGTTATTATTGGTTCACCATGGAGCGAGATTGTATCAGTTTTGTGCGCAAATGTCATCAGTGCCAGATATACGGAGATTTGATTCATTCTCCACCATCAGAATTGCATACAATGTCAGCACCATGGCCATTTGTTGCCTGGGGCATGAATGTCATTGGACCTATTGAGCCGGCAGCTACCAACGGTCATAGGTTCATTCTGGTGACCATCGATTATTTCACTAAGTGGGTTGAAGCTAAGACTTTCAAGTCGGTAACCAAGAAGGCAGTGGTAGATTTTGTTCACTCCCATATCATCTGTAGATTTAGAATCCCAAAGGTGATCATCACAGATAATGGTGCTAATTTTAACAGCAATTTGATGAAAGAGGTATGTCAACAGTTTAAGATTACACACCACAATTCCACCCCAAATCGTCCCAAGGTGAATGGATCCATTGAGGCAGTCAACAAAAACATAAAGAAGATACTTCGGAAAATGGTAGAAGGTTCAAGGTAATGGCATGAAAAATTACCATTTGCATTGTTGGGTTATCGCACTACTGTACGAACTTCAGTAGGGGAAACTCCTTATTTGTTGGTATATGGAACTGAAGCAGTAATACCGGCGGAAGTTGAAATTCCATCCCTTCAGATTATCGCTGAGGTTGGGATTGATGACGATGAATGGGTCAAAGCCCGATTGGAGCAGTTGAACTTGATTGATGAAAAGAGATTGGTAGCAGTATGCCATGGCCAGTTGTATCAGAAGAGGATGGCAAGAGCATATAATAAGAAGGTGCGTCCCAGGAAATTTGAAGTAGGACAGCAGGTGCTGAAACGAATCTTGCCATATCAGGCCGAAGCAAAGGGCAAGTTCGCCCCGAATTGGCAAGGGCCATTCATTATAACCAGAGTGTTGTCCAATGGCGCTTTATGTTTAACAAATATCGAAGGGAAATGCGTCGACATGGCTATCAATTCTGACGCAGTTAAGAGATATTATGTATGATTTCTTTTGATTGTAATTGTTGTTTGTTTGCACTTGGCATGGTTTCAGAGAATGAAATGACGGAGGCAATTTGTTCTTCCATCCAAACACTTCAACCTTTGCTTCCCCTTTTGAGCCTTATTTATTCTTTCATACCCCTCTTTTGGAATCAGTAATGAAAATGAAAGAAAAAGAGAAGAGAAAGATAATGATAATAAAGACAAAAGAAAAGTCACAAGAAAAACAAAGGAAATGGGAACTACGTTTGACCTGATTCCTCAAAGAAGGATACGTAGGCGCCTCACGGCTCGGTCATAGTATAACAAAAAACGAAAAATCCCCAAGCAAGAAAAACTGGGGCAGAAGTTGTGTTTATAATTTTGGGAAAGAAAGTTGATTCCAAGAGTTGTAATATTCTACCCATCAAAATTATTTTGAACCTTTTACCCTTTTTCTTTTAGCCACACACAAAAACCCATATTGATGTCCAAAAAGACCTCCCGATCAGTATCCAAAAAGTGCCAAGTCATGCAAATGGAAGTCGGTAATAACACTCTGATCCCTAGTAGAGAAGAGGATCATAAGCTGGAAATGAATTGATAGTCGAAAGAATCCCCAGTAGAGAGAATTTCATCGGCAACACTCCAATCCCCAGCTGAGAAAGAGAAATAAAATGAGAGAGTCTTATCGGTGAAAATCTTCATAGGAACCATAAGGCGATGGGAGTTGAGAGAAATGAGAGAGTCTTATTAGTGAAAACCCCTCGAAGGGCACTATGAGGCGACAAGGCAAGATTGGCGGAAATGGTCCGCATTTGGAAAAGAGTTAAGTGCTTGTTTATCCCCAGCAAGATGAGGCCGTCCAAAAGATTGATTGATACAAATAGACTGAGTTGATTAATCCGGAATGCATGACATGATCGTTGGGAACAGTTGTATCATTCAAATAAGTTCTTTTCTTTCTTTTTCCCCAACATTTGTTCAGAAAGACTTCTTCTTTATCTATTTTTTGAAATCATCACTTTTTCATTTCTTGGTTTAAAGACTTTACCTCACCAGTAGTTTGTTGTTGAAAAGGATTTTCAGAGCTTACTACCAGTGGCCAAAATGGTGCAAAGCAAAATGAGAATAGGAGATGCCAAAGATAAGGCGACAAAGCGAAAAGAAGCTTGTCGCAAGACCAAATGATGAATGGGTCTAGATTCCAAGTGGACCGAATTTCCAGAGGAAGTTGGAGAAAAACAGAAAAACAACAGCTGAAAAGTTATGGATCATATTCCAAGAGGATCCCCAGCAGATTTGCGAGATGCAGTAACAACTCCGACAAATTATCGACCAAGTTCCGCGATGGTCGGACAACACAGAGCGGGGAAGGAAGAGAAAAGAAAACCATCCCCGGCAGGAATATCATCCCCAACAAATAATATTATCCCCAGCAAGTTTTGTAATAAAGCACAAAGCAGGGAAAGGAAGAAGGGAAAAACCATCCCCAGCAGGAGTGACACGACCACTCACCACATTTTAAACTAACAAATTTTTCTTTGATTTGAAGTAGGGAAGGAAATGTTATTGACAACAGGAAGACATGGCCGTAGAGAAGATTATCAAACTGGGGCAGAAAATTTTCGCTCATTGCGAAAATTTTCTTGAGATCAGATAACCACTTGGGAAAGAGGGAAGATAACACAAGTTTTGAAGGAAGTAAAATCCCCAGCAGTATGCAAGAAAATGCGATACAAGTTTTAAAGAAAACAATCTTGGAAGAAGCAAGATAACCTGAGTTTTAAGGGTAGTGGTCTTTGAATCAGTGTCATCCCCACCATTGTTAAAAGGAGGGAAGTAACTAGTCTTAAAGAAGGAAGATAATTCCCCAGCAGTGTTTTCCCCGACAGGTTTCAGAGAAGTGAAAACACCAGTTTGAGGGAAGTAGTTCTAGTGGAAGGAAAGCGCCAGCTTTAAAGGAAGTAGTCTATGAAGAAGGAAAATAACATAGTTGTGAATAAAACACCAGTGTTATCCCCAACAGTTTTCGGAGAAATAAGACACCAGTTTTGAGGGAAACAATTCTGAAGGGGGATGATTCAAGTTAAAAGGAAAATGGTTCGGGAGGCAGGAAGGAACAACAACAATAAAATGCATTGTTTAAGAAGTTGTCAAAGTCAGGAGCCCGCCTGGAGAACGGAGGTGTTATATTTTTAAGAAGTTGTAGTTGAAGTGAGGAGCCTGCCTAGAGAATGGAGGTGTTACATTTTAGGAAGTTGTTGAAGTCAGGAGCCCGCCTGGAGAATGAAGGTGTTACATTTTAAGAAGTTGTAGTTGAAGTCAGGAGTCCGCCTGGAGAATAGAGGTGTTATGTTTTTAAGTTGTTGTTGAAGTCAGGAGCTCGCCTGGAGAATAGAGGTGTTATATTTTTAAGAAGTTGTTGCAGTCAGGAGCCCGCCTGGAGAACAGAGGTATTATGTTTTTAAGAAGTTGTTGAAGTCAGGAGCCCGCCTAGAGAATAGAGGTGTTATCTTTAAGAAGTTATATCAAAGTCAGGAGCCCCGCCTGGAGACTAGAGGTGTTATCTTTAAGAAGTTATATCGAAGTCAGGAGCCCGCCTATTAGAACAGAGGTTGTTATATTTTAAGAAGTAATTGGTGTTGAAGTCAGTAAAGCAGAGGAATACAACCGAAATCCCCAGCGGGAAACAACAAAAATCCCCAGCAGAGGAAGGCAGTTCAAGATTCAAAGGAAAAATAATGCGAAGCTCACAAGAAGGAAATAAGCAGTTCGAGATCAGCAATCAAGGGAGAATACAAGTCAAATCGGAAGTAAAGAAATACCAGAGGAAACACAAGGCAACAAGGCAGCAATAGTCACATGACCAAGTTTGAGAATAAATCTTTGTAATTCATAGATCATAGCTTAGTATAACTTCTTTATCTTTCATCAAGGTGTAATAAGGAGGTCAGTAAGTGGTAACATCAGCAACAACATCAGTAACAGCAAAATAACAGCTCCATGGTAGTCCCAACTATCGAAACTTCCCGAACTACATTGACCTGATTCTCTTTTAGCCAGGGATATGTAGGAAACCTTTGAAGCAGAGGTTCGGTCAAATCTTTCAAAATTCTTCACACGGAGTACCCCAACGGGCAAAAATCGCTCGTATCCGCTCACATTATCTTTGCACGAAAACATTTTGTGTTTTCGGACAAAGAGGGGCAGCTGTGAGCACGTGATTTTTGCCCTATGAGAACTACTCCCAAAAATTCAAAAAACAAAATGGTTTTGTGTTGTTTGCAATTTATTTGTATTTTTGTCTGCGCATGTTTGTTCCTACTTTAAATGAGAAAAATACAAAAATATGTGTTGCATGTGCATTTAGGATTTAATTATGTATTTTTGAATTAATTAAACCACGTCCTATTTTAAAGAATGAAAATCACAAAAAATATGAATTCCGATAGTTTGTCATTTTATTGTTTAATTGTGCGATTTTATTTTTCGATCTTGTATGTTAATTGTTGTTAAGGGTTAATTAATATCTTTTTAAATAATCTTGGTTTTTCAATTCAATTTAGGAATTTTGAATTAAAAAAGAAAATAGAAGAAAAAGAAGAAAAACAAGACAAAATCGGACTGGGCCAATTGTAAAAGAGAGTCCAGGCCCAGTCCAAACACCCTTTTGCCCGGTCCAAACCAGCCAGCCTTGGGGATGGATGGAACGATGACGTTTGGGCATGGAAAATCTGGGTCGTTGATCTCACTCGATCGAACGGTCCAGTCAATCCCCAGATATATCCAAACAACGTCGTATATAGCCGACAGATCCAAGCCATTCATTTCATTTGATCCAACGCCTCAGAACAATCCCCACAACCCGACCCACTTGCCCCCGGATCGGCCCTGCCCTAGCACAACTCCAAACGACGCCTTGCTTGTTAAGTGAATTGATCCAACCTGTTGATCATGCTTGATCCAAGGACCAGGATCAAACCACCCCCTCCGTATATAAATTCAACCCTTCACCTCACACCCCCCCTAAGCAACACCCCTGTTCATCGTCTCCTTTAGAGACAAACCCAACAACCCTCCAAACCCTAGCCGCCCTGAAACCCTTTCGCCTGAAAGCCGGCGGCAACGACGCCGATGACCCTGAAACCAACACCCCTAGAGCACCTAACCGCCCTTTCTACGAATCACTTAACCGTTTTGCTCGAATCAGACTGAAGCTTCTCGAATCTTCGATTGAAGATTCGAGCAAACTTGAAACCCACCCCAATCAGTCCCAAACTCATATCAAGGCACCCCCTGACCACCCTCGTTATGGATTTGCTAACTGTTTTCCTCGAATCTACCTCCAGCTTCTCGAATCTTCAATTGAAGATTCGAGCAAAACTAGATCTACCCCAACTAGTCCCAAACTCATACCAGACATGTCCCCGACCTCCCTCGTCACCAAACCACCGTGGGTTTGGTTCGAATCAGACCAGAACCACTCGAACCCCAAATCAAACCCCCAAGAACCCTAGAAAGCCAGAGGTTGAAATCTGTCCCAACTGAAGGAGGGTTTGGGGTCTAACCGACTTTAGTCGAAGTGTTCTCAGTTGAGAACACTCGATTAAGGTTCGTTCAACCTCAAACAGTTTGAGTTTGAGTTCGAATCAGGGTCGTCCATGTTTCCTAGAAAACTTGAGGTATTTTCCTTTTCTTGTTTGTTCTATTTTGGGTTTGGTTATTCTGTCTACTTTGTTTAGTGTAGCTTTATTGGTTTTTTAATTATTGTCGATTGATTCTGCCCTTCTCCACCAGACCTTTTATTTAGTCCAATTTTATCATTGCTTCTTTTTGCTGTCGATTGTTATGTGTTATAATTTGTGTAATCGATTGAACAAGTGTCGTCGATTAGTCTGGTATGCTTGAATATTAGATTAGCATAATAATAGTCTAATTTTTGGCTCATGCTTGTCTGTTCCCCTCCTGCCTCATTTGTGTTCTAAGGTTGTATTAAAATGAGCCCGTTGGTATATTTGAACTTAGAACTAAGCCTGTTGGTATATTCAGTTCATTGAACTGAATTTATTGGTCATTTGTTATCCTGAATCTTTCAATACCCTTAAAGCCATGTTGACTGTTTCGTCTTTTGTATTCCAATCTGATTAAGGCATATGCTCATCTAGTTGATTTCAGCTCATCTGTTGCTGAGCTAAATATGATTGCTTCCCCAATATAGCTAGTTCAATGTGTGCTGCCCTGAACCCTTAGTCTTCATTTTAATGCTATTTGATTTAATAGCTTGAATTACTAATTGATTTGAATTGGTTATAGCTGTTGTAGTTAGTTGGATTCAGTTTAGTCAATGGGTAGGTTTGAATAGGTATAGTTGAAGGGTTCAATGCAGAGTGAAATGGATTGGGTAGGATAGTGATTCCGGGGGCTTTAAGAGGGTATTTTGGGGATTGAAAAGTTCAGAAATTGGCTAGTTTAAGTGGGCTGTCAGTAAAATATTAAAGTACCATTAAACTAATGAATTTTTTAGTATTAGTGAGGAACAAAACATAATAGCATGGGGATTAATGGAATATTATAAGCTACCCATGCCTTTGGTTCAAGACACATGATAATGGGCTGTAAGAGAATATCATGGGCAAAAAGATGGTGGTGGTATTAGTTTAATTGCTTTTGAGAGGGGGAAGGGTCTGTTTTTTGGCAGATAAATAGAGCAAGGTTTAGACATTGAGGGGGTCTCCTTTTTTCAGGAAAAAAGGGCAGTAAGGGTTGAGGGTCAAAACAAAATAGAAAAAGTCCAAAGATAGGCATACACTGCCTGACTTTGGAAAAAATTGAGAAAACCTACTGTTGCATTAGTTTCCTGAAGTCAAATTAGAATTCCAGTTGATGAGTTGCATGTTTCTAGCTTGATTTCTGATTGTGAGAGTCTCAGAGGTTCCCTGGTTGGTTTTCTAGTGATTTTGGGTTTGTTCAGGCTGGTTTTGAGTCAGTCTGGTAATTCTCGTTTGGTTTTAAACACTTCTGGATTTCTGGCTCATCACTTGGGCCTGTTCTTTGTTCTATATTACTGGGCATTGATTATTACTATTGCTGTTGGGTTGTGCTATCTGCTGCTGCTGACCTGCCTGTTTTCTTCTTCTTCTTCCATTGTAACTGATTTCCAGGTACACAACTGTAACTCTGGCATTTGTAAGCTGAAAACATGGAGTTCGAATATACATGAAGAGTTGAAATTTTGTTTTAGTTTCTATATGACTGATGTATTTAAATTATTCAGTCACTGCTGTTAGTATATAGATCCCTGTTGGTATGTAGTAAGTGGACTGAAATGGAGTTGTATGAGATTTTTTTTAATATAGTTCATACTAAAACATGTTAGCATATGGTAACTGATCCCTGTAGTTAAAGATGAGTTTGTTGGACTGTTAAATTAGTTGGGACTGTGATTTTTGGATTACTGGATCATTGGATTCTGTCGACTAAGTCTGAATGCCAGTTTTTTTTATGCCAATGGCTAATTCTGGAAAGTACCACATCAATTGAAAGGAAAAGGAAAGTGTAGAATGCAAATAGTATTGGAATTCGGTTAAAGTGTCGATTGTAGGCACTAACTATAGTTAGTTTAGTGTGTGTGTTCAGTTTAAACAGTTAAAGCTAGAAATAACTTGAATTAGCATTCTATTTTTGAACCTGTGATATTGTGTTTGTATTAAGGGCCGTTGTTCAAATTGGTAATAGTAGTCATGTGAGTGTCGAACTAGATGTTAGGACGACAGTGGCATAAGACGTTGGCTGGTCCGTTAGTTAAAAACAAAGTGGGGGTGTCAATTGCATGTTTTTAACTCGTTTTAATTACAATAGGTAATGAATTAGTGAATTGGTATTAAACTAATGGCTTAGAAACTTCATTCAGGATCATTTAAGTTAATATGAGCAATCTGGGCCATACCATGGCCCAATTGTATGGATCATTCGAAATTGGTAACAAGCCTGTTCCCCCTTAGGCCTCTAACATACTTGCTAGCCCGATGCTTTGATCAAAGGCCCCAAAATTGGGCATTTTTAAACACGCAAGTTTATTTTAATATAGTAGTTCATAAATTAACTAAGTTAGTAGTTCATAAATTAACTAAGTTTTCTTTTATTATTATTAGATACATGATATTAAATAGGAGATCATAGTCGCTGTTAGGTTTGCCTTTTAAATAATAAATGAGACGAACCTCGATAAATAGAACACATAAGTCGCGGGGCCCTCATCAAAATGTATATTTAAAATACTTAGACTTAGGGACGGGCCGTTTAGCCAATTTCACGGTCTTCCCCAAAATAATCATACGTTAGTCTCTTTAGGCACGTATTTAATAATGTTATCTTCTTAAACTCGGGTGCACATTTATGTGACCCAAATCCAAATTTCAACAGAGTTGAAATGTGTCAATAACTACAGATGCATTGATGTGACGTGGTTCGAGATGTATTTTCACGATGTTGCAATTCTCGGTAAAAAATAATAATAATAAGAGCGGTACACAGTTAAAATTGGCACATAGATTCAACATGTATTAAAAATCAGATAAATAAGCCGAATATGATAGTTGAGCGACCGTGCTAGAACCACGGAACTCGGGAATGCCTAACACCTTCTCCCGGGTTAACAGAATTCCTTACTTGGATTTTTGGTTCGCGGACTGTAATACAGAGTCAATATTTTCCTCGATTCGGGATTCAACCGGTGACTTGGGACACCATAAATCTCCCAAGTGGCGACTCTGAATTTTTAAATAAAATCCCGTTTCGATTGTCCTTTAATTGGAAAAACTCCCTTTTACGCCCCTTTGCGGGTGTAGCCGAAAAATAAGGTGTGACAATCGTTAAAAGAAGTGATTTGTTAATGAAGTATGTTGTTAAGGATTGGTTTGCCTAGCTCACATTAGTAGGCGCCATCATGACTCCCGAGGGTGGAAAATCTGGGTCGTGACAATGGCATATAGCGAGACAGTGAATACAATGAAACATATAGAATACAGCGGGATACATTGAAATACAATGAGATAAAAAGACAGTGAATACAATGAAATACACGAAATACAACGAGATAGATTGAATCACAATGAAAAAAAGACAGTGAATACAATGAAAAATACAATGTGATACGTTGAAAAAACATTAAAATATATTAACAGAAAATCAAGTTGTTCAGCCCCAAACTCCGTCGTCTTTGTTCAAGAACAAACCCTAATTTCCGGCGAATCCACCGTCGAGCAAAAACCCTGAATCTCACTGTTCACACGCCGCCGTCGATCGGAGGCTTCATCTAATTTCGGTTGTAGAAATTACCAACACTGCTTGGGGACCCGTGATCGTCTTGTCAGAGGAGACATCCATAACCGCACGACCATTTTTCTTATTCTTGTTTATGTTCTTCGCCATAGCTATGCAAACAGGGAGACGTAAGGATTTCTTCTGCAATTGTAATTGCAACGGAAGGGTTTAGGGTTTAATCCTTTCTCTGCAAATAACTGGATTAGATTGTTTAGTTTGGTTGATAAATTGATTCATCAGTTAATGACGATGGTGGGTGAAGGAATTGGAGAGCTCTTTATGAGAAATCTGAGGCAAAAGTTGTATCAAAGTAGAGAGAGAAAGAAAATATTGTAACTGAATAGCGTATTAGTGACTTAGGAGTAGGAGGTAACCAAAATTAGATATTTTGCTATAAACATTAAAAGGTATATAGAATATATAATTTTTTTAAATGATATTTATTTAAAATAAATAAGTTGTTAACCTTTGCTATCAAAATTTTAACTAGAATAAATAGTCGAATTTATTCTTGAACTATACAAATGATCTATATTTGCTCTTTAACTACTCTTGTCAGCTCATAAGGGCAAAATCGAAATACGGTAAGGGTGTGAACGAGATATTTTATTTAACAATGAAAAAATTGTTCCATTCCCATAGTCTAATAATATTTTTGGCCCTTTGCCCCCAATTAAAAATTAAAATAATTATGAAAAAAACAATATTCATTCATAAATAAAGGAATTTTTCCCTTTTTGATTAAAAAAACCTTTTACCAAAAAATGACTATATATTAAACTCCATTTGATAAGTGTTAGGGATTGGTGCATACTAGTGTCACTCAAACCGAGTCTGATTCAATTCAAAGTCATATTCCGAGAAAGTACTCGGTATCTTCTAATCTTCAACTGTTTCACCTATCATTACTACATTATTCTATTCAATGCCATTGACTTTGCTTTCAATATAGAAATCAAGCAGCAGAGCAATTCAGCCAATTCTGAGACAATACAAAAAAATGGAGGACACAACCAATGACTCTCCTCCTGTAAAAGGGGTAGTAATAATCACACTACCACCTCTTGATAATCCTTCTTTAGGCAAAACCATAACTGCATTTACACTCTCTGATTCACCACCCCAACACCACCACCAACAACAACAACGAGAACCACCACAACAAAGTCAATCTTCAGTTCCACAACAAGATTCAAACACTGGCTTTTTTCATGTTTCTTTACAAAGATCGTTCCTTTTTCGCCCAAGAATCGTTCTTGGACTTTTGGGTATTTCTATAATTGCTTTATCATTCTGGTCTTCACTTTCACAAGAGACCCTTTTTGAATTAAGAGATGTGGACCGTGATGATCAAAATAGTTCCAATAGTTCTTTTATTCTTCCTTTGTATCCTAAGCGTGCTAGTATTTGGAATTCAAGGACAGATGTTGAGTTTAAACTTGGGAGGTTTGTGGATTTTAAACCTGATATTGTTATGGAGCTGGTCAATGATCAACAAATGGCTAAGTCTGTGTCTGCTGCTACTAAATTAGACTCTTCTGCTAATTTTCCTGTCAAGGGTAATATTCATTCGGATGGGTAGGTTCGTCTGATTGAAGTATATTTGATACTGCTTTTAACTTGTTCCTGTATTTTATTTCATGATAATTTCTGAAATCATTGACTATTCCTCAATCTCAAACTAATTGGGGGTGCGTTATGTGAATTCTTGATATCCATTGCCCTGGTCCTTTACATATTTAGAGGAACATCACACAATTTGACTATATTTAGCTTGTTGTCAATTCTATGATAATTTGTGAACAAGTCAAAGAGTTAAAGGGTTTACTGGCAGAATTATATCTGGGAGAATTGCATAGAAGGGAGATTCCATGTAGAGAATTACCAGACATTTGAAAAAGCAACTGCTGATTTCATTTGCATTCACATGTATCTTCATTTCACCTGATAGAACAGCAACCCTTTACCTATAAAGGATTCAAATATTGTGAATCTCCAATGAAGAAATGGACTTCATAACAGCCAATGAACTTATTAATTAGTATTGTTACTATCTAAAGTTTCTTCTGTCCATTGTTACATGAAAGCTCACCTTTTATGATACTTATTTATCGTAACTGCAAAATGCAGTGGTTTTGGTTGCTTTTAGCTACACTCAGTTAGTCATTCCAGCTACGCAGTAACTAGAGAAGATAAGCACCTTAGTTTGAAATTAAACAAACTGTGCAGATTAATCCATGAAGGTCAGCTTTATATTGATATGACACTTCACAGTCTAAAGGCTAAACCTTTTTTAACTTGCTCAACTGTTGCGTGCCAAGGAGAACAGACTGATAACTTGACTTCCCAAGTTGCCTACAAAATTTTCATCTCAAGATGTTGGGTCGCTCTAATAAAATAACCAAGTTTTGATTAGTAGTTTTCCTTACTCTTCCTCTTTGAAATGTCCAGTGCACTCTGAGTGATATATTGTTGCTGTAAACCATAATTGGGTCAGGACTTGTTCAACTGGAACACAAGTTGATTTTAACATCATTTCCTATATAGGTTGTACTACACATATATGCTTGTGGGGAATCCTCCTAAGCCTTATTTTGTTGATATCGATACGGGAAGTGACTTGATGTGGATCCAATGTGATGCTCCATGCACTAGCTGTGCCAAGGTGATGCCTAGACCTTGCTATTGTTGTTACTAGCTGCTTCTTCTTGTTCCTACTATCATGCATAACAAGAACGTGCTTGCTATGGACACTACTTGATAGGGAGATATGGACATTCCTTATACCAACAAATTAGTCAGCCACACTGCAATTTTTATTGTTCTAATGATGACCACCCCCTTCTTTTTCCAAATAACCAGATGAATTTTGGTCTAAGTTTTAAGATATTCAAATTCTAGTGAGAAAGGGTCTAACGTTTTTGTAATTTATGTAGTGGTAGGTGAGGTGTTGGGCCTCTCAATCACACTTTGTCCACCACTTCAGTTGCCAAAGTGTAGTTAGAAAGTCTGCTCTTTATTTTCAAGCTTGTTATTCTATACTAGTTTCTAACATAAGAAGCTTTCCCAGGGAGCCCACCCATTGTACAAGCCCAGAAATGTCAATATGATACCTCCAAAAAACCCCTATTGTGTTGAGGTTCAAGAGAATCTCAGGTCCAAGTATTGTGATAACTGCCATCAATGTGATTATGAGATAGAATACGCTGACCACAGCTCTTCTGTTGGGGTTCTTGCAAAAGATACACTTCAATTGGTGCTTGCAAATGGGACAGGAATCAAGTCAGATGTTGTTTTCGGGTAAAGTTAATCCTTTAGCCTTTACTTTGTGGCCTTACTACTTTTTTTATAAGGTTGTAAGTTTTGGCTTATCATTTTTCAGCTGTGCATATGATCAGCAAGGCACACTTCTCAACACACTAGCAAACACTGATGGGATCCTTGGACTTAGCAGAGCTCCAATCAGTTTACCTTCTCAGCTAGCAAACCATGGGTTCATCAACAATGTTATTGGACATTGTCTTGGCGCTGATACAAATGGGGGCTACTTGTTCTTAGGCAATGATTTTGTCCCACATTGGCGGGTGTCATGGGTCCCTATGCTAAATTCCCCTTTTTCGTGAGTATAGCATTTGGGGTTGCCTATTTTCTTTCTATTTTATTTACTCCTCCTTTGTCTTGCTTATAATCATGGCCCTGCTTTTTGGTATTTGAGTTGTGCCTTGTTTTTCATTTCTTGCTTTTTTGGGTCATATATAAGATTGCCATCTTATATGTCTGGTTCTTTTTTATATAAGCTTTAAAGGTTGTGAACTGCTCTTTTTGTACAATTGTTGTGCCAGACTCTTGTGCTTTAACAAGAGATGCTTACCAATGTCTAAACTATAAGAGTGAAACCAAAAGGTTTAAAAAAAAAGTAACAGAGTTATTTCCATATCATATTTCTATCATTTTACTTGTCTCCATTTTCCTCACCGATTTCTTCAGTTTCCATAGGTTCTGATAGTTTTTACCCCTGTATGCGTCCTGAGTAATGGTATATTGTCAGGTCCTTATTAGGCCTCATCCTTTCATGTTCAGAAATTTTTATCAAGCAGAATTGATGAAAATGAACTATGGAAGCAAAGAACTCCAATTAGGCAAAGCGAGAGATGGAAAAGGAACTGTAGTGTTTGACAGTGGCAGTACTTACACATATTTCACAAATCAAGCATATAAAGCTTTAATTTCCATGGTAAGTCAGAGTGATTACTCAATTCATTCAGAAGATCGTACATTTCTTTGATGATTATTCACCAACTATTTGCTCCTTTTTCACGATAATTGCAGCTTGAAGAGATTTCCAGTGAAGATCTTATCAAGGATGCATCAGACACGACATTACCCATTTGCTGGCGAGCTAAATTCCCAGTAAGGTATAACAGTTCAATATATATATAAGTGATTGGTTGCAGGAGTTAACAATTAAAGTTTGAAGTTGTAGTTTTTGATAGCGCTTTCCTCTGGTGTGTATCTGTGCTGGCTGTTACTGCTTTCAAGAAATTTGATTTCAAGTGATAGCATAGTGATAGAGGAAATAATATCAATCTAGAGATTCTCAAATCAGCATGAAACTTATCGCTTCACTTTTTGGCATATGCCATATAGTTTTCTCATTTCTGACATTTCTTCTAAGTGAACCTGAAGCCAGAGTTGCATTTACAAGCCAGCCTCAATCTGCCTAGCCTTCTTTGTTCTCGGGAATGTTGATTAAATTTACTTTTTTCTCCATCCCCTTTTCTCCTTTTTGATGACTCCTTGCTAATATAATTATTCTTTTCATACTACGCTTGCAGATCTATTACAGAGGTAAGGCAATTATTCAAACCTCTAAACCTTCAATTTGGAAGCAAGTGGCGTATAGCGTCCACAAAGCTCTCGATTCCTGCAGAGGGGTATTTGACTATAAGTGTGAGTAATCCCTTGCTTTTCTTGGTCAATGGCACTTTTTCGTCCCCTCCCCTGCCCCTTCCTCTTTTGCTTTTTCTCTCAACCAACAATGTTGAATTATTCTGCTGCAGGAAAAGGGTAATGTGTGTTTAGGTATCCTTGACGGAAGCAACATTCATGATGGTTCCGGTTTCATACTTGGAGGTACTGTTTCCAAAAACGACAGATTATATAATAGATCTATTAAACTGAATAGAGATGTTCAGAAGTAACTTGTTAGTCAGTTGAGGTTGGTGTGTGAGTGTTCTAATGGACTATTCTGGATTTGAGCCATTTAAGTGTTCAGATGGAGACCTATTTCTCTTCACTTGTTAGTTTATAGGTTCTCTTCATAGTAGCACAAACAATGAATCAGATCACAACAGTCCATAAGCTCTGAACAGAGGCGGATCCGGAATTTAAAGTTTATGGGTTCCTACCGTAATTTCAAATTAATATACAATAATAACTGGGTTCACAATTATATATTTATAAATATTTAGAGGATTTCTCAATAGAACTATAGGGTCTATGCAAACCCAATAACAACACTCTAGATCCGCCACTGGCTCTGAACATAGGAAATTTGTGTGTTCTGGTTTGAGTTCAACTATAGTCATTATTTGATTCTTCTGAAGTAAACAATCTGTTACTTCTGTCATCCCTTGCAGATATTTCACTACGTGGCCAGTTGTTCGTATATGACAATGTTAACGAGAAGATTGGATGGATAAGATCAAATTGTGAACGGCCCCAGAAACTTTTGAATCTTCCTTTCTTTTGACACAGGACACCACTATAACTCCATTTCTACAGTGATCACATACTCTTATTCTTCCTGTTAGATATGTTTGGTGATTGGAAGTTATAACCTTTTAGCTAGGGGAAGAGCCTGTATAGAACGATTCTGCTTTCTCATGTAGCTATGGTCCTAGTGTGTATATCTAATTTTCTGTACCACAGTTTGATGCTTTACTTTTCTCTTTTTGATCCAATGCAATGCTAATCAAAACGTGAATATTCCTACAAAAAAGTGAACGTTAAATAGAATATATGAGCAATCAATAATTAATCAACCACGTTAACATCTTCAGACGGCTCCACTAGAACAAAATGGATGTATTTTCATTTATTCCCTTTTTTGGCTGGGATTCTAAGAGGGGGCCGTGGGTAATGTGCTTAAAACTTGGGAGAAATTCAAAAATAGTTAGATTTACAAGTAGTCATTCAAAAATAGTCATAGTTTCAAAAGTTATTCAAATTTAGCCACTTTTTATGTAAAAGATAAATCTGAACGAAAACACTGTTCAAAATCCGGAAATTACTCCAGCATAATATACTGGATTATACTGGAGTTCCAACAAAGTATACTAGAACTCCAGTATATTATACTGGAGCCAGCAAAGTATAACGGTCCAGTATAATATGCTGAATGTTTATACAAAAGGTGCACTGAACTCCAGTATATTATGCTGGACCGGTCTCTGTTGCAGTAAAATAGTGGCTATTTTTCAATGACTTGGCAAACGCTGGTTATTTTTGAATGACCAGTTCGAAAATTGGCTAGCCCGTGCTATTTCACTTAAAACTTCAATCAACTTTGTGTCAAGTTAAGCAAAAATTGAATTTCCAATATTATGAGCCTGTTTGGATTAGCTGATTTGTAAATAGCTGATAAGCTTGAAGTGCTTAAAAACATTTTTAAATGCTGAAACTGATCTTTTAAATAAGTATGTACGTGTTTGGATAGACGTACTAAACTGATAATAAGCAGTTGGTGTGTTTGGTGGAAAGACGCTGATAAGCTGTTATTTTGTTAAAATGACTAAAATACTCTTACAAATTTTACAAAAGATTGCAAATTAAAAAGTTTCTTTATAAAGAAAAGGATGAACAACGAATATGGAATGAAGAGAAAGTTAGAAAATTTATTTTGGGAAAAATATTTTGTGAATCAAAAAATATTATTAAGGATAAACTAGTAAAAGCCTTGGTCAAACTAAAGTGCTTATATGCTAAAAAGCCATAAGTTGGAGGTGATCAACTTATGACTAATTTTAGCTTATAAAGCACTTGACTTATAAGCACTTTGGATATTTATCAAACGCGTAGATAAGTCAAAATGTGCTTATAAGTCAGTTTAACCAGCTTATAAGCTTAGCCAAATATCTTCTATAAGCACCAAAGGATATGGCCTAGCGGTTGGTGAAATGAAGGAAAATTATGATTCAAATTCCAACATCGACAAACACACAGGGTGATTGTTTCCTACTGATTTGAACCTTCATATTAGAATTACTTGGTACTTATACTAGTTGAATGTAGCAAATATCTCGTGAAATAATTGAAGTGCAGGTAAGTTGATTCGGACACCATCTTTCTAGATAAAATTGCTAAATTGTAGTAGGAAACTTCACTTCCAACCAAGAGGTTGTGAGTTAGGCGGGAAGTTCTTGGAGGGAAGAATGTCGGGGGTCTATTTGGAAACAGCCTCTCTACCCAGGGTAGGGGTAAGGTCTGCGTACACACTACCCTCCCCAGACCCCACTAAGTGGAATTATACTGGGTTGTTGTTGTAGTAGGAAACTTCAGTCAACTTTGAGTATAAGACAGGCAAAACTTGTGTATCAACTCTGTTCTCTCACTTTACTTTTTAGTTTTTCCCTTTTGGCCTAATCATGTTCTCAGAGAAGTCGTTCCTCATCAACTTCAATCAAACATGTAAGTCGCGCTTTCTCCAGATTCCGCTATATGCTCAAGATTTCATGCTTATGACTGTTAACTAGTAGTCGTAGAGATTGAGAATCGAAGTGCGTGAGAGGTAGAGGTTCTAGTTTTAAAAACCAAGGACCTTGCTTCGACATTTGCTAAAGAATTTTAGATCTAGCAGCTATCCATGAAGGCCATTTTTGCAACTAAGACTAACAAGGAGAAGGTAACTCCATTGTTCATGAGCAATTGCATCTAAGTAGCGACGGTATATGAAACATCAAGTGCAAGAAAGGCACATCTAAGTATTCTGCCAGCTTTGCCAAGAGTATACTCAACAGTCAACACTGAAGATTTTTGAAGCCTCCAGTTGAAAACCCAATGTCGTACTTCAATTTCTATATAACCCTGAAGGTATCATCACAAGTAAAGAAAACTTCAGGAAGAACACTAGTAGATCTAAGTCCTTGAGTGGTGGCTGAATTTCCACATATATTGGTTCTAATTCATGAACAATTTCCTTGACAAACCACCAACACATTCAGAAACCTAAGCTCAAGTTCTATTGTATTTATTTTTTATGGCGGGGTCCTACGGAAAAATGCTGTCATATCTTAGAGTAACATTTCTTAGTTGATGTCCAGGAATGTTGACAAGAATGATTTGATATCTAAAGACGATAAAAGCTCTTGTACATCTTTGTTCACACTTGACAATGGAGAAGGAGAAAACTACTTTGAACTACTCAATCGCCTAACTAGATATCACTTGGTTGCTTGTAGGGCTTGGTTGGCGAAAAACCTAACATCAACATCTGGGTCCTCGCTGAGTTCAACCAAACATGGTCGAATTGTTGTCTCCACGACCTGCACATAAGGATTCGCGGTTAATAGTACCAGATTTAGCACTCCTTTCTCCAAAGGAAAAAATCATGAAATGATAAAAGATATGTCCCCTATCAAGCATTTCAAGTCAAATCTTTGCTTTTAACTCCCATGAATATATTAGTTATTACATTATTACTAAGGCTCAGTAGACAGTCTATCGATTAACTATGCCTCAATACCAAAATGGTAGGATGTCCTCTATTTTCCATTCTGCTCTATTCAAGTCCATTTCGTTCATTAAATGATACACCTGGATGCAGATGTAACTCATGCCTCAGAGAGTGCGACCAAATGCATTTATTAATACAAAAATCCATCATAATCGGCCTATTTTTGCAGTTAACTTCAACCTACCACAACTCTTTTCCTACTCTCTCGGGACCTGACAGTCTGACACTAGTTATCTAAGTTCAAAAAGGTCAATCGACATGGGTGGAGATGCTCACTGGACAGTCTACTTTACATTAAATAAGCAAATGCATGAAATACACAGACACATGTCAGCCTTTAAACAAACTAGAAGTAAATTGATGCTTACAGATTGTTCAACTATTGGAATAAGAGACTGCAACACCTTAGCCACATTGAACTTGATATTCGGTACCCTGGAACATGCAAGTATTAGACCTGTAAGCTTAAAATTACCCAACAAAAAGGTAAAGCATAAATAAACTGAAGATTAACCTGTCTTTTGAAGCAGTAATAATAACTGGCAAAAGTTTGGAACAAGTAATTTCTGAGCCCATTACATGGGCAAGAAGAGAAATTGCATGAAGGATTGTCATCCGGTAAAGATAATGTGGATCATTAATCATATCCAACACCTGAAAAATGAATCAGTCAAGTTATCAAAAGAGGAAAACCTAAGACCTCCCACCCGCCACAAAAGAAATGCAAAAGATTCCACTAGTTGAACTTGAATTTAAATAATGCCCACTAATATTTTTTTATTCTGGAGCATCATCCGGTAATTTATTGATTCTGGACAAGATATTCCACATATCACGACTCATCACAGACCAAGAGACAATCTCTTTGTAATCAGTGATAAACCATGTATGGAAAATAACACTACTAAATTCTTTTTTCCTTAAACAAATTCAAGAGAAGAAACTGCTAAAGTATTACATCAGCAAACTATCAACCAGCTTATTAAAGGCAACAAGAAAACCTGTGGAATTATATGCTCCATTGCCCAAGTTGGACCAAATTCCTCAGCAAGGCGCTTAACATTGTTTGCTGCTGCATCTCTAATAGAATAAACCTGCAAGTTGAAGAATGATAATAAGAAAGACATAAAAAAGGAATACAAGAACAATGCAAAGAATTGCACAACGTGATGTAATTGGTTACATTATGAGTACCCTAAAAGAAGTTAGGATAGATGGCAATAAGTGATATTCAAGATACTAAGTGACCACGACAAGAAGAAGCATCAGATGTGATTTCTAAAAGGCAGAATTAAGATCAAAGAATCCGGAAAAAAGAGTTTCAGCAGAAATGTTCTGTCGGTAGAAGCAAGTGACCTAAATATGGACTATCCCTGGCCCTGGGCAAGCAAGTTCCATGTATCTTGACAGAACAGAATTGAATCCTCCATCGAGACACCAGGAAATGGTATGACTTCATATTATGTGGCATGCTATCCATAATGCCTTTCCATCCATGTGTGGAAAGTTTAATATGGACACCACATCAGAACTCTTTGAGCCACTAGAAGAGGCAGTCACTATAGTAAATTCTTGAAAAAATGTCATGCAATATAGCTCCTTGCAACTTTACATCATTAATATGTCTCTGGTTGTCAGGATATGCCTATTATGTGACTATTCCCAGTGACATGCTGACTGCTTTTCTCCAGAACAGATACTGCTCCCAGCTGCTTCCCAGAAATACAAGTCTCTTAATGCTAAAGTGGATCTTAATGCTACATAGAGTCCCGAGATAGTTATTGTAGAAATAAGATTTTTGTAGGTAAATATTGAAACAAAGTAGTTTAATCAAACTAGCACCAACCAGGTGCCATCATAGACCAGTTCTTAACTATGTATTCTTAACTCATTCAAACTATATCAAAGAGCCATCCCGTGTCCATCTCCCCTAAATCAAAAGGTCTCATTTTTCCAAAACAGGCATTTAGAGATAACAGATCATAGTAAAAATTTTATGCCTTTACACCATAAAACAGGCATTTTGATCATAGTCACTTTATCCAGACACAAACAAGAATGTTCGCAGTTCTTTCTGTCTAAAGCATCAGTAGGCATAACAAGCAACAGAAAGCTTCATGGAAACCTTGTCTTTTAGCCATTGCATGCACAGAGCACCGAGCTTGTCATCAAAAAAGCCGACCCCCAGCTGACTTGCCAATAGAGGTATGTACTCAATTATTGCAAGCCGAACCCTCCAGTGTCTATCCTCTGCAAGTTCAACAATAGCTGGCAGCAGGGATTGGGAGAGTAAATCAATTCCAATCACCTGCAATTGATTATAATTTAATTTCATATAGAAGAACATGAAAAACAGGATATATGTTGGTAGGTTCAGAAGTCATCAAGGCTAAAATTAGGCAAAGTTACTTCAAGTACAGAGTGATAATATTGAACTGTAGCTAACCTGGTTTACTTGATCAAGCTTACTGATAATATTCAAACGAACATCAGGAAACTCATCCTTCAGAAGAGAGAGGAAAATTGGGAGAAGCTGCTCTATAGTTGCATCCTATAGTAACCAGTATGGAAACATTAAACTCCTGTTAGAGATATCATTGACTAAAAATTGGAAAAGCTGCAACGAAAGTAGTGTGTTCCAAAAAAAGGTATTATTTTGGGTTCAAAAACAAGAATGAGAACAATATTATAATTGACATCATCGAAGTCAAAAAAACATAAAAGCCATAATGGCTGCAAGACCGAAGAAAAAAATCTTCAGGATAAGCTGCTAACAAGTAACAAGTGCCAACACAGTAATCGATAACATACTGCTAAAATCTGTTTTCAACTTTGGATTCAAGAAAAGGTAAGAAAAGTTAAAGAAGGAATAAGCAGACAACAGGAAGATTCTAACGAAGCAAAAGGGAATCAGAAGCTGAACTTTACTGTACCACTATAGACCATAACAAGAGAGCAGAATGCAGTGATGAAGTCACAAGGTATTTATACCTTTCCGAGAATAGGCGCCATTCCCATGATAACTGAAGCCAAAGCAGAACGGACATGTTGGGATGAATCTGATGATAGTTCCTATGAAAAAGAATGTAATTTTAGTTAAAAACCATTAAGTGATCATTTAATGATTGATACTTGATAGATGATCTAAGAAAAGGAATCACACAAGGAGACATTATCTGGAGAAACCAAAAGTAGAAATTCGAGACAGTAAAATAGGAAAAGGAACTTCATAAAGTTTCTACCTTTACGCAAGGAAGGATATGCTGGATAGCAAGCTCAGGGCTCAAAATACGGCAGAACTTAGTCACCTTGCCAGCAGCAGCTATACGCACTTCAGCCTCATTGTCACGAAGTAGCCGAACATAGGCAGGGACCAAGTCCGTCCTGATGAATTTTATGATGGTCATGAATTAGTCATAAGGGAGAGAACTTGATAGAAAAGCAAAAATAGTAAAAGAAAAAGAAATCCTTATGGTGAAGAAAATTTCTGCAATATTGAGATTCACAGCATTTTCAGTTCAGTGCATGAAAAAGAAATAAATAAAAGATTCAGAATGAAATACAACATACTTCAATTGAAAAGAAAGGTTGAAGGAAAAGTACATCATAACACAGATTACAGAACATGAGAAATGCACATATCACAAATAATTACCTGGTAGCCTCTGGTCCAACTGCCTCACAAAGTTCATAAAGTTGATTTGCAACCATGTAGCGAACACGCCAAGACTTATCCTGTTCAAATGGATAAAGAGGTAATTAATTAGTCACTACAGCCAGTATGCATGAAAATACTGACGCAAAGCAGCAGTATTTGGTTGCATGAAAATACTGACACAAGTAAGCAAAAGAACCAAATTCCAGAAAGGAAAAAGAAATGAAACAGAGTGGTTATATCATCAATGTCATTTGTTGGAATTCGCTTGAGACTGAGAACAAAATGATGACTAAAGCCCCGCCAACATCTGCGATTATGTCAGGGAAAAGAATGGCAAAAAGGAAACATAATCTCCAATTTATAATACCACTCAGGGCCTTTACAATCTCAAGGATATTACATCCTTAGGCACTTATCCTCTTTTACA